>NC_092125.1:220030831-221389981 GCF_043159975.1 Macaca nemestrina | reverse complement strand
TAGACGTGTCTCTTCTGTATCTGCTGTTCTGTTTCTCTCCGTCTCCTCCCTTCGTTCCTTCTCCCTTCCCACAGCCTGCCTGCCTTTCTTCCTCCCGCCCTCCCTCCTCCCTCCTCCCTCCCTCCCTCCCTTCCTCCCTTCCTCCCTTCCTCCCTCCCTCCCCTCCCTCCCTCCTCCTCCCTCCCTCCACCCCTCCCTCCTCCCTCCTCCACCCTCCCTCCCACCCTCCCTCCCTCCCTCCCACCCACCACCCTCCCTCCCTCCACCCTCCCTCCCTCCCTCCCTCCCTCCCTCCACCCTCCCTCCCTCCCTCCCTCCCTCCCTCCCTCCCTCCCTCCCTCCCCCCTCCCTCCCTCCTCCCTTCCTCCTCCCTCCCTCCCTCCCTCCCTCCTCCCTTCCTCCCTCCCTCCCTCCCTCCCTCCCTCCCTCCCTCCCTCACCTCCCTCCCTCCTCCCTCCCTCCCTCCCTCCCTCCCTCCCTCCCTCCCTCCTCCTCCCTCCCTCCCTTCCCTCCCTCCCTCCCTCCTTCCTCCTCCCTCCCTCCCTCCTTCCTCCCTCCCTCCCTCCTTCCTCCCCCCTCCCTCCCTCCCTCCCTCCCTCCTCCTCCCTCCCTCCCTCCCTCCCTTCCTTCCTTCCTTCCTTCCTCCCTCCCTCCCTCCCTCCCTCCCTTCCTCCCTTCCTTCCTCCCTCCTCCCTCCCTTCCTTCCTTCCTCCCTCCCTCCCTCCCTTCCTCCCTTCCTCCCTTCCTTCCTCCCTCCCTCCCTCCCTCCCTCCCTCCCTCCCTCCCTTCCTTCCTCCCTCCCTCCCTCCCTCCCTTCCTTCCTTCCTTCCTTCCTTCCTTCCTTCCTCCCTCCCTCCCTCCTTCCCTCCCTCCCTCCCTCCTCCCTCCCTCCCTTCCTTCCTTCCTCCCTCCCTCCCTCCTCCCTCCCTCCCTTCCTTCCTTCCTTCCTTCCTTCCTTCCTCCCTCCTCCCTCCCTCCTCCCTCCCTCCCTCCCTTCCTCCCTCCCTCCCTCCCTCCCTTCCTCCCTCCCTCCCTCCCTCCCTCCCTCCCTCCCTCCCTCCCTTCCTCCCTCCCTCCCTCCCTCCCTTCCTTCCTTCCTTCCTTCCCTCCTTCTCTCCCTCCCTTCGTTCCTTCTCCCTTCCCAGAGCCTGCCTGCCTTCCTCCCTCCCTCCCTCCCTTCCTTCCTTCCTTCCTTCCTTCCTTCCTTCCTTCCTTCCTTCCCTCCTTCTCTCCCTCCCTTCGTTCCTTCTCCCTTCCCATAGCCTGCCTGCCTTTCTCCCTCCCTCCCTCCCTCCCTCCCTTCTTTCCTTCCTTCCTTCCTTCCTTCCTTCCTTCCTTCCTCCCTCCCTCCCTCCCTCCCTTCCTTCCTTCCTTCCTCCCTTCCTCCCTCCCTCCCTCCCTTCCTTCCTTCCTTCCTTCCTTCCTTCCTTCCTTCCTTCCTTCCTTCCTTCCTTCCTTCCTTCCTTCCTTCCCTCCTTCTCTCCCTCCCTTCGTTCCTTCTCCCTTCCCATAGCCTGCCTGCCTTTCTTCCTCCCTCCCTCCCTTCCTCCCTCCCTCCCTTCCTTCCTTCCTTCCTTCCTTCCTTCCTTCCTTCCTTCCTTCCTACCTACCTTCCTCCCTTCCTTCCCTCCTTCCTTCCTTCCTTCCCTCCTTCTCTCCCTCCCTTCTTTCCTTTTCTCCCTTCCTCTCTCCTTCCTTCATTCTCTCTCTTCCTCCATATCTCCTTCCCTCCCTCTCTGCCTGCCTTCCTTCCTTCCTTCTTTCCTTCCTTCCTTCCCTCCCTTCTTCCTTTTTCCTTCTTTCTTTCCCTCCCTCCCTCCTTCCTCCTTCCCTTTCTCCTTCCTTCATTCTCTCTCTTCCTCCCTATCTACTTCCTTGCCTCCCTCCCTCCCTCATTCATTCGTTCCCTCCCTCCCTCCCTTCCCTCCCTCCCTTCCTTCCCTCCCTCCCTTCCTCCTTTTGTTTCTTTCTTCCGTCCTCTCTCCTGATCTCTCTAACTCCCTTCCTTTCTTCCTTCAGCATCAAATATTTACCAAGTGCCAATCACTGGGCTTTATTCTGAGAATTCAAAAACAATTTCAGACCCATTTCCTGCCTTCCACAGACTTGTGGCCTGACAGCCCCTGCACCTCCTTCAGCCGCACCATCTTTCACCCTTGGTGCACTGAGTTGCCTACAGGTTGTTTCTATTTTATTTTACTTTTTAGAGACAGGGTCTTGCTCTGTTGCCCAGGCTGGAGTGCAGTGGTGCAATCATGGCTCAAGGCAGCCTCAACCTCCTGGGCTCAAGCGATCCTCCCATCTCAGCCTCCCAAGTAGCTGGGACTACAGGTGTGCACCACCATGCCTGGCTAATTTTTGTACTTTTGGTAGAGACAGGGTTTCGCTATGTTGCCCAGGCTGGTCTAGAACTCCTGGGCTCAAGCAATCTGCCCGCCTTGACCTCCCAAAGTGTAGGGATTGCAGGTGTGAGCCACCACCCCTGGCCTCACAGGTGTTTTTTTTCCTTATTCCTCTCTGTAAGCCCAGTTCCACTCACAGAGCTTGATATCTGGTAGGTGCTTACCTTCGTTGATACAATCATACATGAATTCACCCAGCTTTTCTGAGTGGCCCTGCCAGCCAGGCTCTGAGCAGGGCTTAGGGATTGGGGGTTTGGGGGGGACCAGCACACACCCAGAGCTGCAGTGAATTTGGAAACAATGGTTTGACATCTTGTTTGTGGCAGGCAACCTAAGTTAACCCAGTGTCCCAACCCTGGGTGGAGACCTCATAGAAGCCAAACAGATCCTGCTGATCGCAGGGCAGCTGTGGAGGAGGATGAGGGGACCACGCTTAACTGACAGCAGGGCTTAGGAATAAGGAACACAGACAGCAGCCGGACTGCCTGAGTGTGTCCCAGCTCTGCCACTCACTCACTGTGCGGTCCTGCACCGTTTACTTAACCTCTCTGTGTCTCAGTTTCCTCATCCGGGAGGGTTAATATGTTTAGAGATGTTTCGTCAATTCATAAAATACGTTTCTGTACGACTGGAAGTGTTCCCCGTGGGTAACAAAAACATTCTCTAAAAGATCGCTTTTAGAGAAATGAACAAGTTCAGTGTGCAATGGCATCGATGCTACTGACTCAAGGAGACAGGGCAAGGACGTAGGAAGTACTCTTGTCTCTCTCATTTGGAGAATGCAACCAGCCTGGAATTAGGCGGTCTCAAGCCAGTGGCTGCAATCCACATGGAGTTACTGGTTGGGTTAGAGCCCCAGGACAAGGGACTCTGAAACAAGGGAAATTGAAGCCCAGGACTTAAAACAGGGGCCTAAGATGTTCAGATGGCCCAGAGAAATGGTGATTTTTTTAACCTTCCGTGTTTCTCCTCAAAAGTAGTCCAGAAGCTAAGCATCTACTGATGACAGCTGCTACGGGCTGCCCACGGGAGACTCTGAGATGGGTCTGCAGCCACTGAAAAGGTGGATTCAGCTTGTGGCGTCCTCTCTCGATCCCCCCAGCACTGGGGCCTCCCGGGGCACACTGCCCATGGTGGGGTGATGATGATGAGGATGGAGACATGCAGTAGTGAATGTTCATTGGGTTCCAGAGGACAGATAGGCAACACAGGAGCAAGAAGTTTAGGGAGGACAAGGAAAAAGCTAAAAAGAGTCTATGGCCAGGAAATCAAGAGCTTTGTTTTGGTATCAGACCGCCCTCTGAGCCCTGAGGCCCTCACTTACTCGCTTTGTAGACTCATGTTTTTAAGCTTTTATGTTCTTCTCTGAAAAGTGAAGTTTTTTTTTTTTTTTCTTCTGAGACAGGGTCTCACTGTCACCCAGGCTGGAGTACAGTGGCATGAACATGGCTCACTGCAGCCTCCACCTCCTGGGCTCAAGGGATCCTCCCACCTCAGCCTCCCACGTAGCTGGGACCACAGGCATGCACCATCACATCACGCCTGGCTAATTTTTTGATATTTTGTACAGATGGGGTCTTGCTGTGTTGCCAAGGCTGATCTTAAACTCCTGGATTCAAGCGGTCCGCCTGCCTTGGCCTCCCAAAGTGCCAGGATTACAGGCGTGAACCACTGTGTGCGGCCCCGGGGAGGCTTTTTATAGGGGGACGTGGGGATTAAATGAGAAAAGCATTGAAAATGCACAGCACGGTGCTGGGTGCTTAGAAAGGCTCAGTAAAAGTCAGTTATTCATAGTATGCTTATCAAATCCCTGAAGGCAAAGATGTAGCATTTCTTGAAATTATTATAGATTTAAAAGTTGCTACAGACGATTTCAGCCTCACTAAAAAATACGAAGGTAATATAACAGACACTATTGCTATTCTTTTTCTTCTTCTTCTTCTTCTTTTTTTTTTTTTTGAGACAGTCTCAGTCTCTCACCACCTAGGCTGAAGTGCAGTGGCACAATCATGGCTTACTGAAGCCTCGACCTCCTGGGCTCAGGTGATCCTCCCACCTCAGCGTCCTGAGTAGCTAAGACTATAGGCGCCTGCCACCATGCCCAGATAATTTTTTGCATTTTTTGTAGAGACGGGGTTTTGTCATGTTGCCCAGGCTGGTCTTGAACTGCTGGGCCCAAGAGATCTGCCTGCCTCGGCCTCCCAAACTGTTAGGATTACAGACATGAGCCACTGCACCCAGCCACTATTGCTTTTCTTTTGTGTTTTTGAGATGGAGTCTCGCCCTGTCACCCAGGTTGGAGTGCAATGGTGAATTTTCAGCTCACTGCAACCTCTGCCTCCCATATTCAAGCGATTCTCCCGCCTCAGCCTCCCCAGTAGCTGGGACTACAGGTGTGTGCCACCACACCCGGCTAATTTTTTGTAGAGATGGGGTTTCACCATGTTAGCCAGGATGGTCTCAATCTCCTGACCTTGTGATCCGGCCCACCTCAGCCTCCCAAAGTGCTGGGATTACAGATGTGAGCCACTGCACCCGGCCTGGTTTTCTTTTAAAGGGCAAACGATGCAATATTTTCAAGGAGTTTCAACAGCTATCTAAAATTCTGGACCTCAGATATTTCTTTTCTTTTCTTTTCTTTTTTTTTGAGATGGAGTCTCACTCTGTCACCCAGGCTGAAGTGCAGTGGCATGATCTTGACTCACTGCAACTGTCACCTTCCAGGTTCAAATAATTTTCCCACCTTAGCCTCTCGAATTGCTGGGACCACAGGCATGCACCACCACGCCTGGCTTTTCTTTTTTTTTTTTTTTTTTTTTTTAATTTTTTGTAGAGATGGGGTTTCTCCATGTTGTCCAGGCTGGTCTTGAACTCCTGGGCTCAAGCAATCTGCCTACTTTGGCCTCCCAAAGTACTGGGATTACAGGTGTGAGCCACCGTGCCCGGCCACTGGACCTCAGATATTTTTAAAATCTCGATACTCCCATGTATAATCTTAATAATCAGTTTTCCTCTCTGCCTCTGTCCTGTTACCAGCTATAGAAAATGTGGGCTCAGAATTGGAAAACCAAACCAAAACCGAAACAATGTAACTTTGTGGCATAGCTAGTGGCCATCACACAGTGCAGTGTGATGTTACACCTCCCAAGGTAGTGCGATGCCTATGGAGGTTTAACATCACACTGCATTGTTCCAAATCCCCTAAACAAACATTTCTTGTTCTAGATGCTGGAGACAGAGGGGAAGGTGCTGAGACCTTAGATCATGAGAAGCATTTGATTTGGTGGTAGGAATAAACATGGGTGATCATATCCACACAGTAACGCCCTAGAGGAGTTCTAAAGAAATCTTTAGAGACAGAGGTTGCGGTGAGCTGAGAATGCGCCACTGCACTCCAACCTGGGCGACAGGGTACTGAGGGCCTCCAAGAAGGCAGTGGCCATTACTATGAGAGGGAGGAGGATGGCCCCACGTGAACATAACCCTTGAGCCTGGATACGAAAGTCAGTTTGGTGTCTAACCACCTGCTGAATAGGTAAGAAAGCCTCCCAGGAAACAAAGAGAGGCATGGAGAAGCCCACAGTGTGTGGGCAAACAGGGCAGATAGCTGGGGAGATTAGGGCTGGGGCCAGCCTACCCCGACAACAGGCACCACGACTTAGGGAGCTCACAGCTGAGTAGGTGAAGATCCATGCTGGCGCAACATAGAGGCCTGGGGTTTTCAGATGTGGGTCAGTTGATGGGAAAAGCAGGTGACCTGCACCTTGCAGATCAACTCGTTCTTCTCCAACTAAAGCAGGGAAATCATTATTTTGTTTGGAGTTCCTTTAGGAGGACCTCTTCATGGAGGGAACCCACTGGGGTAGTCCGTGGGACCTTGGACAAGACCCAGTGGGTGCAAGCAAGAGAAACAGTGGGGCTCGCACTGGCCAGGACCCACTGGGGAGACACTCTGTGTAGGTGGTCACATCCCATCCTCACACCTCATCCTTGGATCATACACACCATGCCTCTCATTTTGTAAACAAGGGAAATTGAAGCTCAGAGACAGTGACGCCCAAGGCTTTTCAGTTCATTGGAGTTTGGGTTCAGACTTGAGCTTGGATAGGCTTGGCTCCGAAACCCAAGCTCTTTCTTGTTTAGCAGTTGAGAACACAAATTTTGCGTCTTGCTTGTTGAACCCTGGGCAAGGGACTTGGGCAAGGAACTTGACCTTGGCATGTCTTAATTTCCGGATTTGTAAAATGGAACTGATAATTGTGCCTGACTTAGAAAGGTTGCTGAGAACTTTAATCAAGTTAATGATCCAAGCCACTTGGGCCAGTACTGGCACATTGTAAGTGTCTAATAAGTATCAGCTGTTCTTGTTCTTGTCATTCATATCATCCTTTGCTGTTTTCCTTATGACAAAGACACACTCCAAATGTGAGGTCTGTGGGAGAGATTATCCAGAATCGCTGAAATGTACTTAGTACATGAAATATGACACCTTGTAACTATATTTTGAAATATTCAGATGCTGAATTGTTTATAAGTAGAGTGACCATATTAGTTTAAAAACACATTACTCCCTTGACCTGAGCCCACAACAGACATCCCTAATTGCTCACGCTGCTCTTTTTCATTGAACACGGACACAGTCAGGAATCCTTCCTAACCCAGAAGAATGATGTGTTGATACAGGTGAGGAATTATCTTTGCATCCCAGGCTGGGGAGAGTCCAGCACAGAACTATAGAGAGGGAAGTTGCCGGCCAGTTGCCTTGGCCAATTGGCTTTTCTTTTTTTTTTTTCCCCCGAGATGGAGTCGCTCTCTGTTGCCAGCCTGGAGTGCAGTGGCACGATCTCGGCTCACTGCAACCTCTGACTCCCAGGTTCAAGCGATTCTCCTGCCTCAGCCTCCCGAATAGCTGGGACTACAGGTACTTGCCACCACACCCAGCTAATTTTTGTAATTTTAGTAGAGAGGGGGTTTCACCATGTCGGCCAGGATGGTCTTGATCTCCTGACCTCGTGATCTGTCCACCTCAGCCTCCCAAAGTGCTGGAATATCAGGCGTGAACCACCGCACCCAGTCAACAATTGACTTTTCTAAGTCAGTGGCTTCTTTCCAGTCAGCCCCAAGCTAGGCTACCCTTTGGCAAATTCACATCATTATTTCATCAAGAGCCCTTGGGAAGAAAAGTTGGAAAACCCAGCCCCCTACCTGGACACAATCCAGAGCCCATGGATTCCTGAAGAGCCCCTGTACCTATAGGAGGCAGGTGAGAAACTACGAAAACATCCTAACAATTCTAAGTGTCAGGGATCCACCATCCGGATTCTAACCTCTCCTAACGTCTGGCTTTCTTTGATTACCTCCAACAGGGGAATATATTTGAGAAGCTGGGAATTTGCTCCATGCCCAAATTTATCCGTTTTTTACATGATAGCATGAGAATTAAGAAGGACCCTGAACTTGTGGTGACCGACCTGCGTTTTGGGACGATACCCGTGAGGCTGTTCCAGCCCAAGGCAGCATCCTCCAGACCCCGGCGAGGCATCATCTTCTACCATGGAGGGGGCACAGTATTTGGGAGCCTGGGTAAGGGGCTTCCCTGTGGCTTTGCAGAGGAAGGGCCTCATCTGCATGCATAGCCTAGCTCCTGCCTCCCACAAGAACCCTTCTGCAGTAGCTTAAAGGAATCAGTTGTTGGAGATTTTTATAGCGTTAACAGCCCAGACGAAGGGCTTTGGGCTCAGGTCAGTAGATGGTGTGGCAGCCTACATGGGAAACCTTTTCTTTTCTATAATATGATAGTCTCAGTCAAGATGGGGACAGCAGTGTCACGGCGGGGCTGTCACAGAGGCTGTGGACTCCTCACAGTCATTGTACTCATAGTCATTGGCCTGCCCTGTCTCATTTACAATGATTCCCAAACCCACGTATTTCCCTCTAGCTCTGCAGTATCGCCATGGCCCAAGACCCCATCCTTGCTTGCCTGCCCCCTTGCACCCCAGCCTCCCAGCCATGGGTCTCCCTGGTTCACCTCTCGCCCCTCACATCTGGTCCCCACCTAGCAGCCAGAGGGATCTTTTAAAAATACAAGTCAGAGCTGGTCAGCCCTGCACTTAAATCTCTCCTGTGCCCTTCCATGAAACCCAAACTCCTCCCACAGCCTCGCCCGGGTCACCTGTGGTGGCCCTTACCCATTCACTCAGCTGCAGTCCCGATACGCGCCTATCTGCTGCAGACACTTCAGCTCCTTCTCACCACCATTCTCAACCTGCTGTTTCCTCAGCCTCGAAAGATACCCTTCCCGCCCCTGACATTGCATGGCTGACCACCCCTGGTTCTTTAGTTGCATCTCAACTGTCCCTCCCCAGAGTGGTCTTGCTACCAGTGGGCTGGGGGATGTCCCCAAAGGCCAGTGGGACCTCCAGCTGGTGTCCCTGCTCTTGAAACTGTTGTGAGAATGAATTCAAGGACAAGTCAGAAAACAGTGAAAATACAGAGATTTGTTGCAAAGGGAAAAGCACACACTCAAGAAAAGGGAGTGGGGTGGACTCAAGAGAGACAGGCGCGAAGAAACGCTACCTTTATGCGTTTCTTTAATCAAGGGGTGGGCTCTTCATGAACATTCTTGGAAAAAGATGAAGTTTTCTCAGCACTGTGGTGCCACCCATTTGTACACCAAATACGGTGTCCCCATAACTGTCCTGGTGCTGGTGGGTGTGTGTTTAATATGTTAATGAACACATAAGGAGGTCCTAGGAGAAACCCAGGTCCAATCCAGTGCCATGTTGGGTCCAGTGGGTCTTTGCCAGCTTGGTCCACACCCCGGCTTTTCAGGGTTTTATCAGCTTCTGCAGCTATTTCAACAGTTTCCTTTTGCTAGTCGTGTGAAACTGCTGCCTGGAATTTTCTATTCTTCTGCGACCACCCTGTATAATTTCTATCTCATTCTTTTTTTCCCCCAGAGATTTCCATCTCTTATACTTAGGGGTTGATGAGGGAGGAAGGTCTCCAGTCTTCAGTATCTACTTCCTGCTGGTTAGGGGTGTTGGCCCCGCCTAGTGTGGGCTTGGAAATTTCTGGATGCCTAGCCTATGGGTCCCAAGGTTGGGTCATCAGGAGGATCTGAATCTCAGGCAGGGATTGATCGGAATCCTGCAGGGCCATCCTTTTGACATGGAACTGTTGCAATCTATTAGGTTGGTGCGAAAGTAATTGCCGTTTTTGCCATAAAAGGCAAAAACCATTTGTGCCAACCTAGTGGAAGACATAAACTTTACAAAGAGATTAAACAAGCAAGGACCCAAGATCAGAAGTAATAAGACAGCTATTAGAGGCCCCAGGAAAGGCAGGACTCATGTCACACTTGGTAGGTATCCCTGGATGGAGTCCCATGTGGTTTCAGCAGTGAGGTTATTGAAATTATACAGCTGGATAGCCTGTTGGTAAAACTTGGAACTTGTAGTTTAGCTAATCCTGAATTGTTGATGTAAGAGCAACAGGTATGAACAATAGGTATGGTTTATTACCGCACAAACCCTTCCAAGTGGTTTATGCTCTGGTCCTGTTAGGGCCTCGTACGATGGCTTAGTAATGAGCTCAAATCCTGGGATCCAAATCCTGTAAAATCTTGGCATACCCATGAAAGTTCTAAGTTGCTTCTTTGTTTGTGGAGGTCCTGCCTTCAAGATTGTCTCCTTTCATTTGATGGACAAGGTCTGGTTCCCTGGGCTTAGAATGTGCCCTGGATATTTTACTTTACTTTAGGTTTAGAAATCTGGGCCTTGGATGAAGAGAACCTACACCCACTTTTTCCCATGAAGTTTAGGACCTGAATGCCATTCTCCTCTGAGTCCTCTTTAGTGGGACTGCATACAAGGATAACATCCACATATTAGAGTATCCCTCCCTTTCTAGCTCTAGTTCCCTTAATTCTCGTGCCAAGGGATTTCCAAACACGTGAGTCCTATCCCCAAAGCCCAGAGGCAGTGCCGTCCAGGTGTGCTGCTGGGAAATAGTAGTTCCAGGATTAGTCCACTCAAAAGCAAACAAATACTGAGATTCAGGGTGCAAAGAGAAGCAAAAGAAACCATCCATAAGATCTAATACCATGAACCAATTGGTGTTTCCCAGTATTTGGGTAAATACGATATAAAGATTTGGCACTATAGGATGTAAGGGAATTACGGTCTCATTAATGGCTTGTAAGTCTTGAACTACTGTTTGGTTTTTGGACAGGGAGGACAGGAGTATTACAAGGAGATTGACCTGGAATCAGGAGGCCATGTTTTAACAACTTCTCAATTAGAGGTTGCAGTCCTTGCCTGCCTTCTGATTTGAGAGGATATTGATCCTTGTATGGGGAATTATTTTTGTCTTTTAAAGAGATGATCACTGACTGAGCATGTATTGCTTTGCCAGGAGTTTCTTGGTTCCATACTTGTGGGTCTACTTGAGACCTTATTTTGGTGTGTGTGTGTGTCTCCTGTTTTTCTGAGGCTGGCAGAACAACAAACATTGCCAATAAGGAGAGCTTTATAGGGCTTGATAAAGTGCCTTGATTTATTGGGGTGGCTAGGAAGTCCCATCCCTGTAGGGGACTGGTGGGAAAAATTTTAGTTATAATAGTCACAAACCTCCTTGGAAGGCCTGAAAGTTTTTGCAAAAATCTCAGGATAAGGTTATGGCTGAAGGCAACCTAATCCTTACCTTGAGTAAAGAGCTTAAAGTAGGTACCAATGAAGATAGAATAGTTTATCTAAATAGCTTGTTTCCTCATGTGGTCCTAAGACTAACCTTTGATCATTCGTGGGCAAGACGGCCCTCTCTGGGGTAGGGGCGACCAGGTTAATTACCCACAGGTGTGTTGACTCAAGCCTTTGTCAATTAATCTTTACTGAATAAATACGAGTCTCGCTGGCTGGTCAGGGCCGTGGCCGCTGACTCTTTACAGCACCTTGCTTGGTGTCTGTAAGTGACTCGGACACTCAGCCGGACTGACAAAGCAGAATATCTGTGTCAGTGCGAGACCCTGACGTTGTTGAGTCAGGGTCTCGCACATCCCAATAAACGAATGGGACATTCTGGCATAACTAGAAACTCATGAGTTACTATATAGTGTCCCAGCCTGCAGCTCAGGTGTAAAGTAAAGCACTTTGATTTTGGGGTGCCATCAACACCTGTGACACTGTAGCTTTTGGAGGCTAAGGGCCCAGTATGGCTGTTTAGGAGAGAGTAACTGGCCCTTGAGTCAATTATGAAATTAATTTTTTTACCAGCCATGTCAAGAGTCACTGAGGCTCCTCAGTTGTGATGACCATGACTTTTATGGGGGCTGCCAGGAACCTCAGGCCTCTTCAGTTCTCAGTTACAGCCATTATGGCATTGGGTGTCCTTCTCTCCCTTCAGAACTCGGGGCAGTCCCTTTTCCAATGGCCCTTCCGCTTGCAGTGAGGGTAGGGTCTAGGTGGGCTCCCTGGCTGGGACAGTCATTGCTTCAGTGTCCCGGCTTTTCATACGTGAAGCAGTAGCCATTGCCTGCAGGTTTGCTGTTAGGCCTGTTTGACCCATCGGTGACGCCTCCGTCTGGGTGACCCTTGGTGTGTGGGGCACTGGTTGCAGTGTTACAATGACGGCTATCATTTGGGCCTGCTCTTCATCCCATTGTTTGCCATGCCGGGTCTTTTCAGCCTTTTCAGCCCTCTCCCTATTATTGAATATCCCAAAAGCCACATCAAGCATTTGATTAACAGGCATTTGGAGTTACAAAGACAATTTCTGTAATTTTCTCCTGATGTTGGGCACTGACTGGCTAATAAAGGGTTCTGATAAAGAGCCATGAAGGCCTATATATATGGTATTTCAGTCAATTTCTCCTGACATTTACAAAAAAGACCTAATCGCAAGATGGTATTAAAATTTAGGGTTTCATTCTCTGGCCATTGCACCCTATTTTCCAACTTATATTGGGGCCAAATGGTGTTACAGAAAGAAATGAGTTTCTTCTAAGCCCATCAAGTTTAAAATTATTCCAGTTTTTAAGAATGCGTCTCAAATGGCCTTGGCTTTTTCTTGGCATGACTTGAGAGAGAAGGGGAAAATAACAGTATGGTTCTCTCATGGATGGACTGGTCCTGGCATTTTATGAAATTCCCTTGTGATTGGCCAGCTCCATGGCCATGCCAGGGAGACAGGCATCTCAGAGGCATCCCAGTTCTCTTGGCTGGCTGCCTCAGTGTCCAGGCATCCCTGGAGCCCTACTGTCCTTGGCCTCCAGGCATCCCTGGAGTCTCAGTGTTGCTCAGGCATCCGTGGCCCCTGGGGCTTTGGAAATGGGAAGGTCGAGAAGGGCAAGCTGTGGGCCTGCAAGCTTGCCGATATCCATCTGAACATTTACCACCAGGTAAAGCTTGGGAGTAGAGATGATTCAGTAAGGCCAAAAAATAGGGACCTTGAAGGGACCCCCCCCCCCTTGGCATTCAAGAAAGCAGTATCTAAGGGGCCTATCCTGCTGTGTCTAAAGAGTTCACTAAGCTGTTGGGTGAAGTGTGAGGAAGAAGCATGAGAAGAGAAAATCACAACAGTAGGGTTTAAAGAAAGACAAGAAGGAGAAAACATTTCCCAACTAGCATCAGTGTCTTGGCACAGCTGGTCCCTTGGGAAAACAGAAGACCCTTCCCAAGAAAAAGCCATAGTGTTCCTTGAAAACCATCCATCCACTGCCTGGTATGGGTTTTTACCCTACCACCCTCATTAGCTTCATGTCAGGGAGGTCCATGGTGCCTCAAAGCTACTCAGTGTAAGGCAGGGCATGGTAGCTTATGCCTGGAATCCCAGCACTTTGGAAGGTTGAGACAGGTGGACTGCTTGAGCTCAGGAGTTCAAGACGGGCCCTGGCAACATGGTGAAACATCCCTTCTCTACAGAAAATACAAAAGTTAGCTGGGCTGGTGGGGCATGCCTGTAGTCCCAGCTACTCAGGAGGCTGAAGCTAGAGGACTGTTTGAGCCCGGGAGGCAGAGGTTGCAGTGAGCCGAGATCACACCACTGCACTCCAGCCTGGGTGACAGAGAAAGACTGTCTAAAAACAAACAAACAAACAAACAAACAAAAACCAAAACTACTCTGTGTAAGTTGAAAATTTCTCATCTCTGCTTGTCGCTCATCAGGGGGAATTGGGTTTTCCAGCCTGAGGGAGCAGTGGGGAGGCAGGCTGTAGTTAGCTCCAAGAAACAACGAAGAAAGTACTAATTCCAGAGAACAAGAGGACTCCAACTAAGGTTGGAGCGGGGCTTACCAATTGCCAGTGGTTCTTTTTTTTTTTTTTTTTTTTTTGTTTGAGACGGAGTCTCGCTCTGTCGCCCAGGCTGGAGTGCAGTGGCCGGATCTCAGCTCACTGCAAGCTCCGCCTCCCGGGTTTCACGCCATTCTCCTGCCTCAGCCTCCTGAGTAGCTGGGACTACAGGCGCCCGCCACCTCGCCTGGCTAGTTTTTTCTATTTTTAGTAGAGACGGGGTTTCACCGTATTAGCCAGGATGGTCTCGATCTCCTGACCTCGTGATCCGCCCGTCTCGGCCTCCCAAAGTGCTGGGATTACAGGCTTGAGCCACCGCGCCTGGCCTGCCAGTGGTTCTAAAATGGGAGTGATGATGTCCCTGGCTGGCTTGCCACAAAGATGACACTGCTGGGCTGGGGAAGGTTCCCAAACGCCGGTGGGACATTGACCCTCCCCAGTGTTCAGGCTCTTGACACTATCATGAGAATGAATTCAAGAACGAGTCAGAAAATGGTGAAAATACAGAGATTTATTGCAAAGGGAAAAGCAGATAGTCAAGAAAAGAGTGCAGGCAGACTCAAGAGAGACACGCGCAAGGATTTGGGGCGGCTACCTTTATAGGTTTCTTTAACCAAGGGTTGGAATATTCATGAAAATTCCTGGAAAATGGTGGCGTTTTCTCGGAACTGTGGTGGCACCCATTTGTACACCAAATATGGGTGTCCCAGAACTGCCATGGTACTAGTGGGTGTGTGCTTAGTATGCTGATGAGCATAGAAGGAGGTCCTAGGAGAGACTCAGGTCAAATCCAGTGCCATGTTGGGTCTAGTCGGTCTTAGCCAGCTTGGTTCACACCCTGGCTTTTCAGGGTTTTATCAGCCTCTAGCTTCTGCAGTCATTTCAAGTTTCCTTTTGCTCATTGTGTAAAACTGCTACCTGGAATTCTCTTGTCTTGTCTTCTCTTCTCTTCTCCCCTTCTCTCTCTCCCTTCCCTTTCCTTTCCTTTCCTTTCCTTTCCTTTCCTTTCCTTTCCTTTCCTTTCCTTTCCTTTCCTTTCCTTTCCTTTCCTTTCCTTTCCTTTCCTTTCCTTTCCTTTCCTTTCCTTTCCTTTCCTTTCCTTTCCTTTCCTTTCCTTTCCTTTCCTTTCCTTTCCTTTCCTTTCCTTTCCTTTCCTTTCCTTTCCTTTCCTTTCCTTTCCTTTCCTTTCCTTTCCTTTCCTTTCCTTTCCTTTCCTTTCTTTCTTTCTTTCTTTCTTTCTTTCTTTCTTTCTTTCTTTCTTTCCCATCCTTCTTTTCTTTCCTTTCCTTCCCTTTCCTTCCCCTTCCCCTTTCCTTTCCTTTCTTTTCTCTTTCAACAGAGTCTTACTCTGTCTCCCAGGCTGGAGTGCAGTGGCACAATCTCAGCTCACTGCAACCTCCACCTCCCCGGATTCAAGCGAGTCTCGTGCCTCAGCCTCCCAAGTAACTGGGATTACAGGCGCGTGCCACCACACCTGGATAATTTTTGTATTTTTAGTAGAGGCGGGGTTTCGCCGTGTTGGCCAAGCTGGTATCGAACTCCTGACATCAGGTGATCTGCCCCGCCTTGGCCTCCCAAAGTACTGGGATTACACGTGTGAGCCACCACACCCCGGCCTGGAATTTTCTATTCTCCTGTAACCATCCTGTGTTATTCCTGTCTTACCCTCCCGGGACATCTTATCTAAGAACTCTCCCTGCTGACTGCTGCCCCTGCCCTGCACCCCTGTCTCCACTCTTGGCGCTGACGCTGCCCTGCCCTGCACCCCTGTCTCCACCCCGGCTTCATCTTTGTTAATTTTCTTCAGGTGCTTGACACAGTCAGAGCTCATTTTGTTCTTTCATGGGTTTCCTTATTTAGTACTTGATTCCCCCCATTAAAAATGAAGAGTGCAGGAAGTTTTGTTTGTTGCTGGATCACCAGTGCCTGTTGTTTTCATTTTTTGAATTGAATGAATGAATGCACGAATAAATAGATGGATGGGGGAATAAGTGGATGAAAGGATGAGCTTGCGAATGAACAAATGGATATGGATGTATGGATGGATGCATGGACACACGCGAGAAAAATTTGCCCATAGGAAAAGGTGGGCTTCTCCGGTACATAACTTCCCCGAGATTAGGATGTACTGACACTTAGTGGTGGAAGTGACGATGGACATTCTCTTGCGGGATCTGTTGTCATGGGAACAGAACCCAGTTCCTGGCCTCATGGACCTGACAGTCACCTGAGGGAGCTGGACACTGAAGTTACTGCAGATCATGACAATACAGGTGGCATGGAGAATGACTCACAGCATCATTCCGATTTAGCTCTTCTCATCAGAGAAGTCAGATTTGAGCTGAGGCTCAATGGATGAGGAGGATCTGGCCCTTTGGAAGCTGGAGAAGAGCCTTCTAAGAGAGGGTCGGGGCTAGAGGGAGACACTTGCTTCAGGCTTTAGATTCAGTGGATGCCAAAACATTCATTCATCAAGATAAGTAATATTTTAAGGCAATGTTTAAAAAACCAAATACTAATGCAAAACAATTATGATGAACAAAATGTCAAAATGTATACACAGGCAGGACCCAACAGGGCAGAGCAAGTGTGCAAGTGAAAAGTAGAAGCCTGTGGCCGGGCACGGTGGCTCACACCTGTAATCCCAGCACTTTGGGAGGCCAAGGCTGGCAGATCACGAGGTCAGGAGATCAAGACCATCCTGGCCAACACGGTGAAACCCTGTCTGTACTAAAAATACAAAAAAATTAGCCAGGCGTGGTGGCGGGTGCCTACAGTCCCAGCTGCTCAGGAGGCTGAGGCAGGAGAATGGCATGAACTCGGGAGGCGGAGCTTGCAGTGAGCCGAGATTGCACCACCGTACCCTAGCCTGGGCGACAGAGTGAGACTCCGTCTCAAAAAAAAAAAAAAAAAAGAAAAGAAAAGTAGAAGCCTGTTTATACACACACACACACACACACACACACACACATATATATATATATTTTTTTTTTTTTGAGACAGAGTCTCGCTCTGTCGCCCGGGCTGGAGTGCAGTGGTCGGATCTCAGCTCACTGCAAGCTCTGCCTCCCGGGTTTACGCCATTCTCCTGCCTCAGCCTCCCAAGTAGCAAGGACTACAGGTGCCTGCCACCTCGCCCAGCTAGTTTTTTGTATTTTTTAGTAGAAACGGGGTTTCACCGTGTTAGCCAGGATGGTCTCGATCTCCTGACCTTGTGATCCACCCGCCTCGGCCTCCCAAAGTGCTGGGATTACAGGCTTGAGCCACCGCGCCTGGCCCTATACACATATACTTTTTAAGGACAGGGTCTTGCACTGTCACCCAGGCTGGAGTGCAGTGGCGTGATCACAGCTCACTGCAGCGTCCAACTCTTGGGCTCAAGCAATCCTCCTGCTTCAGCGTCCCAAGTAGTGGGACCACAGGCAGACACCTCCACCCCCAGGTAATTATGTATTTGTTTGTTTGTTTATTTATTTTGAGACAAGGTCTCACTCTGTTGTCCAGGCTGGAGTGCAGTGATGCAATTATGGCTCACTGCAGCCTCAACTTCCTGGGCTCAGGTGATCCTCCTGCCTCAGCCTCCTTAGTAGCTGGGACCACAGGCATATACCACCATGCCTGGCTAAGTTTTAAATTATATGTAGAGACAGGGTCTCCCTATGTTGCCAGGCTGGTCTTGAACTACTGGGCTCAAGTGATCCCCCCACCTTGGCCTTCCAAAGTGTTGAGATTACAGGAGTGAGCCACTGTGCCTGGCCTAATTATTTTTACAGAGACAGGGTCTTGCTGTATTGCCCAGCCTGGTCTCTAACTCCCAGGCTCAAGTAGTCCTCTTGCCTTGGCCTCCCGAAGTGTGGGATTACAGGTGTGAGCCACTGCACCCAGCCAAGCCTATTTAAAATTTTGATATTTTGGTCATCATGCAATTTTTTGGCATTAATTGTGATTTCTTAATTGCGTCCAAATGTTATTTTTTCTGTATGGCTGAGTGTTGTGGGGCCCCCTTGATTGTGCACCCAAGGCAGATATCTTGCCTACCTCACCCTAGTCCCGGCCCTATTGAGTCTAAGTGGAAGGGGCAGTAAGTGCAAATCTCTGAAACAGGGATGACCTGACATGCTTGGGAAAGGAGGAATGTCTGGGTTACATTGGGAAGATGACACCCAGATTGGCCCCGATCATGGCTAGCAGAGGTCTCCACTTTGGCTGGGCCTTAAAATCACCTGGGAATTTTAAAGTCATATCCACACCCAGGTCGTACCGCAGGCTAAATGGGCAGGACCCAGACATCAGCATTTTTTTTTTTTTTTTTTTTTTTGAGATGGAGTCTTGCTCTGTCACCCAGGCTGGAGTGCACTGGTGTGATCTCGGCTCACCGCAACCTCTGCCTCCCAAGTTCAAGCAATTCTTCTGCCTCAGCCTCCTGAGTAGCTGGGACTACAGGCATGTGCCACCATGCCTGGCTAATTTTTGTATTTTTAGTAGAGATGGGGTTTCACCATATTGGCCAGATTGATCTCAAACTCCTGACCTCATGATCCACCCGCCTTGGCCTCCCAAAGTGCTGGGATTACAGGCATGAGCCAGGGCATCAGTATTTTGAAACAGCTCATCAGATGACTGCAATGTGCACCCAGGACCGAGACCTACTAGCATGGAAACTTCAACTTAGGGGCTGACTGTTCCGACTCAGTTTAGACCCCTCTGTGCCTCTGGCTCCATTCAGAACCATTGTCACCTCCCTCAAAGGGCATTAATGAAGCATGTACCTACTTCAGCAACCTTCCCCATACCCTGGAATTACCTGGTATGATTTGGAAAATCCTGATGCCTGAGCTTCCACCCTAGAGATTCTGATTTAATTGGTTTGAGGTTTAGCCTGGGCCTGAGGACTTGTAAAAACTCCCTGGTACCTCTACGTATGGCTGAAGTTGAGAATGACTGAATTAGAAGTGTATTTGGCAGTGATTCTATGTCTGCCACTGTGCTAGTATGTTCTACATACTCGTATGAATGGACCTGCCTCTGAGAACTTCATATGCACCACTCTACTAATAGAAAAATCTCGTCCAACCCTTGTTTATTTCTTGATCAATATAAATATATAGTTATTATTAATATCCTAGCGCAGGCATGCCTAACTTCCCTTGGTTTTGTCCATTTCAGATCACTAAGATTGCCAGGTTCCTGGTTTCCTCCACTATAAATTAAATGTTGCAGAAACTGAGCCCCAAGGTGCACTTGAGCCCCAAAATTCAGGAGGTTGGGGACAGATGTCTGATTTGGCCTGGCTCGTTGGCTCTGCCCAGGCAGAGGAGGCAAGGACAGAAACAGAGAGGATGCCACACCCTACACCAAGATTGTCAGCTGGCTCTTCCTGGGGGCTGTGATGAGATGGTCTGGGTCCTACTCATGGGCTGCTGCTCTGACTGTTTTTGTCTTGCAGATTGTTACCATGGCCTGTGCAATTATCTGGCCCGGGAGACTGACTCTGTACTTCTGATGATTGGGTGAGTTGCTGGAGACAGATGGTAGGTTCAACAGGGGTGAGAGGAGATAGGGTAAGTTCATGGGTGATTTGTAGATCAGAGAGGCCTTAACTCCCAAGAGACAACTCTTGGACACGCATCCACAGAGACGGGTGCGGCAGTGCTCGAAAGAGCAAAAACCTGGAAACAACCCTCATGTCCATGAACAGGGGCATGCATGAATAAACCACACTATAGCAACTGTTAGATTACATAGCCATGAAGATATAGAATGTTCCATAGCTATTTAAATAAATGAACTAGAAAGGTGTACCATATTGCAAATGAATCTTAGTAGTATAAAACTAAGTTAAACATTTTCAAAAAATTACATAAAGCCTGATACTCATTTTGCAAAGGTAAAAACATCAAAACCAAAAGAATACTTCTGAGGAATACACATAGACACAATAAGATAATGTAACATAGAAAGAAAAAAATGATAGATACAGGATTCAGGGTAACCATTCATTAAGTTGGGGGAGAAGCAAAATGGCATGATGGTGGGTTTGGTGAAGGTGATGGTCAAGATTCTAGCTGTTGTTTGGGGTGATGGCTCTGCAGGTGCTTATTGCATTGTTAAAAACCAACTAAGCTTCTGATCCTGCAGGAACTAGTGTTGAGAGTGTCTCAAGATACAACCCTGGTCCTATAAAAACAAAAGGGAGATGGGGGCATCTTTAGAGTGGATGGAGGGGGCAGTAAGGGCTACTCACTAGGATTCTGGTTCTTGGCCCAAGAGATCTCACATCACTGGGAAAGAGTTTAGAGAAGGCCAGTGAGAGAAATTGAAATCTGCCTTTTTAGATTCTGCCTCTACAATGGACCTCCTCAAACCTTAGCTGCCCATAGGCTTTGGTAGACAGAATAACTGTGTGACTTAAACAAAGTCACTTAACATCTCTGGTCCTCTCTGATGAGATTGAGGAAGCCAGTACTTTCTAGTATTCATCAACATACCTCCCAGGTGGCTTACCATTGTGTCTGAAATTGCACCATTACAGTCTATGTCACCAAAGACCTTTGTGATAATAAAAACATCCCTTGAACAGGTAGCACATAAAGGTATCAATAAGCACCTGCATTAATACATTGTAGAAAATTCCTTAGGATACCATTATCCCAGATACTTAGACCCGGTGCATGGGCCAGGGCAGTTTTGATAGAGTGGCTGATGGAGCTGCATGCACAGATAAGGGCTTCTAGGAGGCTGCAGGGAGACAGCAGCTGGGAGGAGACTCCCTGAGACACACTGAAGGAAGGGAGATGTCTAAGGCCTGGTTGGGACTCCCTGCCCGAGGTCTTGGGGAAGATGGGTCTTTTGATCTTTGGTTCTGCAAAGCCTTCACCTCTGGGTGAGTTTCTTAGTTTGGGCTGCTATAACAAATTACCATAGATGGGGTAGCTTAAACAAAACTTGATTTCTCACAGTTTTGGAGGCTACAAGTCCAGGATCAGGGTGTCAGCATGGTTAGGCTCTGGTGAAGACCCTTTTCCAGACTGTAGACTGCCAGCTTCTCCTTATATCCTAACATGGCAGAAAGAGAAGCCAGAGAGCTCTCTAAAGCCTCCTTCACAAGGGCACTAATCCCATTTATGAGGGCTCCACCCTCATGACCTGATCGCTTTCCTAAGGCCCCACTTCCTAATACCCTCACATTGCAGTGTAGGATTTCAACACAGGAATTTTAGGGGGACATACACATTCAATCTATCACAGTGAGCAAGAGAGGAGTGCAGGGAGGCACAGGAGAATTTCTGCCTCTTTCTGGCAGGTCAGAGATTTTGCCCATAGAAAGCACCTAATATTTGTTATCCCCTTCATCATGTTGGAGTCATATGTTCAACATTTAGTGAGGAGTATTCATTTCTAGAAATGGGAAAATGAAAGCTGAGGTTTGTACTCACTGCTACCAGGTGCAGGGGCTACCTCCCTGCAAGGACCCTCTGAGAAGCATGTGTTTTGCCTGAGCTTAAATGGGAACCTGCTTTGATAACATTGATAGATTTATCAATATATTGACCATCTAGGAAATGGGCAATAAGATTACTGGGCGATAATTGTTTCCTAGATGGGTACTATATTATGCTGCAATCAATCAAATCCTATTTTGAAAGATGAGGTGTTAAATTAACTTTTAAAGGAAACAAAATTCAAGGTCTAAGGGAAGGCAGTGGTTTTCAGACTGGTTCTTTTGAGCCCTAGGGTTCCCTGTGATGTCTTAGAGGCAGCTATGGAAGTCAAAAAAGAAGGAGAAAGAATGAGAGCTTATGTTGCTTACCCTTGGGCAAAACCAGAACAATTGCATTTGTTTATTTTATACAGTGGGGTTCTTGCATCATTTTTTTCTTCTAAGAAAAAAAATAATTTTGTTGTTCTAAGTTGAAAGCCACTAGTCTAAGATGTTATTTTTCCTTATGAGCTTCTTCCAAATTTAATGTGATAATTAAAATATACCTTTTTGATGTTTTCTTTTCTTTTTCTTTTTTTTTTTTTTTGAGATGGAGTCTCGCTCTGTCTCCCAGGCTGGAGTGCAGTGGCACAATCGTGGCTCACTGCAACCTCCGCCTCCCAGGTTCAAGCGATTCTCCTGCCTCAGCCTCCCGAGTGCCTGGGATTACAGGCTCCCGCCACCATACCCTGCTAATTTTTGTATTTTTAGTAGAGATGGGGTTTCCTCATTTTGGCTAGGCTGGTCTTGAACTCCTGAGGTTGAGTGATCCTCGGCCTCCCAAAGTGCTAGGATTGTGGGCGTGAGCCACCACCCAGCCTGGATGTTTTCAATGATAGATTGTAAGAATAGAAAAGATGATTAGCAACAACTTCAACTTAACATTTAAGAGAACAATTGTTTAGATAAACTCTCTGTTCCAATCAGTTAAGCCAAACTATTTCTATTTTTTTATTCCTTTCTATTATCTTAATCTCAATTTATGCATTAATTAGCTTGTTCATTACTGTATTTAAAAGCTCATTTTAAAGTTCCTTTTCTTTGCCCTTGAATTTCTTTGAGGAGACATACTTTGGAAACCAAACCTCAGGATACTTAAGACCAACCCCCTAGTGTTCTTCACCAGCCACTGGCACCTGGGTCTTCTGCAGCTTGAGCTGTGGATTTCCGGGCTAGCTTTCCGTCTCTACACTGCACCTTCAGTTTCACTCCCTGCCCCTCTCACCTCCCACACTGGAGTGCAGTGGTGTAATCACAGCTCACTGCTGCCTTAACCTTCTGGGCTCAAGCAGTCCTCCTGCTTCAGCCTCCTGGGTAGCTGAGACTACAGATGTGTGCCACCATGCATGCCTAGCCAATTTTTTTAAATTAGATTTTTTGTTTTTGAGATAGAGTCTTGTTCTGTCACCCAGATTGGAGTGCAGTGGCATGATCTAGGCTCACGGCAAGCTCTGCCTCCCGGGTTCAGGCCTCTCTCCTGCCTCAGTCTCCTGAGTAGCTGGGACTACAGGTGCCTGCCTCCACGCCTGGCTAATTTTTTGTATTTTGTTTAGTAGAGACGGGGTTTCACCGTGTTAGCCAGGATGATCTCGATCTCCTGACCTCGTGATCTGCCTGCCTCAGCCTCCCAAAGAGTTGGGATTACAGGCGTGAGACACCGCGCCCGGCCTAGATTTTTTATTAAAAAAAAAATTCTGCCTGACAGTAACTTTCTCTTGACTTTAACTTTAGTGTTCTCTCTCCCTTTCTCTACAGACAGGCAGTGGGATTGGTAGTGGTTTCATTTGACTTTTTTTTTCAGCCATTGCTGGTTGTTTTGCTCCCAAAGCAAATAGCTTCAATGAAAACAAAGTTGCATCACCTCATATGGAGTTTATGGGAAGCTGACAGGGCACAGGTTTGGAGTGAAGAATCCTGGCCTTTATGACTCTAGGCAGGTTCCTCACATGCTCATAGGAAGACAATGGGGATGAAATCCTTACTTCATAGGCTTATTCTGAGGATTTAATCAGACACAGTCTTGTAAGGGGGTTGAGGATTCTGTTGAAACAGCTCCCTAGCAACACTGTCCACACTGGTGTCCTGTTGCTCCCTGTTTTCCTTTTAGGTACCGCAAGGTTCCTGACCACCATTCCCCTGCCCTTTTCCAAGACTGCATGAATGCCTCCATTCACTTCCTGAAGGCCCTGGAAACCTATGGGGTGGACCCTTCCAGGGTTGTGGTCTGTGGAGACAGCATCGGAGGTGCAGTGGTGGCTGCCATCACCCAGGCTTTGGTGGGCAGATCAGATCTTCCCCGGATTCGGGCTCAGGTTCTGATTTACCCATTTGTCCAGGCATTCTGTCTGCAGTTGCCGTCCTATCAGCAGAACCAGAACGTCCCATTTCTTTCCCGGAAGTTCTTGGTGACTTCTGTGTGTAACTATCTGGCCATTGACCTCTCCTGGCGTGATGCCATCTTGAATGGCACTTGTGTACCCCCAGATGTCTGGAGGAAGTACGAGAAGTGGCTCAGCCCTGACAACATCCCCAAGAAATTTAAGAACAGAGGCTACCAACCCTGGTCTCCCGGCCCTTTTAATGAAGCTGCCTATTTAGAAGCCAAACATATGCTGGATGTAGAAAATTCACCCCTGATAGCAGATGATGAGGTCATTGCTCAACTGCCTGAGTCTTTCCTGGTGAGCTGTGAGAATGACATACTCCGTGATGACAGCTTGCTCTATAAGAAGCGCTTGGAGGACCAGGGGGTCCGCGTGACATGGTACCACCTAGAGGATGGTTTTCACGGATCCGTTATCTTTTTTGATAAGAAGGCGCTCTTTTTCCCATGCTCCCTGAAGATTGTGAATGCTGTAGTCAGTTATGTAAAGGGCATATGATGGTAACCCTGGGCCCCGAGGAGGCGGGGACAAGTATGGACTCTACCAGAAACTGGGTGCTTTAGTGAGTTCTATTTTATTGACTAAAGAGGTGCTACATCAATGCTTGGGTCAGCTGGGAAGGGTGAGAAGTAAGCTAAGAGTCTTGCTTAGTATTCAAGAAAATCCAAACTGTGTCTGTTTCCTTCCAGCACTAACAATGTCCAGTGCTGGATCTAGCAACAGTCTCTAACATTCCCACTCAGGTGAAATAAATATCAAAAGGAGAACAAAATGCCTTTAAAAATTTCTCAAAGCCCCAACATATAAGATCTGTGCAGAATAAATGCCAACAACTGGTCATACCATCAGTGGTGAATCTATATCCATGATGACAAAGCATAGCTGGAGGGGGCATCTAATTGTTCTTGCGGTCAAAGGTCACTGGGTCAAATCTCGACTTTGATTGGCTCCACTTGGTCTGAGAAATGCTGTCGCAATGAAATTCTACCCTTGACACAGCCACCCTTGGGCTGGACTAAATGAAGATCTCAGAGGGGATTATGGGAAAGAGAGAGACAGGGAAAGACGCAAGAGGAAAGGAACAGAATAAAAGGGTGGGCTCTGGGGAGCTGTGAGCTTTGCCTGGGCTCAAGTCTTTAACCTGAGTTCCAACTGGGTACTAGCAGGCAGGTTCACCAAGTTAGGGATGTCTTGGGAACCTCTGAATGCCATCTGGAATATGGAAACTGCATTTCCAAAGGGAGTAAGGTGCTAGCCTGTTTTCTTCGATGAGCTTGTATATTGTTCTCACTTTTTTTTTGAGACAGACTCTCACACTGTTGCCTAGGTTGGAGTGCAGTGGCACAAGCTTGGCTCACTGCAACCTCTGCCTCCTGGGTTCAAGTGATTCTCCCGCCTCAGCCTCCTGAGTGGCGGGGATTACAGGTGCACACCACCAAGTCTGACTAACTTTTGTATTTTTTAGTAGAGATGGGGTTTCACCATGTTGACCAGGCTGGTCTCAAACTCCTGACATTGGGATCCACCTGCCTTGGCCTCCCAAAGTGCTGGGATTACAGGCGTGAGCCGCCACACCCGACTGTTCTCACTTTTATAAAGAACCATGCCATTGTTTAGCCATGCCAATTTCTCTGCTCACAGAGAAAAGGAAGGGAATCTTTGTATTGCATGTTGGAGGTGACCCACACTAGTTTTTGCTTGGGCCCATGTTTGCTAGATATACCTGTAATACCCCTGGGCCTCAGTGCTGTCAGTCTCACCAAAGTCCCACCCAAATGCTGAAGCTGGAGGCTTTCCCAACCACAGCCTCAGTGGGTACCAACGACCTCACCTATGACCAATGGAGGAGGGGGTCCTACAGGTGTCTTGGTTCTTTGCAAAAAGAGCAGGCATCCACACAGGCAATTTGAGTTGGGCCCCTGGGGGCATGAGCAGACATTGTGGCTAATGAATTAGTGTAAGCAGCTTTGATGGAAGGGTGTGTTAATTATCTATTGGTGTGTAACAATATTACCACAAACATGGTGGCTTAAAACAATACACGTTTATTAGCTCACAGTTTCTGTGGGTCAGGAGCCAGAACACAGTTAACTGGGTCATTGGCTTAGTCAGGGGCTGGGTTGGCAGGCTCCTGCTGGGCTACAATCAAGGTATTGGGGCTGTGGTCTTCTGAGACTCAACTGGGGAAGGATCTACTCTCAAGCTTGGTCAGGTTGTTGGCAGAATTCAATTCCTTGTGATTATAGACTGAGGACTTCAGTTTCTTGCAAGCTGTGGTCAGAGGTCAATCTCAGCTTCTAGAGGTTACCCACAGTGTCTTGACACATGAAATTCTCCAAATGACTGCAAGGGAGAGACAGACTCCAGCAAGATAGCTACTAGAACTAATGTAAGGTAATCACAAACACATATCACGTACATGCCATCACCTTTGCCATATGCTATTGGTTAGAAGTAAGTCATAAGCCTTGTCCACACAAGGGGATTACATAAGGGTATGACCACTGGGGGGTGGGGCCCATGAGGCCACCTTAGAGTATGTCCTCCACAGAAGGCCTCACCAGAAGGTGCTGGGAAGAACAGTCAACCCAACTTCTCAGCCTGAGAAACTCAGCATGGTCTGTAACCATTGGCCTGACCTGGAGCTGGTGACCAATGGTTCCCCCAGTAGAGTCCTCTCATCTTTCCCCAACTCTCCCTTCTCCCACTCCCATTACTCCCATTTGGCCTTCCCTGGGTGGAGTAATTTGCACTTTCCTCTAAGCTATTCCCAGCATATTTTTATGACATAAGCTCTATGTACTTGTATAAGGTAGGGTCCAATCAGGGGAAAGAAACCATATCAGCAGTCTTCTTCTTTTCTCTTGAAAGTCTTTATCAGCCTCTAAGTACAATCAAATTTTCAAAAGACATGCTCTACCTCTGAGAACCTAGCTAAAACTTATATCCAGGAACACTTATAAGAAATTGTGAACACAGAAGTCACTAGACACTAGTTATGAATTGACTCCAATCTTGAGGACAGTGTTTCTGTGGCTTTCCCAGTCAAAGTGGGGGCTTTCTGTAGTCAGGTGACAAATGAAGTCTTGCCTCAAGTCCAACTCACACTGGGCCCAATTTTTCCACAAACATGTATTCATTATATCTCTAGTGGCTCAGTGTATCATTGAAATAGACATATATGGAAACTGGCAGAATCCTACATTGGCTCTATGATTAAAGAGATGTGGGTCATTATGGCAGGAAGAACTATGTGAAAGGCCCTGGAACTTCCCCTCCCTACTAAGATAATAAGCCAGAAGCAGTGCTGCACCCCACAGGGAACTGCAGAGATTCATACCACCCTAGAAGACTTCAAAAAAAGCACCTATCACACCCTGATCTAATTCAGCAGTTTGAAATGTGCAGAAGTCTGATCTATCTTGGAGAATGCATATGAGTGATTCTAAAATTACTCATGCAATGATTTCGACTGCAGCTGTTCTTCCAGCTGTAGCATCATATTGGAACAAGTAAACACAGCTCCTGGCACTTGGTAAGCAGTTACTGACCTGGCAGGCGCCTTTTGTTCCATACCAGTTTGCAAGGAATATCAGAAGCCGCCTGCCTTTATCTGGAACTGGTAACAGTATACCTTTACAGTCCTGCCTCAGGGCGATGCCAATACTGCTTTCTGCTCTAATATAGTCCTTAGAAATTGTAATTGCTTTGATAGTCCAGAAAGCATCATGATAATCCATTATGTTGATGGCATTATGCTTATTCGATCTGTTAGGCAGGAAGTAGCATGTAGTTTAGAATACCTTAGGAAGACATATGCAAAGTGAAAGAAACTCCAAAACAATTAAGGGACAGCCACATCAGTGAAGTTTCTGGTAGTTCAGTGATGTGGAGAATGTTGAAATATTTGTTCCAAGGTGAAAGACAGGTTGCTGCACTTGTGCCATCTACAAAGAAAAATGTACAATGCTTGTTAGGGCTTTTGGATTTTGAAGGCAACATATAGCACATTTGTGCCAGCTATTTCCATCCAGCTAGAAAATTCCTCATAGCCTGCCTGCCTACCTGCCTGCCTGCCTTCAGGGAACAGAGTGGGAAACAGAGCAAGTGGGGACCAGAGCAAGAGAAGGCTCTGTAGCAAGCTCAGGCTGTTATAGAAGCTGCTCTGCCCACTTGGGAACCCTAACATTGACTGGATTACTGGCATACTATTAATGCCAGCCAGCCAGTACATTCATTAGAGGCACTGTCAACCTGTGCCCTCCAGTGGATATAGGCTCCACTTAGTGAATCCCAAAATTGTAAACAGTGCTTTCTCTTTCTTTCTTTCTTTCTTTCTTTCTTTCTTTTCTTTCTTTCTTTCTTTCTTTCTTTCTTTCTTTCTTTCTTTCTTTCTTTCTTTCTTTCTTTCTTTCTTTCTTTCTTTCTCTCTCTCTCTCTCTTTCTTTCTTTCTTTCTTTCTTTCTTTTTCTTTCTTTCTTTCTTTCTTTCTTTCTTTCTTTCTTTCTTTCTTTCTTTCTTTCTTTCTTTCTTTCTTTCTTTCTTTCCTTCCTTCCTTCCTTCCTTCCTTCCTTCCTTCCTTCTTTCTTTTCTTTTCTTTTCTTTTCTTTTCTTTTCTTTTCTTTTCTTTTCTTTTTTTAAGAAGGGGTCTGGCTTTGTTACCCAAAGCCAGAGTGCAGTAGAGAGGGAATGCAGTGGTGTGATCTTGGCTCACTGCAACCTCAGCCCCCTGAGCTCAAACCATCCTCCCACCTCAGTCTCCCCAGTAGTTGGGGCCACAGGCATGCTCCACCATGCCAGGCTAATTTTTTGGTATTTTTGGTGGTGATGGAGTTTTGCCGTGTTGCTAAGGCTGGTCTCAAACTCCTGAGCTCAAGTGATTCTCCCTCCTCAGCCTCCCAAAATGCTAGGATTATAGATGTGAGCCATAGCACCTGGCAAACAGTGCTTTCTTTCAAGAAGTACCATGTATGCCCCTGGGGCTGAAGTTCTTATGTGGAAGCCACATATTAACTTGTCCTCTTTCCCTCAAATATAGTAACTTGTGTTTTTCCTAGGAGGAGAAAGCCTTGTATGTGTTTTTTTTGCATATTTAAGGAAACACTACTATGGCCCTGAGATGCACCCAGGCCAGCCTCACCTCATCACCCAGGGTTACTGTGAACGATAGCATTACCTTAGATTTCCTTGTTATGGGCCAAGGTGGAGTCTGTGTAATTGCTAACACATCTTGCTGTGGCTGAATCAATGTTGCCGGTCAAGCAGAAAAATCCATACAAATACTTATAAAGCAAGCCACCTAGCTTTCTCTAAGGTAAGCCCAGATGGTTGATCAGATTTGTTCAACTGGTTGGTTCTCCCGTAGATTAGCCTGATCCTGCTGCTTAGAGTCCTGTAGATAGTAGCCTTTATTAAATGCTTTATAAGATACATTGGAGATTCCCTCCATCCCCAGCCTTTGTCAGTCAGACTAACCAGAGTGGCTAAAGGCATGGGATACTCAATGGAAAAATCTCCCAGAAGCCAAGATCAAGTAGAAATGAGTGGTGAAGATTCCTGGGAGACCATTCTCCCTGGGTCTCTCACATTTCTGGGCCTCTTGTGAACAGAAGCACTGATGGCTTTTGATCCAGATTGTCGTTTTGAGGATGTTTGTTGAGTAATCAACCTTGGAAGATAGAGATAGTGTTTTCTCTTGCATCACGGGGCAAGTTTATTCACTGTCTAGTATCATAAAGATAATAAGGGCTGGGCGTGGTGGCTCAAGCCTGTAATCCCAGCACTTTTGGAGGCCGAGACGGGCAGATCACGAGGTCAGGAGATTGAGACCATCCTGGCTAACACAGTGAAACCCCGTCTCTACTAAAAATAGAAAAAACTAGCCGGGCGAGGTGGCGGGCGCCTGTAGTCCCAGCTACTCGGGAGGCTGAGGCAGGAGAATGGCGTAAACCCAGGAGGCGGAGCTTGCAGTGAGCTGAGATCCGGCCACTGCACTCCAGCCTGGGTGACAGAGCGAGATTCCGTCTCAAAAAAAAAAAAAGATAATAGGGAATTTGTTTAAGTTTCTTGTAGATTTTGGATATTAGATCCTTGTCAGGTGGGTAGATTGCAAAAAGTTTTCTCCCATTCTGTAGGTTGCTTGTTCACTCTGATGCTAGTTTCTTTTGCTGTGCAGAAGCTCTTTAGTTCAATTAGACCCCATTTGTTGATTTTGGCTTTTGCTGCAATTCTTTTTGGTGTTTTTATCATGAAGTTTTTGCCTATGCCTATGTCCCAAATGGTATTGAATAGGTTTTCTTCTAGGGTTTTTATGGTTTTGGGTTTTACATTTAAGTTTTTAATCCATCTTGAGTTAATTTTTATATAAGGTATAAGGAAGGGGTCCAGTTTCAGTTTTCTGCATATGGCTAGTTAGTTTTCCCAGCACCATTTTTTAAATAGGGAATTCTTTCCCCTATTGCTTGTTTTTGTCAGGTTTGTCAAAGATCAGATTGTTGTAGTTGTGTGGTGTTATTTCTGAGGTCTCTTCTGTTCCATTGGTTTATGTGTCTGTTTTGGTTTCAGTACCATGTTGTTTTGGTTACTGTAGCCTTATGGTATAGTTTGAAGTCAGGTAGCATGATGCTTCCAGCTTTGTTATTTTTGCTTAGGATTGTCTTGGCTATATGGGCTCTTTTTTGGTTCCATATGAAATTTAAAGTAGTTTTTTCTACTCCTGTGAAGAATGTCAATAGTAGTTTGATGGGAATAGCATTGACTCTATAAATTACTTTGGGCAGTATAGCCATTTTCATGACATTGATTCTTCCTATCCATGAGGATGGGCAAAGGATATGAACAGGCACTTCTCAAAAGAAGACATTTATGCAGCCAATGAACATATGAAAAAAACTCAACATCACTGATAATTAGAGAAATGCAAGTGAAAACCACAATGAGATACCACCTCACACCAGTCAGAATGGAAATTATTAAAAAGTCAAGAAACAATAGGTGCTGGTGAGGCTGTGGAGAAATTGGAACACTTTTACATTGTTGGTGGAAGTGTAAATTAGTTCAACCATTGTGGAAGACAGTGTGGGGATTCCTCAAGAATCTAGAACCAGAAATACCATTTGAGCCAGCAATCTCATTATTGAGTATATACCCAAAGGAATATAAATCATTCTACTATAAAGGCACATGCACACTTAATGCACGCTTAATGCACACTTACGTTTATTGCAGCACTAATCACAATAGCAAAGACATGGAACCAACCCAAATGCCTATCAATGATAGACTGGACAAAGAAAATGTGGTACATATACACCATGGAATACTATGCAGCCATAAAAAAGAATGAGTTCATGTCCTTTGTAGGGACACAGATGAAGCTGGAAGCCGTCATTCTCTGCAAACTAACACAGGAACAGGAAAGCAAACACCGTATGTTTTCACTTGTAAGTGGGAGTTGAACAATGAGAACACATGAACACAGGGAGGGGAACAACACACATCAGTGCCTGTCAGGGGATGGCGGGCAAGGGGAGAGAGAGCATTGGGACAGCCACTGAATGCACATGGGGCTTAAAACCTAGATGATGGGTTGATGGGTGCAGCAAACCACCATGGCACCTGTATACCTAACTAACAAACCTGCACATCCTGCACATGTATCCCAGAAGTTAAAGTTAAAAAAAAAAAAAAAAAAAGATAATAGGGAAAAGGTTAGGCAGGTTTGCTTGCTTATAGAAGATTCGGAGTCCCCGAAGGTCAGAGTTCCTCAGCTGTGATGCAACTCTACCATGCCACCTGGGCTTCTCTGTGTCATTTCCAGGGAATCTTGGAGACAAGGAGAACCAACGCTAATGTGAAGTTCATTCTGTTTGCCATGCTATACATAATAATAATCTTTGAACCTGAGCCTGTCATCTCATGTTTTCTGGCAGTATCCATGAAACTATGGCAGTCTAACTTGTTAGTTTGCAAGTAGGATAAAAATCTCAGGCCTATTCCCTAGTTCTTGACACACCCTTGACATAGTTCTACTTTGCCACCTGAAACAACATTAAGGTTTGTCAGTAGAAGGTGCTGGAGAAATCTTGGAAAAGGGCGGGCTTCTCGTCTTAGTTCTGGCGTGCTCTTCTTGCCAGATGTCTGCAGTTCATGTTTTCTTTACCATGGGTTCCTGCAGCATCCAGTTTTGCCAGCATGTGGGTCCCACTGAGAAAGGCTTCTCTGATGCCTAGCTCCCACAGTACCCAGCGGCCGTCACACTCGGTGACCAGCAGCCTCCTTTGGTAACATTCAGATGGTTTTGCAGCAGAGTGTCACCAGCTAGGCACTCTCCCATGAGTAGCTTTTTTGGCACCTTTTCTAGTTACCTATGACCATGTCCTCTAAAATAAGGCCAGATCTCGACCTAGGAGCAGCGGCTGTTCTTTATATCTGTGACTCCCTGTTTCTGTCTCCTGGGTTGACCCTGATTAATACAGAATTTAAAGTATGTGTCACTTTCTGCTCATATGATCCAGTCAGCACAATGTCATCAATGTATCAGATCGACGTAATGTTTAGAGGAATATCATGATCCTAATCTCTGAAGACTATATTATGGTAGAAAACAGAATTGACATAGCCCTGAGGCAAGACTGTAAAGGCATACTGTTAGCCCTGCCAGATAAAGGCAGGTGGCTTCTGGTATTCCTTACAAATTGTTATGGAACAAAAGGCATCCGCCAGGTCAGTAGCTGCTTACCAAGTGCCAGGAGCTGTGTTTACTTGTTCCCATATGATGCTACGGCTGGAAAAACAGCTGCAATCGAATTCTGAAATTACTGCATGAGTAATTTTAGAATCACCCACAAACATTCTCCAAGATCAATCTGGTTTTTGCACATTTCAAACGGGTGAATTAAATCAGGGTGCAGTAGGTGCTTCTTGGAAGTCTTCTAGGGTGGTAGGAATCTCTGCAGTTCCTGGGGGTAGGGTGGGGCAGCACTGCTTCTGGCTTAATGGTAGGGAAGGGAAGTCCAGGGCCTTCCACATACTGCTTCCTATCACGATGACACTCATCCCTTTGGTCAGAGAGCCAACATAGGATTCTGCGAGTTTTCACATATGTCTATTTCAATGATACACTGAGGCACTAGACATACAACAAACACACGTGTCTTTGGACCAACTGGGCCCAATGTGAGTTGGACTTGAGGCAAGATTTCATCTGTCACCTGATTACAGTAAGCCCCCGCTTTGAGAGAACCACCTGCACTGCAGATCCCTAGGTCTAGTGTTAATTTAGAATCTATGTGTACCGATTCCTGAACAACTTAAATCTTTCCTTTTCTCCTGTGCACAGTCACTCTGGTAAATGATGGTAGATCCCTTTGGGAAGGGCTTGGGGAAGATTTATAGTGTATACTCGAGGCAAAGCTGGAGGGTCCTTCCTCAGGGAGACCTAGCCTCTACTTTAATCCAGGGTTTCTATATCTGTGGATTGACTTAGGTCTGGAAACTGGATGACAGGTCATGGCTCTATTGTGGTGACTTCAGTGGTTTATAGGCACCAGACCTGGAGCTTTTATAAATTAAAAAAAAAAAATCACTCTACTAAACTGATGATATATTTGATTCCTGAGACACCATGATCACTTAGCCACCACCTAGATTTCTGTGGGCTGAGGGTTCTGAGTACTGGGACATACTTCTTGCTTTTTTTTTTTTGAGACGGAGTCTCGCTCTGTCGCCCAGGCTGGAGTGCAGTGGCCGGATCTCAGCTCACTGCAAGCTCCGCCTCCCGGGTTCACGCCATTCTCCTGCCTCAGCCTCTCGAGTAGCTGGGACTACAGGCGCCCGCCACCTCGCCCGGCTAATTTTTTGTGTTTTTTTGTAGAGACGGGGTTTCACCGTGTTAGCCAGGATGGTCTTGATCTCCTGACCTCGTGATCCGCCCGTCTTGGCCTCCCAAAGTGCTGGGATTACAGGCTTGAGCCACCGCGCCCAGCCACTCTTGCTTTTTTTTGAGACAGGGCCTTACTCTGTCACCCAGGCTGGAGGGCAGTAGCATAAACATGACTCGCTATAGCCTTGAGCTCTTGAGCTCAAGCGATCCCCCTGCCATGGCCTCCCAAATAGCTGGAACCATAAGCATGTGCCACTATGGCCAGCTAATTAGAATTTTTTTTTTTTTTTTTTTTGGTAGAGACAGGGTCCCACTATGTTGTCCGGGCTGGTTGCAAACTCCTGAGCTCAAGTAATCCTCCCGCCTCAGCCTTCCAAAGTGCTGGGATTACAGGTGTGAACCACCATGCCCAGCATCTCTCCTGCTTTTCATGGTAAATGCACTCACTTTGCTCTTGGTGCTGAAGTGCTGCCACTAGTCCTCTATTGCTCTGTGATATTGTATTACTCAGGGTTCTATAGAGGGACAGAACTAATAGGATAGATATACACCTAAAGGGGAATTTTATTAAGTATTAACTGACATGATCACAAGGTCCCACAATAGGCCGTCTGCAAGCTGAGGAGCAAGAAGAGCCAGTCCGAGTCCCAAAACTGAAGAACTTGGAGTCCAATGTTCGAGGACAGGAAGGGTCCAGCACGGGAGAAAGATGTAGGCTGGGAGGCTAGGCCCATCTCGTCTTTTCATGTTTTTCCGCCACTTGATATTCTAGCTGCACTGGCAGCTGATTAGATGGTGCCCACCCACATCAAGGGTGGGTCTACCTTGCCCAGCCCACTGACTCAAATGTTAATCTCCTTCGGCAACACCCTCACAGACACATCCGGGATCAATACTTTGTATCTCTCAATCCAGTCAAGTTGACACTCAGTATTAACCATCACAGATACCATTACCTTGAATAAAGTTAGAAAGACCATCTCAATGTGGCCTCCTCCACAGTCATACCTGCTTACTAAGGAGAACAATCAGAGACTTTTTTTTTTTTTGGTTGTTGTTGTTGTTGTTTTGAGATGGAGTTTTGCTCTTGTTGCCCAGGCTGGAGTGCAATGGCACTATCTAGGCTCACTGCAACCTCCGCTTCCCGGGTTCAAGTGATTCTTCTGCCTCAGCCTCCCAAGTAACTGGGATTACAGGCACCCACCACCACGCCCAGCTACTTTTTTGTGTTTTTAGTAGAGATGGGGTTTCATCATATGAGCCAGGCTGGTCTTGAACTCCCGACCTCTGGTGATCCACTTGCCTCGGCCTTCCAAAGTGCGGGGATTACAGGCATGAGCCACTGCCCTGGCCTCCGGCATTTTTAAGGGTATAGATATCCTCCTCAAAAATGAGTGTCTTGGTGTGTCCGTGAGGGAACCGTCTTCTGTGTCTTCTCAGCATTTGTAGTTGCGGGGTGATCGTGCAGTTTGCAAAAGAGAAATCCAGTCCAACAGTCCCATCTCCATAAGGCTTTGGATTTCCTTCTCCCAATAGTGCTGGAGAAACCCTAGCATCTCTACTTCATTAAATGTAGGCAACACCACTGAGCCCAAGGTTAAGTCTACAACCACATTTTGGCCAAGTGTGGTGGCTCATACCTGTAATCCCAGCACTTTGGGAGGCCAAGAAGAATGGCTTGTGTCCAGGAATTTAAGACTAGCCTGGGCAACATGGTGAAATCCTGTGACTACAAAAAATACAAAAAATTAGTCGGGCATGGTGGCACATGCTTGTGGTCTCAGCTACTTGGGAGGCTGAGGTGGGAGAATCACCTGAGTCTGGAAAATCAAGGCTGCAGTGAGCTATGATCATGCCACTGCACTCCAGCCTCAGTGACAGACTGAGACCCTGTCTCAAACAAATAAATAAATAAACATTAAAAATTACCACCACATTTTTAAGTTTTTGTACTCCCTTACTTTGGGTACTAAAAATAGGTATTGGTTATCTACTACTACATAGCAAATTACTCCGAATCTTTGCAACTAAAAACAGCAAATATCCACTATTTCCCAGTTTTTGTGGGGTAGCAGTCTGAACACAGCCTTGCTGGGAGTCTCCGGCTCAGGGTCTCTCATGGGATGTAATCAAGTGTCAGCCAGGGCTGCTGTCACCTCAATGCTCAGTTGGAGAATGATCAGCTTCCTTGGCCCCTCATGTGGCTGTTGGCAAACCTCAGGTCTTCACTGGCTGTTGGTTAAAGACATCAGTGTGAAGGAGAACCTTGTGCACCAGTTACCAGTTCCAGGGGAGAACTCCAAACACTTTTGCCCATTGCACCTTGGTACTGGAATGGCCAAGGGAAACACAACCTAGTTAAACACTGAATGGAGCGAGGCTTGACTTACATAGAGAAGAGGCAGAGGATGATCAGCTTCAAATGTGGTACATATACACCATGGAATGCTACAAAGCCATAAAAATGAATGAGATCATGTCATTTGCAGCAACATGGATGGAGCTGGAGGCCATTATCCTACGTGAAACTCAGAAACAGAAAACCAAATACCACATGCTCTCACTTATAAGTCAGAGCTAAACATGGAGAACGCATGGTCACAGAGAAAGGAACAGACACCGGGACCTACTTGAGTGTGAAGGATGGGAGGATGGAGAAGATTGACAAACTACCTGTCAAGTACTATGCTCATTACCTGGGCGATGAAATAATCTGTACACCAAACCTCTGTGACATGCAATTTACCGATATTAAAAACCTGCACATGTACCCCTGAACCTAAAATAAAAGTTAAAAAAAAATAGCATCAATAGTATGTCCCCATGAGCAGCAAAGCCCCCATGGCCAGCGAGTCTCTCCTGGGGCAACTGACACAGGGCAATTGGTTACATGCACCTCTCTCATGTGGCAGTTGAAGGACCCCATTCCCTCCCATGGAGACAGACACAGCAGTGGGGTTGGCCAGGTGCCATGTGATGCCCATGCTCAGGCAGAACAAAGGAGCACACACTAGCAACAGGGAAAGATCTTCCCACACAAGGCAGCAAGCCTAGCACAGGTCATGTTAAGAAATGTCCCAGCCCCAATGTCCATTCTTACGTGGCCAAGTCGGGGTAGAAAGATTGCGTGTGGGAGACTGCCTTTCCCAGCTCCCCACATAGCAGCTGGCTTCACAGTGAGTGAGCCAGAGAGTGAGAGAGGAAGCAAGAGAGGGGGTGCCCCAGATCCCCAGAGGGAAGCCCCAGTCTCTTTGTTGTTACTATAAAAGTGCATTATAAAACCTAATCTTGGAAGTGACGTCTCATCAGTTTTGCCGTAATTCTATTCATTACTTTTTATGGCTGAATAACATTCCATTATATGAATATACCACAATTTGTCTATTCATTCATCCACTGATAACACTTGGGTTGTTTCCACCTTTTGGCTATCATTAGCAATGCTGCTGTGAACAATGGCATGCAAGTATCTGTCTGAGTTCCTGTTTTCAATTCTTTTGGGCATATACCTAGGAGTGGAATTGCTGGGTCATACATTGAACTTTTGGAGGGACTTCCCAATCAAAGTAATATTTTTGTTTTTTGAGATGGAGTGTCGTGCTTCACTCAGTGGTGCAGTGGTGCAATCTCAGCTCACTGTAACCTCTGCCTCCTGGGTTCAAGTGATTTTCCTGTCTGAATCTCCTGAGTAGCTGGGATTAAAGGTGTGCCACCACACCTGACTAATTTTTTTCTTTCTTTTTCTTTTTTTTAGTAGAGACGGGGTTTCACCATGTTGGCCAGGCTGGTCTTGAACTCCTAACCTCAAGAGATCCACCTGCCTTGCCTTCCCAAAGTGCTAGGATTATAGGTGTGAGCCACCACACCCGGCCCCTAAAGTAATTTTTAAAAACATAAGTCAGGTCATCTTACTCCCTTGCATAAAACCGTCGATGTTGGCCAGGCATGGTGGCTCATGCCTATATTCCTAGCACTTTGGGAGGACGAGGTGGGTGGATCACCTGAGGTCGGGAGTTTGAGACCAGCCTGGCCAACATAGTGATGGTGGGCACCTGTAATCCCAGCTACTCAGGAGGCCGAGGCAGGAGAATTGCTTGAACCTGGGAGGCAGAGGTTGCAATGAGCCAAGATCATGCCACTGCACTCCAGCCTGGGTGACAGTTGGTTAAAACAAGTACTATTGCTCACTGGTCAGCAAAGAGACTTCAGTTAGGTAAGTGAGGGTCCAGCATGCTGAGGTAGCTTAAGAGTGTGTAGTTGTTTATCAGCTTTGGATGGTTAGCATCGGTGGTCATGAACCATAGCACTGTGTTTTAATAGCTCCCAGGCAAGTGTTGCCACTGGTGAAAAGTTTATCTTTCATTGTGCAGAGGAGGACAAAAATCCTTTTAGGTCCTAGGGCTGGGACCCTGGAAATTAAACTGACAAAAGACAGATCAACAGGAGAAAAGGCATACAAATTTTATTTGATATTAGTATTTTTATGTGGCATGGGAGTTTTCTGGAAAGTGAAAACCCCCAAAGAAGTAATGAGGCTGGAGAACTTATATACCATTTTGACAATAAACATTAAATTCATAGAGAAGTGAGAAGACAAAGGAAAAAGGGGTTTAGGCTTTTAGGGGTGGCAAACTGTGGGAAGGTAAATATATGGGGAGACAGATGGAAGATAGAAGTTGTTTTGTAAATTTTGTATGTAAATGTCACTAGGTGCTGTCTCTGGGCTGATGAGAGTCTAGAGTCATCTCCCTCTGCCCTTCGTGGTACAAAAGAGGGGAGAGGATGCTTTCACAAAGGAGAATTTACAGAACATAAATTTATATATTTACATGTATGTTCATAGAACATATTTGCTTTTTAGGCAAATAAGTGTTTGCTGTTTCTCAATTGTCTTCAGCTTAAAATAATCCTTGTGTCAAAGTGGCATATTTTGGACGAGCACATTCTGATCCCCTACAATGGTCTTCACGTTTTATCTCATTTAATTTCCTGAGTCTGGTAGGATATTATTATCTACCTTTGGCAGACTAAATAACTTGCCCAAAACCAACAGCTAGTTAGGTGTAGGACTGGGATTTGAACCCAGGCTGTCTGACTGCAGAACATACACCATGGAGCATGGGCTCAGTAGGTGTGCATTGAATGGCATCTAATTCTGCTGCTCCACAGCCATGTACTGGGAACTTGGTGAGGCCCGTACACAGCATTGCCCTGGCTCAGGTCACACACATCTTTACATTTATTGAAAAATACCAGAAATGGCCAATTTTTGTCTTCTTTCTCAGGGTGTACTGAGGAGAGAGAATTTCCTGAGTCTTCAGGTTTCCCACTGAACCCTAAATCTGCTGGTAGCCAGCTGGCTAACTTAGAAGTTTCTTAATTTCTCTAGACTATGGCATTTTCACTCGTAAAATGGGTTCCTTTTTAGTCTTATAAGTCTCTAACTTTGATAGAAAAAAGGTGGACTCTCCTAAGCAGGAGCTGATTTCATTTTGCTGTTTACTTTCTGGGATGTTTGAAATATCATTTTTCAGGTTTGTTGCTATTTTGCTTCGGAAGCATGTCTGTTCACCACCTTATTCATTTCGATTCATTTCTTTAGTCTTTTATCCTTTCTTATTAATTATTTTATTTTTATTTATGTATGTATTTATTTTGAGATAAGGTCTCACCCTGTTGCCCAGACTGGAGTGCAGTGGTGCAATCATGGCTCACAGCAGCCTCAATCTCCCAGGCTTAAGCCATCTTTGCATCTCAGCCTCCCAAGTTGCTAGGATCACAGGTGTGCACCACTACAGCTGGCTAATTAAAAAAAATTCCTGGAGATGGGGTCTCCCTAGGTTGCCCAGGCTGGTCTCGAGCTCCTGGGCTCAAGGATCCTCTTGCCTTGGCCTTCCAAAGTGTTGGGATTACAGACACGAGCCACTGCACCTGGCTCCTTAGTCTTTATTGGATAAACATTGATGGGGCATCTGGCCTCTGCAGCGCAACTCTGCTAAATGTAGGGCCTTGAAGGAGGGGTAGGGTGGGGGAGATCTGGGAATAAGTGGCAGGAGGTCTAAGGCCTTCCCAGCCCATTCTTGGGACAATCTCAGGAAATCCTCTGTCCTCAGCACAAACTGAAAAAGAAGATGAAAAACAAAAAGGGCTGTTTTCCAGTATTTTTCAATAAATATAAAGATGTGCCTCCCTGAGCCAGGGCAGAGCTATGTACAGTCCTCACAAAGGTCCCAGTGTGTGACGGTGGAATAGGAGAATTAGATGCCACTCAACACACACCTACTGAGCCCATGCTCTGGGCAAGGCACTGTTCGAGGTCAACACGGTGGTGAGTGACAAGGCTAAGGCTTGCATGGAGCTTCCTTTCTAGTGAGAGGAGACGGACAAGTGGAATGCACTCAGCATCCCACTAAAACAAACAAACCTCTAGCTGGGAGAGCGCTGTGGAGAGGAAAAGGCAGGAGGGATGGTAATACCTGCCCAGGAGGAGCCGTAGGGACCCTGCCTTATCAAAGCGACCCTTGAGCCAACTGCTGGAGGAGGTGAGGGGGTGTAACGCAGGAACTCTGGAAGAGGCCAGTGTGGCTGGGACAGAGAGAGCAGGGGCCCGGGGAGACGGCACTAGAGGAGCTGTGGGATGAGGGATCATGTAAGGCCTGAGGATATTATAAAGTCTTTGGTGTTTCCTTGAGTGAGATGGGGGTGCCACAGGGAGGGCCCACAGGTATATAACCTGCCAACCAGAGTCTTCTCCCAGGTGTTGCCTTTGCATGGATGAATCTGTTTGTAGAGCGCCTGATTGAACTCAGTCGTTCAGCGCCTGCCCTGGCTGGTAATGAAACTCATCAACTAATGTTTTTTTTTTTTAGACAAAGTCTCACTATGTTGCTCAGGCTGGTCTCAAACTCCTAGGCTCAAGCAATCCTCCTACCTTGGCCTCCCAAAGTGCTGGGATTACAGGCATGAGCCATCACGCCCGGCCTCATGAACTAATTTTTGTGGGAAGATTGTGGCTACCAGGTTCCAGCTATACCTTTTCCACATTTAGGAATCAAAGTTACCCTTGCTGCAAGCTTACCTGTGGCTCTGCATACCCGAGTGCTGCCTTTATCACATTTAGACAGGTAGATCTCCAGGGAATTAGCCTGCGTCTCGCCAAATACGTGGCACATGCTCAAGAAGTCACGGAAAAGGCAGCTAGCCTTTGCAGAGTGCCTTCTATGTAGATTTCCATTAATAACTTTCTTTAATCCACCTGGAAGCCTCCTGAGATACATTTCATTATTCCCACTTTGTTGGTGAGATACCTGAGATGAGGGGTGTCATTGATTTACCTAAAACCGTACAGCTTTAAGCAGAAGTAGGAGTTGAACACGGATCTTCCTAGCTGTAAACGCTGTGCTGGAAGGGGCTTCAGTCAAGGGCAAGTTCTGGGTCAGCCAGTCAGCTTTGTTCTGGGCCATGCATGGGGAAGGGGCCCATGAAAGACATCATGTGACCCTGGCCCTCAAGCTAGCAGCTTTCCACAAATGTTTGTTGAATGAATGCATCAAAAAATAAATGAAGGCCGGGCGCGGTGGCTCAAGCCTGTAATCCCAGCACTTTGGGAGGCCGAGGCAGGTGGATCACGAGGTCAGGAGATCGAGACTATCCTGGCTAACATGGTGAAACCCTGTCTCTACTAAAAATACAAAAAACTAGCTGGGCGTGGTGGCGGGCGCCTGTAGTCTCAGCTACTTGGGAGGCTGAGGCGGGAGAATGGCGTGAACCCGGGAGGCGGAGCTTGCAGTGAGCCGATATCACGCCACTGCACTCCAGCCTGGGAGACACAGCGAGACTCCGTCTCAAAAAAAAAAAAATAAATAAATAAAAAAATAAAAAAATAAATGAAGACACCAAAGTACCTTGGAAAGTACCGAGCCACTTACTGGTCAGAGATGAGTTAAGAGCCAGTATCAACTCAAGACTAACTGGGCTGGGGGTGTTTTGTACAGAGGCTGAGAAGAAATTCTGTCCCATAAGGACAGAACAAGGTTTTCGTCTTGGTCACATCTACCCTAGTGTGTAGAGCTTTATGAGTAGCTTCTGATATTTACCTGCTGTGGAGGAGACAGCTCAGGGTACATCTGTCTTAGTCTGTTTGTATTGCTGTAAGGGAATACCTGAGGCTGAGTAGTTTATAAAGAAAAGAGGTTTATTTGGTTCATGCTTCTGCAGACTGTACAGGAAGCATGGCACCAGCATCTGTTTCTGGTGAGAGACCCAGGAAACTTCCAGTCATGGCGGAAGGCAAAGGGAGCAGGCATTGTGGAGTGAGAGGGGAAGAAAGAGAGAGGGGAGAGAGGTGCCAGGCTCCTCTTCAACAGTCAGCTCCCTTGTGACCAAATAGGGCAAGAACTCACATGCACTCCCACAAGAATGGCACCAAGCCATTCGTGAGGGATCTGCCCCTATGACCCAAGCACCTCCCACAAGGCCCCACGTCCAACACTGGGGACCACATTTCAACATGACATTTGGAGGGGACAAACATCAAAATTATATCAACATCCAAAATAGCAGTTTCGCACAGAAACGTAAACTGAGACAGGCGGCAAGTCTGGGCAGTCCCAGCTGGGTGAAAAGAATCACTTGGTCCTCAAATCAATCAACTGGTCTCTCTCTTTCCCTCCTTCCACCTTTCAAACAGGGGCAGATTTTTGAGAAGCTGGGAACTTGCTCCATGCCCAGATCTGTCTGCTTTATACATGACAGCATGAAAATAAAGAAAGACTCTAAACTGGTGGTGACCAGCCTGCATTTTAGGATGACGCCCATGAGGCTGTCCCTGCTCAAGGGAGGCATTATCTTCTACCACAGAGTGGGCAGGGAGTTGGGAAGCCTGGGTAAGGGGCTTCCCTGTGGCTTCCTAAGGGACAGTTCTCATTTGCTGGTGTACAGTAAGCTCTCAACAGGGTTTGCCAGCTGAATGCATGAGTGATGAACAAACAGCATCTTCTCCTGGCCTGTCCTTTCTACTGTCCGGGGAGTCTATACCGGTCATGACTTAATGGCATGAGGCTGCCTAGAATTGTTCATCATCAGGCCCCAAATTCCATATCTGCAATTCCAATGGTGAAATTTGAGAAAACTGAGAATTTTTTCATGACTTACTTGGCCGCCAAATCTGACCTGAGTTCATTTGTTGGTACCTTCAGATTTAAATTGAAACAAGAGTACTTATTTATTCTAGTTATTTATTATTATTATTATTATTATTTTGCAGATGGGGTCTTACAATGTTGCCCAGGCTGGTCTCAAACTCCTAAGCTCAAGCAATTCTCTCATCCCAGCCTCCCAAAGTGCTGGGATTCCAGGCATGGCCAACACACCTGGCTTCACTTATGTATTTATTCCACATTTTATGTCCATATTTATTCCACATAATTTATGCTTTATTTATTCCACTTATGTGAGTGTTCATAGGTTTGCTGCAGAACTGTTAATGTGTGTAATAATGGAATATTTTCCAGTGTCTCACTGGGCTGATGTGTATTTGTTTTTGTATCATATTATCTTTTTTTAAATTAAAAAAAGTTTTTTTGAGATGCAAGTTTTGCTCTTTTCACCCAGGCTGGAGTGCAATGGTGTGATCTCGGCTCACTGCAACCTCCGCCTTCTGGGTTCAAGCGATTCTCCTGCCTCAGCCTCCTGAGTAGCTGGGGTTACAGGCATTTGCTACCATGCCTGGCTAATTTTTGTATTTTTAGTAGAGACGGGGTTTCACTACATGGGCCAGGCTCGTCTCGAGCTCCTGACCTCAGGTGATCCACCCGCCTCAGCCTCCCAAAATGCTGGAATTACAGGTGTGAGCCACTATGTCTGGCCCATATTATCTCTTTATAGCTGTTACACCATCACAAACATGTAGGAAACCACAATGAGATATCACCGCACTCTCAATAGGCTGGCCAAAAAAAAAAAAAAAAAAAGGAATGGCATCAAATGTTGGCAAGGATGAAGAGAAACTGGATCACTCATTAATTTGGGGGTGGGAGTGTGCAATGGTGAAGCTCACTGAAAGAGCATGGCAGTTTCTCACAAAACTCAACATGCACTTACCCTATGATCCAGCAATTGCCCTCTTGGGCAATTCCCAGAGAAATTAAAGACTTATGGCCGGGTGCGGTGGTTCATGCCTGTAATCTCAGCACTTTGGGAGGCTGAGGTGGGTGAATCACAAGATCAGGAGTTCGAAACCAGCCTGGCCAACATGGTGAAACCCCATCTTTACTAAAAATACAGCTGGGCATGGTGGCAGATGCCTGTAGTCCCAGCTACTCAGGAGGTTGAGGCAGGACAATCGGTTGAACCCGGGAGGCAGAGGTTGCAGTGAGCCCAGATCACACCACTGCACTCCAGCCTGGGCAACAGAGGGAGACTCCATCTCAAAAAGGAAAAAAAAAAAAAAAAAAAGATTTATGTTCACATAAATTAAATTGAAGACTTATATTCATTTATGCCCATATCTGCATGTGAATGTTCACGGCAGCTTTATTTATAATAGCCCCAAACTAGAAACCAACCAAATGTTCCTGAAAGGGTGAATGGTTAAACAAACCATAGTCCATGCTGACCAAAGGATGCTACTCAGCCAAAAGAAGGAATAAACTACTGATGCAACAACTCGGGTAGATCTCCAGGGAATGACACCGAGTGAAGTAAGCCAATCTCCAAAGGTTACTCACTATGTGATTCCTTTATATAATATTCTTGAAATGACAAGTTATAAAGATGGAGAACACACAGTAGTTGCTAAGGGTGGGGAAGAGGAGAGATGAATGCAGCTATAAAAGAGTAGATCAGGTTTGCTTGTAACAGAATTGTTCTGTATCTTGACTGCAATGATTGGGGGTTATGTGAGTTGTGCACATAAGATAGCATCATAGAACTGAACTAAACACACACACATACATACACGCACGAATGCATGTAACCAACATCAAGTCCTTGGGTGTGACGTCCTATAGTTAGGTCCCAAGCTACCACTGGGGGAAAACTGGTGAAGTGTTTATAGGATCTCTCTGCTTTACTTCTTAAAACTGCAGGTGAATCTCCAATGACCTCAAAATGAAAAGTGAAAAACAAAACACACACACAAAAAATCCAGAAACACAAAGAAGTGCTAAGCACTGCAGTGCTGGTGACAGGGGCTATGACCATGTGCTGGTATTGGTGGCGTGCATGAGCTCAGCATTCCTGGGGGACAGCTGGTATGAGACTTTGCATAGCCTTTGTTGCCACAATTCTGCTCATGGAGATTCATCCTAAAGAACAGCTCAAAAGGAGAAAATGCTAAATAACAAAAGCATAGAAATGACTTCAGTGTCCCCCAACTGGGTCATGCAAATCAGGGTATGTTAGTCAACTCTGGAATATTATGCAGCCATTAAAATAATAAACACAAAGATTATATGAGAAGTAGAAAATTGTATATGATATACACAATTTAATGTTAGTTATATATATACAATTTTATATCTCATATATAATTTTTTTTGAGACAGGGTCTCACTCTGTTGCCCAGGCTGTAGTGCAGTGTTATGATCTTGGCTCTCTGCAGCCTCAATCTCCTGAGCTCAAATGATCCTCCCACCTCAGCCTCCCAAGTAGCTGGGACTACAGACACGCACCACCACGCCTGGCTAATGTTTGTGTTTCTCTGTAGAGACCGAGTTTCGTCATGTTTCCTAGGCTGGTCTTAAACTCCTGAGCTCAAGTGATCTGCCCACCTTGACCTCCCAAAGTTCTGGGATTACAGGTGCGAGCCACCGTACTGTGCCAAGGAGCTCAAAAATTTTGGTTGAACAAATTATTTTATAAAAACAGTTCTTTTAATGGGGGAAAAGTAGAGTAAGTGTTCGGGAAGATTTCAGAAAACAAAGTTGAGTTTCTTCTTGGAAACCAAGCAATGGAGATATTAAAAAATATATAACCTAAACACAGAGCAACAAAAACCTGGCCTTCCTGAAGAGAATCAGCGTTTGATGAGCTCCACTTTTGGAACTTCCTTTCCCCAGTCACCACCAGCAATTAGCACAGATTCTTGTAAATTCTCATCAGCTTATTACCCTTTTCTTAATAACCAAGCCCCAGGCCACTCCAGTGAAAGGCTGTTTTTTCTTTTTTTTTTTTTTGAGACAAGGTCTCTCTCTGTCACCCAGGCTGGAGTGCAGTGGTGTGATCACTGCTCACTGCAACCTCTGGCTCCCGGACCCCAGAAATCCTCCCACTTTAGCCTCCTGAGTAGCTGGGATTACAGGCATGCACCATCATGCCTGGCTAATGTTTTTGTATTTTTGGCAGAGATGGGGTTTTGCAATGTTGCTCAGGCTAGTTTTGAACTTGTGAGCTCAAGCAATCCATTCACCTCAGTTTCCCAAAGTGTTGGGATTACAGGCGTGAGCCCTGGGCCCGGCCGGCTGTGTCCTGAGTAGCACCTTTTCCCTTCACCCGGTGCTGGTTCCTCATCAGTTCCTTTTATAACCACTGTGGTTCTAACGTAAATTCTATTTCCTCATTAATGGCTGCAATAGAGTTCATTCAAGTTGAGAAACATCTTCTGTAAGAGAAAGCCGAGGTGAGGTTCTGTTCAGATGTTGATGTAAGAAGCTTGTAGGCAGAAAACAGATATAAGCTTTGATGTGAGAATAAAATCACTTATTTTCGCTATGTTGTCAACCATTCAACAAATATTTATGCAAGGCCGGCAGGTGTCAGGCACTGTCCTAGCTCTGGGGTATAGGATTAACTAAAACTCGACTGTGTCTATTGATTATCTGTTGTTTTCTGGACCTGTGTGGCTATTTGTCCAAAAAGTGCGATTCTGTACTTCGATTGATTGGGTGAATGTGTGTGTGTGTGCGTGTGTGTGTGTGAGAGAGAGCGCACAAGTGCATTGGGTGGAATGGTGAGAGAGGGAAGAAGGGTCTTAGGCTTTTTCATCTGAGTCCTGTGTCGAGGTGAACTGGTCTTGTGTACCCTGAAATCAACAACAGCAGATAAAAATCATTAAAAACGAGGAAATTAGGAAATAATGGCTAAGTCAATTTAGAAAAAAAAAATAAGAATAAAGAGGAGGGATTTCTCCTTACCAGATATTAACAACATGCTACAATAAAAAGCTGAGGTGGGCGGATTACAAGGTCAGGAGTTTGAGACCAGCTTGGCCAACATGGTGAAATCCCATCTTTACTAAAAATACAAAAATTAGCCGGGTGTGGTGGTGGTGTGCGCCTGTAATCCCAGCTACTCAGGAGGCTGAGGCAGGAGAATCGCTTGAATCAGGGAGGTGGAGGTTGCAGTGAGCCGAGATCGCGCCACTGCACTCTAGCCTGGGTGACAGAGCGTGACTCCATCTCAAAATAAATAAATAAATAAATAAATAAATAAATAAATAAATAAAATAATTAAATAAAATAATTAAATATGAAAAGCCACAATAATAAAAGCAATATGCTGCCTGTGTAGGAACTGACAGAATAAAGGTCTAAGGTACCACAAATCAATGAAGAAAATATGGTAGTTTAAGAGATGGTGGTGTGAAATCTTGTTCAATTCATGAAGAGAAATAAGATGGACTAATGCCTTACACTATCTATACTTCCGCTGTAAAGATACGCCGCAGAGAAAGTTACCAGAAAGACGACAGTCTTGGAGAAAAAGCATGCAATATCTAAAAGGAACAAGGAAATCTGGAATACATAAGGAACTTCTGAAAATCAACAGAAAAGACAAAAAAACCTAACTAAGAGTGGGCAAAGAATGTCACCAGGCAATTCAGAGTGGGAAATGTTAATGCTACATGCAGATGAAAAAAATCTTCAAACCCACTGTAAATGAAAAATATAAAACAACAGTGTGCATTGACAGTCTTTCAGATTGGCAAGAATCAGAACAAAGGGCCACTGTGGAGGATGTGAAGAAATGAATTGCTCATTGCTGGTAAGAGACGAGTGCTTGCCAGGCATTTGAAAGATGTTGGCAGCATTTCTTCAATTACACCTGTGTTTACCCTATGTTCTAGCTGCCCCTCTGCTGGGTGTGTACTCCATATCAATTGCTACTGAGGAACATGACAGAACACACACACGAGGACATCCATCAGAGTGTTTCTGGAGGCAACCTACTTTCATTCCTAAGAAAATGGAAAAGTAGACTGCTTGCATTGATATTATGAAATACTATTCAATAATTTTACAGAACACATCTGAAGTACATACAGCAACACAGACCTTAAAAACTCAGTGTTGAATTAAAAATATATATGACAAACAGAATGAGAACAATGATAGAACATTTATGTAAATTAAAAAATACACACACCCACAAAAACAATACAACGTAGTTTATTTATTTATTTTTTATTTAAGACGGAGTCACACTCTGTCGCCCAGGCTAGAGTTCAGTGGCACGATCTCGGCTCACTGCAAGCTCTGCCTCCCAGGTTCACGCCATTGTCCAGCCTCAGCCTCCTGAGTAGCTGGGACTACAGGCGCCCGCCACCACGCCGGGATAATTTTTTGTATTTTTAGTAGAGACAGGATTTCGCCATGTTGGCCAGGATGGTCTCGATCTCCTGACCTCGTGATCCGCCCTCCTTGGCCTCCCAAAGTGCTGGGATTACAGGCGTGAGCCACCGCGCCTGGCCAATACAATGTGAATTCTATTTCTCTCCTCACTTATAGCTAGCTTACCCGTGGCTCACCCTGCCTTTTAGGGGACACATTGCAGCTGTCCCCAGCCCTTTAACTTGATACAAGTCAGTTCTCTTCTTTTTTGCTCAAGTCAGTTTTTCTGACATTTCTCCTTGCATGTGCATTTGGAAGACAGACACCTGTGTTGAAGTCATTATTTGAGCCAGAAACATGCAATTTCTTGGCTCTGATCACAAGGCCTTCATCATGGGAGTGGAAGTCTGGTGCTGGGATTCTACCATACAGTAAGAAAGATTCTGAAGGGAGAAAGTCCAGAGCAACTGTTGCTGTATGACCTTGGGTAAAGTAATGACCCTCCCTGAGTCTCACTTTCTTTTTTCGTCAGTGGGATAATTTGAACTCCCATTGTAGGGTTGTGGTGAGTATTAAAGACAAAACAAACAGTAAGGGCTTTCTCTTCTTTCCAATAATATTATACTATGACTCAATGGATTTCACAAAGGGACCTGGCCAGAGCAGGTCCAGATTAAGGGAGGAGGGGGCTAGGAATGGAATTCAACCAGATAGAAAAGAGGTGACTTGAGGCCGGGCGCAGTGGCTCACGCCTGTAATCCCAGCACTTTGGGAGGCCGAGGCGGGCAGATCACTTGAGGTCAGGAGTTCCAGACTAGCCTGGCCAACATGGTGAAACCCCGTCTCTACTAAAAATACAAAAATTAGTTGGGTGTGGTGGCATATGATTGTAATCCCAGCTACTTGGGAGCCTGAGGCAGGAGAATCGCTTAAACCAGGGAGGCGGAGGTTGCAGTGATCCGAGATTGTGCCACTACACTCCAGCCTGGGTGACAGAGCAAGACTCCATCTCAAAAAAACCAACAAAGCAAAACCAGAAAAGAGGTGACTTGGCAAAGTGGTCAATCCCAGATAAGTTATTCTAGATGAAGACAAAACCAATTAAGGCAGAGATGATCAGGCACAAGAGTTAAATTCTGGAAGCTCAGCCAGTGGGCAGTGGGAAGGGGTACACTGGAGGCCAAGCAGGTAAAGGGGTCAAGTCCAGAAAGTCCATTTGAGGGAGGGATCAGGAACCCAGCTAGAGCAGGGGCTGAGGGAAGATGGGGAGGGTATTGGTCAGGAGGGGTCCAGGGGGTATCTACTGTGTTTCAGGAGCAAGAAAGGCTTGATGGCAAACCAGAGTACATCTGAGGCACAAGTCCTGTGTCCACAGCCTGCTGGGGGCCAGGGCTGGTCTCAGAGCCAGGTAACCAGGGAAGTGGAGATGGGTAAGTTCATGAATCTAGATGGGGAAGCTGGGTCTTGACATGTCTGTGTGAGCTTTTGACACTGCCTTCTAAGGCTTTAAAGCCTTCACTTTGGCTTCAGCTTTAGGCGGGGCAGGAGCTTTCTTCTTCCCCTTATCTTCTGAAAAAGGCTGAATATATATATATATATATATACACACACACATATATATATATATATATATATATATTTTTTTTTTTTTTGGAGACAATCTTGCTCTGTTGCCTGTTGCCCAGGCTGGAGTGCAGTGGTGCAGTCTTGGCTCACTGCAACCTCCGCCTCCCAGGTTCAAGCGATTCTCCTGCCTCAGCCTCCCGAGCAGCTGGGATTATAGGCTCCCACTACCACGCCTGGCTAATTTTTGTATTTTTAGTAGAGAGGGGTTTTCACCATGTTGGCCAGGCTGGTCTCGAGCTCCTGACCTCAGATGATCCGCCTGCCTCGGCCTCCCAAAGTGCTGAGATTGCAGGCATGAGCCACCGTGCCTGGCCAAATATTCTTAAATAATAAAACAAACATTCATTATACACCAGGCTTTTGCTATACACCAGTAAGAATTGTTTGCCCAGTTGTTGCCCAGTCTGTCTCCCAGAGATGCCCTTTCCGGTTTTTTCAAGAACGGTAGGATAGGCCATCATTAAAATGTGGGCGAGTCAAAGGGAGTGAAAGGAGAGGTGTTGGGGGCTGCTGCAAGCTTTGTGATATGCGGACTGTGGTGGCTGAAAAGACGTGACCTTAGCCTTGGAGTCAGATTTGAATTGAACTGCATTTAAATCATGTTGGATTTGAATTGAATTGGATTTGAATCTCAGCTCTGTTGGCTTCTTACCAGCTGGCTGAATGTGGACAGACTGTTTCATTATATGCTTCTGTTGCCCCATCCATAAAAGGGGATCTAATAGTGGTCTCAGAACCCTCCCTCCCCAGCAGTCATGGCTGATATGGTTTGGATCTGTGTCCCCACCAAATCTCATTTGAATGAAATCTCTGATGCCGGAGGTAGAACCTGATGGGAGGAGATTGTATTAGTAGGGTGGTTTCAAGTGTGTGGCATCTCCCTGCCTCTCTCTTCGTCCTGCTCCGGCCATGTGAATTGCTGGCTCACCCTTTGCCTTTTCCATGACTGGAAGCTTTGTGAGGCCTCCCAGGGGCAGAAACTGTTATGCTTCCTGTACAGCCTGCAGAACTGTGAGCCAATTAAACCTCTTTTCTTTATAAATTACCCAGTCTCAGGTATTTCTTTATAGCAGTGCAAGAGAAGATAAATACACGGGCCTTTTGGGTTCTGGCGTAACATAGAGGAGGCAGAGGCTGCAAAATCTGATGAGACATGAGTTTAAACTGGTTTCAAAGAAATAAATATCACACAAACATTATGTGTGCTGTCTCCAGAGTATCTGACCTTCTACTACCTCTCATTTCCACCACTGCCTGTATCCTTCAATAAATATAATCAGAAGAGCAAGAGAATGAGGTTTCATGCTACGCTTGCCCCCAGTCCACATGGCATCATTTATCATTTGTTCAGAGGTGATTAATTGGGCACCTACAGTATGTGCTAGACACTGGGATACCACAGGGAGTGAAAGAGCTATTCCTGCCCTTGCTGGAATTGTAATTTCACTGGGGAGACAGAAAATCAGCAGAATCACAAATACATATTATCCAAATTCTACAGTGAGCAGAAGATGAAGAGCAGGGAGCCATCATCAAGAATAAGGAAGAGATGGCTGGGCGCTGTGGTTCACGCCTGTAATCCCAGCACTTTGGGAGGCCAAGGTGGGCAGATCACCTGAGGTCAGGAGTTCGAGATCAGCCTGGCCAACATCGTGCAACCCCGTCTCTACTAAAAATACAAAAATTAGCTGGCCATGGTGGCAGGTGCCTGTAATCCCAGCTACTCGGGAGGCTGAGGCAGGAGAATTGCTTGAACCTGGGAGGCAGAGGTTGAAGTGAGCCAAGATCGCACCATTGCACTCTAGCCTGGGTGACAAGAGGAAAACTCTGTATAAAAAGAAAAAAAGAAAAAGAATAATGAACAGGGATCAATATAGATGTGTTTGGAATACAGGATCTAAGGGCCCAGGGATGGCTTGGGTGCAAGGTTGTGGGAACAGGAAGAGTAATGGATAACTCCAGCAGTTCTGGCAGAAGCGATGGTAGTGTGATTTGCTTAGGTGTGGAAGCCTGGGAGAGAAATAGGCAGAAAAGGTCATATCATATCAAGAAGGCGGTTGCTTTAAAAAAATTTTTAAATTTGTGTGAGTACATAGTAGCTATATATATTTATCGGACACGTGAGTTGTTTTGATACTGGCATGTAATGCATAATAATTACATCATGGAGAATGGGGTAGTATCCAGTCCCTCAAGTATTTATCCTCTGTGTTATAAACAATTCAATTATACTCTTTTAGTTATTTTTAAATGTATAATTAAATTATTATTGACTATAATCACTCTGTTGTGCTTTTAAATAGTAGGCCTTATTCATTCTTTCTAACTATTTTTTTGTACTCACTAACCATCTCCACTTCCCCCTCACCCTCACCACTGCCCTTCCAAGCCTCTGGTAACCATCCCTCTATGTTGATGAGTTCAGTTGTTTGGATTTTTAGATTCCACAAATAGGCGAGAACATGCAATGCTTGTCTTTCTGTGCCCGGCTTATTTCACTTAGCACAGTGATCTCCAGTTCCATCTATGTTGTTGCAAAGACAGGATATCATTCTGTTTTATGGCTGAAGAGTACTTGGCAGATGCATTTTTGCACCTGAAACTCTGGAGAGAGCACAGAGCTGAAGATAGAAAGCTTTGTGGGTAGCACTTACAGCTATGGGAGTGAAGCGTGTTGAGGAAGAGAAGGAAGGGAGTTCTGATCCCAAAGCCCGATATTTGGAAGGAAGATGGAGGAGGAGGTGGAGGAGAAATAGTCAGTCTTTGGACAGTCTGTGGTTTACAAGATCAACACATAGGTCTTGGCTAGAATATTCTTGCCCCAGGGCATATAGAAAAATTAATATTTTATAGATTTTATTCATCATGTGAAAATAGCTTGAGTTTCTTTCAAGAAAGCCATGAAACACAAGATAAGAACAAAGGTTAATTACAAACAAATCGTTTGGAACAAAGAGAAAGCTCAATTTCCTTTAATTTTGACTGGAGAAAGGTAGCCCTGAGTTCTAACACAGGTGAGCGGGAGAAGAAAATGGACTCAGAAATGCTCCCAATCTCCCATGTTTAAACTCAGTGACCGGCATGAAGCATTTCAATTTTAGGTGGTCGATAAGTCCTCTTTATGCTTTTGTTTGTTTGTTTTGGTTTTTAGGTGGGGTCTCACTCTGCCATCTAGGCTGGAGTGCAGTATCACAGTCTTGGCTCACTGCAACCTCTGCCTCCCAGCTCAAGCCATCTTCCCATGTCAGCCTCCGGAGTAGCTGGGACACAGGCATGCGCCACCATGCCTGGCTAATTTTTTGTATTTTTGGTAGAGATGGGATTTCACCATGTTGCCCAGGCTAATCTCAAACTCCTGAGTGCAAGTGATCTGCCCACCTCAGCCTCCCAAAGTGCTGGGATTACAGGCGTGAGCCACCGCACCTGGCCTTCTCTATGTTTCTTAGCAAGCAGTGTCCACAATAGATGATGCTGTGATGATGGAAACAAATCACTTAAGTGCCTGGTTCTGTGTCTGGCCCATAAATAGAGATTAGTAGGTGTGTTTTTCCCCTTTCAATGCGAGATAAAAATGTTTCCAGGGGGTTGAGAGTTATCGCATCGACTGTCACAGTGTCGCATCGACTGTCACACTGACTGTCACAGTGTTGCATCGACTGTCACAGTGTCACACTGACTCTCACAGTGTCGCATCGACTGTCAGTGTCACATCGACTGTCACAGTGTCGCATCAACTATCACAGTGTCACGTCGACTGCCACAGTGTCGCATCGACTGTCACAGTGTCGCATTGACTGTCACAGTATCACAGTGCTTGTGTTTAAGGAACCCTTATTTTACTTCATGATGGTCCCAAAGTGCAAGAGCAGTGATGCTGGCAATTCAGATATGGCAAAAAGAAGCCATAAGGTGCTTCCTTTAAGTGAAAAGGTGAAAGTTCTTGACTTAATAAGGAGAGAAAGAAATCACATGCTGAGGTTGCTAAAATCTACAGTAAGAACGAAACTTCTGAAATTGTGAAGTCATCTGTGGTGGAAGGTGGAAGGGCAAGATGGTAGGAGAGAGAGAGATGAAAGGGGGCTGAACTCATCCTTTTAAAGGAACTCACTTCCGTGATAGTAAACCTACTCCCACAATAGTGGCTTTAATCCATTCATGATGGCAGAGCCCTCATGGCCTAACCACCTCTTAAAGGTGCCACTATATCGTTATTAATATAATGGGCAATTAAATTTGAAAATGAATTTGGGAAGGGACAGATATTCACACCATAGCCGGATCCCAGAAGCCTCCCTCATTCTCTCTTCTGGCCATTATGCCATAGATTTGATCTGTTTTGCCTGAATTTGAACTTAATACAATGGAATGTGCTCTTTCACATCTGGTCCCTTTTGCCGAAGGTTATATTGGTGAGATTCATCTATGTTTGGATGTCACTGTAGTTTGTTTATTCTCATGGCTGTTTAGTATTCCACTGTGTGCATAAGTGAGCATTTATTCATCCATTCTCCTCTTGATGGACATCTGGATTCTGTTCAGATGTGGGCTATCATGAAGAGGGCTGCTGTAAATATTTGGCTCTGTCTCTTTTAGCGCACGCATTCATGAATTTCTTTTGGATACATCCTTGTTGGATCCTAGGGTTTGCCTGTGTTCAGATTTAGTAGATACTTCCAAACAGTTTTCAAAGCGGTTGTTGTACTCATTCCCAGCAGTGTGTGAGAGTTTGGCATGCTCCACATCACTTCAAATGCTTAATTTTACAGTATTTTTTCCTTTGCATCACATTGGTTTTACTTTGCATTCCCCAAATGACTAATGAAATTGAAATTGTCCTGTGTGTATTGGCCACATTTGACAGATATGTGTTGAATATTCTCTTTTGTAAAGGACCTCTTCAAATATTTGCTCATTTTTCTATTACATTTTCAGTCTTTTTGTTCTGTAGGAGCTCTTTATATGTTTTGAATGTGTTTCAGTTGTTGGAAATGGGTATTGTATTGCAAATATCTTCCCACTCTGCAGGTTGTCTTTTTCCTCTCTTCATAGTCTTTTTTTTAAAAAATTAACTTGTTTTTTGTTGTTGTTGTTTTTGAGACAGGGTGTCGTTCTGTTGCCCAGGCTGAGATGCAGTGATCATGACTCACTGCAGCCTTCACCACCCAGGCTCAAGTGATCCTACTGCCTCAGCCTCCCGTGTAGCTGGGACCACAGGCCCGTGCCACCAGCCCAGCTAATTTTTATTTTTATTATTTGTAGAGATGGTGTCTCACTTTGTTGCCCAGGGTGGTCTCGAACTCCTGGGCCCCAGTGATCTTCTTGCCTCAATCTCCCAAAGCACTGAGATTTCAAATGTAAGCCATGGTTCCCCGCCCTTCATGGTACCTTTTGATGAACAGAGAAGTTCTCAATCTTAATATGGCCCAGTTTATCCTTCTCTCCCCTGCTCCCTGGCATTTATGGTTAGTGCTTTTAGTTTTCCTTAAGAAATCTTTATCATTCTTTCATCTGCAACCCATCTGAAATTTATTCTTGTGTATAGTGTAGTATTGAAAATGTCATGCTTCCTTCACAGCCCTGCACTGCGTACAATCTTTGCCATAAATCAGGTGGCCATGTATGTGTGGATTAGTTTCTGTATTCCTCTTCTGCTACACTGGTTTGCTACCCTTGCGCTGATAGTGTACTGTCTAATTATAGTAGCCTTCTAATAATTTTAATGTCTGATAGTGTAAATCTTGGTTCTTTGCATTTCCACATATATTTTAAAGTAAACTTGTCAATTTCTGCAAAAAAAAAAAGCAGCTAAAATTTTGATTGGGAATGAATTAAATTAAAAGCTCAAATTGGGGAGAATTTATATTTTTCATTATCAAGTCTTCCAGTCTATGAAAATAGTATTCTGCATGTCTTTTAGTGTTCTTTAATTTCCCTCAATAATGTTTCATGGTTTTCAATATAGAGATCTCAAACATTTTTCAATAGATTAACTCCTAGGTATTTGAGATTTTGAAATGATATTATAGATATCTTTTTAATTATTTTAATTCACTTTTTACATTTACACATAGTAAAATTTTGGTGTGCAACTGTATAAGTTTTGTTGTGCAACTGTATAAGTTTTGATAAAATGCATATTGTTGTATAATCACCACTACAATCAAGGTACAGAATAACTCCATCATGTAAAAAAATTCCCTCATGTTGCCCTTCTGAGGTCAGCCACTTCCTCCCTTCCTAGCACTTGTAAGTCACAGATCTCTGGAGTCTTTTACAATTTTTCATTATCTTTTTGTTTGAAGTTGGAATATAAAAATACAACTGATTTTTGTGTATTGATCTTGTATTCAGTAACCTTCCTATATTCATTTACTAACTCTACTAGTTTTTCTGTGGATTCTTTTGGGTTTTCTATATATGCAATCATGTCCACACGGGATAATGATAGTTTTATTCCTTTATTTCCAGTTCTTAAGCTTTTTATTCCTTTTTCTTGTCTATTGTATTGGCTAGGACTTCTAGTATAATGTAAAATAGATGTGGTGATAGTGGGCATCCCTGTCTTATTCCAGATTTCAGGAAAAAGCTTCCAATATTTTAACACTAATTATGATGCTTCCTGTAGGCACTCCCTATCAGATTAAGGAAGATTCCTTCTATTCTCAGTTAAAATTTTTCATCATAAAGAAATGTTGAATTTCAAATTATTTTTGAGGATAAAGTAAAATAATCTATGCAAAAAGCCTTATATCTTGCAGATTCACATTAAATATTAACTTCTTTTCCTTCTTCTCTACACACTCTGATTACCTTGTGCAGTTGACTCTGAATTTATAGTTCTTCTTGATCCAGTTCTATTTCAGAATATTGGGAGGAAGCCATTAAAGATATTTGTAGGGAAAAGGAAGAGAGATCAGCCTGTTACTGTATCTATATAGAAAGAAGTAGCCATAAGAGACTCCATTTTGTTCTGTATTTGTGATGCTGTTAATCTGTGACCCTACCCCCAACCTTGTCCTTTGCAAGAGACATGTGTTACAGTGACTCAAGGTTTAATAGATTTTAGGCTGTGCAGGATGTGTCTTTGTTAAACAAATGCCTGAAAGTAGCTTGCTGGTTAAAAGTTATCACCATTCTCTTAATTTCAACTACCCAGAGACACGTACACGGTCGAAAGGACCTCTGCCTAGAAAAGCTAGGTATTGTCTAAAGTTTCTCCCCATGTAATAGACTAAAACTATGCTGCTAAAAGGTTTATAGAGATGTTTACATATGCATCTCAAGGCACAGCATTTTCCTTTAAACTTATTCATGTCACAGAAGTTTTTGTTCATATGTCTTACTGCCAATTTCCTCTTTTCTTTGATCCTATTGTCCTGCCACTCCCCTGTCTTTAAGATGGTAAAGATAATTATCAATAAATACTAAAGGAACTCAGAGACCGAGGCCGGCATAGGTCCTCTGTAAGCTGAGCGCCGGTCCCCTAGGCCCCCGCTTTTCTTTCTGTATACTTTGTCTCTGTGTCTTATTTCTTTTCTCAAGTCTCTCGTTCCACCTTACAAAAAACACCCACAGGTGTGAAGAGGCAGGCCACCCCTTCATCTGGCGCCTAACGTGGGGCTGTATAATGGAGTGGGCATAATGATTTTTGTACTTTATTGTTGTAATAAATTTTGACTTTATAGATTAACAGGAATTGAAGTAATTATTGGCTGAACAGTACTTTTTTGATTATTTGGTCTTAAACAATGTAAAATTATTGTACTTTTGTATATTTTTGAAGTTGTGTCTACGTCGACAAGTCTTGTAATAGTCTTTTGTTTAGGCCAATTTTTTGGCCATTGATTTAAAGTAATGACAGAGATATTTGTTTTAGTGTTTATTAACTTTTTAAACTTTTTTTTTTGAATGATGGCTTTACACACAGGTTTGTTTTTAGAGACTAGACTTGTCTAATATGTAGTCTTTTTTGTTGGATTAGTGTTTTTGAACTTTTTTGTTTTTTTATTTTACTGTTTTTAATTTTAATAAAAGGTAGGAGTAATAATTGAGTAATTTTGTCTTTTGGACTGGCACTTTAAGGAATTGAGGAACTAATAACTAATTGAATTTTACTTTTATAGTTTGAATTAACTACACTAGTATGAATTTGAACTTTTTTTAGATTTAAATTTGATTTTTTTAAGATTAGTTTTACAGTTTTTTTAGGCAATGGGCTATATACTTTTGTGGGGATTTTTTGTGGAGGCTCTTTTGGAAGTAGAGAGACTGTTTGTATGGTGTATAAATTTACTGTTGTACTGTCGCTTGTGGCGGGGGATAATTGTTGTATTGTGATAACTGGTTTATTTTTTGAGACATTTGTGACAGTGGGGGTTGTTGTTTTTGAAAACTTTGAGGAACAAAGGGCTGAATTTGGAATGTCTTAGTTTGTTGTGGGGCCTGAGGCTGGCCTCTTTTTTTGTTTTTTGATAGTGGTTGTCTATTTTTATTAAATTTAGAACGACATTGATTACTTTAATGTTTTTTTTTTTTTACATTTTGGACATAGGCTAGGTGGCTTTTTATTTGTTTTTGTAGTAGTTTGAGTAGTTACATTTTGTTTATTTGAGACTAGGCAATTTTTTTTAGATGACTAATTTGACTATAATTATAACATTTTTTTAAAAATGTTTTAACTTGTTTTTTTAAAGTAACTTTTGTGATTGTTTGAGTCATAAGTATAGTTTTATGTATAGTTTTTAAAATTTTATTGTAGGCCTTAACGTACTTTGAGATTACATTTGATCTTGTGGGAACTTTTTTTTTTAATGGCTTAATGGCTGATTGACAATCAGGATTGGCGTTTTTATATGTCATTAATTTTACTATGACCTTATGGGCATTTTTATTGGTAATTGACTTTTGAGTAGTATTTTGAAGTTTTGTTATAAAATCAGGGTAGGGCTCTTTAGAGCCTTGTCTTATTGTATTAAAGGAGGGGCAGGCAGTTTTTGGGTCTTGGATTTTTTTTTAGGCCTTAAGGCAGATAGTCTTAATTTGTTTAATGGCCTCATTTGGCATTATTACTTGTTGGTTAACAGTGTTTTAATTTTGACTTATTTTTAATAGTTGATTTGTATTTATGTTAATTGGAGGATTGGCAGTCTTATTTTTTTGGACCTGTACTTGATATTTAATCTGTTCTGGATTTATGTAGCTACTCTACAATGTGAAATAACTAAAGAGAGCCCAATAAATGTGTTTTCCAAGATGGTTTTATTTTATTGATTTTCAAATTCTGAATTGGTTATTAGAGCCTGAACGTGTCAAGCTACTAAGCAGCTTGTGGATACAGGAGGAAGTGGACTTGTATTTCATTTGGGAAGCCGAGGGTGGGTGTCATTTCTGTAGTGTCTAGTGTAAAAACTTGCATTTGCCAAGTACATGAAACTAACATGATCTCTCATCTTTGAGAAAAATGAAGAATTTGTTTTGTAGTCCAGAGAATTTCAACAACATTATTATGTCTTCAAACCTGGGTTCAATGGATAACAGTTAAGGAGTGCATAAACTTGGGTGGGAAAAGAAATCACAATGCTATTTTCATCAACCTCTAATTGAAATTTAGTTTCTTTCTAGTATAAATGTGGGCCATGAGCCACAGTAACATTGCCTGTATGTGGACTTTATCACCAGTGGAAATCACAGGTATTTTCATGTCACATTTCAGTTGTGGCAGATATCAAAAAGCACCTTTTATGCTCATCACTACTTCAAAATATGGCGGTTACTGAGCCACCACTCGATCTTGTTACTGAACACTTTTTTGAAAAAAGCACTTATATTACTGTATCAGAAATGGAAAAAATATTTCAACAACTCTATTTCTTTTCTTTTCTTTTCTTTTTTTTTTTTTTGATAGGTCTCACTCTGTCACCTATGCTGGAGTTCAGTGGCACCATCTTGGCTCACTGCAACTTGGATTTTCTGGGCTCAGGTGATCCTCCTACCTCAGCCTCCCAAGTAGCTGGAACTACAGGTGTGCTCTACCATACCCAGCTAATTTTTGTATTTTTTGTAGAGACGGGGTTTTGCCACATTTCCCAGGCTGGTATCGAACTCCTGAGCTCAAGATATCCTCCGCCTGGGGCAAAGACATGGAAGCAATCTAGATGCCCACTAGCAGTGAACCGGATAAAGAAAATGTGGTACGAATACACCATGGAATACCATGCAGCCATAAAAAGAATGAAATCATGTCCTTTGTAGAAACATAGATGCAGCTGGAGGCCTTATACTAAGCAATTAACACAGGAACAGAAAACCAAATACCACATGTTCTCACTTATAAATGGGAGCTAAACACTGAGTACACATGGCCACGAAGAAGGGAACAATAGACTCTGGGGCCTACTTGAGGGTGGAGGGTGGGAGGAGAGGGTAAGGATTGAACAACTACCTACAGGATATTATGCTGTTTACCTTGGGTGACAAAACTATCTGTACACCAAACCCCATGACACGTAATTTACCTGCACATGTATCTGTCGAATCTAAAAGTTGGAAAGCAAAAAAAGCATGTGGGATTAAATTGCACATCATGTGTGGACACATGATGGAAAGTTGGAAAACAGAATGAAAGAAGAGGAGAATGCATGCCTCCTGGAAGGGTCAACTAAGCTGCCACACTAGAGGGGTGGAATTCTCATTAGAGAGGAGAGAGTGCTACTGAGTCTTGAGGTGGTGCCCTGAAAACTAAAGAGTTTCAGGTGAGAGTTACATTGGTGACAGCAACTGGTGTAGTAAAAAGTTCTTGCAGACGTCTTGACTGCAACTGCAAAAGCAAATCTCACATGCATATATCTCAAACCCAAAGGGGCTTGAAAGGGCTAGGCATCCCCCACCCCTGTAGGCTGAATAATGCTCCCCGCAAGGATGTTCCTGTCCAACTCCCCCCGAACCTGTTAATATGTGACCTTACATGGCCAAAGGGACTTTGCAAATGTGATTGAAAGAAGGATTTTGGGAGGCCGAGATGACCCTGATGACCTGGCTGGGCTTGATGTAACCATAAAGGTCCTTCTAAGAGGCAGGCAGGAGAGCAGAATGATTCAGGGAAGGATCACGAGTCAGGAAATGCGGGCGCCTTCTAGAGGCAGGAAAAGGGAAGGAAGCAGGGATGAGCCTCTAGAAAAGCCAGCCCTGCTGACACCATTTTTTTTTTTTTTGACAGAGTTTCACTCCATGGCCTAGGATGGAGTGCAATGGCGCTATCTTGGCTCAAGGCAACCTATGCCTCCCGGGTTAAAGCTATTCTCGTGCCTCAGCCTCCCGAGTAGCTGGGACCTCAGGTGTGTGCCACCAAGCCCAGTTAACTTTTGTATTTTTAGTAGAGACTAGGTCTCACCATGTTGGCCAGACTGGTCTCAAACTCCGGACCTCAAGTGATCCACCCGCCTCAAACTGCTGGGATTACAGAGTAAGCCACCACGCCCAGCCTCTGGCTGACACCTTGACTGTAGACTTCTGACCTCTAGAATGGGAAGAAAATAAATTTTAAGCCACTAGGATTATGGTAATGTATTACAGCAGCAAGAGGAAACTGATACAGACTGGGCACAGTTGCTCATACCTGTAATCCCAGCACACTGGGAGCTTGAGGCAGGAGGATAACTTAGGCCAGGAGCTCAAGACCAGCCTGGCCAATGTGGCAAAACCCCATCTCTACTAGAAAAAAAAAAAAATTAGCCAGGCGTGGTAGCCTGTAGTCCCAGCTACTTGGGAGGCTGAGGTACGAGGATCACTTGAATCCAGGAGGCAGAGGTTGCAGTGAGCAGAGATCGCACCACTGCACTCCAGCCTGGGTGATAGAGTGAGACTCTGTCTCAAAAAAAAAAAAAAAGAAAGAAAGAAAGAAAGAAAGAAAGAAAGAAAGAAAGAAAGATAGAAAGAAATATAGTCTCCCACCTCCCTTCCTCTATGTACTTCTCAACATTAATCCAGAAACAGAATAGGAGACAAGGAGCTAGAGACCAATCTATCCCAGTGCTGGACATTGTCCCTCTGCCCCCCGGGGTCCCTTTGTCCCTCTGTCCTCCCTCCACCTGCTGTGTGCCCTGGGAAGCCGACCTGGATGGACCACATTGGCAGCCTCCTTTGTCCTTGCCTTTCCAAAGGGTTTGGGCAGTAGGTATGTCTGAGTGAGAGCTTAGGTGTGAGCCACCATGTCCGGCCTGAATGTATACTTAGAACACGGAAGGAAATCATGGCCAATTACACATTTTTAAAGGTTGAACATACTACAAACATTATGAAAATTCCAAAAGTAGGATTTAAATGCCTGACACAGCTTTATACTACAGGTGAGGGACCCCAAAACTTGAGTTTTATTCACACAGGAAAAAAAAAAGGACAGTGATACACGAAACTGAACGCATATTATTTGGTCAACTAAAGAAAAAATAATTTTAAAAAACAGAAAGTGTAAAGAGCTGATGGATGACTCTTCTCTTTGGTCATCAAGCAAAATCTTAGCCCTGACTCAGATTTGTGACCCAGGTGTCCACTGTGCAATGAGCTGGAGCTCCTGCTCAGGTTTACCCCTGCTAAGTCAAGCTTTCTGTAGGGGCTGGATGGCAGGCAGGTCAATAGTGTGCCCTTTGAAGGCGGAGAGTTTTCTTGCCAATTGAAATGTTGGCACTGTGCAAAATAAGAGGCCCCAAGAAGGCCTCTCTTGGAGATGAGGTCCCCTACGACTTCCACTTAAGAGTTTTCTGACCTTGGGAAAACTACTTAACATCAACGAAGCTCAGTCTCCTTATCCATAAAATGGGCACAAGAATAGGATCTCCCTAAGGGTTGATGTGGAACAAAGTGTGTTAACACATGTGAAAAGATTGGCACAACACCTCACACAAAGCAGGGATCTCAGCTTCCTTGCACAGACGGAGAAACTGAAGTCGGAGAGAGAGGGCGAGTGAATTGCCAGCATCATAGTGCTTCTTTGGGGGCAGAAGTTGGAAAGGCGGCACAGGCATCTGTGTTCTTTTAACTGTATTGTCTCTCCTCTCGGTGGGAACACACAGCTCAAGGATCTGAATCAGCAGCTTTACTGGGAGATAGTCTGCCATGTGCTCAGAAGATAAAAGCAAAAAGGAATAAGCCATCGTTATGCAGAATTAAACTAAATTTAGACTTGTATGTTGCAGAAGTCCCTCAAAGCCCTCCTGCTGTTATTGTAGCGATATTAATCAGGAGAGGCCCTCTGCCTAACACACAGTTCTGCATCTCAGTTAACTTCACACAACAAACTTGCAGAACTCCATCCTGCCACAGCTCACACAGATGCTGCCGGCTGGGTCCTCTCCTGGACAACTCGCCTCCAAGAATGGTGCAGGGGTTACATGTAAAGTTTTGGTGCCGCAAAAGAAATGGCACTCGAATACAAATTTTTCTTCTCAGCAAGGCGATTTACTTCTATAGAAGGGTGCACCCTTACAGATGGAGCAATGGTGAGTGCACACTTGGACAAGGGAGGGGAAGGGGTTCTTATCCCTGATGCACGTGGCTCCTGCTGCTGTGTCATCCCCCTATTGGCTAGGGTTAGACCACAAAGGCTAAACTAATTCCGATTGGCTAATTTAAAGAGAGTGATGGGGTGAGTGGTTTGGTGGGAAAAATGAATGAGTCAGGGTGGAGCAGGTAATCAGAATGAATGAGGTAATCGGAATGAGTGAGGACGGAGCAGGTAATTGGAATGAGTCAGGGCGGAGCAGGTAATTGGAATGAGTCAGGGTGGATCAGGTAATTGGAATGAGTCAGGGCGGAGCAGGTGATCTAAAAAGGTTGCTTTGTGAGGAAGTTAAGTTTAAAAATGGAAGGTAAAAAATTGAACATACTGACATATTGATTAATTGAAGATAAATTTAGAACTGACATCTAATAATTCCCTCCTTTCGCATTTTCCTTACAGTTATTTCTCTTCAAACTTTTTAAACATGTCTTGGCTTAGTTGTTCTGCTTGATTTTCCAAAAGAAGAAGTTTCTCTGGATAAGGCAGAGAATAGTTAAGGGAAGTTTTAGTAAGTGCTGTTTCTATGAGCCTCTGCACCAATCCACGGATGCATGGTATGACACAGCAGTTGACAAGAATAAGCGAACCCATTATGGCTGTGAGGGAAGTAAGAATTGAGACTATTATTCCTTTCCATTTACCGAACCACTTTTGTAGCCATCCTGTAAAGGAGTCATTTACCCCTGAGTTGTTGGCTAACTCACTGGACTGAGCAGTCAGACCTTGGAATGCCTTTGTTATACTTCTATCAGGGGCCGTGTTGTTTCAGATGAAGGTACAACATTTGAGTTTTAATCATGATTCAAACTCCTCCTCTTTCTGCTAATATCATGTCTAAGGCTATCCTATTTTCCCAAGCCATCTGGCTAGTGTCCCCTAATTGCTCAGCTATTCCTTTAACAGCATCCCTAGTGTAGTTACTAAATCGCTGTTGGTTGTAGTAGATGTAGTTTATCCAATCTACATTTTTATTAATTGTCACACACCAAAATATTGACTCAAATCCTGCAGCTTTTGATTTCGGGCTTTAAATTGACCTGGTATTCCCTGTGGGGCTCCAATTGCATCTAAATAGACATGAGAGTTGAAAGACCCATAAGTGGCTTCTCTTGCTTTACGATATCTTATTTTTCCTTCCTCTGGCTGATGAAATGCCAGGGTGAAAGGGATAGCCAATTGGACTAAAGCACAAGTGCCACTCCAGTTATTCAGCAGAGTGTCCAGTAAAGGTCCACCACAATACCACCACATATCTGCTCAGGGATGAACAAGGGCTGACTGATTGGTAAGCTCTTGAAAATTCTTAAGCTCACTGCATCCCTCCAGGTCTCCAAGGAACACTCAGTTTCCTCCCTGTCGTAAGAGACATGAAGTGAACCTAGTGTTGGAAGACAGAAGCCAGATGGCCCTAAGGGGCAGACCCGCAGGGTGTCGAACTTCAGGATACAGCAGAGTGAGAGCTTGGCACGACTTGTTACCCCAGGCAGTAGAATCCTGGAAAAGAGCTACCATGCAGCCCAAGCCTGGTCAACTGGAGGACCACCCTAGTGGAAAGGGGACAATCTGGGCCTCTGGCTTGCCACGCGCACAAGCATAACAGTTGCTTTTGTTTAACATGCAGACGGAATATTTGATCCATTCCAACCAGGCATTTGCATCTTGGTCCTGTCTCAATTACCAAAGTTTGTTTTAAGTCTTTAACTTCTACGATAGCTACCTTGGTCTTGTCGTGAGATGGAGGAGGAGCAGTTGTTCCGTTGTGAGAGGTTTTGGAAGAAGGCTTAGAGGAAGGTGCAGGTGGCAGGGGATCAAAAAAATGCATGTCAAAGAATCCAGTGAGGTCTGTCCCTGAAACCTCAGCCCCCATACCATAAAACCAGCTTAAAGAAGGGCACTGGCTTAGAAAAGGGGAAAACCTTTGAGGGTTTGAGATAATAACCTGTATAGGATTGCACTGGTTTAGCTGACAGTCAGGGGGGCTGTCCCTTTAGTAAAATGAATGTATGGTTTTAGGAAGTTACAAAAACCGGTTGGGGCAGTCCATCCTTGATCTTTAGTGGTCCACAGAACGTTGGACCAACTACGGCATAAAAGCTCTACATGGTGGGGGCAAGATTCCTGGTTGACACTGGGGTCTTTTCAAATTCTCCCTGGATTAAATGGTTCCAATTCTCTAATGCCAAGTCTGAGGAGAGCCAGGAGGGATAGAGGTACTTTTCTGAAGTGGAGAGCTGTCTTTGACTTGGCAAGTCCCCACAGGGTATAACAAGGCAAGCATCAAATGCAGTAGTTTGAGGCGAAATTGACTTGGTTATGTTAATCACTACATGGTCAGCAATAGAGTGGGTAAAGAAGGAGTAATAGAATAGATGAAAGAGAGTTGAATTCTTCTTAGCTTTAGTTTGGTAGGGTTTTCCCCTGGGACTGTCGCCCACCACTCTGGAGGGGGCGACACTTTCTTGACTCGGGTGTGATAAGTCCGTCCTCTCTCTGCCGTGTGAACTGTGGTTTCAGTAGTTAGGAGCATTAAGTAGGGATCTTCCCAGCCTGGCTCAAGCTTCTCCTCTTTCCAGCTTTTGATGAGGATGTGATCCCCAGGCTGATGTTGATGCACCTGGTACTCCAAGGGTGGTGCCTATGCTAATAGACTTTTAGTTTTAAGAGAAGAGAAAGTAGAAGATAGACCAAGTATATAATTTTTAAGAAATTGATCTTTCGTTTCAAAGGTAGGAATATCAGTAGTAGAGTTTAAATAAGGCAATCTGTAGAGCATCTCATAAGGAGAAAGACCAATATCTTTCCATAGTGCAGTTTGAATTCTCAGCAGGGTGATAAGAAGACACTTGGTCCATGGCAATGGTGTCTCTAAGACTAATTTGGTCAAGTGGTTCTTTAAAATCTGATTCATTCTTGGCCAGCTGCAGTGGCTCACGCCTGTAATCCCAGCACTTTAGGAGGTTGAGGCAGGTGGATCACAAGGTCAGGAGATCGAGACCATCTGGCTAACATGGTAAAACCCTGTCTCTACTAAAAATACAAAAAATTAGCCAGGCATGGTGGGTACCTGTAGTCCCAGCTACTTGGAAGGCTGAGTCAGGAGAATGGTGTGAAACCAGGAGGCGGAGCTTGCAGTGAGCTGAGAATGCACCACTGCACTCCAGCCTGGGCGACAGAGCAACACTCTGTCTCAAAAAAAAAAAAAAAAAAAAAAGTCTGATTCATTCTTTATACTCTCTCTGATGAGGGCGGGTGCCAGGGAATATGGTATTCCCATCTAATGTCTAGTGTTTGGGATAGCCTTTTAATAATGTGTGTGGTGAAATGAGTCCCAGTGTCTGAGTCAATATTTTCTATTAGTCCAAACCTGGGTACTATATTTTCAATTAGGGCCTTAACTACATTATTGGCTATCACATTTGAAAAGGGGTAGCTTTGACTCAGTGAGTGATGTGGTCTATCACCGCTAGTAAATATTTTAGACGACCCTATTGGAGGCATTTCTGTGTAATCAACTTGGATACTTTGGTACGGCCTTAGGCCTGGATTCCTTCCCCCGAGAGGTAATCTTTTCATAGTTTGTTTATTAGTTTTCTTACATACTAAGCAACTATCTGTAACCTGTTTGGCCAGGGTATAAATTCCTATACAACCATAAACTCTGAGAACTGTGTCACACATGGCCTGGGGCCCCCAATGGGTCCCTTGATGTAGCTGGGATAAGATTTCCCTCATAAGGGGTTTAGACAACATTTCTTTCTGGTCTGGCAATACCCATTTTCCTTCTAAATTCTCTTTAGCACCTACTTTTAATAGTTTTTCTTTTTCAGTGGAAGAGAAAATGGGGATTACGGTAGGAGGAGGCAGGTAGAGAGTTAAGCGAAAAATATGCATTTCAGAAGACACAGTAACCTGCTTGGCTACCTGATCTGCTAGGTTATTTCCTTGACTTTCGAAAGAAAGGCTTTTCTGGTGTCTGGGAACATGGATAATAGCTATTTCTTTCGACAACTGAAGAATTATTCAATACTTGGGTGTCAGCTCCTTGTGAACAAGGTCTTGACCTTTACTATTAATGAGACTTCGTTCAGTCCAAATTTTCCCAAATGTATGGGCCACTCCAAAGGCATACCTTGAATCTGTATAAGATGGTTCCTTCCTGGTTCTGCAAGTACTTTAAGGGTTGGCTGAGTGTAAACAGCTCACACGTTTGAGCAGACCAACTGTTGGGTAATTTTCCTGACTCTATTTCTACAAGAATTTTTCCATCAATCACTGAATACCCATTGTGTCTTCTTCCCTCAACCACCTGGGAGGAACCATTTATTAATAAGTACTGTACAGTCTAGAAGGGAGTTTTTCCTAGGTCCGGTTGAACCTTTATATGGTAATCAATTAAATCTAGACATGTGTGTCCCCTCCTTAAATTTGGATTCCCTGTTAGGAAACCTGCTGGGTTGAGTGAATTATCAGTGGTTAATGTTAAACCATCCTTTTCTAACAGAATGGCCTCATACTTTAAGATTCTTGAGTCAGTAAGCCATCTCCCTGCTCTCTTGTTTAAGATAGTTCTAACTTGGTGAGGTGTGCTTACTATCGATTTTCCTCCAAAGGTTAACTTTTTGCGTTCCTTGACTAAAATTGCTATAGCCACGATGGACTGGATGCATTGAGGCCATCCACAAGTGACTGGATCTAAGACCTTTGATAGGAAGGCCACAGGCTGCCAGAGGCCTCCGTATTCTTGAGTCAGCACTCCTAAAGCTACCCCACCGTCCACATTAACAAAAAGGTGGAATGGGTTTTCTAGGGAGGGTAAGGCTAAAACAGGGGCAATTATGAGCTTTTCTTTCAGCTCCTTGACTTGATCAACTTCCTCAGAAGTCCACAGGAGATAGTTAGGCTTCTCCTGGGCAAGTTTTGATATAACGGTTTACTGTGCAGTGCATATGAGTCAATCCGTAAGCGGCAGTATCAGACTAAGCCTAAAAATTTCCTGAGTTCTTGTTTAGTTTGAGGCAAGAGTAGGGACACGATTCCCTTGATTCATTCAGGCCCTATTCTTTGCTTACCTGCACTTATTAAGTGGCCTAAATATTTAACTTTGGGCTCTACATACTGAAGCTTTCTTTTTGAGACTCGTAGGCCCTCAAACTGCAGATGGTTAAGAATATGTGTAGTGAAGTAAGTTACTTTCTCTATATTTTCACCAGATATAAGAAGGTCATCCACATACTGGAGAAGGTGTATTTGTTTTGGGATGACAACTTTTTCTAATACTTGTTCTAAAATTTGGCCAAAAAGATTAGGGGAATCCGTGAACCCTCTGGGTAAGACTGTCCATCAATATTGTTGTTTCCGCCCCGAGTGGGAATCCTCCCACTCAAAAGCAAATATATCTTGGTTATCTTCAGCCAGGGGACATGCCCCCAAAGCATCCTTCAAATCTATTACAGTAAACTATTGATGATTACATGGAATCTTGCTGAGAATGGTGTAAGGATTGGGGACAACAGGGTGGGTAGTCTGGACTATTTTGTTAATAGCTCTAAGGTCTTTTACTAGTTGGTATGACCCATCTGATTTCTTGACTGGCAGTATTGGGGTGTTATAAGGGGACATACACAACTCGAGAAGCGCGTCTTTAATAAGGCCTTCGAATATAGGTTTCAACCCTATCCTACCTTCTAGGTGAATAGGATAGTGCTTCCTTCTTACTAGTTCTCCAGGGGTTTTTAACTTGATGTGGATTGGAGGGACTCAGAGTTTCCCTCAGTTCCCTTCTTTGGACCACGTATTAGGATTAATATATTTTTCATCTGCAGTGGTGAGTAGGTTTAATGAGGTGAGGAATCCTCTTGGGCTGACTTGTAGACCTATGCCCAACTTTAACATTAAATCCCTTCCCAATACATTAGTTCCTGCTTCAAGGATTAACAAGAACTGAATATGAGCTGAGTGATCCTGGTACCTAACTTCTAAATTTTTTGCTCTAAATCCTTCCCCTTTTACTCCAGAGACTAAAAGTTCCTCTGAGGAGGAGACATTAGATGGGGGGAAACAGAGGAGTGAGGGGCCCCTGAATTGACTAAAAAGGTGATAAGCTCATGTTTGCATCCCACCTCTAAATTTATCAAGGGCTCCCGGTGGGACTCAAGAAAAAAGAGACAGAGCCCCTGACCCCCCTATTCTTCCTCGAAAGTCATGAGTGGAAGGACTTCTTTTTCCTTTCTTAGTTCAGGACATCCTCTCTTGAAGGCCTGTTCTTCCACATCTATAGCACCTATCTTTCCTTTCCTTGCTCTTAGTTTTGGGATTCTTTAACCCTGCTCCCCCATACTCTTTAGAGGACCTGGTAGAGAGGGCCTTGGTCCTCCAGATGGAGGCTGGGGTCCTTTAAAGGAGGGTTTGGACCCTTTATAGTTTCTGGCTCCCTGGAAATTCTGTCTAGAAGTACCTGGGTTTGGAGCCATTTGTTGGAAGGTGAATAATGTAAGTTTCGTCTTTTGTTTCTGTTTTTCTTCGTCCCTTCTCACGTATACTTTCTGAGCTTCCCTAAGCTCACTTAGGGGACAGTCTTCCCAATTGTCTATCTTTTGTAGCTTTTTTTGAAATGTCTGGCCAACTTTTAGTGACAAATTTGAGTTTCAACATTCCTTGCCCAAGGGGATCATCCAAATTGAGGCATGCATATTGCCTCATTTGCTCCCTCAGTCTGTCCAGGAATCTCATAGGCTCTTCATCCTTTTCTTGTTGTATATCAAATGCTTTAGAAAGATTTTGGGTTCGGGGTACTGATTCCTGAATTCCTTTTATTATTATCTCCCTTAGGTCCTGCATATTTTCCTGGTGATCTGCATTGCTATTGTCCCACTGGGGGTCTCGGGCAGGGAATTTCTGGTCTGCTGTAGGAATGTTTTCACCAGGAGAGTGTTCACATTCCCAAACTACCATAGCAGCCCTATGAATCATACTCCTTTCTTCCCCTGAAAAGAGGGTGCCCAAGATGGACACTAACTGGACCCAAGTGTATAACTGAGGTCCTAAGAATTGGTCAATTTGGTCTGTCACTGTGTAAGGGTCATCTAGTAGCAGTTTAAGCTCCTTTTTAAAATTCCAGACTTCTGAACTGGTTAAGGGAGCATTTACAAAGTCAATGGCTCCCCCCTCCTTGTGGTACCTCTTTCAAAGGAAAGAGAATTGGGGCTGACCCCTTAGGTATGGAGGGAAATGGGAAATTCTGAATATCTTTTTTACATTGTTTTACCTCACACTGGATTCCTTTTAGAGAGGGGTATTTAGGTTGGGAGGGAACAGGCTGGTGGGATGGTAATTCCCTAGGGTCAGGGTTATAAGGAGGAGGGATAACGTGAGTAGAGGAAGGATTTGGAATGGGATATGAGGCGGCAGTGGCTGCCTGAGGGGAAGGATTGGGGATACTGAACAGGGGAAGATAGTTTAGGGGACCCCACACACTGGAATCTTTAGGTGTGAGAGCTGGCTCCTCTGACTTTTTACTTTGAGTGCCAGATTGGGTTCTTCCCTATTTGTTTTTAAGGGAAAAAGGAGGGCAGGCCCTTGCCTCCAGCAAAGAGCATAGCCTAGTTCTTCTTGAGACACTGAACTTTTATAATTAACATTTTGGATTAGAAGCTGACACATTACAACCTCATTCGACCCAAATTTTGGCCAGAAGATTGAGGGTTTGAGGATGGGTCCCTGAGTCCAAATAAAACAGCAACATTTTATCATTTTTTGCTTTTTCCTATGTTTAGTCCTTTCATTGGCCAGAAGATTGAGGGTTTGAGGATGGGTCCCTGAGTCCAAATAAAACAGCAACATTTTATCATTTTTTGCTTTTTCCTATGTTTAGTCCTTTCATTATCCTTCCAGTATTTTAACATGAGACCTAGGGGACTCTCTGGGGGATATCTTTGTTACTATCTTTATCCCTCTTGCTCCCTGTCTTGCTCAGGGTATTTCCCATCTTGATGGTTTTGGGGTAAGGTTCAATTTCCCTTACTGGAAATTTCTTGCCTTTTGGGGTGAGGCTCAATTTCCCCTATTGGAAATTTCTTGCCTTTTCTACTACTGGAGGTTTGTGTGAGGTTCAATCCCCACTAATGGGGATGTCTCACCTCTTTTTAACCCCTAAGCCACTCCAACCAAGGAGTATTTCACCGCCCCCCTGAGACTTTCTTACCTTGGTCCCAGCCAACAAGGAAATACTTTACTAGCTCCTGTGGTGTCTTTTGCTCGGTCCATGTACAGACTTGCATGGCCGTTATGGAGGATCCTTTACCCCAGGTTGCTGGCCAGTTTCTTTCTGCATTACTGAGCTTGGGTTATTTCTCACACTGGATGGGTCCTGATTTCTCACTCCTGAGGCCGCCACAAGGGGGCAGGGCGCGCCTCCTCCTGAGAGAGAACCAAAGACCGCTCCTGGAGGGGAACGTAATCCTGGACGAGTCCCAAAATTGTTATACGTAAAGTTTTGGTGCTGCAAAAGAAATAGCACTAAAATACAAATGTTTTCTTCTCAGCAAGGTGATTTACTTCTATAGAAGGATGCGCCCTTACAGATGGAGCAATGGTGAGTGCACACTTGGACAAGGGAGGGGAAGGGGTTCTTATCCCTGACTCATGTGGCCCCTGCTGCTGTGTCATCGCCCTATTGGCTAGGGTTAGACCACACAGGCTAACTAGTTCTGATTGGCTAATTTAAAGAGAGTGATGGGGGTGAGTGGTTTAGCGGGAAAAATGAATGAGTCAGCACGGAGCAGGTAATCAGAATGATTCAAGGGGGAGCAGGTAATCGGAATCAGTCAGGGCAGAGCAGGTAATCAGAATTAGTCAGGGCGGAGCAGGTTATCAGAATGAGTCAGTGCAGAGAAGGTAATTCGAATGGGTCAGGGTGGAGCAGGTGATCGAAAAAGTTTGCTTTATGAGGAAGTTAAGTTTAAAAGTAGAAGGTAAAGAACTGAACATACTAGGCCAGGCGCGGTGGCTCAAGCCTGTAATCCCAGCACTTTGGGAGGCTGAGATGGGCGGATCACGAGGTCAGGAGATCGAGACCATCCTGGCTAACACAGTGAAACCCTGTCTCTACTAAAAATACAAAAACTTAGCCGGGCGAGGTGGCAGGCGCCTGTAGTCCCAGCTACTCGGGAGGCTGAGGCAGGAGAATGGCGTGAACCCGGGAGGCAGAGCTTGCAGTGAGCTGAGATCCGGCCACTGCACTCCAGCCTGGGTGACAGAGCGAGACTCCGTCTCAAAAAAAAAAAAAAAAAAAAAAAAAAAAGAACTGAACATACTGACATATGATTCTTTGAAGAGAAATTTAGAATTCATATCTAATACAAGGATCTAACCTCTGCCATTGTAAGGCTCAACCTTCTGAAGTCCTTGTCATGTACTCTGGAGCAAGGGAGCACAGAAGATTCTGTGGAGACTCTGTGGCCAACCATTGGGGGAATCACATGGACATGGTATATAGCCAGGGAATGGCCACAGTGTTCTCATTCACATTCCAGTGGCTAGAATGCATTACTTGGTCCCACCCAGATGCCTTAGGGGCTAAAACATTGTCTTTCTGTGGGCATATGAGAAAGATGAGAGAGTTTGAAGAACACATAGAAATGTTCAGTCCTCGCCAGGCACGGTGGCTCATGCTTGTCATCCTAGCACTTTGAGAGGCTGAGGTGGGCAGATCGCTTGGGTCCAGGAGTTCAAGACTAACCTGGGCAACATGATGAAAACACATCTCTATTAAAAATATAGGCCAGGCACAGTGGCTCATGCTTGTAGTCCCAGTGTCAGGCCTCTGAGCCCAAGCCTGCACGTATCCATCCAGATGACCTGAAGCAAGTGAAGAATCACAAAAGAAGTGAAAATGGCCTGCTCCTGCCTTAACTGATGACATTCCACCATTGTGATTTGTTCCTGCCCAACCTTAACTGAGCAATTAACCTTGTGAAATTCCTTCTCCTGGCTCAGAAGCTCCCCCACTGAGCACCTTGTGACCCCCGCCCCTGCCCGTAAGAGAAAAACCCCCTTTGACTGTAATTTTCCACTACCCACCCAAATTCTATAAAACAGCCCCACCCCTATCTCCCTTCACTGACTCTCTTTTCAGACTCAGCCCACCTGCCCCCAGGTGAAATAAACGGCCTTGTTTCTCACACAAATCCTGTTTGGTGGTCTCTTCACACGGATGAGTGTGACACCCAGCACTTTGGGAGGCCAAAGCAGGTGGATCACCTGAGGTCAGCAGTTCATGACCAGCCTGGCTAACATGGAGAAAACCTGTCTCTACTACAAATACAAAAAATTAGCCGGCGTGGTGTCACACGCCTGTAGTCCTAGCTACTTGGGAGGCTGAGGCAGGAGAATTGCTTGAACCCAGGAGGCGGAGGTGTCAGTGAGCCAAGATTGTGCCACTGCACTCCAGGCTTGGTGACAGAGCGAGACTCAGTCTCACACACACACACACACACAAAATAAAAAAAGAAAAGATAAAAATTAGATGGGCGTGCATGGTGGTGCACGCCTGTAGTCCCAGCTATTCCAGAGGCTGAGGTGGGAGGATTACATGAGCCTGGGAGATGGAGGCCGCAGTGAGCCAAGACTGCACCACTGCATTCCAGCCTGGGTGACAGCATGAGACCCCATCTCTAAAAAAGAAAAAAAAAAAGAAGGAAGGAAGGAAGGAAGGAAAGAAAGAAAGAGAAAGAAAGAGAGAGAGAGAAAGAGAAAGAAAGAAAGAAAGAAAGAAAGAAAGAAAGAAAGAAAGAAAGAAAGAAAGAAAGAAAGAAAGAAAGAAAGAAAGGCAGAGAGGGAGGGAGGGAAGGAAGAAAGGAAGGAAGAAAGGAAAGAAAGAGAAAGAAAGAGAGAGAAAGAAAGAAAGAAAGAAAGAAAGAAAGAAAGAAAGAAAGAAAGAGAAAGAAAGAAAGAAAGAAAGAAAGAAAGAAAGAAAGAAAGAAAGAAAGAAAGAAAGAAAGAAAGAAAAAGAGAGAGAAAGAAAACAAGCTTCAGGCCGGCTTCCTGACATCTAATTAAGTCTTCCCATGTGCCAGACTCATACTAGTGCTTGACACAGGCTGGTGCTCTTGAGGCAGCCAACAATCCTATGGAGTGGGGAGTACTATTATTATCCCCATTTGACAGACTTGGAAACTGAGGCTGAGTGCACATAACTTGCTCATGATCAGCATGCTGGCATTCGGCAGAGCCAGGATTTAAATCCAAGTGTTGCAAATGCAGGGTTTCTCAACCACCTTACTGTCAGCTTGGTGGACTGCATAAGTCTTTGTGCATTGCAGGATGTTTGGCAATATCCCTGGCCTCTTGTCTATGGCACTCCAGCACCAGCCCTCTGCCCCTTCCTGAGTGGGGACAACAAAAATGTTTCCAGATATTCCCATATCTTCTGGGAGGTAAAATCTCCCCTGTCTGAGAACCACTGCTCTCTCACTCAAGCAGGGAGGCAGGAGACACAGCACATATTGCTATTGTTACTGCAGATGTGGGACTTGGTTGTTAGGGGAAGATTTCCAACGGTGACATCAACCTTTGACCTGACCTGGAAAGGCAAGCAAGCACAGTTTCCTGGATTTGCAAGAAAGAGGACAAAGCCTGTCTATTCATTCCGTCACTCCATAGGCATTTGCTGAGCACCTACAAGTACCAAGCGCTGATCCAGCCTCTGGTGATAAAATGGCACAAAAAGAAAATCCCTGTCTTCCCAGACAATAAGCAGACAAGTGAGGCAGGCGATGATAAAGGTCACAGGGAAAAACCAAACAGTGCGGGGGTGAGGAAGGTGGGGGATGGGGAAGATGGGGGATGGGGAAGGGTGGGGGATGGGGAAGGTGGGGGATGGGGAAGGTGGATGTAGTCATGCTGGCGGGAGTTAATTTAAATAAGATTGCCAGGGATGCCCTCACTGAGAAGGCAACATTTGAGCAGAGACCAGCAAGAGGGGAGGCATGGAGCCCGGCCGAGGTCTGGAGGAAGAATGGCATACAGAGAATGGCTTGCTGTACAACAGCTCTGGGACCTCCTCCACAGGCTGATGGATGGATGATAAGCTGGAGTTGAATCAGGGAGTCGGGGGACGAGGTCCAAGGACCGGTGGGAGAAATTGTGTTTGTGATGTCCATTGTGACTTGTGGCTTACCCAAGACTGTTTCTAGTTAGCAGTGCCAGATTGTAAGCTGAGACTCTAGAACTTTCTTTTCTGGCTGGATCAGGCTGGATGGGCCACTTTCTCCTCTGCATGGGCCCTGTCCTAGAACCACATCCTCACCTGAGTCTGTGACTCATCTGGGCTGGGTCAGTGTTTGTGGGAAGGAGGGAGGTGGGGAAGGGCAGGTGTGACTTATAAATGGAAGAGATCTGTGGCTCCGAACCGTGTCCTAAATGGTTTACACTGCGCACAGCTTCCTCTCAGCCCGCTCTGAGCTGGAAGCAGCATGTGGGTCCTGGCCCTGATCTTCCTGGCAGCAGACTGTGTGTTCTCACTAGGGGTCACTCTGTGGGTCATTTGCAGCCAGTTTTTCACTGTGCACATCCCGGCAGCAGTTGGCCACCCCGTGAAACTGAGAGTCCTTCATTGCATCTTCCAGCTGCTGGTGACATGGGTGAGTTTTGTGTTTTGTGTGTCCCCTCCAGCTGAGCATTAAGGAAGGGAACAGGAACAATCACACACCAGAAGCTTCTAGCTGAATGAACACCGGTATTATGGGGCCCGCAGTGATGGGGAATCGCACCTTCTGAAACCTGCATAATCTCTATTCGGTGGTTCTCAGCCTCTTTGGGTGTTTCTGAAGCTGGCCCCGGCTAATAACCACACAATTCGAAGAATGATCTGCTTTCTCAGTTAACAGAAGGAGAAAATCAGTCTGGTTCTATCCACCTGTGTGTCTCCCATCTGACTTTCTTTTTTGTTGTTGGTTTGTTTTATTTTTTAAATTGAGGTAAAACATGCACATAAAATTTACCACCTTTCCCATTTTTAAGTGTACATTTCATGTGTCCATAAATGCGTCCATATTATTCACAGCACTCGCCACTCTCTGAAGTTGTGAAGATACGAATGAATTTTCCTGAGTCTCTGGGCCCCCATTGCTATCTGCCTGCTAGCTAGAGTCAGCAAGCCACAAAGTAAACAGGTAGCAGATGAGTAAATTAGTGTCGGTGAGCAAAACTACAGAATATGACTTTAAAAATATGTTGTTGCTTTTGAGAGCTAGAAAGCTATCTAGGTAACATCTGGTGTAATTTGTTCAAATACCTGTAAATGGAACTGTGTAGGTGTTGCCAATATGGATTTCTTATAGTTTTTCTTGTACTTTGACAGAAATTGAATATACAAAATATTTTTTTGTAAGTTTCTTACATAACGAAAAGCAATCGCCAGCGCCTCTTCTCAAGAGACACCCTAGGTGTTTCTTCTATGTTATTCAAAATAACTTCTATGCTATTCAAAAGAATATAGCTATTATCTAAAAGAGAAGATCCCGGGAACTCAAGTCTTCTGATCTCCAGAGTCAGCTTTTATAAGATGCAGTGATTGGGTCCTAGGTTTTCCTGCCCTTGACTCTCAGATTCTGTAGTCCAGGCTCCCAAATACAGTGACTCGATTTCCTCCTTTACAAAGTAGGGAAAATTGCCCCTGCTTCACAGCATTTTGTGGAGACTGCATGAATAACCCTCTCCAGAGGGCTTATTATAATGCCTGGCACAGAGGGAGCCCTCTCTAAATAGTAGCCATTGTTACTCTTTCTTGATTCATTTATTTTTTATGCAAAGATGTGTCATGCAACTGCTGTGTGTCCTGCGCCAGTTCTGGGCCCTAGGGCCAATGACAGGTGAGAAAGATAAAGTTCCTACAGGTCTGCCTTGAGGGAGTTTGTAGGGTCCAGGCTGTGGGGGGCGGGGAAGTGGTCCATAAAGGACCAAACCCACAAGTGAACAAGCTACAGATAAACAGCTTCCCAAAGTGGAGAATGCAAGGAGGACAGCAAAACCCATCAGGGGAGTCAAGCAGGGCTTCTCTCTTTGGGCTCCTTGAGCCTCTGGGGTCACAGAACACAAGGGGGTCATGTATTTGGATGGGGTCAAAATTACCCTATTTTCACAACTAACTTCCAATTGAAATTCTTTCTATGAGGAATGAGGGCAACAAACCACAGCCCTGAAAGCCAGACCTTGACTTTGTCACCAAAGAGGAATCAGACATATTTGCATAGCGTATTAGATATTGTGGAAACTCATGTATTCTCCTCATTTCTTTGAAACTAGGGTAGTGTCAGGCAGCAGCTAGATCTTACTACTCTATGTGCTAGTAAGGAAACACCTATGTTACTATGTCATACATTTTAATATTTTGATAAGTATATTTAAATAAAACTGCTTTTCTTTATAATCCCATGTATTTATTTTATGTATTTAAAAATGTTCTGGGCTGGGTGTAGTGGCTCACACCTGTAATCCCAGCACTTTGGGAGGCTGAGGTGGGAGGATCGTTTGAGTCCAGGAGTTTGAGACCAGCCTGGGTGACATAGTGAGGCCTCTGTCTTTCCAGAGAAACAAAACAAAACAAAACAAAACAAAAGTTCTCAAATGAGGCCTGCAGTCTTTTACCCGTGGCCAAAATTGCTGTGGCACAGACAAGGATTAGGAAACACTGGAAAGGATAACCAGAGGGAGAGCCCTCTTTATTTATATATTTTTAACTTTTTTTTTGAGCTGGAGTTTCACTCTCATTGCCCAGGCTGGAGTGCAATGGCATGATCTTAGCTTATTGCAACCTCTTCCTCTCGGGTTCAAGAGATTCTTCCACTTCAGCCTCCCAAGTAGCTGGGAATACAGGAACCCACCACCACGCCCGGCTAGTTTTTGTATTTTTAGTAGAGATGGGGTTTCACCATGTTGGCCAGGCTGGCCTTGAACTCCTGACCTCAAGTGATCCACCAGCCTTGGCCTCCCAAAGTGCTGGGATTACAGGCATCAGCCACTGTGCCTGGCTGTATTTTCAACTCTTTATGAAACCTTGACATATACCAAAGGGGGAACAGGGTGCCCACTCTCCAGTGTCACCATCACTGACTCCTGGCCCATCTCCCTTCCTTGTGTCCCTAAATGTCCCTAACTTTTCCCTCATTTTCATTTATTTAAGAAGCTAATCTTGGACATCATATTATTTTATCCTAAAATTGTTCAGTAGGCATTTTCAAAAGATATGAACTCCCCCTTCCTGTTTTTAAAAAATGTACCCACACTATAGTTAGCTACACAGGCTTGGGGTGGCCAGATTGGCTGGGATGGCACAGGAAGGCCTCCCTGGAAACAGAGGTCGCGCCCGGGCTGAGGTGGAGCAGGGCCTCGTGGTGGAGGTGGGTGTTGCAAGTACAGGGGCCATCGAGGGCGCCCAGAAGTCTGGCTTGTAGTGGCTGCAGTGGAAGGTGTCAGGAGAGTGGGTTGAGAGGAGCTGGCTGGTGCTGTGGTCACCTGGGCCTGCATGAGAGTGGATTTTCCTGCAGGTGTCCTGAGGGCACTGAGGGCTTGAGCAGGGCTGTGGTCCAATCTGACTGCAGTTTCCAATCACTCCTTTCGTCACCTGTGGAGGGTAGGTTGTGAAGGCCAGACTCCAGATGGCCTGTGAAGAAACCCATCTCGACAGATTTCTTCTTCTCTCTCCAACAGGGGATGATTTTTGAGAAGCTCAGAATCTGTTCTATGCCCCAATTCATCCGTTTCGTGCACGATCTGCCGCCGCTAAAGTACGACCCCGATGTTGTGGTCACAGATTTCCGCTTTGGGACAATCCCTGTGAAGCTGTATCAGCCCAAGGCATCCACCTGCGCCCTGAAGCCTGGCATCGTGTACTACCACGGTGGCGGGGGCGCCCTGGGGAGCTTGAGTAAGAATCCTTTTCTCAGACCTCCCAAAGGGTGGTGGCACCCCTTAACATGACTTCAAAGAATGGGCATCTTCCTGGGGCTTAAAGTCTGCTATTATTACCAGGGAAAACCAGGGCAGTTCATGGTTTGCAGATCATTGAGGGGGCAAAAATATGGGATATATTGCCCTCTTATGTATCTCCTTATTTACCTAAATGTAATCCTTAGTTAAATGTAATAATACTGTAATATAAGGAAGGATACTGTAAGGTAAAGATCCTGAAATATACCCTTACTTGCATTTATATGTGTACATATGTACATACATATAAATATATACATGTATATATCACTACTCTACTTATAATCACCACCTCTAATTAGTTGGAAATAAGGATATTTTAAATGAAAAGAATTAAAACACAGCATTTTGTGTCACATCAGGTGTTGCTAAGACAAATTCTAGTACAGACAAATAGGAAGATTTGAGAAAAATCAATGAGAGGAAAAAGTCACTACTGAGACAAGTTTACTATCTTAATTATTACTCCCAGGGAATTGGGAGAGGGGAAACATCTTTATATGCTTTCTAATCTGTGGAATGCCAGGGTCCCAGTGTGGCAGCCTTTGAGAATAAGGGATTTAATGCAAGGGTGATGTTGGTTTTGTCTATATGAGAATGAGAGTAACAGCCAATATTTATTGAGCAATATTTATTAATATTACTAATTACACACAGGCACTGTGAGAACCCTACAGGTGGATGATCTCATTCTAACTCCAACACTCTATGAGTTAGATATTATCATTACCCCAGTTCACAGATGAGGAAATCAAGCCTCAGGAGGTTAAGAGGCGTGCTAGGCACTATGTCATCTCAAACTAGAAGGAGGCAAAGATGAGATTTGAACTCCAGTCTGTCTGAATCCAGAGCTCACACCCTAAACCTCTGCACTCTACAGTCAAACAGCTTTGCAGATATTTTTAATGACTTGTAGGATGGATCGGAGGGTGGGCATCTTAGAGAAAGTTGTTCAGGCAGTACCACGAAGGAGAATCAGTGAGAAGATTGACTGGCACTTTGCTGGAGTAGAGGAAAACCTAGTCAGCGTCGGCCCAAGGGCTGTGTCTATAAGAAGAAGACAGCAACAATGACTGGCAAAGGAAGCCTTCCTAGTGAATGTTAAAAACCATTTATTTTCTAGAAACCCACCATGGCATATGCTCTCGTTTGTGCAAGGAGAGTGACTCTGTGGTTCTGGCAGTTGGGTGAGTAAAGGGGAGATTCCAGGGAGCCAGCAGGGAGCAAGGCTCTGATGTGGAGAGATGGGGTGGGAAGAAGAAATGGGGGTGGGGGGTGGGAGCAGATTGGTGCTGGAGGAAGCCCAGAGGCGAGGATGGGCTGGGAGAAGCCAGTGAGTAGAGAAAGAGAAGGCAGCTGGGTGCGGTGGCTCACGCCTGTAATCCCAACACTTTGGGAGGCCACAGCGGGCGGAATTCTTGAGCCCAGGAGTTCAGACCAGCCTGGGCAACATAGTGAGATCCCATTTTTACAAAAAATACAAAAATTAGCCAGGTGTGGTGGTATATGCCTGTAGTCCCAGCTACTTGGGAGGCCGAAGTGGAAGAAGAACCTGAGCCTGGGAGGTTGCAGTGAGCCGTGATTGCGCCACTACACTCAGCCTGGGTGACAGAACAAGACTCTGTCTTAAACAAAACAAAACAAGAAAAAGAGAGTGAGAGAAAAATAAGGGGAGGTGAAGACAGATGGAGAGACAGAGAATGGGGAACCCCTTCCTCTGTGCATGTGGGCCGTGGGTTTGTTTAAACAGAGGTGTTTTGTGCGTTTGGAAGCTGGGTAGGAGGTGGTCTTTTTTAAGCGGATCAGGTGCAGAGTTTCACTACACGAACACCTGGATGACATAGCTCTTCTTTGAGTAAAACAGCCCTGCACCTCCCTCTGCTAAATGCCTGTGGTACCCTGTACCATCACTCAAACAACCCGAAATGCTGCCACATCCACTTCCAAGTGCTCCCAAAAGGGAGGTCCCTCTGGCAGAGACCCACTGAAGAAAGCGAGAAAAACAAAAACAAAACCAAACCCACTGTCTCTCCTAACGGATCTCTGACAGTCACCACCCAGCCTAGAGCCTCAAAGAGGGCGTGGTGAGCATTGGGTCCCCTGTCCTGCTGCCTGACGCAGCATCACACATATGGTTCCTCCTGGTTAAGTTTCCCTGTAGTTTCACGTAGAGGTACACACTCTAAAGAAATAGCAGTTCTTTGCGTCTCAGTGGGGGTACATATGCCAACTTTCTTATGGCACAGCTACCTGAGGAGATTAGAAAATGAAGGGATGAAGCCGGGCACAGTGGTTCATGCTTGTAATCCCAGCACTTTGGGAGGCCAAGGCGGGTGGATCACTTGAGGCCAGGAGTTCAAGACCAGCTGGCCAACATGGTGAAACCTTGTCTCTACTAAAAATACAAAAATTAGCCAGGCGTGGTGACATGTGCCTGTAGTCCCAGCTACTCAGGAGGCTGAGGCAGGAGAATCGCTTGAACCCGGAAGGCAGAGGTTACAGTGAGCTGAGATGGCGCCACTGCACTCTAGCCTAGGTGACAGAGTAAGACTCCGTCTCAAAAAAAAAAAGAAAAGAAAAGAAAAACAAAATTAAGAGATGAGATGAGAGAGAGAACTGGATAAACCCCTGACTTTACAATTCTTAGCTCCAGAAGGGTTTCTACCATAGGATGTTGCTGGACACCTTATCATTCTGGTTGTGCCAAACCAAGAGATTGTCAGTAGAACATGCTAGCAAGTCTCCGCTAAAAAGTTATTTTCTAAATCCAAGGTAGACAGGATTTTGGAGTTAAGGGCATTGCTTTCCAGGACTTCCTATTCCCAGGTGGCCTGAAATGGGGGTATGGAATGGAAATGGCATCAGCCATTTGTTGGTCCCATAGAGTATTTCTGTTTCTTTCTCTTTTCTTTCTTTCTTTCTTTCTTTTTTTTATTTGTGGCCAGCATTGAAAAATAGTGAACTTTCTCACAAAATCTGGATTTCTGGAATCTCTTAGCAATACCAGGTAGGCATGGCAGCAATGGTGCTGAGTGTGCATAGCTTGTTTGGAAGAGTGCTGTATATCTCTGGCCTCTGGTGGTACAGTCAGTCCTCAACACTGTCGACAGGTTCTTGGAACTATGACTTGGAGTAAAACCAATTTTACCTATTACAAAACCAAGGCTAATTGATATAAACAGAATTAAGCTCTGATGGTATAATCCTGGTCACAAAACACCAGCAAATTTATTAAATTTTTTAAAAATTTATTTTACTACTTTTATATTTTATCATTTTCTCTTTCTTTTCTTTTTTTTTTTTTTTTTTTTTTTTTTTTGAGACAGAGTCTCGCTCTGTCACCCAGGCTGGAGTGCAGTGGTGCGATCTCGGCTCACTGCAAGCTCCACCTCCCGGGTTTGCACCATTCTCCTGCCTCAGCCTCCCGAGTAGCTGGGACTACAGGCGCCTGCCACCGCGCCCGGCTAATTTTTTTGTATTTTTAGTAGAGACGGGGTTTCACCGTGTTAGCCAGGATGGTCTCGATCTTCTGACCTTGTGATCCACCCGCCTCGGCCTCCCAAAGTGCTAGGATTACACGCGTGAGCCACCGCGCCCGGCCTATCATTTTCTTTAGTAGAGGTGAGGGCTTGCCATGTTGCCCAGGCTGGTCTCAAACTTCTGAGGTCAGGCAATCCTTCTTCCTCAGCTTCTCAAAGTGCTGAGATTACAGGCGTGAGCCACTATGCCTGCTGTAAGCTTCTAAATAAAGACCAAAACCTGCTAATATTAAAAATTGAAATAAACGTGAGCTATACATATATTTTTAAAAGATTGATAAAAACAAAAAGATAATTGTTTACCCAATTCTTGGTGAATCAGTGAGTGATGGTGGTCATTCTGGTGGTGGGTTAAATCTAGGAATAAATGTTTGCAAGGTGAAAATTGTCAGGAGTACCTCTGAACATCTCCCAGTTCAAAACTAAGCACTCACAAATGTGGCAGGCTCACTGAGAGCTTCTGTACTGCATCATTTATTTTTGTGCAGATGTATGATTATTGTAGACTGTACGCATTTTTTTTTTTTTTTTTTTTTTTTTTTTTTTTTTTTTTGAGATGGGCTCTCCCTCTGTCACCCAGGCTGGAGTACAGTGGTGTGATCTCGGCTCACTGCAACCTCCGCCTCCTGGGCTGAAGCGATTCTTGGGCCTCAGCCTCCTGAATAGCTGGGACCACAGATGCACACCACCACGCCTGGCTAGTTTTTTGTATTTTTGGTAGAGGCAGGGTTTCACCATGTTGCCCAGGCTAGTTTTGAACTCCTGAGCTCAGGCTATCCATCTGCCTTGGCCTCCCAAATTGCTGGGATTACAGGCATGAGCCACTGTGCTTGGCTGACTTTATAATTTTTTTTTTTTTTTCTGAGACAGAGTTTCACTCTTGTTGCCTGGGTTGGAGTGCAACGGCGCGATCTCAGCTCACCACAACCTCTACCTCCCGGGTTCAAGGGATTCTTCTGCCTCAGCCTTCCTGAGTAGCTGGGATTATAGGCATGTGCCACCGCGCCCGGTTAATTTTGTATTTTTAGTAGAGACAGGGTTTCTCCATGTTGGTCAGGCTGGTCTTGAACTCCTGACCTCAGGTGATCTGCCTGCCTCGGCCTCCCAAAGTGTTGGGATTACAGGTGTGAGCCACCGCACCTGGCTGGCTTTATGCATTTTTCATTTTGCAATAACGTATATTCCTTCATCTATTTGGTTTCCAACTCACTTATTCTAATTCAGGGTCATGGGGGCTGGATCCTATCCCTGCAGCTTAGGGAACAAGGCAGGAACCCGCCCTGGACAGGACACCCTCCTATCGCAGGGCACACTCACACCTACACCCACATTCACTTGGACCGGGACAATTTAGACATGCTCATGAATGTAACATACACATCTTTGGGATGTGGGAGGAAACTGGGAGACCGGGAGAAAACCCACACAGACATGAGGAGAATGTGCAGACTCCACACAAACAGTAGTAGCCTAGGCTGGAGTCATTTTTCTTCCTTTCATCAATATAACGAAACAATGTTGAATGAAATGACATTATTTGAGGGCTGCTTTTTTTTTTCTTCTTTGAGACAGAGTCTCACTCTGTCTGTCGCTCAGGCTAGAGTGCAGTGGTGTGATCATAGCTCACTGTAGCCTCAACCTCCCAGGCCCAAACGATCCACTTGCCTTAGCCTCCTGAGTAGCTGGGACTACAGGCATCCACCACCACACCCAGCTAATTTTTTGTATTCTTTGTAGAGATGGGGTCTCACCATGTTGCCCAGGCTGGCCTTGAACTCTTAGACTCAAGGGATCGGCCCACCTCGGCCTTCTAAAGTGCTGAAATTAAAGGCATGAGCCACTGGCCTGGCCGACCTGCTGTATTTAAGTCTATAAGATCCCCCCTAACAAAATCTGTAGGTATGGCATGATTAATTAAAAACTCAAGCAGGCCTTGAAGTTGCTCATACAAGAATCATAAGACAGGAAGCAGGAGCAGGTGAGTCAGGGAAGCAACATGAGGTAGGTTCAGGAAGATGGGGCCAGTGTGGGTGATATTTACACTGTTGGCCAATTGGTGGATGTCTCGTGACACAGGTCCCCCATTAGGGCATTGAGATAGTAGGAATGGCACCTGCCTAGGTATGTGGGCTTTATGCGTCTCGTCTCATTTAAACCTCACACCTAACTACCTGCTCAAGTTTCAGAAAGGGAAGTGAATGGACTAATTTGGGCTAAAAGATGCTAGACGCTGATATTTTTGGATCTGCTGGGGCGATGGGTATCAACTGTGTTTCTTGATTCCTTTTCAGTTACCGCCAGTTACCTAAGCATAAGTTTCCAGTGCCAATAAGAGACTGCTTGGTGGCCACCATCCACTTCCTGAAGTCCCTGGATGCATACGGAGTGGATCCAGCCCGGGTTGTGGTCTGTGGTGACAGTTTGGGAGGGGGAATAGCCACGGTGGTTTGTCAAAAACTTGTGGACAGGCCAGATCTGCCCCAGATCCGAGCTCAGATCCTGATCTACGCCAGTCTCCAAGCCCTGGATTTACAAACCCCTTCCTTTCAACAGAGTAGAAACATCCCCCTGCTGAACTGGAGTTTCGCCTGCTGCTGTTTTCCTCGATACCTGGACTTCAGCTCCTCCTGGCAAGAGGTCATCATGAAAGGCGCCCATTTGCCTGCCAAAGTTTGGGAAAAGTACAGAAAGTGGTTGGGCCCGGAAAACATCCCCGAGAGGTTTAAGAAGAGAGGCTACCGACCGATACCCCCCGAGCCCGTGAATGAAGCTGCTTACTTGGAAGTAAGTGTTGTCCTGGATGTGATGTGCTCGCCTCTGATTGCAGAAGATGACGTAGTGTCTCAGCTCCCGGAAACTTGCATCGTGAGCTGTGAGTATGATGCTCTCCGGGACGATTCGCTGTTGTACAAGAAGAGGCTGGAAGACCTGGGAGTGCCCATGACCTGGCGCCATATGAAGGATGGTTTCCATGGAGTGCTCACCACCATTGACATGAGCTTCTTTCACTTTCCGTGCTCCACGAGAATTCTGAATGTGTTAGTCCATTTCATAAAGGGGCTGTGACCATCTTTCTTCTCTGCTGGTACTGCAATGTGGATTCCACTGGCCTCCAGCCTCCCACAGGGCTCTCTGTTGCTGATTTAGGTGGTGCATAGTGGGGCTAGGGAAGGGGTGGAGGTTGCTGTCACTTTTCTAGTCCAGGTTCTAGAACCACATGATGCATGCTCCTGATGTCCAGAGGATGTGGTAGAAAAGACAGGTTTGGGGGTGGGAGTGGGGGTCTCTGTCTCTGTTCTCTGTTGGGAAAATCTAGGCTGACAATCTTCAGTGGCCATTTGTGGGAGTGAATCAGCAGGTAAGAGCTGTTCTCAGCCTCCCTATGGGGCAGTTCAGGCTCTCCAGATTGATCCAGACTGTGTGTGACTTGTGTCCACTGGCTGGACTTTGAAATAGCACAAGGGCATCACGCACAACCTCACGGGGCTTTCCCAATGTGGCTCAGAGGCAGGAGCTCTGATGCTCTCGGCTGCTGTGAGGTAGTGGTGGTGGTGGAGAAACTGGCTTCACCCACCTCTTCTGTGAACAGTAGTGACTTTTCCTGCTGTTTCTCAGCCTCTGGGATCAGAGTCTTGACTGCCTGGGCTGGAAACGTTAAGATAGAATGGATAGAGCTTCCACAGTTGTTGGCATCGAGTGGTGGGTGAAGACAGCCTGCAGCTGGCCGACTTGGGGAGCTCTGGAGCTCCTGGAATCAAAGCCTGGCTTCCAACGAGAAGCCCCAGAGCAATATTCTAAGAGTTTGAGGAGAGAAGTTGGGAGGGAAGTGGGGTCCTGAGTTAGAGAACCATGAAGGCTGAGTCTAACTAGATAACACTGTCCACAGTGCAAAGTCAAGACAGCCAAAGGAACAGAAGATGTATTCGTGAGAACTATTTCTTTTTTAAGACATGGAACCAACTCAAATTGGCCTCCATTAGAAAGAGAATAGATTGGCTTAGGTAGCGATGCATGCTAGGCATACATTAGGCAAGGTTCGATCCAGGAACTCACACAGTGCCATCAGCTGTCCTGTCTTCTCTGCTCTGTTCTTCTCTCCTCTTAATGCCACCTTCACCTCTCCATGTGGTGGCACTGATCAGCTTGATGCTTACCTTCTCCCAGGGTCAAGTTCATTATCATGGACTTGCCTCATTCTCAGCAGTCCCAGAAAAAAACCTCATTGCAACTTAATGGCTTTGTTGGCTTTCTGAGCAATGTGTCCAGTTGCCACAGCCAAGGGAATGGAATGATCTAAATGACCATTCCCAAGTCCTATGCCATCTTGAGAGTGGAGGGTGGAGTCAATTCACCTTGGTGCTTGGACTAAACGTGGGGTGGTAAGTGACAACTTCCCTAATTGAAGGGTAAATGGTTGTTGGGTGGACACCAACACTTATTCTACTACAGAAGCTAAATTGAACCCTCAGGCAGGATATGTGAAAGTGGCAAGAGGTGTCAAGGACCACTGGGCAAGTTGGCCAACTGTTCCTTAGGAATGAAAATTCATTTGAAAAGAATGGTCAGGCTCCCGTGCTGGCCCCACCTGGTCTTCTGGAGGCTCTGATCTTGGTTAGTTAGTGGTCTTTACAGGTCAAGGTCAAGGCCATTGCACAAAAAACCCTGTGCATGCCCTTAACTTGCTTTCAGTTGAATATTTGGGTTGAACTATGAGGCAGAGAGGAATCCTGTTGGGTGACTCCTTGCTCTATTCACAGTTGACCAGCAGGTGGTTTGTTGGAGAAACAGTAACCATCCCCTGAAAACACACACTGTGGTAGCCACTCAACTGTTGAAGAGCACTGGAGTCCAAGGGGTGAGGCCGCCTCTGAGACAGGCCTCTGAGTTGAGTCTGGGAGAGGCTCTCTCCCTGGAGTGTTGCTTTTCTTGTTTCACCCCTGCCTCTGGAGATGGGTGGAGGAACATGAGCTGACCTTCTGGGAAGTTAGGTTGGCGAGGAGTTGCTGAGGCACTGCCGGGCCGTGCCCAGTAGAGAGGAATGTATAACATTTTAAGAGGCTGAGAGCACCCCTGGCTGGGCTCATGCCCATGGCAGCTTCCTTCTGCAGATCATGGGAGAAATCAAGCACTTTCACCTAATGGCTAGATGATTGATTTGGGGATGAAATTCTCCACTCCTCTCCTTTACCACATCACCACTATCCTTCCTGCAATCCATCCACGAGACTCACTGAGTGGAAAAGGGATAAGAATGAATGTTCACCCAGGGCCGGCTACATGCTAGGCACTGTACTGGACCGTTTAAATTTGCCACCTCTTAGGTTCCTCACATTAATCTTACAGAGTAGGTACAGGCATACCTATGGATATTGCAGATTCAGTCCCAGACCACAGCAATAAAGCAAGTCACATGAACTTTTTCTTTCCTTAGTGTATATAAAATTACATTTCCACTATATTAGTTTATTAAGTGTGCAATAGTGTTCTGTATTTAAAAAGCATGTACATACCTTAATTTAAATATACCTTGTTGCTTAAAAATGCTAACAATCGTCTGAGCCTTCAGTGATTGCAGTAGCCTAGGCTACCACCGTCTATATGGTTTGCACATTCTGCCCATGTCTGCATGGGTTTTCTCTGAGTCCTCCAGATTTCTCCCAAATTCCAAAGATGTGTATATTACATTCATGGGAATGTCTAAATTGTCATAATCTTTTTGCTGGTTGATGGTCTTGCCTTCATGTTGATGCTGCAGGTGGTGGTTGCTGAAGGTGGGGGTGGCTGTGGCAATTTCTTTTTTTTTTTTTTAATTTATTTATTATTATTATACTTTAAGTTGTAGGGTACATGTGCATAACGTGCAGGTTTGTTACATATGTATACTTGTGCCATGTTGGTGTGCTGCACCCATCAACTCGTCATTTACATCAGGTATAACTCCCAATGCAATCCCTCCCCCCTCCCCCCTCCCCATGATAGGCCCCGGTGTGTGATGTTCTCCTTCCTGAGTCCAAGTGATCTCATTGTTCAGTTCCCACCTATGAGTGAGAACATGCGGTGTTAGGTTTTCTGTTCTTGTGATAGTTTGCTAAGAATGATGGTTTCCAGCTGCATCCATGTCCCTACAAAGGACACAAACTCATCCTTTTTTATGGCTGCATAGTATTCCATGGTGTATATGTGCCACATTTTCTTAATCCAGTCTGTCACTGATGGACATTTGGGTTGATTCCAAGTCTTTGCTATTGTGAATAGTGCTGCAATAAACATACGTGTGCATGTGTCTTTATAGCAGCATAATTTATAATCCTTTGGGTATATACCCAGTAATGGGATGGCTGGGTCATATGGTACATCTAGTTCTAGATCCTTGAGGAATCGCCATACTGTTTTCCATAATGGTTGAACTAGTTTACAATCCCACCAACAGTGTAAAAGTGTTCCTATTTCTCCACATCCTCTCCAGCACCTGTTGTTTCTTGACTTTTGAATGATCGCCATTCTAACTGGTGTGAGATGGTATCTCATTGTGGTTTTGATTTGCATTTCTCTGATGGCCAGTGATGATGAGCATTTTTTCATGTGTCTGTTGGCTGTATGAATGTCTTCTTTTGAGAAATGTCTGTTCATATCCTTTGCCCACTTTTTGATGGGGTTGTTTGTTTTTTTCTTGTAAATTTGTTTGAGTTCTTTGTAGGTTCTGGATATTAGCCCTTTGTCAGACGAGTAGATTGCAAAAATTTTCTCCCATTCTGTAGGCTGCCTGTTCACTCTGATGGTAGTTTCTTTTGCTGTGCAGAAGCTCTTTAGTTTAATGAGATCCCATTTGTCAATTTTGGCTTTTGCTGCCGTTGCTTTTGGTGTTTTAGACGTGAAGTCTTTGCCCATGCCTATGTCCTGAATGGTACTACCTAGGTTTTCCTCTAGGATTTTTATGGTATTAGGTCTAACAGCAATTTCTTAAAATAAGACAACAGTGGATTTGCCACATCAGTGGACTCTTCCTTTCATGAAAGATTTCTCTGTAGCAGGTGATGCTGTTCTATAGCAGTTTTACCCACAGTAAAATTTCTTTCAAAACTGGAGTCGGTCCTCTCAAACCCCTATGCTACTTTATCAACTAAGTTTATGTAATATTCTAAATCTTTTGTTGTCATTATAGCATTTTCACCGAGAGTAGATTCCATCTCAAGAAATCACGATTTTTACTTATCTGTAGGAAGCAACTCCTCATCTGCCCAAGTCTGTTCCTGAGATGGCAGCAATTCAGTCATATTTTCAGGCTCCACTCCTAATTCTAGTTCTCTTGCTGTTTCCACCACATCTGCAGTTAATGTCTCCCACTGAAGTCACGAACCCCTCAGAGTCATCCATGAGGGTTGGAATCAACTTATTCCAAACTGTTAATGATGATATTTTGACCACCTCCCATAAATCGTGAATGTTCCTCATGGCTTCTGGAATCGCAAATTCTTTTCAGAAGGTTTCCAATTTACTTTGCTGAGGTCCATAAGAGGACTCACTGCCTACGATAACTATAGCCTTACAAATTGTATTTCTTAAATAATTAGACTTGTAAGTCAGAATACTCCTTGATCCATAGGCTGCAAAATGGATGTTGTGTCAGCAGGCATGAACACAATATTAACCTTGTACATCTCCATCAGAGTTCTTGGGTTATCAGGTGTCTTGTAAATAAGCAGTAATATTTTCAAAGAAATCTTTTATTCTGAACGGTAGGTCTCAACAGTGAGCTTAAAATATCTAGTAAACCGTGCTGTAAACAGATGTGCTGGCATCCAGGCTTCTTTGTTCCATTTATAGAGCACAGGGAAGATAGATTTGGGACTCTCGGAATGGAAATGAGCATTGGCTTCAACTTAAAGTCACCAGCTGCATTAGCTCCTAACAAGAGAGTCAGCCTGTCCTTTGAAGCTTTGAAGGCAGGCATTGACTTCTCCTTTCTAGCTATGAAAGCCCTAGATGGCATCTTCTTCCCCTAGAAGGCTGTTTCGTCTACAATGAAAATCTGTTGTTTCATGTAATTACCTTCATCAGTCATCTTAGCTGAGTCTCCTGGATGACTTGCTGCAGCTTCCCCATCTTGCACTTGCTGCTTCACCTTGCACTTTTATGATTATGTTATGGAGACAACTTCTTTCCTTCAACCTCATGAACCAACACCTGCTAGCTTCCTCACTTCCTCCTCAGCCTTTATGGAATGAAAGAGTTAGACTCTTCCTCCAGATTAGGCTTTGGTTTACAGGAATGCTGTGGTTGGTTTGATCTCCTATTCAGATCATTACATTTTTCTGCATGTCAGCAATAAGGCTGTTTTGCTTTCTTATCTATCGTGTTTCTCTGGAGTAGCACTTTTAATTTCCTTCAAGAACATTTCCTTTGCATTCACAAGTTGGTTAACTGGTATAAGAGATAGAGCTTTTGGCCTGTCTCAGCTTTCAACATGTCTTCCTCACTAAGTTTAATCATTTCTAGCTTTTGATTTCAAGTGAGAGATGTGTGACTCTTTCTTTCACCTGAACACTTAGAGTTCCTTGTAGGGTTATTCATTAGCCAAATTTCAATATTGTTGTGTCTCAGGGAATAGGGAGGCCCTAAGAGAGGGAGAGAGATGAGAGGGTATCAGTCAGTGGAGCAGTCAGAACACACAATATTTATTAAGTTCACTGTCTTATGTGGGTGTGGTTCGTGGCACCAAAACAATTACAGTAGTAACATCAAAGATGACTGATCACAAGCCAGGCATGGAGGTGCATGTCATGGCCCCAGCCACTCAGGAGGCTGAGGTGGGAGGATTGCTTGAACCCAGGGATTTGAATACAACCTGTGCAACATAGTGAGACCCCTGTCTCTAAAAATTTTTTTTAATTTAAGAAAGGAAACAAGGCTGGGCGCAGTGATTTACTCCTATAATCCCTCCTAACACTATCCCTCCCCTTGCCCCCAACCCCCTGACAGACCCCGGTGTGTGATATTCCCCTCTCTGTGTCCATGTGTTCTCATTGTTCAACTCCCACTTGTGAGTGAGAAATGCGATGTTTGGTTTTCTGTTCCTGTGTTAGTTTGCTGAGAATGATGGTTTCCAACTTCATCCATGTCCCTGCAAAGGACATGAACTTATCCTTTTTTATGGTTGCCTACTATTCTACAGTGCATATGTGCCACATTTTCTTTATCCAGTCTATCATTGATGGGCATCTGGATTGGTTCCAAGTCTTTGCTATTGTGATTAGTGCTGCAATAAACATATATGTGCATGTGTCTTTATAGTAGAATGATTTATAATCCTTTGGCTATATGCCCAGTAATGGGATTGCTGGATCAAATGGTATTTCTGATTCTGGATTCTTGAGGAATCGCCACACTGTCTTCAACCACAATCGTTGAACTAATTTACGCTCCCACCAACAGTGTCAAAGTGTTCCTATTTCTCCATACCCTCTCCAGCATCTGTTGTTACCTGACTTTTTAATAATCGCCATTCTAACCAGGATGAGATGGTATCTCATTGCAGTTTTGATTTACATTTCTCTAATGACCAGTGATGGTGAGCTTTTTTTCATATGTTTGTTGGCTGCATAATGTTTTCTTTTGAGAAGTGTCTGTTCATATCCTTCACCCACTTTTTGATGGGGTTGTTTGCTTTTTTTCTTATAAATTTGTTTAAGTTCAGTATAGACTGTGGATATTAGACCTTTGTCAGATGGATAGATTGCAACATTTTCTCCCATTCTGTAGGTTGCCTGTTCACTCTGATGATAGTTTCTTTTGCTGAGCAGAAGCTCTTTAGTTTAATTAGATCCCATTTGTCAATTTTGGCTTTTGTTGCAATTGCTTTCATTGTTTTAGTCATGAAGTCTTTGCCCATGCCTATGTCCTGAATTGTATTGCCTGGGTTTTCTTCTAGAGTTTTTATGCTTTTAGGTCTTATGTTTAAGTCTTTAATTCATCTTGAGTTAATTTTTGTATAAGGTGTAAGCAAGGGGTCCAGTTTCAGTTTTCTGCATATGGCTAGCCAGTTTTCCCAACACCATTGATTAAATAGGGAATCCTTTCCCCATTGCTTGTGTTTGTCAGGTTTGTCAAAGATCAGATGGTTGTAGATGTGTGGTGTTATTTCTGAGGCCTCTGTTCTGTCCCATTGGTCTATATATCTGTTTTGGTACCAGTACCATGCTGTTTTGGTTATTGTAGCCTTGTAGTATAGTTTGAAGTCAGGTAGCATCATGCCTCCAACTTTTTTCTTTTTGCTTAGGACTGTCTTGGCTATATGGGCTCTTTTTTGTTTTGTATGAAATTTAAAGTAGATTTTTCTAATTCTGTGAAGGAAGTCAATGATAGCTTGATGGGAATAGCACTGAATCTATACATTACTTGGGGCAGTATGGCCATTTTCATGGTATCAATTCTTCCTATCTGTGAGCATGGAATGTTTTCCATTTGTTTGTGCCCTATCTTATTTCCTTGAGCAGTCATTTGTAGTTCTCCTTGAAAATGTCCTCATGTCCCTTGTAAGTTGGATTCCTAGGTATTTTATTCTCTTTGTAGCAATAGTGAATGGGAGTTCACTCATGATTTGGCTCTCTGTTTGTCTATTGTTGGTGTATAGGAATGATTGTGATTTTTGCACATTGATTTTGTATCCTGAGACTTTGCTGAAGTTGCTTATCAGCTTAAGGAGATTTTGGGCTGAGATGATGGGGTTTTCTAATTATACAATTATGTAATCTGCAAACAGACAATTTGACTTCATCTCTTCCTATTTGAATATCATTTGTTTCTTTCTCTTGCCTGATTGCCCTGGTGAGAACTTCCACTACTATGTTGAATAGGAGTGGTGAAAAGGGCATCCTTGTCTTGTGCTGGTTTTCAAAGGGAATGCTTCTGGCTTTTGCCCATTCAGTATGATATTGGCTATGGGTTTTTCATAAATAGTTCTTATTATTTTGAGATATGTTCCATCAATACCTAGTTTATTGAGTGTTTTTAGCATGAAGGGGTGTTTAATTTTATCAAAGGCCTTTTCTACATCTATTGAGATAATTATGTAGTTTTTGTCTTTGGTTCTGTTTATGTGATGGATTATGTCTATTGATCTGCATATGTTGAACCAGCCTTGCATCCCAGGGATGAAGCTTACTTGATCATGGTGGATAAGCTTTTTGATGTGCTGCTGGATTTGGTTTGCCAGTATTTTATTGAGGATTTTCACATCGATGTTCACCAGGGATATTGGCCTAAGCTTTTCTTTTTTTGTTGTGTCTCTGCCAGGTTTTGGTATTAGGATGATGCTGGCCTCATAAAATGAGTTAGGGAGGAGTGCCTCTTTTTGTATTGTTTGGAATAGTTTCAGAAGGAATGGTACCAGCTTCTCTTGGTACCTCTGGTAGAATTTGGCTGTGAATCCATCCAGTCCTGGGCTTTTTTTGGTTGGTAGGCTATTAATTACTGCCTCAATTTCAGAACTTGTTATTGCTCTATTCAGGGATTTGACTTCTTCCTGGTTTAGTCCTGGGAGGGTGTATGTGTCCAGGAATTTATCCTTTTCTTTTAGATTTTCTAGTTTATTTAAGTAGAGGTGTTTATAGTATTCTCAAATGGTAGTTTGTATTTCTATGGGATCAGTGGTAATATCTTCTTTACCATTTTTTTATTGTGTCTATTTGATTCTTCTCTCTTTTGTTCTTTATTAGTCTGGCTAGCAGTCTATTTTGTTTATCTTTTCAAAAAACCAGTTCCTGGATTCATTGATTTTTTGAAAGGTTTTTTTGTGTCTCTATCTCCTTCAGTTCTGCTCTGATCTTAGTTATTTCTTGTCTTCTGCTAGCTTTTGAATTTGTTTGCTCTTGTTTCTCTAGTTCTTTTAATTTTGACATTAGAGTGTTGATTTTAGAACTTTCCCCCTTTCTCCTGTGGGCATTTAGTGCTATGAATTTCCCTCTAAACACTACTTTAGCTGTGTCCCAGAGATTCTGGTACATTGTCTTTGTCCTCATTGGTTTCAAAGAACTTATTTATTTCTGCTTTAATTTCATTATTTACCCAGTAGTCATTCAGGAACAGGGTTTTCAGTTTCCATGTAGTTGTGCAGTTTTGAGTGAATTTCTTAATCCTGAGTTCTAATTTGATTGCACTGTGGTCTGAGAGACTGTTATGATTTCTGTAATTTTTCATTTGCTGAGGAGTGTTTTACTTCCAATTATGTGGTCAATTTTAGAATAAGTGCTATGTGGTGCTGAGAAGAATATATATTCTGTTGATTTGGGGTGGAGAGTTCTGTAGATGTCTATTAGGTCTGCTGGGTCCAGAGCTGAGTTCAAGTCCTGAATATCCTTCTTAATTTTCTGTCTTGTTGATCTGTCTAATATGGACAGTGGGGTGTTAAAGTCTCCCACTATTATTATGTGAGACTCTAAGACTCTTTGTAGGTCTCTAAAAACTTGCTTATGAATCCCTGTGCTCCTGTATTGAGTGCATATATATTTAGGATTGTTAGCTCTTCTTGTTGCATTGATCCCTTTACCATTATGTAATGACCTTGTCTTTTTTGATCTTTGTTGGTTTAAAGTGTGCTTTATCAGAGACTAGGATTGCAACCCCTGCTTTTTTTACTTTCCATTTGCTTGGCAAATATTCCTCCATCCCTTTATTTTGAGTCTATGTGTGTCTTTGCATGCGAGATGGGTCTCCTGAATACAGCACACTGATGGGTCTTGACTCTTTATCTAACTTGCCAGTCTGCATCTTTTAATTGGGGCATTTAGCCCATTTACATTTAAGGTTAATATCATTATGTGTGAATTTGACCCTGTCATCATGATGCTAGCTGGTTATTTTGCACATTAGTTGATGCAGTTTCTTCATAGTGTCATTGGTCTTTATATTTTGGTATGTTTTTGCCATGGCTGGTAATAGTTGTTCCTTTTCACTTTTAGTGCTTCCCTCAGGAGCTCTTGTAAGGCAGGCCTGGTGGTGACAAAATCTCTCAGCATTTACTTGTCTGTAAAAAATTTTATTTCCACTTGGGTTATGAAGCTTAGTTTGGCTGGATATGAAATTCTGGGTTGAAAATTCTTTTCTTTAAGAATGTTGAATATTGGCCCCAACTCTCTTCTGGCTTGTAGAGTTTATGCAGAATGAACTGCAGAAAAGACCTGACATTTCTCTCTGGCTGCACTTAACATTTTTTCCTTTGTTTCAACTTTGGTGAATCTGACGATTGTGTGTCTTGGGGTTGTTCTTCTCAAAGAGTATCTTAATGGTGTTCTCTGTATTTCTTGAATTTGAATGTTGGCTTTTCTTGCTAGGTTGGGGAATTTCTCCTGGATAAGATCTGAAAGTGTGTTTTCCAACTTGGTTCCACTCTCCCTGTCACCTTCAGGTACACCAATCAACCATAGATTTGGTCTTTTCACATAGTCCCATATATCTTGGAGGCTTTGTACATTCCTTTTCATTCTTTTTTCTCTAATCTTGTCTTCACACTTTATTTCATTAAGTTGATCTTCAACCTCTGATATCCTATCTTCCACTTGATCGATTCAGTTATTGATAGTTGTGTATGCTTCACAAAGTTCTTGTGCTGTATTTTTCAGCCTCATCAGGTCGTTTATGTTCTTCTCTAAACTGGTTATTCTAGTTAGCAGTTCCTGTAACCTTTTATCAAAGTTCTTAGCTTCCTTGCATTGGGTTAGAACATACCTTTAGCTCAGAGGAGTTTGTTATTACCCACCTTCTGAAGCCTACTTCTGTCAATTCATCAAAGTCATTCTCTGTCCAGTTTTGTTCCCTTGCTAGTGAGGAGTTGTGATCCTTTGGAGGAGAAGAAGCATTCTGGTTTTTGAAATTTTCAGCATGTTTGTGTTGATTTTTCCTCATCTTCATGGACTTATCTACCTTTGATCTTTGATGCTGATGACCTTTGGATGGGGTTTTTGGGTGGGTGTCCTTTTTGTTGATGTTCATGTTATTGCTTTCTGTTTGTTAGTTCTCCTTCTGACAGTCAGGGCCCTCTTCTGCAGGTCTGCTGGAGTTTGCTAGAGGTCCACTGCAGACTCTGTTTGCCTGGGTATCACCAGTGGAGGCTGCAGAACAGCAAAGATTGCTGCCGGCTCCTTCCTCTGGAAACTATCCGAAAGGGGCACCCACCAGATGCCAGCTGGAGCTTTCCTGTATGAGATGTCTGTTGACCCCTTCTTGGAGGTGTCTCCCAGTAGGAGGCACAGGGGTCAGGGACCCACTTGAGGAGACAGTCTGTCCCTTAGCAGAGCTCAAGCACTGTGCTGGGAGATCCACTGCTCTCTTCAGAGCTGGCAATCTGCTGAAGCTGCGCCTACAGCTACCCCTTCCCCCAGGTGCTTTGTCCCAGGCAGATGGGAGTTTTATCTATAAGCCCCTGAATGGGGCTGCTGCCTTCCTTTCAGAGATGCTCTGCCCAGTAAGGAGGAATCTAGAGACTCAGTCTGGCTACAACAACTTTGCAATGCTACGGTGGGTTCTGCCCAGTCTGAACTTCCCGGAGGCTTTGTTTACACTGTCAGGGGAAAACCACCTACTCAAACCTTAGTAACAGTGGATGCCCCTCCCCCCACCAAGCTCGAGTGTCCCAGGTCGACTTCAGACTGCTGTGCTGGCAGGGAGAATTTCAAGCCAGTGGATCTTAGCTTGCTGGGCTCCATGGGGGTGGGACCCACTGAGCAAGATGACTTGGCTCCCTGGCTTCAGCCCCCCGTCCATGGGAGTGAATGGTTCTGTCTCAGTGGGGTTCCAGGCACCACTGGGGTATGAAAATAAGTTACTGCAGCTAGTTAGGTATCTGTGTAGACAGCCTCTCAGTTTTGTGCTTGAAACCCAGGGCTCTGGTGGTGTAGGCACCTAAGGGAATCTCCTGGTCTGTGGGTTGCAAAAACTGTGGGGAAAGCATAATATCTGGGCTGGATAGCACTGTCCCTCATCACACAGTCCCTCACGGCATCCTTTGGTTAGGGGCGGGAGTTCCCCGACCCCTTGTGCTTCTTGGGTGAGGCAATGCCCCAATGCCCCTGCTTCTGCTCGCCCTTCTTGGCTGCAGCCACTGTCTAACTAGTTCCAGTGAGATGAACTGGGTACCTCAGTTGGAAATGCAGAAGTTTCCCACCTTCTGTGTTGGTCTCGCTGGGAGCAGCAGACCAGAGCCGTTCCCATTTGGCCATCTTGCCAGATTCCCTCAGCATATGATTTGGAGACTGTTACCACACTCTCAATCATAATATTTCCACTTCCACTTTAAAATATCTTTTAGAAGTTAATTTTAAATTATATAAATGATACACCAATATACTCTCCTTTTGTTGTTGTTGTTGTTTTTAATGTTTTTATTAAAAAGATAGAGATGGTGATTGGGCACAGTGGCTCACACCTGTAATCCCAGCACTTTGGGAGGCTGGGGCAGGTGGATCACTTGAGGTCAGAAGTTTAAGACCAGCCTGGCCAATGTGTTGAAACCCCATCTCTACTAAAAATACAAAAATTAGCCAGGCATTGTGGTGGGCACCTGTAATCCCTCCTACTCGGGAGGTGAAGGCAGAAGAATTGCTTGAGACTGGGAAGCGGGGTAGGTTGCAGTGAGCAAAGATTGTACCACTGCACTCCAGCCTGGGCAACAGAATGAGATTCCATCTCAAAAAAAAAAAAAAAAAGAGATGGGGTCTCACTATGTTTCCCAGGCTGGTCATGAACTCCTGAGCTCAAGTGATCCTCCCACCTCCGCCTCCCAAAGTGCTGGGACTACAGGCATGAGCCATCATGCCTTGCCTATACTCTCCATTCAAATAAAACCTTAAAATATTAGAGATAAGGCTCAAGTCCTTCTGGCCACCTTCCCCTCAACTCTTTTCCTTTTTATCTTGATGTATGCACCATTACCTTTTTTAGGGGAGGTGGGTATGGTCTAATCCTTTAACGCCTGTTTCTGTGCATTTATCCACAGAAAATAAAGAGCATTATGTTATGGTATAATTTTTCCACATATTGCTACATAAAATATATTGTTCTGTATGTGCTGTTGTGAAATTTGAGTGAGTTTTCACTCAATAGTATATCTAAGAAATTCAGCCTAGTAAAAATAGATTTACCTTACTCTTTTTAGCTACTGCATAGTATTCTGTGGTTTGGCAATATTACACTTTTAGCCATTCCCTACTGATGAACACATTTGGTCTGTTTTCAGTTTCTCAATGTGATAAACAAATTTATAGTGAGCATTTCTGCACACATCTCCTTCTGCACATGTGATTCTCTGTGATAGATTCAAGAACTGTTAGCAGGGCACATCTTTTTTTATTTTATTTATTTATTTATTTATTTTTTGAGACGGAGTCTTGCTCTGTCGCCCGGGCTGGAGTGCAGTGGCCGAATCTCAGCTCACTGCAAGCTCCGCCTCCCGGGTTTACGCCATTCTCCTGCCTCAGCCTCCTGAGTAGCTGGGACTACAGGCGCCCGCCACCTCGCCCGGCTAGTTTTTTGTATTTTTTAGTAGAGACGGGGTTTCACCGTGTTAGCCAGGATGGTCTCGATCTCCTGACCTCGTGATCCGCCCGTCTCGGCCTCCCAAAGTGCTGGGATTACAGGCTTGAGCCACTGCGCCCGGCCGCAGGGCACATCTTAAATGTTGATAAATACTAACAAAATGCTTGTTTCCTTTCTTTTATCAGCAGATCTCAGTTGGAAGGGAAGTAGTCACGTTGTAACAACCAATCCCTAAAGCAAAAAGAAAACTGATGAGTTTGACAATTGGCAGGATGGGAAGTAGCTGGTATGGCATATCTGTATTTTAAAAGGAAAGTTCCTTGACTCAAACCATTAGTGGATTTTTGCCTCAAATATCTTTGCCTCCATTTAACACAGCAAACGTTGTCAGAGTCAGCAAACGGGCTCCTAGTTATGCAGGTTGCCAAAGCTTGTTTGGTTCCCTGACAAGAACACCACTGCCCTAACATTGCAGCTTGCTGTCTTGCAAATTGCTGTACAAGGTTAAATCAGGTAAGGCAGCGCCTGGGGTTCGGTTTCAAAGCATTTCTAGTCATAGAAAAAACACTCAAGGCTCTATCTCCATTACTATGAAACAATTCCCTGGCTGTCATCACTAAAGGACAGAGGAGTTTTAATTTGATGTTGAAGAGATAAATTTTGGACTTGTTGCTGCTGCATTCCCAAGGCCCTTCCAGGTGGTAGAATGATGCAGAGCATGTGATCTGGAGCCAATCAGAGACCCAACATTTAACCTCCCAGCCCCTCAGTTTTCTTGCCTTGAAGTGGGGGATCATCATATCTAACGGGTTGTTCATGCTGACTCAATGCAAGTTGTGATTAGGTATATGCTGCTTGTCAGACTCAACTGTAGAGGGCAGGGAGTGCTGTTGATCGGACTCACAGCAAAGCCCCCGTTGGGGTTAAGAAGTTACTCTTGTATGCAGGAATTCTCTATTCAAAGAGAATCTAGAATTACATTCCTTGGGATTCTTCTGCCTCAAATTTTCAAATACACTCTTCTAATGAAGGAAAAGGACTAAATGTTGTTACTAGAATAAACTTGGGTTAGGCACAAAGAGAAGAAAGAATTGACGATTTTTTGACCTTTTCTATGTGACAGACATTTTGCCGGGTGCTTTTAGGTGACATCTCATTGAATCCTCATCATGTTATGAAGCATATAATATTTCTTCCCAATTTATAGATCGGGAAACCAAGGTTGACATGGCCCGGAAACTTGTTCAAAGTTTCTTGGTAAGTGGTGGAACTGGAATTGGAAGCCAAGTTGGTTTGCGTTCCAAATCCACCATCCTACAACCGTTCGGTTCCCGTTGCAATAACCTGACACTGATTTGCCATCTTTAAGAAATATTTCTAGGTCATAGTGGATCAGGAGTGAAGAAGTCAATTCATTATTCACTCCTTGGGTCCTGTCTTAGACTTTGCCTTCCCAGTAAGCCTTCCTACTCCAGTCAGGGTTAGATTCTTCTCCTTCAGGCTTGCATAGCAGACAGTAGTTCCTCAATCATAGTTCTGAGCACATTGCATTGTGATTATACAGTGACTGAAAATGTGAATCGGATTGGACTAAAGTGTTCCGTAATCCAATCCATACACTGGATTAAAGTGGTGCCCAATTTCTAATGTTCACAGGTGCTTGGAAAAGCAAATGACAATCATCTCTGGATGAAGGAAATATTCTATGCTTTACATTATTTTTGCAAAGAGTTTTTAAAATACCAGCTACATGAGAAGAAAAGAGCTAGAAATAAGAACCCAATGAAACAACAGTAAAAAATCCACATTCTGTAAAAGAGGTCTGCTAACTATGCTCAAGGGGATAAAATATAAATCTGAAATTTGAGGAGGTTGAAAGTGGTAATTAAAAGTTCAGGAGGCAAAACAAAATTTAAAAAATTAAAATGGTAAAAGTAACATAGCATTAATGCACACGCACACACACACATATATATAGGAAACAAACAGAAATTCTAGAACTGAAGAATGCAGTAATCAAAAGAAAAATTCAATGGATAGACCTGTCAAAAGAAAAACTTCAGCCAAGTTAAATTTAAAAGAGTTTAATTGAGCAATGAATGATTCACATATTGGGCAGCCCCCAGAATCATAGCAGATTCAGAGAGACTCCAGAGGTGCCTTGTGGTGAGAACAAATTTATAGACCAAAAAGGGGGGAAGTTACATACAGAAATTGGAGGTGAGGTACAGAAACAGCTGGATTGGTTACAGGTTGGCGTTTGCCTTATTTGAACATAATTTGAACACTCAGCAGCCTGTGCATGGCTGAAGTATGACTTCTGGGATTGGCTAAGACTCAGCTGTTGTTACAGGTGCATACTTCTAAGTTAGGTGTTCAATCTTGTCTGCCTATTAAGCTAGGTTACGATTTGTCCACAAGGACTCAAATAGAGAAGTGCAGAGTCCTCCTCAGGCCATATTTAGTTTGCTTTAACAGGTTTGATTTCACCTTAGACACACCGGAAGAAAAGTTATGTAAACTGGAATCTAGGTCAGAAGAAACTGTAAGAAATCAAGCATGAAGAGACAAAAGCATAGAAAATACAGAAGAGGGGGCCAGAGGCATTGAGGATTCAGTGATAAGAAAGAACAAATATATAATTGGTGTCCTAGAAGGAGAGTAGAAAGAAAGGAGGCAGGAGCCATATCTGAACAGAAAATAGCTGAGAATTTCCTAAAATGATTGAAAGACATTTATCCATAAATCCAAGAAGCATATTGCATGCAGCATAAAGCAATCCACTCCTAGATACATCAGAATAATGCTGCAGGAAACCAAGGACAAAGAGAAAATCTTAAAAACAAAACAATTGCCCAAATACCTTAAAAGAATTAGTAGCCTGACACCTGTTTTCTCAGAAGCAACAATGACAGTCAGGAAACAGTGGAAAAATATATTCTATGTGTGAAGAAAAGTAACTGCCAAACTGGAATTCTACCCTCACTGAAAATATCCTTCAGAATCAAAGTAAAATAAAGATGTTTTCAGATAAATAGAAACTGAGGAAGTTTGCCACCAGCAGAACTCCTTTAAAGAATATTCTAAAGGGTTCTTCAGGAAAAAGGAAAATGATCACAGATGGGAGGTCAGAGATGAAGAATGGAATAAAAAATAATGCAAATGAAAATTATGTGGGCAAATCTAAGTAAATGCTAACTATAAAATGATAATAATAATAATAACACATGTAATGTAAAATATATAGGAAAGAGAATTAAAGTACACAATAACATATAGGTCTGGAAGGGACCAAATAGAGTTAAATTGTTCTAAGGTCCTTGAGTTTTCTGGGAGGAGGGTAAAAATATGAACCAACATTAGACTTTGCTAAGTCATGAGTGCAGGGTAATTTATTTGGTAAACACTAAAGTAATAGAAAATAGTTTAGTCTATTATGGGAAGTAGAAAAATAATAGTTAAGGGAATTTATATTCTCAAAACAACAATTAAGGGAATTTATAGCCTTAAAAGCATATAGAAGAAAGGAATAAAGGCTGAAAATTAATGAACTAAACATCCATCTCAAAAAACCAAAAAACTGATAACAAAACAAATCCAAAGAAAATACAAGGAACATAATGAAAAAAATTAAGTTTTTAAAAGTATTTTTATACTTACCCTTTTTTTAAAAAAATTATTTTTTTATATCTTTAAAGGAATATTTCTGAAATAAAACAATAACACAATAGAGATGATCAACCATATCACGTTTTGGCTCTTGGCAAAGACTGATAAAAGTGGTACTATCTGGTGAGAACAATAAAGGTAAAAGAGAAAAGGCATAAATAATAAATACTAGGCATAAAGGGAACTTTAATAGAAGCCCTAGAGATACAAAAAGATAAGAAGAAGATATTATGAGCAATGTATGTCAAAACTTTTGAAAATTTAGATGCAATGTGAAAATTCCTAGAAAAATACAACTTACCAAAACTGGAAAAGGCAACAGAAAACCTATGTAGTTTTGTACCTAATAAAGATAGCGAATCTAAAATAGAAAAGCCTTCCAACAAAAACAAAACCAAACAGAAACCTCCTGGCCCAGATGGATTGATTTATGTAATATTCAAGGAAGAAGTAACAGCCATACACACACACAAAACCTGATTTAAAAAGGAGCAAAGGCAAAGACCTAAAAAGAGAATTACAGTTAGACCCAACAATCCCATTACTAAGTATTTACCCAAAGGAAAATAAACCCTTCTACCAAAAAGATACCTATATTTGTATACTTATTGCAGCACTATTTACAACAGTAAAGACATGGAATTAACCCGGGTGCCCCTCAATGGTGTGGATTGGATAAAGAAAATGTGGTACAGGCTGGGTGCAGGGGCACACGCCTGTAATCCCAGCACTTTGGGAGACTGAGGCTGGTGGATCACTTGAGCTTACGAGTTTGAGACCAACCTGGGCAACGTGGTGAAACCTCGTCTCTACCAAAAAGATAAAAATTAGCCAGATGTGGTGGTACGCACCTGCAGAACCAGCTACTCAGGAGACTGAAACAGGAGGATTGCTTCAGCCTGGGAGGTTGAGGCTGCAATGAGCTGTGATCATGTCAATGCACTTCAGCCTAAGTGACAGAGTAAGACACTGTCTCTGAAAAGAAAAGACAAGAAAAGAAAATGTGGTACATATACATCATGGAATACTACATAGCCATAAAGAGGAATGAAATCATGTTCTGTGTGGCAACATAGATGCAACTGGGGCCATTATCCTAAGTGAATTAATGCAGAAACAGAAAACCAAAAATCACATGTTCTCACTTATAAGTGAGAGCTCAACACTGGGGACACATGGGCACAAACATGAGAACAGTGGACACCAGGGATTCCAAAAGTGGGGAGGGGGAAGGAGGGCAGGTGTTGAAAACTCCCTATTGGGTACTATGTTCACTACTTGGGTGGCAGGATCATTAGAAGCCCAAGTTCTAGGATCTTGCAATATATGCATGTAAAAACCTGCACATACACCCCTTGAACCTAAAATAAAAAATGAAAAACAAAAATATGGGCAAAGGACTTGAATAGACATTTCTCTAAAGTGGGTATATAAATGGCCAATGAGCATGTGACAAGATGCTCGATACTGTTAGTCATTAGGGGAAATTAAATCACAATGAGATGCCACTTCACACCCATGAGGCTGGTTGTTATTTAAAAACTGGAAAATAACAAGGGTTGGTGAGGAGGTAGTGAAATGGGAACCCTCGTGCTCTGCTGGCAGGAATGAGAAATGATGCAGATGCTGTGGAAAACAGATCTTTTTGTGGTTCGTGAGCCTGATGATTGGGTGTTCATGTACGTGTGTGAGATGTGCCACCCTTGAAACTTGTTATGACATCAGCACGTCACCCATCTGACCTGGAAAAAAAAAAAAAAAAGAAAAGAGAGAAGAAAACAGTTTTGTGGTGCCAATATCACTTCTAGGTATGAACCCAAAGAACTGAAAGCAGGGATTCAAACAGCTACTTGTACACCAGTGTTCATACCAGCATTATTTACAAAAGCCAAAATGTGAAAACACAGCAAATGTCCATCACCAGATGAATGGATAAACAATGTGTTAAATACATACAACGGAAATACCGTTCAGCCATAAAGAGGAATGCAGTTCTGATATGTGCTACAACATGGACGAACCTTGACAACATTATCTCAGGGCAAGAAAACTGACACAGGAGGACAAGTATTATATGATTCCACTTATATGAGATACCTAGACTAGGCAAGTTCACAGAGACAAAGGAGAAGAGAGAATACCAGGGGTTGAGGAGAAAGAGAGAATGGGGAGTTACAGCTTGAAGGGTACAGAGTTTCTGTTTGGGATGCTGAAAAAGTTCCGGAAGGTGTGGAGCAATGGAAACGCCCATACACTCATGGTGGGAATGTAAACTGATACAACCCTCTGGAAAATAATTGGCATTATCTAGTACAGCTGGAGGCACATATGCACTCTCTGATGTAGCAATTCCACTTTTAAGTATTTATCCTAGAGCAGTGGGTTTCAAAGTGAGATCCACAGATGCTTGGAGGTCCCAAGTCCCTTTCAAGGGGCCTGGAGGGTGAAAACAATTTTTTTTTCTTTTTTTTTTTTTTTTTTTTTTTGAGATGGTGTCTCACTCTTGTTGCCCAGGCTGGAGTGCAATGGCGCGATCTCGGCTCACTGCAACCTCTGCCTCCCGGGTTCAAGCAATTCTCCTGCCTCAGCCTCCCGAGTAGCTGGGATTACAGGCACCCGCCACAATGCCTGGCTAATATTTTGTATTTTTAGTAGAGATGGGGTTTCACTATGTTGGCCAGGATGGTCTCTATCTCCTGACCTCGTGATCCGCTCACCTTGGCCTCCCAAAGTGTTGGGATTACAGGTGTGAGCCACTGTGCCCAGCTGACAATTTTCATAATGCTACTAAGATGTTATTTGCCCTTTTCCACTAAAGTGCTGACTTTTTTTTTTTTTTGAGATGGAATTTTGCTCTTGTCACCTAGGCTGGAGTGCAATGGCATGATCTTGGCTCACTGCAACCTCTACCTCCCGGTTCCAGCAATTCTCCTGCCTCAGCCTCCTGAGTAGCTGAGGAGGTGTGCACCACCACCCCCTGGCTAATTTTTGTATTATGACTAGAGATGGGGTTTCACCATGTTGGCCAGGCTGTTCTCGAACTCCTGACCTCAGGTGATCCACCTACCTCGGCCTCCCAAAGTGCTAGAATCACAGGTGTGAGCCACCGCGCCTGGCCCACAGTGCTGACTTTGATGGTGCAAAAGCATTTGTGGGTAAAATTGCTGGCACCTGTGCATGGATCAAGGCAGTGCCATTAATTATATCAGTATCCTTTATTCTTCACTGCCACACACTTACAGTTTAAACAAAAAAATTAAGTTCACTTAAGAATGTTCTTTGATGAAGAAGTATCAGTTATTACTTTGATCAAACCTCGACCCTGAGCAAATGCCTTTTTAGTGCTGTGTGTGATGAAATGGGAAGGAGATACAAATAAGGCACTGATGTTGCACATCCAAGGGTGAGCACTGTCTTGAGAAAGAGCATTTGTGTGGGTGACTGAGTTGTGAACTGAATTAATTAGCTGGGCTTTTTTTTTTTTTTTCAATGAAACACCGTTTTTACTTGACAGATCATGATTACTTGCAGACAAACCATGATTACTTAAGTTTGAAATGTTTTCTTTTTGTTGTTGTTGTTTTCGTTTGTTTGTTTGTTTTGAGATGGAGTCTCGCTCTGTCGCCCAGGCTGGAGTGCTGTGGTGCAATCTTGGCTCACTGCAAACTTTGCCTGCCAGGTTCAAGCGATTCTCCTGTCTCAGCCTCCTGATGAAATGTTTTCTTGATGTTTCCTTGAAAATGAATGAGGTAAGCCTGTCACTTCAAGGAAAACGACTGAGATTAATTGTTGCCAATAACAAAATTTTGAGCTTTCAAACTAGAACTGGAATTTTGGAAAACTTATGTCCACCACTGTGAACTTGGCAACTTTCTAACAGTTCAATGCTTTTCTGATGATAACAGTAATGATGTTAGCAAATGCGATTTTTTTTTTTTTTTTGAGACAGGGTCTCACTTTGTTGCCCAGGCTAGAGTGTAGTGGTGCAATCGCTGCTTACTGTAGCCTCGACCACCTGGGCTCAGGCTATCCTCCTACCTCACTCTCCCAAATAGCTGGGACTACAGCTGTGGATCACCACACCTGGCTAATTTTTGTATTTGTTTGTAGAGATGGGGTTTCATCATGTTGCCCAGGTGGATCTTGAACTCCTGGGCTCAAGTGATCTGCTCGCCTCAGCGTCCCAAAGTGCTGATATTACAAGGTGTGAGCCACTGTATCCAGCAGCAAGTGTGATTTTTAAAAATGTTGTACAGTTTGGAAGAAGATCTACACAGCTTAGTAAAGCAATATTTTCCAGATGACCACCAAAATCACCAATGGGCAAAAAATTTATTCAAATTTTTTTGTTTTGGAAAATGGAGTTAATCTTTATTAAAAAATTAATTATGTTAACATGAAATAAGTTTTTTTGTTATTTTGAAATTAATAAATATATTTTAAATTTCTGTTTTAATTCCTTTCTTTCTTTTTTCGAGACAGGGTCTTTCTCTGTCACCCAGGCTGGAGTGCAGTGGCACGATCACAGCTCCCTGTAGCCTCAAACTCCTGGGCTCAACGGATCCTGCCATCTCAGCCTCCCTAGTAGCTGGGCCTATAGGTGTGCATCACCATGCCTGGCTATTTTTCATGTATATATATTTTTAAGAAATTAGTTTCTCTATGTTGCCCAGGCTGGTCTTGAGCTCCTGGGGCTCAAGTAATTCTCCTGCCTTGGCCTCCCGAAATACTGGGATTGTACACATAAGCCACTGTGCCCAGACTGTTTTAATTTCTAATATGGTAAATATTGATGAATATAACCAATAACATGTTGATAAACTCGCTTTCTGGGAGAAAAAAACCAAACAGCCTGATATGTAGCCTTTGCCAGTTCTGTGGTGGAAATATTCCCACTGTGACTGACGTCAAGCTACCAATGTGACTTCATAGAGCATGTTATTGGGACAAGACCACAACTGGCTCTCATGAGCAGGTACAATCTGGCTCCAGCACCACTAACACAGTCCACTACAGGCGCCCGCCACCACACCCGGCTAATTTTTTGTATTTTTAGTAGAGACGGGCTTTCACTGTGTTAGCCAGGATGGTCTCGATCTCCTGATCTCATGATCCACACGCCTTGGCCTCCCAAAGTGCTGGGATTACAGACGTAAGCCACCGCGCCTGGCCCGGTATAATTCAGTTTTTAAAACCTTTTATTGTCACATAAAACACAAATATCAAAAAGTACATTAAAAATAAATGTACACAGATAAATGAATTATGGAATAGCAAACCCCACAAAAAACACTGAGTTGATCAGGAAATAAAATATTGCCAGCACGCCCAAAGTACTCCACATGCCCCTCCCACTCACAACCCATTCCTCCTCTAAAGGAAACCACTCTCTTGACTTTTATAGCCATCACTCCCTTGCTTTTCTTTATATGCTTAATGCCAAAGTATGCTCCTAAACAATAATGTTCAGTTTTGCCTATTTGTGGACTGCACAGGGAGATAGTCTCCAGCATGGGTCAGAAGTACTGTCTCTTCCAAGAGAGGAAGGACAGGTTGGGTTTCATGCTTCACAAGGCCTGTATTTATACATATTCAGCAGGTTTGGGGGAAGCTATTTACACTTATGAGTGGAACTGAGCACATACACAATGGAAGAACATGTATGTAACATACATCTTTCCTAAACAATAATATTGGCTGGGCGCGGTGGCTCAAGCCTGTAATCCCAGCACTTTGGGAGGCCGAGACGGGCGGATCACGAGGTCAGGAGATCGAGACCATCCTGGCTAACACAATGAAACCCCGTCTCCACTAAAAATACAAAAAAATTAGCCGGGCGTGGTGGCGGCGCCTGTAGTCCCAGCTACTCGGGAGGCTGAGGCAGGAGAATGGCGGGAACCCGGGAGGCGGAGCTTGCAGTGAGCCGAGATCGCGCCACTGCACTCCAGCCTGGGCGACAGAGCGAGACTCCGCCTCAAAAAAAAAACAAAACAAAACAAAAAAAACAATAATATTTAGCTTTGTGTGTTTGTGGACTACATATAAATGGAATCCTACCGTATGTATTTACTCAAGTCTGGTTTCTTTTCCCCAATATTGTTAATGTTTTTAAGATTCACCCATGTTACATGTAGCCATGGCTGCTATGACTGTTTTGTACATGATTGTCATCCAAAAGACCACCAGGATGGCTGAATAGCACGACAGCTTTATTGGTGATACCAGTTTGCAAACTGCGGGCAGCGTTTTAATATTAAATGAGGTGGAATTTCGCTCTTTATGTCAAAAGGTGAATGTAGGACACAAAGAGAGTTTGTGCACAGCCTCTATAAGCTGGCTGAAACTGGCTTTAGGTCTGCAATAACTTATGAGAAAAGAATGTTTGTAAGGCCAGTCCTCTGTCCAGTGAACCTGGGAGGTGGAGCTTGCAGTAAGCTGAGATCGTGCCAGCCCTGTCCCAACTGTGGTCTCTGCTAAATAAAGGTTTATTCTAATCTGCAGAACATCTTTCATGGTCTTTTCCTGCCACAGGCTTAGTTTCAGGATGGAACACGTAGTTTCCTGGACTTCCTCTATTTTTGTTTAAAGGCTGTTGGAAACTTTCTCTGAATTGCCTACTGAAATCCAGCCTCTTCATTTTTAGCAAGCGATACTGTAGCACAGAGTTTTGTTTAGTTAACTTAACCACGTGTTATAGACCATCTACCTAAGTCAACCATTAAAACCCTTGCAGAGGATTTCATCATACGGATGAACTACAATTTATCGAACCAGCCCTCTGTTGATGGATATCTTGGTGCTTTTTAATTTTTTTTTTTGCCTAATGAATGAGCAAGACAAAGGCCCTTATCTCATTGGACTGAGCTCTGTGGGGATGGTGCCCAGGTCTAATTGCTAATGCATTGCAGCTGTAGCTAAGCACCTGCCATAGAATGTGAAATGATTGTGGAATGAATGAACGAAGACTGAGTGAATGAACCATATTATACCAGTGCCAGTACAAAGACAGAATTCTTTTGTGCAAGCCCCTGCAGAGTAGCAGACAGGAAATGGAGCCCAGTGGTTTAGGTCTGAACCAGAGGGGATTTAAATCTCTTCATGGGATTTAAATCTCATCACAACTGCATGACGTTAGGCAGCTACTTAATCTCTTTGCTTCAGTGTCCTCATCTGTAAAATGGGTATAATAATGGCATCTGCCTCAGAGGGCGGCTGTGAGGATTAAGCACGTGAATAAATGTATATAAATGTCTTTGCTTGGAGCAAGCACATCAACATTCATTAAATAGTTGCAGACTTTAACTCACCCCAATTGTAAAAGTGTAGCAAGGATGATACTAGTATTGTGGTGACAACACAGAAACCAGGTTCTTCTGGCCAGTGCTTTTGTGGGGGTGGTTGGTTTGATTTGTATCTGTGAGGTCAATTCTGCTTCTGCAGAATCAGCTGTTCTCTTACAGAGAGTATTTATACCCAGAGTCTGTCACCATGGAGACAGTCAACAGTAGAGGGGCCATTTTATTCTCTGAGATTAGCAGGGAGTAGTCTACTACTCAGTCAGGAGGCCAGTTGGGAAGACAAAATAGGCACCCCAAACTCAGCAACTTCATAGCACCTTCCTCTCCCCCTGAAGCCTTAAGCTGTGTCAAGTCAAAGAAACCTGGGGCAAATCCTTATCATGTTTTTGACTGCAGTAAATCCACAGCCACTCTCTACTCCAGGCTGGCAGATTGAGACTAAGTACTCAACGAAAGTGCTCACTGGAAATTGGGTGGAAGAGAGGAGAAAGGTAAGGAAACGAGAGAGACTGGACAGAGGGCTCAGAGGAGGACCGATGGGGAGAGGCAGGAGTGAATTTCATCTCTGTTTTCAAATGGAGGGCAGCAGATGATTGCATCTTGAAAATATTAAGATTGCATCTTAAATATTCAGCAGGTTTGGGGGGAAGTTATTTATACTTATGAGTGGAACTGAGTACATACACAATGGAAAAACATGTATGTAACATACATCTTTGTTCTCTCTGTGTTCTACAAAGGATAGTTACATTCAAGCAATATTCATGCATTTTGCATGGTTTCTATGACTGGTTTATACATGACGGTCAGCGAAAAGACCATCGACACTCTGTTACAGATATAATAGGGATATTGAAAATACGGTAACAGGTTGTCAATGTAGTGCCTCTCAGCACTCTTCTCAATGAAGTGTTTCTAGGCGTATGGATATTTTCTGTCATTAATTCCTTTATACTTGATTTGAAGAACACTTGCTCTCCTTATTCTGGCCCTTCCCAGAATATGGTACCTCCTGAGGCCAGCTTGCCACTCTCTGCATTGATGTCTGGGGATTTGCTGCTGCTCTCTGGCACCTTTCCACAATCCTGCCCTACTAATGCATTTCAATTTTTACTTTTTTTCTTTTTTTTTGAGACACAGTCTTGCTCTGTTGCCCAGGCTAGAGTGCAGTGGCATGATCTCGGTTCACTGCAACCTCCGCCTCCCGGGCTCAAGCGATTCTCCTGCCTCAGCCTCCCAAGTAACTGGTACTACAAGTGCATGCCACCATGCCCAGCTAATTTTTGTTATTTTTAGTAGAGATGGGGTTTCACCATGTTGGCCAAGCTGGTCTTGAACTCCTGACCTCAAGTGATCTGCCCACTTTGGCCTCCCAAAGTGCTGGGATTATAGGCATGAGCCACCGCACCCAGCTTCAAGTTTTACTTTCAAATAGAACAATTTGGCTCTTGGTTTTCCTTTGTGTTTTAAAGGTCTTTGGAAAATACTTTGCCTTAGTTGGCAAAGTTTCAAGTCGGCATACTTGAAATAGAATATCTTCATTTGTGTTTGGCAAGACTGAGCCACTTAAAGTTTTTCAGAGACATCTAGACTTCCCCATGTCTTCTTGGGAAGTGGGCAAGGGAAAGAAAGTGAAATAGAAATGTCAGCTTTGGTATGGGGAAAAGAAGGGAAGGTTAAAGGCTGTTTTCATGGAGAACGTTAGTAATTACCACCTCTCTGGCCAGATACAACCTTCAGTCACCATCAGCTACAAATGTACTTGACCTTGTTTGGTGAGCAGGTGCGTGCAAGAGAAGTTCCAAAAGCAGGAAGGACTGGTTGAATACCTTCAGGTGCCCATGAGTGATGCAGTACTCAGGGATATTATGGCCTGGTCTCACACCTAGAGAAGATTGCATAAAAGTAGTGGAGTTGGAGTGACGTCAACAAAGTAGTGGACTAAGAAGCTCCAGGTTCTCATTCCCTATAGAAACATTAAAGAAAAAAACATAAAAACACTATAGGAGCTCTGGAAAACAGTCAAAGATATATAGCCCAGTCAAATGGCCAATCAAGAAAAAGACACATTCAAAATGAATAGGAAATTTCATGATGTTTTTACTTGTCCTTTCCCACTACCTCCCCAGCACAGCACAGCATAGTCTGCATTTTAGGGTAAGTGGCAGCTTGGCTCCAAGTTCCCTCCTTCAAATCCAGAGTGAGTGGAGCAACATTTGAACCTGTCTGGGGCTGCCTGAGGGATTGCTCTCTATTTCTTCTAACTTGGAGCTCAGACGGGAAAAGGTGGCATAGTTCAGATCTCAGGCTGGGAAAAGCCATGGAAAGCAATGACAGGCACAGCTAGTGAAAGCTGCCAGGGGATTACAGATCTATAAATATCTAGGGCAAGAGATTGTGGATAGAGGAATACGATAGAACATCTGAAGTCGAAGAAGAAGCAGGGGTGAGACTTTTTTTTGGAAATTAAAACATTTAAAAGCAGCTGTGTATGTAGGGGAATTAAGAAAACACACACACACACGCGCGCACATACACACACACACACACAGGTCCAGGCAAGATGTACACCAGAAAAGACTTGAGAATATTTTAAGCCTTCATGTTGGGCTGACCCCAAGACTCAGAACATTACTTGCTAGTTAGAAAAGGTCTTCCCTGCACAGAGCCAGTCTACAAAGACTGGAAGAGTTGGCTGCTTTTCAAATGCCCAATTTTCAATGAAAAATCACCAGACATACAAAGATACAGGAAAAAAAGAAAAGGCCCATCCAAAGGAAGAAAATAAAGTGAGAGAAACTCTCCCTGAATAAACACAAGCATCAAGGTACTAGTCAAATACTTTAAAACAACCGTCTTAAATATGGACAAATAGGTAAAGGACACAAAGAACTAAAGTAAATCAGGAAAACAATACATGAACAAAATGAGAACATCAAAAAGGAGATTGAAATTATAAAAAGGAGTCAAACCAGTTTTAGAGCTGAAAAATGCAATAACTGAATTGAAAAATTCAATGGAGGAATTCAACGGCAGATTTGAATAGGCAGGAGAAAGAATCAGCAAAGTTAAAGGAAGTGAACAGAGCCTAAGGGACTTATGGGACATTATCAAGCAGATTAATATATGCATTAAGAGAATTGCATAAGGAGAAGAGAGAGAGAAAGGGGCCAAGAGAGCATTTGAAAAAATAATGACTAAAATCTTCCCAAATTTGAGTAAATACATAGATCTACAAATCCAAGAAGTTCAGTGAACTCCAAGTAGGAAAAATCTAAAGAGTCCCTCATTGAAACACTTTATAATTAAAATATTGAAACCCAAAACAAAGACAGAATCTTGAGAGCACCAGGAGAAAAGTAACTCATCAAGAACAATGGCTCCTCAGTGAGATTATTAGGGGATTGACCAGATGAGGTGGCTCACGTCTGAATCTCAGCACTTTGGGAGGATAAGGCAGGTAGACTGCTTGAGCCCAGGAGTTCAAGACCAGCTGGGCAACATGGTAAAACCCTATCTCTACAAAATATATACAAATTAGTTGGGCACGGTGGTATATGCCTGTAGTCCCAGCTACTCAGGAGACTGAGGTGGGAGGATCACTTGAGCCTGGGAGGTGGAGGTTGCAGTGAGCCAAAATCATGCCACTGCACTCTAGCCTGGGTGACAGAGTGAGAGTGAGGCCCTGTCTCAAAAAACAAACAAACAAACAAACAAAAAAACAGATTATTAGGGAATTTTCTCAGCAGAACCCTTGGAGCCTGGAAGGCAGTGGGATAATATATTTAAAGTGCTGATAAAAAAATACTGTTATCTGATAATTTTGTATCCCACAAAACTGTCTTTTAAAAATGAGGGAGAAGTTAAAACATTCCCAGATAAACAAAAACTGAGGGTGTTTATTGACAGTAGACCTACCTTGCCAGGAAAGCTAAAGAGAATCCTTCAAGTTGAAACAAAAGGACATTAGACAGTAACTTGAAGCCATACAAAAATATAAAGTTGTCCAGTAAAGGTAAATATGTAGAAAAGCATAAAAGCTAGGGTTATTATAATTTTGGGGTGTAATTCCAGTCTTTATTTTTGACAGAATTTAGAAGACAAAGGCATAAAATTATAAATCTATGTAAATGAGTATGCATTATATAAAGATGTAATTTGTGACTTTAATAACATAAAGCAGAGAGAGGCAAAGCTATAAAAGAGTAGAGTTTTGGTATGCAATTTCAGTTGGTCACAATTTATAATATGTTGTTATAGCTGTAGGATATTGTGTATAATCCCCACGGTACCCACAGAGAAGATGCCTATAGAGTATTCACAAAAGAAAATAATAAGGGAATCAAAATGTGGCCCTCAAAAATTAAACACAAAAGAAGACAGTAAGAGAGCAAATAAGGGACAAAAATCTACAAGACATACAGAAAACAAATACTCAAGTGGCAAAAGTAAGTCCTTCCCTATCAATAATCACTTTTAAATGTAAATGGATTAAACTTCCAAATAAAAGGCATACATTAGCGGAGAGATTTATAAAACAGGATCCAACTATATGCTGCCTACAAGAGACTGACTATAGATTGAAGCACACATGTAAGTTGAAAGTGAAATGAAGCAAAAAGATATTTTTTTTTGCCAGAAGGGAGCAGGTATGGCTAGTATCAGGCAAAGTAGGCTTTAGGTTAAAAACTATTATGAGACAAAGAGGGACATTATATATTGATGAAAGGGCCAATTCACCAAGAAGAAGGTACAATACACACATGTATACACCAAATATTAGAGCTCTGAAATATATGAAGCAAAATGGACAGAATTGAAGGGAGAAATAGATGGCTCCACACTAATAGAAAGGTACTTCAATATCCCACTTTTAATACTGGATTAAAAAACCCCAGAAGATCAGTAAGGAAACTGAGGACTTGAACAACCCTATAGACCAATTGGACCTGACAGACACTCCATCCAACAAAGGCAGAATAGGTGTTTTTTTTTTTCCTCAAGTACATATGGAATATTCTCCAGGATGGGCCATATGTTAGACTACAAAACAAGTTTTAATAAATTATAAAGATTAAAATCATAAAAAGTACCTTTTCTGATCACAAATGAAATGAACTTAAAGATCAGTAGCAGAAGAAATACAGAAAAATCCACAAATATGTGGAAATTAAACAACACACTGTTTTAAAAAAAATCAGTAAAGAAAAAAATCACAGAAAAATTAGAAAATAATAATGAAAATACAACATACCAAAACTTATGGGATTCAGTGAAAGTACTGTTAAGAGGGAAATTAACAGCTGTAAACACATTAAAAAAGAATAAATATCTCAAATTAACCTAACTTTACACTTTAAGAAAACAGAAAAACAAAGAACAAACTAAATGCAAAGCTAGCAGAAGGAAGGAAATTAAAGATTTAGAGAAGAGGTAAGTAAAATAGAAAATAGAAAAACAACAGAAAAAAATCAATAAAACCAAGCTGGGACCGGGTGCAGTGGCTCATGCCTGTAATCCCAGCACTTTGGGAGGCCGAGATGGGTGGATCATCTGAGGTCAGGAGTTTGAGACCAGCCTGGCCAACATGGTGAAACCCCATCTCTACCAAAAATACAGAAATTAGCTGGGTGCTGTGGTGCATGCCTGTAATTCCAGCTACTAGGGAGGCTGAGGCAGGAGAATTGCTTGAACCTGGGAGGCAGAGGTTTCAGTGAGCTGAGATTGTACCACTGCACTCCAGCCTGGGTGACAGACCGAGACTCCATCTCTAAACAAACAAGCAAGCAAACAAACAGAAAACCAACTTGGTTTTTTGAAAAGCTCAATAAAATTTACAAATGTTTATCTATATTGACTAAGGGAAGAAAAGAGGAGATGCAAGTAACTAAAATTAGAAATGAAAGTGTGAAATAATTACCAACTTTTTTCTGACATAAAAAGATAATAAGAGAGTACTGTGAACATATGCTAACAATTGGATAACTTACATAGTTCTCCATGAAATGGAGAAATTCCAAGAAATACACAATATATCAAGACTGAATTATAAAGAAATAGAAAATCTGAATAGATCTATAACTAGTGAAGAGATTGAATTAGTAATCAAAAATCTCCCAACAAAGGAAAGCCTAAGACCAAATGACTTCAGTGGTGAATTATAACAAATATTTTAAAAAGAATTAACATCAGTCCTTCTCAAATGCTTCCAAAATATTGAAGAGGAGGAAATAAATTCTAACTAACTTTATGAGGCCAGCATGACCCTGATACTAAAGATGAAGACATCACAAGAAAACTACAAACCAGTATTCTTTATGAATATTGATGCAAAAATCCTCAAGTAAATAGTAGAAACCCCAATTCAATATTATATTAAAAGGGTTATATACACCATGATCAAGTGAGATTCATTCCTGGAATGCAAGAATGGTTCAGGGCTGGGCATAGTGGCTCATGCCTATAGTCCCAGCACTTTGGGAAGCCGAGGCAGGCACATCAGTTGAGGTCATGAGTTCGAGACCAGCCAGGCCAACATGATGAAACCTCGTCTCTACAAAAAATACAAAAATTATGTGGGTATGGTGGCACATGCCTGTAGTCCCAGCTTGAAAATGGCTTGAACCTGGGAGGTGGAGGTCTCAGTGAGCCAAGATCTCACCACTGCACTTCAGCCTGGCCAATTCTGTCTTAAAAAAAAAAAAAGGTTTAATATATAAAAATTAATCAGTATACTAGAACGAAGGAAAAAAAACTACCTGATCATCACAATGTAGAAAAAGCATTGGGCAAAATTAAACTTCTTTTTATAAAAAAAAAAAAAAAAAGCATTCTACAAACTACACATAGAAGGAAACTGCCTCAGCATAATAACAAAAACCCACAGCTAACATAATACTCGATGGTGAAAGATTGAAAGCTTTTCCTTTAAGATTAGGAATAAGACAAAGATGCCAGCTTTTGCCACTTTTATTCAACATCGTACTGGAAGTTCTAGCCAGAAAAATTAGGAAAGTAAAAGAACAGCTTCCAAATTGGAAAGGAAAAAGTAAAATTATCTCTCTTTTTGCAGATGGCGTGATTTTATATATAGGAAACCCCTAATGATTTTATATGTCGGAAACACACATACACCCACACACAAACTGTTAGAACTAATAAACGAGTTAAGCAAAGTATGCAAAAGTTGATTGTGTTTGTAAACACTAACAGTGAACTCCGAAAAGGAAATTAAGAAAACAGTTCTATTTACAGTAACATCAAAAAATACAATACTTAAGAGTAGGCTTAACCAAGGAGATGAAAGGCTTATATACATTGAACACTACAAAACACTGCTGAAAAAAATAGAGGACATAAATTAATGGAATGACACCCTGTGTTCATGGATGGAAGACTTCATATTGTTAAGATACCAATACTACACAAAGCTATCTACAGATTCAATGCAATCGCTATCGAAACCTCAGTAAAGTTTCTGCAGACATAAAATCCATCCTAAAATTCATATAAAATCTCAAGAGACTCCAAATAGCCAAAACGGTCTTGAAAAAAAGAACAAAATTGGAAGACTCACATTTCTTGGTTTCAAAACTTACTAAAAGCCACAGTAATGAAGACAGTGTGATACCGGCATACAGACAGATACATAGACCTATAGAACAAAAGAGCCTACAAACAAACATTTGTATATACGATCAAACGACTCTTGACGAGGATGCTAAAACTGTTCAGTGGGGGAAAGGACAATTTCTTCAACAAATGGTGTTCGGTAAAGTGGATATCTGTGTGTAAAAATATAAAGTTAGGTCCTTCCCTCATTCCATATACAAAACTGAACTCGAAGTGGATCAAAGACCTGGATAAGACCTAAAACTACAAAACTCTTGGAAGAAAACACAGGGGGTTGGGTGTGATGACTCATGCCTGTAATCCCAGCACTTTGAGAGGCTGAGGCGGGAGGACTACTTGAGGCAAGGAGTTCAAGACCAGCCTGGGCAACGTAGCAAGAGCCCATCTCTCTCTTTTTGAAATTAAATAAAAAAGAAGAAAACACAGGGGAAAAGTCTCATGACATTGGCTTTAGCAAGAATTTCTTGATATGACACCAAAAGCACAAGCAACACAAGAAAAAAATAATAAATTGGACGTCATCAAAACAAAAGACTTTGTGCCTCAAAGGACACTATCAACAGAGTAAATGATAACCAGTGGAGTGGGAGAGAATATTTGCAAATCACAAATCTGATAAGGGGCTAATATCCGGAATATGTAAAGGACTTCTATAACTCAACAATAACCAAAGACAAGCAACCTGATTAAAAAATGACAAAGGAGCTGAATAGATATTTCTCCAAAGAAGATGTACAAATGGCCAATAAACACATAAACATAGTCAGCCTCACTGATTATTAGGGAAGTCCAAATCAAAACTACAATGAGATACCACTTCACCCTTTAGTACGGCTAGTATCAAAAAACAGAAAATAACAAGTGTTGGTGAGGATATGAAGAAATGGGAACCCTTGGACCCTAAATGATACTGCCACTGTGGAAAACAATATGGCAGTTCCCCCAAAAAATTAGACATAGAATTACCATATGATCCAGCAATTATGCTTCTGGTTGTATGCCCAAAAGAATCAAACGCAGGGACTCAACAAGATATTGTACATTCACAATAATAGTAACTATTCACAGTAGTCAAAAGGTGGATGCAACCCAAGTGCCCATTGATGGATGAAAGGATAAACAAAATGTGTAAGTATACTATGGAATATAATCAAACCTTAAAAAGGAAGAAGATTCTGACACATGCTATCAAATGGATGAATTTTGAAGACATTATACTAAGTGAGCTAAGACACAAAAGGACAAATATTGTATGATTCTACTTACATAGGGTGCCTGTAACAGGCAAGGTCATGCAGAGAAAGTAGAATGATGGTTGCCAAGGGCTGCAGGGAGAGGAGAATGGAGAGTTGGTGCTTAATGGTCACAGAGTTTCAGTTTTGCAAGGTAAGTAGAGTTCTAGAGATGGATGGTGGTGATGATTGCACAACAGTGTGAATGTCACTGAACTGTAGAGTTGAAAATGGCTAAAATGGTAAATGAATTTTATGTTGAATATATTTTACCATATTAAACGTTAAGAAAACTAATTAGAGAACAAAATGTAATTTAAAAAGTGAGAGAGTTGGAAAGAATGAGGAATGAAGAAGAGAAAGAAAGGGAGGACTGGGCACAGTGGCTCATACCTGTAATCCCAGCACTTTGGGAGGCCGAGGCGGGTGGATCACAAGGTTGAGAGATCAAGACCGTCCTGGCCAACATGGCAAAACCCTGTCTCTGCTGAAAATACAAAAATTAGCTGGACACAGCGGCGCGTGCCTGTAATCCCAGCTACTCCAAGGCTGAGAGAGGAGAATCGCTTGAACCCGGGAGGCGGAGGTTGCAGTGAGCCGAGATCGCTCCAGTGCACTCCAGCCTGGTGACAGAGCGAGACTCCGTGTCCAAAAAGAAAAAAAAAAAAAGGAGGAGGCAAAAAGGAGACAAGAGCAGGGAGAGAGAAGATGAGAAAGGACACAGGTGCAGATGATGAGAAGGTGGCCAGGGGAGACAATGACAGCTCTTCCCAGGGGTGACGCATGGCAGGCTCCCTGTCCCCAAGCAAGCTCTTATCCTGTGTTGGGCAGGATGTCCTGGGGTTTGTATTTACCTTTTCCCGACCCATCTTCTGATGGCCCAGGAGGTAAGGGGACCCAGCAGAAGTTTGAGAAGTGGCATCTCAGAGGCTTTCCTGAATATTTGGTCTTTTCCAGTTCACCAGAGACACTGACAAGACACCCCAATCCATTTACGGAAAAGAATACATCACTTTCCCAGACCACAGGCCGGACCAGATCTCCAGGTGGTACGGGAAAAGGAAAGTTGAGGTAAGAGGGAGTGGTGGCTGGGACACTCAGGCCTGGACCCCACCCACAGCTCAGGGGACACCAGCCAGGTTCTTATAGGTGTATTATCCTCTTGGGGAAAACAGGAGTAGTCTCATTAATACCCTCCCAGCCCAGGGGCTGCAGATAGCACTAACCCATAATTACCTGTGTGGGCTGATGATCTGTTTAATCTCAAACTGGTAGCATTCCCTCCAACCTATATCCCAGCACCTGGATCACACTCTTCCAACAGAATATGGGCAAAGAATGTGAGAAACAGCAACAAAAAGGTAAATGATGCATATAGTCGGGAATCACATAAGGCACTGCAAAAGCAGCTAGCAGTGATGTATTTGGACAAACAGTGTTGTGTATTATCCGTGCTGCAGCTTCCTGTTCTTTTGTATGAAAAGTCAAGCACCATTCACACGTTGTATTGACTGGGCACTTGTCTGTGGGAATCATGGTGTTCCAGGGGTTGGAAGCAGAAAGCAGGGCATTGCAACCTCAGAACATGCCCCCCACACCCAAGGAGGGGCATTTGAGACTATTATTACCTTTAGCAATCCCCCTGGTGAGTATCTAGGAGACAATTATTAACTTGGTGTGCCAGAGGCTCAGAGATCCTGGCGCTTCCAGGAACAGCAGGGAAAGCGGTCTCCTACAGTAACCCCTGTGGGCAGCTCCCAGCCGGCACAGCCTGGGGAGAGCGAGCTTGTAGGTGCTCACCCACTGGGTGAGCAGCTGTGCTCTGTCCCCACCACACTCTGGGAGTTCCCTTGACTTGTTTCTTTTGCCAGCCTGATGTTCTCATAAGTGATTTCTGTCTCCTCGCTCCCACTGCACCTGACCCTACTACACCTGCTTCAACTCAGGGTGGCAGCAGAGAGGCACGGAATAAGGTCGTGGACATCTTTTGGAATTGGGGCATTTTAGTGTTTGGAGGGACCCAAGAGATCATTCAGCTCAGCGGCCGGAGGTGTCAAGTGTCTTTTTCAAAGCTGTGTGGCTTATTGGTAAGGGATGAAGCAAATTGCTGCTCTGCAACTCAGGCAAAGAATGTCCTCAGATTCCATTCGTCATCTGCCAGAGTCGCCTATTTGCATACTGCATTTAGGGATCCACGTTAGGATAAGCAGCAACAGATTTTCAGCTCTGTGCTGGCAACCCCAGACCACTCCCTCATCCTCAGACCACGCTGACATCCCCAAGCAAGCTGATGCTCTGGGGCTGCTGAGCTTCACCGGTAGTGGGCACCAAAGACACAAGTGAATTTTAACATAACCAAGTCAAAGTTAGAAGCCAGGATCGGGCCGGGCGCGGTGGCTCAAACCTGTAATCCCAGCACTTTGGGAGGCCGAGACGGGTGGATCACGAGGTCAGGAGATCGAGACCATCCTGGCTAACACGGTGAAACCCCGTCTCTACTAAAAAATACAAAAAACTAGCCGGGCGAAGTGGCGGGCGCCTGTAGTCCCAGCTACTCGGGAGGCTGAGGCAGGAGAATGGCGTGAACCCCGGAGGCGGAGCTTGCAGTGAGCTGAGATCCAGCCACTGTACTCCAGCCTGGGCGGCAGAGCGAGACTCCGTCTCAAAAAAAAAAAAAAAAAAGAAGCCAGGATCGGGGGCTCTCGGTCTCCAACCATCCATGTGTGTGAGGTATTGACCCTAGTTCTCAGTACATTGTAGAGCATTTAGAGAGCTTTTCTGAAAGACCTTTAGACCCATTACAAGCTCTGACCAAGAGTTTAACATACAATCTAGTTAAAATTAAGAACCCCCCCCACCCCACCCACACCCCCGCACTGTCCTCTCCAAAAGAACAGACAATTGAATATTCATTTCTTCTTTTCTTTTCCTTTCTTCTCTTCTCTTCTCTCCTCTCCTCTCCTCTCCTCTTCTTTTCTTTATTTTGAGACAGAGTCTCGCTCTGTCACCCAGGCTAGAGTGCAGTGGTGCGATCTTGGCTCACTGCAACCTCAGCCTCCTGGGTTGGAACAATTCTCCTGCCTCAGCCTCCCGAGTAGCTGGGATTACAGGTGTGTGCCATCACACCCAGCTAATTTTTTTTTGTATTTTTAGTAGAGACAGGGTTTTGCTATGTTGGTCAGGCTGGTCCTGAACTCCCGGTCTCAAGTGATCTGCCCACTTTGGCCTCCCAAAGTGCTGGGATTACAGGCGTGAGCCACTGTGCCCAGTCCTGAATATTTATGTCTAATGTTTCTGTTCAAATTGCCTGCTTGTGGGATGGGGCTCTGAACATAACCCTGCTACCACACGGCTGCTTCAACTCTGTCAGCTCTTCTGTTTCCTTCATGATGCCCTTCTTCTCCTAGGACAGCTTCCTTCTCCATCTCCCACTCTCCACTCCCACTTGCTCTTCCTTCTTAGGCGAAAACGATTCCAAAGCTCATATCCCCAACTGCCTCCTTTATCTGATTCTCACACACCAAGCCAATGTTTCCTCTGCCTTAAATCACCCCAGGGCTAAGTAGTGGACAGTAGAGACCACCTCTAGGGCCCAGAGCCCACAAACTATTCACACATCCAGTCCTAAACTTGTCCACCCTAAACTTGCCTCACCCAATGGTTCCCATGGAAACCACAGTAAAGGCTCTGGGCCCTGCTCCCCGCTCGTTCCTTCCGCCTCCCGACCAACGACCAACACTGGTGCTTCCTTATGTGGCCCTGCAGGGCATGGCGTACTCTTCCTCTTGAGAACTGTAAGTAACAAGCTCTTCTTTCAAAGGTAGTTGTCTCTGTGTCTGTCACTTTCCCAAATAAGGAAAAATCCCAGGCACCCAATAAAGACAGCAGGACCACACCCCAAATCAAGAGAAACAGCGAGAAAATTCCTCCTGGCATCTCTCCCTCCCAAGCCACGAGGCTGCTTCTGCACTTCCCTCTGTTGATGGGAAACCCTCCAAGTCACTTCGGCACTGGAAATACACTACGGGGTACCTGGCGATGTGGATCTTGGGAATCCTGCTTAATGTCTGTGCCCACCCCCCTTGTCTTCCTCTGGCATTGTGATCTGACTTATTTATGGGACCACCACTTGAAATATTGGGTGCAGCTGGCATTTCCAGACCATAGCAGACACAGGCCTCCCTGTCTGCTCCAGACAAGAGGACAAGCATGGAAATCAACATTATCCCCCCTTGTAAATCAGTGCAGTTCCCCAGGATTCCCTTCTGGGCCCAAGAGGATTTTCTTAGGAAAAGCACTGAATCAGGCAGACATCCCAGAGAAAGGAGAACATGGCTTTCTTCTCCCTGTAAATTACTCCTCACCAAAGAAATCACTCCCCTAGTTTCCAACTGAGCGAGCAGTAAATCGTGTGCAGGAGAAGATAATGTATAGGGTGTTGTCTGATTCTTCCCACAGTAACAGACTGAAATATAAGGCACACACGTCAGGCTGGCTTTCACCATCTTTTCCTTGCCCTTAGGAACAGGCTTGGATGCATGAGACTTGAGACAAATAGGCTGCAATTTCAGATCACAAGTGAGGTGGTACTGACTCTTCCCATTCAGCAGGATGTCCTGGCTTTAATTTTAATGTGCCAACGTAGCTCATTCTAGGAATGAATTGACTTGGCATGGGACCGGCCATACAGAGAACTGACTGCAGCTAGCTGGGATGTGTTTGAAAGTGGGATGCCTCAGAGTGGGATAAACAAGTGTGTTTCTGAAGACCTTTTGCCAGCCCATGGATGCCCACTCTCTCCATTAGCGCCAAAGACCCCTACATGTGGCAGCTCCTGTCTCCACCATGGCCAGGCGGATGCCTTGCTCCTATCAGTAATGAGCCCACTGTGTCTGTCCTTCCAGGGGCTCCCCTACAAACACCTGATCACCCACCACCAGGAACCCCCACATCGCTACCTGATCAGCACCTATGACGACCATTACAACCGGCATGGTTACAACCCGGGGCTGCCTCCGCTCCGCACCTGGAATGGACAGAAGTTGCTGTGGCTGCCAGAGAAGTCTGACTTCCCCCTTCTTGGTATTTTTATAATTCAGGGTTTTCCTCTGAATTGGTCTGTAAAGGTGCACAGACCAATGCAGCTATACCTGCCTTATGCAGAAGGAGCCACACAGGTGGCCCTGGCTCCAGTAGAGCAGTGGATGACACAGTCGGGTCTGAGTCCTATTGTCCCCTCAGGGCTGCCTCCTGTGCTCTCCCCTTGATACGGGATAATCTTGGCTGTGTAATGAAGCCATCACCTGTGCCCCATGATGGCATGCTTAGAGCACAGGTGGCAGGGAGCGCATCCACGCATCCTTCCTCCCAGTCGTATTTACTACATGAATAGTGACAATATTTCCCAGGTAGTGCTCCTTGCTGCAATGGTAACAAACACTGAGGAATTTCTGGCCTCGGGGAGTTGACATTCCAGTGGGGAAACAGGTAAGACACCACTAAAAAGTAAGAACACTTAAGATCACATAGATAATTTTAGACCGGAATGTGTGCTATGGAGAGAAAACAGGTAATGGATAGAAAGTGAGGTGGTGAATTTGTGAGCCTCCTTTGGTTCACACGTTCCTCCTTGGAAAAGTGAGGGATGGTCTTTGTTGAGGAGATAGTTGAGTTGGGAAGAAGGGAACCATACAGGGATCGATGGGGAGGGCATTCCAGAGGAAGGAACAGAAAGTGAAAAAGGTCTACGGCAGGAATGGAGGAGGGCCATGTAGGGGCTCACAGGGCACAGTGAAGGGAATGAAATTTGTCCTACCCACAATCCCAAGACCTGGAATGCATTTTTGTAGGAGAGTGCCTTGATCTGATTTACATTTCAAGCCACGTCCACCCTAATGAGGACACAGAGCAGTGCCATCTCTTTGTGGTCCTACCTTTTGATGCAAAGGGACATAGGTCAGAGGATGAGCTACTGGTCACTCTGCATTACTTTTGCATGGGATTCTTCTCAACATCACTCTCCATGCACACAGCTTCCTTCCCGACAGGGGTGGGACAATTACTCAGGACTAGCGAGGCCACGCACAACCTCACCATGGGGGCTGACTTCTCCAAGGCCCCCGTGGCAGAGCCTGGTCTCCCCTGAGCACTTGGGATGCAGGTGCACCTTGAGACCGCCAGGGGCTGACTGAACCAATGCTCTCTGCAAGGCTTCTTCCCTCTGGGGCTCTGCTGGCCTTGGTGCCTGACAGAGCAGCCTGGGAAAATCTCCAGCGCCCCTGCTGCCCAGTCTCGTGGCCATTTAGAGCAAGACTCCTTCTCTAAGCCCCATTCAACAGGACCCTGGTTTCTCTTGCAGCTCCCCCTACAAACTATGGACTCTATGAACAACTTAAGCAGAGATGGCTCGCACCCAAGGCTGGCCTGAAGCAGAGCACGTACACTTCATCCTACCCCAGACCACCGTCGTGCGCTCTGTCCTGCAGGGAATATGCGATTCCGGTCCCTCCCCATCGCCTGCATCCTGTCCCACACTTCTGAGAGCTGCCACCCCAGTAGCAGCTCAGATAGAACCAACTGGAGACCCACAGCATCCCTGGACTTGCCAGACAACAAGCGGCTGCAGATAAACTCAGAGTACAATATCCGGCCTGTCAAGGATGCCCTCAGAATAACCATCTGCATTTGGCGGTACCTGTCCCCTCCTCAAATCCCACAGGTTCCTTTCTTTCCATCCCACAATTAAAGCTCTTTGATACTATTGCTGGGCTATGTACGTGCACAAGACAGATTCAGACTGTCAGAGAAAACAGGAAGGGCCCTTAAGTTCCACCCTGTTGTTTCACAGGAGGGGAAGCTGAGGTCCGGAGAGGTAATGAGACTTGCTGAAGAGTCTAGTCCCATGGAGGAAACGAATCTGATGATGAAACCCATCGTGAAAACTCCACAGAATGACCGAATGTGGTTCCCAGGAGGGCAGTGCTGCAGAGCTGGCGATGGGGAAGGACCCCAGCTTGTCTGTCATTGCCAAGGCAGAGGAAGGCGTGCTCTGGCCCCATGGGACTCGGAAGGGGAAGACACATGGCATTTCCTCTGTCTCTGAGCTCGCAAATCTTTTTTTTGTTTGTTTGTTTGTTTGCTTGCTTTTTTTTGAGATGGAGTCTTGCTCTGTTGCCCAGGCTGGAGTGCTGTGGCATGATCTCGGCTCACTGCAACCTTCACCTCCCGGGTTCAAGTGATTCTTCTGCCTCAGCCTCCTGAGTAGCTGGGACTACAGGTGCGCACTACTGTGCCCGGCTAATTTTTGTATTTTTAGTAGAGACGAGGTTTCACCATATTGGTCATGCTTGTCTCGAACTCCTGACCTCGTGATCCCCCTGCCTCAGCCTCCCAAAGTTCTGGGATTACAGGCCTGAGCCACTGTACCTGGCTGAGCTCTCAAATCTTTATGAGCCTGGACAGAGGGCAGAGCCTCTGGTGAGTGATTTGGGAGAGAGAGTAGATCTCCTAGCAGAAGAACTCAGGCATGGTCCTCGCCTAGGACAGGGGTCCACAAGTGCGCATGCTCAGTGCTCACACAAAACTTCCTCTTTGAAGAAATGCCAGCAGACACCTTGGGCCCTCTGCATGCTTGGCTCATGGGCACAGGTGTGTTTTGTCAGTGATTTTGTACTGCAGACCAGTAATATGACTCCCAGTTTGGGAACCTGAGTCTTTGCCATTGTTTTCACAGGACACCTGCTGGCCTCAGGCCACCTACCTTAGGGTCACATTGGCACCTACTAAGTTCCTTCCTTAGTCATCCAAGTGTCCATGTAAGGACGCTGTCTTCCATCCTGACTGAAAGTCAGAGCCTGCACAGGTTAGGTGCTCTATAAATGTTTGTTGGATGAGTGAATGACAGGAGTTGAATGAATGAGTTGAATGAGTGAATGACAGGAGGAGGAGCCAGGGGGTACAGAAAGGCTGCCTCAGGAGACAGCTGTGGGTTAAAGTGGAGCTGGCTGTCCTCACAACTCCAACATCCAGCCATTCTATTGAGCATCCATTGAGCCATATCTGGGCCTGGCCCTGACCTCACAGAGCCTCAGCCCAGCAGTCAGGGAGGAGCATGAGGTAAATGGCTGCAGGACAGAGAGCTGCGGCAGCTGGAGGCCCTGGGGGACAGTGAGGGATTGCGGGGAGTGAGGGAGACCCAGGATATGCTAAGTAAGGGTGTCCAATCTTTTGGATTCCCCGGGTTACATTGGAAGAATTGTCTTGGGACACACATAAAAAAAACGAACACTGGCCAGACGCAGTGGCTCATGCCTGTAATTCCAGCACTTTGGGAGGCCAATATGGGTGGATCCCCTGAGGTCAGGAGTTTGCAACTAGCCTGTCCAACGCAGTGAAATACTGCCTCTATTAAAAATACAAAAATGAGCTGGGCACAGTGATTCATGCCTGTAATTCCAGATACTCGGGAGGCTGAGGCCGCAGAATCGCTTGAACCCAGGAGGCGGAGGTTGCAGTGAGCTGGGATGGTGCCACTGCACTCCAGCCTGGGCGCCAGAGTGAGACTCCATCCCAACAACAACAACAACAACAACAATAAACTTACACTAACGATAGCTGATGAGCTAAAAATATATAGCAAAAAATACCATAATGTTTTAAGTAAGTTTACAAATTTATGCTGGGCCACATTCAGCCTGCAGGCGGAGGGTTGGACAAGCTTGTGCGAAGGTAAAGGATGTCAACGGGCAGGGGTTGACAGGTGATGAATGAAGACCTGGCCTGTCTAGGTAGGGCCAAGGAGAATCAGGCAGGTCAAGGCCAGAGAGCTGAGGGAGATTACCCAGCTGAAGGGACAGGTGGGGAGGGAAGAGAGGGTGGCTTGGGCCATGGGGGCAGCACGTGTGAAGCCTCTGACTTGGGAAGAAACTAAGCAGGTTCCTTAAAAGTCCAGAAAGACCGTGCGTTGGTCTCCTGTTGCTGCTGGAACAAAATACCACAAACTCAGTGCCCTTAAGCAACACATGTTTATTTGACCGTTTTTTATTATAAATGTGAATAGGCCAGGCGCGGTGGCTCAAGCCTGTAATCCCAGCACTTTGGGAGGCCGAGGCGGGTGGATCACGAGGTCAGGAGATCGAGACTATCCTGGCTAACACGGTGAAACCCCGTCTCTACTAAAAATACAAAAAACTAGCCGGGCGTGGTGGCGGGCGCCTGTAGTCCCAGCTACTTGGGAGGCTGAGGCGGGAGAATGGCGTGAACCCGGCAGGCGGAGCTTGCAGTGAGCCGAGATCACGCCACTGCACTCCAGCCTGGGAGACACAGCGAGACTCCGTCTCAAAAAAAACAAACAAACAAACAAACAATAAATGTGAATAAATGCACATTTGTTCAAAATATCGTAAGCTCAGTGCTTTAAAACAACACACATTTATCCTCTTGCAGTTCTCTTACGGGTAAGAGTCTACAGTGGGTCCTCAGGGCTGCGTTCCTTCTAGAGGGTCTGGGGCAAATTGTTTCCTTGTCTTTTCCAGCTTCTAGGGCACATCACTGCTCCCCATCTGGTGCCGCCATCAGCCTGTCGAGAGCCCGCAGTGCAACCTCTTCCTTCCTCTCTCTCCCCTTACAAGGATCCCTGTGACTACACTGGGTTCCCTGGATAACCCAAGATAACCTCCATCTCAAGATCCTTAATTTAATCACACCTATAAAATTCCTTCTGAATGTAAACTAACATATTCACAGGTTCCAGGATGAGGATATGGACATTCTAGGAGGGATGAGGAGAGAAAAGTTCTGTGCACTTGACACCTGCTCAGTCACTTACTCCCCTCCTACCCACAATGTGTCTGGTCCTTTCCAGGCAGCTGGGATGGTCAAGGGGCAGGGGCAGGTGGAATCCTATGAGGGCCACCGACTGTGGCTGCCCTCACCTGGTCAGCACTGCTTCACTTTCCACCCACACGCATTAAAAAGTCACTGTGAATGTGAGAGTGACCAGAAACTCAACTGAGCCGGAGTATTGTGTTCAAGGTCAACAGTGCAACCAGATCAACAAGATGGGGTGCACAACCAACAACCAAGGCTCCAGTTGACCAGGGCGGAGTTTCTCCCCAGCTGTTCCCAAAGGAAGATCAAGCCAGTGGGAGTCTATTTCCTACAGCCCTGCTTCAACCCAACCAGGGGTTCTCAAACGTGAGCCACATCAGCTTCACCTGGGGGCTTGTTGAAACACAGATGCTAGGCCCACCCCCTGAGCTTCAGGTGGGGCTGAGAAGCTGGGTTTCTAATGAGTTCCCAGGGGAAGCCAGTGCTGCTGGCCTGGGGACTGAACTTTGGCAACCACGGCACTAGGCTGAGCTAGTCTAATTCTTTTTTGTTTTTTAATTAATTTATTTTTGTTGATACATAATAGTTGTACATACTTTTGAGATACATGTGACCATCTGATACATTTATATAATCAAATCAAAATAATTTGGATATCTGCCACCTTAAATATTTCTTTTCTTTACGCTGGGAATATTCCAATTATTCTCTTCTAGCTATTTTGAAATGCACACTTAATGTTAACTATACTATCCCTACTGATCTATCAAACTCCAGTTCTTACTTCTAAGTGTATATTTGTACCCATTAACCAACCTCTATTCACCCACCCCTCGCACCCAGCTCTTTCCCGCCTCTGGTAACCACCACTCTATTCTCTATCATCATGATATCCACTTTTTAAGCTCCCACGTATAAGTGAGAACATGCGTTATTTGTCTTTCTGTGCCTGGATTATTTTACATAATGACATTGTTTTACATAATGATTATTTGAACATAATGACCTCCAGTTCCATCCATATTGCTGAAAATGACAAAATTTCACTTTTAATGGTTGAATGATATTTCATTGTATAGATATATGTACCACATTTTCTGTATCCATTCATCCATTCATGGACACTTACGTTGATTTCATGTTTTGGATATTGTAAATAGTACTGCAGTAAACGTGGTCGTGAGGACATCTGTTTGATATACTGATTTTCTTTCTCTTGGATATATGCTCAGTGATGGGATTGCTGGATCATATGGTAGTTTTAGTTTTTTGGAGAACCTCCATGCAGTTTCTGTAGGGGCTATACTAATTAATTTACATTCCCATCAACATTGTACAAGAGTTCTCCTTTCTCCATATACTCACGGGCATCTGTTATTTCTTGTCATTTTGATAAAAGCCATTCTAACTGGGATAAGGTGATATGTCATTGTGGTTTTGATTTGCCTTTCTCTGATGATTAGTGATATTGAGCATTTTTTCATATATCTGTTGGCCATTTGTGTGCCATCTTTTGAAAACTGTCTATTCAGAACTTTTGCCCATTCAAAAATGGGATCATTTGATTTTTTTCCCATTGACTTGTTTGAGCTTCTTGCATATTCTAGTTATTAGTCTCTTGCCAGTTGGGTAGCTTGTAAGAATGTTCTCCCATTCTGTGGGTCATCTCTTCACTTTGATTGTTTCCCTTGCTGTGCAGAAGAAGCTGTTTGCCTTGATGTAATCCCATTTGTCTATTTTTGCTTTGATTGCCTACGCTTTTGAGGCCTTACACAAAATATCTGCCCCAAACCAATGTTCTGGAGCATTTTTTCAAGTTTTTCTCCTGGTTTCATAATTTCAGGTCTTAGTCTTACACAGAATATCTTTGCCCCATCAATGTTTTGGAGTAATTTTTCAGGTTTTTCTTCTGGCTTCATAATTTCAGGTCTTAGATTTAAGACTTTAAACCACTTTGCTTTTTTTTTTTTTGTTTTTTAGATGGAATCTCGCTCTGTCACCAGGCTGGAGTGCAGTGGCGCGATCTTGGCTCACTGCAATCTCCACCTCCCGGGTTCAAGCAGTTCTCCTGCCTCAGCCTCTCGAGTAGCTAGGACTACGAGCACGTGCTGCCATGCCCAGCTAATTTTTGTATTTTTAGTAGAGACAGGGTTTCACTATGTTGGCCAGGATGGTCTCGATCTTCTGACCTCATGATTTGTCCACCTCAGCCTCCCGAAGTGGTGGCATTACAGGTAGTGAGCCACCGCGCTGGCTCAAGACTTTAAACCACTTTGACTTGATTTTTGTATACAGTGAAAGATAGGGATCGACTTCCATTCTGCACATGGCTATCCAGATTTTCCAGCACCACTGATGGATGAGACTGTCATTTCCCAGTTGTATACAGGCTTACTGCCTTTGTCAAAAATGAGTTGGCTGCAAATGTGTGAATTTATATCTGAATCTGCTATTCTGTTCCATTGGTTTATATGTCTATTTTTATGCCAGTACCATGCTGATTGGGTTACTATAGGTTTGCATTATATTTGGAAGTCAGGTAGTGTGATGCCTCTAGTTTTGTTCTTTTTGGTCAGGATGGCTTTGGCTATTCATGGTCTGCTGAGGTTCCACATAAAAATTGTAGAATTATTTTTGCTATTTCTGTGAAGAATGCCATTAGTATTTTGATAGGAATTGCACTGAATCTGTAAGTTGCTTTGGGTAGCATTTTCATTTTTAATGACATGAATTCTTCCTATCTATGAGCATAAACTATCCTTCCGTTTTTTCTCATATCCTCTTAAATTTCTTTCACCCGTGTTTTATAGTTTTCCTTGTATTAATCTTTCACATCTGTGGTTAAATGAATTCCTAGGTATTTTATATTCTTTGTCGCTGTTGATAATGGAAGTGATTTCTTGATTTCTTTAACAATCTTTAAGATTGTTTGCTGTTGGCATATATGAATGCTATTAATTTTTGTACGTTGACTTTGTATCCTACAATTTTACTGAAACACACTTTTTGTTAAAGTCTTTAGGTTTTTATAAATATAAGATCATATCATCTGCGTACAAGGTTAACTTGACTTCTTCCTTTCTAACTTGGATGCCCTTTATTTCTTTCTCTTGGCTTATTGCTCTGCCCAGGACTTCCGGTATTATGTTGAAAAACAGTGGTGAAAGTGAACATCCTGGTCTTGTTCCAGATTTCAGAAGAAAGGCTTTCAATTTCTCCTCATTCAGTATGATGTTGGTTGTGGGTCTGTGAAAAACGCCATTCATGATTTTGAATTGTGTTCCTCTATACCCACTTTGTGGAAAGTTTTTATCTTAAAGAATTGTTGGATTTTATTGAATGATTTTTCAGCATCTATTGAAATGATCTTATAAATTCAGTTCTTGGTTCTGCTAACATGATAAATCACATTTATTTATTTTCGTATGTTGAACCATCCTTGCACCACTGAGATGAGTCTTACTTGATGAGTGTAAATGATCTTTTTAATGTGTTACTCATTTCGGATAGCTAGTATTTTTAGAGGATATTCGCATGTGTGTTGATCAGGGATATTGGCCTGTAATTTTCTTTTTTGGTTGTGCCCTTGTCTGGTTTTGGTATTAGAGTAATGCTGGCAGTTCATGTATTTCTATTTTATTTGTAAAATTTATTTGGAATAACAGATTGTGCAGTGAAAATAAACATAGTAAACGTTAGACTTGATGTTCTGGACCCCAGCTCTTGCACAAGCCTCTCACTGTGGAACTTTATTACAAAGCATTAAAATGAGCAGCACTTTGGCAGGGACTAGGACAAATTCTGGGTGAAATGAGACAGAAGGGGGCCAATGGCCCCAGGTCCCAGATGAGTGGAAAAGAGGCTTTTATCAGCTGGGAGCTATGGGAGAACCCCAGGCCCAGTAGGCATTGCTGCAATGACCTCATGGTATGTATGTGTGCATTTGTGTGTGACCACCTGGAAAGTCACAGCTCTCCAGGATGAGCTGTCCTCATAGCAGAGAAAAGTAAAACGTCCCATATCCCTGGCAGGACACATCTCCCAGGAGTTCAGCAAGAAGACATGGGATCTGTGGACAGGAGGGCACTTGATAAAATCCTTCATTTGAGGTTGATGTGAAAAGTTGAACTCAAGATCCTGAGGCCCTACATCCTTCCTACTCCCCACAGGGCTCCTGCTGAGCCAGCCCTGCCTCCCAGATACAAGAGCCCAGGGAGAAGGTGGGAGAGAGGAAAACCCGCTGGGACCTCAGGGCATGGAAGGAGCCCTGGACCTTTCTCCCTGTGATGCCTCCCCTACTCTCACGTTCCTCTGGTCCTGGAGCTTCAGGGACTCCTGCATCCTTTCCTTCCCACAGCCCTGCCTTTGACAAAGTTCCATGCGTTTGCCTCCAGCTGGGTCCCCAACCCCAGGCTCTGGGAGCTGTGAGGAGGCTCAGGGCTCCTGCAGTCTGCAGGAGGAAACCTTGCTCTACATGAACCTGTATGGGTTCTGGGATCCCTTCCTGCACAGGGCCACCTGCAGGTCCCACACATGCATCTTCCCTAGAAGAGCCAATGGGGATGGGCCAGGGCCCCAAACCTTCTCCCAAACTCCACATCCAAAGGAGGGAGAGGGATCACCTGAAGCACAAACCTGGCGTGTGTGCTGGGTGGGTCCTGGCCCCACTGTCTCCTCCTGATCCCAGAGGCCAGGGATGTGGCCACAGGCGCCCTACCAACTCCCTATGCACCCCCAACCCAAGATGAACAAGCTCCTGCAGACTCCCAGGCCCACCCAAACTTAAAGAAATTAGGAGAATTCTCCAAGGGGAGAAGACAGCGGCTGCCTCTGTGGTGCTGTGCCCAGGAGGAAGATGATAACTGTTCAAACTGCCTTGGCAAGTTGTTTCAAAGAAATAAAGTCCTTGGATTCTCAGTGTTTTGAATTACGTTGCACTTAATAAATATTAGTTTTACTAATGTTTTCCACTTACCTGTCTGTTTTTATTCAGCAGTGAGAGAGTTCTTCATATTCAACAAAAAGTGATTAAAGGACATGGGATATCTGTCATTTTTCCCCATGGATTATTAAGATCACTCTGCACATTTCATTCTGCATAGTCATTTTTTTCTGACCTGGGCTGCAGTGCTGAGCCACGTGTACTCTGTTGAGTTCATTTTCCAGATTCTTTGCTTTCTGTTTGTCTTCCTCAGTAGCACTGAGAATAGTAGATGGCACATCCCAGGCACTCAGTAAAGATTTTTGAATGAATCAAGGGGAGAGGAGGGACAGGAAGGCACTGCGTGTTGGGGGGTCACATGTGCCAGAATCTTCCCTGAAAACTTGACCCAGAGTCTCCCCTCCAGGGCCTCATGACGCTCCTCAGCACTGGACATGGCAGGATTTTTCTGACTGAGAATCAATGTGCACCTTCTCCTTCCACAGGGAGGTGCTGGTCCGGCTGCTGGGCCCTGTTTTGACTTCCATGCCCCAAGACATTTCTCTGGCTTGCAGGAGGAGATTTGGCGTCTCTTGGATGACAGGGACTCTGGGCCAGACTCCGTTCTCCCTCATTCCCTCCTGAAAAGCCCACTCCTTCCTGTTCCATGAGGCTGTGACGAGCGAGGAGACAGAAATGCACAATTTTCAGAGAGCATCCCTTCCCCTGGCCTCACACCAAGGCTGCTTCCCTCTGACCTGTCCCTTGTCTCTGCATTCAGGATGGATGCGTGCCACCTGTGCTCCCTCCCCAGGACTCCCCACTGGACTGACTCTGTGCTCCTGGGGCAGGGTGGGGCAGTCACTGGTACCTCATGCAGACCAGGGCACACGAACGGCCTTGGGAACTCACAGGGTCATATCCGGGCCCCAGTCCCCCCAGAGTCTCAGGCACAAGGCCATAGCTGTTCAGGGACATGGCTCTGTGAGAGCCAGAGAACCTGGCCCCTGCCCTGCTGCCACCTCCTTCCTCCTCCCTTATTCCAGCCCCACCAGCTTCTCTAGCCACTCACTCCCTGACTTGACTTTGCTCTTTCCCTTAATTCCTCTGGCTCTGTCCAGCCTGTAGTGAGTCCCAAGAACTCCCCCACCCCCAGGGTGCTACAAGCACCTCCCTAGCATCAACTGTCTGCTCCGAGGGTGACCTCCTCAGATCCTTATTGGAGGGAAAAAAGGACAGCCCCTGCTAGGGCAAGAAGTGACCTGACTCAGACAGAAAACAAACTTATAACATCCCAGGTGCAGCCTTGTCAGCTTTCAGGCTGGGCCAGGGGAGCCTGGAAAGGGAAGGCCCCTGCCCCAGAACCTCTCCCAGGGATTCCCATCAACCTGGAACCCCTAGGAGAACCAGGGGAGTCAGGTCTTCCTCTGCAAGCCAGGCAAGGTCACCCTGCAGCAGTCCAGGTGCCTCTTTAGGTCCAGAGCAGCAGCTGAGGAGCTCCCCGCTTTGTGCCTTGCTGTATTCACCAGAATGCCTCAGTAGAACTTGGGGAGAATTCCTTCTTTACTGCCGATGACAGAGAAAGGGTGTCCAAGCATCATGGCCATGTTCCAAGGTCCAGGAGAGATGGGCTGATGTTCCTGGGATGCAAAGAGAATGGGCTGCCCTGGTCCTTTCCAGGTTCCCCTGGCCCAGCCTTAGAGCTGAAAAGGCTGCACCTGGAGAGGAAAATGGAAGCTCAGAAATATTCTAGAGACCCCGAGCAAGGGCCTGGAGGAAACTTTGAGATCCCAGTGAGGATTCCGTGAGTGGAGAAGGGATCAGGTCGTCCCTTGAGATGAGCTGTGAAGGCTGCTTTGATCTGGGCAGCAGACAAGCACCTTGAGCAGAACAGGCAACAGGACATGGTAGAATAGCCCTGAAGTGCAGGATTCTCACCAGGGTCCTGGGGGTGGTGCAAGACTCCCTGAATTGGGCAGGAAGGGAAACCTGTCAATCAGTTCTTTCCACGGTTCCAAGACGGCCGAATAGGAACAGCTCTAGTCTACAGCTTCCAGCATGAATGACGCAGAAGATGGGTGATTTCTGGATTTCCAACTGAGGTACCGGGTGCATCTCACGGAGTCTTGTCGGACAGTGGGTGCAGGACAGTTGGTGCAGCCTACTGAGTGCGAGCCAAAGCAGGGTGAGGCATCGCCTCACCTGGGAAGCACAAGGAGTCAGGGAATTCCCTTTCCTAGCCAATGGAAGCTGTGACAGATGGCACCTGGAAAATGAGGTCACTCCCACCCTAATACTGCCCTTTTCCAATGGTCTTAGCAAATGGCACACCAGGAGATTATATCCCATGCCTGGCTCAGAGGGTCCCATGCCCACAGAGCCTCGCTCGTTGCTAGCACAGCAGTCTGAGATCAAACTGCAAGGTGGCAGGAAGGTTTGGGGACGGGCGCCCGCCATTGCCGAGGCTTGAGTAGGTAAACAAAGAGACGGGGAAGCTCAAACTGGGTGGAGCCCAACACAGCTCAAGGAGGCCTGCCTGCCTCTGTAGATTCCACCTCCGGGGGCAGGGCATAGCTGAACAAAAGGCAGCAGAAAACCCTGTAGACTTAAATGTCCCTGTCTGACAGCTTTGAAGAGAGTAGTGGTTCTCCTAGCACGGAGTCTGAGATCTGAGAACGGACAGACTGCCTCCTCAAGTGGGTCCCTGACCCCTGAGTAGCCTAACTGGGAGGCACCCCCCAGTAGGGGCAGACTGACACCTCACATGGCCGGGTACCCCTCTGAGATGAAGATTCCAGAGGAATGATCAGGCAGCAACATTTGCTGTTCAGCAGTATTTGCTGTTCTGCAGCCTCTGCTGCTGATACCCAGGCAAACAGGGTCTGGAGTGGACCTCCAGCAAACTCCAACAGACCTGCAGCTGAGGGTCCTGACTGTTAGAAGGAAAGCTAACAAACAGAAAGGACATCCACACCAAAATCCCATCTGTACGTCACCATCATCAAAGACCAAAGGTAGATAAAGCCACAAAGATGGGGAAAAAACAGAGCAGAAAAGCTGAAAATTCTAAAAAATCAGAGCGCCTCTCCCCCTCCAAAGGAATGCAGCTCCTCACCAGCAACGGAACAAAGCTGGACAGAGAATGACTTTGACGAGTTGAGAGAAGAAAGCTTCAGATGATCAAAATTCTCTGAGCTAAAGGATGAAGTTCGAACCCATTGTAAAGAAGCTAAAAACATTGAAAAAAGAGTAGACGAATGGCTAACTAGAATAACCAGTGTAGTGAAGTCCTTAAATGACCTGATGGAGCTGAAAACCATGGCACAAGAACTACATGATGAATGCACAAGCTTCAATAGTGTGGGGAAATGAAAGAGAGATTACACTGTTACTTTGCCTATGTAGAAAGAAGTAGACATAAGAGACTCCATTTTGTTCTGTACTAAGAGAAATTCTTCTGCCTTGAGATGCTGTTCATCTGTAACCCTAGCCCCAACCTTGTACTCGCAGGCACATGTGCTGTGTTGACTCAAGGTTTAATGGATTTAGGGCTATGCAGGACGAGCTTTGTTAAAAAAGTGCTTAAAGACAATATGTTTGTTGAAAGTCATGCCATTCTCTAATCTCAAGTACCCAAGGACACAATACACTGCGGAAGGCCTCAGGGACCTCTGCCTAGGAAAGCCAGGAATTGTCTGAAGTTTCTCCCTATGTGACAGCCTGAGATAGGGCCTTGTGGGAAAGGAAAGACCTGACTGTACCCCAGTCGGACACCCATAAAGGGTCTGTGCAGAGGAGGATTAGTAAAAGAGGAAGGCCTCTTTGCAGTTAAGAGGAAGGCATCTGTCTCCTGCTCGTCCCGAGGCAATGGAATGTCTCTGTGTAAAACCCGATGGTATGTTCTATTTACTGAGATAGGAGAAAACGGCCTTAAGGCTGGAAGTGAGACGTGCTAGCCGCAATACTGCTCTTTAATGCACCGAGATGTTCGTATACATGCACATCAAGGCACAGCACCTTTCCTTAAACTTATTTATGACACATAGACTTTTCTTCACATGTTTTCCTGCTGATCCTCTCCCCACTATTACTCTGTTGTCCTGAAACATCCCCCTCTCCGAGATGGTAAAGACAATGGTCAATAAATACTGAAGGAACTCAGAGACCAGTGCCAGCACGGGTCCTCCTTATGCTAAGGGCCGGTCCCCAGGCCTGTTTTTCTTTCTCTATACTTCGTCTCTGTGTCTTATTTCTTTTCTCAGTCTCTCGTTCCACCTGATGAGAAACACCCACAGGTATGGAAGGGCAGGCCACCCCTTCAAGTAGCCAATTTGATCAACTGGAAAAAGGGGTATCAGTGATTAAAGATCAAAACAATGAAGTGAAGCGGGAAGAGAAGTTTTGAGAAAAAAGAGTAAAAAGAAACGAACAAAGCCTCCAAGAAATATGGTACTATGTGAAAAGAACAAATATATGTCTGATTGGTGTACCTGAAAGTGACGGGGAGAATGGAACCAAGTTGGAAAACACTCTGCAGGATATTACCCAGGAAAACTCCCCCAACCTAGCAAGGCAAGCCAACATTCAAATTCAGGAAATACAGAGAATGCCACAAAGATACTCCTCGAGAAGAGCAACTCCAAGACACATAATTGTCAGATTCACCAAAGTTGGAATGAAGGAAAAAATGTTAAGGGCAGGCAGAGAGAAAGGTCAGGTTACCCACAAAGGGAAGCCCATCATACTAACAGAGGATCTGTCAGCAGAAACTCTAAAATCCAGAAGAGAGTGGGGGCCAATATTCAACATTCTTAAAGAAAAGAATTTTCAACCCAGAATTTCATATCCAGCCAAACTAAGCTTTATAAGTGAAGGAGAAATAAAGTCCTTTATAGACAAGCAAATGCTGAGAGATTTTGACATCACCAGGCCTGCCCTACAAGAGCTCCTGAAAGAAGCACTAAACATGGAAAGGAAGAACCGGTATCAGCCACTGCAAAAACATGCCAAACTGTAAAGATCATTGATATTAGGAAGAAACTGCATCAACTAACGAGTAAAACAACCAGCTAACATCATAATGACAGGATCAAGTTCACACATAGCAATATTAACCTTAAATGTAAATGGGATAAATGCTCCAATTAAAAGACACAGACTGGCAGATTGGATAAAGAGTCAAGACCCATCAGTGTGCTGTATTCAGGAGAGCCATCTCACATGCAGAGACACATATAGACTCAAAATAAAGGGATGGAGAAAGATCTACCAAGCAAATGGAGAACAAAACAAGAAAAAGGATTGCAATCTTAATCTCTGATAAAACAGACTTTTAACCAACAAAGATCAAAAGAGACAAGGCCATTACATAATGATAAAGGGATCAATTCAACAAGAAGGGCTAACTATCCTAAATATATATGTACCCAATATAGGAGCAGCCAGATTCATAAAGCAAGTCCTTAGAAACCTACAAAGAGACTCAGACTCCCACACAATAATACTGGGAGACATTAACACCCCACTGTCAACATTAGACAGATCAACGAGACAGGAAGTTAACAAGGATATCCAGGAATTAAACTCAGCTCTGCACCAAGTGGACCTAATAGACATCTACAGAACTCTCCACCCCAAATCAACAGAATATACATTCTTCTCAGCACCACATCACACTTATTCCAAAACTGACCACATAGTTGGAAGTAAAGCACTCCTTAGCAAATGTAAACAAACAGAAATTATAACAAACTGTCTCTCAGACCACAGTGCAATCAAACTAGAACTCAGGATTAAGAAACTCACTCAAAACCACTCAACTACATGGAAATTGAACAACCTGCTCCTGAATGACTACTGGGTACATAATGACATGAAGGCAGAAATAAAGATGTTCTTTGAAACCAATGAGAAAAAAGACAAAACATACCACAATCTCTGGGGCACATTTAAAGCAGTGTGTAGAGGGGAATTTCTAGCACTAAATGCCCACAAGAGAAAGCAGGAAAGATCTAAAATTGACACCCTAACATCACAATTAAAATAACTAGAGAAGCAAGAGCAAACACATTCAAACGCTAGCAGAAGTCAAGAAATAACTAAGATCAGAGCAGAACTCAAGGAGATAGAGACACAAAAAACCCTTTAAAAAATCAATGAATCCAGGAGCTGGTTTTTTGAAAAGATCAACAACATTGATAGACCACTAGCAAGACTAATAAAGAAGAAAAGAGAGAAGAATCAAACAGACACCATAAAAAATGATAAAGGGGATATCACCATCTATCCCACAGAAATGCAAACTACCATCGGGGAATACTACAAAGACCTCTACGCTAATAAACTAGAAAATCTGGAAGAAATGGATAAATTCCTGGACACATACACCTTCCCAAGACTAAACCAGGAAGAAGTTGAATCCCTGAATAGACCAATAACAGGCTCTGAAGTTGAGGCAATAATTAAGAGCCTACCAACCAAAAAACATCCAGGACCAGATGGATTCACAGCCAAATTTTATCAGAGGTATAAGGAGGAGCTGGTACCATGCCTTCTGAAACTATTCCAATCAATAGAAAAATAGGGAATCCGGCCAGCATCATCCTAATACCAAAGCCTGGCAGAGACACAACAACAAAAAAAAGATAATTTTAGACCAATATCCCTGATGTTCATCGATGCAAAAATCCTCAATAAAATACTGGCAAACCGAATCCAGCAGCACATCAAAAAGCTTATCTACCATGATCAAGTGGGCTTCATCCCTGGGATGCAAGGCTGGTTCCACATATGTAAATCAATAAACGTAATCCAGCATATAAACAGAACCAAAGACAAAAACCACATGATGATCTCAATAGATGCAGAAAGGCATTTGACAAAATTCAACAGCCCTTCACGCTAAAAACTCTCAATAAATTCGGTATTGATGGGACATATCTCAAAATAGTAAGAACTATTTATGACAAACCCACAGCCAATATCATACTGAATGGGCAAAAACTGGAAGCATTCCCTTTGAAAACTGGCACAAGACAGGGATGCTCTCTCTCACCATTCCTATTCAACATAGTGTTGGAAGTTCTGGCCAGGGCAATCATGGCAGGAGAAAGAAATAAAAGGTATTCAATTAGGAAAAGAGGAAATCAAATTGTCCCTGTTTGCAGATGACATGATTGTATATTTAGGAAACCCCATAATTTCAGCCCAAAATCTCCTTAAGCTGATAAGCAACTTCAGCAAAGTCTCAGGATACAAAATCAATGTGCAAAAATCACAAACATTCTTATACACCAATAACAGACAAACAGAGAGCCAAATCATGAGTGAACTCCCATTCACAATTGCTTCAAAGAGAATAAAATACCTAGGAATCCAACTTACAAGGGATGTGAAGGACCTCTTCAAGGAGAGCTACAAACCACTGCTTAACGAAATAAAAGAGGACACAAACAAATGGAAGAACAGTCCACACTCATGGATAGGAAGAATTAATATCGTGAAAATGGCCATACTGCCCAAGGTAATGTATAGATTCAATGCCATCCCCATCAAGCTACAAATGACTTTCTTCACAGAATTGGAAAAAACTACTGTAAAGTTCATATGGAACCAAAAAAGAGCCTGCATTGCCAAGACAATCCTAAGTCAAAAGAACAAAGCTGGAGGCATCACACTACCTGACTTCAAATTATACCACAAGGCTACAGTAACCAAAACAGCATGCTACTGGTACCAAAACAGAGATATACACCAACGGAACAGAACAGAGCCCTCAGAAATAATACCGCACATCTACAACCATCTGATCTTTGACAAATCTGACAAAACAAGAAATGGGGAAAGGATTCCCTACTTAATAAATGGTGCTGGGAAAACTGGCTAGCCATATGTAGAAAGCAGAAACTGGATCCCTTCCTTACACCTTATACAAAAATTAATTCAAGATGGATTAAAGACTTAAATGTTAGACCTAAAACCATAAAAACCCTAGAAGAAAACCAAAGCAATACCGTTCAGGCCATAGGCATGGGCAAGAACTTCATGTCTAAAACACCAAAAGCAATGGCAAGAAGAGCCAAAATGGACAAATGGGATCTAATTAAACTACAGAGCTTCTGCACAGCAAAAGAAACTACCATCAGAGTCAAGAGGCAACCTACAGAATGGGAGAAAATTTTTGCAGTCTACTCATCTGACAAAGGGCTAATATCCAGAATCTACAAAGAACTCAAACAAATTTACAAGAAAAAAACAAACAACCCCATCAAAAAGTGGGCAAAGGATATGAACAGACACTTCTCAAAAAGAAGACATTGATGCAGCCAACAGACACATGAAAAAATGCTCATCACCACTGGCCATCAGAGAAATGCACATCAAAACCGCAATGAGATACCATCTCACACCAGTTAGAATGGCAATCATTAAAAAGTCAGGAAACAACAGGCGCTGGAGGGGATGTGGAGAAATAGGAACACTTTTACGCTGTTGGTGGGACTGTAAACTAGTTCAACCATTGTGGAAGACAGTGTGGTGATTCCTCAAGGATCTAGAACTAGAAATACTATTTGACCTAGCCAATCCATTACTAGGTATATACCCAAAGGATTATAAATCATGCTGCTGTAAAGACACATGCACAGGTATGTTTATTGTGGCACTATTCACAATAGCAAACACTTGGAACCAACTCAAATGTCCATCAATGACAGACTGGATTAAGAAAATGTGGCACATATACACCATGGAATACTATGCAGCCATAAAAAAGGATGAGTTTATGTCCTTTGTAGGGACATGGATGAAGCTGGAAACCATCATTCTCAGCAAACTATGGCAAGGATAAAACACCAAACACCGCATGTTCTCACTCATAGGTGGGAACTGAACAATGAGAACACTTGGACACAGGAAGGGGAACGTCACACACCGGGACTTGTTGAGGGGTTGGGGGAGGGGAGAGGGATAGTAAACACGCTTTACCTTCTAGAGGGGACCAGGACTGTATCTCGTCCCATGCCCTCAAAGACAATATTATGTTTTGAGTCTACAGTGTCTCTTTTGTAATTATTTCCTTTTTAATTTTTGAATTCAATCTGAGTGGAGTCTTCCAATCCTTCTGTCTCCTCCCCCACAAAATACTCACCATGTTTTGTGTTGTCTTGGTTCCTTCCCAGGGTCCCGTTAGGACACCCAGTCCCATCCTGCCCAGCCCCCACCTCACTTTGTAATTTTGGCCTAATTTCCTCCGGAGAAGCCTGAACCTTTGTCGTGAGATCAATCACACCCTCAGTGGTACCCTTCTTCCACCTGAATGGGCGTATGATCTACCATGTTAGAAAGCATAAATCCCAGGCGACCAGTGGATACAGAGAGATATTTATTCTGCTTTCTTAGGGATGAAATTACTGTCTTCTTAGAGTTGTTTTAGCTCTGAGACATTTCGATAATGTTTATGTGGCCAAATATCTCCCAACAAAGGTTTTGTTTTTTTCTGTCAAATGCCAGAAACAGATTCAACCCTTTCCTGCATCACTATGAAGCTCTCATGTCAGTCAAACTCCATCAGTGTTTGTGGAATAAAGGAAAAATGAGTTGTGGACTTTCACCCTATTATTTATACTTTCACTTTCATAAATGTATATCTGATTCAATCAATTAATCAGAAGAAAGTCACAAGCTCAATCAGGATTAACTGGGTGGAACTTCAGAATCTAATCAGACTCATTTTCTGATTGGAAGTTGGTTGTTGAGAAGGGGAGGGTGTGGTTAGAAAGGTCCATAAAAGCTCCCAAAGGTGCACAGAAGAGACCCGAAGCCCTGGCGCCTGGAGTACTGCTTGGTTCTCTGAGAGGTCGCAGCACCCTGCAAAGTGAGTCCAGCTCTGGTAAGTCACCCCCTCCTTAGGTTCATGCCCATCTGATCTGCAGCCAGCCAGTCAGGGATGGTGACATGCAGCCCAAGGGGGCAGAGAGAACTTCCTTATCTGTTTTCAGATGAATGATTTAGGCTTTGATTTTTCCTCTAAATGTAGTTTTGTCTTCATCCCCCAAAATTTGATTTGTCCTTGGTTTTTGTCATTTCAAAATTCATATCGAAGCAGTTTTTTTTTAAACAAAAGATATTAAAAACTTACAACTGGTTGAATTTCTATTTCATGACATTTGAAATTATTGGTTTTTATGCCCTTAAATTATAGTTCATAGACTTGATGGCATTGTGATTTTACATGTTAGGCTCTCATTTTTACTAAAACCTTAAATATTCCATAGACCATTCTCAAGAGTGGAGGCTTTGTTCTGAACATGGGATCAATTTTTTCCCCCTAGATTCCATCCCAAAGTGGGTCATTGTGAGTCTGTGTAAGAGATCAACATTGGAACCTTCATCTGAGAGTTAGAGTTTTTATCCCTAACTTCCACAGGCTCTAGAATACTGTCACGGTGCTTTCACAATTTCTTGTTACAATTTTTCAAAATAAAAAATAATGGCACTGATTCCAAGGAGTGCCTTTAGTCTTCTGCAAGCATGTTAATTGTGGGAACTGAGAATGTAGGCTGTGTGGGGCCACGGGACATTCTCATTCCATTGTTTTAGGGTGGTAAGTGACAAGAAATATTTTCTTGAAAAGGTGGAGCTTAGATTTCAGGATCCTCAGCAACGCTTCCCAGTGTTACTGAGATTTAGTGCAGCAATGGTTGAAAATGAATGGGCCAGTGGTCACCTTGCCCCTCCTCATTGTTTGGAAGACAATCTTCATGGTACCAGCAGGAGCAGAATTACGGATCTGTGTCCAGAAAGTTCAGAGTGGAATTGGGGTGAACTAATTACCTTTCCACCTCTACCAGAGCAATGGCATTGGCACTAGGAGATGATGAAGTAATGTGATTTGCCATAAAAATCATGCTCTTTCTCTGAAAGTTTTCCACGTAGATTCATCAGCATGAGCCTCCAGGCCCCACCCAGACTCCTGGAGCTGGCTGAGAAGAGTCTGCTGAGGGACGGAGCGTTGGCCATCCCCACCCTGGAGGAGCTGCCCAGGGAGCTCTTTCCCTCACTGTTCATAGAGGCCTTTACCAGGAGATGCTGCGAGACCCTGAAAACTATGGTGCAGGCCTGGCCCTTCACCCGCCTTCCTCTAGGGTCCCTGATGAAGTCACGTCCTCTGGAGACCTTTGGAGCTGTGCTGGAGGGGCTTGATGCACTGCTTGCCCAGAAGGTTCGCCCCAGGTGAGGTGACCCAGCTGGCCAGGTGGGGAGGGCCCAGACATCCAGGGTAGGGTTGGCTGGGTCAGAAGGAGTGGGAGGCCCAAGGGTGGCCCAAAGGCTTCTGATGCGGCTGGCAGGGAAGCTCAGAGAGGCCTTGGCCATTGTCCAGCTCCTCTGGGAAAGGACTGCTCACCATGCAGGGCCCACTGAAGGATCAGGAACCTGCTTCCTCCCAGTGGCAATTGAAGACACTAGCAGTGGGGACCAGGCAGGTTTCAAGGAGAAAGAGGGATGGAGAAAAGACAGAGAGTGGGAGAAGCAGCAGGGAGGGGAGTCACTGATGTCTGGGATGTGGATAAAAGCTCAAATCGTTGAGTAAATCTGGAGCCTCTCTTCTCTTTTACCCACAGGCGGTGGAAACTTCAAGTGCTGGACTTGCGGGATGTGGATGAGAACTTCTGGGGCATATGGTCTGGAGCTTCTGCACCCTCCCCAGAGGCCCTGAGTAAGAGACAAACAGCAGAGAACTGTCCAAGGCTGGGTGGGCAGCAGCCCTTGATGGTGATCCTAGACCTTTGCTTCAAGAATGGGACTCTGGATGAATGCCTCACCCGCTTCTTAGAGTGGGGCAAACAGAGAGAAGGCTTACTGCATGTGTGTTGCAAAGAGCTGCAGATTTTTGGAATGCCCATCCACAGTATCATAGAGGTCCTGAACATGGTGGAACTAGACTGTATCCGGGAGGTGGAAGTGTGCTGCCCCTGGGAGCTGTCCATTCTTATAAGGTTCGCCCCTTACCTGGGCCAGATGAGGAATCTCCGCAAACTTGTCCTCTTCAACATCCATGTCTCTGCCTGCATTCCCCCAGACAAGAAGGAGCAGTTTGTCACCCAGTTCACCTCTCAGTTCCTCAAGCTGGACTACTTCCAGAAGCTTTACATGCACTCTGTCTCTTTCCTCGAAGGCCACCTGGACCAGCTGCTCAGGTGAGGAAGGATGGTGAGCTTTCTGTGCAGACCACAGCAGAGCCTTTCTCTATCACAGTAAACACCAGGGGGTATCTACTGTGAGCCAGCTTGTGACGAGGTCACAGTGAAGGGGACACTAGAATGTCCATGCATTGTCCTGTTGGCAGCTCTGTCCTAAAATGGGTGTCACACAACCATCCCAATAAGCCAGAGGGATCTCCTGGGCTAGATGCTATAGAGAGGCTGCCATGCTAGGAAGCTAGCAACTGCGGGTTCAGATCTAGTGATGGTACATTTGTGAATTCCTCCCGAGGATGTTTGTCTAAGTTAAGATGATGGGAAATAGGGAGTTGAAGAGGGCACTAAAGAAGAGAAAGCCCATCACACCCCTCTGTTTTAAAATATAAGGTCTGTCCTCACCTGCCTAGTGAACAGGCAAAATCCTGTCTCTCCCTCTGTCAGTAAAATGCTTTGAGCTCCAAGTCAGGTAACTAATGTACGGGAAATACATGATGATGGAATAGAGGGTGAGGGAGCAGGAGTGAAGAAGGGAGAAAGTGATAGACGGTTTGTTGATGATACAGGCGTGTCAGGGACTCCTGCAGCCTGGCCACCCCAGCTGATGTTGCAGGATTCCGCCTGGGTTATTCTTTATGTCTGTGTCTCCGTGGTGCTCCTGTGGCCCAGAGATGTAGTTTTCTGCCTGACAGATGAAGAAAGGGAGCCTTAGAGTTCATGGGCTTGACCCACTCACCTGAGTGATGGTGAAGGACTGAGCCTCAATTGGGACTGTCTGGAAGGAGCAGAGTCTCCGTTCCCACACCGCGGGTGCTGACTATCCTCAGATGAGCAGAGCAGCCTTGGGTTGTGGAGACTGTCATCTCTCACCATGAGGTCTTCCCACCACTCTCCTCTAACTCCTCCTTGTTCTCTCCCAGGTGTCTCCAGGCCCCCTTGGAGACGGTCGTCATGACCGACTGCCTGCTGTCAGAGTCGGACTTGAAGCATCTCTCTTGGTGCCCGAGCATCCGTCAGCTAAAGGAGCTGGACCTGAGGGGCATCACACTGACCCATTTCAGCCCTGAGCCCCTCGCCGTTCTGCTAGAGCAAGTTGAGGCCACCCTGCAGACCCTGGACTTAGAGGACTGTGGGATCACAGACTCCCAACTCAGCGTCATCCTGCCTGCCCTGAGCCGCTGCTCCCAGCTCAGCACCTTGAGCTTCTATGGGAACCTCATCTCCGTGGCCGCCCTGGAGAACCTGCTGCGCCACACCGTCGGGCTGAGCAAGCTGAGCCTGGAGCTGTACCCTGCCCCTCTGGAGAGTTATGATGCCCAGGGTGCTCTCTGCTGGGGGAGATTTGCTCAACTTGGGGCTGAGCTGATGAAGACACTGAGGGACTTAAGGCAGCCCAAGACTGTTGTGTTCAGCACTGTCCCCTGCCCTCGCTGTGGCATCAGGGCCTCCTATGACCTGGAGCCCAGTCACTGCCTCTGCTGAATGCCTGTCCATCAGGGTGGATGTATTTAGAGCTTTCTTCTGGTCATTTGGGAACTGAATCCTAGGCCATGAGTGTATGTTAAAGGGAGCACAGACGCACCATGGATGCAGAAGTGGTGGGACTGGGGGAAAAGTTGAGCTGGAGTTGATGGAATCTTTAGAGATCTGTGTCCCAGAGAAACAGAAATGGGAATCTGAACTGCTAGAGTGAAAATCAGGTAGGAGAGACACATGAGAGAGTTACCTCTGCATGGATGGTTGTAAAGAATCGGTCAGAAATAAAGGGAAACTGAATGGAAACTGTCTGGTGTCCTCCATGATTACTTCACCTGGCTTAACAATGTAAACCTAAGAAGTCTCAAGTTACTGATGGAGGAAAGGAGGCACTGATTTGTCTGTGACAAAAGAGTTTCAGCTCCCAGAAATCAAGCCATCAAAATGGAATTTGATCATTTGGATCAATTCCCTCCTTTTCTTTACTTCTCTCTGGGCATCTGTTACCTTCTTGCTATTCTCTGTGACTACTTAGTGGGTTAATGCACATGAGAGACACACACAGGGCCTGGAGCATTCTAAGTGGAAAGTGAGTGTCAGCCACTGAAGTTCAGCTGCTTCTTCTCATGGGCCCTCACTTCTGTCCAGATGCCGAGACCCTGTTCACTCCAAATGGGTGGATCCAGAACTCTCAGTTCCTGACCGTTACCTGTGCTGGGAAAGGACTTCACTGCCCAAGGCATGGCCCCTGCCCTGGAAGGGGAGCTCCAGACTGTGTGAGCAGCAGCCTCAGGGCATCACCAACCCATGCCTGTCCTCACGGTGGGTAGTGGCCCTTGCTGAATTAAAGCAGTTGTGGCCAATAAAGACATCCAAATTCCCTTTTAGCAAAATGCTTGCATTATGTAGGCATATAATACCTATAACATCGGTGAAAGACCTTTTCTTAACACCTCCCCTTTCTCCCTGTCAGGGAAGACTAGTGCATCGTATTTGGAATCACACATCCTTAGAGGGTGGATAACGATCAAGTGCCTGGGGGTAATTAGTGACCACACCTGTGCTGAAGGACCCTACACAACACGCACCTAAGTGTAGAACCCTGCTGAGGACTCAGGGGCTGGTGCTGTTGGGCATGAAATAGGCAAGAAGCTCAGTTTCCCTGTAAAATAAGGATGATGATGCCCGCCATCCTATGAGACCGTTGTACGACCCAGTGAGATGGTGCATGGTCAGGACTTGGAATGGGGCCTAGCATACAGTAAGAGCTCAATACGTGCATCTTGTTCTCGTTTTCCCTCTCCTAATAGAAGTCCCAGCATTCTTCACCCTTCAATGTCATCTTCCATTCCTGATAACAGGGAGGCAGTAGGATGCCAGGGCGGGCAACAGGACTCAGCTGCTACACACCACCACTACTTAATCATGATTCCCCCAAACTGCAGAGCCTCAGCAGCCAGCAGAGGGTGGGGTGGGCGGGGAAGGCCTGAGTTCATCACTAGTGATCCTGAGAGAAAATGTCCAACCCATGAGACTCATGTGCCATCTGCTGGTAGGTGAGACCATCTGTTGTAATTTATTGATGCAAACAGGATGATATTGAGTGGTATCTCCAAAAATCTGCTGTTATGTAAATGTTTATAGAGAATAAATATGTATTTGTGATTTACATACAACACATTTAAGATTCAAATTGAAATGTTAACATATAACAGGAATTTAGTGCTTTAAAGTATGTAGTGCAATATTTTAAAAATGCTTAATGTGGTTTTGAGTCTCAAATGAAATGACACATTCAAAACGAATTTTAAAGATCAATGAATAAGAATTGCTCTTATTTAAAAATATTTAAATACCCCAGGATGAATGCCTGAGATACCTCTTTCAGTGGGTTTACCAAAGGAGAGGTTTAGTACACCTGTGCTGTAGTAAGTTGGTGAATTATCTAACGCCGATTAAATATCTCAGAAAACCACTGACATTAATCCACCTGAATAGTATTCAGGAGCTGGAAATCCGCAACATGTCCTGGCCACGTCTGATAAGAAAGCTTCGTTGTTACCTGAAGGAGATGAAGAATCTTCGCAAACTCGTTTTCTCCAGGTGCCATCGTTACACGTCAGACAATGACCTCGAGGGACGGTTAGTCGCCAAATTCGGCTCTGTGTTCCTCAGGCTGGAACATCTCTAGTTGCTTAAAATAAAATTGGTCACCTTCTTCAGTGGGCACCTGGAACAGCTGATCAGGTGAGAAAGGATTGCGCACTTTCTCTGCAGACCACAGCACAGCCTTGTTTTGTTACAGCAAACACTGGAAGGCATGTACTGTGTGCCAGTCAGTGGCAACGTCACAGTGAAGGGGACACCAGAATGTCAACACATTGTCCCATTCAGGGCTCCATGTCATGGAGTGGCTATCACAGGATCGCTCCAATGTGGGCAGCGGGGTCACCTGGGGTAGAGGCTAAAGAAGGATATCATGTACGAGCTAGTTGAGTGGGGGTTTCAGCTCTACTGAGGGTGCACGTGTGAATTTCTTGTTTCAAGGTGTGTTTCAAGTTGATATGATATAAAAGAGGTAATAGAGGAGGCTATGAAAGGAGGAAAAGTGCACCAAACTTGTGCATGTCACAGTAGAAGCTCTGTCCTCACCAGCTTAGTGATCACGAATGATTCTGTCTCTAATTCCCTGTCTGTAAAAGGTTGTTTCGAACTCCAGGAAAGGTAATTGACATGGGAAATGTGTACTTCTTGAATGGAGGGTGAGGGAGTAGGCATGAGAGTGGTAAAAAGTGATAGGTGGTTTGCAGATGCAGGCATGTCCGGGAGCCCCTGCCGGCACGTAGCCCCAGCTGATGTCCCTAGACCTTGCTCAGTTGAGTTCTTTGTGCACATCTCCAACCTGGTACCTGTGGCCCAGAGATGAAGTTTTCTGCTAAAAAGTGAAGAAAAGAGGCTTTAGAGATTTTGCAGCCTTGAATCAATCACACAAGCAATGGCGAAAGGGCCGAGGCTAAAATGGGACTGTCCTGAATGATCAGAGTCCTCATCACGCAGCAACTTGCATGCGGACCATCATCACATGATGGGAATAAACTTGTGTTTGGGTGAAGCAGACATTTCCCTTGAGGTTATTCCCCACTACCTTCATCTAACTGGTGCCATTGCCCAGAACTAACTTCTTGATCTCCACAGGTGCCTCCAGAACCCCTTGGAGAACTTGGAATTGACTTGTGGCTACCTATTGGAAGAGGATGTGAAGTGTCTCTCCCAGTACCCAAGCCTCGGTTACCTGAAGCATCTGAATCTCAGCCACGTGTCACTGTTCCGCATCAGTCTTGAGCCCCTCGGAGCTCTGCTAGAGAAAGTTGCTGCCACTCTCGAGACCCTCATCTTGGAGGGCTGTCAGATCCACTACTCCCAACTCAGTGCCATCCTGCCCGGCCTGAGCCGCTGCTCCCAGCTCACCACCTTCTACTTTGGTCAAAATTTCATGTCTGTGGATGCCCTGAAGGACCTGCTGCGCCACACCAGCGGGCTGAGCAAGTTAAGCCTGGAGACGTATCCCGCCCCTTGGGAGAGTTTGAATTCCTTGATTCGTGTCAGTTGGAAGATCTTCACCCCACTTTGGGCTGAGCTGATGCAGACACTGAGGGAAGTCAGGCAGCCCAGGAGGATCTTCATTGGTCCCACCCCCTGCCCTTCCTGCGGCTCATCACCGTCTGAGGAACTGGAGCTCCATCTTTGCTGCCAGGGAAGGCGTGCCTAGCGGGGTAGATACATCCAAAGTTCTCTTCCAGGCACCTAGACACTAAAATCTAGTATGTACGTGAAAGTTATTTTTCTTATTTCTTATTTCCTTTTTAATAATTCTAAAATTTTTATTAAAAAAATTTGAGACAGGGTTGCCCCAGCTGGTCGCAAACTGCTGGGCACATGGGATTCTCCTGCCTCAGTCTCCTAAAGTGCTGGAATTGCAGGCATGAGCGACTTTGCCCAGGCCACGTGTACAGCTTAAAGGAAGCACTGAACTCTTTGCTTCAGGCAAGTGCTCAGTACAATGGAAAAAACATAACAGCAGGGGGCAGGACTGGAGGAAAACGTTGAGGTGGAGTCAGTGAGACCTTCAGGGACCCGTGTCCTGCAGAGTCAGAGACAGAACCTAAAGTTCTATAGTCATGAGAATGTTATCCCTGCAAAGATGGTTACAAAGAAATATCAGAAATAAAGAGAACCTCAGTGAACACTTTCTGGTGTCCTCTGTATTTGATTGACTTGCTTTAGCGATTTGTACATCAGAAATCTCTAGTTATTGAGTTACTGATGGAAAAATAATGCAGTACTAATTTGTCTATCATTGAGGTTCAGCTTGAGAACATCAAAAAACCATATAAAATTAGATCATTTTGATAAATTCTCACCAATTCTTGTTCTTTTCTTTTTCTTTTATTTTTGGAGAGAAAAGTCTCACTTTGTCCCCCCAGCTGGTGTGCAATGCAATGGTGCAATCTGGGCTCACTGCCATCCTTTACTTCAGGGCTCAAGTGATTCTCATGCCTCAACCACTCAAGGAGCTGAGACTACAGGCACGTGCCACCAAGCCTGGCTAATTTTTGTATATTTAGTAGAGACAGGGTTGTGTCGTGATGACCAGGCTGGTCTCGAGTTCCTGGCTTTGAGTGATCCGCCAACCTTGGCCTCCCAAAGTGCTGGGATTACAGGTGTGCCAATGGTCTTCACCCATTTTTCTCTTAAGTCATCTGTTTTTTTTTCCTTACTTTTTCACCTTTGGGGAGCAACTCAGTCGGGCACCAAAGATTGGGCAGACAGCGGCCCTGAGGAAATGGGCTTGGGGTGGTGCCATGCTTGCACATGAAGTGTGGTTGCCAGGTTCAGAAAGCAGAGCTGGGGCTGTGCTCCAGGGGCCTGGTTGGGAAGCAGAAATGGCACCTGGTTCAATGACCTGGCCAGCTATGCGGCCACTGTGCCCGCCCTGCTAATAGTGTCAAGTTCCTGGACCTCAAAGGGAGGTTCTGTGGAAATCCTCCTGAGGCTGTGTTTCCAAGATCTGCCCACCACAGGGGTGACCACAGAGCCTGATGCTCCCGATTGCTGGGCCTGTGAACCATGATCCACTGTTACAGATACCCGCCTTGGCAGGGTTGTGGGCCAGGCCAGTGCCCCATGTCACTGAGGCAGCAAATTGTGTCACCCATACCCTCTCATGGCTAAACGGGACCTGCGCCCAAGTCTGAAGCCTCTACCAAGCCTCAACCTCACTCCTCACTGTGTGCTGTTAGCCTGCAATCTTCTTGAAAAGAGTGCAGTTGGGGCTCGTTAAACCAGACCCAGGAGCATTGGGTTTGTTTGTGCAGCGTTGGCCAGAGCTCCTGTGAACCTTCATCTCGCCTGTCCCCTCTGTGGGGAAATACAGAGAGAGGGCACAGCCGAGGCTGCATACACTTTGGAGCTGACAGGAGCCTGGGAGAAGAGGGAATCCTGGTCCTCCTGAGTTGGTAGGGCAGTAGCTCCAAAGGTGCAACAGAAGCTGCCCAGGTTGCAATTACCAACTGACGTCCCCCAGTGCTCTGGAGGGCCCAGGAGTTTTCCCCTTCCCCTGTGGCTGGAGGTGCCTGCTGCCACTGCGTGGTCTCTCATGGCACCTGCTCTAATTTTGGAGAGGGATTGGGGTGGAGCCCGGATGCTATTGCAGCCTAGGTGGGTGTGCGCATGCTCGGGGCCGGGCTGAGTCCCTGTCCTCCTGCTGTCTTGAACCCTCTGGACTTTGGACACTGACCAGCATGGGAGGGGGCCAAGGACAGATCAGCCCTGGCCTTTGGATGCTCCTCGGTGTGTGCGACCTGGGTGCCATGGGTGGTGGTGGAAGAGAGACAAACTCCTAGGCGGGAAAGCGAGGGTACCTAGTCAGGCTCCACTGTCTAACCAGGGAGGGCCTGAAGCTGGTGGGCTGGGCTACCAGTCCTGCGGACCACAACCCTCCAGTACAGAGCTGGCCTCACGTAGATTAAGACGGCTTTGCATTTGGCAGACAAAAGTGAAACATCTCATGTCCCTGGCTGGGCAGCTCCCCCAGGAGTCCAGCAAGAAGACATGGGGTCTGCGGACAGGAGGCCACTGGGTGAAACCTCTCATTTGAGGATCATGTTAAAAGTTGAACTTAAGACCCTGAGTGCCCTATGTCCTTCCCACTCACCAAAGATCCCCAGCTGAGCCAGCCCTAACTCCCTGACACAAGAGCCCAGGGAGAGCTGGGAGAGAGGGAAACCCGCTGTGACGTCAGGGCATGGAAGAAGCTCTGACCTTTCTCTCCATGATGGCTTCTCCCCTCCCAAGTGCCTGTGGCCCTGAAGCTTCCAGGGACCCCTGCTTTCCATCCGTGCCCTCCTCTGCTCCCACCAACCCAGCCTCTTCTAAAGCCCCATGGATTTATCTCCATGTGAGTGCCCCAGTCTCAGGCTCTGGCAGTGGCTAAGAGGCTCGGGGACCCTGTGCCTGTCTGGAGGCAGCCTCACTCTATGTGGACCCACGTGGGTTTTTGGAATTCTTTCTACACAGGGTCACCTGCAGGTGTACAATGGGTGCATCATCTCAAGAAGAGCCAATGTGGATGGGTGAGGACCAGGAACCCCCTCAGGCATGCACATGGAAAGATAGAGAGGGGTCCCAGGAAGCAAAGGCTCAGGGGTGGGTCCTGGGCCCTTCTGTCTCCACTAAGCAAAGAGGCCAGTGAGTTTGGCCACAGAATACACACCTACTTCCCATGGGTTCATACCCAAAGGACAAACTCCTTCAGACTCCCTGCTCCATGCACTCGAGATCCCCAGGGCACCTTGAGTTATGATATCAAAAGGAGACAGAAACCAGCTTTTCTCTCTCTGTTTTCAGATAAACAATACTAATGCTAATACTAATACTAACACTCTTACTAATACTAATACAAGTACGAGCACTAGCACTAGTCCTAATACTTATACGAATACCAAGAGGGATATTTTCTGCTTGCTGTTCCAGGAAATGTGCTGAGTGAGCACTTTTTTTCTTTTTATTGGAGTCACCGTGCCAGGGAAGACAGTGGTGAGGGGCCTCCTTTGAGTAAAAACCAGGTAAATTCAGCACCTGCTTGCTCCAGTGTCTGCCCCTCCAGGGCCTCTGTGTCCTGATGCAGAGTCCAGCCTGTTCTCCCCAGGCTCACATCCCTTGTGCCCAGAGACCCACCAAAAAAGAAAGTCCCGAGAAACAGGAAGGAATGCCACCAGCCAGAGACCTCACACTCATGGGCCTCAGAGATATTCATGACCTGAGGAGCACAAAGGGGAGTGTGTAGGGAGCGGATCCCCATTCAGAAAGAAGCAGGTCAGTGCCCCAAGGCCTGGAAGATGCCGGCTGCCTCCTCTGTGCTGTGCTGTGGGGAAGGCAATAATTGTTTAAACAGCTCTTGGTGAGTTTTCCCAAGGAAATAAAGTGCTTGAATTCTTACTGTTTTAAATTCCAGTGCACTTAATAAATATTAACTTTTTTTGTTTTGTTTTGTGATGGAGTCTCACTCTGTTGCCCAGGCTGGAGTGTAATGGCACAATCTCGGCTCACTGCAACCTCTGACTCCCTGGTTCAAGTGATTCTCCTGCCTCAGCCTCCCGAATAGCTGGGATTACGGGCACCTGCCACCATGCCAACCTAATTTTTGTATTTTTGTAGAGATGGAGTTTCACTATGTTGGCCAGGCTGGTATGAACTCCTGACATCAGGTGATCTGACCTCCTTGGCCTCCCAAGTGCCGGGATTATGGGCTGAGCCACTGTGCCGGGACAATATTAACTTTTTTCTTTCATTCCCCTGTATATTTCTAATGGGCAGTGAGAGAGTAGTTCATGTTCTGACAAAGAGTGATTAAAGGATATGGGATAACCATCATATTCCACACGGATTATGAAGATGGCTTTGCAGGACACGGGGCTCCCACTTGTAATCTCAGCACTTTGGGAGCCTGAATTGGGAGGATCAAGACCAGCCTGGGCAACAGTGAGACCTCGTCTCTACAAAAGATAAACAAAATGAGCCAGGCATGGCGGCACACAGCTGTATTTCCAGCTAATTGGGAGGCTGACACGAGAGGATCGGTTCAGCCTGAGAGGCCGAGGCTGCAGTGAGCTGAGATTGCACCAGTGAACACCAGTCTTAGAAACAGAGTGAGGCCCTGTCTTTAGAAAGAAGAAGAACGAAAAAAACAGAAAAGAAAAGACGGCTCTGCACATTTTATCCTTCCGGATCCATGTTTTATCTGCACAGACATTTTTTTTTTTTTTTTTTTTTCTGATCTGCACTGCAGTGACGAGCCAGGTATATTCTGTTGAGCTCATTTTCCAGCTGCCTTGCTTCTTGTTTATCTTCCTCAGCAGCACCCAGTATAGCAGGCGGCGCATCCCAGGCCCTCAGCGGAAGTTTTGTTTTTGTCGTTACTGTTGGTTTGAGACAGAGTTTTGCTCTTGTTGCCATCCAGGCTGGAGTGCAGTGGCACGAGCTCAGCTCCCCGCAACCTCCATCTCCCTGGTTGAAGAGAATCCCCTGCCACCACGCCCAACTAATAGGAAGGGGAGGCACTGGGCGTTAAGAGATGTTCCAAATCTTCTCTGTGGTTTTTCCCAGAGTCTTCCCCTCCAGGGCCACCTGACAATCCTCAGCCCTGGACAATGCTCCTTCCGGATCCATGAGAAAGTGCCAGGCAGCCTGATAGGCCCAGGTTTGACTAACTCCTAGCAAGACCTTCCCCTGGTTTGCAGGAGTAGATAGGGAGTCACTTGGATGACAGGGACTCCAGTCCAGACCCCATTCTCCCTCATTCCCTCCTGCAAAGTTCAATTCTCACAGTCCTGTGAGGCTGTGACAAGTGCAGAGACAGAACTGCCCCATATTCAAAGTGCCTCCCTTCCCCTGGCCACACGCCAAGGCTTCCTCCCTTTGACCTGTCTCTTGTCATTGCATCCAGGGTGGGTGCTCGCCACTGACTCTCTCTCCCCAGGTTTCCCTGCTAGACTACCTCTCTGCCCCTGGGGTGGGGTCAGGCAGCCACTGGAACCTCATGTAGACCAGGGCGAAATCAAAAGTCCTTGGAAACTCACAGCCCCACATCCAGGTCCAAGTCCTTTCAGGGTCTCAGACCCAAGTCCCCAGTTTATCAGGGATGTGGCTCTGTGGGAGTCAGAGAACCGAGTCCCCAACCCTGCTGCCATCTTTCTCCTCCACACTTAATCTGGCCCCCATTAGCTCCTCGGGGACACTCCCTTTCTTGACCCTGTTCTTGTCCTTAGTCCCCCTGGCTCCATCCAGCCTGCAGGGAGTTCCCAGACCTCCCCCACCCAGACTGCTGCAGGCGCCTCCCTCAGCATCCACTGTCTGCTCTCAGAGTGACCTTCTCCTCAGATCTTTATTGGAGGAAAAAAGAGGGGCAGGCCCTGGTCTTGGGAAAGACAGTCATAAATGTGATCTGGAATGAGACCCTCCTGAGGACTAGGGGAGGCCAGCAGGGCCTGGTCAGAGATTTTTCACTGTTAGAAATGCACAGAGGGCACACACCGCAGGCAAGGAAAAGCCCTGCCTCAGAAACAGACTCACTGCTTTCCAGGTGCAGCCTCAACATGTCTAAGACTGGGCCAGGGGAGCCTGGGAAGGGATGGCCCCTGCACCAGGACCTGTCCCAGGCTTTGCCAACAGCCTGGCACTTCTAGGTAAACCAGAGGAATCAGCTCTTCCTGTACAAGTTAGACAAGGTTCCCTCCATCGGTCCCAGGTGCCACTTTAGGTCCAGAGTAGCAGCTGAGGAGCTCCCTGCTTTGTGTCTTCCTGGGTGCACCCAAATCGCTCAGTAGAATTTGGGGAGAATTTATTGGTCACTGCTGATTCCAGGGAGAATATCTCTTAGCATTGTTTGTGGCCATACTCCTGGGTGCAGGAGAGATCCGCTGACATTTCCAGGAAGCAGAGGACTCGGCTTCCCCGACAGCGCAGGCTTGGGGAGGAAAACAGAAGTTCAGAAATATTTTAGAGACCCCGATCAAAAGCCCAGGAGAAGCTTTGGAATCCCAGTAGAAATTCTGTGAGTGGAATTGAGGTCAGGCCGTCCCTTCAGATGGGCTCTGAAGGGTGCTCTGACCTGGACAGCAGAGGAGCACCTTCAGAAGCACAGGCAACCAGAACATGGTAGAAATACCCCCCAAAGGGCAGGATTCTCACTGGGGTCCTGGGGATGGTGCAGAATCCCCCAAGGGGTTCATTTCTCTCCCAAAGTCTGCAGACACAGCTTCCACCATCCATGCTTCCAGATTGAAAAGTCTCCCTCCTTACGTCTGACCACACTGCTCCTCTCTGGGCTCTGCCCCAGCTCACACACTCAGATTCACTTGTCCCAAGCTGGTATTCTGGGGAAGCCCATCATGTGTGTGAGTCATGATGCTTCACCTTCCAGTAGGAGCCAAGACTGTATCTGCCCTCTCTGCCCTCAAAGAAAGTGTGATGCTTTAAGAGTCTGTATTATCTCTTTTGTAATTACGTTTTTATAATTTTTAAACTCAATCTAAAAAACAGTCTTCCAATCCTTTTGCCCAGATGCTCTCAAAATACCTGCCATGTTTTATGTTGTCTTGGTTCCCTCCCAGGGTCCCGTTAGAACACTCAGTCCGGTCCGGCCCAGCCCCCTCCTTACTTTGTAATGTAGACCTGATTTCTTTTAGTGAAGCCTTGACCTTAACCTTGAGATAAATTACGCCCTCAGTAGCTCCTGTCTTCCGCCCAAATGGACATATGATCTACCATGTTAGGTAGCACAAAACCTAGGTGACCAGTGGATACACTGAGATTTTTATTGTGTTTTTTAAGGATGACATCACTGTCTTCTTGAAGCTGTTTTAAATCTGGAACATTTTGATACTTTCAATGTGGCCAAAGGTTCTCCAATAAATAAATACATATATATGTATATGTAAATATATATAAATCCTTCCCTGTATCACTATGAAGGTCACATATTAGTCAAACTTTACCAGTGTTTGTGGAATAAGTGAACACATGAGTTTCTGACCTTCATCTTATTATTAATTCTTTCACTTTCATAAATGCCTATCTAATTTAATCACTTTATGAGAAGAAAGTTGAAAACTCAATCAGGGTTAACTGGGTGGCAGTTCCGGATCTAGTGGGATGTCATTTTCGGATTGGAAGTTGGTAACTGAGAAGGGGGTTGTGCTGAGAAAGGTCAATAAAAGCTCCTGAAGATGCACAGAAGAGCCCGCAGCCCTGGCGCCTGGAGCTACCGCTTGGTTCTCGGAGAGGTCCCAGTACCCTGCAAAGTGAGTCCAGATCTGGCAAGTCACCACCTTTTTAGGGACATGTCCATTTGATCTGATCTTCTGTGTAGCAAGTCACAGAAATGTCTGGAAGACACGAGCACCTATACTCTGGAGAGAAGTCTGGGATAAGGGGAAGATTAGAGGAGACATTTGCTCTGTGTTTTTGGAATGTTTTGCAATGAGAATTCTGTCCAGAGAAAGGCAAAAGGATGAAAAACAAATGAAGCTCACCCACATGTGCCTCTATATACCTCTTACCATGCTGGACTTCCTTTTGTTTTGTTTTGTTTTTCTTTTTCTTCTTATGGTGTCTCGCTCTGTTGCCCAGGCTGGAGTGCAATGGCACAATCTTCAATCACCACAACCTCCACCTCCTGGGTCAAGCAATTGTCCTCCCTCAGCCTCCCCAGTAGCTTGGACTACAGGTATGTGCCACCATGCCCAGTTAATTTTTGTATTTTTAATAGAGACAGGGTTTCAACCATGTTGGCCGGGCTAGTCTCAATCTCCCAACCTAAAGTGATCCGCCTGCTTCAGTCTCCCAAAGTGCTGGGATTACAGACGTGAGCCATTGCACCTGGCCAATTGCTGGACTTTCATGACACACATGGAGTAGCCACAGTATCAAAAGGGCTTTTTTTCCCATAATCCAATTTATTTCTCTTATTGGTAGCGAGCTGTTGACATCCCTAAGTTAGCAATTTAGTGGCTATACTGATGACAAACATTTCCATGCATCACGTGGTCAACAGCATTTGCTACCAAGTGCCAGGTTCCCTGCTCAGCAGTGGGACCCCAGGATGATCGAGACAAAGTTCCTGACCTTTAGCAGTGATACCGAACAAGTGAGATTGTCAATAAAGAAAAAATCCTTGTAAAACATGCCATACCCCTACAATTTGGTAATCATAGTCCTCGGTATTTAACAAAATGAGTAAACCCACACCTGGATGTTTATAGCAGCTTTATTCATAATCGCCAAAACTTGGAAGCAAGCAAGATGCCCTTCAGTCAGTGACTATCCAGTCAGTGAGCTATTCTGAAGCCATAAAAAGACATGAGAGATTCCTAAATGCACGTTATGGTACAAGTGAAAGAAGGCGATGTGAAAAGACTCATCCTGTTAGACATTCTGGAAAAGGCTTTTGCCTTTTTCTATGGAGATGGTAGAAAGTCCAGTGGTTGCCACGGGTTGGGAGTACAATGGGATGAATGAGAAGAGGACAGAGGACTTTTAGGGAAACAAAACTACTCTGCATGATGCTCTAATGGTGGATACATGTCATTATCCCTTTGTTAAAATCCATAGAATGTAAAAACCAGCAATGATCCGTCATGTAAACTATAGACATTGGGTGATAGTGATGTGTCCATGTGGCTGATTGACTGTGCTGAATGCTCTGCACTGGTGTGGGTGTTGATCCTGTGGGGGTGCTGTATATTGAAGGAGGAAGGGGATAGATGAGAACTCTGGACTTTCTGCTTAGTTTCTCTGTGAATCTAAAACTGCTTTAAAGAAAAAAATAGGCTGGGCATGGTGGCTCACGCCTGTAGTCCTAGCACTTTGGGAGGCTGAGGCAGGCACATCACCTGAGGTCAGGGGTTCGAGAGCAGCCCGGCCAACATGGTGAAACCCCGTCTCTACTAAAAAATACTAATACTACTACAAAAACTAACCAGGTATGGTGGCACATGCCTGTAATCCCAGCTACTCAGGAGGCTGAGGCAGGAGAACCACCTGAACCCTGGATTGTGGAGGTTGCAGTGAGCTGAGATCATGCCACTGTGCTCCAGCCTGGGAGACAGAGTGAGACTCCATCTCCAACATAAACAAATAAACAAACAAACAAATAAATAAACCTAGGGCTGGGTGTGGTGGCTCATGCCTTTAAGGGCTAACTCTCAGCAGTTTGGGAGGTCGAGGCAGGTGGATCGCTTGAGCCCAGAAGTTCAAGACCAGCCTGGGCAACATGGTGAAACCTGGTCTCCACTAAAAATACAAAAATAATCCAGGTATGATGGTTCATGCCTGTTGTTCCAGCTATTAGGGGAAATGAAGCAGGAATATCACCTGAGCCTGGGAGGTTGAGGCTGCAGTGAGCCGTGATCATGCCACTGCACTCCAACCTGGATGACAGAGTGAGAACTTGTCTTAAATTAAAATAAAATAAACTCAATATTTTTAAAAACTGTAATGTTTCCTTTCAAAGCTAAAATTGTGTTATTCTAAATATATTTTAAAGAAGAAAGGATTATTGTTCAGTGTCTTTAAAATTAGTTTTAAAATCTCATTTGTTTTGAGATTCCAAACCAAGTTAAGTATTCTTTTTCTGCCCCCGCTTGAGACGGAGTCCTCCTCTTTCACCCAGGCTGGACTGCAGTGGCGCGATCTCGGCTCACTGCAACCTCTGCCTCCCGGGTTCAAGCGATTCTCTTTCTCTTGCTTCAGCCTCCTGAGTATCTGGGATTACAGGTGCCCATCACCACGCCCAGCTAATTTTTTGTATTTTTAGTAGAGACGGGGTTTCACCATGTTGGCCAGCCTGGTCTCCAACTCCTGACCTCGTGATCTGCCTGCCTCAGCCTCCCAAAGTCCTGGGATTACAGGCGTGAGCCACCGCACCTGGCCATTAACCATTCTTAAAATATCACATTGCATTCTTTGAAAGTTCTATATCGTTCATATACATAAATTACAACACAAATCTTTATACTTAAATAATATTTACATTGTAGTAAATTATTTTTTTCTTGTTCTGTCACCCAGGCTGGAGTGCAGTGGCATGATCCTGGCTCCCTGCAACCTTCACCTCCAGGGTTCAACCAAATGTCCTGCCTCAGCCTTCCCAATTGCTGGGATTACAGGCGAGTGCCACCATGCCCAGCTAATTTTTTGTATTTTTAGTAGAGACGGGATTTCACCATGTTGGCCAGGCTGGTCTCAAACTCCTGATCTGAAGTGATTCACCTGCCTCGGCTTCCCAAAGTGTTGGGATTACAGGCATGAGCCACCGCACCTAGCTCATAAGAGGAAATTTTTTAAAATACTGTAAAATATAGTCCTTGCAACACTAAATTACACCATATGGTCTGATCTAAGAGCAAATGGCACCCGAGACCCACAGATTGGAAATTTTTATCTTATTAGGAATGAATCCAGTGCTGAACTGCCTGCCCTGCCCCCTGCTGGCTCCTGGGGCTCCGCTGTTAGGGAGAATCATGATGAAATTTGTGGTGACTTGAAGAAGCTGAGTCCCATTGTAGGCCCTGGGCTCTTGTTTCCTCCCTGTTATCAGGAATAGGAGATGAGATTGAAACGTGGAAAACGCTGGGACTTCTGCTAAGAAGAGAAAAAAGATCAAGATGTATTGATATTACTATGTGCCAGGCCCTGTACCAAGCCCTAAACATAAACCATCTTATTGGATCCTACTAGGGTCCTGTAAGCTGTTGGACAACATCATCCTCATTTTACAGGGAATCTGAGGCTCTTGGCTAAGATCCCTGACAGCAACACCAGCCCCTGAATCCTCAGCAGGATCCTTCACTTGGGTGCCCATTATGCAGGCTTCCTCAGCACAGGGAGGTCACTCATCACCCACAGGCACTTGATCGTTCTCCACCCTTGGATGATGTGTGATTCCAAAACACGCTGCACTAGTCTCTTCCTTGATAGGGAGAGAAGGAAGGTGTTACGAGATCTTTCATCGATCTGACCTAGCTTCCCCAAAAGATGTATCTTTTTAAATGTCAGATGGAAATATTTTAAAAGTGTTACATGCCTGTATAGTTTTAGTATTTTATTTAAAGGGAATGTGGCTGTCTTTACTGGCTACAACCAGTTTAATTCAAGAAGGGCTGCTAGTCATCAGGGGAACAAGCAAGGGTTGGTGCCTCCCAGAGGCTCCAGCTAATACACAATATGGACATCCCCTTCCAGGGCAGCGGGAATAGAGTGGCTCCTTGTGTGTCCACCCACTAAGGCTTCTGGAACCACGTGGAGACTCACAAGGAGTGGCCAGGGTCGCAGCATCTGGCGAGCAGTGAAAGACCCTGAGAAGAGGGTGCTTTCCATGTGGATTGGCTCGCTGTTCTTGCCCACTAATGTTCCAGACCCTGGGTGTCCACCAGTATTAACCCACTGAACAGCCACAGAAACTAACAAGGAGGTAACAGATGTCTAAAGAGAAGTGAAGAACTGGAGGAGGCCAAGTGTGGAAGCCAACACTTATAATCCCTGCACTTTAGGAGGCCAAGGCAGGAGAATCACTTGAGCTCAGGAGTTCCGAATCAGCCTGGGCAAGACAGCAAGACCTTGTCTCTACTAAAAAAGTATCCAGGCGTGGTGACTCACATACCTGTAGTCTTAGCTACTCAGGAGGCTGAGGTGGGAGGATCGCTTGAACCCAGGAGATTGAGGCTGCAGTAAGCTATGATTGTGCCACTGCACTCTAGCCCGGGTGACAGAACAACATCTTTAAAAAACAAACAAAAAAATAGTTAGACGCAGTGGCTCACACCTGGAATCCCAGCACTTTGGGAGGCCGAGTTGGGTGGATCACCTGAAGTCAGGAGTTTGAGACCCGCCTGACCAACATAGTGATGAAACTCTGTCTGTACTAAAAATACAAAAATGAGCTGGGCATGGTGGCACATGCCTGTAATTCCAGCTACTTGGGAGGCTGAGGCTGGAGAATCTCTTAAACCGTGGAGATGGAGGTTGCAGTGATCTGAGATGTCAATTGCACTCCACATTACAGCCTGGGCAACAAAAGTGAAACTCTGTCTCAAAAAAAAAAAAAAGGAAGGAAATTGATTAAAATAACCAAATTTCATTTAAATGCCTTGATTTTCTGGGGCTGCATCTTATTGATTGGACAACTCAGTGCCTTCTTTTTCCATCAATAACTGAAGATTCCTGGGGCTTAAACTGGAAAGCAGGTTACTTGACAACAGAGGGCACCAGATAGTTTCCACTTAGTTTCCTTTTATTTCTGACTGTTTCTTTACAACCATCCATGGAAGGGGAACTCCCTCATGTATTCTCAAGCCTGAATTCCACTCTAGACATTCCCATTCCCATTTTTGACTCTATAGGACACATGTCCCCAAAGTCTCATTGAATCCATGTCAACATTTCCCCCAAGTCTGGCCCCTGCTTGATCACCTTTCCTTTCCCACTTCAGAGCCGGTGTCTGAAACGGTGGTTTCTGTGCTCCCTTTAGGATGTGTGTAAGACCTAGGTTTTAGTTTCCAAGTGTCCAGAAGAAAGCATTTGATATATCCACCCAAATAGGCAGGTATTCAACAGCAGCACTGATCTACCTCCAGGCCATAAAATGTCCTGTTGCCACAGTCAGCGCAGTAGTCAGTACAGAACAAGATCCTCTTGGGGTGCCGTAAGTCCCTCACTCTCCCCATCAGCTCAGCCCGAAGTTGGGCAAATCTGCGCCAGCAGAGAGTACCACCAGCATCATAACTGTCCCGCGGGGCAGGATACAGCTCCAGGCATAAGTTGTTGAGTATGATTGTGTGGCACAGCAGGTTCTCCAGGGTGGCCATGGAGATGGGATTTCCACAGAAGCTGAAGGTGGTGAGCTCAAAGCAGCGGCTCAGGGCAGGCAGGATGGTGCTGACTTGGGAGTCTACGATGCCACAGTCATCTAAGCCCAGGTACTCAAGGGTGGCTGCAACTTTTCCTAGCAGAACTTGGAGAGGCACAAGACATAAATTGGCCAGTCTGATGCCCCTCAGGTCCAGGGTCTTTAGCTGACTGACACTCGGGCACTGGGACAGATGCCTCAAGTCAGATTCCAAAAGCACACAGTTAGTTATTGCGAGGATCTTTAACGGGGTCTTCAGACAGCTGGGGAGAGAAAGCAAGAAGTTAGTTCTGGAGAATCATAGGGGCGAGTGGAGGGTGGTGGAGAATGTCAAGGTGAAGGATGAAGACCATTTTGCCCAAGCCCAGGGTCATTCTGATTGTCTGGTCAACACTTAGGATGCTGCGTGATGAAGAGCTTTGTCATTGAGGTCACTTCCATTTTGGGCCCGGAGCAGTAACTCACGCCTGTAATCCCAGAATTTCGGAGGCTGAGACTGGCGGATTACTTGAGGTCAGAATTTTGAGACCAGCCTGGCGATCATGCCAAAACCCCCTCTCTACTAAAAATGCAAAAATTAGCCAAGTGTGGTGGCTGGTGCCTACAATTCCAGCTACTTGGGAGGCTGAGGCAGGAGAATCGCTAGAACCTAGGAGGTGGAGGTTGCAGAGAGCAGAAATCCTGCCACTGCACTCCAGCCTGGGTGACAGGGTGAGACTATGTATTAAAAAAAAAAATCCATTTGAGGCTGAGTCTTTTCACCGTCATTTATGGAATGGATCAAGTTCACAGAATCCCTAACGCTCCCTTTCCTCATCTGTCAGGCAGAAAATCACATCTCTGGGCCACACGAGCCCAGCGGAGACGCAGGCAGAAGGGACAAACCCAGACAGGATCCTGCAACATCAGCTGGGGTGGGCAGGCTGCACGCGTCCCTGACACGCCTGTATCATCAGCAAGCCGTCTATCACTTTCACCCCTCTTTGTGCCTGCTCCCTGACCCTCTGTTTCAGAATCGTGCATTTCCTAGGTAATTAATTTACTTGGAGCTCAAAGCAACCTATTACAACAGGGATAGAGATGGGATCATTCGTGTTCACCAAGCTGTGGGGCACAAAGCTGATACTCTGAAATGTGCAGGTTTGCTGAGCATCCCCCTCTTCGGTGCCCACTTCACTTCCCCACTTCCCATCATCTCCTCAAAAATTATCTTGTTGGCTGGGTGTGGTGGCTCACGCCTATAATCCCAGCACTTTGGGACCCCAAGGCGGGTGGATCACCTGAGGTCAGGAGTTTGCAGATAGCCTGGTCAACGTGGTGACACCCTGTCTCTACTTAAAATGTAAAAATTAGCCAGGTGTGGTGGCCCACACCTGTAATCCCAGATACCTCACCTGCCTCTATTGGGATGGTTGTGTGAAACCCATTTCAGGACAGAGCCACCAACGGGACAATACGTGGACATTCTAGTGTCCCCTGCACTGTTACATCCTCATGGGCTGGCTCACAGTAGATGCCCACTAGCGTTTACTGTAACATAGGCTCTGCTGTGGTCTGCAGAGAAAGCTCACCCCCCTCGCTCACCTGAGCAGCTGGTCCAGGTGGCCTGCAAGGAAAGAAACAGAGTTCATATAAAGCTTTTGGAGGTAGTGCAGCTTGAGGAACTGAGAGGTGAACTGGGTAACAAACTCCTTCTGCTTTGTGGAAACGTAGTGAGAGACGTCCACGTGGGAGAGATCGAGCCTCTGAAGATTCCTCATCTGGCCCAGGTATGGGGTAAACTGTGTCAGGATGGGCAGTATCCAACTGCAATTCACTTCCACCTCCTGGATACAGTCCAGGTTCACCATTTTCAGGATGTTTCTGATATTGTGGAAGGGCATTCCCAAAATTTTCAGCTTCTTACAGCACAAGTGTAGTAAATCTTTCCTCTGCTTGACCCACAGAAGGAGGCAGGTGAGATATTCATCCAGAGTCCTGGTCTTGAGCCAAAGGTCTATGAACACAGTCAAGGGCTGCTGTCCTCTCATGCTTGGACAGTCCTGCACTGGTTTTCTGCTCCTCATGGCATTGGGAAAGCACCCATGGGCCATGGCTTCAGACCAAACCATCCAGAAGTTCTCACTGACATCCTGTAAATCCAGCACTTGAAGCTTCCACCGCCTGTGGGAAAATAGAGGCGAGACTGAGAATTTAAGGACTCACTTCTGAACTTATACTCCACATCCTGGATAGCAGCTGCTCCCCTCCCTGCTTCTTCTCCCTCTCTCTGACTGTTTTCCACCCTGTTTTCCCCTTGGATCCTGCCCAGTTCCACTTTTTTTTTTTTTTTTTTTTTTTTTGAGATGAATTTTCCCTGTCACCCAGGCTGGAGTGCAGTGGTGTGATCTCAGCTGACTGCAACCTCCACCTCCCAGGTTCAAATGATTTTCCTGCCTCAACCTCACAAGTGTCTGGGATTACAGGCTCCCACCACCATGCCCAGCTAATTTTTGTATATTTAGTAGAGTCGAGGTTTGACCATGTTGGAGAGGCTGGGCTCGAACTCCTGACCCTACGTGATCTGCCTGCCTTGGCCTCCCAAAGTGCTAGGATTACATTGTGAGCCACCATGCCCGGCCCAGTTCTCATTTTTCGTGGTGCCTTTCAGTGCCACTAGAGGAGAGGTTCCTGTTACCTCCATGGACGCTGGGTGGTAAGCAGTCCTTTCCCTGAGGAGCTGCGGAATGGCCAAGGCCTCTCTGAGCTTTCCCACCAGCGCCATCCCCTCTTGGGCCTCCCCACTTCTCATGACCCATCTGGTCCTTCTCTGGACACCTGTGAACTCCGCGCCAGCCCACCTGGGCCACCTCACCTGAGACGAACCCCCTGGGTAAGCAGTGCATCAAGTCCATCAAGCACAGCTTGGAAGGTCTCCAGACAAACAATCTTTATCAGAGGCCTCAAAGGGAGGCGGCGGAAGGGCCAGGCCTGCACCATCAGCTTCAGGGCCTCACAGCGTCTCCTGCTGAAGGCCTCCATGAACAGGGGGGGAAAAAGTTCTGTGGGCAGCTCCTCCAGGGTGGACATGGTCAAGGCCTGGTCCCTCAGCAGGCTCCGCCCCGCCAGCTCCAGGAGTCTGGGTGGAGTCCGGACGCTCATCTTCACCAATCTGCAAGGAAAAGTTCCACAGGACAAGTCCAGAGAAAAGGCATCACTCTCAGGCCAAGCCCCTGCAATCTCATCTTCTCCCAGGGCCAAAGTCACCGCTCTGGCGAGGGTGAAAGAGTCCTCAGTTTACTCCAATTCTACTCTGTACTCATGGCCACAAAGCCAGCATTCTGCCTCTGCTGCATCAGCATGAGCGTCTCCCAAGCAGTGAGGAGGCAGGACCCGCACTAGCCCTTCCTCTCTATCCGGTGCTCCAGCCAGTGACTAGTGAGCATGGAGGAGCCTGAAAACTAACCCCTCCCACCTTTGGGGGAAATTTCTAATTACTCAAGATTCTAAAACAATGGGAATGGGAGTGTCACAAGCCTACATGCCTACATTCCCAGTTCCTACAAATTAGCTGGTTGGGAACATTCATGGAGCACCCCTAGAACGGTTTCTATGTGTTTTCTTTTAATTATTTAAGCTTTCTTTCTCTTTCTCTCTCTCTTCTTTCCTCCTCTCCCTCTTTCCCTCCCTTCTTTTTTCCCTCTCTTCTTCCTTTCTTTCTTTCTCTCTCTCTTTCCTTCCTTCCCTCCCTCCCTTCTTCCTTCTTCCCTTCTTTCCCTCCGTCCCTCCTTCCCTCCTTCCCTCCTTCCTTCCTTCCTTCCTTCCTTCTCTCCATCCCTCCTTCCCTTCTTTCTTTCTCTCTCTCTCTTTCTCTTTCTTTCTCTTTCTTTCGTTCTGACAGCGTCTTGCTCTGTCACCCAGGCTGGAGTTCAGTGCTGGGATCTCCACTCAGTGCAGCTTTGACCTCCCAGACTCAGAGGATTCTTCCACCTCAGCTTCCCAAGTGCCTGGGACCACGGGCATGCATCACCATGACCAGCTAATCTTTTAATTTTTGACTGTTTGTAAAGACAGTGCATTTTGCTGTGTTGTCCAGTCTGGTCTTAGAATGAAACAATCCACCTGCCTTGGCCTCCCAAAGTGCTGGGATTACAGGTGTGAGCCTCCACCCCAGCCTCATTATTGAAAATTTCAGTGAGAAGCTTTGAAATCTATGTGACATTGTTACACATCATTTACAAGACAGATGTTCCCAATACACACCTTTTACACATATTAAAAATGAACCACTTTGGCTGTGCATGGTGACTCACACCTGTAATCCCAGCACTTTGGGAGGCTGAGGATGGTGGATCATCTCAGGTCAGGAGTTCGAGACGAGCTGGCCAACATGGTAAAACCCTATCTCTACTAAAATTAGAAAAACTAACCTGGTGCAGTGGTGTGCACCTGTAGTCCAAGCTACTAGGGAGGCTGAGGCAGGAGGATCGCTTGAACCCAGGAGGCAGAAGTTGCAGTGAGCTGACATTATACCACTGCACTCCAGTTTGAGAAATAGGCTAGATTCAAAAAATAAAAAAAAAAAAATAAAAAAAGAGAGAGAGAACTAGATTTGATTAGACTTCTTAAGCCCCACCCAGTTAATTCTGATTGGATTTTTGGCTTTCTTTTAGGTTAACTGATTGAATTAGACATTCATCCATCAAAGTGAAAGATTTATGGATAGGGTGAAAGTGCAGGACTCATTCACTGATTGACTCCACAAACATGGAGCTTTACTAATATGTGTCCTTCATAGTCCTGAGTGTGAGATAGGGAAGGGTTGAATCTCTTCCTGACATTAGACAGAAAGAAAAAAACTTGAAAGTATCTTTGTTGAGGGATCCTTGGCCACATCAAATGTATCAAAATATTTCAGAGTTGAAACAGTTTTACAAAGACACACATGACTGTCCCTAAGAAAACACAGTAGAAATCTTCATGTATCCAATGATCACCTGGGTGGTATAATTTAATTTTTTTGGAGTGGGGGGAGCTGATGCCCAGGCTGGAATGCAGTGACACCATCTCAGCTCACTGTAACCTCCACCTCCCAGGTTCAAGTGATTCTCATGCTTCAGCCTTCCACGTAGCTGGGATTACAAGCATGCACCCCCACACCCATGTCTCCATCCAGGTGGAAGAGTTACAATGAGGATGTGACTGGTTTAAGATTAAGGTGAAAGATACTCTTTGGTTAAGATTTTTTTCTTTCTTTTTTTTTTTTTTTTAACAGGGTCTTACTCTGTTGCCCAGGCTGGAGTACAGCAGTGGTGTGAGCATGGCACACTGCACCCTCAATCTTCTGGGCTCAAGTGATTCTCCCACCTCAGTCACCCAAATAACTAGGAATACAGATGCATCCCACCATGCCCTAACTTACTTTTTTTTTTTTTTTTTTTTTTTTGAGGCCGACCAGCATTGGCTCATGGCTGTAATTCCAGCACTTTGGGAGGCCAAGGCAGGTGGATCACTTGAGGTCAGGAGTTCAAGAGCAACCTGGCCAGCATGGTGAAACCCCACTGCTGCTAAAAATACAAAAATTAGCCACGCATGGTGGCAGACAAATGTAATACCAGCTACTTAGGAGGCTGAGGCATGAAAATTGCTTGAGCCTGGGAGGCGGAGGTTGCAGTGAGTTGAGATCATGCCACTACACTCCATCCTTGGCAACAGAGTGAGACTCCATCCCCCCGTCAAAAAAAGAATATGTGGTAGAGATGCATTTCTGCCATGTTGCCCTGGTTTGTCTCAAATGCCTGGGCTCAAATGATCCTCCCACCTTGCCCTCCCAAAGTGTTGGGGTTACAGGCATGAGTCACTGCTCCCATGAACAGTTAAGAAATGACATAAACCAAAGCACAATCCAATTTTTTGAAAGAAAGACAAAACTGCATTTAGAGAAAAAAATTCAAATCTTCAAATTGTTCATATGAGGAAAAAAAAAAACAAAAAACAGGATACAACTCTGTGCCATCACAGGCTGCACTGTCACCATCCTAGACGGGCTGACTGTAGGTCAGATGGGAGTGTCCTTACAGAAATTAGGGACTTACCAGATCTGGAGTCACTTTGCGGGTTGCTCAGACCTCAGGAAGAATCGAGCTGTAACTCCAGGCTTGAAGACTTTGGGTCTCTCCTGTGGGTCTTTAGAAGCTTTTATTGACCTTTCTAATCACAACTCCCATCCACGCCTCTCCGCTTATCCACTGCTAGCTTCCAATCTACAAGTGATATCTGATTGGGTTCCTGAAGCTCCACCCAGTTAATCCTGATTAAGTTTTTGGCTCTCCCCAGATGAATGGAATGTGTCAGATATCCATTCATCTCAGATATCCATACCAAATTCTTGAATCATAAAATTGACAGTGTTAGGGATAGGGTGGAAGTCAAGAGTTCATCCATTCAAGGCTGGGCGAGGTAGCTCATGCCTGTAATCCCATCACTTTGGGAGGACAAGTGGGTGGATCACCTGAGGTCAGGTGTTCAAGACCAGCCAGGCCAACATGGTGAAACCCCATCACTTCAAAAACACAGAAATTTGCCGGGGATGATGGTGGGTGCCTGTAATCCCAGCTACTTGGGAGGCTGAGGCAGGAGAATCGCTTGAACCCAGGAGGTGAAGGTTGCCATGAGCTGAGATCGTGCCACTGCACTTCAGCCTGGGTGACAGAATGAGACTCTGTCTAAAAAAAATAATAGTAATAAATGAAAAATAAATAAAATAAAAAGAAATAGAAAACTTTTGCCAAGTAAGTTTTACATTTACTTTCCTTCTAACATCCTTATTCACTTTTAAAACATAGGTTACAGCTCCTCATGAAATGAATCAGACAGCTTTCCATATTTCCCTTTCTTTCTGGAATATCTTATGTAAGACAGAAAATACCGACTGGGCATAGTGTCTCACACCTGTAATCCCAGGACTTTGAGAGGCTGAGGCGGGCAGATCACTTCAGGTCAGGAGTTTGAGACCAGCCTGGCCATTATGGTGAAACCCTATCTCTACTAAAAATGGAAAAATTAGCCAGGTGTGGTGGTGGGTGCCTGTAATCCCAGCTACTTGAGAGGCTGAGGCAGGAGAATCGCTTGAGTCTGGGAGGCCGAGATTGCAGTGAGCAGAGATTGTGCAATTGCACTCTAACGTGGGCGACAGAGCAAGACTCCATCTTAAAACAAACACAAAAACAAGCAAACAAAAAACTGACAGTTTGGAAAAAAATCACATGGAAATTATCTGAGCCTAGAGACTTGAGTGAGTGAGGTCTCTGATTAGAATTTATTTATTTATTTTTTTGAGACAGACTCTCACTCAGTTGCCTAGGCTGGTATGCAGGGGCAGGATCTCGGCTCATTGCAACCTCTGCCTCCTGGATTCAAGCAATTCTCCTGTCTCAGTCTCCCGAGTAGCTGGGATTACAGGCATGTAATTTGATTTTTGCATTTTTAGTAGAGATGTGGTTCCACCACATTGGGCGGGCGGGTCTCAAACTCCTGACTTCAAGTGATCCTCTAGCCTCGGCCTCCCAAAGTGCTGGGATTACAAGCAGGAGCCACTGTGCTCAGCCAATAGATAACAAATTCAAGAAAATGGTTTTGTCTGGGCAGAAAGTAAGAGACAAGACTCCGGCAATAAGGGAGGGTCACCCAGGAAGACTCATCTGGAAGGTGATTCATCAGGGGAAATCTGAAGCAAATATGGCAAAATGTTAACAATAAAGCTGGGTGTGAGTAACTTTGTGTTTTATGTATTACTCAGTAGACTTTTCTGTGTATTTGGAATATTATGAAAATTATACTGAGAATATATGAGAGACTAAGATATCGTGATTGGAATGTGCAGAATTCTTTTTTTTTTTTTTTTTTTTTTTGAGACAGGGTCTCAGTTTGTCACCCAGACTGGAGTGCAGTGGCACTATCTCGCCTCACTGCAGCCTTGACCTCCTGGGCTCAAGCCACCCTCCAGTCTCAGCTCCCTAAGTAGCTGGGACTACAGGTGTGCACCACCACACCTGGCGAACTTTTTGTAGAGACCGAGTTTCACCATGTTGCCCAGGCTGGTCTTAAACTCCTGAGCTCAAGCAGTGTGCCTGCCTTGGTCTCCCAAAGTACTAGTATTACAGGGGTGAGTCATTGTGCCCAGCCCAGAACACTTTAGAGAAATTCTGCTAGAAATGGGAAGAAATGAATGCTAGCTAGAGACTCCTATGGCAGCAAACACAGTTTTTTTCTTTCTTTTCCTTTTGCTTCATTTTCAAAATGAAAGATTGTGAAGAGCCTGGTCATAAGCTGATGAAAATGATTTATCAGAGACAAGAAAATTGATCCAGAAGAGATGGGATAAATACAGGGAAAGCTTTGAGAAGCCAAAGAGAAGCTTTAGTGTGGACAAGGAATTTAGTACCATACGGTCTGTAATAGTAAAATAAATGTACATCAACAGGCAAAGGTTAAACCGTGCACCATTCGTTTTATAAACTACTCTATGCCAGCTAATTAGAATGAGGACAAATCTTCAAGATTTACACTTAAGTGGAAAAAAGTGAGATGATCAATACCACAGTAAAACACTATTTCTATAAGGAAAGATAAAACCAGACATCGTCCGGCCGGGCCCAGTGGCTCTACTAAAAATATGACATTAGCTGGGAGTAGTGGCGCACGCCTATAATCCCAGGTGCTCTGGAGGCTGAGGCAGGAGAATAGCTTGAACCCTGGAGGTGGAGGCTGCAGTGAGCCGAGATCTCACCATTGCGCTCCAGCCAGGGCAACAAGAGGGAAACTCTGTCTCAAAAAAAACCCAAAACACCCAAAAAAAACCAAGATACTAAAAAACTCAGACATCTCTATGCACACATAAGGATGTTTAGGAAGGCACACTAAACTGAACTATCTGGAGAGGAGGTAGGGATGGAGGGAAAGTTCAGAGGAGACATTTGTTGTCTGTATTATTGGACTGTCTTACGTTGAGAATCCTGTCTGTATTAATTGCAGGGATGGGGGATGTACGAGAAACAAATGAAGTTGCCCGCATGTACTTCTTCTGATTACTGGACTTCAAGATACACAGGGAGTGACCACAGCGCCACCACGGCTATGTCTTTCATATCCAACTTATTTACATAATTGGTAGCCCGCTAATGTTGACCTCCCCAAATTGACAAATCAGTGGCTGTGAACTGATAGTGTTCTATGCGCCATGTGGTCAACAGCATTTGCTAGCACACATCAGGCGCCATGCTCACCTGTAGGACCACAGGGTAACAGAGACAGAGTCCCTACCCTTTTATTTCTTTTTTGAGTTGGAGTTTTGCTTTTGTCGCCCAGGCTGGATGGCACGATCTTGGCTCACTGCAACCTCCACCTCCCAGGTTCAAGTGATTCTCCTGCCTCAGCCTCCCGAGAAGCAGGGATTACAGGAACATACCACCATATCCGGCTAATTTTTGTATTTTTAGTATAAACGAGGTTTCACCAGGCCAATCGTGGTTTCTCACGCCTGTAATCCCAGTACTTTGGGACACCAAGATGGATGGTCACGAGGTCAGGAGTTCAAGACCAGCCTGGTCAAGATAGTGAAACCCCATCTCTACTAAAAACACAAAAATTAGCCGGGTGTGGTGGTACGTGCCTGCAATCTCAGCTACTCAGGAGGCTGAGGCAGAAGAATCACTTGAACCCGGGAGGCAGAGGTTGCAGTGAGCTAAGATCACACCACTGCACTCCAGCCTGGGTGAGAGCAAGACTCTGTCTAAAAAATAAAAAAAAGAAAAGAGAAAGAAAAAAAGAAACGGGGTTCAACATGTTGGCCATGCTGGTCTCGAACTCCTGACCTCAGGTGATTCTCCTGCCTTGCTCTCCCAAAGTGCTGTGATTACAGGTGTGAGTCACTGCTCCCAGCCTAGTCCCTAACCTTTAAGAGGCAGTGTCTGTCTAGCAGATGAGATTGTCCAGGAAAAAAATTCTAAAATACCCGTAGTGCACTATCCAGTAATCATCATAGCCGATATTTACCTAAATGAGTAAACCTGCCCACAGATGTTTGTACCAGCTTTATTCGTAATTGCCAAAACTTGGAAGCAACCAAGATGCCCTTCAATAGTGAATGGATAAAAATAGTGACTCATCCAATCAATAGATTATTAAGCCCTGAAGTGACATGGAGGATCCCTAAATGCATGTTATGGTACAAGCTAAACGAAGTCAATGTGAAAAGATGACATCCTGTGAGACAATCTGGAAAAGGCAAGACTGCAGGCACAGCAGAAAGCCCAGTGGCTGCCAGGGATTGGGGTACAGTGGGATGAATAGGCAGAGCTGAGAGGCTTTGTAGGAAGTGAAACTACTCTGCATGATGCTATAATGGTGGAAACGTCATTATCCATTTGCCAAAACCCATAGAATGGGCCCAGCGTGGTGGCTCATGCCTATAACCTTAGCACTTTGGGAGGCCGAGGCAGGAGGATCACCTGAAGTCAGGAGTTCAAGACCAGCCTGGGACCAGCATGGTGAAACCACGTCTCTGCTAAAAATAAAGCATTAGCCAGGAGTGGTGGTGTGCGCCTATAATCCCAGCTGAAACTCCACTAAAAAAAAAAAAAAGAAAAGAAATATTTTACAAGTGTTATATGCCTCTATGAGTTTCATAGTTAGATAAAAGGGAATATGATATCTTTACTGGTGAGAGCTAGTTTAATTCAGCAAGGGCCGCTGCCCACCGTGAGGACAGGCACGGGCTGGCGATGCCCTGAGGGTCCTGCTCATGCGCACTGCGGGCCTCCCCTTCCAGGGCAGGGGCCAAATGTTTTGTAGAGATAGGGTTTTGCCATGTTGTCCAGGTTGGTCTCGAACCCCTGGGCTGAAATGATCCTCCCGCCTTGGCCTCCCAAAGTGTTGGAGTTACAGGCAGGAGTCACTGCTCCCACCAAGAATTTTCTTTCTTTAAATTCCTGGTTGAATAAGGACTTGTTTATTTTGAGGAAAAAAGGTCCCAAACATCAAGGTGTTCACAAAAATAACCCACAGTATCAACTTTAGAAAACAAGTTTTAAGATTATAACACTAATTATTTTCCTGAGGATGCATTTGACATGCCAAGTCTCATTCACAAAAATATATCGTTAGATTTTTGTTGAAGTGCCCCACACAGCACACTAACATGGGGGTGTAACACACATAATTCTAACTCCAAGCTGCTTTCAGGAGCTGCTCAACTCCATGAGATTGCCTTTGCAGTTAGGGAAGCAACTACTGAACTTACGTGTGAATGAAAAGAATTGTATTCCCTACAAAAAAAAAAGAGATTATTTTGGAGACAGTTGATAACCATACATCCTTTTTACTGTTAAGTTACAAAGAGGCATCTAAATTACAAGAAAATATTGCAGGGTAAGACTTAAGAAAACTACTAGGAGCATCAAGGGAAGTGAAAATGGGACTAGGTGCAGGGCAAAAAAAATGAATTAATGAATATGGGAAGGACAAGGATGAGGAGAACAGTAAGCATGTGCTGAAGATAGAGGTAAAAAAATAATGGGATAAGATTTCTAAACCCCACTATGTGCTTCAGAGTCATCCTGGCCATTGGCGCCGTCTCTCTTATCCTCTCCTTCCTCAGCCTCTTTTTCATCATCCTTGATCAACTCCAGCTGCTCATCCGCCCGATCTTCATTATCAGCATCGCCCAGTAGGGGCCGCTCGTCAGCAGAGCCATCTGCGCCCCCCTCAGACTCCAGCTTCACGTGAGCCTCCCCTTTCTTCACGGAGCTGCTGCTCTGCTCCTCTTGTGACGTAGCGTTCTTCACCTCTACTCCTTCTTTGCTCTGTTCCTTTTCAATGTTTTCCAGGTTTTGCAGGAGAGAAGCCACTTTCTCTTTTATCTGGGTCAACTCCTGCTTGATGGCCTGAAGGTCGTCTCCTTTCAACTTTCCAGACTTGTGAGATCCCCTCTGTCCACTCTTGGAACCGAAGCCACTTGTGCGCCTTCCTGAGGTGCTTCCTGACACGCGCGGACGTTTCGAGGGCCCTCCAGCCAGAGCAACAGGAGGAGGAGGAGGGATCCGTGCTGGGAAACTGTACATCCGACCGTAATAATCCCGTTGGAAGTCATAGTCCGAGTCAAAGGAGGAGCCGGACGTCTCCGCTGCTGATCGTTTCCCGCCTGCTTTTCGCTGGTTCGCTTTTGGCTCCGCAGCCAGGTTTATATCCACAACCTGGCCGGCAACCATTCTGCCGTCCTCTCCCGCCACAGCGGCGCGGGCGTTTTTCTCCTTAGCGTATTGAACGAAGGCAAAGCCCTTATGAACAGAGCAGCCCGCGACTCTGCCATACTTGGAAAAGATGGCCTCCACATCAGATTTCTTGACAACGAGAGTGTTGAGATTCCCAATGAACACACGGGAGTTCACGGAGTGAGGATCTGTCTTGTTGGTAACGTTGCTGGCCATTGTGGTTGATGAGAAGGTTTCTCAAAAAGCCAAAACAGGAGGCAAGAGGGAGAAGAGATTCGATTCCAAGTCTCCTCCTCCCGGGTTCTACGTGGAGAAGCCAACTGCGGCTCGACGTCGGAAATGCGGCCACAACCGCTCAGTCTTCGTCTCTTCACAAAACGGCCCCCAACAAGAATTCTGAAATGACATAAAAAAGGCACAATCACAATTTTTGAAATAAAGACAAAATTGCATTTAGAGGAAAAAATATCAAAGCTTCAAACTGTTCATATGAAAAAAAGAAAAGAGACAGGGTATAGGTAGCTCTGTGCCATCACAGGCTGCACTGTCACCATCCCAGACCGGCTGACTATAGGTCAGATGGGAGTGTCCTTACAGAAGTTAGGAACTTACCAGATCCGGATGTAGTTTAGAAGGTGCTCAGACCTCAGGAAGAACCAAGCAGTAACTCCAGGCTTGAAGACTTTGGGTTTCTCCTCTGGGTCTTTAGAAGCTTTTATTGACCTTTCTAATCACAACTCCCACCACGCCTCTCCACTTATCCACTGCTAACTTCCAATCAAAAAGTGATATCTGATTGCGTTTCTGAAGTTCCACCCAGTTAATCCTGATTGGGTTTTTGGCTCTCGCAGATTAATGGATTGAACCAGATATCCATTCTTATCACATATCCATATTCATTTCATGAATCAAGAAATTGACAGTGTTAGGAATAGAGTAGAAGTCAAGAATTCATTCCTTCAAGGCCAGGCGAAGTGGCTCACGCCTGTAACCCCAGCACTTGGGGAGGCCAAGTCGGGTGGATCACCTGAGTTCAGTAGTTCAAGACCAGCCTGGCCCACATGGTGAAACTCTGTCTCCACAAAACACACACACACACACACACACACACAGAGAGACAAAACAAAAAACCTTTGAGGACAAAACCTTGTTCACTCATGGTCTATATTTAATGTACTTCCACTAGAAGTGAGAAATTCTCATGGTTTGCATAATATTTTAAAATTATCAATCACTCCAAAGGTATATCTACTATTTGTAAAAGTATTAACTACTTTGTCTTTGACTATATGACAAGCTCTAGTAGGGGTGTATATTACTGTAAATTGTTCTGATATAAACTCTAAAATAAACACAAAAGTATTAACCAACTTTTAAAACAGGATAAATAGGTCAGGTGCGGTGGCTCGTGTCTGTAATCCAGCACTCTGGGAGGCCAAGGCGGGCAGATCACGAGGTCAGAAGACGGAGAACATCTTGACCAACATAGTGAAACCCCATCGCTACTAAAAATGTAAAAATTAGCCAGGCATGGTGGCACAGGCCTGTAATCTCAGCTACTCAGGAGGCTGAGACAGGAGAATCACTTGAACTAGGGGGTCGGAGGTTGCAGTGAGCTGAGATCTCCTCACTGCACTGCAGCCGGGGCAATAGAGTGAGACTCCGTCTCAAAAAAAAAAAAAAAAAGGCCAGGTGTGGTGGTGGCTCACTCCTGTAATCCCAGCACTCTTTGGGAGGCCAAGGCAAGTAGGTCACAACGTCAAAAAATCGAGACCATCCTAGCCAACATGGTGAAACCCCGTCTCTACTAAAAATACGAAAATTAGCTGGGCATGGTGGCGCCCATCCATAGTCCTAGCTATTCGAGAGGCTGAGGCAGGAGAATCGCTTGAACCCAGGAGGAGGAGGTTGCAGTGAGCCAAGATTGCGTCACTGCACTCCAACCTGGTGACAGAGCGAGACACCGTCTCAAAACAAACAAGCAAACAAGAAACAAACAAACAAAAAAAGGTGGAAAAATAAATTCTCAATTTCTATCTCTAAATTCATCTTCAGAAGTGATAGCATTTCCTGCTTGGCATTCTTCTCCTACATTTTTGGCGTAAGATCTATCAACAAAAAGTATGAACCCAGGTTTGTGTAATGGAATATCTTAAACATCAATAGGAGGAGTCAGTAGTTCTGATGCCACACACACACGTGTGGTCTTCTCCATCATCAGTAAACGGCTGCAAAGTGGCAGAGTTATGCAGAGTATAGCATTTGAAATGGAGATTTGAAGGTGACAAGAAAAGGAATTTGTAAGACATCAGTCTACAAGTTGAAAAATGTTGGTTCACGTCACAATAATTTTATTTATTCATTCATTTTATTTATTTGTTTGTTTATTTTTTGAGACCGAGTCTCACTCTGTCACCAGGCTGGAGTGCAATGGCACAATCTCGGCTCACTGCAACCTCTGCCTCCCAGGTTCAAACGATTTTCCTGCCTTAGCCTCCTGAATAGCTGGGACTACAGGCGCATGCCACTACACCCGGCTATTTTTTTGTATTTTTGGTAAAGACAGGGTTTCACCATGTTAGCTAGGATGATCTCGATCCCCTGACCTCGTGATCTGCCCACCTTGGCCTCCCAAAGTGCTGGGATTACAGGCGTGAGCCACCATGCCTAGCCTGTTTGCATCAAAATTTAATAGGTATTCAATTGCATATGAAACTTGTAGGTAAAGTTTATTTCTTTTTTCTTGAAAGCCTTTATTTGTTTGTTTATTTATTTATTTATAATGTATTTGTTTATTAATTTTTTTTTTTTTTTTGAGATGGAGTTTCATTCTTGTTTTCCAGGCTGGAGTGCAATGGCACGATCTCGGGTCACTGCAACCTCTGCCTCCTGGCTTAAGTGATTCTCCTGCCTCAGTCTCCCAGTTAGCTGCAATTACAGGCACAGGCCACCACACACAGCTAATTTTTGTATTTTTAGTAGAGAGAGAGTTTCACCATGTTGCCCAGGCTGGTCTGGAACTCCTGACCACAGATGATCCACCCACCTCGGCCTCTGAAAGTGCCGGGATTACAGGCGTGAACCACCGTGCCCAGCCTAAACTCGTCATTTTTAATACCTTCTACATCACATGAGGAAGAAAAGCAGAAACACTTGAGTGCTTCACGAAGGTCAAGGTTGGTATAAGTTTGGGTTCCAATATGATGAATTTCTGCTTCTAGGGAACCAAGCAGTTCAGGTAAAGGAAGGTCAGGAAACTCCAGGGCTTTCTCTCCCTCCAAAGAAAGCTTTACGCATCACCTTAACTTAGAAAGCAAATCTCATCCCCGCGTTGTCACGTAGTAAAAAGGCATACTTTCCTAAAAATGGTCCCAATGTCATTTGGACTGCTTCAAACACAGGAATTTTCTGAACTTCATGTGAAACCCCTCCTCAGAAATATTTTCCTGACTCCAAGGGATTTGCTGATATATTGGCTTGGGACGTTAACTGGATATGGCAGCCCTGGTATCCACCAACTCTGTACCTAAGTCTGCAATGATCTGGATCTCAGCTTCTCCATTTTTACTTGAGGATATTATAGAAAATAATTTACCAGAGAATTAGATGAAGTTCCATCAATATGGAGCCATCAGAAATGTCCTGAATCCAGGTGCGGTGGCTCATGCCTGTAATCCAATCACTTTGGGAGGCCGAAGTGGGGGGATAACCTGAGGTTGGGTGTTCAAGACCAGCCTGACCAACATGGAGAAACCCCGTCTCTACTAAAAATACAAAATTTGCAGACCACAGTGTCACATGCCTGTAATGCCAGCTACTTGGGAGGCTGAGACAGGAGAATCACTTGAACCCGGGAGGTGGAGGTTGCAATGAACCGAGATCGTGCCATTGCACTCCAGCCTGGGCAACAAGAGTGAAACATCATCTCAAAAAATAAAATTTTTTTTAAAAAGTCCTCTAATGCAAACAATGTCTGGGCCAAAAGGGTTAGGTCCAATAGAGACCTGGTGCAAATTTAGACAATTTTCATTCCAATGGCCTGTTTCAAAGGTAACAGGCAACTTGAGAAGGGTTTCCCTGTTTACGACCAACTGAATTTGAGTTTTAATAGTGAGGGGAGCTCCCCTTGCTCTTATCCCTTCAGCTGTTTTAGCTGCAAACACTTTATTATCCTTTGCATTCTTTTTTTTCAGCGTTGGATACTTTTATGTTCTAGAACTCTCTTAAAATGTTCACCTATGGTGACCAATTCAGCCATATCAGTAACTTTTTTTTTTTTTTGGAGGCAGAGTCTCCCTCTATTGCCCAGGCTAGAGTGCAGTGGCATGATCTTGGCTCACTGCAACCTCTGCCTCCTGAGTTCAAGCGATTCTCCTGCCTCAGCCTTGCAAGTAGCTGGAAGAACAGGCGTGTGCCACCATGCCCAGCTATTTTTTGTATTTTTTGTATTTTTATTAGAGATGGAGTTTCACTATGTTGACCAGGCTGCTCTTCAACTCCTGACCTCATCCACCCACTTCGGCCTCCCAAGGTGCTGGGACTAGAGGCGTGAGCCACCGTGCCCAGCCTTTTGTATTTTTAGTAGAGATGGGATTTCACCATGTTAGTCAGGCTGGTCTCGAACTCCTGACCTCAAATGAGCCACCCACCTCAGCCTACCAAAGTGCTGGGACTACAGGTGTGAGCCCCTGCTCCCGACCTGGTAACTTCTTATGTTTTTCAATCAGGTCACCAAGCTGTGGTCAAAATCCATTAATGAGTAAAGTTTTCTGAGCCCTTCAAGTTCTAGCAGGAAATATTCCCTAGCTACTATTATAAGACCAGAATGTTTTACAAAGGAAATTACCATTCTAGACTTGGAATCAAAAACTGACACATCTGTCTTCTGTTCACATGATTCAATAATAAACCAATTGGCCGAATGTGGTGACTCAAGACTAATCCCAGCACTTTTGGAGGCCGAGGCGGGAGGATCACTTGAGCCAGGAGTTAGAGACCAGCCTAACCAACAGAGTGAGGCCCCATCTCTATAAAAACACAGAAATTTAGCCAGCTGTGGTTTTGTGCATCTGTGGTCTCAGCTACTTAGGAGGCTGAGGTGGGAGGATTGCTGGAGCCCAGGAGGCTGAGGATGCAGTGGACTATGATGCACCACTGCACTCCAGCCCAGGTGACAGAGGGAGGTCCTGTCTCAGAAAAATAAATAAATAAATAAATAAATAAATAAATAAATAAATAAATAACAATGGACCAGTCAATCTTTCGTGGGAAGGCAGTGGGAATTGCTGCATCTTTTGGGTCATCCCTGGAAGTAGATCTTGAGGGGATAATAATACTTTCTTCAGGCTTTTTCCACCTTGCTGTAGTCGTTCATTTTTAGGCTTTCCCAGGTCCTAATACATGTGTGTCAACTGATACAAACCAGGTAACCCAGAGTCACAGCCTCCTGCGAGGATTCGAATTTACTCAGTAGATCAGGTGCAGTGACTCACACCTGTAATCCCAGCACTTTGAGAGTCTGAGGTGGGAGGATCACTTGAGGCCAGAAGTTCAAAACCAACCTGGGCAGCATTGCAAAACCCTGTCTCTGAAAAACTAAAAATTAAAAACCAATAGAAAATAATGGGTGCTAGGGAGGATGTGGAGAAATGAGAACCCTGGTACACCATTGGTAGTTGTGTAAATTAGTACAGCTAGTATGGAAAACAGTATGGAGTTTCCTCCAAAAAATAAAAATAGGATTATCATATGAACCATAAATCCCACTGCTGGATATATATGTATATATGTGTATATATGTGTGTGTGTGTGTGTGTGTATGTGTGTATGTGTGTGTGTGTGTGTGTGTGTGTGTGTGTATATATATATGTGTATATATATATATATATAATATATCCAGGAGATATCTACACTACCATGTTGGTCAATCTGGTCTCGAACTCCTGGCCTCAAGTAATCCACTTGCCTCAACCTCCCAAAATTCTGGGATTACAGGCGTGAGCCACTACACCTGGCCTGCACTCCCCTATTTATTGCAGCACTATCCACAATAGTGGATACGTGTCCACCAACAGATGAATGGATCAAGAAAATGTGGTAAATATACACAATAGCCATAAACATGAATGAAATCCTGTCATCTGCAACAACATGGATGAAACTGGAGGGCATGGTAAGTGAAGTAAGCCAGATACAGAAAGACAAACATGGCATGTTCTCACTCATATTTGGGAATTAAAAGCCATGAAACTTATAAATAGTAAAATGACGGTTATCAGAAGCTAGGAAGGGTGATGGGAAATGGAGAGTAAGAAGGGGATGGTTAACGGGAACAAAAACACAGATAGGAATAAGATCTAGGGTTCAGTAGCACAATAGGGCAACTGACGTTGACAATAGTTTATTGTAAATTTCTAGAAAATTAAAGCAGTGGAATTGGAATATTGCTAGCACGAAGAAATGATAAATTCTTGAGATGTTGGATATCCCCATTACCATGATTTGAACATTACACATTTTATGCTTGTATCAGAATATCAGGCCAGGTGCAGTGGCTCATGTCTAGAATCCCAGCACTTTGGGCAGCTGAGGCGGGTGGTTTACCTGACATCAGGAGTTTGAGACCAGCCTGGCCGACATGGTGAAAGCCCCTTTCTACTAAAAATACAAAAATTAGACAGGCGTGATGGCGGGTCCCTGTAGTCCCAGTTACTCGGGAGGCTGAGGCAGGATAATTGCTTGAACCCAGGAAGCAGATTTCTAGAGAATTCTGATGTATAAATGTCTAAAACAGGTTGATCAATCATGGAAGACACCAGAAAGTTTCCATTCATGTTCCATTTATTTATGACATTTTTAAATAACCATCCTTGCAGGGGTAACTCCTGCATCACTCTAGAACTTCAGGTTCCATTTCTGAGTCTAGGAAACAGGTCCCTAAAGGCCTCATCGATGCCAAGTCAGTGTTTTCACCCAGTCCTGCCCCCGGCTGAGTCGCCTTTGTTTTTCCACTCACAATCTCACAGTGAGCACTTGCCTGAAACACATGGCTATGTGCTTCCTTTAAGAAGTGCCTGACCGGGCCTGGCTGCTCACATCGGTAAACCAGGCACTGTGGAAGGCCAAGGCAGTTAGATCACTTGAGGTCAGGAGTTGGAGACCAGCCTCCGCCAACATCGTGAAACCCTGTCTCTACTAAAAATACAAAAATTAGCCGGGCATGGGGGCGCACACCCATAACACCAGCTACTTGGGAGGCTGAGGCAGGAGAATCACTTGAACCCAGGAGGTGGAGTTTGCAGTGAGCTGAGATTGTGCCACTGCACTTCATCCTGAGGGACAGAGTGAGACTCTGTCTCAAAAAATAAAATAAAATAATATATAAAAAATAAAATTGAAATTAAAAAATGCACCCATGTACAATATTTTGGTTCCTAAGTGTCCAGAAGAAAGCGTATCCATCCCACTAATCAGGCCTTCCCTAGGAGCAAAGATGGAAGTCCACTTTCTCAGATGGCCATGAGCCACAAGAAGGGCAGGGAACGGGAGCAAAAAAGATCCTCTTGGGCTGCCTAACTTCCCTGAGCGTCCGCATCTACTAAAAATACAAAAATTGGATGGGCATGGTGGCACACGCCAGTAACACCAGCTACTAGGGAGACTGAGGCAGGAGAATCACTTGAACCTGGGAGGTGGAGGTTGCAGTGAGATGAGATTGTGCCACTGTAATTCAGCCTGAGGAGAGAGAAAAATTCCATCCAAAAAAAAAAAAAAAAAAGCACCTATGTCCTAGATTTCAGTGTCCAAGGGTCCAGAAGAAAGCTTATCCATTCCACTAACCAGCTCTTCCCTAGGAGCAAAGATGGAAGTCCACTGTCTCAGATGGCCATGAGCCACAGGAAGGGCAGGGAACGGGACCAAAAAAGATCCTCTTGGGCTGCCTGACTTCCCTGAGCGTCCGCATCAGCTCAGCCCGAATTGGGGCAAGGATCTCCCAATTGACGTGACCCCTGTTGTCAAGACTCTCCAGAGGGGCAGGATACAACTCCAGGCCTAACTTGCTCAGCCCGCCTGTGTGACGCAGCAGGTCTTTCAGAGCATTTGCGGAGGTCTCATTTCCACGAAAGTAGAAGGTGGTGAGCTGGGAGCAGCGGCTCAGGGCAGGCAGGAGGACCCTGAGTTGGGAGTCCTGGATCCGACAGTCCTCTAAGACGAGGCTCTTGAGAGTAGCAGCAGCTTTCTCTAGCAGAGCTCCAAGGGGCTCAAGATTGGTGGTCCACATTAGGATATGAATCAGACGCAGCTCCTTTAGCTGACTGAGGCTTGGGTACTGAGACAGACACTCCATATCCCGATCAGTTAGGTAAGCATGACAGAATGTAAAGGCCTCCAAGGGGTTCTTGAGACACCTAGGGAGAGCAAGAAGTTAGTTATGGGCAATGGTGCCAGTTAGCGGAGGGGGTGGGAAATAATGTCAACGGTAAACTTGAAGTGGGCATTGAGCAATTCTGCACCTTACTACAACACAGGTGTTATGGTAACCTGCAATGGGGAAGCCTGTTTCACCCAAACACAAGTTTGTTCCCATCATCAGATGATGGTCCGCATGCAAGGTGCTGCCTGATGAAGACTCAGATCATTCAGGGGCAGCTCCACTTTAGGCTCAGTCCTTTCACCCTTGCTTGTGTGATTGATACCATTCTGAGGCCTACTCCCTCACCCTCCATCCCAGAAGCATGCATTTCCCATATCAATTACCTCTCCTGGGGTTCTAAACAACATTTTACAGACAGCGATTTAGAGACAGGATCATTGGTGTTTACTAAGCTTCTGAGGACAGAGTTTCTACTGTGAAATGCACAGGTTTGATGCACTTTCCCTTCTTTTTTTTTTTTGAGACAAGGTCTCACACTGTAACCTGGGCTGAAGTGCAGTGGCACAATCTCAGCTCACTGCAACCTCTGCTTCCCTTGCCTCAGCCTCCCAAGTAGCTGGGATTACTGGTGCCCATCACCATGCCCGGCTAATTTTTTTTTTTTATTTTTAATAGAGACGGGGATTCACTGGTCTCGAGGCCAGGTTGGTCTCGAACTTCTAACCTTGTGATCTGCCCACCTCGGCCTCCAAAAATGCTGGGATTACAGGCGTGAGACACCGCGCCCGGCCGCACTTTCTCTTCTTTCATACCCTCCTCTGTATGAAGAATACGTTTCCATCATATTCACTTTAAACACACTTCCTAACAAGGAATTCACAAATGCACCCTCACTAGATCTGAACCCCCAACTAACCAGCTCCCTCCATGTCTCTCTGTAGCATCTACCCCAGGCCATCCCCTTGCCCTTGTTTGAGTGGTCTTGTGATACCCACTTCAGGATATAGAGCACTGAAGAGCGTAATGCACTGATATTTTAGCCTCCCATTCCCTGTGACATCACCAGTGGCTGGCACACAGTAGATGCCCACTAGCGTTTACTGTGAAAAAGAACAAAAGTCTGTGGTATGGTCTGCAGAGAAAGCTCACCATCCTTTCTTACCTGAGCAGGTGCTCCAGGTGCTCTTTGATATTGCTGACCTTTCTTATATAAAGCATCTGGGGGTAGGACAGGCAGAGGAATGGAGAGTCCAAGTCAGGAATGAACTGCTGGAGGCCGCTCACGTATAACTCACCATCATAACCGAAGGCTAAAAAGAGTTTGCGAAGATTTCTCATCCGGCTCAGGTAAGGGGCAAACTTTCCTGTTTGATTCAGAGAGCACTTTCTCCTGACTTCCAACTCCTGCATACTGTCTGGGTATATCCTTTCCAATAGATTTCTGAAACTTGAAGTGGGCATTGAGTAATTCTGCACCTTACTACAACACAGGTGCACGAGACCGCTTCTGTAGTGGACCCACCCACAGAGGTAGCTCAGGCATTCATCCAGCGCACCGTCCTTTAGGCAGAGGTCTATGAACACCTTCAAGGGCTGGCGCTCTCCCATCCTCGGACAGTCCTCCACTGTCTGCCTCTTACTCATGGCCTCTGGGGAGCAGGACAGGGCCCGGGCTCCAGACCATATGGTCCAGAAATTCTCCTCAACATCCCGCAAATCCAGCACTTGAAGTTTCCACCTCCTGTGAGTCACATGGGGGAAAAGCTCAGAATGAGCAAGGACCCACCCCCGACCTGAGCTTTCCCTCCACATCCAGGACATCAGTCAGCTGCTTCTGTCCTCAGTGCTCCCACTTCTGTCTCTTCTCCATCCCGTTCCCCCTTTGATTCTCCCTGGCACCCACTTCTAGTACCTTGACCTTCCACTGGGAGGAAGCAGGTTCCTGTTTCCTCGGTGGACCCTGCATGGTAAGCAGTCCTTTCCCAGAGGAGCTGGGCCATGGCCAAGGCCTCTCATGGGCACCATCAGAAGCCTCTGAGCCACCCTAGTTCCCCAACCCCGCCACACCTGAGCCAGCTGTCCCCTTCCCTGGATGCCTGGGCCCTTCCCACCAGGCCACCTGAGTCACCTCACCTGGGCCGAACCTTCTGGGCCAGCAGTGTATCAAGTCCCTTCAGCACAGCTCGCAAGGTCTCCAGATGAGGTGTCTTCATCAGGGATCCCAGAGGGAGGCGGAGGAAGGGCCAAGCCTGCACCATCAGCTTCAGGGCCTCACAGCGTCTCATGCTGAAGGCCTCCATGAACATCAGAGGGAAGACCTCCCGGGGCAGCTCATCCAGGGTGAAGATGGTCAGGGACCGGTTCCTCAGCAGGCTCTGCCCTGCCAGCTCCAGAAGTCTGGATGGGGACTGGAGGCTCATTCTGACAAATCTGCAAGGAAAAGCTCTAGAGGAAAATCCAGCAAAAAGGCAAGTTTCTCAGGCCAATCCCCTGCAACCCACTCTTCTCCTAGGGCCAAAGTCATTTCTCCAGCATGTGTGAAAGAGCTCTCAGTTTATTCCAATTCCATTCTGCAATAAGTGACCACAGAGATACAGTTCTACCCTTCTGATACCAAGAAGAATGTGTCCCAACCTCTAAAGAGTCAGCAAGATCACTCTTAGTCCATGAATTATTAGCCTCTGCTCCACTAAACTCATAACACCGGGAAATGTTACCGAGGATCTCTGAAGCTCAGATCTCATGCCCAGGTAATATTTTATTTTTTGACTTTTTGTAAAGACAGTGGGTTTCACTATGTTGTCCAGGCTGGTCTCGAACTCCTAGACTCAAGCAATCCACCTGCCTTGGCCTCCCAAAGTGCTGGGATTACAAGCGTGAGCCTCTGCCCCGGCCTCATTATTGAAAATTTCAGTGAGAAGCTTTGAAAGCTATGTGACAGTGTTATGCATCATTCACAAGACACAGATGTTTCCAATACACATCTTACACATCTTAAAAATGAACCACTTTTCAGGAGATCGAGACCATCCTGGCGAACACGGTGAAACTCCGTCTCTACTAAAAAAATACAAAAAACTAGCCGGGCGAGGTGGCGGGCGCCTGTAGTCCCAGCTACACAGGAGGCTGAGGCAGGAGAATGGCGTAAACCCGGGAGGCGGAGCTTGCAGTGAGCTGAGATCCGGCCACTGCACTCCAGCCTGGGCGACAGAGCGAGACTCCGTCTCAAAAAAAAAAAAAAAAAAAAAAAAAAATGAACCACTTTGGCTGGGTGCAGTGACTCACACCTGTAATCCAGCCCTTTGGGAGGCAGAGGAAGGTGGATCATCTGAGGTCAGGAGCTCGAGAGTAGCCTGGCCAACATGGTAAAACCCTGCCTCTACTAAAATTACAAAGATTAGCCTGGGGCAGTGGCCTGTGTCTATTGTCCAAGCTAGTAGGGAGACTGAGGCAGTAGGATCGCTTGAACCCAGAAGGCAGAGGTTGCTGTGAGCTATTATACCACCGCACTCCAGCCTGGGAAACAGGCTAGATTCAAAGAAAAGAGAGAGAGAGAGAACTACATTTGATTAGACTTCTTAAGCTCCACCCAGTTAATCCTGATTGGATTTTTGGCTTTCTTCCAGATTAACCAATGGAATTAGATATTCATCCATGAAAGTGAAAGAATTAGGGATAAGGTGAAGTCCAGGACTCATTCACTGATTGACTCCACAAACATGGAGCTTTACTAATATGTGTCCTTCACAGTCCTGAGTGTGAGATAGGGAAGGGTTGAATCTCTTCCTGACATTAGACAGAAAGAAAAAAGCTTGAAAGTATCTTTGTTGAGAGATCCTTGGCCACATCAAATGTATCAAAATATTTCAGAGTTGAAACAGTTTTACAAAGACAGACATGACAGTCCCTAAGAAAACACAGTAGAAATCTTCATGTACCCAATGATCACCTGGGTGGTATAGTTTAATATTTTTTGGTGTGGGGGTAGCTGAGTCTCACTTTGTTACCCAAGCTGGAGTGCAGTGGCACCAGCTCGACTCACTGTAACCTCTGCCTTAGAGATTCAAGCAATTCTCGTGCTTCAGGCTTCCACATAACTGGGATTAAAGGTATGCACCCCCACACCCATGTCGCCATTTGGGTGGAAGAGTTACAATGAGGATCTGATTGATTTAAAATTAGGGTCAAAGATCCTCTTTGGTTAAGATTTTGGGGTTTTTTTGTTTGTTTGTTTTGGACAGGGTCTCACTCGGTTGCCCAGGCTGGAGTACAGCAGTGGTGTGAGCATGGCTCACCACAGCCTCAATCTTCTGGGCTCAAGTGATTCTCCCGCGTAAGCCACTCAAATAGCTGGGACTACAGATGCATGCCACCATGCCTGGCTAATTAAAAAATATACAGATATTTTGTGGAGGCCGAGCACTAGTGGCTCACGGCTGTAATCCCAGCACTTTGGGAGGCCGAGGCAGGTGGATCACTTGAGGTCAGGAGTTCGAGACCAACCTGGCCAACATGGTGAAACCCCACCTCTACTAAAAATACAAAAATTATCTGAGCATGGTGGCAGATGGCTGTAATACCAGCTACTCAGGAGGAAGGCTGAGGCATGACAATTGCTTGAACCTGGGAGGCAGAGGTTGCAGTGAGCTGAGAGGATGCCACTGCTCTCCAGTCTGGGCAACAGAGTAAGACTCCATCCCCCCTCTCAAAAAAGAACATTTTGTAGAGATGGGTTTTTGCCATTTTTCTTAGGCTGATCTCAAACCCCTGGGCTGAAATGATCCTCCAACCTTGGCCTCCCAAATTGTTGGGGTTATAGGCATGAGTTACTGCTCCCATCAAGAAGTTTGAAATGACATAATGCAAAGCACCACACAATTTTTTGAAATAAAGACACAACCGTATTTGGAGGAAAAAACTCAAAGCTTCTAGTTGTTCATATGAAAAAAAAAAAAAAGACAGGATATATCTCTGTGCCATCGTAGGCTGCACTGTCACCATCCCAGTCCGTCTGACTGTAGGTCAGATGGGAGTGTCATTACAGAAATTAGGCACTTACCAGATCTAGACTGAGTTTGCAGGGTGCTCAGACCTCAGGAAGAACCAAGCTGTAACTCCAGGCTTGAAGACTTTGGGTCTCTCCTCTGGGTCTTTAGAAGCTTTTATTGACCTTTCTAATCACAACTCCCACCCACACCCCTCCACGTATCCACTGCTAGCTTCCAATCAAAAAGTGATATCTGATTGCATTTCTGAAGCTCCACCCAGATAATCCTGATTGAGTTTTTGGCTCTCCCCAGATTAATGGATTGAATCAGACATCCATTCATACCAGATATCCATATTAATTTCATGAATCAAGAAATTGACAGTGTTAGGGATAGGGTGGAAGTCAAGAATTCATTCATTCAAGGCTGGGTGAGGTGGCTCACACTTGTAATCCCAACTCTTTGGAAGGACAAGGCAGGTAGATCGCCTGAGTTCAGGTGTTCAAGACTAGCCAGGCCAACGAAGAGAAACCCTGTACCTACAAAACTTCAAAAATTAGCCGGGCATGATGGCAGGTGCCTGTAACCCAGCTACTTGGGAGGCCGAAGCAGGATAATCACTTGAACCCCGTAGGCAATAGTTTCAGTGAGCCAAAATTGTGCCATTGCTCTCCAGTCTTGGTGACAGAGGGAGACTCTGTCAAAAAACAAAACAAAACAAAACAAACAAACAAACAAAATAAACAAGAATTCATTCATTCATGAACTCCACAAACACTGATGGACTTTTACTAATATGTGACCTTCATAGTCCTGAGTGTGAGGCAGGGAAGGGTTGGATCTGTTCTGGACATTAGACAGAAAAATAAAATCTGAAAGTAGTGCTGTTGGGAGATCTTTGACCACATCAAAATTATTAAAATGCTGTATACTTACAAAAAGCTTTATAAAAACAGAGGAGTCGTCCCTACAATATCAAAATAAAAATCTCCACGTATCGAATGGTCTTGTAGGTTTTGTATCACCTAAGGTAGCAGATTATACTCTCGTTCTCGTGGAAGAGAGGTGCCATGGAGGGCATGAGTAGTCTCAGGGCTTAGGTTAAGTCTTCTCTGGAAGAAATTGAAAGCATACCTATAAACTTTATAAATTTGATCGATGAAGAAGGGAGGGGGAGAAACAAAAATAAACCAAGCTTGCTGCGTATTCAGCATTCATCATGAGGTCAGCTTGCTCTCTGACCTGCTTCTTTATGGTTGCTGGCAGCCTGCTGTCCCAAGATCATGTAGACCTTAGATTACATGTTCCCCTTAACTGCCCTGCAGACAACAATTTAAGCATTGTAAAACATTAACTTTTTCATTTGAGATATCCCTTCAGGTTCTGCTGTCAGTGAAACTACTGATGCCAGCTGATCTGAAGGGCCCTGCAAGGCACCAACTCACCAAAGAATGCAGTTTCTACATCCTGATGACTTCATCCCTCTTACCACTACACCAACTTTCCAGCCCCTTGCTATCCAGGATCCACTGGAAACCCTCAGTACTTCTAGGGGAGATGAATTTAAGAATCTCCTCCTAGCTTCTCATTCAGACACCCTGTGATCATTAAACTCTCTGCTGCAAACCCTGCTGTCTCAGAATATTGGTAAGCTACTCTGCAGCAGGCATAGGAGCCTGATGGTCCTGTAATAAAGTCTTGTCAAAATTACAAATGGAAGTGAGGGCCGAGGCTGGTCAGGGTTGAGCTGGGTTTTTAATGGGATCCTGGGAGTGAACCAAGACTTGGTAAACATGTTGGGGGTTACTGAGTGGGTGGAGGAGGAATCGATCCAACATTGCACTGATGCCCCTTTGGTTTTGATCCTTATGACTAAGGATGAGTCTTTCAAAACAATATATATAATCCTCCTTATTTTTCATTTCAAAACTTTCCATCTTCCTTTATCTCCCCAAATAATCTCACATCTATTCCCATCCCTTTGCTTATTTCATAATAAACATATTTTTTTTTCAGAGTCTCCTTCTCTGTAAAGTAGACCATATATTTTGTTGCCACAGAAGGTGAGTAACCTGGTTTTATGGAGAGAATGGGTCAAAAGGATCCCATTCCTCAATGGCTGAGGTGATATGAAGGTCATGACTATTCCTTGTCATATCTGCGCCTGCATATTGCCAGTGAAAACTTGCATGTCACATTGGTCAGTCTTCCAAACTAACCACCTGTGGAAGGTCTTATGATTGCCTTACATCCTGTCCCTGAGTAAAGAATTTGACTGGGAGTTCATGAGTGCCTCAAATTCTACAAGTATTGATGAAGGCTTCACCCACTGACAGTGAGAAGGACACTGATTTGATTCTGATCATGAAGTTTTGCTGGTTTCCTTGCAAGGAAAATGTTTTAGCCTGTTATGTTGTAATCTAAAGCCAATGATTGTAACCTCTGCATTGTACCTTCCAATAGAAAAAACAAAACAAAACCTCAACTCTATTTGAGCCTTGCCAGTTCAATAAAACAAAAGAAAATTACAAAAACAAAATGATAGGAAGAGTCCCATTCCCTTCTTTTAACCTTTCTTACAAAAGTATTCCAACTTGTAACAGACTTTGGAAAACACCTACTTTGCCAGTGTGTGTCTTCCAGGTCAATCCTGACATTTCCATCCAATGAAGCTTTCTTTAATTATTTCTACCTCAAGAACCTTACCTTCCACTGACACCAGGTTGCATAGTAATGGTTTGAATTCAGGCAGGTAGAAATACTATTTCTATGAGTTTTATAAAGTAATCCTTGCATGCCATCTCCATTGAAGAATGAATAGGTTTCTTTCCTAATATGTCCTGAGTACTGATGCATCCAATAAATGAAACTATTATTTATTTCATATAGCGGAGTTATAGATGCTTTCTATTCGTCAATAGAGTTTCCAGTGAACCAACATCAAGTTTCAGTAAGTTGTCTGATTACATGGCAGAGGGTAACATGGTCATGTTCTGATTCTATGTCTATGTTGATGTGTATAGCATTCCAGCCTTCATAATGCACGTCAGACCAAAGAGATTGATTCTAGGGGGAGTCTGGGACGCTATCTAGACTAGAGGCAGTTGTACTAATGTTTTCTAGGCATAGAGATCAATTACCAGTAATGAAATCAATAATAGTCATAGGCCACCCATTTGTACCTATAGCTTCTTCTTAGTGCCAAATCATTTAATTATAAATATTAACCAACCTTCCAAAGGAAGGATAACAAACCTTATCATGAAGTTAGCATCCTCAGTTGCTACCCAACTGTATATGAGAGCAGGTTCTACTATTTAGTCGTGAGCCTTCCCTTTCATCTAAATGACTCCATAGCCAGCAATTGCATTGGTTAGTGAGAGTGGCTACATTTTGAACAGGAGACTTTAGAAAGTGTTTGCTTTGAGTGGTGAAAGTATCTAACAACATAAAATATAGGTTTGAGCATTTTGTGTTAATACAAAACAAAACCAAGACTCAATGAATGGAAGAAGATCAAATGGAGTCTTGTTCCATTGTCTTGGAAAAGCTGTCTACCACGTGATGATGTCTGCTTCTAGGGAAGGCTTTTCCTTGGATATCCTTAATTTTAAGTCACCTGGTACGGACCCATCCAATGCTGCTCATGGGCAGATTTCCCTTGGTGTCCTTTCTAAAGGATGCAGTCTCCAAATACTAGGGCCCCAAAGGTCTAAACATTACTGAAAGCCTCCTTCATCTACTGGAAATAGTCTTTGAAATACTGCATCAAATTCTTGCAGTATTGAGTCATATTGTTACTGAAAGATGGGCTCACTCTCCTAAGTGCATAGAACCCAATACTATGACACCATCTTTTGAGAAAAGAAAAAAAAATTAGGCCAGGCATTGTGGCTCATGCCTGTAATCCCAGCATTTTAGGAGGCTGAGGTGGGCAGATCACAAGATCAGGGGTTTGAGACCAGCCTGGCCAACACGGTGAAACCCCGTTTCTGCTGAAAATACAAAAATTGCCTGGGTGGGGTGGCATGCGCCTGTAATCCCAGCTACTCAGGAGGCTGAGGCAGGAGAATCTCTTGAACCTGGGAGGCGGATGTTGTTGTGAGCTGACATAGCACCAATGTACTCCAGCCTGAGCAACAGAGACTCTGTCTCAAAAAAAAAAAATAATAATAATAATCCAATTTTCTTTGTTAGTTTAGCTAATTTTAGTTTCAAGATACCATTTGTTCCCTCAACCTTTGTAGAATACCAAGGATAATGAAGTTAATGGTAGTGCCATTGGATCTGTGAAATTTTACCTATGTGATCACCTGCCTAGTAAAATGAGTTCTTGTATCATTGGAGATTTCTCCAGAGATGCCCCAGAAAGGAAACACATTTTATAATCATTTATTTGCTATGACTGTAGCATCAGCCTTTCTGAAAAGGCAACCTACAACCCATCCTGAAAACGGACACACAATCGCAAGAATTGTAGCCTTTTTACATGGCTCACTGTCATCATTGGTCCATGACATTCCTCTTTCTTGCAGCTAGATGTGTGTATGTCTATCTATTCATATCTATATCTATATATATTTCCTTTTTTTACCATGATTCACTTCCACTCTCCTTTCCATAGATAGACACTGTACTCTTTGTTTTTTTTTATTATACTTTAAGTTCTAGGGTACATGTGCACAATGTGCAGGTTTGTAACATATGTATACATGTGCCATGTTGGTGTGCTGCACCCGTTAACTCGTCTTTTACATTAGGTATATCTCCTAATGCCATCCCTCCCCTCTGCCCCACCCCACACCATGTCCCAGTGTGTGATGTTCCCCACCCTGTGTTCGAGTGTTCTCATTGTTCAGTTCCAACCCATGAGTGACAACATGCAGTGTTTGATTTTCTGTCCTTTTAATGGTTTGCTCAGAATGATGGTTTCCAGCTTCATTCATGTCCCTACAAAGGACATGAACTCATCCTTTTTTATGGCTGCACAGTATTCCATGGTGTATGTGTGCCACATTTTCTTAATCCAGTCTATTATTGATGGACATTTGGGTTGGTTCCACGTCTTTGCTATTGTGAATAGTGCCTCAATAAACATATGTGTGCATGTGTCTTTATAGCAGCATGATTTATAATCCTTTGGGTGTATACCCAGTAGTAGGATGGCTGGGTCAAATGGTATTTCTAGTTCTAGATCCTTCAGGAACTGCCACACTGTCTTCCACAATGGTTGAACTAGTTTACAGTCCCACCAATAGTGTAAAAGTGTTCCTATTTCTCCACATCCTCTCCAAAAAAAAAAAAAAAAAATACAGAACAGTGCCCCAAGGCCTGGAAGATGCGGGTTACCTCTTCTGTGCTGTGCTGTGGGAAAGACGGTCACTGTTTAAGCCACTCTTAGTGAGTTTTTCAAAAGAAATAAAGCAGTTGGATTCTCAGTGTTTTGAATGATGGTGCACTTAATAAATATGAACTTTTTTTTTTCTTTTTTCTTTTTCTTTTTTTTTTTTTTGAGATGGAGTCTCGCTCTGTCGCCCAGGCTGGAGTGCAGTGGCGCAAGCTCGGCTCACTGCAAGTTCCGCCTCCCGGTTTCACGCCATTCTCCTGCCTCAGTCTCCGAGTAACTGCGACTACAGGCGCCCGCCACTACGTCCGGCTAATTTTTTGTATTTTTAGTAGAGACGTGGTTTCACAGTGTTAGCCAGGATGGTCTTGATCTCCTGACCTCGTGATCTGCCCATCTCGGCCTCCCAAAGTGCTGGGATTACAGGCGTGAGCCACCGCGCCCGGCTTTTCTTTTTTTCTTTTTTTTTTTTTTTTTTTGAGACAGAGTCTTGCTCAGTCGCCCAGGCTGCAGTGCAGTGGTGCAATCTCGGCTCACTGCAAGCTCCGCCTCCTGGGTTCTCGCCATTCTCCTGCCTCAGCCTCCCTAGTAGTTGGGACTACAGGCGCCCGCCACTACGCCCTGCTAGTTTTTTTGTATTTTTAGTAGAGACGGGGTTTCACCGTGTTAGCCAGGATGGTCTCAATCTCCTGACCTGGTGATCTGCCTGTCTCAGCCTCCCAAAGTGCTGGGATTACAGGCGTGAGCCACCACACCCGGCATAAAAATTAACTTTTATCTTTGATTTCCCTTAGCATACAATAAAAGTTTAATAACTGCATCTTGTTTTTCTATTTCCCTTCTAGCCTAAGTCCCAGCAATTCTTCATCCTTTAATTTTACCTTCCATTCCTGGTAACAGGGAGGAAGCAGGAACCCAGGGCACACAATAGGACTCAGCTTCTACAGGCGGCCACCATTTCATCAGGATTCCCCCAGACGGTGGACCCTCGGCAGCCAGCAGGGGGCGCAATGGGAAGTACAAGCCTGAGTTCATCTCTCCTTGTAGCAGAGAAAATTCCCACCCCATGGGCCTCGGGTGCCACCTTCTGGTGGATCAGACCATGTGGCATCAGTTAGTGGTGTAAACAGGACTATATTGTAACGGTATTTAATTAAGAAAATCTATTCTTTTAATGTACAAATATTCAATTGTAATTTATATACATTTCAAGATATAAATTGAAATTTTAAATTATTAAGGGAATTTAGTATTTAAAGTATGCAATGTAACATTTTAAAAATATCTAATGTGGTTTGAAGTCTCAAAATAAATGATACTTTCAAAACTAATTCTAAATACATGTGGGGAAAAGGAAGAGAGATCAGCCTGTTACTGTGTCTATATAGAAAGAAGTAGACATAAGAGACTCCATTTTGTTCTGTATTTGTGATGCTGTTAATCTGTGACCCTACCCCCAACCTTGTCCTTTGCAAGAGACATGTGTTGCGGTGACTCAAGGTTTAATGGATTTTGGGCTGTGCAGGATGTGTCTTTGTTAAACAAATGCCTGAAGGTAGCTTGCTGGTTAAAAGTTATCACCATTCTCTTAATTTCAAATACCCAGAGACACGTACACGGCCAAAGGTCGCAGGGACCTCCGCCCAGGAAAGCTAGGTATTGTCTAAGGTTTCTCCCCATGTGATAGACTGAAACTATGCTGCTAAAAGGTTTATGGAGATGTTTGCATATGCATCTCAAGGCACAGCATTTTCCTTTGAACTTATTCATGTCACAGAGGTTTTTGTTCATATGTCTTACTGCCGATTTCCTCTTTTTTCTTTGATCCTATTGTCCTGCCACTCCCCTGTCTTTAAGATGGTAAAGATAATTATCAATGAATACTAAGGGAACTCAGAGACCGGGGCCGGCGTAAGGGAACTCAGAGACCGGGGCCGGCGTGGGTCCTCTGTATGCTGAGCGCCGGTCCCCTGGGCCCCGCTTTTCTTTCTCTATACTTTGTCTCTGTGTCTTATTTCTTTTCTCAAGTCTCTCGTTCCACCTTACGAGAAACACCCACAGGTGTGGAGGGGCAGGCCACTCCTTCAATACAAATAAATAAGAATTGTTGTTATCGTTTGTTGTATTGTTTTGAGTTTTGTTTTTGTTATTGTTGTTGTTTTGTTTTTGTGTTTGTTTTTTTTGAGAAAGGGTCTCGCTCTGTTGCCTAGGTGGAATGCGGTTGTGTGATTATACTTTACTGCAGCGTCAACCTCTTGGGCTCAAGTGATCCTTCCAAATCAGCCTCCTAAATAGCCGAGATCTCAGGCATGTGACACAATGCCCAGCTAATTTTATTTATTTATTTATTTATTTATTTATTTATTTATTTTGCGTCAGAGTCTGACTCTTTCTCCCAGGCTGGAGTGCAGTGGCGCGATCTCGGCTCACTGCAACCTCTGCCTCTGGAGTTCAAGCTATTCTCCTGCCTCAGCCTCCCAAGTAGCTTTAACTACAGGAGCACACCACCACACCCAGCTAATATCTGGCTAATTTTTTAAAATTTCATCCTTCCAAAGTGTCAGGATTACAGGCATGAACCGCTGCTCCCAGCTTAATAATGGTTTTTATTTTAAAAATATTTAAACTAAGTCTCATGTATGGTCTATGAAACAAATAAAAATAAAAATCATTAAATTTAAATTAATAAACTTTTAGAGCTGAGAGGAAGTAGTACAGGTTTTTAAATAAAATACGATTGATTTTGTTACAGCAGTGTTAAATTCATAGTAAAATTGAACAGAAAGCAGACAGTTTCCACTTTCTTCCTGACCCCACACACCGTCTCCCCCAGGAGCAACATCTCACAGGAACCTGGCACATTTGTTACCATGTATCAACCGCACTCTACTGAGTGACAGCAAAAATACACAAGTACTCACACATGGCATTACATATACAATAGTAACATTTTCCATATTATTTTTAGATATTTTTAAACCTATTACAACTTTATAGATACACGTGATTCCTCCAGGGTAACCAACCCTCCTCCCATTGCTGAAGCCATAATGCTCCCTCTTGCTCATGGGTAACCACTTTCTTGAATTAATTATATAACTTTACCAAGCACGTTTTAATGATATTCTTCATACATGTGTCCCTAATTGACAGATACTATATTGGATGTTGGTAAATTTTACCTAAATGCCATTCTTTACATAATCTTCTTCAATGTTTCCTTGGGATATGATTTTATTTTTGAGATTTCTGTATGTTGATTTATTTAGATTTAAAAATGAGGCCATGTGTAGCTCACTGCAACCTCCGACTCCTGGACTCAAGTGATCCTCCCACCTCAGCCTCCCCAATAGCTGGGACTACAGGTGTGTGCCGGGCTGGAGAGCGGCAGTGTGGTCTCAGCTCATGGCAACCTCTGCCTCCTGGGTTCAAGCACTTCTCTTGCCTCAGCCTCCCAAGTAGCCAGGATTACAGGCACACACCACCACACCCAGCTAATTTTTTTATGTTTAGTAGAGATGGGGTTTCACCACATTGGCCAGGCTGGTCTCGAACTCCTGACCTCAAGACACCCACCCAACTCAGCCTCACAAAGTGCTGAGATTAGAGGCGTGAGCCACCGTGCCCGGTCTGTCATTATGATTTCTCTTTTATAGAGTTGAAGATTGGTTACAATAGCAACATATTTCTAATTTCTTTACTTACTGTTCCTTTTGAAATCTCAGATCTTTTTATCATGTGACTTTTTTAATGGCACTAAAATTTATGAACTCTCTCAATCATTATCATGAAAGTCTTTTATTCTACCTCATTCTTGAAGGATTTTTGCTAAATTTGGAATTGAAGAATTTCAAAAATATGGTTGGAAATTTGATATTATGATTTCATGTGATTGGGACTTCCATTGCTGAGGTTGAAAAGTCAACTGTCAGTCATAAGGTTATTCCATCATAGGACATTTGCTTGTTCTATCTGGCACACTTAAGACCTTTTTTTGGGTGGGGGGTCATTGTCCGAAATTTCACATAGTTTATCTGAATATGAATTTCTTCTTCTTTATTCCACTCTGGATTATCAAAAATTATCAAAATGTTTCCGAATGAAAAAAGCTTGAAGAAGACAGTGATGTCATTCCTAAGAAAGCCTAATAAAAAGCTGTATAAATTGAATGGTCACCTGGGCTTTATGCTATCTGACATAGCAGATCATATGCACATTCAGGTAGAAAAAAAGAACCACTGAGGGTGTGATCAATCTCAAGACTAAGTCAAGGCTTCAGTGAAGGAAATCAGGACAAAATGACAAAGTGAGGTGGGGACTGAGCAGAATGGGACTAGGTGTTCTAATGGGACCCTGGAAAGGAACCGAGACAATAGAAAACATGGTGGTTATTTTGTGGGTATCTAGATGTCAGGACTGAAAGTCTTTTGTCTAGATTGAGTTTATTTATTTATTTATTTATTTATTTATTTATTTATTTATTTGAGATGGGGCCTTGAACTGTCACTCAGCCTGGAATGCAGTGGCATGATTTTGGCTTACTGGAGCATCAGCCTCCCAGGTTCAAGTGATTCTCCCACCTCTGCCTCCTGGGTTGCTGGGATTACAGGTGCCCACTACCACGCCTGACTGATTTTTGTATTTTTTTTTTTTTTTTTTTTTTTTGAGACGGAGTCTCGCTGTGTCTCCCAGGCTGGAGTGCAGTGGCGTGATCTCGGCTCACTGCAAGCTCCACCTCCTGGGTTCACGCCATTCTCCCGCCTCAGCCTCCCAAGTAGCTGAGACTACAGGCGCCCGCCACCACGCCCGGCTAGTTTTTTGTATTTTTAGTAGAGACGGGGTTTCACCATGTTAGCCAGGATAGTCTCGATCTCCTGACCTCGTGATCCACCCGCCTCGGCCTCCCAAAGTGCTGGGATTACAGGCTTGAGCCACCGCGCCTGGCCTGATTTTTGTATTTTTGGTAGAGATGGGGTTTCACCATGTTGGCCAGGCTGGTCTCGAACTCTTGACCTCAAGCGATCCACCCACTTCAGCCTCCCGAAGTGCTGGGATTACAGGCGTGAGCCACCACACCCATCAGATCTGAGGTTTTATCTCCATTCCAGACATTAGGTTCTACCCTCCTTTCTGCTTCTCTCTCTCTCTGACTTTACTTCATCCTCCTTACCCCTTGGATTCTGCCTGGTACTCAGTGCCACTAGGAGAGAAGGTCCTGTTGCCTCAGTGGACCCTGCATAATGAGTAGTCCTTTCCCTGAGGTTCCGGGTAACGCCCGAGGCATCCCTGAGCTTTCTCTTCAGCACCATCAGAAGCCTCTGGGCCACCCATGGGCCCCCTTCTCTTCCTCACCCAGCTGTCACTTTCTTTGACACCTGTGCCCTCCACCTGGGTCACCTCATCTGGAGTGAACCTTTCCAGCCAGCAGTGCATCCAGCCCATCCAGCATCGCTCACAATGTCTTCAGGGGAATTGTCTTCATCAGCGATCCCAGAGGAAGGCAGGTTAATGGCCAGGCCTGCACCATCATTTTCAGGGTCTTGCAGCGTCTCCTGGTGAAGACCTCCATGACCAGTAGGGGGAAGAGCTCCCTGAGCAGCTACTGCAGGGCTGAGATGGCCAAGGCCTGCCCCGCCAGCTCCAGGTGTCTTGGTAGGCCCAGAGGCTCATCCTGATGGACATGCAGAAAAAAATATCTGGAGGACGAACCCAGAGAAATGGCAATCACATCACTTCATCAGCTCCCAGGGCCGATGCCAATGCTCTGGTAGAGGTGGAAAAGTCCTTACCTCGCCCCAGTTCCACTCTGCACTTGGTGGACACGCATCCATTATTCCGCTCCTGCCCTTACCAGAATGTCTTTCAAACACTGAGGAGGGGGCAAGGTGACCACTGGCTCATTAATTTTCATGCTACACAAAATCTCAGTACCACTGGGAAGTGTCACTAAGGATCCTGAAAGCTATGCTCCACTTTCTTGAGGGAACATTTCTGGTCACTGAAGACCCTGAAACAATAAGAATGAGACTGTCATGTGGCCCCACAAAGCCTACATTCTCAGTTCCCACCATTACAATGCTTCGGTAGACTTTAGGGACTTCATAACATTGATGCCACTATTTTTAATTTTGAAAAATTTTAACAAGAAATTGCAAAAGCTCTATGACAGTCTTCTAGAGCTTTTGGAAGTTAGGGATAAAAACATGAATGAAGATTGCAGTGCAGATCTCTTACACAGACTCACAATTACCCATTTTGGGATGCAGTCTCAGGAAAGAAACGGATCCCATGTTCAGAACAAAGACTCCATGCTTGAGAATGGTCTAGGGAATATCTTATTTATTTATTTATTTATTTATTTATTTTGAGACAGAGTCTCGCTCTGTCACCCAAGCAGGAGTGCGGTGGTGTGATCTTGGCTCACTGCAAGCTCCGCCTCCTGGGTTCACGCCATTCTCCTGCCTCAGCCTCCCTAGTAGTTGGGACTACAGGCGCCCGCCACCACGCGCTAATTTTTTTTGTATTTTTAGTAGAGACGGGGTTTCACGGTGTTAGCCAGGATGGTCTCGATCTCCTGACCTCGTGATCCGCCCGCCTCGGCCTCCCAGAGTGCTGGGATTACAGGCGTGAGCCACCGCGCCCGGCCTGGAATATCTTTAAGGTTTTAGTAAAAACAAAAGCCTAACTTGTACATTGCAATTCCACCAATCTCTGAACTCTAATGTAAGGACGCAGAAACCAATAATTTCAAATATCAAGAAATAAAAATTTAACCAATTGTAAGTTTTTAAAATCATTTTTTTTTAACTGCTTTCTTGAGAATTTTGAAAGGACAAAAGCCAAGCAAAAATCAAAATTCAAGGGATGAAGACAAAACTACGTTTAGAAGAAAAATAAAAGCCTACAACTGTTCATCTAAAACAACAGACAAGAAGTTTCTCTGGGTCAGCTTGGGTGGTACGTCACCGCCCCCCAGACTGGCTGGCTGGAGATCAGACGGGCATGCCCCTAAGAAGCGGGTGGCTTACCAGATCCTAAGAAGGGGGTGACTTACCAGATCTTACTCACTTTGCAGGGTGCTGGGACCTCTCCGAGAACCAAGCAGTAGCTCAGGTGCCAGAGTATGGGGCTCTTGTATATCTTCTGGAGCTTTCATTGATCTTTCTCACCGCAACCCCCTTCCCAATTACCAACTTCCAATCCAAAAATGACATCCCACTAGATCCTGAAGTTCCACTCGGTTAATACTGATTGAGTTTTCTACTTTCTTCTTCTTGAGTGATTAAGTTAGATAGGCATTTATGAAAGTGAAAGAATTAATAGTAGGGTGAAAGTCTAAAACTTTTTATTCATTTATTCCACAAACACTGTAAAGTTTGACTAATATGTGGCTGCCATAGTGATACAGGGAAGGGTTTAATCTGTTCCTGACATTAGAAAAAAAAATAGGGTATTTTTATCGGGGGACCTCAAAAGTCTCAAAACGTTTCTGAGTTAAAACAGTTTGAAGAAGACAGTGATGTCAGCCCTAAAAGACAGAATAAAAATCTCTGTGTATTCTGAGGTCAGGAGTTCGAGACCAGCCTCACCAACACGGTGAAACCCCATTTCTACTAAAAATACAAAAATTAGCCCAGCATGGTAGCATGTGCCTGTAATCCCAGCTCCTCCGGAGGCTGAGGCAGGAGGATCGCTTGAACTGAGGAGGCGGAAGTTGAAGTGAGCCTTATGTGGCAGTCAAGGGAAACTATAATCTAAGGTCTACATGATTTTGGGACAGTAGGCTGCCAGCAGCCATGAGGAAGCAGGTCAGAGAGCAAGCTGACCTCATGATGAATGCTGAATATGCTGCAAGCTTGGTTTATTTTTGTTTCTTCCCCTCCCTTCTTCACTGATTACATTTATAAAGTTTAAAGGTAAGGTTTCCATTTCTTCCAGAGAAGTCTTAACCTAAGCCCTGAGACCACTCACACCCTCAGTGGCACCTCTCTTCCACCAGCACGAGTGAATAAACTGCTGCCTTAGGTGATATAAAACCCACATGACCATTTGATATATGGAAAGTTTTATTCTGATTTTGTAGTGAGGACTCCTCTGTTTTTATAAAGCTTTTTTAAGTATAAAGCATTTTTATAATTTTGATGTGGCCAAAGATCTCCCAACAACACTACTTTCAGATTTTATTTTTCTGTCTAATGTCCGGAGCAGATGAAATCCTTCCCTGCCTCACACTCAGGACTATGAAGGTCACATATTAGTAAAAGTCCATCAGTGTTTGTGGAGTTCATGAATGAATGATTTTTTTTTTTTTTTTTTTTTTTTTTTTTTGACAGAATCTCCCTCGGTCTCCCAGACTGGAGTGCAGTGGCACAATTTTGCAACCATTGCTTTCTGGGTCCAAGTGATCCTCTCACCTCAGCCTCCCGAGTAACTGGGTTTCAGGCACCTGCCATCATGCCCGGCTAGTTTTTGTATTTTTGTAGAGACGGGATTTCACCTTTCTGACCTGGCTGGTCTTGAACTCCTGACCTCGGGTGTTCTACCTGCCTTGTCCTTCCAAAATGCTGGGATTACAGGCATGAGCCACTTTGCCTGGCCTGGAATGAATGAATTCTTGACTTCCACCCTATTCCTAACACTGTCAATTTTTGATTCCTGAAATTAATATGGATATCTGATATGAATGGATGTCTGATTCAATCCATTAATCTGGGGAAAGCCAAAAACGCAATCAGGATTAACTGGGTGGAGCTTCAGAAATGCAATCAGATAATCACTTTTTGATTGGAAGCTAGCAGTGGATACGTGGAGGGGCGTGGGTGGGAGTTGTGATGAGAAAGGTCAATAAAAGCTTCTGAAGACCCAGAGGAGAGACCCAAAGTCTTCAAGCCTGGAGTTACTGCTTGGTTCTTCCTGAGGTCTGAGCACCCTGCAAACTCAGTCCGCATCTGGTAAGTCCCTAATTTCTGTAAGGACACTCCCATCTGACCTACAGTCAGCCCGTCTGGGATGGTGACAGTGCAGCCTAAGATGGCATAGAGTTATATCCTGTTTTGTTTGTTTTTTTTCTCATATGAACAATTTGAAGGTTTGAACTTTTCCCTCTAAATGCAGTTTTGTCTTTATTTCAAAAAATCGGATTGTGCTTTGGTTTATGTCATTTCATAATTCTTTTTTTTTTTTTTTTTTTTTTTTTTTTTTGAGACGGAGTCTCGCTCTGTCGCCCAGGCTGGAGTGCAGTGGCCGGATCTCAGCTCACTGCAAGCTCCGCCTCCCGGGTTCACGCCATTCTCCTGCCTCAGTCTCTCGAGTAGCTGGGACTACAGGCGCCTGCCACCTCGCCCGGCTAGTTTTTTGTATTTTTTAGTAGAGATGGGGTTTCACCGTGTTAGCCAGGATGGTCTCGATCTCCTGACCTCGTGATCCGCCCGTCTCGGCCTCCCAAAGTGCTGGGATTACAGGCTTGAGCCACCGCGCCCGGCCCATTTCATAATTCTTGATGGGAGCAGTGACTCATGCCTGTTACCTCAACATTTGGGAGGCCAAAGTGGGGGGATGATTTGAGCCCAGGCATTTGGGACCTAACTGGGCAACATGGCAAAAACCCATCTCTACAAAATATTATTTTTTGGAGGGGGCAGATGGAGTCTCACTCTGTTGCCAAGGCTAGAGTGTAATGGCACGATCTCGACTCACTGCAACCTCCACCTCTCAGGCTCAAGCAATTTTCATGCCTCAGCTTCCTGAGTAGCTGGTATTACATCCATCTGCCACCCTGCCTTGCTAATTTTTGTATTTTTAGTAGAGGTGGGGTTTCACCATGCTGGCCAGGTTGGTCTCGAACTCCTGACCTCAAGTGATCCACCTGACTCGGCCTCCTAAAGTGCTATAATTACTGCTGTGAGTCAGTGGTGCTCTGCCTCTACAATTTTTTTTTTTTTTAAATTAGCCAGGCATGGTGGCATGCATCTGTATTCCCGGTTATTTGGATGGCTGAGGTGGGAGAATCACTTGAGCCCGGAAGAGTAAAGCTGCAGTGAGCCATGCTCACACCACTGCTATACTCTAGCCTAGGCAACAGATTGAGACCCTGTTTAAAAAAAAAAAAAAAAATCTCAACAAAAGAGGATCTTTGGCCTTAATTTTAAAGCAATCACATCCTCACTGTAACTCTTTCACCTGAATGGAGACATGGGTGTGGGGGTGCATGCCTGTAATCCCACCTACTTGGAAGACTGAAGCATGAGAATCGCTTGAACCTGGGAGGCAGAGGTTACAGTGAGCCGAGATGGTGCCACTGCACTCCAGCCTGGGCGACAAAGTGAGACTCAGCTCTCCCACACCAAAAAAAAATTAAATTATACCACCCAGGTGATCATTGGATACATGAAGATTTCTACTGTGTTTCCTTAGGGACTGTCATGTCTGTCTTTGTAAAACTATTTTAACTCTGAAATATTTTGATAAATGTGATGTGGCCAAGGATCTCTCAACAAAGATACTTTCAAATTTTTTTCTTTCTGTCTAATGTCAGGAAGAGATTTGACCCTTCCCTATTTCGCACTCAGGACAATGAAGGACACATTAGTAAAACTCCGTGTTTGTGGAGTGAATCAGTGAATGAGTCCTGCACTTTCACCCTATCCATAAATCTTTCATTTTGGTGGATGAATATTTAATTCCATCGGTTAATCTGGAAGAAAGCCAAAAATCCAATCAGGATTATCTGGGTGGGGCTTAAGAAGTCTAGTCAAATGTAGTTCTCTCTCTCTTTTTTTAAATCTAGCCTATTTCCCAGGCTGGAGTACAGTGGTATAATCTCAACCCACTGCAACCTCTGCCTCCTGGGTTCAAGCGATCTTCCTGCCTCAGCCTCCCTAGTAGCTTGGACTACAGGCACACACCACTGCACCTGGCTAATTTTCATAATTTTAGTAGAGGTAGGGCTTTACCATGTTGGCCATGCTGGTCTCGATCTCCTGACCTAAGATGATCCACCTTCCTCTGCCTCCCAAAGTGCTGGGATTACAGGTGTGAGTCCCTGCACCCAGCCAAAGTAGTTCATTTTTAATATGTGTAAGAGGTGTGTATTGGAAACATCTGTGTCTTGCGAATGATGCATAACACCGTCACATAGCTTTCAAAGCTTCTCACTGAAATTTTCAATAATGAGGCTGGGCACAGGGTCATGCCTGTAATACCAGCACTTTGGGAGGCCAAGGGGGGTGGATTGTTTGAGTCTAGGAGTTCAAGACTAGCATGGAGAACATAGTGAAACCCAATGTCTTTACAAAAAGTCATCAAATAATAGATTAGCTAGGCATGAGATCTGAACTTCAGAGATCCTCGGTAACATTTCCCAGTGCTATGAGTTTAGTGGAGCAGTGGCTAATAATCATGGACTAGGAAAGATCTTGCCTGCTCTTTAGAGGTTGGGACACACTCTTCTTGGTATCAGAAGGGTAGAACTATGTCTCTGTGTCCACTTATTACAGAATGGAATTGGACTAAACTGAGGGCTCTTTCACACATGCTGGAGAAATGACTTTGGCCCTAGAAGTGGGGGTTGTAGGGGATTGGCCTGAGAAACTTGCCTTTTCGCTGGATTGTCCTCTACAGCTTTTCCTTGCAGATTTGTCAGAATGAGCCTCCAGTCCCCATCCAGACTCCTGGAGCTGGCAGGGCAGAGCCTGCTGAGGAACCGGTCCCTGACCATCTTCACCCTGCATGAGCTGCCCCGGGAGGTCTTCCCTCTGATGTTCATGGAGGCCTTCAGCATGAGACATTATGAGGCCCTGAAGCTGATGGTGCAGGCTTGGCCCTTCCTCCGCCTCCCTCTGGGATCCCTGATGAAGACACCTCATCTGGAGACCTTGCGAGCTGCGCTGAAGGGACTTGATACGCTGCTGGCCCAGAAGGTTCGGCCCAGGTGAGGTGACTCAGGTGGCCTGGTGGGAAGGGCCCAGGCATCCAGGGAAGGGACAGCTGGCTCAGGCATGGCGGGGTTGGGGAGCTAGGGTGGCTCAGAGGCTTCTGATGGTGCCCATGAGAGGCCTTGGCCTTGGCACAGCTCCTCTGGGAAAGGACTGCTCACCATACAGGGTCCACCGAGGAAACAGGAACCTGCTTCCTCCCAGTGGAAGGTCAAGGTACTAGAAGTGGGTGCCAGGGAGAATCCAAGGGGGAACGGGATGGAGAAGAGACAGAAGTGGGAGCACTGAGGACAGAAGCAGCTGACTGATGTCCTGGATGTGGAGTGAAAGCCCAGGTCGGGGGGGGGGGTCCTTGCTTATTCTGAACTTTTCCCCCATGTGACTCACAGGAGGTGGAAACTTCAAGCGCTGGATTTGCGGGATGTTGATGAGAATTTCTGGACCATATGGTCTGGAGCCCGGGCCCTGTCCTGCTCCCCAGAGGCCATGAGTAAGAGGCAGACAGTGGAGGACTGTCCGAGGATGGGAGAGCGCCAGCCCTTGAAGGTGTTCATAGACCTCTGCCTAAAGGACAGTGCGCTGGATGAATGCCTGAGCTACCTCTGTGGGTGGGTCCACTACAGAAGTGGTCTCGTGCACCTGTGTTGTAGTAAGGTGCAGAATTACTTAATGCCCACTTCAAGTTTCAGAAATCTATTGGAAAGGATATACCCAGACAGTATCCAGGAGTTGGAAGTCAGGAGAAAGTGCTCTCTGAATCAAACAGGAAAGTTTGCCCCTTACCTGAGCCGGATGAGCAATCTTCGCAAACTCTTTTTAGCCTTCGGTTATGATGGTGAGTTATACGTGAGCGGCCTCCAGCAGTTCATTCCTGACTTGGACTCTCCATTCCTCTGCCTGTCCTACCCCCAGATGCTTTATATAAGAAAGGTCAGCAATATCAAAGAGCACCTGGAGCACCTGCTCAGGTAAGAAAGGATGGTGAGCTTTCTCTGCAGACCATACCACAGACCTTTTGTTCTTTTTCACAGTAAACGCTAGTGGGCATGTACTGTGTTCCAGCCACTGGTGATGTCACAGGGAATGGGAGGCTAGAATATCAACACATTATGCTGTTCAGTGCTCTATATCCTGAAGTGGGTATCACGAGACCACTCAAATAAGGGCAGAGGGATGGCCTGGGGTAGTTGCAACACAGAGAGTCATGTAGGGAGCTAGTTAGTCGGGGGTTCAGATCTAGTGAGGGTGCATTTGTGAATTCCTTTCTAGGAAGTGTGTTTAAAGTTAATATGTTGAAACTTGCTCTTCATATAGAGGAGAGTGTGAAAGAAGGGCAAGTGTATCAAACCTGTGGGTTTCACTGTAGAAGCTCTGTCCTCACAGCTTAGTAAATGCCAATGATCCTGTCTCTAATTCCCTGTCTTTAAAAGGTTCTATTGAACCCCAGGAAAAGTAGTTGGCATGGGAAAAGCGTGCTTCCTGGACAGAGGTGAGGGAGTAGGCATGAGAGTGGTATAAAGTGATAGGTGGTTTACAGACACAGACATGTCAGGGAACCTTTGCAGGCAGGTAGCCCTAGCTGATACCCATAGACCTTGCTCAGCTGAGTTCTTTGTGCACATCTCCCACTGGGCTCCTCTGGCCCAGAGATGAGGTTGTCTGCTGAAAGATGAAGTAAAGAGACTTTAAGGAGTTTGTGGCCTTGAACCAATCACACAAGCAAGGGTGAAAGGACTGAGCCTAAAATGGAGCTGCCCCTGAATGATCTGAGTCTTCATCAGGCAGCATCTTGCACCCAGACGATCATCTGATGATGGGAACAAACTTGTATTTGGGTGAAACAGGCTTCCCCACTGCAGGTTACCATAACACCTGTGTTGTAGTAAGGTGCAGAATTGCTCAATGCCCACTTCACGTTTACCACTGAGATTATTTCCCAACCCCCTCCTCTAACTGGCACCATTGCTCAAAACTAACTTCTTGCTCTCCCTAGGTGCCTCAAGAACCCCTTGCGGGCCTTTATATTCTGTAATGCTTACCTAGCTGATCAGGACGTGGAGTGTCTGTCTCAGTACCCAAGCCTCAGTCAGCTAAAGGAGCTGCACCTGATTCATATCCTAATGTGGACCACCAATCTTGAGCCCCTTGGAGCTCTGCTAGAGAAAGTTGCTGCTACTCTCAAGAGCCTCACCTTAAAGGACTGTCGGATCCAGGACTCCCAACTCAGGGTCCTCCTGCCTGCCCTGAGCCGCTGCTCCCAGCTCACCACCTTCTACTTTGGTGGAAATGAGACCTCCACGAATGCTCTGAAAGACCTGCTGCGTCACACAGGCGGGCTGAGCAAGTTAGGCCTGGAGTTGTATCCTGCCCCTCTGGAGAGTCTTGACAACAGGGGTCACGTCAATTGGGAGATCCTTGCCCCAATTCGGGCTGAGCTGATGCGGACGCTCAGGGAAGTCAGGCAGCCCAAGAGGATCTTTTTTGGTCCTGTTCCCTGCCCTTCCTGTGGCTCATGGCCATCTGAGACAGTGGACTTCCATCTTTGTTCCTAGGGAAGAGCTGGTTCGTGGAATGGATAAGCTTTCTTCTGGACCCTTGGACACTGAAATCTAGGACACAGGTGCTTTTCTTTTTTATGGAGTTTTGCTCTCCCCCTCAGGCTGAAATGCAGTGGCACAATCTCATCTCACTGCAACCTCCACCTCCCAGGTTCAAGTGATTCTCCTGCCTTAGCCTCCCTAGTAGCTGGTGTTACTGGCGTGTGCCACCACGCCCATCTAATTTTTGTATTTTTAATAGAGACTGGGTTTCATGATGTTGGCAAAGGCTGGCCTCGAACTCCTGACCTCAAGTGATCTGACCACCTTGGCCTTCCACAGTGCTGGGTTTACAGGCAAGAGCAGCCGTGCCCGGTGAGGTGCATCTTAAAGCAAGCACACAGCCGTGTGTTTCAGGCAAGTGCTGACTGGAAGTGGAGAAACAAAGGCTACTCAGCTGGGGCAGGACTGGGTGAAAACGCTGACTTGGCATCGATGAGGCCTTCAGGGACCTGTTTCCTAGACTCAGAAATGGAACCTGAAGTTCTAGAGTGATGCAGGAGTTAGCACCCCGCAAGGATGGTTATTTGAAAATGTCATAAATAAATGGAACCTGAATGGAAACTTTCTGGTGTCTTCCATGATTGATCAATCTGTTTTAGCTATTTATACATCAGAAATCTCTAGTTGCTGATGAAAGGTACTAAGTTTTCTGTGATTGAGGTTCAGCTACAGCAAATCCAGGCATCCAAACTGAAATGTGATCATTTTGATTAATTCCCATCCATTTTTTACCCTCTTCAGTCATCTGTTTCTTACTTGCTTTCTCCCATGCCTGTTCACTGGGTTCATTCACAAGAGATGCACACTTAGGGCCTGGAACATTCTGTGTGGGCAATGATGATGAGCCACTGAAATCTACCCTCTTCTCAGGGGCCCTCGCTGCTCCCCAGATACCGAGACCCTGCTCACTCCTAACGGGCAGATCCAGAGGAATCCGTTCCTGAAAACTGGCCATGCCAGGAAACAGCTTTACTGCACCAGGGGCTGCCCCCTGACCTGGAAGAGATGGCCATAGCGTGTATTGCAGGAGCCTGGTGACATCACCAACTCTTGCCTGTCCTGACGGTGGCTGGTGGGTTTCACTGAATTAAGGTAGTTGTGTCCAATTTCCCTTTTAGAAAAATGCATATTACATATTCTAAGTATTTCTAGTGCACATTAATACAAAAATACATCTTTTGGAAAGTTAATTCATATCAATGAGATATCTTCCTATAACGTCTCCCTTCTCTCCTTATCAAGAAACATGAGACACCAGGGCACTGACCTGTAGGCAGTGTTCCTGCACTGCCTTGAGAATCTCTTTGGAACCTGCCCCATGTGGGCCAGGAAGCTCTCTGATGGTTCACTCAGGTGAACCTGAGTTCACTGTGTTGACCTCGTTGATCTCAAACTCCTAGACTCAAGCGTTCCTCCTATCTTGGCCTCCCAAAGTGGTGGGATTACAAGCATGAGCCACCGTGCCTAGTTTTACTATTTTTTTAATTTTAAAATTGTTGTGGATGTATAAATATTGTGCATATTTACAGGGTACATCTGATGTTCTTTTTTTTCTTTTTTTTTTTTTTTTTTTTTTGAGACGGAGTCTCACGCTGTTGCCCAGGCTGGAGTGCAGTGGCGCGATCTCGGCTCACTGCAAGCTCCGCCTCCCGGGTTCCCGCCATTCTCCTGCCTCAGCCTCCTGAGTAGCTGGGACTACAGGCGCCCGCCACCGCGCCCGGCTAATTTTTTGTATTTTTAGTAGAGACGGGGTTTCACTGTGGTCTCGATCTCCTGACCTTGTGATCCGCCCGCCTCGGCCTCCCAAAGTGCTGGGATTACAGGCTTGAGCCACCGCGCCCGGCCTGATGTTCTTTTTTTTCTTTCTTTCTTTCTTTTTTTTTTTTTTTTGAGGTGGAGTCTCCCTCTTTCACCCAGGCTGGAGTGCAATGACACAATCTTGGCTCACTGCAAACTCCGCCTCTCAGGTTCAAGAAATTCTACTGCCTCAGCTTCTTGAGTAGCTGGGACTACAGGAGCCCATCACCACACCTGGCTGATTTTTGTATTTTTAGTGGAGACGGGGTTTCACCAGGTTGGCCAGGCTGGTCTCGAACTCCTGACCTCAGGTAATCCACCCACTTGGGCCTCCCAAAGTACTGAGATTATAGACAGGAGCCACCACAACTGGCCTGATATTCTGATACAAGCGTAAAATGTGTAATGTTCAAATCAGGGTAACGCGGGTTTTCACCATCTCAAGGATTTATCATTTCTTTGTGTCAGCAACATTCCAATTCCATTGTTTTAATTATGTAGAAATTTACTATGAACTATTGTCAACATGAGCTGCCCTATGGTGCTACTGAACACTAGATCTTATTCCTTCCTAACTACATTTTTGTACCCATGAACCATCCCCCGCCCCCCTTTTTTTTCTTGAGATGGAGTCTTGCTCTGTCACCCAGGCTGGAGTGCAGTGGTGCAATCTCAGCTTACCGCAAGCTCCGATTCCCAGGTTCATGCCATTCTCCTGCCTCAGCCTCTGAGTAGCTGGGACTACAGGTACGTGCCACCACACCCAGCTAAATATTTTTTTTTTGTATTTTTAGTAGAGACAGGGTTTCACCGTATTAGCCAGGATGGTCCCAATCTTCTGACCTCATGATCCGCCCACCTTGGCCTCCCACAGTGCTGGGAATACAGATGTGAGCCACCTCGCCCTTCTTATCCTTTGTTTCCCATTATCCTTCCTAGCTTCTGATAACCGTCATTCTACTCTTTATTTTTAAGTTTCATGTTTTTTAGTTTCTAAATATGAGTGAGAACATGCCATGTTTGTCTTTCTGTATCTGGCTTACTTCACTTAACATAATGCCCTCCAGTTCCATCCATGTTGCTGCAGATGACAGGATTTCATTCATGTTTATGGCTGAATGATATTCTATTGTGTATATTCACCACGTTTTCTTGATCCATTCATCTGTTGATGGACACTTAGGTTGATTCCATATTTTGGCTATTGTGGATAGTGCTGCAATAAATATGGGAGTGCAGGCCAGGTACGGTGGCTCACACCTGTAATCCCAGAACATTGGGAGGCCAAGGTGGGTGGATCACTTGAGGTCAGGATTAGAGACCAGCCTGACCAACATGGTGAAACTCCATTTCTACTAAAAATACAAAATTAGTCGGGCATGGTGGCATATGCCTGTAATCCCAGCTACTTGGGAGGTTGAGGCAGGAGAATCATCTAAATCAAGGTAGAGGTTGCAGTGAGCTAAGATCACACCACTGCACTCCAGCCTGTGCAACAAGAGTAAAAACTCAGTCTCACAAAAATAAAAAGAAATAAAGAAAAATAAAAATAATATGGAAGTGCAGATATCTCTTAGATATATTTCTTTTTTCTTTAGGATATATATCCAGCAGTGGGATTTATGGTTCATATAGTAATTTTTATTTTTATTTTTTGGAGAAAACTCCACACTGTTTTTCACAGCAGCTGTACTAATTTACATAACTACCAATGGTGTACCAGGGTTCCCATTTCTCCATAGCCTACTTAGCATTATTTTCTGTTGGTTTTTTATTTTTTCAGAGACAGGGTCTTGCAATGTTGCCCAGGTTGGTTTTGAACTTCTGGCCTCAAGTGATCCTCCCACCTCAGCCTCTCAAAGTGCTGGGATTACAGAAGTGAGTCACTGCACCCGATCTACTGAGTAAATTCGAATCCTCGCAGGAGGCTGTGACTCTGGGTTACCTGGTTTGTATCAGTTGACACACATGTATTAGGACCTGGGAAAGCCTAAAAATGAACGACGACAGCAGGGTGGAAAAATGCCTGAGGAAAGTATTATTATCCCCTCAAGATCTACTTCCAGGGGTGGCCCAAAAGATACAACAATCCCCACTGCCTTCCCATGAAAGATTGACTGATCCATTGTTATTTGTTCATTTATTTATTTCTTTTTTCTGAGACAGGATCTCCCTCTGTCACCTGGGCTGGAGTGTTGTGGTAGATCATAGTTCACTGCAGCCTCAACCTCCTGGGCTCAAGCAATCCTCCCACCTCAGCCTCCTGAGTAGCTGAGACCACAGAAGCACAAAACCACAGCTGGCTAATTTGTTTCATTTTTATAGAGATGGGGCCTCCCTCTGTTGGCTAAGCTGGTCTCTAACTCCTGGTCTCAAGCGATCCTCCTGCCTCAGCCTCCAAAAGTGCTGGGATTACTCTTGTGTCGCCATGCTCAGCCAAGTGGTTTATGACTGCACCATGTGAACAGAAGACAGATGTGTCAGTTTTTGATTCCAAGTCTAGAATGGTAATTTCCTTTGTAAAACATTCTGGTCTTATAATAATAACTAGGGAGTATTTCCCGCTAGAACTTGAAGGGCTAGGACAACTTTACTCATTAATGGACTTCGACCACAGCTTGGTGACCTGATTGAAAAACATAACGTAGGCCAGGCGCAGTGGCTCACGCCTGTAATCTCAGCACTTTGGGAGGCCAAGGTGGGTGGATCACGAGGTCAGGTGATCGAGATCATCCTGGCTAACAGGTGAAACCCCGTCTCTACTAATAATACAAAAAATTAACCGGGCCTGGTTGTGGGCGCCTATAGTCCCAGCTACTGCAGAGGCTGAGGCAGCAGAATTGCTTGAGCCCGGGAGGCAGAGGTTGCAGTGAGCCGAGATCATGCCACTGCACTCCAGCCTGGGCGACAGAGTGACTCCATCTCAAAAAAAAAAAAAGGAAAAGAAAAAAATTACAGGCCACGCACAGTGGCTCAAGCCTGTAATCCCAGAACTTTGGGAGGCCGAGATGGGTGGATCACGAGGTCAGGAGATCGAGACCATCCTGGCTAACACGGTGAAACCCCGTCTCTACTAAGAAATACAAAAAACTAGCCGGGCGAGGTGGCAGGAGCCTGTAGTCCCAGCTACTCGGGAGGCTGAGGCAGGAGAATGGCGTGAACCCGGGAGGCGGAGCTTGCAGTGAGCCAAGATCACACCACTGCACTCCAGTCTGGGTGATAGAGCAAGACTCTGTCTCAAAAAAAAAAAAAGAAAAGAAAAGAAAAGGAAAAAAAAATCACATAAGAAATTACCAGGCTGGGTGCTGTGGGTCACACCTGTAATCCCAGCATTTTGGTTGGCTGAGGTGGGTGGTTCATTTGAGGTCAGGAGTTCAAAACCAGCCTGACTAACATGGTGAAATCCCATCTCTACTAAAAATACAAAAGGCCGGACACCGCGGCTCACATCTGTAATCCCAGCACTTTGGGAGGCCGAGGCGGGTGGATCACGAGGTCAGGAGTTTGAGAGCAGCCTGGTCAACATAGTGAAACCACATTTCTACTAAAAATGCAGAAGTTGCCCAGACATGGTGGCACGCACCTGTGGTCCCTGCTACTCGGGAGGCTGAGGCAGGAGAAGCCTTGAACTTAGGAGGCAGAGTCTGCAGTGAGCCAAGACTGCGCTGCTGCACTCTAGCCTGGGCAACAGAGGGAGACTCCATCGCACAAAAAAAAAAAAAAAGTTACTGATAGGACTGAATTGGTCACCATAGGTGAACATTTTAAGAGAGTTCTAGAATGTAAAATATCCAATGCTGAAAGAAAAGAATGCAAAGGATAATAAAGTCTTTGCAGCTAAAACAGCCGAAAGGATAAGAGCAAGGGGAGCTCCCCTTACTATTAAAACTCAAACTCACTTTGTTGTAAACAAGGAAACCCTGCTCCAGTTGCCTGCCACCTTTGAAACCATCAGGCTGTTTGGAATGAAGATTGTCCACTCTCGCACCAGGTCTCTACTGGACCGAACCCTTTTGACCCAGACACTGTTCGCATTAGAGGACATTTCTTTTTCCTTTCTTTTTTTTTTTTTTTTCTGAGACTGAGTCTCACTCTGTCATCCAGGCAAGAAGACTTTCCATGAACTATCGACGGATAATGATCAGACCTTCCATGACCCAGAACCTGGAGCTAATGGCTTTTAGAAACAAAACCAGAGGAAAACTGTCCTTGAGCCTCATTGGAAGGGATTCTACCACATGAGTTACATTTAAGGATTTCCACGGGAAATCCTCTTCGAGAGGTAGACGGTGTTAGGAAATCGCTTTCCCAAAATGACAGAATAAGACTCCACGTGACTTCCTTCCATGGACTTGCTATTGTCTTGCATTAACACAAAAAGTTCCAATTTATACTTCTATTTTCATAGGAATTTTTCCTTCTCAAATCAAACATCCTCTAAGATCCTCTATTCAAAACGTAGCCATGTAGCCACTCTTTTTTTTGTTTTTGTTTCTTTTTTTTTTTTTTTTTTTGAGACGGTATCTCGCTCTGTCGCCCAGGCTGGAGTACAGTGGCACCGTCTCGTCTCACTGCAACCTCCGCCTCCCGGGATAGAGCAATTCTCCCACCTCAACCAGTAGCTGGGATTATAGGCGTATATCACCGCACCCAGCCTCAGTTTTTCTTCACTGTAAACCTGAGTAATCTACAGTTGCTTTTATGGAGAGAAAAAGGCAGTGAGTTGTCTGATCAATGAGGTTTGGCCCCAGGAACTCATGGCATGAGAATGAAATCATGGTGATGAGCTCCTCCTATCCTTTACTTCCCTCTGGGTGTGTGTTACCACCTTGCTTCTGTATGTGAGTGTTCAGACGGTTAACACGCAATACTAGGTGGACACACAGGGCCTGGATTATTCTAAGTGACCAGTGGGCATGAGCCCCTGAAGTTAAGCCCCTTCTTCTTGGGGGCCCTCCCTTCAATCCAGATGCTGAGACCCTGCTCACTCTTGATGGGTGGATCCAGAACCCTCAACTTCTGACCGTTACCTGTGCCAGGAAAGGACTTCACTGCAAAAGGCGCGGCCCCTGCCCCGGAAGGGGAGGCCCACAGTGCGCATGAGCAGGAGCCTCAGGGCATCACCAACCCATGCCTGTCCTCATGGTGGGGAGCGGCCATTGCTGAATCAAACTAGCTCTCACCAGTAAAGACATCATACTCCGTTTTATCTAACTATGAAACTCATAGAGGCATGTAGTAACACTTGTAAAATATTTCTTTTTCTTTTTCCTTTTTTTTTTTTTTTAGTGGAGTTTCAGCTGGGATTATAGGCGCACACCACCATGCCTGGCTAATGTTTAATTTTTAGCAGCTATGTGGTTTTACCATGCTGGCCAGGCTAGTCTTGAACTCCTGACCTCAGGTGATCCTCCTGCCTCGGCCTCCCAGACTGCTGAGATTATAGGCATGAGCCACCACACTGGGCCCATTCTATGGGTTTTAACAAATGGATAATGACACGTTTCCACCATTATAGCATCATGCAGAGTAGTTTCACTTCCTAAAAAGCCTCTCAGCTCTGCCTATTCATCCCACTGTACCCCAGTCCCCGGCAGCCACTGGGCTTTCTGCTGTGCCCACGGTCTTGCCACGGTCTTGGTGACACTGTGGTAACTCCCTGTGTATCATGAAGTCCAGCAATCAGAAGAAGTACATGCGGGCAACTTCATTTGTTTCTCATACATCCCTCACTCCTGCAATTAATACAGACAGGGTTCTCAACATAAGACAATCCAATAATACAGACAGCAAATGTCTCCTCTGAACTTTCCCTCCATCCCTACCCCCTCTCCAGATAGTTCAGTTCAGTGTGCCTTCTTCCAGACTCTCCCGTGAATTCTTAAACATCCTTATGTGCACGTAGAGATGTCTGGGTTTTTTCTTTCTTGTTTTCGTTTATTTGTTTGTTTGTTTTTGAGATGGAGTTTCGCTCTTGTTACCCTGGCTGGAGCGCAATGGTGAGATCTCGGCTCACTGCAACCTCCACCTCCAGGGTTCAAACAATTCTCCTGCCTCAGTCTCTCGAGTAGCTGGGATTATAGGCGTGCGCCACCACTCCCAGCTAATTTCATATTTTTAGTAGAGCCACTGCGCCCAACCGGATGATGTCTGGTTTTATCTTTCCTTATAGAAATAGTGTTTTACTGTGGTATTGATCATCTCACTTTTTTCCACTTAAGTGTAAATCTTGAAGATTTGTCCTCATTCTAATTAGCTGGCATAGAGTAGTTTATAAAACGAATGGTGCACGGTTTAACCTTTGCCTGTTGATGTACATTTATTTTACTATTACAGATCGTATGGTACTAAAATTCCTTGTCCACACTAAAGTTTCTCTTTGGCCTCTCAAAGCTTTCTCTCTATTTATCCCATCTCTTCTGGATCAATTTTCTTGTCTCTGATAGATCATTTTCATCAGCTTATGACCAGGCTCTTCACAGTCTTTCATTTTGAAAATGAAGCAAAAGGAAAAGAAAGAAAAAAACTGTGTTTGCTGCCATAGGAGTCTCTAGCTAGCATTCATTTCTTCCCATTTCTAGCAGAATTTCTCTAACGTGTTCTGGGCTGGGCACAGTGACTCACCCCTGTAATACTAGTACTTTGGGAGACCAAGGCAGGCACACTGCTTGAGCTCAGGAGTTTAAGACCAGCCTGGGCAACATGGTGGAACTCGGCCTCTACAAAAAGTTCGCCAGGTGTGGTGGTGCACACCTGTAGTCCCAGCTACTTAGGGAGCTGAGACCGGAGGATGGCTTGAGCCCAGGAGGTCAAGGCTGCAGTGAGGCGAGATAGTGCCACTGCACTCCAGTCTGGGTGACAAACTGAGACCCTGTCAAAAAAAAAAAAAAAAAAAAGAATTCTGCACATTCCAATCATGATGTCTTAGTCTCTCATATATTGTCAGTATAATTTTCATTATGTTCCAAATACACAGAAAAGTCTACTGAGTAATACATAAAACACAAAGTTACTCACACCCAGCTTTATTGTTAACATTTTGCCATATTTGCTTCAGATTTCCCCTGATGAATCACCTTCCAGATGAGTCTTCCTGGGTGATCCTCCCTTATTGCCGGAGTCTTGTCTCTTACTTTCTGCCCAGACAAAACCACTTTCTTGAATTTCTTATCTATTGGCTGAGCACAGTGGCTCCTGCTTGTAATCCCAGCACTTTGGGAGGCCGAGGCTAGAGGATCACTTGAAGTCAGGAGTTTGAGACCCGCCCGCCCAATGTGGTAGAACCACATCACTACTAAAAATGCAAAAATCAAATTACATGCCTGTAATCCCAGCTACTCGGGAGACTGAGACAGGAGAATCGCTTGAATCCAGGAGGCGGACGTTGCAGTGAGCCGAGATCCCGCCTCTGCATACCAGCCTAGGCAACCGAGTGAGAGTCTGTCTCAAAAAAATAAATAAATAAATTCTAATCAGAGACTTCACTCTCTCAAGTCTCTAGACTCAGATAATTTCCATGTGATTTTTTCCACACTGTCAGTTATGTTTGTTTGTTTGTTTTTGTTTTTGTTTTGAGACGGAGTCTTGCTCTGTCACCCACATTAGAGTGCAGTGGCACAATCTCTGCTCACTGCAACCTCCACCTCCCAGACTCAAGCGATTCTCCTGCCTCAGCCTCCTGAGTAGCTGAGATTACAGGCACCCACCACCACACCCAGCTAAGTTTTGCATTTTTAGTAGAGACGGGGCTTCACCTTGCTGGCTAGGCTGGTCTCAAACTCCTGACCTGAAGTGATCTGCCCGCCTCAGCCTCTCAAAGTGCTGGTATTACAGGCGTGAGCCACTGCACCCAGCCGGTATTTTCTGTCTTACATAACATGTTCCAGAAAGAAAGGTAAATATGGAAAGCTGTCTAATTCATTTCATAAGAGAGCTATAACCTGTATTTTAAAAGTGAATAAGGATATTAGAAGGAAAGTAAATTTAAAACTTACTTGGAAAAAGTTTTCTTTTTTTTTTTTTTTTTTTTTTTTTGAGACAGAGTTCCACTTTGTCACCCAGGCTGGAGTGCAGTGCCATGATCTTGACTCACTGCAACCTCGGCCTCCAGGATTCGAGCCATTCTCCTGTCTCAGCCTCCCAAGTAGCTGGGATTACAGGCACATGCCACCACACCCAGCTACTTGCTGTACTTTTAGTAGAGGCGGAGTTTCTCCCTGTTGGCCAGGCTAGTCTCCAACTCCTGACCTCAGGTGATCCACCAGCCTCGGCCTCCGTAAGTGCGGGGATTGTAGGCATGAGCTACCGCGCCTGACCAGCAAAAGTTCTTAATAAAATATCAGCCAGCTAAATGCAACGGTCATTAGAAAGTCATATATAGGCCGGGCGCGGTGGCTCAAGCCTGTAATCCCAGCACTTTGGGAGGCCGAGACGGGCGGATCACGAGGTCAGGAGATCGAGACCATCCTGGCTAACACGGTGAAACCCCGTCTCTACTAAAAAAATACAAAAAACTAGCCGGGCGAGGTGGCGGGTGCCTGTAGTCCCAGCTACTCGGGAGGCTGAGGCAGGAGAATGGCGTGAACCCGGGAGGCGGAGCTTGCAGTGAGCTGAGATCCGGCCACTGCACTCCAGCCTGGGCGACAGAGCGAGACTCCGTCTCAAAAAAAAAAAAAAAAAAAAAAAAGAAAGTCATATATAATGGCCATTCTGGGAATGCCAATCACAAAAAAATCTAAGTGTAATTCACCACACTGGCAAACTAAAAGGGGGAAAAGCAAGGTTCCTAAAAAATGCAGAAATGCAGAAAAATCAAATTAAATTTATAACAACGTATTTTGGAAAATGAAATGTGGTATGTTAAAAAACTTGCATTAAATATCAGATGTAATGGATAAACATTAGCTTCCTTCCTAGTGAGAGATGAAAGAAGGTAAAACCCTCAGCAACTTAGGATTTAGAGGCACGTAGATATTTTGGTCAGTAGTAAAGACTCCAGATCCAGACTGATTAATTTAGGTTCAAAACTGGCTCAGTGGCCAATGGCTGTGTGATCTCCAACTTTCATAACCTTTCTGTGTCTTAGCTCACTCACCCATAAAATGGGATAATCGCAATATTGACTTCACAGAGTGCTATGAGTTAATTTACTTAAGTTCTTCAAGCTGGATTTCACATAGGGCAAGCAATAATATTTTTATTGTTATTATATTTGAAAAATGTATTAGTTTAAAACTTAGGTAAGAAACCAAGGTCTATAGTTAAGGTGATTACAAGCCTTCATACACCCTGTTGTTCTGAAAATCTTAATTATAACAAGGCTGGGTGAGGTGGCTCATGCCCATAATCCCAGCACTTTGGGAGGCCAAGGTGGGCAGATCATCTGAGGTCAGGAGTTCGAGACCAGCCTGGCCAACATGGCGAAACACCATCTGTACTAAAAATACAAGAAGTAACCAGGCATGGTGGCAGGCACCTGTAATCCCAGGTACTTGAGAGGCTAAGACAGGAGAATCATTTGAACCCGGGAGCTGGAGGTTGCAGTGAGTGGAGATCGCACCATTGCACTCCAGCAGCCTGATGACAGAGCGAGACTCCATCTCCATAATAATAATAATAATAATAATAATAATAATAACAGCATGTCCGTTCACTCTCCAAAGTGTCCAGTACTGGACAATTAATTGTGAGGCCCTCTTCTGTAGCACCATACACTATAGCATATATGTAATTAAAATAAATACACATAAAAAACACAAGTATATATTCTATACACTTTCCATATATTTATATTCTGTGAGGTCACATGCAAATTGAAGGCTAGGTCAAAGAGTGGTATGGCTACCTATGGAAAGGAGAGTGGAAGTGAATCACAGTAACAAAAGGACATAGATATAGATATACATATGAATAGATAGACATACACACATATAGCTGCAAGAAAGGGGGTTGCCATGGACCAGTGAGTCATGTAAAAAGGCTACAATTCTTGTGATTGTGTGTCCATTTGCAGGATGGGTTATAGCTTCCTTTTTTAGAAAGGCTGATGCCACAGTCATAGCAAATAAATGATTATATTTATTTTCTCTCTCTCTCTCTCTTTTTTTTTTTTTTAATAAATGAGTATAAAATGTGTTTCCTTTCTCAGGCATCTCTGGAGAAATCTCCAATGGTAGGAGAACTCAGTTTACTAGGCAGGTTATCACACAGATAAGGTTTTACAGATCCAATGGCCCTACCATTAACTTCATTATCCTTGGTATTCTACAAAGGTTGAGTGAACAAATGGCATCTTGAAACTAGGCCGGGCGCGGTGGCTCAAGCCTGTAATCCCAGCACTTTGGGAGGCCGAGACGGGCGGATCACGAGGTCAGGAGATCGAGACCATCCTGGCTAACACAGTGAAACCCCGTCTCTACTAAAAATACAAAAAAAAACTTAGCCGGGCGAGGTGGCAGGTGCCTGTAGTCCCAGCTACTCGGGAGGCTGAGGCAGGAGAATGGCGTGAACCCGGGAGGCGGAGCTTGCAGTGAGCTGAGATCCGGCCACTGCACTCCAGCCTGGGTGACAGAGCGAGACTCCGTCTCAAAAAAAAAAAAAAAAAAAAAAAAAGAAACTAAAATTAGCTAAACTAACAAAGAAGACTGGATTACTAATTTTTTGTTTGTTTGTTTTGTTTTTTTGTTTTTTGTGGTTTTTTTGTTGTTTGTTTGTTTGTTAAAGACAGAGTCTCTCTTGCCCAGACAGCAGTACAGTGCTGCTATCTCGGCTCACTGAAAACTCTGCCTCCTGGGTTCAAGTGATTCTCATGCCTCAGCCTTCCAAGTAGCTGAGATTACAAGTGCCTGCCGCCACGCCCAGGTAATTTTTGTATTTTTAGTAGAAACAGGGTTTCACCATGTTGGCCAGGATGGTCAACTCCTGGTCTCAAGTGATCTGCCAGCCTCAGCCTCCCAAAGTGCTGTGATTACAGGTGTGAACCACCACGCCCAGCAAGATTGGATTACTTTAATCAAAAGTTTTACCACTGCTGTGGGAAAACACAGATCCCTTATAAGTTATTTTTTTCACCAACTACTATCAGAAGCACTGATAATAAAGTATTTACTGGAGAACCTATGCCTTTGATAATAGAACTTCCGGTATCCTCTGCACTTTTTAGCTCTGATCGTGTAACTAGAGGATCAGCTTGAGTGGATTAACCATCGCTTAAGTTGTTATGGATGATGACACAGAGCCCAAGTCGTTTAGCCATGTCCGATGGGAAAAAGGTTTAACTCCTTAACTGTTAACACAGCCTGGCAGACTGTATGAATTGGCATCACCTGAAAGCAGCGGGAAAGGTCATTCGAGCTTACTCCACCATCCCCAGATTGGGGAGACAGGTTTGGACCTTGTCTCCAATCTCCTTGTCAGTTAATTATTTTATTTTGTTTTATTTTACTTTATTTTATTTTATTTTATTTTATCTTATTTTTTGAGACAGAGTTTCACTCTTATTGACCAGGCTGGAGTACAAGGGTGCGATCTCACCTCCCTGCCACCTCTGCCTCCTGGGTTCAAGTGATTCGCCTGCCCAGCCCCCCCAGTAGCTGGGATTACAGACATGTGCCACTACACCCAGCTAATGTCGTGTTTTTAGTAGAGATGGGGTTTCTCCATGTTGGTCAGGCTGGTCTTGAACTCCTGACCTCAGGTGATACACCAACCTCGACCTCCCAAAGTGCTGGGATCACAGGCATGAGCCATCGCGCCCGGCCTTTTTTTTTTCTCCCTCTCACCCAGGCTGAAGTGCAGTGGTGTGATCTTGGCTTGATTCAAGTGATTCTCCCACCTCAGCCTCCTGAGTAACTGCGATTACAGGCGCACGCCACCACGCTTGGCTCATTTTTGTATTTTTAGTACAGAGGAGGTTTCACTATATTAGTCAGGCTGGTCTGAAACTCCTGACCTCATGATCCACCCATCTAGCCCTCCCAAAGTGCTGGGATTATAGGCGTGGGCCACCACACCTGCCCCGGTTAACTCTTAATGAATTTTTTTTTTTTTTTCCCTACATGGAGTCTTGCTTTGTCACCCAGGCTGTAGTGCAGTGGCGCAATCTCAGTCCACTGCAACCTCTGCCCCCGGGTTCAAGCAATTCTCCTACCTCAGCCTCCCAAATAGCTGTGACTATAGGTGCCCGACACCATGCCCAGCTAATTTTTGTATTTTTAGTAGAGACGGGCTTTCACCATATTGGCCAGGCTGGTCTCTGACTCCTGACCCTATGATCCACCTGCCTCAGCCTCCCAAAGTGCTGGAATTACAGGTGTGGGCCACCACACCCAGCCCAATTTTTGTATTATTAGTGCAGTTGGGGTTTCATCACGTTGGCCAGGCTGATCTCAAACTTCTGACCTTGTGATCCACCTGACTCGGCCTCCCAGTGTGCTGGGATTATAGGCATGAGCCACTGCTCCCGGCCTAAACTTTTTTCCCTTTCTCAAAAGATGGTGTCATTGTATTGGCTTCTATGCACTTAGGAGAGTGAGCCCATCGTTCAGTAACAATATGACTCAGTACTGCAAGATCTTGATGCAGTAATTTCAAAGACTGTTTCCAGTAAGTGAAGGAGGCTTTCAGTGATGCTTAATTAAATGACTTGGCACTGAGAAGAAGCTATAGACGCAAATGGGTGGCCTATGACTATTATTGACTTCATTACTGGTACTTTATCTGTATGCATAGAAAGCATTAGCATCACTGGGTCTAATCTAGGTAGTGTCCCAGACTCCCCCTAGAATCAAACTCTTCGGTTTCACACATTATGGAGATTGAAATGCTGTAGGTATTGACATAGACATAGAATCTGAACATGACCGTGTTACCCTCTGCCATATAATCAGAGACATTACTGAAACTAGACATTGGCTTATTGGGAACTAGAAGCAAATAGAATGCCTGTATAGCTCTACTATATGAAATAAATAATAGTTTCATTTATTGGATGCATCAATACTCAGGGCATGTTTGGAGAGGAACCTATTGATTCTTTTTTTTTTTTTCTTGGGACGGAGTCTCACTCTGTTGCACAGACTAAAGTGCAGTGGCCAATCTTGGCTCACAGCAACCTCAGCCTCCCGGGTTCAAGCAATTCTCCTGCCTCAGCCTCCTGAGTAGCTGGGATTAAAGGAGCACACCACCACACCCAGCTAATTTTTGTATTTTTAGTAGAGACGGGGTTTCACCATGTTGGCCAGTATGGTCTCCATCTCCCGACCTCATGATCTACCCACCTTGGCCTCCTAAAGTGCTGGGATTACAGGCATGAGCCACCGTGCCCGGCCCCTATTCATTCTTCAGTGGAGATGGCATGTGAGGATTACTTTATAAAGTTCACAGAAATATTTTTTCTTCCCACCCCAATCCAAACCATTACCATGCAACCTGGTGTCAATGGAAGTTGAGGCTGTTGAGACAGAAATAATTAATAAATCTTTATTGGAAGCTAAATGTGAGGATCGACCTGAAAGACACACATTGACAAAGTGGGTGTGTCCCAAAATCTGTTACAAGTTGGAATGCTTTTGTGAGAAAGGTTAAAAGATGGGAATGGGACTCCTCCTATCAGTGTTTTGTTTGGTTTTTGTTTCATTGACCTGGCAAGGTTCAAATAGAGTTGTTTTTTGAATTTGTCTTTTCCATCGGAAGGTATAATACAGAGGCTACAATCATTGGCTTTAGATGACAACACAACAGGCTAAAACATTTTCCTTGCAAGACAACCAGCAAACCTTCATGATCAGAATCAAATCAATGTCCTCCTCACTGTCTGTAGGTGAAGTTTTCATCAGTACTTGAAGAGTTTGAGGCACTCATGAACTCACGATCAGATTCTTTACTCAGGGACAGGATGTAAGCCAATCCTAAGACCTTCCACAGGTGGTTAATTTGGAAGCCTGCCCAGTGTGACCTGCAGGTTTTCACTGGCAATATGCAGGTGCAGGTATGACAAAGAATAACCATAACCTTCATATCACCCCCAGCTGGTGCGGAATGGGATCCTTTTGACCCTTTCTCTAAAGAAACCAAGTTACTCATCTTGTGTGGTGACAAAATATATGGTCTGCTTAACAGAGAAAGAGACTCTGTAAAAATAAATAAATAAATAAATAAAAATATTTTTACTATGAAATGAGAAAAGCAATGGGAATAAATGTGACATTATCCAAGGAGGTAAAGGAAGACAAAGGTTTTGAAAGGAAAAATAAGGAGGATTACATACATTGTTTTGAAAGACTCATCCGTGGTCATAAGGATCAAAACCAAAGGGGTATCAGTGCAATGTTGGATAAATTCCTCCTCCACTACCTCAATAACTCCCAACATGTTTACCAAGTCTTCGTTCTCTCCCAGGATCCCATTAAAACACCCAGCTCAACCCTGCCCAGCCTCCACCCTAACTTCTCTTTGAAATTTTGACATGATTTTATTACAGGACTATCAGGTTCCTATGCCTTCTGCACAGTAACTGACCAATATTCTGAGACAGCAGGGTTTGCAGCAGAGAGTTTAACGATCACAGGGTGGCTGAATGAGAAGCTGGGAGGAGATCCTCAAATTCATCTCCCCAAGGAGTACTCAGGGTTTTCAGGGGATCATGGATAGCAAGGGGCTGGAAAGTTGGTATATTTTGGTGGCAGTAAGAGGTATGAAGTCATCAGGATGTCAAAACTGCAGTCTTTGGTGAGTTGGTGCCTTGCAGGGCCCTTCAGATCAGCTGGCATCAGTAGTTTCACTGATGTGCAGAACCCGAAAGAATATGTCAAATGAAAAAGTTAATGTTTTACAATGTTTAAATTGTTGTCTGGAGGGCGGTTAAGGGGAATTGTAATCTAAGGTCTACATGATTTTGGGACAGCAGGCTGCCAGCAACCATGAGGAAGCAGGTCAGAGAGCAAGCTGACCTCGTGATGAATGCTGAATGCGCTGCAAGCTTGGTTTATTTTGGTTTCTCCCCCTCCCTTCTTCTTTGATTAAATTTATAAAGTTGGGCCGGGCGCGGTGGCTCAAGCCTGTAATCCCAGCACTTTGGGAGGCCGAGGCGGGTGGATCACGAGGTCAGGAGATCGAGACTATCCTGGCTAACATGGTGAAACCCCGTCTCTACTAAAAGTACAAAAAACTAACCGGGCGTGGTGGCGGGCGCCTGTAGTCTCAGCTACTTGGGAGGCTGAGGCGGGAGAATGGCGTGAACCCGGGAGGCGGAGCTTGCAGTGAGCTGAGATCACGCCACTGCACTCCAGCCTGGGAGACACAGCGAGACTCCGTCTCAAAAAAATAAATAAATAAATAAATAAATTTATAAAGTTGATAGGTGTGGTTTCAATTTCTTCCAGAGAAGCCTTAACCTGAGCCCTGAGACCACTCACACCCTGAGTGGCACCTCTCTTCCACCAGCACAAGTAAATAAACTGCTACCTTAGGTGATATAAAACCCACAAGACCATTCGATATATGGTGGGTTTTTTTTTTTCTGATTTTGTAGGGACGACTCCTCTGCTTTTATAAAGCTATTTTAACTATAAGTCATTTTTATAATTTTGATGTGGCCAAAGACTCCTGACAACACTACTTTCAGATTTTATTTTTTCTGTCTAATGCCCAGAACAGATCAAACCCTTCCCTGCCTCCAACTCACGACTATGCAGGACACATATTAGTAAAATTCCATCAGAGTTTGTGGAGTTCATGAATGAATGAATTTTTTTTTCAACAGTCTCCCTCTGTCACCTAGACTGGAGCACAATGATACAATCTTGGCTCCCTGCAACCATTGCCTCTTAGGTTCAAGCAATTCTCCTGCCTCAGCTTCCTGAGTAGCTGGATTACAGGCACCCACCATCATTCCCGGCTAATTTTTGTATTTTTGAAGAGATGGGGTTTCACCATGTTGGCATGGTTGATCTTGAACACCTGACCTCAGGTGATCCACGCAACTTTTCCTCCCAAAGTGCTGGGATTACAGGCATGAGCTACCTTGCCCAGCCTTGAATGAATGAATTCTTGACTTCCACCTTATCCCTAACACTGTCAATTTCATGATTCATGAATTTAGTATGGATATCTGATATGAATGGATATCTGACACAATCCATTAATCTGAAGAGAGCCAAAAACAGAATCAGGATTAACTGGGTGGAGCTTCAGAAATCCAATCAGATATCACTTATTGATTGGAAGCTAGCAGTGGATAAGCGGAGAGGCGTGGGTAGGAGTTGTGATTAGAAAGGTCAATAAAAGCTTCTGAAGACCCACAGGAGAGACCCAAAGTCTTCAAGCCTGGAGTTACTGCTTGGTTCTTCCTGAGGTCTGAGCACCCTGCAAACTCAGTCCGCATCTGGTAAGTCCCTAATTTCTGTAAGGACACTCCCATCTGACCTACAGTCAGCCCGTCTGGGATGGTGACAGTGCAGCCTAAGACGGCATAGAGTTATATCCTGTTTTGTTTGTTTTTTTTCTCATATGAACAATTTGAAGGTTTGAACTTTTCCCTCTAAATGCAGTTTTGTCTTTATTTCAAAAAATCGGATTGTGCTTTGGTTTATGTCATTTCATAATTCTTGATGGGAGCAGTGACTCATGCCTGTAACCCCAACACTTTGGGAGGCCAAAGTGGGAGGATCATTTGAGCCCAGGGGTTTGAGACCAACCTGGGAAACATGGCAAAAATGCATCTCTACCAAATATTCCTCTTTTGAGAGGGGGATGGAGTCTCACTCTGTTGCCAAGGCTGGAGTGCAGTGGCATGATCTCGATTCACTGCAACCTCCGCCTCCCAGGCTCAAGCAATTCTCATGCCTCAGTCTCCTGAGTAGCTGATATTACATCCATTTGTCACCATGCCCGGCTAATTTTTGTATTTTTAGCAGAGGTAGGGTTTTACCGTGCTGGCCAGTTTGGTCTTGAATTCCTGACCTCAAGTGATCCACCTGCCTTGGCCGCCCAAACTGGTGGAATTACAGCCGTGAGTCAATGGAGGTCGGCCTCTACAAAAAAAAAAAAAAAAAAAAAATTTAAATTAGCCAGGCATGGTGGCATGCATCTGTATTCCCAGTTATTTGGGTGACTGAGGTGGGAGAATCGCTTGAGCCCAGAAGATTGAGGGTGCAGTGTGCCATGCTCACACCACTGCTGTACTCCAGCCTGGGCAACAGAGTAAGATCCTGTCAAAAAAAAAAAAACTTAACCAAAGAGGATCTTTGACCTTAATTTTAAACAAATCACATCCTCATTGTAACTCTTCCACCTGAATGGAGACATGGGTGTGGGGCTGCATACTTGTAATACCAGCTACGTGGAAGGCTGAAGCATGAGAATCGCTTGAACCTGGAAGCTGGAGGTTACAGTGAGCCAAGATTGTGCAACGGCACTCCAGCCTGGGCATCAGCTCCCCCTACTCCAACAAATATTAAATTATACCACCCAGGTGATCATTGGATACATGAAGATTTCTACTGTGTTTTCTTAGGGACTGTCATGTCTGTCTTTGTAAAACTGTTTTAACTCTGAAATATTTTGATAAATTTGATGTGGCCAAGGTCCCTCAACAAAGATGTTTTCAAGTTTTTTTCTTTCTGTCTAATGTCAGGAAGAGATTCAACCCTTCCCTATCTCACACTCAAGACTATGAAGGACACCTATTAGTGAAGCTCCAAGTTTGTGGAGTGAATCAGTGAATTAGTCCTGGACTTTCACCTTATCCCTAAATCTTTCACTTCGGTGGATGAATATCTAATTCAATCCATTAACCTAGAAGAAAGCCAAAAATCCAACGAGGATTAACTGGGTGGGGCTTAAGAAGTCTAATCAAATGTATTCTCTCTCGCGCACGCTCTCTCTCTCTCTTTTTTTTTTTTTTTTTTTTTTTTTTTTGGTGAATCTAGCCTATTTCCCAGGCTAGAGTGCAGTGGTATAATGTCAACTCACTGCAACGTCTGCCTCCCGGGTTCAAGTGATCCTCCTGCCTCAGCCTCCCTAATAGCAGTAGCTTGGACTACAGGTGCACACCACTGCACCAGGCTAATACTTGTAATTTTAGTAGAGGTAGGGTTTTACCATGTTGGTCAGCTGGTCTCGAACTCCTGACCTCAGTTGATCCACCTTACTTGGCCTCTGAAAGTGCTGGGATTACAGGTCTGAGTCACCACGCACAGCCAAAGTGTTTCATTTTTAATATGTGTAAAAGGTGTATATTAGAAACATCTGTCTTGTGAATGATGCATAACACTGTCACATAGCTTGCAAAGCTTCTCACTGAAATTTTCAATAACGAGGCCAGGGTGTAGGCTCATGCCTGTAGACCCAGCACTTTGGGAGGCCAAGGTGGGTGGATTGTTTCAGTCTAGGAGTTCAGGACGAGACTGGACAACATAGTGAAACCCACTCTCTTTACAAAAAGTCAAAAAAATAAAAGATGCATGCCTGTGGTCCCAGCTACTTGGGAGGCTGAGGTGGAAGAATCCTTTGAGCCTGGGAGGTCAAACCTGCACTGAGTGGAGATCGCATCACTGCACTCCAGGCTGCGTGACAGAGCAAGATGCTGTCAGAAAGAAAGACAGAGAGAGAAAGAGACAGAGAGAGAGAGAAAGAGACAGAGAGAGAGAGAGAAAGAGAGAGAAAGAGAGAGAAAGAAAGAAGGGAGGGAGGAATGGAGAGAAGGAAGGAAGGAGGGAGGGAGGAAAGAAAGAGAGAGAGAGAAAAGAAAGAAAGAAAGAAAGAAAGAAAGAAAGAAAGAAAGAAAGAAAGAAAGAAAGAAAGAAAGAAAGAAAGAAAGAAAGAAAGAAAGAAAGAAAGAAAGAAAGAAGGGAAGGAGGGAGGGAGGGAAGAAAGAAGAGAGGGAAAAAACAAAGAAGGGAGGGAGGGAAAAAAGGAAAGAAGAAAGAGAGAAAGAGAAAGAAAACTTAAATAATGAAAAGAAAACAAACAGAACCCGTTCTAGGGGTGCCCCATGAATGTTCCTAACCAGCTTATTTATAGGAACTGGGAATGTAGTCATGTAGGCTTGTGACACTCCCATTCCCAATGTTTTAGAATCTAGAGTAATTAGAAATTTCCCCCAAAGGTGGGAGGGGTTAGTTTTCAGGCTCCTCCATGCTCACTAGTCACTGGCTGGAGCACCGGATAGAGGGGAAGGGCTAGTGCGGGTCCTGCCTCCTCACTGCTTGGGAGACGCTCATGCTGATGCAGCAGAGGCAGAATGCTGGCTTTGTGGCCATGAGTACAGAGTAGAATTGGAGTAAACTGAGGACTCTTTCACCCTCGCCAGAGTGGTGACTTTGGCCCTGGGAGAAGATGAGATTGCAGGGGCTTGGCCTGAGAGTGATGCCTTTTCTCTGGACTTGTCCTGTGGAACTTTTCCTTGCAGATTGGTGAAGATGAGCGTCCGGACTCCACCCAGACTCCTGGAGCTGGCGGGGCGGAGCCTGCTGAGGGACCAGGCCTTGACCATGTCCACCCTGGAGGAGCTGCCCACGGAACTTTTTCCCCCCCTGTTCATGGAGGCCTTTAGCAGGAGACACTGTGAGGCTCTGAAGCTGATGGTGCAGGCCTGGCCCTTCCGCCACCTCCCTCTGAGGCCTCTGATAAAGATGGGTTGTCTGGAAACCTTCCAAGCTGTGCTTGATGGACTTGATGCACTGCTTACCCAGGGGGGTCGTCTCAGGTGAGGTGGCCCAGGTGGGCTGGTGGGGAGGGCCCAGGTGTCCAGAGAAAGACCAGATGGGTCATGAGAAGTGGGGAGGCCCAAGAGGTGATGGTGCTGGTGAGAAAGCTCAGAGGCCTTGGCCATTCCGCAGCTCCTCAGGGAAAGGACTGCTCACCACCCAGCGTCCATGGAGGTAACAGGAACCTCTCCTCTAGTGGCACTGAAAGGCACCACGAAAAATGAGAACTGGGCCAGGCACAATGTAATCCCAGCACTTTGGGAGGCCAAGGCAGGCAGATCAAGTAGGGTCAGGAGTTTGAGACCAACCTGTCCCAACATGGTGAAACACTGACTCTACTAAAAATACAAAAATTAGCTGGGCATGGTGACAGGAGCCTGTAATCCCAGACACTTGTGAGGTTGAGGCAGGAGAATCACTGGAGCCTGGGAGGTGGAGGTTGCAGTCAGCTGAGATCACACCACTGCACTCCAGCCTGGGTGACAGAGGGAAACTGTCTAAAAAAAAGGGGGGAACTGGGCAGGATCCAAGGGGAAAGCAGGGTGGAGAATAGTCAGAGAGAGGGAGAAGAAACAGGGAGGGGAGCAGCTGCTATCCAGGATGTGGAGTATAAGTTCAGAAGTGAGTCCTTACATTCTCAGCCTCGCCTCTATTTTCCCACAGGAGGTGGAAGCTTCAAGTGCTGGATTTACAGGATGTCAGTGAGAACTTCTGGATGGTTTGGTCTGAATCCATGGCCTGTGGGTGCTTCCCCAATGCCATGAGGAACAGAAAACCAGTGCAGGACTGTCCAAGCATGAGAGAACAGCAGCCCTTGACTGTGTTCATAGACCTTTGGCTCCAGACCAGGACTCTGGATGAATATCTCACCTGCCTCCTTCTGTGGGTCAAGCAGAGGAAAGATTTACTACACTTGTGCTGTAAGAAGCTGAGAATTTTGGGAATGCCCTTCCACAATATCAGAAACATCCTGAAAATGGTGAACCTGGACTGTATCCAGGAGGTGGAAGTGAATTGCAGTTGGATACTGCCCATCCTGACACAGTTTACCCCATACCTGGGCCAGATGAGGAATCTTCAGAAGCTCGATCTCTCCCACGTGGACGTCTCTCACTACGTTTCCACAAAGCAGAAGGAGTTTGTTACCCAGTTCACCTCTCAGTTCCTCAAGCTGCACTACCTCCAAAAGCTTTATATGAACTCTGTTTCTTTCCTCGAAGGCCACCTGGACCAGCTGCTCAGGTGAGCGAGGGGGGTGAGCTTTCTCTGCAGACCACAGCAGAGCCTATGTTACAGTAAACGCTAGTGGGCATCTACTGTGAGCCAGTCCATGAGGATGTAACAGTGCAGGGGACACTAGAATGTCCACGTATTGTCCCGTTGGTGGTTCTGTCCTGAAATGTGTATCATGCAACCATCCCAATAAAGGCAGAGGTATCAGCTGGGGTAGATGCTATAGAGAGGCTGCCATGCTGGGAAGCCAGCTACTGGAGGGTTCGGATCAAGTGAGGGTGCCTTTCTGAATTCTTCCCAAGGATGTGTCTAAGTTAAGATGATGAGAAACAGGCCAGGAATGGTGGCACATGCCTGTAATCCTAGCACTTTGGGAGCCTGAGGCAAGAGGATAACTTGAGCCTAGGAGTTTAAGACCAGTCTGGGTAACATAGCAAGACCCCTGTCAGGAATGAATAAATAAAAAATAAAAACAAACGAGATAATTTTTTTTCTTTGAGAAGGAGTTTCACTTTAATTGTCCAGGCTAGAGTGCAGCTGTGACCTCTCAGCTCCCTGCAACCTCCACCTCCCGGGTTCAAGCGATTCTCCTGCCTCAGCCTCCCAAGTACCTGGGATTACAAACGTGGGCCACCGCACCTGGCTAATTTTTATATTTTAAGTAGAGACAGGATTTCACCATGTTGGCCAGACTATTCTCAAACTCTTGACCTCAGGTGATCCGCCCGCCTCAGCCTCCCAAAGTACTGGGATTATAGGCGTGAGCCACCGTGCCCAGGCAACAAGATAATTTTTAGGAAGATGATGGGAAGTGGGGAAGCGAAGTGGGCACCGAAGAGGGGGATGCTCAGCAAACCTGCACATTTCAGAGTATCAGCTTTGTGCCCCACAGCTTGGTGAACACGAATGATCCCATCTCTAATTCCCTGTTGTAATGGGTTGTTTTGAGATCCAGGTAAATTAATTACCTAGGAAATGCTTGATTCTGAAACAGAGGGTCAGGGAGCAGGCACAAAGAGGGGTGAAAGTGATAGATGGCTTGCTGATGATACAGGCGTGTCAGGGACGCGTGCAGCCTGCCCACCCCAGCTGATGTTGCAGGATCCAGTCTGGGTTTGTCCCTTCTGCCTGTGTCTCCGCTGGGCTCGTGTGGTCCAGAGATGTGATTTTCTGCCTGACAGATGAGGAAAGGGAGCTTTAGGGATTCTGTGAACTTGATCCATTCCATAAATGATGGTGAAAAGACTCAGCCTCAAATGGATCTTTCTATTTTTATCTTTTTGATACAGAGTCTCGCTCTGTCACCCAGGCTGGAGTGTAGTGGCAGATGTCTGCTCACTGTAACCTCCATCTCCTGGGTTCAAGCAATTCTCCTGCCTCAGCCTCCCAAGTAGCTGGAATTGCAGGTGCCCACCACCACACATAGCTAATTTTTGCATATTTAGTAGAGACAGTGTTTTGGCATGATCGCCAGGCTGGTCTCAAACTCCTGACCTCAAGTAATCCACCAGTCTCAGCCTCCCAAAGTTCTGAGATTATAGGTGTGAGTTACTGTGCTGGGCCTAAAATGGAAGTGACCTCAGTGGCAAAGCGCTTCATCACGCAGCATCCTAAGTGTTGACCAGACAATCAGAATGACCCTGGGCTTGGGCAAAATAGTCTTTTCCCTTCACCTTGACATTCCCCACTACCCTCAACTCACCCCTACAATTCCCCAGAACTAACTTCTTGTTCTGTCTCCCTAGCTGTCTGAAGACCCCGTTAAAGATCCTCGCAATAACTAACTGTGTGCTTTTGGAATCAGACTTGAGGCATCTGTCCCAGTGCCCGAGTGTCAGTCAACTAAAGACCCTGGACCTGAGGGGCGTCAGACTGGCCAATGTCAGTCTTGCGCCTCTCCAAGTTCTGCTAGAAAAAGTTGCAGGCACCCTTGAGTACCTGGACTTAGATGACTGTGGCATCGTAGACTCCCAAGTCAGCACCATCCTGCCTGCCCTGAGCCGCTGCTTTGAGCTCAACACCTTCAGCTTCTGTGGAAATCCCATCTCCATGGCCACCCTGGAGAACCTGCTGTGCCACACAATCAGACTCAACAACTTATGCCTGGAGCTGTATCCTGCCCCGCGGGACAGTTATGATGCTGATGGTACTCTCTGCCAGAGCAGATTTGCCCAACTTGGGGCTGAGCTGATGGGGAGAGTGAGGGACTTACGGCACCCCAAGAGGATCTTGTTCTGTACTGACTACTGCCCTGACTGTGGCAACAGGACATTTTATGGCCTGAACATAGATCAACGCTGCTGTTGAACACCTGCCTATTTGGGTGGCTTTCTTCTGGACACTTGGAAACTAAAACCTAGGTCTTACATACATCCTAATGTGACCACAGAAACCACCGTTTCAGACACCAGCTCTGAAGTGGGAAAGGAAAGGTGATCAAGCAGGGGCCGGACTTGGGGGAAATGTTGACATGGATTCAATGGGACTTTGGGGACCTGTGTCCTATAGAGTCAAAAATGGGAATGGGAATGTCTAGAGTGGAATTCAGGTTTGAGAATACATGAGGGAGTTCCCCTTCCATGGATGGTTATAGAGAAACAGTCAGAAATAAAGGGAAACTAAATGGAAGCTGTCTGGTGCCCTCTATTATCAAGTAACCTGCTTTCCAGTTTAAGCCTCAGGAATCTTCAGTTATTGATGCAAAAAAAAAGTGAGGGGGGGACTAGGTTGTCCAATCAATAAGATGCAACCCAAGAAAATCAAGGCATTTACATGAAATTTGGTTATTTTAATCAATTTCCTCCCTTTCTTATTTCTGAGACAGAGTTTCACTCTTGTTGCCCAGGCTGTAATGTGGAGCGCAATAGCAACATCTCGGCTCACTGCAACCTCCATCTCCACGGTTTAAGAGATTCTCCTGCCTCAGCCTCCCAAGTAGCTGGGATTACAGGCCTGTGCCACCATGCCCAGCTCATTTTTTTATTTTTAGTACAGACAGGGTTTCATCACTATGTTGGTCAGACTGGTCTCAAACTCCTGACCTCAGGTGATCCACCCAACTCGACCTCCCAAAGTGCTGGGATTCCAGGTGTGAGCCACTGCGTCCGGCTCTTTTATTGTTTGTTTTTTAAAGGTGTCGCTCTGTCACCCAGGCTAGAGTGAGGTGGCACAGTCATAGCTCACTGCAGCCTCAATCTCCTGGGTTCAAGCGATCCTCCCACCTCAGCCTCCTGAGTAGCTAGGACTACAAGCATGTGAACCACCAGGCCTGGATACTTTTTTTAGTTGAGACAAGTTCTCGCTTTGTTGCCCAGGATGATCTGGAACTCCTGAGCTCAAGTGATTCTCCTGCCTTGGCCTCCCAAAGTGCAGGGATTATAACTTTGAGCCACCACACTCAGCCTTCTCCAGTTCTTCACTTCTCTTCAGACATCTGTTACCTCCTTGTTAGTTTCTGTGGCTGTTCAGTGGGTTAATACACACTAGGTGGACACTCAGGGTCTGGAACATTAGTGGGCAAGAACAGTGAGCCAATCCACATGGAAAGCACCCTCTTCTCAGAGTCTTTCACTGCTCGCCAGATGCTGAGACCCTGGCCACTCCTTGTGAGTCTCCACATGGTTCCAGAAGCCTTAGCTGGTGGACGTCAGCTTCACTGCACAAGGAGCCACTCTATTCCCGCTGCCCTGGAAGGGGATGTCCATATTGTGTATTAGCTGGAGCCTCTGGGCGGCACCAACCCTTGCTTGTTCCCTTGATGACTAGCAGCCCTTCTTGAATTAAACTGGTTGTAGCCAGTAAAGACAGCCACACTCCCTTTAAATAAAATACTAAAACTATACAGGCATGTAACACTTTTTAAATATTTCCATCTGACATTTAAAAAGGTACATCTTTTTGGGGAGCTAGGTCAGATGGAGGACAGATTTTCTCATAACGCTCCCCCACCCTGCCTCGCCCTCCGCAATCAGGAAGAGATTAGTGCAGCGTGTTTTGGAATCTCACATCATCGAAGGGTGGAGAACGATCAAGTGCCTGTGGGTGATGAGTAACCTTCCCTATGCTGAGGAAGTCTGCATAACGGCACTCAAGTGAAGGATCCTGCTGAGGATTCAGGGGCTGGTGTTGCTGTCAGGGATCTTAGCCAAGAGCCTCAGGTTCCCTGTAAAATGAGGATGGTGTTGTCCAACAGCTTATGGGACCCTGGTAGAATCCAATAAGATGGTTCATGTTTAGGGTTTGGCATGGGGCCTGGCATACAGTAAGATCAATACATCTTGATCTTTTAGCTCTTCTCAGCAGAAGTCCCAGCATTTTCCACGTTTCAATCTCGCCTCCTATTCCTGACAACAGGGAGGCAACAGGAACCCAAGGCATGCAATGGGGCTAAGTTTCTTCAAGTCACCACAAATTTCATCATGACTCTTCCAAACAGCAAAGCCCCAGGAGCCAGCAGGGGGCATGGTGGGCAGTTCAGGACTCGATTCATTCCTAATGATTATAAGATCAAAATTTCCAGTCCATCAGTCTCGGGTGCCATCTGCTGGTAGATCAGATCATATGGTGTAATTTAGTGTTGCAAGGATCATATTTTATGGTATTTTAAAAATTTTATTATTATGAGCCAGGTGTGGCAGCTCATGCCTGTAATCCCAGCACTTTAGGAGGCCGAGGCAGGCGGATCCCCTGAGGTCGGGAGTTCGAGACCAGCCTGACCAACATGAAGAAACCCCTTCTCTCCTTAAAATACAAAAAATTATCCAGGCATGGTGGCACATGTCTGTAATTCCAGCTACTCGGGAGACTGAGGCAGGAGAATCCCTTGAACCTGCGAGGTGGAAGTTGCCGTGAGCTCATGCACTCATGGCCTAGGATTCAGTTCCCAAATAACCAGAAGAAAGCTCTAAATATATCCACCCTGATGGGCAGGCATTCAGCAGAGGCGGTGACTGGGATGCAGGTCATAGGAGGCCCTGATGCCACAGTGAGGGCAGGGGACAGTGCTGAACACAACAGTCTTGGGCTGCCTTAAGTCCCTCAGTGTCTTCATCAGCTCAGCCCCAAGTTGAGCAAATCTCCCCCAGCAGAGAGCACCCTGGGCATCATAACTCTCCAGAGGGGCAGGGTACAGCTCCAGGCTCAGCTTGCTCAGCCCGACGGTGTGGCGCAGCAGGTTCTCCAGGGCGGCCATGGAGATGAGGTTCCCACAGAAGCTCAAGGTGCTGAGCTGGGAGCAGCGGCTCAGGGCAGGCAGGATGACGCTGAGTTGGGAGTCCGTGATCCCACAGTCCTCTAAGTCCAGGGTCTGCAGGGTGGCCTCAACTTGCTCTAGCAGAACGGCGAGGGGCTCAGGGCTGAAATGGGTCAGTGTGATGCCCATCAGGTCCAGCTCCTTTTTTTTTTTTTTTTTTTTTTTTTTTTTTGAGACGGAGTCTCGCTCTGTCGCCCAGGCTGGAGTGCAGTGGCGCGATCTCGGCTCACTGCAAGCTCCGCCTCCCGGGTTCACGCCATTCTCCTGCCTCAGCCTCCCGAGTAGCTGGGACTACAGGCGCCCACAACCGCGCCCGGCTAATTTTTTGTATTTTTAGTAGAGACGGGGTTTCACCGTGGTCTCGATCTCCTGACCTTGTGATCCGCCCGCCTCGGCCTCCCAAAGTGCTGGGATTACAGGCGTGAGCCACCGCGCCCGGCTGGTCCAGCTCCTTTAGCTGACGGATGCTCGGGCACCAAGAGACATGCTCAAGTCCGACTCTGACAGCAGCAGTCGGTCATGACGACCGTCTCCAAGGGGGCCTGGAGACACCTGGGAGATAACCATCCTTGCAGGGATAACAAAGTTCTCATCACTGTAGAACTTTAGCTTCTCTTCCTGACTCTGCAGGACACGGGTCCCGGAAGGTCTCATTGACTCCACCTCAACATTTTCCTCCAGCCTTGCCCCCTGCTGTTATGTTTTTTCCCTCACAGTGAGCACCTGCCTGAAGCAAAGAGTTCTGTGTTTCCTGTAAGTTGCATGTGGCCTGGTCACAGTCATTCATGCCAGTAATCCCAGCACTTTAGGAGACTGAGGCAGGAGAATCCCATGCGCCCAGCAGTTTGAGACCCGCTGGTACAACACAGCAAAATCCTGTCTCAAATTTTCTTTAATAAAATTTTAGAATTATTAAAAAAGTAAATAAGAAAAAAAAAAAAACCTAACTTGCACGTACATACTAGATTTTAGTGTCCAAGAGCCTGGAAGAGAACTTTGGATGTATCTACCCCGCTAGGCACGCCTTCCCTAGCAGCAAAGATGGAGCTCCAGTACCTCAGACGGTGATGAGCCGCAGGAAGGGCAGGGGGTGGGACCAATGAAGATCCTTCTGGGCTGCCTGACTTCCCTCAGTGTCCGCATCAGCTCAGCCCGAAGCAGGGTGAAGATCTCCCAATCGACACGAACCAAGGAATTCAAACTCTCATCAGGGGCGGGATATGTCTCCAGGCTTAACTTGCTCAGTCCACTGGTGTGGCGCAGCAGGTCCTTCAGGGCATCCACAGACATGAAATTTCTGCCAAAGTAGAAAGTGGTGAGCTGGGAGCAGCGGCTCAGGCCGGGCAGGATGGCACTGAGTTGGGAGTAGTGGATCTGACAGCCCTCCAAGATGAGGGTCTCGAGAGTGGCAGCAACTTTCTCTAGCAGAGCTCCGAGGCGCTCAAGACTGAGGCGGAACAGCGGCACGTAGCTGAGATTCAGATGCTTCAGGTAACCGAGGCTTGGGTACTGGGAGAGACACTTCACGTCCTCTTCCAATAGGTAGCCACAAGTCAATTCCAAGTTCTCCAAAGGGTTCTGGAGGCACCTGTGAAGATCAAGAAGTTAGTTCTGGGCAATGGCACCAGTTAGATGAAGGTGGTGGGAAATAACCTCAAGGGAAATGACTGCTTCACCCAAACACAAGTTTATTCCCATCATATGATGATGGTTCACATGCAAGTTGCTGCGTGATGAGGACTCTGATCATTCAGGACAGTCCCATTTTAGGCTCAGCATTTTCACCATTGCTTGTGTGATTGGTTCAAGGCCACAAAATCTCTAAAACCTTGTTTTTTTTAGCAGAAAACTTCATCTCTGGGCCACAGGTACCCAGTGGGAGATGTGCACAAAGAACTCAACTGAGCAAGGTCTAGGGACATCAGCTAGGGCTACGTGCCGGCAGGGGCTCCCAGACATGCCTGCATCTGCAAAGCAACTATCACTTTTTACCACTCCCATGCCTACTTCCTCACCCTCCATTCAAGAAGCAGGCATTTCCCATGTCAAATTACCTTTCCTGGGGTTCAAAACAACCTTTTACAGACAGGGAATTAGAGACAGAATCATTCATGATCACTAAGCTGGTGAGGACAGAGCTTCTACTGTGACATGCACAGGTTTGATGCACCTTCCCTCCTTTCATACCCTCATCTATTACCTCTTTTATATCATATCAACTTGAAACACACTTTGTACAAGAAATTCACACGTGCACCCCGGTAGAGCCGAAACCCCCACTTAACTAGCTTGTACATGATATCCCTCTCTAGCCTCTACCCCAGGTGACCCCGCTGCCCACATTGGAGCGATCCTGTGATAGCCACTCCAGGACACGGAGCCCTGAATGGGACAATGTGTTGACATTCTGGTGTCCCCTTCACTGTGACGTTGCCACTGACTGGCACACAGTACATGCCTTCCAGTGTTTGCTGTAACAAAACAAGGCTGTGCTGTGGTCCACAGAAAAAGTGCACTATCCTTTCTTACCTGATCAGCTGTTCCAGGTGTCCACTGAAGAAGGTGACCAATTTTATTTTAAGCGACTGGAGGTGTTCCAGCCTGAGGAACACAGAGCCGAATTTGGCGACTAACCGTCCCTCGAGGTCATTGTCTGACGTGTAATGATGGCACCTGGAGAAAATGAGTTTGCGAAGATTCTTCATCTCCTTCAGGTAACAACGAAGCTTTCTTATCAGACGTGGCCAGGACATGTTGCGGATTTCCAGCTCCTGAATACTATCCAGGTGGATTATTTTCAATGACTTTCTGAGATATTTAATCGGCGTTAGATAATTCACCAGCTTACTACAGCACAGGTGTACTAAACCTCTCCTTTGGTAAACCCACTGAAAGAGGTATCTCAGGCACTCATCCTGAGGTATTTCCTTGAGGCAGATGTCTATGAACACCTTCAAGGGCTGGTGCTCTCCCATCCTCGGACAGTCCTCTGCTGTCTGCCTCATACTCGTGGCCTCTGGGGAGCAGGACAGGGCCCAGGCTCCAGGCCGTACGGCCCAGAAATTCTCATCAACATCCCGCAAATCCAGAACTTGAAGTTTCCACCTCCTGTAGGTAAAGTAAGGGAGAGGCTCAGAATTTAGAAGGACCCATCCCTGACCTTTGCTTTCATTCTCATCCCATTAATCAGCTGCTCCTGTCCTCGGTGCTCCCTGTTCTCTCTCTGTCTTTCTCGATCCCTTTTCCCTTTCAATTCTGACTGGTCCCCACTTGTATTCCCTTTGCCTTCCACTGTGAATAGGCAGGTTTCTGTTCCCATGGTGGACCCTGTATGAGGAGCAGTCCTTTCCCTGAGGATCTGGACAATGGCCAAAGCCTCACTGAGCTTCCTCACCAGCACCATCCGAAGACACTGGGCCACCGTTGGGCTACTTCTCAGCCTGACCCTGCTGTTCTTTCCCTGGACACCTGAGCGCTATCTACCAGCCCACCTGGGTCACCTCACCTGGGGCGATCCTTCTGTGTAAGCACCATATGAAGCCCTTCCAGCAATGCTTTTAAAGTCTCCAGATGAAGCGTCTTCATCAGCGATCCCAGAGGGAGGCGGGTGAAGGGCCAGGCCTGCACCATCACCGTCAGAGCCTTGAAGTGTCTCCTGCTGAAGGCCTCCATGAAGAGTGGGAGATAGAGCACCCTGGGCAGCTCCTCCATGGCAGAGACGGCCAAGCCCTGGTCTCTCAGCAGGCTCTGCCCCGCCAGCTCCAGGAGTCTGGGTGGGGCCCGGATGCTCATCCTGATGGATTTGCAAGGAAAACACTCTAGAAGACAAACCCAGGGAAAACGCATCACTCTCGGAGCAAACACAATCACCTCGTCTTCTCCTAGGACCATATCCTTGCTCTGGTAGAGGTAGAAAAATTACCAGTTTACCCCAATTCCACTCCACACTTTGTGGCCTCAAATCTATATTTCTGCTGCTGCTGGTACCAGGAAGACTGTCTTCCAAACACCAAGGAGGGAGGGGTGAAGGAGACCACTGGCCCATTAATTTTCATCCATTGCTTGATTGAATCCCAGAACCACCGGACAGTGTCACTGAGGATCCTGAAAGCCAAGCTCTACCTCTTTGAGGAAAAATGTCTTGTCACTTACCACCCTAAGCAATGAGAATGACAGTATCCTGTGGCCCCAGACAGCCTACATTCTCAGTTCACACCATGAACATGCTGGGGGAACAGTAAAGGGACTCCCTAAAATCAATGCCATTATTTTTTATCTTGAAAATTTTCAACCAGAAAGGGACCGGGTGCTGTGGCTCATGTCTGAAATCCCATCACTGCTGGAAGCCAAGGCAGGCAGATTACTTGAGGTCAGGACTTCGAGAACAGCCTGGCTTACATGAAACCCTGTCTCCACTAAACATAAAAAAATTAAGAATCATATGACTCCAGAAGACAGAGATCGCAGCACTGCACTCCAGCATGGGTGACAGAGTTAGACTCTGACTCAAAAAGAAAGAAATTGATTAATTAATTAATTAATGTAAATATTAGCCAGGCATGGTGGTGCATGACTGTAATCCTAGCTACTCTGGAGGCAGAGGAAAGAGGATCACTTGAACCCCAGACGCAGTGTTTTCAGTGAGCCCAGCTCAGGGCCTGCACTCAACCCTGGGTGAAAGAGTGAGACTCCATCTCAGAAAAAAGGGAAAAAAGGCCGGGCGCGGTGGCTCAAGCCTGTAATCCCAGCACTTTGGGAGGCCGAGACGGGTGGATCACAAGGTCAGGAGATCGAGACCATCCTGGCTAACACGGTGAAACCCCGTCTCTACTAAAAAATACAAAAAACTAGCCGGGCAAGGTGGCGGGCGCCTGTAGTCCCAGCTACTCAGGAGGCTGAGGCAGGAGAATGGCGTGAACCCGGGAGGCAGAGGTTGCAGTGAGCTGAGATCACCCACCCCATGGCACTCCAGCCTGGGCAATAAGAGGGAAACTCCATCGCAAAAGAAAAAAAAAAAAAATAACCAGAAACTGTAAAAGTGGTATGATGCTATTCTAGAGCATTCTAACTCTAAGATGAAGGTTCCAATACACATTGCTTCCACATATTCACAATTACCCACTTTTGGACGGATCCCAGGGGCAAAGATAAATCCCGTGATCTCAGCAAAACTCCACTCTGGAGATGGTGTGTGGGATGCCTTTAAGGATTTTATGAAAATGAAAGCACACTTGGAGAATCACAATAACACCAAGTCTATGAACTGTTACTGAAGGCACAAAAACAAATAACTGCAAATGTCAAGAAATAAAAATTCAGTTAACTGTAAATTTTAATATATTTTTTTAAAAACTGCTTTGATAAGAATTTTAAAATGACAAAAACCAAGCACAAGTCACAATTTGAGGGATGAAGACAAAACTACATTTAGAGGAGAAATGAAAGCCTAACTCTGTTCCTCTCACGAAACAGACAGGAAATTCTCTGTGCCACCTTGGGCTGCGTGTCTCCGTTCCTGACTGAAGGGCTGCAGATCAGACGGGCATGACCCTACGAAGGTGGTGACTTACCAGAGCTGGACTCACTTGGCAGAGTTCTGGGACCTCTCAGAGAACCAAGCAGTAGCTCCAGGGCTGTGCGTCTCTTCTGTGCACCCTCAGGAGCTTTTATGGACCTTTCTAACCCCACCCTTCCCTTCTCAATCACCAGCTTCCAATCAGAATGTGATACCTGATTAGATCTTGTAGTCCCACCCAGTTAATCCTGATTGAGTTTTCAGCTTTCTTCTGCCTAACTGATTGAATTAGATACACATTTATGAAAATGAAAGAATCAATAATAGAGTAAAAGTCCAAAAGTCATTCGTTCATTTATTCTCCAAACACTGATGAAGTTTGGCTAATAGATGACTTTCATAGTGATACAGGGAAGGGATTAATCTGTTCCTGATATTAGACAAAACAAAACAAAACAAAACTGAAGGTGTCCTTATTGGAGGATGTTTGACCGCAGAGAAATTATCAGAATGTTTCAGAGTTAAAACAGCTTGAAGAAGATAGTGATGTCATTCCCAAGAAAACAGAATAAAAAGCTGTGTATATTCATCAGTTGCCTGGGTTTTATGCTGTCTAACATAGCAGATCATATGCACATTCAAGTAGAAGAAAGGAACCACTGAGGGTGTGATCCATCTCAAGACTAAGTCAAGGCTTCACTGAAGGAAATCAGGAGCTTTTATGGACCTTTCTGACCCGACCCTGTGGGGTGACCAAGTGAGGTGGGGACTGAGAAGAATGGGTCGATGTGTTCTAATGGGACCCTGGAAGGGAACCAAGACAATATAAATTATGGCAGTTATCTTGTGGGCATCTAGATGTCGGGACTGAAGGTCTTTTGTCTAGCTTGAGTTGATTGATGATTGATTGATTGACTGATTGATTGATTTTGAGACAGGGCTTCGTGTGTCACCCAGGCTGCAGTGCAGTGGCAAGATTTTGGCTCACTGCAGCCTCGACCTTCCGGGTTCAAGCAGTTCTCCCACCTCTGCCTCCCAAGTAGCTGGGATTACAGGCGCACTCCACCATGCCCACTAATTTTTGTAATTTTAGTCGTGATGGGGTTTCATCATGTTGGCCCAGCTGGTCTCGATCTCTTGACCTCAAGTGATCTGCCCATCTCGGCCTTCCAAAGTGCTGGGATTACAGGCTTAAGCCACCTCACCCAGCTTAGAGTGAGTTCAGAAATTAAAAGGGGAATCATCAAAAGAGACAGTGCAGACTCTTAAACCATAACATTGGCTTTGAGGACACGGGACAGGCACAGTCTTGGCCCTACTAGAAGGTAAAGTGTGTTTATTCACAAAAATGATGGGCTCCGCTCAGAAAACCAGCTTGGGAAGATGGAATCTGAGAATGTGAGCTGGGGCACAGGCCAGAGAGAAGCAGTGTGGCCAGACCTGGGAAGGGAGACTTTGCCAAGCTGGGAGTCACAGAGGAAGAAACTGTGGGCTCTACAGGATGTGAGAGAGAAATGAATGAGGGTCCATATGTCCCTGTCATGGCGCTGTCATCTGGAAACCTTTCCTTTAGGCTCAGGGATCTTCCCACAGTGGAACATTTCCCAGCAACCATCAGCCCCAGTCATTTTCCAGGACCTTCATCCAAATCTTAATCTCACTGAATCCCTTCCCACTCCAGTTTCATAATTTATGTTTCCTCCTTCTTAGAGTCCTTTCCTGTCCCTAATATTGAACATAGAGATTCTTATCAGGGTGTCACCATTAGGCCTACACAGAAAACTCAGGACTAAGCACAGTGGCTCATGCCTGTAACGTCAGCACTTTGGGAGGCCAAGGTAGGCGGATCACGAGGTCAGGAGACAGAGATGATTCTGACTAATACGGTGAAACCCCGTCTCTACTAAAAATACAAAAAAATTCGCTAAGCATAGTGGCAGGTGCCGGCACTCTCAGCTACTCAGAAGGCTGAGGCAGGAGAATCGCTTGAACCTGGGATGCGGAAGTTGCGGTGAGCTGAGATGGCGCCACTGTCCTCCACCCTGGGTGACAGCGTGACATTCTGTCTCAAAAAAGAACGAAAGAAAAAGCAAGCAAGCAAGCAAGCAAGAAACCAACCTCAGGCCTCTAATCCCAGCACTTTGGGAAGCCAAGAAAGGCAGAGTGCTAGAGCTCAGGAGTTTGTGAGGAACATGGGCAATGTGGTGAAACCCTGTCTCTAATAAAAATGCACACTGTTAGCCGGGGACGGCAGTGTGCACCTGTAGGCCAGGCTGCCCGAGAAGTTAAGGCGGGAGGATCACCTGAGCCAGGTGGGGCTTCTGCTTCCCACGCCCCACTTTGTAAACCTGAGGCTGAGAGTGAGCTCAGCACCAAGAATGGTTGTGAGAATCTCTGTTGACTGAGCATCCACAAGGCACCACAGACGGCTGGTACCGAGCATCCCGGACCTCAGCTCTCCTTCATGGAGAATCTAAGGCCCGTTGCTATTTTCTCCATTTTTAACCTGGTAAACCTGAGACTTGACCAGAGAAAAACCTGCCCGTGTTCTGGCAGCAAATGATTGGCAGACCCCTCGGGTGAGGGGCTCAGTGGAACCGCCAAGGTGTTCAACAACCTAAATGTTGGAAAGAACTGACTAACTTCCCATTCCTGCCCGTTTCAGGGGGCCCAGCAGCACCCCCAGTACCCCAGCAAGAATCCTGCACTTGGAAGCTTTTCTACCATGTCCTGTTGCCTGTTCTTCTCAAGGTGCTCATCTGCTGCCCAGCTCAGAGCAGCCTTTGAAGCCCATCTCTGGAAATGATCTGACCTATTCTCCAGTCCCACAATCCACACTGGGATTCCAAAGCTCCTACGAGGACCTTGCTCAGGTTCTCTAGAATATTCCTGAGCCTCTGTTTTCTCCCCCAGCCTGAGCTGATGGGGCCGGTGTCACTTGCATCCCAAGGACATCAGCCCATCTCTATTTTCCCCAATTTATATTGACCGATTTTGGTGAACATGGCAAGGCACAAAGCAGGGAGCTCCATAGCTGCTGCTCCGGACCTAAACAGGCGCCCTGGATTTCTGGGTGGTGACACTGCCTGGCTTGCAGAGGAAGACCTGACCCCTCTGGTCTTCCAAGGCTGCCAAGATGATGGCAGAGCCTAGGACAGGTCCCCAGTGCAGGGGCCATCCCTTCCCACGTCCCCCTGGCCCAGCTTTAGAGTTGACAAGGCTGCACCTGGAATGCAGTAGGTATTTTTTTGTCCAAGTCAGGTCTCTTCTTAGCCTTAGGTGAGGCTTTTTTCAGGCGGGTGCTATGGAAGAACCCCAGGCCGTGGGCATCACTGCCATGACCACATGGTATGCATGTGTGTGTGTGTGTGTGTGTGTGTGCAGCCACCTAGAAAGGTAAAACTCTACCTGTCAGAGCTGATTCCACGGAAGATAAAAGTATAACATCCCATGTCTCTGGGAGGACAACTTCCTCTAGGAGTCCAGCAAGAAGATGTGGGACCTGTGGACAAGAGGTCCCTGAGTAAAAGCCCTCATTTGAGGATAATGTGTAAAGTTGAACTTTAGACCCTGAGGACTCTATACCCTTCCCAGAGGGTTGCAGTGGAGCCGGCACTGACTCCCAGGCACAATAGCCCAGAGAGATCTTGGGAGGGAGGTAAACCTGCTGGGGCCTCAGGGCTCAGAAAAAGCCCTGGACCTATCACCCAGTCACGCCTCTCCCACTCCCAAGTGTCTCTGGCCCTGGAACTGTCGGAGACCTCTGTGTCTTTCCCATGTGCTCTTCTTCTCCTTTCACTCAGACCTGCCTTTGCCAATGCTCCCTGCATTTGCCTCCATGTGGGGCCCCCTACCCCCGGCTCTGGCTGTGGCTGGGAAGCTAGAGGTTTTTGTGCCCACCTGGAGAAAGCCTCACTGAGCACGGGCCCATGTGGATTCTGCAATCTTTTCCTACACAGGGCCACCTACAGGTGTCATAGATGCATCTTCCCTAGAAGAGCCAATGGGGGTGGGTGAGGAATCTGCAATCACTCAAGCACCCCACATACAAATGAGAGCGAGGATCCCTGCAAGCACAGGCCCCGGGGTAGGTCCTGGCCCTTGTTGTTGCCTTCTGATCCCAGAGGCCTTGGGTTTGTGGTCATAGGAGCCCTACCTACTCCCTATGCACCCCCAGCCCAAGATAAACAAATTCCTGCAGATTCCCTGGTCCATGTACTTGAGATCCCCAGATCGTGCCACTTCACTCCAGCCTGGGTGACAGAGCAAGACTCAGGGCCAAAAAAACAAAAATGTAGCCAAGCATGGTGGCGGGCACTTGTAGTTTCAGCTATTCGGGAGGCTGAGGCAGGAGAATCGCTTGAATCCGGGAGGCAGAGGTTTCAGTGAGCTGAGATCGTGCCACTACACTCCAGCCTGAGCAACAGAGCAAGATTCCATCTCAAAAAAAAAAAAAAAAGAAAGGAAAATCAAAAGCACTAAGCTGTGTTTTTAATGAGATTCTGCCCCAGGAAGTCAGACATCCAAATGAAATTTCCTCATTTTTATCAGTTCCCTCCTGTTCTTTACTTCTCTTTACAAATCTATTACCTCCTCGCTTTGTTCTGTGGCTGATCAGTGGGTTAATACACACAAGATGCACACACAGGGCCTGGACATTCTATGTGGGCAATGAGTGTGAGTCACTCAAATAAAACCCCTTCTCAGGGTCCCTCCCTGCTAACCAGATGCTGAGACCCTGTTCAGTCCTAATGGGCAGATCCAGAAGAATCCATTTCTGACCATTAGCTGTGCTGGGAAAGAGCTTCACTGCACAAGGCATAGCCCCTGCTTTGGAAGGGGACATTTACACCAGTGATTATCTGGAGCCTCAGGGCATCACCAAGCCACACCTGTCCTGATGGTGGGCAGTGGTCCTTCCTTAATTAAACTAATTGTGTCTTATAAAGATATCAAAATTCCCTTGTAGCAAAATGCTACCAATAATATAAAAATACGGCCGTGCACAGTGGCTCATGCCTGTAACAGTAGCACTTTGGGAGGCTGAGGCGGGTGGATCACAAGATCAAGGGATCGAGGCCATCCTAGCTACCACGGTGAAACCCTGTCTCTACTAAGAATACAAAAATCAGCTGGGCATGATGGCACGTGCCTATACTCCCAGCTACTCGAGAGGCTGAGGCGGGAGAATTGCTTGAACCTGGGGGGTGGAGGTTGCAGTGAGCCGAGACTCTGCCACCACACTCGAGCCTGGTGACAGAGCAAGACTCCATCTCAAAAACAAAACAAAATAATATATGAACACTAACAATCATATAGACATAAAACATGTTTAAAAATTTCTTTACCACATTCAAAAATCAAGCATGTTTTTTGGAGATCTTTTCTTAACACCCTTCCCATATCTAGCAGAATAAAGAAGAAGACTAGTGTATATAAGGAAAAGAAAGAGAGATCAGACTGTTACTGTGTCTATGTAGAAAAGGAAGACATAAGAAACTTCATTTTGACCTGTACCCTGAACAATTACTTTGCCCTGAGATGCTGTTAATCTGTGACTTTTAGCCCCAACCTTGAGCTCACAGAAACATGTGTTGTATAGAATCAAGGTTTAAGGGATCTAGGGCTGTGCAGGATGTGCTTTGCTAACAAAATGTTTACAGGCAGTATACTTGGTAAAAGTCATCGCCATTCTCCATTCTCAAGTAACCAGGGGCACAGTGCACTGCGGAAAGCTGCAGGGACCTCTGTCCTGGAAAGCCAGGTATTGTCCAAGGTTTCTCCCCATGTGATGGTCTGAAATATGGCCTCGTGGGATGGAAAAGACCTGACCATCCCCCCAGCCCGACACCCGTGAAGGGGCTGTGTGAGGAGGGTTAGTAAAAGAGGAAGGCCTCTTGCAGTTGAGATAAGAGGAAGGCCTCTGTCTCCTGCCTGCCCCTGGGAATGCAATGTCTCAGCATAAAACCCGATTGTACCTTTGTTCTATTCTGAGATAGGAGAAAAAACTGCTTTGTGGCAGGAGGTGAGACATGTTGGCAGCAATGCTGCTTTGTTGCCCTTTACTCCACTGAGATGTTTGGGTGGAGAGAAACATAAACCTGGCCTATGTGCACATCCAGGCATCGTATCTTCCCTTGAACTTATTTGTGACGCGGATTCCTTTGCTCACATGTTTTCTTGCTGACCTTCTCCCCACTATCACCCTACTCTTCTGCCACATTCCCCTTACTGAGATAGTGAAAATAGTAATCAATAAATACTGAGGGAACTCAGAGACTGGTGCCAGTGTGGGTCCTCCGTATGCTGAGTGCCGGTCCCCTGGGCCCATTTTTCTTTCTCTATACTTTGTCTCTGTGTCTTATTTATTTTCTCAGTCTCTCATCCCACCTGATATGAAGTACCCACAGGTGTGGCAGGGCAGGCCCCCTTCAAGTGTATAAAATTGGAGTGTGACAGGTCCCATCAGGTTACGTAAGGGCACATGTCCCCTGCCTGAACCCTGAAGGCCAGGTGGGAAGCCAAGACTCTCGTGCCCAGCCAAGAAGCAGGTGTCCCCGAGAACCCAAGCATCTCAGACAGTATCTCAGAACCTACCAAGCAAATGAAACTGATTGCTCAAAATCAGTGGACAAAGAGCTAGAAAATTCACTTAAAAGCAGTTTGGAGACAGGAAGTGGCGCAGATTTTGGGGGCTGTTGCTGCTGCCCAGGAGCGCCCTGCTTGTGAATCCTAATCAACTCATGTATTTGCCAAGCTGGGCTCGTCTGAGTCATCCTTTGATCTCTTGACTCCTCTCCGGTTTGGCGGGGAAAATGATACAGCTCGGTTTTTCTCGGAGCAAGCATGTTTTGGAATCGCACATCCTTAGAGGGCAGATAATAGTCAAGTGCCTGCGGGTGATGAGTGACCTTCCCTACGGTGAGAAACCTTACACAAAGGGCATCCGAGTGAGGACCCTGCTGAGGACTCAGGTGAGAAACCCTACACAAAGGGCATCCGAGTGAGGACCCTGCTGAGGACTCAGGGCCTGGTGTTGTTAGGCAGGGACCTTGAGCAAGAGCCTCAGTTTTCCTGAAAAATGAGGATGGTGATGCCCACCACCTGTGTGACCCTGGTAGGATCCAATGAGATGGGGCAAGTTAAGGGCTTGGCATAGGGCCTGGCATCCAGGAAGAGTGAAATTAATGCATTTTTTTCCTCCTTTTTCCCTTCCAGCAGAAGCCCCCATGATTACTCATCCCTTGTTCTGAAAACTAAAAATAAAATCCTAAGCTCCCCCTATGTACTGAACAGATTCCCTCTTGGTCAAGTGTGCCCACCAGAGAAATCTTTAAAACTGTTCCTGGCCATGGCGAGATGGGAGGTTAGACATGTCTCATTTTATTTCCTTTCTTTCATGGTTTAGACACAAAAACTGACCAGCATTCATGTTAAAATAGAGATTATAAGGCTGACTGAATAGACTAGGGTCATAAGATACCAAGTTATATACAGGACCTAAGGTCTTCCCAGGCAAGGGTTAAGTCAGGGGCCCCTATCCTTAAAAAATTAACTATACACCTTTTTAACTAATTTTTTTTTTGAGGTGGAGTCTCGCTCTGTAGCCCAGACTGAAGGGCAGTGGCATGATCTTGGCTCACTGCAACCTCCGCCTCCCAGGTTCAAGCAATTCTCCTGCCTTAGCCTCCCGAGTAGCTGGGATTACAGGTGCACACCACCACACCCGGCTAATTTTTTGTATTTTTAGTAGAGACAGGGTTTCACCGTCTTGGCCAGGCAGGTCTTGAACTGCTGACCTCGTTATCCACCCACTTCAGCCTCCCAAAGTGCTGGGATTACAGGCAAGAGCCACTGCGCCCGGCTGAATGAACTATATTCTAACTGCCACAGGGTTTTTCTCTTCCTCTAGCAGCTGAACAAGCACTGGCCCTAAGATAAGCAATATTGAAACGATTGCAGCTCATCTATCCCAGATTCTGACTAACTGACCCCCTGCTCCACATGCCGTGATTCCAGCTTTGATTGGACAAGAGAATGATTCCAGTAACTTTCTCCGGATGAGAGACCTCTGGCCATTGACTGGTTCTGACCACTTGAAAGAGACTTAGCACACGAGCGTCTTCGTGTCTCCGATGCAGCCTTTGATGTAGGGGGTATAGCTATAATGCACTGAAATGTGAAGTCTCGGTGCAGCGTGGTGGTTCACACCTGTAATCTCAGCACTTTGGGAGACCGAGGCAGGCAGATCACCTGAGGTCAGGAGTTCCAGACCAGGCCGGCCAACACAGTGAAACCCTATCTCTACTAAAAATACAAAAAGTAGCCAGGTGTGGCGACACGTACCTGTAGTCTCAGCTACTTGGCTGAGGCAGGAGAATCGCTTGAACCCGGGAGGCAGAGTATACAGTGAGCCGAGATGGTGCCATTGCACTCCAGCCTGGGTGACAGAGCAAGACTCTGTCTCAAAAAAGAAAAAGAAATGTGAAGTCTCCACCCCAAAGTCAACATGGGAGGTAAGCCATGTGTGTGTTTATTCAATATGCATGTGTTAGGCCTCCTTCATGAATACTTAGCCCATTTCATAACCTGTTGGGTGGCTATACTTGCCAGCCCACTCAGCATAAATTCCTGCCTCGTCACTTCCTCCCTGGAAGGACCAGTGGAGGATCTTTTCTGAAAGCTGCACTTTCCAGCCTGAGGCATGGCCAGCCTGCAGGCCGTAAGCTACAGAAATATATCTTTTTTTTTTCCTTTTAAGTAGAGACAGGGTTTTGCCTTGTTGTCCAGGCTAGAACTCCTTGGCTCAAGTAATCCATCCACATCAGCCTCCCAAAGTGCTGGAATTACAGGCATGAGCCACCTTCCTTGGCCTATAGAAATAGATCTTTTTTTTTTTTTTTAAGAGGGAGTCTCACTCTTTGCCCAGGCTGGAGTTCAGTGGCACGATCTCGGCTCACTGCAATCTCCACCTCCCGGGTTCAAGTGATTCTCCTGCCTCAGCCTCCCGAGTAGCTGGGATTACAAGCATGTGCCACCACGCCCAGCTAATTTTTGTATTTTTTAGTAGAGACCGGGTTTCACCATGTTGGCCAAGATGGTCTCGATCTCTTGACCTTGTGATCCACCCACCTCGGCCTCCCAAAGTGCTGGGATTACAGGTATGAGCCACTGCGCCCGGCCTAGAAATATATGTTATAATAAAAAAGAGCCATGTGTGGTGTCTCATGCCTATAATCCCAATACTTTGGAAGGCTAAGATTGAAGCACTGATTGAGCCTGGCAGTTCTAGACCAGTCCAGGTAATATAGAGAGACTCCAGCAACATGAGACCTCCAGTACATGTTGAATAGGAGTGGTCACGTGTAGATGCTCATCACAGCACTATTCACAATAGCAAAGACATGGAATCCACTGGAATGCCCATCAGTGGTGGACTGGATTAAAAAATGTGGTACATATACACCATGGAAATCTACACAGCCATAAACAAGAACAAGATAACGCCCTTTCACCAGGTCCTCTCCCTCCCTTTGCAGCAACATGGATGAAGCTAGAAGCCATTATGCTAAGCAAACTGAAGCAGGAACAGAAAACCAAACACTACATGTTCTCACTTATAAATGGGAGCCAAACATTAAGTATACATGACATAATAATGGAAACAATAGATGCCCAGGACTACTGGGGAGTGGAGGGTGGAAGCGGGGTGGGTATCAAAAAACTAGCAAAACTGGCTGGGCATGGTGTCTCACACCTGTAATCCCAGCACTGTAGGAGGCCAAGGCTGGTGCACCATTTGAGGTCAAGAGTTCAAGACCAGCCTGACCAACATGGTGAAACTCTGTCTCTACTAAAAATACAAAAACTTAGCCGGGCGTGGTAGTGCAAATCTGTAGTCTCAGCTACTTGGCAGGCCAAGGCGGGATAATTGCTTGACTCTGGGAGGCAGAGGTTGCAGTGAGCTAAGATCAGGGCACTACACTCCAGCCTGGGTGGCAGAGTAAGATGCTGCCTCAAAAAACAAAAAACAAACAAACAAACAAAATACCAAAATTATCTGATAGTTTGTCTATGACCTATAGAACAAACCTGCATCTGTCTTTCTGAAACTAAAATACAAGTGTGAAAACCTGTGATTTTCAGTGATTGGTTAGAGAGCTGACAAATCACCATCTCTTTAGAGTCACCCACTAGATTTCGGCTTTATCATTTTGGGGAGGTCATGGTTTCCTGTTTGCTCTAGTTTGTTGTAGATGTAGATCTATATTTTTGCACTGAATGAGGAATGATTTGCTCCAGTTTTCTGTCTGGCTTGTTTTGATTTGGACTGAATACATTCCCTTGGTGAATCTTCACCACTAGGTTGCTGCTTCTTCTTGACTCCAGGTGGTGGTTTAAGCTCAGGTTTACCTAAGTTTTAGTAAACCACGAGAGTGCTGCCAGTCCCAAATGGGAGAAGTCCCAAAGGGATTCTCATGGCAGTGTAGGAGCGCTAGCTAGGTCAAGCCCAGGTTTTTCTGTTTTTTGATAAGGAGAGAAGGGAGGTGATAGGAAGATCTCTCATTGAAATGAGTTAGTTTCCAAAAGGATGTCTATTTCCATTAATGAGGGCTGGAAATATTTAGAATGTATTATCCACCTAAATGATTTTAGCAGTATTCTGAAAGAGAAAGTGGATGTCTTTACTGGACACAGTTACTTTAATTCAGTAAACCCCACTAGTCACCATGAGGATAGGTCAGTGCCCTAGTTTTCCTGTTTTTTGATAAGGTGTTACAGGAAGGTCTCTCCTTGAAATGACTTAATTTCCAAAAGGATGCATATTGCAATTGCTGTGGGCTAGAAATGTTTAGAATGTATTATCTACCTAAATGATTTTAGCATTTTTCTGAGAGAAATTGGACATCTTTACTAGACACAATTATGTTAATTCAGTAAAACCCACTAGCCACCATGAGGACAGGCAAACGTTGGTGATGCCATGAGGCTCCCGCTAATACACCCTATGGCCACTCCCTTCCAAGGCAGGGGGCCGCATCTTTGTGCGGTGAAGCCCTTTCCTGACATGGCCAATGATCAGGAACAGATTCTCCCGGATCTGCCCATGAGGAGTGAACAGGTTCTCAGTATCTGGGGCGCAGTGAGGGCCCCTGACAAGAAGAGGGTTGACTCAATGGCTCATCATCACTGCCCACACAGAACGGTCCGGGTCCCAGGCAGGCATCTTTTGTGGCTGAACCCGGTGAACAACTACAGGAGAAAGTAAGGAACAGATGACTGGAAAGGTAAAGAATGGGCATAAATTAATCAAAATAATCGAAGTTTAGGCCGGGCACGGTGGTTCACGCCTGTAATCCTAGCACTTTGGGAGGCTTCCTTGAGGTCACTTGGGGTTAGGAGTTTGAGACCAGTCAGGCCAACATGGTGAGACCCCGTCTCTACCAAAAATACAAATTCCCTTGAACCTGGGAGTTGGAGGTTGCAGTGAGCCAAGATCGCACCACTGTACTCCAGCCTAGGTGACAGAGGAAGACTCCATCTAAAAAAAAAAAAAAAAAAAAAAAAAACCAGGTCAGGCTCAGTGGCTCATGCCTGTAGTCCTAGCACTTTGGGAGGCCAAGGTGGGCAGATTACCTGAGGTTGGGAGTTCGAGATCAATTTGACCAACATGGAGAAACCCCGTTTCTATTAAAAATACAAAATTAGCCAGGCATGATGGTGCCTGCCTGAGATCCCAGCTACTCGGAAGACTGAGGCAGGAGAATCGCTTGAACCCGGGAGGTGGAGGTGCGGTGAGCCAAGATCACACCATTTCTCTCCAACTTAGGCAACAAGAGCGAATCTCTAAAACAAACAAACAAAAAAAAAAAAAAAGAAAGAAAAGAAAAAAACAACAACAAAACGAAGTTTATTTGGATTCCTTTATTTCCTGCAGATGAACCTAAATCACAGATGAACTAGTATCTCTTTTTTGAATTCACCAGTAACTAAAGATTTCTGATGTATAAATCACTAAAACAGGCTAATCAATCATGAAGGACAGCAGAGTTGCCATTTAGGTTCTCTTTACTTCCGAAATTTCTTGGTATCCATCCTTGCTGAGATAACTCCCTCACTCTAGAACTTCAGGTTCTATTTCTGACTGTCTAGGACACAGGTCCCTGAGTCTCATTGACTCCATTCAACCTTTTCCCCAGTGCTGCCCCCTACTGGTTTTTGTTTTTGTTTGTTTGTTTGTTTGTTTTTTCCACTCACAGGAAGCACGTGCCTGAAGCAAAGGATTCTCTGCTCCCTTTATAACGCACCTATAGAACTGGCACAGCAGCTCCTGCCTGTAATCCCAGAATCTTGGGAGGCCAAGCAGGAGGCTCGCTTGAGCCTAAGAGTTTGAGAACAGCCTGGACAACATGGGGAAACCCTGTCTCAAATTTTTAAATAAAAATTGTAAAATAAGGAAAAAGAAAAAGAAAAGGCATCTATGTCCCAGATTTTAGTTTCCAAGTGCCTGGAGAAAAAGCTTTTTATACCTCCACCCCACTAGGCAGGGCTTCTCCAGAAGCAAAAACTGAGCTCCAGTTGTTCAGTGGGCGACGTGCCACAGCAAGGGCAGGAGACGGGACCGAAGAAGATCCTGTTGGGCTGCCTTACTTCCCTCAGTATACGCATCAGCTCAGCCTGAAGTGGGGTGAGGAGCCCCCAAACGACACGACCCCTGTTGTCAAGACTCTCCCGAGGGGCAGGATATGTTTCCAGGCTCAGCTTGCTCAGCCTGCCTGTGTGACGCAGCAGGTCCTTCAGAGTATCCATGGAGGTGTCATTGCCGTGAAAGCAGAAAGTGGTGAGGTTGGAGCAGCGACTCAGGGCAGGCAGGATGACCCTGAGTTTGGAGTTCCCAATCCCACAGTCCACTAAGAAGAGGGTCTGAAGAGTGGCAGCAACTTTCTCTAGCAGAGCTCGGAGGGGCTCAAGACGGAGGAAGCGCAGCACACCGTGACTCAGATTCAGCTGCTTCAGTTGACTGAGACTTGGGTACCGGGGCAGACACTTCAAGTCCTCTTCCTCTAGGGAGCCATAAGTTAATGCCAATGTCTCCAACGGGCTCTTGAGGCACCTGGGGAGAGCTAGAAGTTAGTTCTGGGCAATGGTACCAGTTAGAGGAGGGTGGTGGAAAATAACCTCAAGGGAAGAGCCTGGTTCACCCAAACACAAGTTTGTTCTCATCATCTAATCACGGTCCTCCTGCAAGGTGCTGCCTGGTGAGGACTCTGATCATTCAGGGGCAGTCCCATTTTAGGCTCAGTCCTTTCACCATCACTCGTGTGATTGGTTCAAGGCCACAAAATCTCTAACGCCTCTTTTCTTCATCTTCCAGCAGAAATCTTCATCTCTGGGCCACAGGGGGCCTGTGGAAGATATGCCCAAAGAACTGACCTGAGCAAGGTCTAGGGACATCAGTTAGGGCTGCCTGCCTTCAGAGGTTTCCTGACATGGCCACATCTGCAAACCACCTATCTCTTTGTACCAGTCTCATGCCTGCTCCCTCACCTCCATCCCAGAAGCATGCGTTTCCCATGTCAATTACCTTTCCTAGAGTTCAAAACAAACTTTTACAGACAGAGAATTAGAGACAGGATCATTCACGTTCACTAAGCTGTGAGGACAGAGCGTCTTCTGTGAAACGCACAGGTTTGATGCACTTTCTCTTCTTTTATACCCTCCTTTCTGTTGCCTCTTTTTTTTTTTTTATCATATTAACTTTAAACATACTTCCTAACAAGGAATTCACAAAAGCACCCTCACTACATCTGAACCCCCACTAACCAGCTCCCTACACGATGTCCCTCTCTGTAGCATCGACCCCCTGTCATCCCTCTGCCCTTACTGGAGCCATCCCGTGATATCCACTTCAGGATATAGAGCACCAAACAGGACAATACATTCTAGCATCCCCTTCCCTGTGACATCGCCAGTGGCTGGCACACAGTAGATGCCCACTAGTGTTTACTATAACAAAAAAAGGCTGTGCCATGGCCCACAGAGAAAGCTCACCATCCTTCCTCACCTGATCAACCGGTCCAGGTAGCCTTTGAAGAAGCAGATCCTTCTTATATAAAGCGTCTGGAGGTAGTCCAGCCTACGGAACACAGAGCTGAATGCAGCAACTAACTGTTCTTTGCTGTCAGGGCTTGGCAGGTAATAATGACAGCCATCGGAGACAAAGAGTTTGCGAAGATTCCTCATCTGGCTCAGGTAACGGCTAAACTCTACTATGATACATGACCAGCACATGTTCCAAATTTCCAACACTTGGATACTGTCTGGGTATACTGTTTCCAATATGTTTCTGAAATTTAGAATGCACGTTGAATAATTCACCACCTTAGTACAGCACAGGTATACTGAACCTCTTCTGTGCTGGATCCACCCAGAGAGGAAGCTCAGACCTTCATCCAGGGATTTCTCCTTGAAGCAAACATCCATGAACACCTTCAAGGGCTGCTTCTCTCCTGTCCTTGGACAGTCCTCCACTGTCTGCGTCTTACTCATGGCCTTTGAGGAGCAGGACAGGGGCCTGGCTCCAGACCATATGGTCCAGAAATTCTCATCAACATCCCGCAAATCCAGCACCTGCAGTTTCCACCTCCTGTGAGTCACATGGGGGAAAAGCTCAGAATGTAGGCAAGGACTCACCCCCGACCTGGGCTTTCACTCCGCATCGAGGACCTCAGCTGCTTTTGTCCTCAGTGCCCCTCCTTCTGTCTCTTCTCCATCCCTTTCCCCCTTGGATTCTACCTGGTCCCCACTTCTAGTGCTTTTACCTTCCACTGGGAGGAAGCAGGTTCCTGTTTCCTCGGTGGACCCTGCATGGTGAGCAGTCTTTTCCCAGAGGAGCTGGGCAATGGCCAAGAACTGTCCCAGCTTTCTCACTGGCACCATCAGAAGCCCCCGGGCCACCCTCGGGCTCCCAATTTTTCTGACCCAGCTGTTTATTCCCTGGACACCTGGGCCCTCCCCACCTGGGTCACTCACCTGGGGCGAACCTTTTGGGCAAGCAGGCAATCAATCCCATCCACTACATAATGTAAGATCTCCAGATCAGGCGTCTTCATCAGGGACCCCAGAGGGAGGCGGGGGAAGGGCCAGGCCCGCACCATCACCTTCAGAACCTCGCAGCGTCTCCTAATGAAGGCCTCTACAAACAGCAGGGGGAAGAGCTCCCTGGGCAGCTCCTCCAGGACGGAGATGGCCAAGGCCTCTTCCCTCAGCAGGCTCTGCCCTGCCAGCTCCAGTAGTCTGGGTGGGGTCTGGAGGTTCATCCTGCTGCAAATCTGCAAGAAAGCAAATCCAGAGAAAAGACAAACTTCTCAGGCCAGTCCTCTCACACCCTGACTTCTCCTAGGGCAGACGTCACTACTCTGGCAGGTGTGAAAGGGTTCTTAGTTTACCCCAATTCCATTCTGGAATAATTGCCCACAGAAACATAGTTCTGCCCTTCTGGTACCAGGAAGAGTGTCTTCCAACCTCCAAGGAGCAGGCAAGACCGCTCCTACTCCACGAATTTTCATTCATTGCTCCCCCCAACTTTACTAGCTCTGGGAAGTGTTACTCAGGATCTCCAAAGCTCAGCTCCTTTTTTGAGAAAAAAAAATGTCTTCTCAATGTAAAGGTCTAAAACAATGGTCATGTGGCTGGGCTTAGTGGTTCACAACGGTAGTCCCAGCACTTTGGAGGCCCAGGTGGGCGGCTCACTTGAGGTCAGGAGTTAAGAGCTAGGAGTTAGGAGTTGTTGGCCAGCCTGGTCAACAAGGTGAAACCCAGTCTCTGCTAAAAATACAAAAAGTAGCCAGGCATGGTGGTGTGCGCCTGTAATCCCAGCTACTTGGGAGGCTGAGGCACAAGAATCGCTTGAACCCAGGAGGCGAATGTTGCAGTGAGCCTAGATAGCGCCACTGCACTCCAGCCTGGGCAATAGAGTGAGACTCAGTCTCAAAAAGAAAAACAAAACAAAACAATAAAACAGTAAAACAATGGTAATGGGAGTCTCCTGTGACCCCAAAGAGCCTGCAGTCTCAGTTCCCACGATGAACTTGGCTGGGAGAGACTAAAGGGATTTTTAAAAATTAGATGCCATTATGTTCTCTCTAAGAAGAGTAATGAGGGGCAATGCATGGAGGCTCAGAACTGTAATTCCAACACTTTGGGAAGCCAAGGCAGAACAATCACTTAAGCCCAGGAGTGGCTGACCAGCCTGGGCTACATAGTGAGACCCTGTCTCTCCAAAAAAATACAAAAAGTAGCTGGATGCACACCTGTAGTCCCAGTTACTCTGCAGGCTGAGGTGGAAGGATGGCTTGTGTCTGGAAAGCAGAAGTGACAGTGATTTGAGACTGTGCCACTGCACCCCCAGCCTGGGCAGAAGAGCAAGAGTCTGTCTTAAATAAATAAATAAATAAAATATTACCAGCTTTGGAATGGAGTCTAGAGAAACAAATGGATCCCACATTCAGAACAAAGACTCCATTCTTGAAAATGGTGCATGAGATCAGTCATGCTGGCTCATGCCAGTAATCCCAAGACTTTAGAAGGCGAAGTAGGAGGTTTGCTTGAATCTAGGTGTCCCAGACCAGCCTAGGTAACAAACTAAGACCCCATCACTATTTAAAAAAATAAAGTAAAATAGGCCCGGCACAGTGGCTCACACCTGTAATATCAGCACTTTGGGAGGCTGAGGCAGGCAAATCACCTGAGTTTGGGAGTTCAAGACCAGCCTGGCCAACATATTGAAACCCTGTCCCTATTAAAAATACAAAAATTAGCCAGGCATGGTGGCACACGCCTGTAGTCTCAGCTACTCAGGAGGCTGAAGCAGAAGAATCACTTGAACCCGGGAAGCAGAAGTTGCAGTGAGCCAAGATCGTGCCTCTGCACTCGAACCTGGGCAACAGAGTGAGACCCTGTCTCAAAAAAAAAAAAAAAAATGACAACAAAAAATTAGCCAGTTATGCTGGTGCATGCCTAAAGTTTCAGCTACTCAGAAGGCTGAGAGAGGAGGATTGCTTGAGCCCGGAAGACAGAGGTGGCAGTGAGTCGAGATTGCAATATTTCAACACTGCACTCCATCGTAGGTGACACAGCAAGACACTGTCTCAAAGAAGAAAAAAAAAAGACTTCAGTCAATTTCATTCTTTTTTAACTGCTTGATTAGGAACTTTGAGGTGGGCGCAGTGGCTCATGCCTATAATCTCAGCACTTTGGGAGGCCGAGGTGGGCAGATCATGAGGTCAGGTGTTCGAGACCAGCTTGGCCAACGTGGTGAAACCCTGTCTCTACTAAAAATACAAAAATTAGCCGGGCATGGTGGTGGGCTCCTGTAACCCCAGCTACTCAGAAGGCTAAGGCAGGAGAATCGGTTAAACCCGGGAGGTGGAAGTTGCAGTGTGCCAAGACCGCACCATTGTACTCCAGCCTGAGCAACAGAGCAAGACTCTATCTCAGAAAAAAAAAAAAAAAAACTTTGAAATAACATCAACTAAAACACAAATAAAATATTTGGAGTGAAGAGATAAAACTGCGTTAGAGAAAAAATTAAAGCCTACATCTGTTTATCTGAAAATCGGGCAGGAAAATTCTCTGCGCCGCCTTGACCTGCATGTCGCCATCTCTGCTGGCTGACTGTGGGCCATAGAGTGCCCTTGTGGAGGTCCCTGACTTACCAGATCTCGACTCACTTTGCAGTCTGCTGGGACCTCTTGGAGAACCAAGCAATAACTCCAGGCACCACAGCTCGGGGTCTCTTCTGCGGATGTTCACAAGGTTTCTTGGACCTTTTTTTTTTTTTTCTTTTGTTCTTTTTTTTTTTTCCCGAGATGGAGTGTCGCTCTTGTTGCCCAGCCTGGAGTGCAATGGCGCGATCTCGGCTCACCGCAACCTCCACCTCCCAGGTTCAAGTGATTCTCCTGCCTCAGCCTCCAAAGTAGCTGGAATTACAGGCAAGCGCCACCACGCCCAGCTAATTTTGTGTTTTTAGTAGAGACGGGGTTTCACCATATTGGCCAGGCTGGTCTTGGGAACTTCTGATCTCATGATCCGCCCGTCTTGGCCTCCTAAAGCGCTGGGATTACAGGCATGAGCCACCACACCTGCAGCACCTTTCTTAGACCTTCCTAATCCCACCTCCCTTATCAACTTCCAGCTTCTTATTAGAGAGTGATGCCTGATTGGATTTCTGAGCTCCACCCAGTTAAGTCTGACTGAAGTTTTGGCTTTCAGCAGAATACTGAATGGAATCAGATATCCAATCATGAAACTGAAAGCACTGTAATTAGGGTGGAAGTCAAGAACTCATTTTGATGATTTTGATGTGACCAAAAAACTCCCAACCATAAGACTTTCAGGTTTTGTTTTTCTGTCTAATCTCAGGAATAGGTTGAACCCTTCCCTGTCTTCCACTCAGGACTACCGAGGTCACATATTACTACCACTCATCTCTGTTTGTGGAGTGCATTAATGAATGAATTCTTGACTTCCACCCTAACCTTAACAGGCACCGATGGAAATTACCAGTATGTGACCTTCTTTGTCCTCAGTGTGAGACAGGGAAGCTTTCACTCTGTTCCTGACATTAGACAGAAAAACAAAATCTATAAAGATTAATGTTGGGGAAATGTTTGGCCCCATCAAAAGTATCAAAATGGGCCGGGTGCGGTAGCTCTCGCCTATAATCCCAGCACTTTGGCAGGCCCAGGCGGGTGGGTCACGAAGTCAGGAGATCAAGACCATCCTGGCCAACATGGTGAAACCCTGTCTCTACTAAAAATACAAAATTAGGCTGGGCGCGGTGGCTCAAGCCTGTAATCCCAACATTTTGGGAGGCGGAGGTGGGCGGATCACGAGGTCAGGAGATCAAGACCATCCTGGCTAACACGGTGAAACCCTGTCTCTACTAAAAAATACAAAAAAACTAGCCAGGCGAGGTGGCGGGCGCCTGTAGTCCCAGCTACTCGGGAGGCTGAGGCAGGAGAATGGCGTAAACCCGGGAGGTGGAGCTTGCAGTGAGCTGAGATCCGGCCACTGCACTCCAGCCTGGGAGACAGAGCGAGACTCCATCTCAAAAAAAAAAAAAAAAATACAAAATTAGCCAGGCATGGTGGTGGGCACCTGTAATCCCAGCTACTCAGGAGGCTAAGACAGGAGAATCGCTTGAACCCGGGAGACGGAGGTTACAGTGAGCCAAGATTGTGCCACTGCACTGCAGCCTAGGTGACAGAGAGAGACTCCATCTCAAAAAGCAAAACAAAACAAAATTATAAAATGTTTCAGCCAGGCACGGTGGCTCATGCCTGTAATCCTAGCACTCTGGGAGGCCAAGGCAGGTGAATCACAAGGTCAGGAGATTGAGACCATCCTGGCTAACACAGTGAAACCCCATCTATACATATATATGTGTGTGTATATATATATGTGTGTGTGTGTGTATTTGTGTGTGTGTATATATACGTGTGTGTATATATATATTAGCCAGGTGTGCTGGTGCATGCCTGTAATCCCAGCTGCTTGGGAGGCTGAGGCAGGAGAATTGCTTGAACCAGGGAGGTGGATGTTGCAGTGAGCCAAGACTGCGCCGTTGCACTCCAGCCTGGGTTACAGAGTGAGACTCCACCTCAAAAAAAAACAAAAACGAAAACCTACAGATCACAGTTGGCAGGCTTCCAAGCCAACTATCCGGGGAAGGACTTAGGATGCAAGGCTTACATCCTGTCCCTGCGTAAATATGCTCATCATGAGCTTCTCAGACTCTTCAACTACTCACGAAGGCTTCATCTTCTGACATTGAGAAGGACACTGATTTGATTTTGATCATGAAGTTTGGCTGATTGTCTTGTGCATCATCAAGCATTTTGGCCTGTTCGTTGTCAACCTTGGCCAATGATTGTAACTGCTGTATTGTACCCATCATTGAAGAAGGACAGCTCAGCCATGAGGAGTCCCACTGCCTTCTACACTCTCATGAAAGCATTCCAACTTGTAACAGACTTTGGAACACACTCACTTGGTTGCTGTGGGTTCTTGGGTCAATTCTCACATTTGGCTTCCAATAAACTTTTATCAAATTATTTCTCCTCAACAGTCTTAATTTCCACTGACACCAGATTGCGTGATGGTGGTTTACATTGGGATAGAGGAGCAAGTATGGTGGTTAACACCAGTAATCCCAGCATTTTGGAAAGCCCAAGTGGGCAGATTGTTGAGTCCAGGAGTTCAAGACCAGCCTGGGCAATGTGGCAAACAAAACCTCATCTCTACAAAAAATACAAAAATTAGCTGTGCATGGTGGCATGCACCAGTACTCTCAGTGACTTGGGGGACTGAGGTGGAAGGATCACTTGAGCCCAGGAGGCAATGAGCTGAGATCTGCCACTGCACTCCAGCCTGGGTGACACAGTTAGAATTTGTCTAATAAATAAATAAATAAATAAGACTAGGCTTGGTGGCTCACTCCTGTAATCCCAGCACTTTGGGAGGCCAAGGCGGGCGGATCACCTGAGGTCAGGAGTTCAAGACCAGCCTGACCAACATGGAGAAATCTCGTCTCTACTAAAAATACATTAGCCGGGCGTGGTGGCACATGCCTGTAATCTCAGCTACTAGGGAGGCTGAGGCCGGAGAATCGCTTGAACCAGGAGGCAGAGGTTGCAGTGAGCCGAGATCACACCAATGCACTCCAGCCTGGGCAACAAGAGTGAAACTTCATCTCAAAAAATAAATAAATAAATAAATAAAAATAAATAAATAAATGTAGGAAGAAAAAGTATTTTAATGAATTAGATGAAGTAACCATTGTATGCTACCTCCATTAAAGGATAAGTAGCTTCCTCTACAAAATGCCCTGATTACTGATGCATCTAATAAACCAAACTATTGGCCGGGTACAGTAGCTCATGCCTGTAATCTCAGCACTTTGGGAGACCAAGGTTGGGGTATCACTTGGGCTCAGGAGTTTCAGACCAGCCTGGCCAACATGGCAAAACTTCTTCACTACTAAAAATACAAAAAAATTAGCCAGGCGTGGTGGAGAGCTCCTGTAATCCAAGCTCCTTGGAGGCTGAGGCAGGAGAACTGCTTGAACCCAGGAGGCAGGGGTTGCAGTGAGCCAAGATTGTGCCATTGCACTCCAGCCTGGGTGACAGAGTGAGACTCTGTCTCAAAAAAAACAAAAACAAGACAAGCAAACAAAAAAAGCTATTATTTATTTCAAATAGTAGAACTGTAGAGGCATTCCCTTTGCCTCTCATGTTTCCATTAAACCAATGTCTAGTTTTTTGTTTTCTGTTTTTTTTTTTTTGAGACGGAGTCTTACTATGTCACCCAGGCTGGAGTGCAATGGCACGATCTCGGCTCACTGCAACCTCTGTCTCCCAGGTTCCAGCGATTCTCCTGCCTCAGCCTCCCAAGTAGCTGGAATTACAGGCCCTCACCATAATGCCCAGTTGATTTTGATTTTTTTTTTTTTTTTTTTTTTGTATTTTTGTAGAAACAGAGTTTCACCACGTTGGCCAGGCTGGTCTTGAACTCCTGACCTCAGGTGTTGATTACGTAGTAGAGGGTAACATGATCATGGTCATGTTTTGTTTTGTTGTTTTGCTTTGTTTTAGACAGAGTCTCACTCTGCTGCCCAGGCTGGAGTGTAGTTTTCCCATCTCAGCTCACTGCAACCTGTACCTCCTAGGTTCAAGCTATTTTCGTGGCTTAGCCTCCCAAGTAGCTTGGATTACAGGTGCCTGCCACCACACCCAGCTAATTTTTCTTGTACACCACATCCATCAATTTTTCTTGTAGAGATGGGGTTTCACCATGTTGACCAGGCTGGTCTTGAACTCCTGACCTCAAGTGATCCGCCCTCTTCAGCCTCCAAAAGTGCTGGGATTACAGGCATGAACCACTACCCCTGCCTGTTGCTTTTTTGTTGTTTTTTTGTTTTGTTTTATTTTGTTTTGTTTTTTGAGATAAGGCCTTCTTCGCTCTGTTGCCCAGGCTAGAGCTCAGTGGCACAATCATAGCTCATAGCAGCCTTGAACTCCTGGACTCAAGTGATCCTTCTGCTGCAGCCTCCTGAGTAGTGGTCATGTTCTAATTCTATATCTATTTTCCTTACACATAGGCTTCCAATCTCCATAATGTGTGTCAAACCAAAGAGTCTGATTACAGAGGGAGTCTGGAACACTGCCTAGTTAAACCCAGTTGCACTAAGGTTTTCTGTGCACAGAAATAAATTTCCAGGCCTTGCTTGGTGGCTCACACCTGTAATCCCAGCACTTTTGGAAGCCGAGTCAGGCAGATTGCTTGAGCCCAGAGGCCAGGAGTTAGTGACCAGCCAGGGCAGCATGGTGAAACTCTGTCTCTACAAAAAATAAAAAAAACACTAAACCTAGCCAGGCATGGCAGCACATGCCTGTAATCCTAGCTATTTAGGAGGCCGATTTGGAGGATTGATTGAGCCTGGCAGGTCAAGGCTGCAATAAACTGTGATCGTGCCACTGCACTCCAGCCCGGGTTGCAAAACAAGACCCTGTCTCGAAAAAGAAAAACAAAAATAAAGATTTTTTTAAAAATGTATACATAGCCAGCAATTGCTTTGCTTAGTGAAAGAAGCTAAACTTTGCACAGTAGAACTTAGAAAATGTTCAGTTTGAGGCCAGGCACAGTGGCTCACACCTGTAATCCCAGCACTTTGGAAGGCCAAGGTGGGAGGATCGTTTGAGGTAAGGAGTTCGAGGCCAGCCTGGCCAACATGGTGAAACCCCATCTCTACTAAAAATACAAAAATTAGCCCAGCATAGTGGCACACACCGGTAGTTACAGCTACTTGGGAGACTGAGGCAGGAAAATCGCTTGAACCTGGGAGGCAGAGGTTACAGTGAGCAGAGATTGCACAACTGCACTCCAGCCTGGTGACGGAGCGAGACTCCATCAAAAAAAAAAAAAAAAAGATCAGTGGTAAAACTTTTGGTTAGGGTAATCTAGTCTTCCCTGTAGGTGTAGCTAATTTTATTTTATTTTTATTTATTATTACTTTTTTGAGACAGAGTCTTCCTCTGTTGCCCAGGCTGGGGTACAAAGGTACGATCTCGGCTCACTGCAACCTCTGCCTCCTGGGTTCAAGTGATTCTCCTGTCTCAGCCTCCCTAGTAGCTGGGAATACAGACGTGCACCACCATGTCCAGCTAATTTTTGTATTTTTAGTAGAGAATGGGGTTTCACCATGTTGGCCAGGCTGGTCTCGAACTCTTGACCACAAGTGATCCACCCGCCTCAGCCTCCCAAAGTGCTGGGATTACAGACGTGAGCCACCCTGCCTGGCCTGATTTCGCTAATTTTAGTTTCAAGATATCATGTGTTCATTTAACCTTTGCAGAAGGTTGAGGATAACAAGAGCAATGGTAGTGCCATTAAATTTGTAAAATCTTCTTTAAGCATTTAATAACCTGTCCAGTAAAGTGTGTTCCTGAGACAGGATTGTTCCTTTGACCTTGACCTTCTTCATGCGCAGGAACTAGAGTGACTTGTTTCACTCTGGCTGCAGTCTGTGGATGGCTAAGCGTGAACAGCTCAGTGTAGGGTCAGGGCGACAGCTTCCCGCACCTGCCCTTTTTGACATCCAAGTTCTTACTCAGTGTAAAGGAAGAACCATGTCACATTAACTATTTTTTTTTTTTTTTTTTTTTTTGAGACGGAGTCTCGTTGTGTCACCCAGGCTGGAGTGCAGTGGCGCGATCTCGGCTCACTGCAAGCTCCGCCTCCCGGGTTTACGCCATTCTCCTGCCTCAGCCTCCGAGTAGCTGGGACTACAGGCGCCCGCCACCACGCCCGGCTAGTTTTTTGTATTTTTAGTAGAGACGGGGTTTCACAATGTTAGCCAGGATGGTCTCGATCTCCTGACTTCGTGATCCACCCGCCTCGGCCTCCCAAAGTACTGGGATTACAGGCTTGAGCCACCGCGCCCGGCCAACTATTTAAAGAGTAGCATATGTCAAGGATTTTATTGGGCGATAAATGGGGCTCTCAGTGAAAAGGGGAGTTAGAAAGGGGATGGTGCAGCAAGAAGGTGATCTTCCCCTGAAGCCATACCACCTGAAGTCAGCTGCATCTCTCTCTAGGCTTTAATGCTCATCAGCTTGTATCCCCAACGTTCAGCCACTTGTATTCCGACGCTCAGCATCTTGCATCCCCGACCACTTGCAACAGCCACTTGCTCTGCCAGCTGGTCTTTTTATGGGCCCAGGATAGGGTGTGGGGAAGGCCAAAAGGACAATCATTTGGACAGAAAAATGGGGTTAGCTGTTTTCACTTAGGGCCGAGGTTCCAGACTTGTGGATGGGTTTAGCTGGGAGCCCAGCTGTTCTGTATCATTTCCCTATTGCTGGCCAACAAGGCAAAACCCTGTCTCTACCAAAAATACAAAAATTTGCTGGGCATGGTTGTGTGTGGCTGTAGTCCCACCTACTCAGGAGGCTGAGTCAGGAGAATCAGGTGAAGCCAGGAGACAGAGGTTGCAGTGAGCTGAGATTGTGCCACTGCACTCCAGCCTGGGAGACAGAGCAAGACTCTGTCTCCAAAAGAAAAAAAAAGAAAAGAAAAGAAACACAATAATTTATTTGGTGTTTGTTTGTTTGTTTTTAGAGACACAGTCTGACTCTGCTGTCCGGGCTGGAGTGGCACGATCTCGCTCAAGTGATTCTCCTGCCTCAGCCTCTCAAGTAGCTGGGATTACAGGCACCCACCACCACGCCCAGCTACTTTTTGTATGTTTAGTAGACATGGGGTTTCACCAAGCTGGCCAGGCTGATCTCAAACTCCTGACCTCAGGTAATCCAACCACCTTGGCCTTCCAAAAGTGCTGGGATTACAGGCATAAGCCACTGCGCCTGGTATAATTATGGTTTAGGAGTCATGCAGCTGGAGGCTACAAGATTCTGGCCCTCCCCAGAGTGCTCATGGGGATAATATCACCATTGTAAAGCCTAACATTGGTGCTTGAGATATTTTGCAGACCCTGCACTTGACGATCAGCTGGCACCACTCACATCAGTAAAACGGCTCATCTGATCCCATGGCCCCCACCCAGGAACTGACTCAGTGCAAGAGGACAGTTTTGACTCCCAAAGATTTCATTTCTGACCCAGTCAATAAGCACTCCTCGATGACTGGCTTTCCCTAACCCACCCAGTTGTCCTTAAAAGCTCTGATCCCTGTATGCTCCAGGAGACGGATTTGAGTAATAAAATTTCGCTCTCCCACACAGCTGGTCTGTGTTAATTAACTTTTTCTCTATTGTAGTTCCCCCGTCTTGATAAATTGGCTCTGTCTTGCCCAGGCTGGAGTGCAATGGCGTGATCTTGGCTCACCACAACCTCCGCCTCCCAGGTTCAAGTAATTATCCTGTCTCAGCCCCCCGAGTAGCTGGGATTACAGGCATGCGCCACCACACCTGGCTAATTTTGTACTTTTAGTAGAGACAGGGTTTCTCCATATTGTCCAGGCTGGTCTCGAACTCCCAACCTCAGGTGATCCACCCTCCTCGGCCTCCCAAAGTGCTGGGATTGCAGATGTGAGCCACTGCGCCCGGCATAACTCATGATATATAGGGTTAAATAAAACCCATCTGGTGAGAATTTATGATTTGTAGGGCATGACTCCCCAGACCCCTTAGATAGGAATTTGGACAAGATAAAAAAATTGAGTTTAGCCCTCATTAGTAAAAAACAACATAAATAAAATGGAAACTGATAAGATTAAATAGGTCTTAACACTCCTAAAGTTTGAGCAGACCAAAGGGAGCCCCTAATGGTTCCTCAACATCAAAGGAGCCCAATCCAGTTTTCTGCATTTACCCAACATTGGAGAAATTACTCTTCTTTTCTTTCTTTCTTTCTTTCTTTTTTTTTTTTTTTTTTTTTTTTTTTTTTTTTTTTTGAGACAGGGTCTTACTCTGATGCCAAGGCTGGAATGCAATGGTGAGATCTTGGCTCGCTACGACATTGACCTCCCAACCTCCCAAGCTCAAGCAGTCTTCCCACTTCACATTTCCAAAGTGCTGGGGTACGAGGGTGAGCCACCATGCCCGGCCTGAAATTTCTTAGAAAGGAGGAGGCAAAGATCACAATGGGAAAGCTGACCTAGATGGCCGTGGTGGTACACGCCTGTAGACCCAGCTAATCAGGAGGCTGAGGTCGAAGGATTGCCTGAGCCCAAGAGGTTGAGGCTGCAGTGAGCTGACCTTGCCACTGCACTCCAGCCTGGGCAAAAGAGATCCTCTAAAAAAAACAAAAACAAAAACAAAAAAGAGAGAGAGAGAGATTGAAAGACAGACAGAGAGAGAGGAAAGAAGGAAGGAAGGAAAGAAGGAAGGAAGGAAGGAAGGAAGGAAGGAAGGAAGGAAGGAAGGAAGGAAGTTAGTTGACCGCAATCACCTGGGGCAATGTTGAGATAGATAAATAAGAAAAGATTGACAAAGGATTCCAGTCCCTGGGCTCAACCCCCTTCAGGGATCCCAAATCCTTTTTCACTAGAAAGGGCAACATGGTCTGGGGGTAAAGAAGAAAAAAGATTCCTGAGACCAGTACATTAAAATAAAGGGGTTGATAAGATTATGCAAGTTAAAATAAAACAGACTTTATGTAAAGTAGTAGTGACTCTTTTACCTACATGTTTTATATATATATATATATATAAACAGCCTGTAGCCCAGGCTGGAGTGCAGTGGCACGATCTCTTTTCACTGCAACTTCCGCTTCCTGGGTTCAAGCAATTCTCCTGCCTCAGCCTCCCGATTATAGGCACCTACCACCACACCTAGCTAATTTTTGTGTGTGTGTGTGTGATGTAGTCTCATTCCTGTTGCCCAGGCTGGAGTGCAGTGGCACAATTTTGGCTCCCTGCAGCCTCTGCCTCCTGGGTTGAGGTGATTCTCCTGCCTCAGCCTCCCCAGTGGCTGGGATTATTGGCACCCACCACCACGCCCGGCTAAATTTTGTATTTTTTTTTTTAATAGAGACGGGGTTTCCCTATGTTGGCCAAGCTGGTCTGGATCTCCTGACCTCAGGTGATATGCCTTCCTCGGCCTCCCAAAGTGTTAGGATTACAGGTGTGAGCCACCACATCCAGCCAAAAATTGTATCTGACTGCAGAGTATTTTCCCTACCTAGTACTGTGAAACATGAGGCATGTACATTCACCCTTCAAGCAATATTAACTGGATGTGCTAAATGGGAACCAGTAATGTTGCCCAAGACTACAGATTGTAGAATGGAAGCTAAGGTGCTGGTAGAAACACATTCTCCACTCGATAGTTCACTGTGGAGCATCTACTGGGCCTCATGACAAAAGCCTGTGACCATCTCCCAACAATGTCTACTGCTGTCATTGCTGGACACATCCTTCCTGCCCACTGCGCAGACTAAACCAGCTCACTGACACCATGGCATCACAGTAAAGAAAGAGTTTAATTGGTGCCCGGCATAGTGACTCATGCCACTACGTGATCTGCCCACCACGGCCTCCCAGAGTGCTGGAATTACAGGTGTGAGCCACTGTGTCCAGTCTAATTTTTGTATTTTTAGTAGAGACAGGGTTTCACTGTGTTGGCCAGGCTGGTATCAAACTCCCGAACTCAGGAGGTGATCCGCTCACCTCGGCCTCCCAAAGTGCTGGAATTACAGGCGTGAGCCACTGTGCCTGGCCCACAAATTGTTTTTACTGTAATTTTCCTTTGGCAGAAACGGAGGCTAGAGAGGAAAAAAACATGTTTCATAGGAAAACTATAATACACTTGTTCCTAGATTTCAACTGTGACTTTCGTTTTTGAGTTATTATTTGCCTACAAGTTGGGCTAAATCCTGAATTATTTCCTGGCTGCAATACTTCTCTAAAGAAGAACCGAGTGATATTTTTCTTTATGTTGTTTTTAATTGGCTCTTTAATGAAATAGATTTCTTTTTCATTGTGACACACCAATTTACTTTTGATCGTGAAATTATTAATGTTATTTACCTCTCATTCTTTCATTTCCTCTGAGAAAACCAGAATCACGTTATTCTGAAAACTAGAAATGATTTAACAAAGCCTGGGACTCTCCCTGTTTTAGAATCCCACTGGGCCCGATCTGTTCTGCATTGCCAATGTACTGCTTCTAAAACTACAGAAGTGCCCCACCCCCCAGGCCAAGGGATTATTGTGGAAGACGTGGATGCATGAAACTGTAAGGGCTGGTTTTGAGGGACAGAATTATTTCAAATTCTCCAACTCAAGAATGGGCACAGCCGGGCGCCGTGGCTCACACCTGTAATCCTAGCACTTTGGGAAGCCGAGGTGGGCAGATCAAGAGGTCGAGAGATCAAGACCCTCGTGGCCAACATGGTGAAACCCTGTCTCCACTAAAAATACAAAACTTAGCTGGGTGTGGTGGGCGGGGGGCGCCTATAGTTCCAGCTGCTTGGGAGGCTGAGGCAGGAGATTCCTTGAACCCGGGAGGAAGAGGTTGCAGTGAGCCGAGATCACAAGATCAGGCCACTGCACGCCAGCCTGGTGACAGAGTGAGACACTATAAAAAAAAAACAAAAAAATTATGTTTTGTATAGCTAATCGCTACAAGTCTAACTGAAACCAAGGTTGCAGTAGCTCAATGCATAGAATTTACAGATAAGTCAGTTTTGTAACCTTGCTTTTTGGCTTTGGTTTTAGGCTTATGTTGCTTAAAAGGTTTTAAGGGTTGATGCATGCCTGCCCACCACCATGCTCATCTGGCCTAGGGTGCTTTAATTGGCTGTAAGTCTTTTGGCTCTGAATCTCATGTCCCTAGGAGTCCCACCTAAGGGCTGGGTGGACCGAGGCAGGTAGCTGCGCCACCCTGTCATCCACGAGACAAATTAAAACTTTGGCCATTGATGCTGCTTCTGGCATATCTTGGCGAACAGGGGGAAAATGAGAAATAACAGTGAATTTCTAAGCCCGCTGACTGAAGAAACAGACCCCCTGTTGGTCAAGAGGGACCCCCAGTTATCCTTGAAAACTGAGTTCTCAAGGAGAACAAGATGGTGGGCAGGGGGTTCCACACACTTCACTATACTCCCTCCCTTGCTAACCACCATTAGCCATTCTCTAGTAAAAATACAAAAATTAGCCAGGCGTGGTGGCACGCATTTGTAATCCCAGCCACTCAGGAGGCTGAGGCAGGAGAATCGATTGAACTCAGGAGGTGGAGGTTGTAGTGAGCCGAGATCATGCCACTACACTCCAGCCTGGACCACAGAGCGAGACTCTGTTACAAAACAAAACAAAACAAAACAAAACATAATCAGTTGAATATTTGAATTCAACCAATGTATTTAAACAAATAAATAAGAACAAAAGCACCAGAAAATGATCATCTTAATTGATGTAGGAAAAACATTTGAAAAAATTCAATGACTCATTCAGGATTTTAAAAATATTCTCAGCAAATAAGAAAATAATTCCTCAATATGAATTCCTCAATGGGATTACAGGCACACACCACCCTCCTTATCAGTCAGTCCCTTAGTAAATTCCATCAGTGTTTGTTAGGATTAGGGTGGAAGTCGAGAATTCATTCATTAATGCCCTCCACGGAGAAGGAGTTGTTCTAATATGTGACCTTCCTAGTTTTGAGCTTGAGACAGGGAAGGGTTCAATCTGTTCCTGAGATTAGACTGAAAAACAAAACTTGAAAGGTTTATGGTTCACAGACCTTTGGCTGGATCAACATTATCTAAATGAATTCTTGACTTGCACCCTAATACCAACACTTTCTGTTTCATGACTGGATATCCAAAGGATTGAATGGCCACCTGAATTCACAGGCTTAACTGGGTGGAACTTCAGAAATCCAATCAGGCATCGCCCTCTGATGGGAAGTTGGTGGTTAAAAAGAGGAGGTGTGATGAGAAAGGTTCAAGAAAACTTGTGAGCACCCCCGGAAGAGATCCAGAGCACACTCCAATGAGTGACCTCCATGAGGTCCAAGCACACTGCAAACTGAGTCCAGATCTGGTAAGTCAGGGACCTCCACAAAGGGCACTCCTATGACTCACAGTAAGCCAGTCAGGATGGCAACATCGCAGGTCAAGGCGACACAGAGAATTCTCCTGCCTGTTTTTCAGATGAACAGATAAAGTCTTTGATTTTTCCTCTAATACAGTTTTATCTACACTCCAAATATATATATTTTTGTTTGTTTGTTTGTTTGTTTGTTTGAGACGGAGTCTCGCTCTGTAGCCCAGGCTGGAGTGCAGTGGCCGGATCTCAGCTCACTGCAAGCTCCGCCTCCCGGGTTCACGCCATTCTCCGGCCTCAGCCTCCCGAGTAGCTGGGACTACAGGCGCCCGCCACCTCGCCCAGCTATTTTTTGTATTTCTTAGTAGAGACGGGGTTTCACCGTGTTAGCCAGGATGGTCTCGATCTCCTGACCTCGTGATCCGCCCATCTCGGCCTCCCAAAGTGCTGGGATTACAGGCGTGAGCCACCGCGCCCGGCCTGTTTGTTTGTTTTTGTTTTGAGACAGAGTCTCACTCTTGCCCAGGCTGGAGTACAGTGGCACAATCTCGGCTCACTGCAACCTCTGCCTCCCGGGTTCAAGCAATTCTCCTGCCTCAGCCTCCTGAGTAGCTGGGAGTACAGGAGCACAGGAGCACACCACCAAGCCTGCCTAATTTTTTGTATTTTTAGTAGAGACGGGGTTTCACCATGTTGGCCAGTATGATCTCCATCTCCGACCTTGTGATCCGCCCGCCTCAGCCTCATAAAGTGCTGGGATTACAGGCATGAGCCACCGCGCCTGGCGCCTGACGCCTATTCATTCTTCAATGGAGATGGCATGTGAGGATTACTTTATAAAATTCATAGAAATATTTTTTCTTCCCACCCCAATCCAAACCATTACCATGCAACTTGGTGTCAATGGAAGTTAAAGCTGTTGAGGCAGAAATAATTAATAAAGCTTCATTGGAAACTAAATGTGAGGATCGACCTGGAAGACACACTGACAAAGTGGGTGTGTACCAAAGTCTGTTACAAGTTGGAATGCTTTTGTGAGAAAGGTTAAAAGAAGGGAATGGGACTCCTCATATCAGTTTGGTTTTTCTGTTTGTTTGTTTTTGTTTTCTTGACCTGGCAAGCCTCAAATAGAGTTGTTTTTTGAATGTGTCCTTTCCATTGGAAGATGTAATACAGAGGCTACCATCATTGGCCTTAGGTGACAACATAATAGGCTAAAATATTTTCCTTGCAAGACAACCAGTAAAACTTCATGATCAGAATCAAATCAGTGTCCTTCTCACCGTCTGTAGGTGAAGCCTTCACCAGTACTTGAAGAGTTTGAGGCACTCATGAACTCACGATCAGATTCTTTACTCAGGGACAGGATGTAAGCCAATCCTAAGACCTTCCACAGGTGGTTAATTTGGAAGCCTGCCCAGTGTGACCTGCAGGTTTTCACTGGCAATATGCAGGTGCAGGTATGACAAAGAATAACCATAACCTTCATATCACCCCCAGCTCTGGTGCGGAATGGGATCCTTTTGACCCTTTCTCTCCACAAAACCAGGTTACTCATCTTGTGTGGTGACAAAATATATGGTCTGCTTAACAGAGAAAGAGACTGTAAAAAAATAAAAATAAAAAAATAAGGACTTTTATTACGAAATGAGCAAAGCAATGGGAATAAATGTGAGATTATCCAGGGAGGTAAAAGAAGACAAAGATTTGAAAGGAAAAATAAGGAAGATTATATAAATTGTTTTGAAAGACTCATCCTTGCTCTTAAGGATCAAAACCAAAGGGGTATCAGTGCAATGTTGGATCGATTCCTCCTCCACCCACTCAGTAACCCCCAACATGTTTACCAAGTCTTGGTTCACTCCCAGGATCCCATTAAAAACCCAGCTCAACCCTGACCAGCCCCCACCCTCACTTCCCTTTGTAATTTTGACAAGACTTTATTACAGGACCATCAGGTTCCTATGCCTGCAGCATAGTAGCTTACCAACATTCTGAGACAGCAGGGTTTGCAGCAGAGAGTTTAATGATCACAGGGTGGCTGAACGAGAAGCTAGGAGGAGATCCTCAAATTCATCTCCCCAAGAATTACTCAGGGTTTTCAGGGGATCATGGATAGCAAGGGGCTGGAAAGTTGGTGTATTTTGGTGGCGGTAAGAGGTATGAAGTCATCAGGATGTTGAAACTGCATTTTTTGGTGAGTTGGTGCCTTGCAGGGCCCTTCAGATGAGCTGGCATCAGTAGTTTCCCTGATATGCAGAACCTGAAAGAATATGTCAAATGAAAAAGAATGTCTTACAATGCTTAAATTGTTGTCTGCAGGGCAGTTAAGGGGAACATGTAATCTAAGGTCTACATGATTTGGGGACAGCAGGCTGCCAGCAACCATGAGGAAGAGGTCGGAGAGCAAGCTGACCTCATGACGAATGCTGAGTGCGCTGCGAGCTTGGTTTATTTTGGTTTCTCCCCCTCCCTTCTTCACTGATTAAATTTATAAAGTTTATAGGTATGGTTTGAATTTCTTCCAAAGAAGTCTTAACCTAAGCCCTGAGACCACTCACGCCCTCAGTGGCACCCCCCTTCCACCAGAACGAGTGTATAATCTGCTACATTAGGTGATGTAAAACCCAGAAGACCATTCGATACATGGAGATTTTTATTCTGATTTTGTAGGGACGACACCTCTGTTTTTACAAATCTATTTTCACTATAAAGCATTTTTTTTTTTTGAGATGGAGTCTTGCTCTGTCGCCCAGGCTGGAGTGCCTCAGCCTCCTGAGTAGCTGCGATTACAGGCGCATGTCACCAAGCCCAGCTAATTTTTGTATTTTTAGTAGAAACCAGGTTTCACCATGTTGGTCAGGCTGGTCTCGAACCCCTGACCTCATGATCCACCCACCTTGGCCTTCCAAAGTGCTGGGATTACAGGTGTGGGCCACCGCGCCCGGCCACTGTAAAGTGTTTTTATAATTTTGATGTGGCCAAAGATCTCCCAACAATACTACTTTCAGATTTTATTTTTCTCTCTAATATCTTGATCAAACCCTTCCCTGCCTCACACTCAGGACTGTGAAGGTCACATATTAGTAAAATTCCATCAGTGTTTGTGGAGCTCATGAATGAATGAATTCTTTTTTTTTTCTTTTTTCTTTTTCTTTTCTTTTTTTTTTCTTTTTTTTTTTTTTTTTTTTGACAGAGTCTCCCTCTGTCGCCCAGGCTGGAGTGCAATGGTACAATCTCTGCTCACTGCAACCTCTGTCTCCCGGGTTCGAGCAATTCTCCCACCTCAGCCTCCCAAGTAGCTGCATTACAGGCCCCCACCATCATGCCCAGCCAATTATTTTATTTTGAGACAGAGACGGGGTTTCACCATGCTGGCCAGGCTGGTCTTGAACTCCTGACCTCAGGTGATCCACCTCCTTTGGCCTCCCAAAGTGCTGGGATTACAGGCCTGAGCCACCGAGCCTCGAATGAATGAATTCTTGACTTCTACCCTATCCCTAATGCTGTCACTTTCTTGATTCATGAAATGAATCATATCTGATATGAATGGATATCTGGTTCAATCCATTAATCTGTGGAGAACCAAAAACCCAATCAGGATTAACTGGGTGGAGCTTCAGAAATGCAATCAGATATCACTTTTTGATTGGAATTTAGCAGTGGATATGTGGAGGGGTGTGGATGGGAATTGTGATTAGAAAGGTCAATAAAAGCTTCTAAAGACCCACAGGAGAGACCCAAAGTCTTCAAGTCTGGAGTTACTGCTCGGTTCTTCCTGAGGTCTGAGCACCCTGCAAACTCAGTCCACATCTGGTAAGTCCCTAATCTCTACAAGGACAAGCCCATTTGATCTACAGTCAACCCGTGTGGGATGGTGACAGTGCAGGCACAGAGTTATATCCTGTTTTTTTGTTTTTTTGGTTTTTTGGTTTTTTTTTTTTGTATGAACAATTTGAAGCTTTGAATTTTTTCTTTTAAATGCAGTTTTGTCTTTATTTCAAACATTTTGATATGTGCTTTGCTTTATGTCATTTCTTTTTTTTTTTTTTTTTGAGGCGGAGTCTTCACTCTGTCGCCCAGGCTGGAGTGCAGTGGCACGATCTCGGCTCACTGCAAGCTCCACCTCCCGGGTTCGCGCCATTCTCCTGCCTCAGCCTCCCGAGTAGCTGGGACTACAGGCGCCCGCCACCATGCCCGGCTAATTTTTTGTATTTTAGTAGAGACGGGGTTGCACCGTGTTAGCCAGGATGGTCTCGATCTCCTGACCTCGTGATCCGCCCGTCTCGGCCTCCCAAAGTGCCGGGATTACAGGCGTGAGCCACCGTGCCCGGCCGTTTTATGTCATTTCAGAATTGGGAAATGTAATTCGTGCCTATAACTGTGGGAGCAGTAATTCATGCCTATAACCTGAACACTGGGAGGCCAAGGTGGGAGGATCATTTGAGCCCAGGGTTTCAAGACCAATCTGGGCAACATGGCAAAACTCCATTTCCACAAAACATTTCTTTTTTGGTGGGGAATAGAGTCTTGCTCTGTTGGCCCGGCTGGAGTGCAGTGGCCTGATCTCGGCTCACTGCAACCTCCACCTCCCAGGCTCAAGCAATTCTCATGCCTCAGCCTCCTGAGTAGCTGGGATTACAGCTGCCTGCCACCATGCCTGGCTAATTTTTGTATTTTTAGTAGAGGTGGGGTTTCACCATGTTGGCCAGACTGGTCTCGAACTCTTGACCTCAAGTGATCCACCCATCTTGGCCTCACAAAGTGCTGGGATTATAACCATGAACCACCAGTCCCCAGCATCTACATAAAATATTTTTAAATTAGCCAAGCGTGGTGGCATGCATCTGTAGTCCCAGCTATTTGGGTGGCTGAGGTGGGAGAATCCCTTGAGCCTGGAAGTTTGAGGCTGCAGTGAGCCATCCTCCCACCACTGCTATACTCCAGCCTGGGCAACAGAGTGAGACCTTTCCCCCCCACACAAAAAAAAGTCTTAAGCAAACAGCTAAAAAAAATCCAACTACTTGAAATCAGTAGGCAGATCCCAACTCACCCCCCAACCCTCAAAAAAGGGGAGAAAGGGTTGAGAGGCCTCTACATACTAGCATCCCATTCAGACTGTTTAATCCTACAATTGTGGTTTTGTAAGAAAAACAGTCTTAAAGATTTCCAATAATTCCCACAGTGGCCATAAATTATCCTGGGTGTGTAATTTTCCCATCAGTTTAAAAATGCATATGAGAATAACCATGAATTTTGAATGTATAGCTGGTTGGAGTCCCAGAAGCTTTGTCTGGGATGCCTTAGAATTTTGAGGATCCCATTCCACTTCTTAATAGTATCTCTAGAGCAAAGGAAATCTTAAATTCTGTTGGAATGTGAAGTTTGGGCAAAGTGATTTGCTTTGACAAGTGTTCCTTGTACAGAATTCTCTTTTTATACTTGGTGGCGGCCTGCGCCCGCATTGTTCCACCAGTGACCAAGTCTTTCTGAGTTGCATGAAAATTGTCTTGAGATTTGCTTATGTCCTAGTGGTAATTTTTGCCCACCCATGACCAGATTATCCTGACACTAGAGACTTTTTCTCTGGAGTCCTTTATACTTGGCTGTGACCACCATAGTGGCGTTTAATTGGTCATCTTGTGCTGCCTTTAATTTAATTTAATTTTTTTTTTTTTTTTTTTTTTTAAGCAGAGTTTTGCTCTGTCACTCAGGCTAGAGAGTAGTGGCGCCATCTTGGCTCACTACAACCCGCCTCCCAGGTTCAAGTGAATCTCATGCTTCAGCCTCTCAAGTAGCTGGGATTAGAGGCATAAGCCACCACACCAAGTTAATTTTTGTATTTCTAGTAGAGACAGGATTTCATTGTGTTTCCCAGGCTGGTCTCCAGCTCCTGGCTTCAAGTGATCAACCCACCTCGGCCTCCCAAAGTGTTGGGATTACAGGCATGAGCCACCACGCCTGGCCTCACATTCTTTAATTTTCTCAAACTGCTTTGCTGAGCTAAGCCCATGTCTTTGGGGAGGAAACACCCTTTAACTTCTTGGAAACATTGAACCTCTCTCACTCCCCTCAAGGATAATGTTGAATTTTCAGATTCTACATCTTCTCTTTTGTAGCTACTTAACCTTTTAATTTTTAACCTCAATCTAGACACAAGACTTTCAATTCTTGCAAGGTTCCCAACAGATCTCCCAAGATCCCCCAACATATTCACATGTCGTGGTTTCTTCCCCAAATTTCATTTAAAACAATCAGCCCCACCCTGCCCGGCTCCCACCCTTCTTTTTCCTATCTAGTTTTCATTGTAATTGAATTATCCTACCTAGTTTTTCATGGTAATTTTGGCCTGATTTCCTTCAGAGAATCTTTGACCTTAATTTTAAACCGATCACATCCTCATTGTAACTCTTCCACCCGAATGGAGACGTGGGGGTGCATGCCTGTAATCCCAGCTACATGGAAGGATGAAGCATGACAATCACTTGAACCTGGGAGGTGGAGGTTACAGTGAACCGAGATGACACCACTGCACTCCAGCCTGGGCTAGGAAGTGAGACTCAGCCCCCAACCCCACCACACCAAAAAAAAATTAAACTATACCACCCAGGTAATCACTGGATACATGATGATTTCTATTGTGTTTTCTTAGGGAATGTCATCTCTGTCTTTGTACAACTTTTTTAACTCTGAAATATTTTGATAAATTTGTGACCAGGGATCCCTCAACAAAGATACTTTCAAGTTTTTTCTTTCTGTCTAATGTCAGAAAGAGATTCAACCCTTCCCTATCTCACACTCAGGACTATGAAAGACACATGTTAGTAAAGCTCCATGTTTGTGGAGTGAATCAGTGAATGAGTCCTGCACTTTCACCCTATCCCTAAATCTTTCACTTTGATGGATGAATATTTAAGTTCATCAGCTAATCTGGAAGAAAGCCAAAAATCCAATCAGGATTAACTGGGTGGAGTTTAAGAAATCTAATCAAATGTAGTTTTCTTTTTTCTTTTTCTTTTTTTTTTTTTGTTTTTGTTTTTGAGATGAATCTAGCCTATTTCTCGGGCTGGACTGCAGTGGTACAATCTCAGCTCACTGCAACCTCTTCCTCCTGGGTTCAAGTGATCCTCCTGCCTCAGTCTCCCTAGTAGCTGGGACTACAGGCACACACCACTGCACCTGGCTAATTTTTGTATTTTTAGTAGAGACAGCGTTTTGCCATGTTGGCCAAGCTGGTCTCAAACTCCTGACCTCAAGGGATCTACACTTCTCAGCCCCCTAAACTGCTGACACTACAGGTGTGAGCCACTGTGCCGAGCCAAGGTGTTTTCTGATTGGCAAAGGGGTGATGTGATTAGAAAGGTCCATAAAATCCTCTAAAGATCTATGGGAGAGACCTGAGGCCTGGAGTTACTTCTTGATACTGTGAGGAGTCCAAGCACCCTGAACACTGAGTCCAGATCTGGTAAGTTACCACCTCCATAAAGACACTCCCATTTGATCTGCAGTCAGCCAGCTTCAGATGGTTTCAGGCAGCCCAAGATGGCACAAAGAATTATCCTATCTGTTTTATCAGATGAATGAATTTTGGCTTTGAATTTTTCTCTAAATGCAGGTTTGTCTTTATCCTCAACATTTTGATTTATGCTTTGGTTTTTGCTGTTTCAAAAGTCTTAGATAAGAAGTTTTTGTGTTTTTGTTTTTTGTTTATTTGTTTGTTTGAGAAAGAGTCTCACTCTGTTGCCCAGGCTGGAGTGCAGTGGGGTGATCTCGGCTCACTGCAACCTCCGACTCCCTGGTTCAAGCAATTCTCCTGACTCAGCCTCTCAAGTAGCTGGGACTACAGGCGCCCGCCATCATGCCTGGATAATTTTTTTTTTTTTTTTTTTTTTTTTTTTTTTTTTAAGTAGAGATGGGATATCACTGTTTTCCAGGCTGGTCTTGAACTCCTGACCTTGGGATCCACCCACCTCAGCCTCCCAAAGTGCTGGGATTACAGGTGTGAGCCACCACACCCAGACTTCTTGACATTTTAAATACATATTTTGTGATTTTGTGTGCCCTTAAATTATAGTTCATAGACTTTGGGGTATTGTGATTTTACAAGTTAGGTTTTCCTTTTTACTAAAAGTTTTTTTTTGAGACAGGGTTTCACCTTGTCAACCAGGCTGGAGTGCAGTGGCGCAATCTCTGCTTCCTGGGTTCAAGCGATTCTCGTGCCTCAATCTTCCAAGTAACTGCAATGGCAGGTGCATGCCACCACACCCAGCTAATTTTTGTGGGCATTTTTTTTAGTAGAGACGGGGTTTCACCATGTTGGCCAGGCTAGTCTCCAACTCCTGACCTCAGGTGATAAAACGCTGTGGCCTCCTAAAGTGCTGGGATTACAGGTGTGAGCCACCACACCCGGCCCCTTCAATAAAAGTTTTAAAACATTGTATGTAATATATATATATATTATGTAATTACATTCTATGTAATATATATATATAGACATAGTCTTGCTCTGTCACTCAGGCTGCAGTGGAGTGGCCCGATCTCAGCTCACTGCAACATCCACCTCCCAGGTTCAAGTTATTCTCCAGCTTCAGCTTCCCGAGTAGCTGGGATTACAGGTGTGTACAACCATGCCCAGCTAATTTTTTGTATTTTTAGTACAGACAGGATTTCACCATGTTGGCCAGGCTGACCTCAATCTATCTGCCTGCCTTGGCCTCTCAGAGTGCTGGGATTACAGGCATAAGTCACCATGCCCAGCCATTTTTAATGGTTCATTTTTAATATGTGTAAGAGGTGTGTATGCAAACATCTCTGTCTTGCGAATGATGCATAACACTGTCACATAGCTTTCAAAGTTTCCCACTGAAATTTTCAATAATGAGGCTGGGACGGTGGCTCATGTGTGTAATCCCAGCACTTTGGCAGGCCAAGGCGGGTGGATTGCTTGACTATAGGAGTTCAAGACCAGCCTGGACAACATAGGGAAACCCATTGTCTTTAAAAAACGTCAAAAACTAAAAGGTTAGCTAGGCATGGTGATGCATGCCTGTGGTCCCAGCTGCTTGGGAGACTGAGGTGGAAGAATCCTCTGAGCCTGGGAGGTCAAGGCTGCACTGAGCGGAGATTGTACCACTGCACTCCAGCCTGGGTGACACAGCAAGACCCTGTCGAACAAAAAAAGAAAAGAAAAAAAAAGGAGGAAGGGAGGGATGAGGGAAAGAAGAGAGAGAGAAAGAGAAAGAAAGAAAGCTTAAATAATGAAAAGAAAACAAATGGAACCCATTCTAGGGATGCCCCGTGAATGTTCCCAACCAGCTAATTTGTAGGAACTGGGAACGTAGGCACGTAGGCTTGTGACACTCCCATTCCCAATGTTTTAGAACCTTGAGTAATTAGAAATTTCCCCCAAAGGTGGGAGGGGTTAGTTTTCAGGTTCCTCCAGGCTCACTAGTCACTGGATGGAGCACTGGATAGAGAGGAAGGGCTGGTGCGGGTCCTGCCTCCTCACTGCTTGGGAGACGCTCATGCTGATGCAGCAGAGGCAGAATGCTGGCTTTGTGGCCATGAGTACAGAGTAGAATTGGAGTAAACTGAGGACTCTTTCACCCTCGCCAGAGCAGTGACTTTGGCCCTGGGAGAAGATGAGATTGCCTTTTCTCTGCATTTGTCCTCTGGAACTTTTCCTTGCAGATTCATGAAGATGCGCATCCGGACTCCACCCAGACTCCTGGAGCTGGCGGGGTGGAGCCTGCTGAGGGACCAGGCCTTGACCATCTCCACCCTGGAGGAGCTGCCCACGGAACTTTTTCCCCCTCTGTTCATGGAGGCCTTCAGCGGGAGACACTGTGAGGCCCTGAAGCTGATGGTGCAGGCCTGGCCTTTCCTCCGCCTTCCTCTGGGGTCTCTGATGAAGAGGCCTTGCCCAGAGACCTTCCAAGCTGTGCTCGATGGGCTTGATGCACTGGTTACCCAGAGGGTTCGTCTCAGGTGAGGTGGCCCAGATGGGCTGGTGGGGAGGGCCCAGGTGTGCAACAGAAGGAACAGCTGGGTCATGAGGAGTGAGGAGGTCCAAGGGGGGCCCACAGGCTTCTGATGGTGCTGGTGAGGAAGCTCAGAGAGGCCTTGGCCATTGCCCAGCTCCTCAGGGAAAGGACTGCTCACCACACAGGGTCCACTGAGGTAACAGGAACCTCTCTTCTAGTGGCACTGAAAGGCACCACTGAAAGTGGGAAGTAGGCTGGGCACAGTGGCTCACACCTGTAATCCCAGCATTTTGGGAGGCCAAGGCAGGTGGATCGCCTGATGTCAGGAGTTGGAGACCAGCCTGGCCAACGTTGTGTCCAGAATCGGTTCCTGCCGGTGCGTTCGTAGTCTTGCTGAGTTCAAAAATGAAGCCACGGACCTTCGTGGTGAGTGTTACAGCTCTTAAAGATGGCACGAACCCAAAGAGTGAGTGGTGGCAAGGTTTATGGTGAAGAGCGAAAGGACAAAGCTTCCACAGCGTGGAAGGTTGCCGTGGAAGCAAGCAGGTTGCCACTGCTGACTGGGGTGGCCAGCTTTTATTCCCTTATTGTCTCCTCCCATGTTCCATTTCTGTCCCATCAGAGTTCCTTTTTTTCAATCCTCCCCATGATTGGCTACTTTTAGAATCCTGCTGATTGGTGTGTTTTACAGAGCACTGATTGGTGCATTTTACAATCCTCTTTGAAAATTCCCAAAGTCCCCACTCGACCCAGGAAGTCCAGCTGGCCTCACCTCTCAATCCCCCTCTAAACAGGACACCCCAGCTGCTGTTGGGAACTGGGTGGTGACCGCTCTAGCTACTTCCTGCTGGATAGAGGCAAAGAAGGAGCCCTGCAGTTGTAGCGTCCTCCAGAGGGGAACTCCCTAGGCCAGTCAAAGGGCCAGTGGGTCAGTCCAGAGGTTCTAGGTCGAAGTTGTGAGTACAGCTCATTTGGGGTTCCATTTGTAAGACTGTCTGTAGCTTGATGACCTTGATCCTGGAGGAAACAAATTTGACAAGGAGGTTAAAAATACAGGGCCCGAAGGCGAGTAATAACAAGATGGGTGTCACTGGCTGTAGAAAGGGGAGAAGCCAGGTCACCCAACTCCAGAGGTTGGTATAAGAGTTTGAAAGGCGTTGTCTGATTTCAGAAGCCTTTTCCTGTAAACACCGGGCAGCATCTCATACTACCCCTGACTGGTTAGTGTAAAAACAACACTCTTCTCCTAAGAAGGTGCAGAGTCCTCCTTTCTCAGCAATGAGGAGGCCTAGGCCTTGGCGGTTTTGGAGAGTCACTGCTGCCAAAGGGTCTATTTGGGATTGTAGAGTAAGGATAGATTTTGTTATTTCTTGCAAACTGCCTGAGAAATCCTTTGAGTGTGGTAGTAGGATAATGAATTAGATAAACTAGCTATTCTGGTTCCTGTAGCTGTGGCCATTCCTAACCCTATAAGTAGGGTTATTAGTTGTATGGCCCTGTACTGACAGACTTGAGCTTTGAGGGGCACTGATGGGGTCTGATTTCCTGGAGGCAATGTCAATGTTGGGACTTAGGAAGACTAAGGTGCAGGTGCCTGTCCAGTTAGTGAGGAGGCAGATATAGGTTGAAATTCCATATTCTTATGGAATATGCCTTGGCTGGGTAGGCAGAACTGGTTGTGTACGTTAAAAAGCAGTGTGAGTTTGTTGTTTTCAGTTTCCCATACTCCTAGAGTACTTGCCAAGGTAGCTCCTGTGAGCGGCTGGAAAGGGGCGTTGGGAGCAAACTGAGTGGCTCCCTGTGTTCTATTTTCTCATTGGAGAATAAAAATTTTGTATCTACTAGGAAGCATTCAAGAAAGTAATTGAAAGAGGGGATGAGAAGGCATTCACTAGTGGTGGGGGCATTGCTGCAGGGGGGTCTAGGGGTGAATGGTCATGCAGGGAGTATGTTTGCCATTACCAAACCCGGACTGTTTGTTAAGCAGGGAGGAGGTGATGGCTTTTGGGGTCCCTGAGAAGCAGACAAGCCATCTGAATGGAGCTGTTTGGGTGACTCAGAAGTCACTATGATCAATGGGGACTTGAAGCTGTAGGGTGTAATTACTCTGATGGGGTGGTATGCCCCAGGGGCAGGCCTGATAACAGATTGGGTTGGATGGATAAAGGGACTTGGAAAGTTAAGACGGTATTCATGGTTACAGGGCCGCGTATGGATTTTTCATTGCTCATGTAACAGGTGAGGTTGGAAATGTAAGAGCATAAAAACTGGATTGTGCATCCTGTTAGGGTATTTTTGGTCCTATCAGAGATGGGGAAGTCGGCTAATGATTGCATATTTAGAAGTTGGAGAGGGTCTTTTCCTTCATAACGGGGGTGGTAAGTTAAGTTAGTAAAGACCCAGTTTTTTGCGGTAATGGGAGCGTCAACGAAGCAGTGGCTGATAGAGAGATACAAAGCCAACAGTCATTTGCCGGGGAAGGATTGGACTGGTTTAACAGAAAGTGGGTTGAGAGTCTTGTAGAGGTATATAAGTTTTCAATTATTATCTTTTTTTTTTTTTTTTTTGAGACGGAGTCTCTCTATGTTGCCCAGGCTAGAGTGCAGTGGTGCGATCTCGGCTCACTGCAAGCTCCATCTCCCGGATTCACACCATTCTCCTGCCTCAGCCTTCCAAGTAGCTAGGACTACAGGCACCCACCACCAAATCCAGCTAATTTTTTGTATATTTAGTAGAGACAGGGTTTCACCGTGTTAGCCAGGATGGTCTTGATCGCCTGACCTCGTGATCCGCTCTCCTCCGCCTCCCAAAGTGCTGGGATTACAGGCGGGAGCCACCGCGCCTGGCCTTCACTTATCTTTTTAAGGAGGAAGGGGTTTTTCCTCAGGATCAGTTGTAGGAGCCTTTTTAGTCTGGGATGTTTCCTTCCAAAATAGGAGACACAAGTCCTCCAGTGGTTCACAGTTGTATTGAGGCTGATCTGGCTGATCTTGGGACTCCTGAGCTGAGGGTCCCATAGGTTCTTCAGGGAGTGTCCAAAGTTTAACTTGGCTGTGGTGAATGCAATATTCCACTCCTGCCACCTTGACTGAAGTAGGGGTAGAAATAATTACCAAGTATGGTCTTTCCCACAAGGAATTCATAGATGGGGAGGTAGAGGGGAGGGACTTGTCCAACACTAGATCTCCCGGTTGGAACAACTCTATTCCTTTGTCTCTGTGACATCCATCGGGTAGGTTTTTAAGGTTTTGTTGATATTTTGTCAAGGAAGTTATATCCTTGACCAGGTTGGCCATTTCCTGATCAAGTAGGAAGTCATTTGTGAGAAAATGTTGTCCATACAGTATTTCATATGGACCAAGCCCCATTTTGTGAGGAGAATTTTGGATTCTCAACAAGGCAGTGGGCAAGAGAGTAGGCCATGGGAGATGAGTTTCTTGTGTTAGTTTCCTTAAGTGTCTCTTGAGTGTTTCTTTTGCCTTCCCAACCTTCCCTGAGGATTGTGGCCTCCAGGTGCAGTAAAGGTGATATTGTATCCCTAGGGCCCTGGAAATTCCCTGAGGTATTATGGCTTTAAAAGCCAGATCATTGTCACTTTGGGGAAGCCCAAATCTAGGAATTATTTCATGAATTAGGACTTTAACCACTTCCTGAGCCTTCTCTGTCTTGCAGGAGAAGGCTTCTCTCCAATTTGTAGAGGTATCAACACAGACCAACAAGTATTGAAATCCCCTTGACTTAGGCATATGCGTGAAGTCTAACAATAATAATTGAAAACTTATATACCTCTACAAGACTCTCAACTTAACCCACTCTCTGTTAAACCAGTCTAACTGCCAGTCCTCTCTGGGATAGTGCCCTATTCTTTGTTCCCCCAGAGAGGCCTTATGATGAACCAAGGGATTATTCCTTTGGCACACCTCATAGGCTTTGACTACTTGTCAGATGGTCAGGAGGAGATTTTGCCCTGTAAATAGGGATTTGGCCATTTGATGAGTGCTCTCAATACCCATATGAAAAGTTTACTGGAGGGTCTTAAGTATTTACCACTGGCTGGCTTCGGGTATGAGTACCTTTCCCTCTTCTGTCGTTGACCACCCCGGGAGGAGAAAACTATGCCCCCATGAAAGTCCCCATTCTGTTTCTGTCGGGAAATACTGGGGCTTAATCTCTTGGAGAGGGTTGTTCCATACCAAGTGTGCTTCCACAGGAATTTCTAATGGGAGGTTCTGCCTGGCAGCAATTTTGGCCTCAGTGTCTGCCTGACAGTCTCCTTCTGCCTTTTCTCTTTACCTTTTTGATGGTTTCAGCAGTGTAAGACTGCCACCTCCTTGGGTTTTTGCACTGTGTGCAATAACTCCATGATTTCCTTGTGTTATTTAATGGGGGTTCCCCCAGAGGTTAGGCATTCCATTTCTTTCCATATTGCCGCATGGGCATGTATGATTAGATAAGCATACTTGCTATCTGTATACACATTTATTATTTTTTCCTTTCCCAGTTCTAACACTCGGGTAAGTGCCACTAGTTCTGCTAACTGGGGGCTGGTCCCTGGGGGAAGAGGCTTACTTTCAAGTACTGTTACGTCACTAACCATGGCATAACCTGCCCTTCGTATCCCATTCCCCACAAATGAGTTTTCATCGGTTTATGGGTTAAGGTCAGGATTGGCTAAGGGGATTTCTAAGAGATCCTCTCAGGCAGCATAAGTCTTGGCTACAATTTGTTTGCAGTCAGGCTCAATTGGTTCCCCATCCTCTGGGAGAAAAGTAGCCAGGTTGAGGGTCACTACGTGCATATTTGAAGCACCATTCCCTCAAAGAATAGCACCTGGTATCTAAGCAGGTGGTTGCCTGATAGCCATAAATTTCCTTTGGCACCTAGTATGCCATTTACATCATAAGTAGTCCAGTGAGATCCTTTCCTTGTATTATTTTGATAGCCTCTGATACTAAGATGGCCACTGCCGCAATTACCCGTAAACTGTGAGGCCAGCCTTTTGCTGCTACATCAGTTTCCTTACTTAGGCATGCCGCTGGTTGTGGGGTTCTCCCACAGTCTGAGTAAGGACTCCAAGAGCTATTCCCACTCTGTATGTGACATATACAGAGAAGTTTTGTCCTGTGGGAAGGCTTAAGGCTAGAGCTTGTACTAGGGCCTGCTTTAAGGTTTTGAAGGCTGTTTCTGCCTCTGGTTGCCATCCTACTAGATGAGTATATAGAGGAATTACTGTCTTATTGATGGCACTAGGTCTCCACTGAACATTTGGTTTTTGCACTCCTAGAATTGGGGTGTTGCAGGGACTGCTGCATTTTCTTACTAAGACTTGAATTTTTAAATGTCTAACAATATCCTGCAATCCTTTACGAGCTTCAGGCCTTAAGGGATATTGCCTTTGATAAGGAAAAGTGTTGGGTTCTTTTAGCCTGATTTGGACTAGGCGGGCATTTTTTACCCTTCCAAATTGTCCTTCCAATGCCCAGACTTCAGGGTTGATTCCCTCCTCAAGTCAGGGTTGAGGACAACAAATGGCTAACTTGTTCCCCATATTCATATAGATAATAGCTCTAGCTTTGGCTAATATGTCCCTCCCTAATAAGGGTGTGGGACTTTCAGGCATAACAAGAAAGGCATGTGAAAAGAGCAAAGTCTCCCAATTACAACTGAGGAGGCGGGAGAAATACCTGGTTACAGGCTGTCCCAGGATTCCTCGGATGGTAATGGACCCTGAGGACAGCCATCTAGGGCAGGAGATTAACACTGAGAAAGCTGTGCCAGTGTCCAGGAGGAAGTCAATTTCCTGGCCTTCAATGGTTAAACTTACGCAGGGCTCAGTGAGGGTGATGATATGAGCTGGCGCTTGCCCCAGGTGCCCTCAATCCTGTTGTTGGATTATCTGGTTGGGGGCTTCTGGCCCAGAGAACCTTTGTCCTCTGGGGCAGTTTGCCTTTCAGTGATTGCCTTGGCATAGTGGACATAGGTGAGGGGGTGTCTTGTTTCTCATTGGACAAATGTCCTGGCAAACCACACTGATAAAAAAGCCTTACCAGATGATTGGTCTGCTCCATTTTCTGTCCTCTCTGAACCACCAAGGGTTGTTTGTCTGAGGACCATGACTAAGGCTGTGGCCTTTCTCTTATCTTGTTTTTCCTTTTTGAACTGTACCTCTTGGTCCCTATTATAGAACACCAAGGTTGCCAGGTTGAATAAAGCCTCGAAATTTTGTCCAGGGCCCCAGGCTAACATTTGGAGTTTTTTTCCTGATATCTGCAGCTGATTAGGTAATAAACTTAGGATCAATTGACCCTTGAGGGAGTCAGATGACAAAGGAGTATATTTTCTTAAGGCCTCCCATAGGTGCTTGAGGAAGGCAGTAGGATTTTCTTCCTTTCCCTGAGTTATGGTGGACATCATTGAATAATTTATGGGGTTTTTCCCATTTCTCCTTAGTCCTTCTAAAACACAGGTCAACAGATGTTTGCGACTCCAGTCCCCATGATCTGAGTTGAGGTCCCAGTGGGGATCCATACTGGGGATGGCTTGCTAACCAGTAGAGAATTTGTCCCTTTCTTCAACTGTCATTCTATTATTTACTTGACTAAGATACCAGGTATCTCCAAACTCTCAGGCTGCAGCTAGAGCCACATTTTTTTCATTTAAGGCCAGGGTTTGATCTAACAATAGCATGATATCTCTCCAAGTGAAGTCAAAGGTTTGCCCTGGACCCTGTAGGACATCTATATACCTATCAGGATCATCTGAAAACTTCCCCAGGTCTACCTTGATCTGCTTTAAATCAGAGAGAGAGAAGGGGACATGTACCTGAATTGCCAAATTCCCCTCTCCTTACAGCTTGAAGGGGTCATAACTGATAGCCTGGGATGGGAGATTGTGGTCCCTTGGAGACTTCTTTTCTTGTTTCCTTCTGGGTGGGGGAGATTAGAGGAGGCTCATCATTAATAGGAAGGAGAGCTGTAGGGAGGCTAGGATATGGGTGTAAGCTGAGAGGTCCTCCTGTGGAATGTAGATTGCAAGCTTTGCATAGTTGTGGATTATCCTTCAATGAAAAGAAAGCTTGGACATAAGGTATTTCACTCCATTTGCTTTCCTTCTTGCAGGAAAGGTCAAGCTGCAGGATAGTATTGTAATATATACTTCCCTCAGGTGGCCATTTTTCCCTCTCAGAGAGATAATAATGGGGCCAGGCTGTAGTGCAGAAAAAAATAAGCTGCTTCTTTTTCAGGGTTTGTGGGTCAAATTGGTCCCAATGGCTTAGAATGTATTTCAAGGGTGAGCTTGTTGATGCCTGAGTGTTTCCTATCTAAAACAGAAAAAAACCACCTGCGATTTTGGTCTATTTTTTCCCCCACCCAAGAACCCACAATGGTCCCTGAACCCTGCTGTTCGGAATAGTTGTACTCACCGAAGCAGCAGCGGAAACACCTGTTTTCCTCCTGACCATAAAAAGGACTGAGGAAGGTTGGATTTAGTGGCCTTTACCAACACATTCTCAAAAACCTGCACCCTTGCCATTCCTCTTAAACGACAAAGAGGACCAAGAAAGGTCGGATTTAGTGGCCCTTACCAATGCATTCTTGAAAACCTGCTAATTAGTCCTAAGCTTTTTCTCCTGTTGATATTGGGACCCTACCCTTGTCTTATAAAGATGATATTTCTCAAGTGGAGGACCATACCCTGAGGGAGGGAAGGGATCTCCAGGGTTGGAAGAGTGATGCCTTTTGTCCTCACTTCTCATCATATGACTAGGAAGGCTATCCCCCTCAATTTTGGAGTCTATAATTTCTGAGGCTCCCCATATCCTAGCTTCAGGAATAGCCTTTGTTAGACCTGCTAGTCTGAGGAGGGATCCTAAAATTCCAGATTGTCCCCCTCACAACAGGGCTGTGGGCAAAAATTGTCTTTCTGATTGGTGAGCCTAGGTGCCTAAAGAAGGGAACAGTGTCTTGAAATTTATATTAGAAATAATCCTTATAGAAGAAACTAGAAGAGCACCAGGGACAGGAAGTGGTTTCTAGATGCAGGACTAGCCTCGGAAAAAGAAGTGGGAGGAAGTTTGTCTGACAGGCATTAGGACCCAGGAGGCAAGGGTCAGGGTAGATAGGATAGATGGGCAAGTCTCACTTGGGCAATGTAACTTTGAGAGCTCCACTCATGGCTTCAGGGTTAACCAACTTTTTTGTTGGGACCCCGGAGCTGAATGGCTTTCCTGTCTGTTGACCCTCAGTTCAGCCCAGAAATGCAGGAAAAGTAGAAGCTGGTTTCAGGAAAACCAATGCTCCCAACTCCAAAGAGTCAGGGGGTGTTAGCAGGCCCTTTCCCAGAAAGCCTGACACCCATGTCTTTAGTCCAGCAGCTGCGCTAGTCACTTTTAACCAGCTGATAGGTGCCCAGTAATTAGCCCCCGAATTCTAAGGAAAAATAGGACAGAATAGCAAGTGAAAGGGGTCTGATGGTACTCATCATGTGGTGAGATCCTGGACGAGCCCCCAAGATTTGTCCAAAGTTGGTTCCTGCCGGTGGGTTTGTGGTCTCGCTGACTTCAAGAATGAAGCCGCAGACCTTGAAGTGATTGTTACAGCTCTTAAAAATGGCACAGATCCAAAGAATAAGCAGTAGCAAGGTTTATTGTGAAGAGCATAAAGACAAAGTCTCCACAGCATGGAAGGGAACCCAAGTGGACTGTCACTGCTGGCTGGAGTGGCCAGCTTTTATTCCCTTATTGTCCTCTCCCATGTTCCATTTCTGTCCTATCAGATTGCCCTTTTTTCAATACTCTCCACTATTGGCTACTTTCAGAATCCTGCTGATTGATGCATTTTATAGAGCGCTGATTGGTGCATTTTACAATCCTCATGTAAGACAGGAAAGTTCCCCAAGTACCCACTCGACCCAGGAAGTCCAACTGGCCTCACCTCGCAACATGGTGAAACCCCGAATGAGTTAAAAATACAAAAATTAGCTGGGCATGGTGGCAGACACCTGTAATCCCAGCTACTTGGGAGGTTGAGGCAGGAGAATTGCTTGAACCCAGGAGCTGGAGGTTGCAGTGAGCTGAGATTGCACCACTGCACTCCAGCCTGGGCCACAGAGGAAGACTTTATCTCAAAAAAAAAAAAAAAAAACAAAACAAAAAACAGTGGAACTGGGCAGGATTCAAGGGTAAACCAGTGTGGAGAAAAGTCAGAGAGAGGGAGAAGAAGCAGGGAGGAGGAGGAGAGGAGCTGATATCCAGGATGTGAAGTATAAGTTCAGAAGTGAGTCCTTACATTCTTAGCTTCTCTTCTATTTTTCCACAGGAGGTGGAAACTTCAAGTGCTGGATTTACAGGATGTCAGTGAGAACTTCTGGATGGTTTGGTCTGAAGTCATGGCCAGTGGGTGCTTACCAAATGATATGTGGAACAGAAAACCAGTGCAGCACTGTCCAAGGATGAGAGGACAGCAGCCCTTGACAGTGTTCATAGACCTTTGCCTCAAGAACAGGACTCTGGATGAATGCCTCACCTGCCTCTTTCTATGGGTCAAGCAGAGGGAAGGTTTACTACACCTGTGCTGTAAGAAGCTGAAAATGTTGGGAATGCCCTTCCACAATATCAGAAACATCCTGAAAATAGTCAACCTAGACTGTATCCAGGAGGTGGAAGTGAATTGCAATTGGACACTACCCGTCCTGGCAGAGTTTACCCCTTACCTGGGCCAGATGAGGAATCTTCACAGGCTCATTCTCTCTGATGTGGACGTCTCTCACTACATTTCCCCAGAGAAGAAGAAGGAGTTTGTTACCCAGTTCACCTCTCAGTTCCTCAAGCTGTGCTACCTCCAAAAGCTTTATATGAACTCTGTTTCTTTCCTTGAAGGCCACCTGGACCAGCTGCTCAGGTGAGGAAGGGTGGTGAGCTTTCTCTGCAGACCACAGCAGAGCCTTTCTTGTTACAGTGGGCATCTACTGTGAGCCAGCCTATGAGGATGTAACAGTAAAGGGGACACTAGAATGTCAGTGCATTTCCCTGTTGGAAGCTCTGTCCTGAAATGGGTATCACACATTCATCCCAATGAAGACAGAGGAATCAGCTGGGGTAGATGCTATAGAGAGGCTGCCATGCTAGGAAACTAGCTACTGGAGGGTTCAGATTTAGTGAGGGTGCATTTGTGAATTCTTCCTGAGGATGTGTGTCTAAGTTAAGATGATGAGAAATAGGCCAGGGATGTTGGCTCATGCCTGTAATCCTAACACTTTGGGAATCTGAGGCAAGAGGATAATTTGAGCCCAGGAGTTTAAGACCAGTCTGGGTAACATAGCAAAGACCCATGCTAATAAAAGAATAAATAAAAAATATAAACAGATAATTTTGCTTTTTCTAAGATGAAATTTCACTTTTATCACCCAGGCTGGAGTGCAGTGGTGTCATCTCGGCTTGCTGCAACCTCTGCCTCCCGGGTTCAAGCAATTCTCCTGCCTCAGCCTCCTGAGTAGCTGGGATTACAGGTGTGGGTCACCACACCTGGTTAATTATTTTTGGGAGAGGCAGGGTTTCACCATATCGGCCAGGCTGGTCTCAAATTCCTGACCTCAGGTGATCCACCCACTTCAGCCTCCCAAAGTGTCAGGATTACAGGCGTGAGCCACCACACCCGACCCAAAAACAAGATAATTGTTTTTTTGTTTTTTTGGGTTTTTTTGAGACGGAGTCTTGCTCTGTCGCCCAGGCTGGAGTGCTGTGGCTGGATCTCAGCTCACTGCAAGCTCCGCCTCCCGGGTTTACGCCATTCTCCTGCCTCAGCCTCCCAAGTAGCTGGGACTACAGGTGCCCGTCACCTCGCCCGGCTAGTTTTTTGTATTTTTTAGTAGAGACAGGGTTTCACTGTGTTCGCCAGGATGGTCTCGATCTCCTGACTTTGTGATCCGCCCGTCTTGGCCTCCCAAAGTGCTGGGATTACAGGCTTGAGCCACCACGCCTGGCCAAAAAACAAGATAATTGTTAAGAAGATGATGGGAAGTGGGGAAGTGAAGTGGGCACTGAAGAGGGGAACGCTCAGCAAACCTGCACGTCTCAGAATATAAGCTCTGTGCTCAACAGCTTGGTGAACATGAATTACCCATCTCTAATTCCCTGTCCTAATGGTTGTTTTGAGTTCCAGGTAAATTAATTACCTGAGAAATGCATGATTCTGAAACAGAGGGTCACGGAGCAGGCACAAAGAATGATGAAAGAGATAGACGGTTTGCTGATGATACAGGCATGTCAGGGACTCCTGCAGCCTGCCCACCCCAGCTGATGTTGCAGGATCCTGCCTGGATTTGTCCTGATGCCTGCATCTCCACTGGGCTCCTGTAGCCCACATAATGTGTTTTTCTGCCTGACAGATGAGGAAAGGGAGCTTTAGGGATTCTGTGAACTTGATCCATTCCTATAAATGATGGTGAAAAGACTCAGCCTGAAATGGAATTTTTATTTCTTTTTCTTTTGAGACAGAGTCTCGCTCTGTCACTCAGGCTGGAGTGCAGTGGCATGATCTCTGCTCACTGCAACCTCCACCTCCTGGGTTCAAGCGATTCTCCTGCCTTACCCTCCCAAATAGCTGGAATTACAGGTGTCCGCCACTATGCCCAGTTACTTTTTGCATTTTTAGTAAAGACAGGGTTTTGCCATGTTGGCCAGGCTGGTCTCAAACTCCTGACCTCCAGTGATCCGCCTGTCTCAGCCTCCCAAAGTTCTGGGATTACAGGTGTGAGTTACTGTGCTGGGCCTAAAATGGAATTGATCTCAGTGGCAAAGCTCTTCATCACGCAGCATCCTAAGTGTTGACCAGACAATCAGAATGACCCTGGGCTTGGGCAAAATGGTCTTCGTCCTTCACCTTGACATTCCCCACCACCCTCAACTCACCCCTACAATTCCCCAGAACTAACTTCTTGCTCTCTCTCCCCAGCTGTCTGAAGACCTCATTAAAGATCCTCGCAATAACTAACTGTGTGCTTTTGGAATCAGACTTGAGGCATCTGTCCAAGTGCCCGAGCATCCGTCAACTAAAGACCCTGGACCTGACTGGCATCAGACTGGCCAATTTCAGCCTTGTGCCTCTCCAAGTTCTGCTAGAAAAAGTTGCAGGCACCCTTGAGTACCTGGACTTAGATGACTGTGGCATCGTAGACTCCCAAGTCAACACCATCCTGCCTGCCCTGAGCCGCTGCTTTGAGCTCACCACCTTCAGCTTCCGTGGAAATCCCGTCTCCATGGCCACCCTGGAGAACCTGCTGTGCCACACAATCAGATTGGACAATTTATGCCTGGAGCTGTATCCTGCCCCGCGGGAGAGTTATGATGCTGGTGGTACTCTCTGCCGGAGCAGATTTGCCCAACTTGGGGCTGAGCTGATGGGGAGAGTGAGGGATTTAAGGGAGCCCAAGAGGATCTTGTTCTGTACTGACTACTGCTCTCGCTGTGGCAACAGGTCATTTTATGACCTGGAGTTAGATCAGTGCTGCTGTTGAATACCTGCCTATTTGGGTAGATATATCCAACTCATTTTTCTGGACACCTAAAAACTAAAACCTAGGCCTTTCTGCACCCAGGCTGGAGTTCAGTGACACGATCCCCACTCACTGCAACCTCTGCCTCCTGAGTTCAAGCGATTCTCTTGCCTCAGATGCACCCACAGTAATGCTTCTTAAATATTTCAATGCCACATTTTAAAAGTTTCATCTAGGCTGGGCACGGTGGCTCATGCCTGTAATCCTAGCACTTCAGGAGGCTGAGATGGGTGGCTCACGAGGTCAAGAGGTGGAGACCTTCCTGACCAACATGGTGAAACCCCGTCTCTACTAAAAATACAAACATTAGCTGGGCGTGGTGGTGCACGCCTGTAGTCCCAGCTACTTAGGAGGCTGAGGCAGGAGAATCACTTGAACCCGGGAGGCAGAGGGTGCAGTGAGCCGAGATCGTGCCATTGCACTCCAGTCTGGTGACAGAGCGAGACTTTGTCTCAAAAAAATAAATACAGGCCGGGCGCGGTGGCTCACGCCTTTAATCCTAGCACTTTGGGAGGCCAAGGCGGGCGGATCACGAGGTCAGGAGAACGAGACCATCCTGGCTAACACGGTGAAACCCCATCTCTAATAAAAATAAAAAAAATTAGCCGGGCGTGGTGGCGGGCGCCTGTAGTCCCAGCTACTCAGGAGGCTGAGGCAGGAGAATGGCGTGAACCCAGGAGGCGGAGCTTGCGGTGATCTGAGATCGCACCACTACACTCCAGTCTGGGCGACTGAGTGAGACTCCGTCTCAAAAAAAAGAAAAAAATAAATAAATACAAATAATCCGTCTCAAAAAAAAAAAAAAAAAACAGTTACATCTTTTTGGGGAGCTGGGTCAGATCGATGAGAGATTTTCTCATAATGGCCCCCCTCTAGAGCCCTATCAAGGAAGAGCCTCTGGGAGGCACCAACACTTGACTTGTTCCCTGATGACTAGCAGCCCTTCTTGAATTAAACTGGTTGTAGCCAGTAAAGACAGCCACACTCCCTTTAAGCAAAATACTAAAACTATACAGGCATCAAACACTTTAAAATATTTCCATCTGACATTTTAAAAGTTTCATCTTTTTGGGGAGCTATGGCCGGATCAATGAGAGATTTTCTCACAACACCTCCTCTCTCTCCCCATCAAGGAAGAGACTGGTGCAGCATGTTTTGGAATCGCACATCATCCAAGGATGGAGAACGATCAAGTGCCTGTGGGTGATGAGTGACCTTCCCTGAAGAGCCTCAGGTTCCCTGTAAAATGAGGATGATGATGTCCAACAGTTTATGGGACCCTGGTAGGATCCAATAAGATGGCTCATGTTTAGGGCTTGGCATGGGGCCTGGCATAAGATCAATACATCTTGTTCTCTTTTCTCAGCAGAAGTCCCAGCATTTTTCATTTTTCTTTTCTTTTTTCTTTTTTTTTAAAGACAGAGCCTCGCTCTTCACCAGGCTGGAGTGTGGTGGCGCAACCTCTGCCTCTTGGGTTCAAGCCATTCTCCTGCCCAATGCTCCCGAGCAGCTGGGACTAGAGGCACACGCCACCACGCCCGGCTAGTATTTGTATTTTTAGTAGAGACGGAGCTTCACCATGTTGGCCAGGATGGTCTCAATTTCCTGATCTTGTGATCCACCCCGCTAGGCCTCCCAGAGTGCTGGGATTACAGGCATGAGCCACCGCTCCCAGCCGCATTTTTCATCTTTCCTTCTCACCTCTGATTCCTGGTAACAGGGAGGCAACAAGAACCCAGGGCATGCGGTGGGGCTCAGGTTGTAGACGCCACCACAATTTCATCATGATTCCTCCAAACAGCAGAGCCGCAGGAGCCAGCAGGCGGCAGGGTGGGCAGTGCAGGACTTGATTCATTTCTAGTGATTGTAAGAGCAAAATTTCCAATCCGTGGGTCTCGACTGCCATCTGCTGGTAGATCAGACCAGATGGTGTAATTTAGGGTTGCAAGGATTATATTTTATGGTATTTTAAAAATTTTACTATTATGTAAATACTATTTGAGTATAAATATTTGTGTGGTCATTTATGTATATTAAAGACATAGAACTTCTAAAGAATGCAATGTAATATTTTAAGAATGGTTAACGACCGGGCGCCGTGGCTCACGCCTGTAATCCCAGCACTTTGGGAGGCCAAGGTGGGTGGATCACCAGGTCAGGAGTTCAAGACCAGCCTGGCCAAAATGGTGAAACCCCATCTCTACTAAAAATACAAAAAATTAGCTAGGCGTGGTGGCACACACCTGTAATCCCAAGTACTCAGGAGGCTGAGGCAGGACAATCGCTTGAACCCAGGAGGCAGAGGTTGCAGTGAGCCAAGATCATGCCACTGTACTCCAGCCTTGGCAACAGAGCAAGACTCCATCTCGGGGGAGAAAAACAGTCTGGGCGCAGTGGCTCATGCCTGAAATCCCAGCACTTTAGGAGGCAGGTGGATCACCTGAGGTCAGGAGTTTGAGACCAGTCTTGCAACATGGAGAAACCCTGTCTCTACTAAAAATACAAAAATTAGCCGGGCATGGTGGCACATGCCTCTAATCCCAGCTACTCGGGAGACTGAGGCAGGAGAATCACTTGAACCTGGGAGGCGGAGGTTGCAGTGAGCTGAGATCACGCCATTGCACTCTAGCCTGGGCAACAAGAGCGAAACTCCATCTCAAAAAAAAAAAAAAGAATAAAAAAATGGTTACCTTAGTTTGGATTCTCAAAACGAAAGATATTTTTAAAACTAATTTTAAAGACACTGAACAATAATCGTTTATTCTTTAAAATATACTTAGAATAATACAATTTTAGCACTGGAAAGAAGCATTACAGGTTTTCTAAAATATTGAGTTTATTTTATTTTGTTTTGAGACCAGGACCCACTGTGTCATCCAGGCTGAAGTGCAGTGGCATGATCACAGCTCATTACAGCCTTGACCTCCCAAAGATCAGGTAATCTTCCTGCCTCAGCCCACCTAGTAGCTGGAACAAGAAGCATGCACCATCATGCCTGGCTTATTTTTGTATTTTTAGTAGAGACCAGGTTTCACCATGTTGCCCAGGCTGGTCTTGAATTTCTGGGCTCAAGCGATCCCAAAGTGCTGGGATTACAGGTATGAGCCACCGTGCCCAGACTTCAGATTATTTATTTATTTATGAGAACGAGTCTCACTCTGTCGCCCAGGCTGGAGCACAGTGGCACGATCTCGGCTCACTGCAACCTCCTCCTCCAGGGTTCAAACGATTCTACTGCCTCAGCCTCCCAAGTAGTTGGGATTACAGGCATGCACCACCACGCCTGGCTAGGTTTTGTATTATTATTTTTATTTTTAGTAGAGACAGGGCTTTGCCATGTTGGTCTGGCTGGTCTTGAACTCTGGACCTCAGGTGATCCACCCACCTCGGCCTCCCAAAGTGCTAGAACTACAGGCGTGAGCCACCGCGCCCGGCCTATTATTATCATTTATTTATTTTTATTTATTTATTACTTTGAGATGGAGTTTCACGCTTGTTGCCCAGGCTGGAGGCAATGGTGCTCTCTGCTCACTGAAACCTCCACCTCCCGGGTTCAAGCAATTCTCCTGCCTCAGCCCCAGAGTAGCTTGGATTAGAGGCACCCACCACAATGCCCGGCTAATTTTTTGTATTTTTAGTAGAGATGGGGTTTCACCATGTTAGCCAGGCTAGTCTCAAACTCCTGACCTCAAGTGATCTACCCGCCTCGACCTCCTAAATTGATGGGATTTCAGGCGTGAGCCACCACACCCAGCCTATTTTTTTAATAGCAGTTTTAGGTTCACAGAAAAACTAAACAGAAAGTTCTCATCTACCCTCTTCCCCCTTCAATATAGAGCATCCCCACAGGATCAACATCCGCACCAGCGCAGAGCATTTGTCACAATCGATGAGCCACATGGACACATCACTATCACCCAATGTCCACAGTTTACATGACAGATCATTGCTGGTTTTTACATTCTATGGATTTTAACAAAGGGATAATGGCATGTATCCACCATTAGAGCATCATGCAGAGTAGTTTTGTTTCCCTAAAAGTTCTCTGTCCTCTTCTCATTTATCCCACTGTGCTCCCAGCCCATGGCAACCACTGGACTTTCTACCGTCTCTATAGAAAAAGGCAAAAGCCTTTTCTGGAACATCTAACAGGATGAGTCTTTTCACATTGCCTTCTTTCACTTGTACAATAAAATCATGCATTTAGGAATCTTTCTTTGATTTTTTTTTTTTTTTTTTTTTTTTTTTTTTTTTTTTGACATGGAGTCTCGTTCTGTTGCTCAGGCTGGAGTGCAGTGGCATGATCTTGGCTCACTCCAATCTCTGCCTCCTGGGTTCTCTTCCTCAACGTCCCGAGTAGCTAGGATTACAGGCACTGGCCACCACACCCAGTTAATTTTTGTATTTTTAGTACAGATGGGGTTTCACCATCTTGAAGGGCTGGTCTTGAACTCCTGACCTCATGATCCACTCACCTCAGCCTCCCAAAGTGCTGGGATTACAGGTGTAAACCACCGCACCCAGCTAGGAATATTTCATATCTTTTTATGGCCTTATAATAGTTTGCTGGATGGATCAGTTTGTTTATCCAGTCACCTACCGTTCAGTAGATGCCATTCAGCATCTCCCTTGCTTCCAAGTTTTGGCAATTAATAATAAAGCTGCTATAAACATCCAGGTGTGAGTTTACTCATTTTGTTAAATACCGAGGAGGATGATTACTGAATTGTACAGGTATGGTATGTTTTACAGGGATTTTTTTTCTTTTTTCTTTTTTTTTTGAGACAGAGTCTCACTCTGTCACCCAGGCTGGAGTGCAGTGGTATGATCTCGGCTCTCCACAGCCTCCGCCTCCCAGGTTCAAGTGATTCTCCTGCCTCAGCTTCTGGAGTAGCTAGGATTACAGGCACGTGCTGCCACACCAGCTAATTTTCTTTTTTTTTTTTTTTTTTTTTTTGAGACGGAGTCTTGCTCTGTCGCCCAGGCTGGAGTGCAGTGGCCGGATCTCAGCTCACTGCAAGCTCCGCCTCCCGGGTCTACGCCATTCTCCTGCCTCAGCCTCCCGAGTAGCTGGGACTACAGGCGCCCACCACCTCGCCCGGCTAGTTTATTGTATTTTTTTAGTAGAGACGGGGTTTCACCGTGTTAGCCAGGCTGGTCTCGATCTCCTGACCTTGTGATCTGCCCGTCTCGGCCTCCCAAAGTGCTGGGATTACAGGCTTGAGCCACCGCGCCCGGCCCACACCAGCTAATTTTTATATTTTTAGTAGAGATGAGGTTTCACCATGTTGGCCAGGCTGGTCTCGAACTCCTGACCGCAGGTGATCCACCCGCCTCAGCCTCCCAAAGTGGTGGGATTACAGGCATGAGCCACCATGCCTAGCCTAAGAATTTTTTTCTTTCTTGACAATCCCACTTGTTAAATATTGCTGCTAAGGTCAGGGACTTTGTCTCCATCGTCCTGTGGTCCCATTGCTGAGCATGGAACCTGGCACTTGGTAGCAAATGCTGTTGACCATGTGATGCAGGGAAATGTTTTGTCATCAGCTGGGCACTGTGGCTCATGCCTGTAATCCTAGAACTTTGAGAAGCTGAGGTGGGCAGATCACCTGAGGTCAAGAGTTCGAGACCAGCCTGACCAACATGGAGAAACCCTGTCTCTACTTTAAAAAAATACAAAATTAGCTGGGTATGGTGGCACATGCCTGTAACCCAGCTACTCGGGAGGCTGAGGCAGGAGAATCGCTTGAACCTGGGAGGTAGGGATTGCAGTGACCTGAAATCATGCCATTGCACTCCAGCCTGGGCAACAAGAGTGAAACTCCGTCTCAAAGAAAAAAAAAATTGCTAACTTGGGTACATCAACATTATCCAACAAATAAATTGGATTATGAAAAAAATAGCCCTTGTGTCACTGTGGTCACTCCATGTGTACCATGAAAGTCCAGCAATTGGGTGAGCACAGTAGCTCATATCTGTAATCTCAGCACTTTGGGAGGCCAAGGTAGGCGGATCACTTGAGGTCAGGAGTTCGAGACCAGCCTGGCCAACATGGCGAAACCCTGTCTCTATTAAAACTACAAAATTAGCTGGGCGTGGTGGCACATACCTGTAGTTCCAGCTACTGGGGAGGCTGAGGGAGAAGAATTGCTTGAACCTGGAAGGCAAAGGTTGCAGTGATCCAGTGAACTCTAGCCTGGGCAACAGAGTGAGACTCTATACCAAAAAAAAAGATAAGAAAGTCCAACATAGTAAGAGGTACACAGAGGTACATGTGAGCGAGCTTCATTTGTTTCTCATCCTTTTTTCCTCCCTCTGGACAGAATTCTCAATGCAAAACATTCTAAAAACACAGAGCAAACATCTCCTCTAATCTCCTTCTCCCAGACTTCTCTCCAGAGTGTGTGTGCTAGTGTGCTGTCTTCCAGATTTTTCTGTGACTTGCTATACATTTCTTTGTTCTTTTTTTTGAGACAGTCTTGCTCTGTCACCAGGCTGGAGTGCAGTGGCACGCTCTTGGCTCACTGCAACCTCCACCTCTCGGGTTCAAGTGATTCTCGTGCCTCAGCCTCCTGAGCAGCTGGGACTACAGGCGCGTGCCACCATGCCCAGCTAGTTTTTGTATTTTTAGTAGAAACGGGGTTTCATCATGTTGACCAGGATGGTTTTGATGTCTTGACCTCGTGATCCTTCCACCTCGACCTCCCAAAGTGCTGGGATTACAGGCGTGAACCACTGCACCCGGCCGCAACTTCCTATACATTTCTTCCATTTTGTTTGTTTGTTTGGTTTTTGTGGGGGGTTTTGTTTGTTTGTTTGTTTGTTTGTTTGTTTGAGACAGAGTCTCACTCTGTCACCCAGGCTGGAGTACAGTGGCATGGTCTTGGCTCACTGCAATCTCCATCTTCTAGGTTCAAGCGATTCTCCTGTCTCAACCTCCTTAGTAGCTGTGATTACAGGTGTGAGCCACCACACCCAGCCCTAAATTATCTTTAGTGAGGTGTTCTTTTTGTTCGTTTGTTTGTTTTCCCCCACTATTGTAAGTATTTTTAGCTTCTGGGGCCAGAAAGCTTATGCATAAAAAAGGCAGGTCTACCAGAAGGTGGAGTACTCAGCTCTTTAGAAATTAGAGATCTGGACAAGGTGGCTCACACCTGTAATCCCAGCAATTTGGGAGGCCAAGGCGGGTGGATCATGAGGTCAGGAGATAGAGACCATCCTGGCCAACGTGGCGAAACCCTGTCTGTACTAAAAATACAAAAAAATCAGCCAGGCATGGTGGTGGGCACCTGTAATCCCAGCTACTCAGGAGGCTGAGGCAGGAGAAGCACTCGAACTCAGGAGGCGGAGGTTGCGGTAAGCCAAGATTGCATTACCACACTCCAGCCTGGCGACAGAGCGTGACTTCATCCAAAAAGAAAAAGAAAAAAAGAAAGAAAGAAATCAGAGATCCCAGCCAGGCGTAGTGGCTCATGCCTGTAATCCCTGCACTTTGGGAGGCTGAGGCGGGCGGATCACAAGGTCAGGAGTTCGAGACCAGCCTAGCCAACACAGTGAAACCCCATCTCTACTAAAAATACACAAATTAGCTGGGCACAGTGGCACACACCTGTAGTCCCACCTACTCGGGAGGCTGAGGCAGGAGAAAAACTTGAACCTGGGAGGCAGAGGTTGCAGTGAGCTGAGATCGTGCCACTGCATTCCAACTTGGGAGGCAGATCAAGACTTCGCCTCAAAAAATTACAAAAAGAAATAAATTTGAGATCCCATTTTCATGTTGTATCTTGGGTCTCTCAGAGCAGGGATGCTTTTGGCTCCAAGAGCTGCTCAACCAACATAGCCAATGATTTTCCAATTTCTCTCCGACCAGGTCAGACAACCTGAGGCTTTTTTACCTAAATATGAAAAAAAAAAAAAAAAAAAGAACCCACATACCTGTGATTTCCATAAGCTGGAATTTATGCCTCCCTGCAGTATTAAACAATGACAGCAACTGTCAATTTCCTTTACAACTACAGCTTTTGACCAGGCATGGTGGCTCACGCCTGTAATCCCAGCACTTTGGGTGAAGATCATTTGAGGTCAAGAGTTTGAAACCAGCCTGGCCAACATGGTGAAAGCCCGTCTCTACTAAAAATAAAAAATTAGCCGGGTGTGGTGGCGGGCGCCTGTAGTCCCAACTACTCGGGAGGCTGAGGCAGGAGAATCGCTTGAACTGGGAGGCAGAGGTTGCAGTGAGCAGAGATCAAGCCACTGCACTCCAGCCTTGGCGACAGAGCGAGACTCTGTCTGAAAAGAAGAAAAAAATATCTGCAGCTTTTCATGCTAGCCAAAAATGGAGTACAACTCACATTTCTGTCTGGTCATACACTAGTCACAGATGGGGTGCAAGCCACATTTCTGTCTCGCTCTATTCTTAGGGACTTCATTCAAGTCTTCTATGGAATCACACAGGAGACGTCTCCAAAGAGGGAGCAGAAGGATGCGGCCCTAGTCAGCGACTTGTCATCCACATGTCATCCAGAAGTCATGTGCCTTGCCACAGTACAAACTCACCCTAGGTAATCTCACGGTCAAGCACTCTTACAGTGCAAACTAACCCTGATGTCCCAAAGGCCAAAAAAAATTAGGGAGCTCAAATGCAACAGAGGGTAGAGCTCAGACCTGAGAGAGACTTGGAAATCTTGGGGCTCCATGAGGAAGACAGTATATCCCTTTCAAAAAAAGAGGATTGGTGGCACCTTTTCCTGTGTTCCTCCAGGGGTCTCAGGGTCACCAGCAGTCTTCTCAGGTCCTTTCATGGTCACCAATGGATCAAAAAGATAAAATTACCATAGACTTTAGTTTAAAGATTTCAGTTGGTTTTACATGAAATTCTAGAGTCAGGCAACATTTAATCCCATTAATTGGAGTAAGTGTTCCTGTAATTAACTCTTATCTTGGGGTTTCTTAGACCACACAGTGAATATAAAATAGGCCCAAACCCACCCCAAAAACAGGCTGGAGGATTGGATTTACAAGGGGAAACATTTTCTCCCACTCAGAACCATCCCTGCACTGATGGGTGGACTTGGAGAATCTATCCTTTCACTTACGGTGAGAAAGCAACGTTCCGGCTTTATGTAGTGGTATTAAGTCCAGATCTCCATCCTTTGCAGGCTCTGGCCTATTTTCCTGTCCCTCCCCTATATAGGTATTAAAATCTATGCCCGTAGATTACTGGGCTCATAATGACTCCCTGCATGATATTTTTCTTGCCCCTCGCAGACATTACTTTAGTTCACTTCCTCACCACTCTAGTTGCAATCTTCATTTTGTTCTAGCACAAAAATGCTTCTTTTTTTTCTCTCTCATAGGCTAGCTATGCATTAAAAGTAGGTTGTAGCCTGGCGCGGTGCCTCACACCTGTAATCCCAGCACTGTGGGAGGCCGAGGCAGGCGGATCACAAGGGCAGGATTTCGAGACCAGCCTGACCAGCATGGTGAAACCCCATCTCTACTAAAAACACAAAAATTAGCAGGGCGTGGTGGTGCATGCCTGTAATCCCAGCTACTCGGGAAGCTGAGGCAGGAGAATCACTTGAACCCAGAAGCACAGGTTGCAGTGAGCCGAGATGGTGCCACTGCACTCCAGCCTGGATGACAGAGTGAGTCTCCATCTCAAAAAAAAATAAAAAATAAAAAATAGTTTGTATTATAGTTCATCCAGCATTCATAAATTTGTTGTTAGGTATTTGGGTAAGAATTGGATGTCTGAGAGCTCCCAATATCTGTACGTTGATTTTGTACCTGCCCGAATTGCTGAACTGACTTATTAGTTCAAATAAGTTTACTGGTTATTTTGGATTTTCTAAGTAGACAATCATATTATCTACATTATTTCTTCATTCCATTTCAAATCCTTTGGTTAAGATCTTTAGTGCAGTGTTGTCAACAGACATATTATAGCACACCCAGCCTGGAAAGCTTCTTCTTTGTTTTTTTTTTTGTTTGTTTTGAGACAGTTTCGCTTTCACTCTTGTTGCCCAGGCTGGAGTGCAATGGTGCAATCTCCGCTCACTGCAACCTCCACCTCCCAGGTTCAAGCGATTCTCCTAGCTCAGCCTCTGCAGTAGCTGGGATTACAGGCATGTGCCACCATGTCCGGTTAATTTTTTTGTAGTTTTAGTAGAGACGGGGTTTCTCCATGTTGGTCAGGCTGGTCTCAAACTCCTGACCTCAGGTGATCCCGCCCGCCTCGGCCTCCCAAAGTGCTGGGATTACAGGTGTGAGCCACCGTGCCCGGCCACTGGAGACCTTCTGATGTTTCCACCATGAAGTATGACATTTGCCATAGGTTTCTGGAAAATGCTGTTTATTAATAAAACTTCTGACCTTGTATTATTTAACATCAGCCAAAAAAAACCTCTTAATGTTAAATGATTCCACTAATGCTAACATAAGCCAGAATTTTTACTTTATAACCTAAGGAATATATGAATATAAGCAGTGACACTATGGAGATTTCCAAAAAGATATCAGGGCACTGGGTACATTATGAGGGCCTCAGACCACTGAGGAATCTACTTCCAAAAACGAAGCAAGCAGTATCAGGGAAGCCCTTTGTTCACCTCCCCAGGCCACTGGACAAACTTGCCTTTGTCCCTTGGGAGTGTCCAGTCTTGTCCCACTCAGTTTCATATTTCTGTGTGGCCATTACCGGTACAAGAGTTTACAAAAAGCCTCTTGATCCAACTTGAGAGAAATTTCACTTGTTCCTCCAGTGAGAAGCATCACAGCCAGGTCTCTACAATTCCCCCAGTGAGGAGAAAATGGCCCTAGGTGTTCCTTATCAGGCTATGTGCTCTCAATTGCAAAAGCCTTTCAGGTTTTCAAATTATTTGAAGGCTGGGACGATAACAAGGATGAGTTATCACTATGCAGTGTGACGGTCCCTTGTAGGCGCCTGCACATATGGATGTCTTAGACTCGACACAGACATTAGGTACACAGCATTTATTGGGGGAGGGGCGGTCTTAGGAGAACAGAGCTGGGGACAGTGGTGGTGCAGGACAGGGCAGAGGAAGGAGCCATGCAATGGCAGGTTTGCAGCTGGAGCTAGCTTCAGTCTCACCCCCCAGGAGCTGGAGCTAGCTTCAGCCTTACCCCCTAGGAGCTCTGGAGCATGAATCTTAGCAGAGTTGGTCCCACCTGCAGGCCAGGGGGCTGCCCTTGTCAGTGAGTTACGGTGGTGGGATGCCTGGAGGTGAGGCTGCATAACCTTCCTGGTAAGGTGGTTTCACTTCCGCCAAGGATGATCTTCTAGAAGTGGGAGTGGGCACTGAACCATTAGCAATCCACACCCATAGCAGTTAGGTGTGCCTAGTCCTGCAGATCTGGATGGGACAGTAAAGTTCACTGCACCTAAGGAAACCTGTGTCTGGCTGAGGGAAAGGCTCTGTGGGCACTGCTGTGTGACCAGAGAGCAGACACTAGGTTCTCAGGACAAAGGACTATAACAGTAGTATCAATAGTCAATGTCACTTCAGGGTTTAGGGCCTGGGCCAACCCATTGGAGAAAGCTGAGACATGCAAAGGGAAACTGGTTTCAAGAAGACACTTTTTAAAAAAAAAAATGAGGCCAGGCACGGTGGTGTTGGTGGCTCACACCTATAATCCCTGCACTTTGGGAGGCCAAGGTAGGTGGATCACCTGAGGTCAGGAGTTCGAGACCAGGCTGGCCAATGTAGTGAAATCCCATTTCTACTAAAAATACAAAATTAGGCAGGGCACGGTGGCTCACACCTGTAATCCCAGCACTTTGGGAGGCCGAGGCGGGTGGATCACGAGGTCAGGAGGTCAAGACCAGCCCAGCCAAGATGGTGAAACCCTGTCTCTACTAAAAATACAAAAAAAGTTAGCCAGGCATGGGGGCCGGTGCCTGTAATCCCAGCTACTCAGGAGGCTGAGGCAGATAATTGCTTGAACTCAGGAGGCCGAGGTTGCAGTGAGCCAAGATCGTGCCACTGTACTCCAGCCTGGGCTACAGAGTGAGACTCCGTATTAAAAAAAAAAAAAAAGAATTAGCCAGGCATGGTGGCACACGCCTGTGATCCCAGCTACTCAGGAGGCTGAGGCAGGAGAATGGCTTGAATCTAGGAGGTGGAGGTTGCAGTGAGCTGAGATCGAGCCATTCCACTCCAGCCTGGGCAACAAGAGCAAAACTCCGCCTAAAAGAAAAAAAAAAATTAGCAATGTGGAGGAGGTAATCACTTCTCAGTGAATCTCTCTTTAAACATTTATGTATTCATGAAAAGGTACAGGAGGCTGAAAGTTAACTCATTGTCAAAACAAAGTATCTTTTTCCTCCACTTAACATTGCCGTGGTCTGACTCCATGTCCTCAACATCTTCATGCAATCCAGGGGCTCCTGCATGAGAAATATTCTATTAACTTTCCATCATTGGCTGGGCCTGGTGCCAGCTTCCTATTTGACAGTGGAATCTGTTAGAGCAGATACGTGACCTACTTTGATGTGGCTACGGACAGAGGCTTCAACCTCCTTGAACATTCAAATCCCTTTTTTGTCCCTGGAGGGAGAAAGTTAGCACAGCTACTCCAGTTGACTTTAATGAGTGGCTCCTACCCACGGTATTTCTCCGAAAAGTTTTGAGCCTTGTATGACCCCTTATTCATCAGGAAAAAGAAATGACAACAGAAGAGCATGTTTTGAAGATTTACTGCTTATCTCCCTTTGCTCCTTCCTTCAGAAGGGAGATGTGCATTACTTTTAATCCTTAGTAAGCATGGAACATAACCTACCATATCCATCTCTTCTAGTTTGAATCCTTGATTTTATTGTGACTCTGTTCAGGACAAAGAAGTAAATTCGAGATACTTAGAGGCAAAGACGGGAGGAGAAGGTGTAAAGAGGTTTTTGTTTGTTTGTTTGTTTGTTTTGGAGATGGAGTTTTGCTTTGTTGCCCAGGCTGGAGTGCAGTGGCGTCATCTCGGCTCACTGCTACCTCTGCACCCTCTGGGTTCAAGCGATTCTCCTGCCTAAGCCTCCCAAAATGTTAGGATTACAGGCTTGAGCCACCGCGCGCCGGCCCTTATCCGCCAGGTTTGTTCAGGGATGTGAGGCAGGAGAATGTGGTCTGGAGGCAGGGAACCTAAGGCCGATTCATGATGACTTCCTAGAACTAAATCAAAACGAAAACCCCAACTTTCCACACCCAAGTAACAAAAGGACCAGAGGCTACTCCCTTTGCCACCCCCACTGTCTTCTTCCATGTGGCTGAAGAAAAATGGAAAGTACCTCTTTCCATTTTCCAAGAAAAATGGAAAGTACGGTCCCCTCCCGTAACCAGTCAGGCTGGTGGTGGGCCAAATCTTCATTTGCATAAGGCATAATTTTGTAACTTCACTTCAGCCTCTGATTGGTCCCTTCCTGCAACCAATCAGACTGATAGTGGGCCATTACTTCATTTACGTAGGGTGTATAGCACGTAACCAATGGGAAACTTCTAGAGGGTATTTAAACCCCAGAACACTCTATAACAAGGCTTTTTAGCCTTTTGCTTAGGCTTGTTTCATAGCCTGTGAAGTGTGCTTTCGTTTTCAATAAATCTCTGCTTTCGTTGTTTCATTCATTCCTTGCTTTGTTTATGCGTTTTGACCAATTCTTTGTTCAAAACACCAAGAACCTGGATACCCTCCACCAGTAACAGAAGTTAAAGGGAACCGTTAACTTTGAAAAGTCAAATGCCATTTCCAAGGTCAGAGAAAAAGATGAGAATTGTTGGCTTTTTCAGAACTCTAATCTAGTGCTCCGTACAACCAGGCCTTTTTTTTTTTTAAACTCCCTTTTGCCTAATTCAGCCTATATTGTGGTGTCATCAGAGAACATTATAAAAGAGTAGGTAATGGTGGAATTTGTTTTGTTTTGTTTTTGCAGGGGCTCAAAATTGATTTTCCATGTTGTCATTTATTGGAGCTTTACTGAAGAGGATCTGGTCAGTGTGATAAGTAAGTTAATTAAGCAGTCAGCTTTTCCCCCCGCTTCTCATCGCTTTGTACATGGATTTGGACAAACCCTTTCAGTTTCTCAGCAATTCTTTTTGCTAACGAATAGCTCCTTACTGGTTTCTGCTTTCTGAATAAATATGTATGCAGGCTGGTTTGTCCAAATGCACTTCAGGTCTATTTAAGGTGCTACCTGGTCACAGATGGGGAGGAGTGTCAGAGAGAGATAAATCAAAGAGCTGTCACCTTCCACGGTAGCACATTGCAAGGGACATTAACTCACCTCCAAGCAAGACAGAGGTGGCCTGCCTATCTCTGGATAAAATCTCCCACTGCTGGAGGTTGGGGTGGGAGTTGGGACGAGGAGCTGTAATTGTCTGCATCAACCTTGGCTCTGGGGAGCTGACAGCCAGGGGACCTCTCCTCTCTGGAGTTCTCTCCCTGCACCATCCCTCACATTTCCTTGTACTACATTGGTTCCTTCTGGTCCTCCAGGTCTCAGCTTCGGTGCCACCTCTTCCGAGAAGCCCTCCGTGACCACCTCCACTGTTCCCACCACTCACCCTGTTGATTTCCTCCACGGTATCTCAGTTTGCCACGATGCACACTCTTGTTTCTTCCAGATGGCCAGCTCTAGGACGGCAGGGGCTCACCCATCGTATTCATCCGTGCTGACCGTCCACGCTCACGTTTCAGGAATTTGAGTGGCCCCGTGGGAACAGCATCTCTGCTCCTTAATGTCCTTAATGTCTGGGGCCTCCTGTGGAGAGGCCTGCACGGCTCCACTGGGGCCATTAGTGTGTGGCCTGGTCTTCTCCATGAGGTGTATACAGTGCTGGAGTGTCCGGGAGCTCCTTTGCTCACGAGTCTGGCTTCTTGGTGCTCCAGGTTTCTTCCTGTCTCTTTCCATGTGGCTTGTACCCACCAGAGTCTGCCCCACCCCCTGGGCTTCTCACAGCCTGGTGGTCTCAGGATAGCTGGGCTTCTTATATGATGCCAGATTTGAAGAGGCAAGAAGCAGAGCCTGCCAGGCCAGGTAGTCTCCTTCCGCAAAGCTGACCCAGCCTCACTTCTCAGTATACTATTAAAGCCGTCCCAGGGCCACCCCACACCCACAGCCGACCTGCCTCTCCATGGGGGCATGGCAGAGCCATGTTGCAGAAGGGCATGTGGGGGTGAGAACTATTACTGCAGCCATTTTTGGAAACTTCAATCTGCAACACAGAAAGTGGAAGGAAGGGGCTGAGTGTGGTGGCTCACGCCTGTAATCCCAGCACTTTGGGAGGCCAAGGTGGGCAGGTCATGAAGTCAGGAGTTCAAGACCAGCCTGGCCAGCATGGTGAAACCCCGTCTCTACTAAAAATATAAAAAATTAGCCAGGCATGGTGGTGTGCACCTGTAATCCCAGCTACTCGGGAGGCAGAGGGAGGAGAATCACTTGAACTCAGGAGGCAGAGGTTGCAGTGAGCTGAGATTGCGCCACTGTACTCCAGCCTCGGCAATAGAGCAAGACTCTGTCTCAAAAAAAAAAAAAAAGAGAAGGGCTGGGCATGGTGGCTCACGTGTGCATTCCCTGCACACTGGGAGGCCAAGGTGGGTGGATCACCTGAGGGCAGGGGTTTGAGACCAGCCTGGCCAACGTGGTGAAACCCCTTCTCTACTAAAAAAAAAAAAAAAAAATTAGCCGGGTGTGGTGGCACATGCCTGTAATCCCAGCTACTTGGGAGGCTGAGGCAGCAGAATTGCTTAAACCTGGGAGGCGGAGGTTGTAGTGAGCTGAGATCATGCCACCGCACTCCAGCCTGGGTGACAGAGCAAGACACTGCCTCAAAAAAAAAAAGTGAAGGGAAGAAATGCAAGGTACTTAGAGGAGGTAGCCTCAGTAAAGCAACAGTGTAGTAACAGGAGGTAGAGAGGTGAACACCCATGTGGGACAACGATGAATGGAGATAGGAATAATGCTTCATAAAATAAATATTATTTTTGAAGTTTGGAGGAGGTATTATCGAAACATCAGGAGTTCAGCCTAGGTTCTACTGCTCACTGCACAGAAAGTCAATCACTGAGTCAATTTTTGCCAAGGAAAAAGGCTTCAATTAGGTGCTGAAGCTGAGGAAATGGGAACTGGGTCTCAAATCCATCTCTGACTGACTAAAACAAAGGGTTTATATAGCAAGGAAGAAATGTAGCGATGTGTAAGAAAACAGGAACTAGGGAGGGGCAAGGAAGCAATCATGATGAATGAGGGGTCCAGAGTCTCATTGTCTAGATTTAGTGATCTGGTGAGTTTCAGTTCTTTTATACTTTTTTTTTTTTTTGAGAAGACTGGAGGAAAGAACTCAGATAAACCAAATGTGAGTTTCAAGCTATAAGATCAGAAGGGTCTATTTCTATATTTATCCAAAAAAGAAAAAAACCGATGGGACTATTGGTTTGGTTTCAGAGAAAGAGCTTACTTGTACCTAGGGGTAGAGAAGGCCACTGCATTTGGTTGTACAGGTTGTGCACTGCACAACTCTTGGGGGTGGCATTTCCAGCTGCATGCAGCAAGCCCTGCAGAGGAGAATCCAGGAAACTTCATAGAAGAGGCGGCACTTGAGAGTAGGATTTCAGTGGGTGGAAGAGGTTGGCAGATGGCATTCCAGGGAGAAGGAAGAGTGCAGGGAGCCCTACGGAAGTTATGGTTGTGTGAGCTCTCAGGTTTGGCAGGAACGTAGCATGGGAATGAAAGGAGCTGGGCACATTCCTCAGCCCCGGGCTCAAAACTCCCTGAGCCCAGTATAAACACCACCTGGAAAGTCTCCGATAAGGGGACAGCCGTTCAAGGTTACTGAAAGCGCAGGAGCCAAAAGAATTTCTTTGTTCCCCTACAACTTTCGGGCTATAAAAAGCAAACGCTCGCATTGTTCAGGGCCCTCTTGTATACTGTGTAAAGGAGGGACCAAGTTCGAACTTGTAGTAAAGATCCTTGCCGCTTGGCTTTGACTCTGGACTCTGGTGGTCTTCTTTGGGGAACAAACAGTCTGGGCATAACATCTGGGGGCCCGTCCGGGATTCCCCAAGCCCACCAGACCCCTGGTCAACGGATCTGCTAAGATCGATCTACTGATAGGTGAGCTGGCTCGTCTCCGTTTGTCTGTCTGTGTCTGTGTGTCTGTTCTGAATCTGAATCTGTGACTCGCGAGGTCTGAAACTGAGGCTGGCACAGTCCTGGCGGACGCGCTATAGGACAGCCAGTGGAGACCGGTGGGAGACGTCCCCTGGCTCTCTTCTGATTTAAATTGCGATCTGAGTTGCCGGGAGCGTGTTCGCGATCCGGGCAACAGATGAATCTGACCCCGGTCCCCGGGTGCGCGCTTGCGGTCTGAATCTGACCCCGGTCCCCGGGTGCGCGCTTGCGGTCTGAATCTGACCCCGGTCCCCGGGTGCGCGCTTGCGGTCTGAATCTGACCCCGGTCCCCGGGTGCGCGCTTGCGGTCTGAATCTGACCCCGGCCCTCCGGCGCGCACTTCCAGCCCGGTCCCCGGGCTCCCGGCTTCCGGCGCCGCGCTCCCGGCCCGGTCCCCGGGCTCCCGGCTTCCGGCGCGCGCTCCCGGCCCGGTCCCCGGGCTCCCGGCTTCCGGCGCGCGCTTCCGGCGCTGCGCTCGGCCCCGGTCCCCGGGGTCCCGGCTTTCAGCGCCGTGCCTGCGGCCCCGGTCCCCGGGCTCCCGGCTTCCGGCGCAGATTTCCTTTACAGGGATTCTAACCCACATTCCTTTACAAAAAGAGACACAGAAAGTGAGACTGGGGAGAGAAAGAAAATGAGTGAGAGAGAGACCATAAGAGACGGGAGAGGGAGAAAGTGAGAAGGGAAATCGGAAAGAGAAAGGGGATGAAACGGCAGACGTGGAGAGTCAGAGAGAGAGACAGAAAGAAAAAGAGACTGAGTGTGAAGGAGAAAGGACACGGGATGACAGAGAGAAAGAGAGCGCGCGCGAATGAAAGAGCAGGAGAGAGCAGGCAGAGGGGAGGCAGCCGGCACTCACGGGCCTGCTGAAAGGGAAAGTAACTTTGAGGGGCCGGCGGGGCGGACGCAAAGGCGTACTTCGCGGACTAGCCCCCCCCCAGCCGCCTGACTCCACGGTGGCTTTACCCCTCCGGGAAATAGGACCCCCAGATGACACAGGAATCCCCAGGCTCCAGTACTGGCCATTCTCCACCAGTAATCTGTATAACTGGAAAACTCAGAGTGCTCGGTTTTCAGACAACCCCACAGATCTACTGGCTTTACTGGATAGTGTCATGTTCACCCACCAGCCCACTTGAGACGATTGTCAGCAGCTCCTCCGAATCTTGTTTACCACGGAGGAGCGAGAGAAAATACAGGTAGAAGCTAGAAAGCTGGTCCTGGGGGACGACGGTCAACCGACTGCCAACCCCGACCTCATAAACGCGACCTTTCCTCTGACCAGGCCGGCGTAGGACTACAACACGGCAGAAGGTAGGGGACGGCTACACCTTTATCGCCAGACTCTAATGGCAGGTCTCCGGGCAGCTGCTCGCAAGCCCACTAATTTGGCTAAAATATATTCTATTCGGCAAGAAAAGACAGAGAGCCCAGCCACCTACTTAGAAAGATTAATGGAAGCTTTTAGACAGTACACCCCCATAGATCCAGAGGCTCCAGGAAGTCAGGCAGCTGTTGTAATGTCATTCATAAATCAGGCAGCCCCAGATATTAAAAGAAAACTCCAAAAATTAAAAGACTTGGAAGGAAAGCGGACTCAGGACCTCCTTCAGATAGCCCAGCGGGTTTACAATAACAGAGATACTCCAGAAGAAAGGCAATTTAAGGCCACTGAAAAAATGACCAAGGTCCTGGCAGCAGTAGTACAGAAAGAGCATCTACAGCCAGAGTACACCCAACCCAGGCGGCCCCCCAAGGCATGATTATCTGAAAAAAAAAAAAAAGACCAATGTGCCTACTGCAAGGAGGCTGGCCACTAGGTAAGAGACTGCCCCAAAAAGAAACAACGAGGACAGGGACCCCCTAGGTCTACACCCGTACTAGTCACTCAAGATAAAGACTAGGGAAGACGGGGTTCGGATCCCCTCCCCGAACCTAGGGTAACTTTGCAAGTGGAGGGGTCCCCGGTCCAGTTCTTGGTCAATACAGGAGCACAGCACTCAGTCTTAATTAAAACTAATGGAAAATTATCCTCCAGGTCCTCGTGGGTACAAGGGGCCACAGGAGTTAAAAAAATACCCATAGACAACACAAAGAACAGTAAACCTTGGAGCCAAGAATGTAACCCATTCTTTCCTGGTTATCACTGAGAGCCCCTGTCCCCTGTTAGGGAGAGACCTGCTAACTAAAATGGGAGCACAGATCCATTTCCTCCCTGAGGGGCCCATCGTGATCAACTCCCACAATCAACCCGTATCCGTCCTAACTATAACCCTAGAAGATGAGTACCGGCTCCACCAGGAGCAAACGGCCCCTGACCAGGACATAGCAACCTGGCTCCAGCAATATCCAGAAGCTTGGGTGGAAACGGGGGGCTTAGGACTAGCAAAACACCGTCCTGCTTTATTTATTGAACTTAAACCTGGGGCAGACCCCGTGAGGGTACGCCAATACCTGATGCCCCTAGAGGCCAAGAAAGGAATTGCCCCGCATATCCGCCGGCTCCTTGACCAAGGGGTCCTCCGCTCATGTCACTCACCCTGGAATACTCCATTGTTGCCGGTACAAAAACCTAATAGTGAAGAATAGAGACCTGTACAAGACTTAAGAAAAATCAATAAGAAGGTTGTGGACATACATCCAACTGTGCCTAACCCATATACCCTCCTGAGTACCCTAAACCCTAAACATCAATGGTACACTGTTTTAGATTTAAAAGATGCTTTCTTCAGTTTGCCTTTAGCCCCTCAGAGCCAAAAGCTCTTCGCCTTCGAGTAAAATAACCCTGATAAGGGCATAAGTGACCAACTGACATAGACCAGACTGCCACAAGGATTCAAAAACTCTCCTACCCTGTTCGATGAAGCCCTCCATGAAGACCTGGGATAACTTTCCTGCCCCCAACGACCTTAAACCCTGCCTCGCTGCTGCCCAACCCGGACCTGGACGCCCCACTCCACGACTGCACCGAGATACTAGCTCAGGTGCACGGAGTTCGAGAAGACCTGCAGGATCGCCCACTTCCTGACGCCGACCTCGTCTGGTTCACTGATAGGAGCAGCTTCATGCATCAGGGCCAGAGGTACGCTGGAGCGGCAGTGACTTCAGAGACTAAGGTAATCTGGGCGGAACCCCTGCCCCCAGGGACATCGGCCCAGAAGGCCGAATTGATAGTGCTCACCCAAGCTCTCACCTTAGGGGCGGGGAAAAAGCTGACGGTATATACAGACAGCCGATATGCTTTTACAACAGCGCATATACATAGGGCCATTTACAGGGAGCGGGGGTTACTGACGGCTAAAGAAAAAAAGATAAAAAACAAGCAAGAAATCCTAGCCCTGCTAACAGCCCTATGGAGGCCAGAAAAGTTAGCCATTGTGCATTGCCCAGGGCATCAAAAACTAACTACTCCAACTGCTCAAGGCAACTTTCTGGCGGACCAAACTGCAAAAAAGGTAGCGAAGGCTCCCAGCCAACTCCTTGCACTCCAGCTCCCTGACCCGGGCCCCCGGGACTTGCCATATTTCCCTGATTATTCAGAACAAGATCTCCAGTGGATTGACAAGCTTCCCCTGAAACAGATCCAGAATAGGTGGTGGACTGATACTAATGACCAAACTATCCTACCAAAAAATTAGGACAACAAGTGTTAGAACACATCCACCGAACCACCCACCTGGGTGCTCGGCGGATGATAGACCTGATCAGACGCTCTAAGCTCAAATTCAGACATACAGCCGAGATGGCCAGCAACATCGTGACAAGTTGCAAAGTCTGCCAGCTTAACAACGCCTACCCCCAATCCCAGGCTGCAACAGGAACAAGGCTCAGGGGAACCAGGCCCGGTATCTACTGGAAAGTAGATTTTACTGAGATAAAGCCAGGAAAATACGGGTATCGGTACTTACTTGTCTTTGTAGATACTTTTTCAGGGTGGACTGAAGCATTCCCCACCAAGAAAGAGACTGCTCAGGTTGTAGCAAAGAAAATCCTGGAAGATATCCTCCCCAGGTATGGCTTCCCCGTCCAGATAAGGTCAGATAATAAGCCGGCCTTCGTCGCTAAGGTAAGTCAAGATTTGGCTTCCATCCTTGGGGCAAATTAGAAACTACATTGCGCTTACAGGCCCCAGAGTTCAGGACAGGTAGAGAGAATGAATCGGACCTTAAAAGAGACCTTAACTAAATTGACTATGGAGACTGGCGCTAATTGGGTGGTCCTTCTCCCCTACGCTCTGTTCCGGGCCCGTAATACCCCTTACAGATTGGGCCTTACTCCTTATAAAATTATGTATGGCAAACCCCCACCCTTAGTTCCCGGCCTAAAAGATGATCTGCTCAAGTCCGAAACAGAAAATGTCTCTGAACTCTTATTTTCCCTACAAGCCTTGCAGAAAATTCATCAAGAAATCTGGCCCAAGCTGAAGGAACTATATGAGACCAGTCCCCCGCCGACACCCCATCCGTACCAGCCGGGAGACTGGGTCCTGGTCAAGCGACACCGACAAGAGACCCTAAAACCCAGGTGGAAAGGACCACTCCAGGTACTCCTAACCACACCCACCGCCCTAAAGATAAAAGGCATCGCATCGTGGATCCACTACACCCACGTCAAGCCAGTGGACCCAACCTCCGATCTTCTGGGACCAATCACGGCAGCGGCTAAAGCACCGGACAAGTGGACTGTGGACAGAGCTAAGAACAACCCCTTAAAACTCACCCTGCGCCGGCAGCATAGCTCACTGCAAACATGCAGTTAGGTAGTCTAACCCTAACGTTAGTCGCCCTAGTGGCCGCTGGAGAAATCACAAAACCAGCTCATAATCCCTTTGTCTGAAGATTCTGGCTTTATAAAAACCGAACCCACCCTGGGCAACCTCATAAGCCCATAAAATTATTGGCCAGTGCTGATTGCCCTTCCTCAGGTGCAACAGCCCAATTCTACTAAATTTTACTGGTTTTCAAATAGCCTGTCTGGCTGCTTTCTGTGCGCCACTCTAGGGCGTCCACCGCTAACCACTGTCCCTCTGCCATAGGGATCCTCTACCTTTGCCCAAGCTAACAACCTCCGAAACCTCTCGTATGCTCCTATCCTGAACGTGCCCCTGTACCTAAACCCCAGTCAAGAAAAGTTTCCCTACTGTTTCTCAGAAACCAATTCCAGCCTCTGCAGCATCACTGCAACGCCCCCTAATATCACCTTAAGGGCTCCATCAGGCATATTCTTCTGGTGTAATAGAACCTTATCTAAGAACCTACCTAGTCCCTCTGTTAATAACCTACTGTGTCTCCCTGTCACATTAGTTCTCCGGTTGACTCTACTAACTGCTGGCGAGTTCCTAAGGTATACCGGTAACTAGACTAGTGCTGTTATTCACCCAGACCCTAGACCAAGACCTGCACGAGCCATATTTCTCCCCCTCATTGCAAGAATCTCCCTCACCGCATCCTTCATTGCGGCCGGACTGGCGGGGGGAGCCCTAGGTCACACCGTCATAGAAAGTGACAAGTTATACCAACAATTTGCCGTTGCTATAGAGGAGTCGGCTAAGTCCCTTGCCTCCCTTCAGCGGCAGCTCACGTCCCTAGCTCAGGTAACCTTGCAGAACCGGAGAGCCCTAGACCTACTCACTGCAGAAAAAGGTAGTACATGTATATTTCTAAAAGAAGACTGTTGTTTCTACATAAATAAATCAGGACTTGTAGAGGACCGGGTCCAACAGTTACGCAAGTTAAGCACTGAAGTAAAAACATGGCAGTTTGCTTCAGCTGCAGACCAATGGTGGAATTCCTCTATGTTTTCTCTGTTAGCCCCCTTCCTTGGACCCCTGCTAAGTCTACTATTTCTGCTTACCGTAGGACCTTGTGTTGTTAACAGAATTTTACAATTTGTTAAGGAAAAATTTGACACTGTACAACTCATGGTCCTCAGAGCCCAATACCAACCTATAAACGCTGAAACAGAATCAGACTTATAAGACCCAAGATTGGCTCTAAAGATACCTGAAGAGAAGGGGGGAATGAAAGGAGCTGGGCACATTCCTCAGCCCCGGGCTCAAAACTCCCTGAGCCCAGTATAAACACCACCTGGAAAGTCTCCGATAAGGGGACAGCCGTTCAAGGTTACTGAAAGCGCAGGAGCCAAAAGAATTTCTTTGTTCCCCTACAACTTTCGGGCTATAAAAAGCAAACGCTTGCATTGTTCAGGGCCCTCTTGTATACTGTGTAAAGGAGGGACCAAGTTCGAACTTGTAGTAAAGATCCTTGCCGCTTGGCTTTGACTCTGGACTCTGGTGGTCTTCTTTGGGGAACAAACAGTCTGGGCATAACAGGAAAGGACAGTAAGTTGTGATAAAACTCAAAAAGGGGCTTCAGGGAAGATCACAGGAGGCCTTGAATGCCAGGTTCAAACTGCAGTTTATTCTCTCGGCCTGGGGTCAGCCAATGACAGCCCGTGGGCCAAATCTAACCTGTAGCCTGTGGGAATAAGACCTGTGAACTAAAGCCAGACACAGAAAGACAAATACTATATGATCTCATTTATATGTAGAATCTAAAATACTCAAACTCATAGAAGCAGAGAGTAAAATGGTGGTTGCCATGGACTAGGGAGGAGGGGAGATGAGGAGGTGATGGTCAAAGGGGATGAAGTTTCAATTATGCAAAGACGAGTCAGTTCTGGAGATTTACTATACTGCGTAGTGCCTGTAGCTAACAACACCACTGTACTGTGTCTTTAAAATGTGCTAAAGAAGTCCGGGCGAGGTGACTCACAACTGTAATTCCAGCACTTTGGGAGGCTAAGGCAGGCAGACTGTTTGAGTTCAAGAGTTCGAGGCCAGCCTGAGACATGGCGAGACCCGTCCCCACCAAACATGCAAAAATTAGCTGAGCTGGGTGTGGTGGCTCACGCCTGCAATCCCAGCACTTTGGGAGGCCAAGGAGGTAGGATGACTTGAGGCCAGGAGTTTGAGACCAGCCTGGCCAACATGGTGAAACCCCGTCTCTACTAAAAACACAAAAATTAGCTGGCCGTGGTGGTGCACACTTGTAGTTCCAGCTACTCAGGAGGCTGAGGCCCGAGAATCACTTGAACCCAGGATGTGGAGGTTGTAGTGAGCAGTGACCACACCACTGTACTCCAACCCGGGTGACAGAACAAGACTCTGTCTCAAAAAAAATAAAATAAAAATAACTGGCCAGGCATGCTAGTGCACGCCTGTGGTCCCAGGAGGCTAAGGTGGGAGGTTGGCTTCAGCCTGGAAGGCAGAGATTGCAGTGAGCCTAGATAGCCCCCCGGCACTCCAGCCTGGGCTACAGAGCCAGACCCTGTGTCAAAAAGTAAATAAATAAATTGCTAAGAGGGTAAGTCCTGTGTTAAGTGTTAACATACACACACACACACGTACAACCTGTACAACCTGTACATCACATAATATATGTTACTTATATATTTATCAAATAGTAATGATAAAGGGACTGGGAGGAAACTTAGAGAGGTGACAGAAATATCACTGACCTTGATGGTGGTGATGGTTTCACGGGTTCACACTTACTCCCAAACTCACAAAGTTGTGTGTACAGCTTTTTACATGTCCATCATACAACGATAAAGCGATTTTAAAAAGAATAAATAGTTGTAAAAACAAAATGAGAAATTATCAACAGAGATAGTAGATGGTTGACAAAGCCTAAAATATTGACTATCTGACCCTTCACAGGAAGAGTCTCGGAAGGTTCCACTGCTGTGTTTGACAGAGTGATTTGATGACGGATTCATCAGACACAGGAGAATAGAGGAGGCTGGGAGACCAGGTAAGATGCTGCTCTACTTCTCCCGGTTCCAGCAAGGGAGAGCTTGAGCTAGGGAGGGTGATGATGGCCAGACTGCCAGACAAATGAGCACCCCCACCCAGGACCAGGTGCCTGTTGTCTCATTGTGGCTGATGGGATTGCTTTCTTCAACATCACCATCACGCCTTACAGGGAGATGAGGGACGTGCCAGGAGGCTGCCCATTCTATTGGGTCCCCCATCTCCAATTTGCATCAAAGGTTCTTCATCAAGTTCTATTCAAGATTTTTTTTAGTGATGTTCTGCTAAAACTATTTCAGTTGGAAATCATTGGCAGAAAGCCATAGTCCCCCTTTCATTTCCAGGAGCTGGAGGAGCTATTTTTGTTGTTGTTGTTGTTGTTGTTGTTGTTATTTTTTGAGACGGAGTCTCACTCTGTGGCCCAGGCTGAAGTACAGTGGTGAAATCTCGGCTCACTGCAACCTCTGCCTTCTGGGTTCAAGTTATTCTCCTGCCTCAGTCTCCTGAGTAGCTGGGATTCCAGGCGTGGCACGCCTGGCTAATTTTTGTGTTTTTATTAGAGTTGGGGTTTCACCATGTTGGCCAGGCTGGTTTCGAACTTCTGACCTGAACTGACCTGCCCTCCTTGGCCTCCCAAAGTGCTGGGATTACAGGCGTGAGCCACCACACTCAGCTGTCAGAGGAGCTGTTTCTAACAAAGGACTGCCAAGGAGTTCTATCTTCCTGCCCACTCTTTCCAGAGCTCTTGGCTTCTGGGTGGTTCTAGATGTTGATGGTGGGATAGCATGGTATAGTGGCCTCCGAATGGATGTGTCTCACTGGGCACCAGCTTCCCCTGTGAGCACAAGCGCTCCCCAAGGGAAAAACAGGGACAGAAGGGCTTGTCTGGGATGGAGGTTTGGAAGCTGTGTGACAGGTACCTGGCTTGTGGCAGCAGGAGCTCACCAGGTAATTATTATTATGATTATTTTCATCTTCTTTATGGCTGACATCAGCCTAACACGTACGTCTATAACCACATGACTTGAAGAATACCAGGGTTTAAAGAGATCTGTGCAGGCCAGGCACGGTGGCTCACACCTATAATCCTAGCACTTTGGGAGGCCGAGGTGGGCAGATCACTTGAGGTCAGGAGTTCGAGACCAGCCTGGCCAACATGGTGAAACCCTGTCTCTATCTACTAAAAATTAAAAAATTAGCCAGGTGTGGTGGTGCACGCCTGTAACACCAGCTACTCGTGAGGCTGAGGCAGGAGAATCACTTGAATCCAGGAGGCAGAGGTTGCAGCGAGCTGAGATCGTGCCACTAGACTCCAGCCTGGGCGACAGAGCAAGACTCTGTCTCAAAAAATAAAAATAAATAAATAAATAAATACAATTAAAGAGATCTGCGCAATATGAATCCCCAGGGCCTGAACCCAGCCCCATCTCTATAGTGATTTATAACAATTAGTTTGGGGCCCAGTTGGAATGGGCTGCCTCGCAAAACGTTGCAGGTGGGAGGCCGAGGTGGACGGATCACTTGAGGATAGAAGTTCGAGACCAGCCTGGGCAACATGGTGAAACCCTGTCTCTACCAAAAATATAAAAATTAAGCCAGGCGCGCTCCTGTAATCCCAGCTACCGGGGAGGCTAAGGCAGGGAATTGTTTGAACCCAGGAGGCGGAGGTTGCAGTGAGCCGAGATCGTGCCGCTGCACTCCAGCCTGGGTGACAGAGCGAGACTCCATCTCAAATAATAATAATAATAATAATAATAATAATAATAATAATAATAGTAATGTTGCAGGTGGTGCTCAGGCAGAAACCCTGCCATATCACCAATCATCAATGGCCAACCCCACCTAGAAATCCAGAGGGCAGAGCAGCTGGTTCCCTTTGGGAGGGTGAAATCCCAGTGAGTAGGAATACTTAGAATCATTTAGAGCCATCATCTTCTACTTGCTGACTCTGGGCTTCCCACAGCTCTTCTGATTTTGCTTCTATCTCAACGTTTCCCCCGCGTCTTTTCTTCCAGACCAAACATCATGAATTCTTTCTGCATTTGCTGTCTGCTGTTTGCATATTCTCCGATGGTGAATATCTTTTTGTTCTTTCTGTCAGGACTTGCTTGTAAAGGGACTTGCTAGCCAGCTCCTGAGGCTGGGGATGGGCTGCCAGCTGCTGGCTTTGTGTAAAGATGAAGGATTGCAGGACTTCTGTGAGGCACAAGGAGAAAGAGGAGACAGCAGCCATCAATTCTCGGTTATATATAACTGTCCACCCGCAGCGGAACCAGCCCTGCCAGGGCCCAGGCAGCTTTGCTCGCTTTTTCTAGGGCCCCACTCCAGAGGGTGGGGCTAGAGAGAAGGGGAGACGGGGCTCTAGGTCCCTCTGCTCAGCAGGGCTGAATGCTTAGCTTCTCAGAACAGAATTCTCCACCTTGCTACTTACATCTTGTTCTTTGAATTTATCCCACCTCTTCAGCTTGGAGAGGGGCAAGAGGGAGAAGTTAGGTTGAACAGAACTGAGTTGAAGCACACTCATTGGCTGTGTGACTTTGGGGAAGACACTTAACCTCTCTGAGCTGATTTTTTCCATCTGTTAAATAAGCTTAAATATTTCTCTTTCATGGGAGTATTGTAAGGATTAAATGGGTTATGTGTGTATCTGTATACGTGTATATGTGTGTATATACACAGTTGGTTCTTCTTATTTGAAGTCATCATGTTTTCTTCTTCTTCTTTTTTTTTTTTTTTTTTGAGACAGAGTCTTGCTCTATCACCCAGGCTAGAGTGCAGTGGCGCGATCTTGGCTCACTGCAAGCTCTGCCTCCCGGGTTCACGCCATTCTCCTGCCTCAGCCCCCTGAGGAGCTGGGACTACAGGCACCTGCCACCATGCCCAGCTAATTTTTTTTGTATTTTTTAGTAGACACAGGGTTTCACTGTGTTAGCCAGGATGGTCGCGATCTCCTGACCTCGTGATCCACCTGCCTTGGCCTCCCAAAGTGCTGGGATTACAGGCATGAGCCACCACGCCTGGCCAAAATCATCATGTTTTATAAAGTCATCTCGAACACTGAATTATGAAATATTATACTTGTTTCCCTAGTAGAAACATAGGGCTAGGTTCTTTGAGCCTCTGGTCACATTTTTATCTATCAATACACAGCCTTGTTTTATGTATGTTACTGTTTAAAAATACCTTATTTAGTATATATCGTTGTTTCATTAACATTGAACTTCCCTACAGCACTATAACTCATGCCTGGTTAAAATTTTTTTTCTCACAATAGAACGAGACTCCGTCTCAAAAATAAATAAATAAATAAATAAATATAAACAAAAAAAATTTAATGAAAATATGTGCATCCAGGTATGTTTCTACTTCTGAGGGTTATGTAGTCTTCACTTTTTTTTTTTTTTTTTTTGAGATGGAGTTTCGCTCTTGTTACCCAGGCTGGAGTGCAGTGGTGCGATCTCAGCTCACCACAACCTCCACCTCCCGGGTTCAAGCAATTCTCTTGCCTCAGCCTCCCGAACAGCTGGGATTACAGGTGTGTGCTACCACGCTTGGCTAGTTTTGTATTTTTAGTAGGGAGAAGGTTTCTCCATGTTGGTCTGGCTGGTCTCAAACTCCCAACCTCAGGTGATCCACCTGCCTTGGCCTCCCAAAGTGCTGGGATTACAGGTGTGAGCCACCACGCCCAGCCTAATAGTCTTCATTTTTTTTTTTTTTTTTTTTTTTGAGATGGAGTCTCGCTCTGTCGCCCAGGCTGGAGTGCAGTGGCCGGATCTCAGCTCACTGCAAGCTCTGCCTCCCGGGTTTACGCCATTCTCCTGCCTCAGCCTCCCGAGTAGCTGGGACTATAGGCGCCTGCCACCTCGCCCAGCTAGTTTTTTTTGTATTTTTTTTAAGTAGAGACGGGATTTTTTCACCGGGTTAGCCAGGATGGTCTCGATCTCCTGACCTTGTGATCCGCCCGTCTCGGCCTCCCAAAGTGATGGGATTACAGGCTTGAGCCACCGCGCCCGGCCATAGTCTTCATTTTTAAATTAATTTTTTTTTGAGAGCATGTCTGGCTCTGTTGCCCAGGCTGGAGTGCAGTGGCATGATCTCGGCTCACTGCAACCTCTGTCTCCTGGGCTAAAATGATTCTCCTGCCTCAGCCTCCCTAGTAGCTGGGATTACAAGTGCACAGCACCACACCTGGCTAATTTTTGTTTTTTGTTTTTTTTTTTAGTAGAGACGGGGTTTCACCATGTTGGGCAGGCTGGTCTTGAACTTCTGACCTCAAGTGATCCGTCTGCCTCAACCTCCCAAAATGTGATTACACACGTTTGCGCCACCATGCCTGGCCAATGTAGTCATTTATCCTAGTTGATTAAAACTGAACCAGGGAGGTACCAGTCAGTGGCTTCATTATCATCAACTTGGTGACTAAGGTCAAGCTTTTAGAATCTTCTAGAATAAATAATGTCTTACACCTCTAATCATATACACAGGTTTAAAAAAAAAAATCTTTAACATAGGCTGGGCACGGTGGCTCATGCCTGTAATCCCAGCACTTGGGGAGTCCGAGGCAGGGGGATCACCTGAGGTCTGGAGTTTGAAGCCAGCCTGACCAACCTGGAGAAATCCCATCTCAAAAACACAAAAATTAGGCCAGGCGCTGTGGCTCATGCCTATAATCCCAGCACTTTGGGAGGCTGAGGCGGGAGGATCACGAGGTCAGGAGATCGAGACCATCCTGGCTAATACGGTGAAACCCCGTCTCTACTAAAAATACAAAAAATTAGCCGGGCGTGGTGGCGGGCGCCTGTAGTCCCAGCTACTCAGGAGGCTGAGGCAGGAGAATGGCGTGAACCCAGGAGGCGGCGCTTGCAGTGAGCCGAGATCACGCTACTGCACTCCAGCCTGGGCGACAGAGTGAGACTCCATCCCCCAAAAAAAAAAAAAAAATTAGCCAGGTGTGGTGGTGCATGCCTGTAATACCAGGTATTTGGGAGGCTGAGGCAGGAGAACCACTTGAACCCGGGAGGCGGAAGTTGCAGTGAACTGAGATCACACCATTGCACTCCAGCCTGGGCAACAAGAGCAAAATTCCATCTGAAAAAAAAAAAAATCTATAACATGTAGTTTCCTATAACAAACATTCCTAGGTTGTAAGTCACAGTCCTTACATCATCTATCATAACAAATTTTTACTATTATAAGAAGGAGGTTCCTCTCTTGGTGAACAGACAACATACAGAATAAACTTAAATTTAACATAAATATGAAATGGTAACTGGAATGCACAGACTTACTGATCTCCACAAAAGCAAACTGTTCACTGAGTCCTTTGCATTCTCAAAATCAGAGTATTATGTTCTCTTGAGTGTCCTGCTACAGTAATCTCTAATCATAATTTATATTCAGGCTAAATTCAAGATACATGGGGCTTGTCATTTTTTTTAATTCTATAGTGCAAAGCACAAACTTTTTCTTTTTTCTTTTTTTTTTTGAGACGGAATCTTGCTCTGTTCCCCAGGCTGGAGTGTAGTGGTGCGATCTCAGCTCACTGCAACCCCTGCCTCCCAGATTTAAGCAATTCTCCCTGCCTCAGCCTCCTGAGTAGCTGGGATTACAGGCACCTGCCACCCTGCCCAGCTAATTTTTTGTATTTTTATTAGAGACGGGGTTTTGCCATGTTGGCCAGGCTGGTCTCAAACTCCTGACCTCAGGTGATCTGCCCACCTCGGCCTCCCAAAGTGCTAGAATTACAAGTGTGAACCACCATGCCTAGCCTTTTCTTTTTTTTTTTTCTTTTTTTTTTTTTTTCTGAGACAGAGTCTCTCTCTGTCGCCCAGGCTGGAGTGCAGTGGTGCAATCTTGGCTCACTGCAACCTCCACCTCCTGGGTTCAAGCGATTCTTCTGCCTCAGCCTCCCGAGTAACTAGGATTACAGGTGCCCGCCACCACGCCCGGCTAGTTTTTGCATTTTTAGTAGAGATGGGGTTTCACCATGTTGGTTAGGCTGGTCTCCAACTCCTGACCTCGGGTGATCCACTCGCCTCGGCCTCCCAAAGTGCTGGGATTACAGGTGTGAGCCACTGCACCTGGCCCAAACTTTCTTTTTTACTAGTTTAGGCAAATGACTATTTCTTTTTTTTTTTTTTTTTTTTTTTTTTGAGATGGAGTCTCGCTTTGTCGCCCAGGCTGGAGTGCAGTGGCCGGATCTCAGCTCACTGCAAGCTCCGCCTCCCAGGTTTACGCCATTCTCCTGCCTCAGCCTCCCGAGTAGCTGGGACTACAGGCGCCCACCACCTCGCCCGGCTAGTTTTTTGTATTTTTAGTAGAGACGGGGTTTCACCATATTAGCCAGGATGGTCTCGATCTCCTGACCTCGTGATCCGCCCGTCTCGGCCTCCCAAAGTGCTGGGATTACAGGCTTGAGCCACCGCGCCCGGCCGGCAAATGACTATTTCAAGGCAGTTGCATGGTGGGCATTTCATAAATATTTTGGACTGAATCAATGAGTGGTTGAATGAATGAACACATGAGAATCGAGGGATAGTTTCAACTAAAGCTTGCAGAAAGGAATTTGAAAGCTTTTTGCAAAGAGGAAAAGGACTATTGATTTTAAGGGCTAGCCTGGTCCAGTGAATACCCCCAGCATCTTGGATTTTTGGAGCCGGGATCTCTTCTGTACAAAGCGTTTGAAGAGTATCCAGTGCCTATCACCGTTCATTCTCGTGACTGCCTTAGGTGAACATCTACTTTCAAGACCTTCACTTCCAACTCAGAGCAAGATGCAGGGGTCACCCCGAGTGTCTGGACTAGATATTGGCCCTGTATCTGCTAGGTGTCATAAATCAGAGCTCTGGTCACCCTCTGAACAGAGAACAAAGAAGCCACCAACATCACATCTGTCACCCTGGTGCTCGGAACTGTCATAACTGCCGGCCAGTGTGACTCAGGCGTGACCACATTCTCAGTGTAACAAATCCCCCAGGATGAGGCATGGCTTTCAGCAAGAGCTAGAGAAGAGGCAATGCAGAAGGAGCTACCCACAGGGCTCGAAGCCAGAGCAACAGAAGTCAGTGGTCACGAAACACCCTTTGCCCTTTGACCGATTGCAAGGTTTGGACCTCTGCAGACTCTTCTGAAGATACCCTAACCCTCAAAAGGGGATTGTAGATGTGATTGTAACAATAATAATTAATGTCTAAACAGTTATTTCCTTTTTTTTTTTTTTTTTTTTGAGACAAAGTTTCACTCTTGTTGCCCAGGCTGGAGTGCAATGGCACGATCTCAGCTCACTGAAACTTCTGCCTCCCGGGTTCAAGTGATTCTCCTGCCTCAGTCTCCTGAGTAGCTGGGATCACAGGCATGTGCCGCCACACCCAGCTAATTTTGTATTTTTTGTAGAGACAAGTTTTCTCCACGTTGGTCAGGCTGGACTCGAACTCCTGACCTCAGGTGATCCACCCACCTCGGCCTCCCAAAGTGCTGGGATTACAGGTGTGAGCCACCACGCCCAGCCTCTAAACAGTTATTTCTAAGGAAGAAAGGATTTGACCTTCTTGCCGTGGCCAAGGTTCTCAACCTCTCTCTGCCTGTTTCCCCAACTGTAAAATATGGAAAATAGAGTAATCCACCTTGTAGTGTTGTTGTGAGAATTAAATGAACAAATTGCACACAGCACTTAGAGCAATGCATGCTCAGTGCACAGTAGGTGTTATCTGTTGTTATTATTTGTGTGCGTGTACAGAAAAATTGGAACAAATTATTATTATTATTATTATTATTATTATTATGAGACAGGATATCCCTTTGACACCCAGGCTAGAGTACAATGGCACAAACACGATTTACTGCAGTCTTGACCTCCCAGGCTCAAGCGATCCTGCTGTCTCAGCCTCCCAAGTAGCTAGGACTACAGGTGTGCCACCCTGCCTCGCTAATATTACAATATTATTTCTGTTTTGAGGCTCAGGACAGAGCCTTGTGGTTCCCTATCATTTTACAGCCATCTTGCTGAGTTAGGCAGAGTGGGAAGAATGCGTGATCTTTTTTTTTTTTTTTTTGAGACGGAGTCTCGCTCTGTCGCCCAGCCCAGGCTGGAGTGCAGTGGCGCGATCTCGGCTCACTGCAAGCTCCGCCTCCCGGGTTCACGCCATTCTCCTGCCTCAGCCTCCCGAGTAGCTGGGACTACAGGCGCCCACAACCGCGCCCGGCTAATTTTTTGTATTTTTAGTAGAGACGGGGTTTCACCGTGGTCTTGATCTCCTGACCTTGTGATCCGCCCGCCTCGGCCTTCCAAAGTGCTGGGTTTACAGGCGTGAGCCTCCGCGCCCGGCCCTAGAATGCGTGATCTTTTCTTCACAGTTGAGGAAACTGGCTGTATTGGTGTCATCGGTATCTCCTGTTCCTCCCCTCCCCGCCTCTCAAGGGGTTTGTCTGGAGCCACAGTGTCTGCAGAATTCTCTTGGTGTTCTCCCTGCTGCCGACCTCTGGGAGGCAGTGAGCTCACTAAGAAGAAAAAGAACCTCAATGTCCGGCAAAGAAATCTCCGAGCTGGCTACCAAAGAACCAAACAAATCCGAGTGTAAACGCTTTCAGGGCCAGATGGTGGTGGCAGTTTTCCAATCTGAGATTATCCAAGAGTATAAACCCCTAGGTTCCTCCAGCAACTCAGACAGGGAGTTGGCTCAGACAGTTCCTCCTATTGGCAATGTTCCTAATGAGTAAGTGTGAACTCCGTGACCTTGCCCTTACTCCACAGAATTAATGGGTGACGATTCTTTTCTGTGCATTGACTAAGAAAGCCTTAGCTCCCATCTTTCAGATGCCCACACTGAGGCCTGGTGCAACGAAGGCCAGACAACTTCGCTTTTTTTTTTTTTTTGACATGGAGTCTCGCTCTGTCGCCCAGGCTGGAGTGCAGTGGTGTGATGTCCGCTCGCTGCAAGCTCTGCCTCCCGGGTTCACACCATTTTCCCGCCTCAGCCTGCCCAGCAGCTGGAACTACGGGCGCACGCCACCACACCCAGCTACTTTTTTTTTATTTTTAGTAGAGATGGGGTTTCACCATATTAGCCAGGTTGGTCTCAATCTCCTGACCTTGTGATCTGCCCGCCTCGGCCTCCCAAAGTGCTGGGGTTACAGGCGTGAGCCACCGCGCCCGGCCTCATAACTTTGCTTTTCAATCTGATCAGGGTTACCAAATTCAAATTCAAAATATCACTTCCAAATTTGATTCACTTCATATCCAGTAAAGCCACAATGAGTATAAGTATGTCTTAAATATTGGAAGAGATATACTAAAAAAGTTAGTTTTTTTTGTTTTTGTTTTTGTTTTTGTTTTTGAGACAGAGTCTCACTCTGTCACCCAGGCTGGAGTGCAATGGCACCATCTCAGCTCACTGCAAGCTCTGCCTCCCAGGTTCATGCCATTCTTCTGCCTCGGCCTCCCAAGTAGCTGGGACTACAGGCGTGAATCACTGCACCAGGCCAGTAATTCTTTAAAATTTGAATTCAACTGGGAGTTGTGTCTTTTATCTGGAAACTACATCTGCTTGTACCTCCATTAAGCTGGTTGTTTTAGGCAGTAGAACAAAAAGAAAAATACTAGAAGGTGCTAGACCAGTGTGTGAGCTCTGAGCTTAATCTACCTGGGTTTAAATTCTAGATCTATATCTGGGGATGGTGGCTCACGCCTGTAATCCCAGCACTTTGGGAGGCTGAGGCAGGTGGATCACTTGAGGTCAGGAGTTTGAGACCAGCCCGGCCAACATGGCAAAACCCCACCTCTACTAAAAATACAAAATTTGGCCGGGCATGGTGGCAGGTGCCTGTAATCCCAGCTACTTGGGAGGCTGAGGCAGTAGAATGACTTGAACCTGGGAGGCAGAGGTTGTAGTGAATCAAGATTGTACCTCTGCACTCCAGCCTAGGGAACAGAGCAAGACTCTGTATCAAAAAAAAAAAAAAAAGAAAAAATCTAGATTTACCCTTTTCGAGCTTTGTGACACTGGATGAGCTATTTACCCTCTCTGTGTCTCTTGTGTAAAATGGAAATAATAATTGTACTTTCAGGGCTTTGTGGCAAATTAAATAGTACCCATAATGCATATAGTAGGCACTCGACAGGTGATATTATTATTTAGAGTATCGGGCAAGCTAGGATATTATGTAACTATGTCTGGGGTTCAGCTTCACTTCCAGTCTTCCCTTAGTTTTCATTGTCATTTGCTGACAATCCCAGACCCCTCACACGCAGGCACAGAGGGCAATGACCTCATTAGGACTATGTTCGATAATGTCCTAAATCAAGCTTGTCCAACCTATGGCCCACAGACCACATGGGGCTCAGGATGGCTTTGAATGTGGCCCAACACAAATTTGTAAACTTTCTTAAAATATTATGAGATTTGTTTGTGACTTTTTTTTTTTTTTTTAGCTTATCAGCTATCGTTAGTGTATTTAATTTAATTCAATTAATTTATTTACTTTTTTGAGACAGAATCCCATGCTGTTGCCCAGACTGGAGTGTAGTGGCACGACCTCGGCACACTGCAACATCTGCCTCCTGGGTTCAAGCAATTTCCGGCTAATTTTTGTGTTTTTGGTAGAGATGGGGTTTCACCAGGTTGGCCAGGCTGGTCTCAAACTCCTGACCTCAAGTGATTCACTTGCCTCGGCCTCCGAAAGTGCTAGGATTACAGGCGTGAGCCACTGCGCCCAGCCATTAGTGTATTTTATATGTGGCCCAAGATAATTCTTCTTCTATTGTGGCCCAAGGAAGCCAAAAGACCGAACACCTCTGTGTATAAATGCTAAACCCCATGCCCAGTCTTGGAGTCATAAAAGCAGCTCGGGGCTGGTAGATGGGAGACCTCAGAAGAGAGTTCTGGATGCCTCTCAATACCCAGTCTCCCCCTCTTCTCAGTTGAAACACAACAATAACAACATTTCAGGCAGTCACATAACTCCCCAGCTAAACGACATTTCCCAGCCTCCCTTAAAGGAGTTATGGCCTGAAGGCCAAGTTCAAAACAGTAAGAAACCCAAGTGTTGTGTGGAACTTTGGGGAAGTCCTCTTTTGAAAACTTTTTAATTAATTAATTAATTTATTATTATTATTATGTTTAGGGGAAATGGAGTCTCACTCTGTCACCCAGGCTGGAGGGCAGTGGCATGATCTCGGCCCACTGCAACCTCTGCCTCCTGAGTTCAAGCAATTCTCCTGCCTCAGCCTCCCTAGTAGCTGGGATTACAGGTGCCTGCCACCACGCCCGGCTAATTTTTGTATCTTTAATAGAGACAGGGTTTCACCATGTTGGCCAGGCTGGTCTCCAACTCCTGACCTCAGGCGATCCACCCACCTCAGCCTCCCAAAGTGCTGGGATGACAGGCATGAGCCACTGGAAGTCCTCTTAAAAGGGAGTGGGGATTCCCTACCCCTCTTTCCCTTCAGTTCTTTCTTCTTGCTGACTAGGATGGTGACGTGATGACTGGAGTACAAGCAGCCATCTTGGACCATGAGGTTCCTGGAAGCCAGAGCCACAGTGAAAAAAAGCCTGGGCTCCTGGAATTGTGGAGTGGCCAAGAAGCCCTCTACTGACCACCCAGTCTGAGAGGGAAAGAAGCTTCTGTCTCATTCAAGCCACTGTTATATTTTTTGTTGTTTGCTTGTCTGTTATTATTTGTAGCCAGACTGAATCCTGAGTAATACACGGGGATTTTCCTCCTGCTTCACCATTAACCAGCGTTATTTATTTATTTATTTATTTATTTTGAGACAAGGTCTCACTCTGTCGCTCAGGCTGGAGTGCAGTGGTGCAATCTTGGTCCACTGCAACCTCCGCCTCCCAGGTTCAAGCGATTCTCCCACCTCAAGCTCCCGAGTAGCTGTGATTACAGGCACGCGCCACCACGCTCAGCTAATTTTTGTATTTTTAGTAGACACAAGGTTTCATCATGTTGGTCAGGCTGGTCTCAAACTCCTGGCCTCAAGTGATCCACCCACTTCGGCCTCCCAAAGTGTTGGGATTATAGGCGTGAGCCACTGCGCCCAGCCACCATTAACCAGCTTTATAACTTTACCGCAGTCATTTTACCTCTTTATGCTCAATTTGCACATCAGCAAAACAATGTGGGAATAAATTAGAAATGAAGTAACTTTCTTGTTCTAAAATCCTGATTCCAATCAATCTGAGACATAAGCCTTCCATAGCCTGTATTCGTAGGGTCATTTTCTTAAGGTAGATGGAAAGTAAGATGTGGATGTCACGGAGATGCCCCAGGGATGCTGCTCAGTGCCAGTTGTAGCAGAGAAGATGCCCAATGCCTGTTTTCTGGACAAACGGAAGGAACTTGTGCCAGCGTGTGGTCAGAAAGCCACTAGTGGGCTTTATGATGAATCGGAAGGATGACAGCCTTTGTCCTGGCCAAAGAAAGCCACTGTTCTTGCCTCAGGAACCCGGGGATGGAGCAGGGTAACTGTTGAAAGCGAAGGTTTCTTATGCAAGAAAGCCAGAGATTGCTCAAACTAGACCACAGGCATAGATGCCCAGAGGAGGGAGTTCCAGGACACCTTGAAAAATAGACCTTATAGGTACAGCCCGTCCAATGCCCCTACTCCCAGCAGCAGGTGAGGCTTCCCTGATAGGGGGAGGGATGTAGCCCAGAAAGGGGTGGGGTTTCAGTTCAAGAGAAGGGCTTCCTTGCCCGGGTGACTCTAGGGCCAGGGGTTCCTCCATCAATAGGTGTCCTCTCTGTTTTGGAAGTTCTAGTTGTTTTATTTTATTTTATTTTATTTTATTTTATTTTATTTTATTTTATTTTATTTTTTGAGATGAAGTCTTACTCTGTCATCCAGGCTGGAGTGCAGTGGTGCAATCTCAGCTCACCGCAACCTCCGCCTCCCACATTCAAACAATTCTCCTGCCTCAGCCTCCGGAGTAGCTGGGATTACAGGCGTGCCCCACTGTACCCGACTAATTGCTGTATTTTTTTTTTTAAGAATATTTATTCAAGACTTGGCAGGGTGAGGCGCTTATGCTTGTAATCCCAACGATTTGGGAGGCTGAGGCAGGTAGATTGCTTGAGCCCAGGAATTCACGACCAGCCTGAACAACATGGCAAAACCTGTCTCTACAAAATATAGAAAAAAATAGTGAGGCATGGCAGCACGTGCCTGTAGTCCCAGCTACTTGGGAGGCAGAGGTGGGAGGATCACATGAGCTCAGGAAGTGAGGGCTGCAGTGAGCTGTGATCGAGCCCCTGCACTCCAGCCTGAGTGACAAAGTGAGACTCTGTCTCAAAAAAAAAAAAAAAAAAATTGCTATCTTCCCTTTCCATATGGGAATTGCATGGAACTATTAGAAACAAGACTTGGGGTTAAGCTGGCCAAGGAGATCCAGAAGTGCTTCTTGTTTCTGTTTCTCTTTCTTTTCTTTAAAAACAACATATTTCCATTCTTTTCTAGGGCAGGGGCTGCTCCCCCACTGCCTCCCCACTCTCAGCCCTAATCACCCACTGCACTATTTATAGTCCTCATGCAGGATCGCAGCAGAAAGGAGGGCAGGGCTGACAGCAGTCGACCCTGCAATTGCAACTGATCCTCTGTGTCTGCAACACTGGAGCTGAGTTCTCCTCCCAGCACCCCGACCGCTCAGGGCGATAGAGCTGCTGCTGCCTGTGAGGTCACGACCAGCACAGAGGGCCCCAGAACCCTGGGCTTTCCGACGTTCTCTCTCTCCACAAATTAAGATCTCAAGGAGATTTTTTTCAGACTCTGAGGCAGTAACTGCACAGGGAGAAATCCCAGGCTGGACAGGAAGGTCCTGGAAGACGTATACAGTATTCTGAATCTCAGGAAGAAAGACAGGCAGGTAGTGGTTCCTCAGGAATCTGGTGTCTATTTACCACTGAGGAAACTGAGGCCCAGAGAGATCGAGTGACTTTCTTAAGGTCAAAGAGTATTCCAGACCACTCAGCAATAAAAAGGAATGAACTATTGACACATGCAGCAACACGGATGAATCGCAAAATAGTCACACTGGGTGAAAGAATTCGGCCCGAATAGGAGAACGTACTCTATGGTTCCATTCACAAAAATTTTAGAAAATGCAAATCTAAAATCCCCTATAGGGACAGAAAGCAGATCAGCATTTGTCTGGGGATGGGATGGGGAAGAGGGAAGGATTCCAGGGCGGAAGGAGGAAAGCCTTTGGGTGGGGACTATGGTCACGATCTTGACTGTGGTGATGATTTCATAGGGATAGATAGATGATTGATTGATTGATAGATAGAGAATTATATTCTTTAAACATTTTTACATGTCAAATATATCTTAATAAAGCTGTTAAGGGCTAGGCGAGGTGGCTCACACCTATAATCCCAGCACTTTGGGAGGCAGAGGCAGAAGGATTGCTTGTGCTCAGGAGTTTTGGCACCAGCCTAGGCAACATAGCAAGACCCTATGTCTACAAAAAAATAAAATTAGCTGTGCAGCATGATGGCATGCTCCTGTCATCCCAGCTGCTTGGGAGGCTGAGGCAAGAGGATCACTTGAGCCCAGGAGTTCAAGGTTGCAGTGAGCTATGATCACACCACTGCACTCCAGCCTGGGTGACAGAGTAAGACCCTGCCTCTTAAAAAAAAAAAAAAAAAAAAAAGGTTGGGCTTAATGGCTCACACCTATAATCCCAGCACTTTGGGAGGCTGAGGCAGATGGATCACCTGAGGTCAGGAGTTCAAGACCAACATGACCAACATGGAGAAACCCCGTCTCTACTAAAAATACAAAATTAGCCGGGCGTGGTGACGTATGCCTATAATCCCAGCTACTCAGGAGGCTGAGGCAAGAGAATCACTTGAACTCAGGAGGTGGAGGTTGTGGTAAGCCGAGATCACACCATTACACTCCAGCCTGGGCGACAAGAGCAAAACTCCGTCTCAAAAACAACAACAGCAACAACAAAAATCTGCCCCAGTCAATCTTCCTTAATCCACTCTCCCCATCCTTTCAAATAGCATTCAGAGAACAGACACTGTCTTTGATTCCAATCTCCTGATACTCACTGGCTTCTGACCAAGATGCCTTTCTCCTCCCACCCCCCATCTATTAATGTGCTCTAATGAAATTACTACACATTTTGCAGCTTAAAAAACAACACCCACGTATCATCTCCTGGTTTTAGAAGGTGGGGAGTCTCAGCAGAATTTAACCATGCCCTCTGCTCAGGGTCTCACCAGGCTGCAACTGATGGGTAAGCCAGGGCTGGGATCTCATCTGAGGCTTGCAGTGGCAGAATTCACTTCCTCGAAGCTGTACAACTTAAGGCAGCTTGCTTCTTCAAGGCTAGCAGGAGACAGTCTCTCTTCAAGATCTTCCTTTACAGAGCTCACCCTATAGTTCAGACTCACCCAAGATAACTTCTCTTGGATTGACCCAAAGTCTTCAGCTGCAAAATCCCTCCACCTTTGGCCACATCCTACATCCTTATCCTGAGAGTGAAATCCATCATATTGTCTGTCCCACCCACACTCAAGGGGAGGCAGGGTGTACACACCAGGGGCTGAATCTTGGGGATGGTATTAGAATTCTGCCTCCCTGTGGCGGAGCTTGCAGTGAGCCGAGATCACGCCACTGCACTCCAGCCTGGGCAACAGAGCAAGACTCCTTCTAAAGAAAAAAAAAAAAGAATTCTGCCTCCCTGCGATTCTAGCGCTCCCTCTCCGGTAACATACAAGTAAACAAGTAAGTAAATAAAACCTTACATACACCACTTCAGAAAGAAGAGCAAAGCAGCTTGGATTCCGCTCTGGTGGCACTGTGGACTCACTGCTTGCCCTCCTTCATTTCTTTCTTGGTTCTGAGTTATAATAAGCTACAGTGTCTCCCTTACCTGTGAGTTAGCTTTCTGGGGTTCCAGTTACCCGAAGTCAACCATAGTCTGAAAATATTAAGATATTTTGAGAGAGAAGAGGCCACATTCATACGACTTTTATTACAATATATTGTTATAATTTTTCTACTTTATTGATTATCATTGTTCATCTCTTACTGTGCCTAACTTACGAATTAAACTTTATCATAGATATAGGGAAAAACCTAGTATATTTAGGGTTTGGCACTCTCCACAATTTTTTTTTTTTTTCTTTTTGAGACAGAATTTCACTCTGTTGCCCAGGCTGGAGTGCAATGGCATGAGCTAGGCTCACTGCAACCTCTGCCTCCCAGGTACAAGCGATTCTCCTGCCTCAGCCTCCTGAGTAGCTGGGACTACAGGCGTCCGCCACCATGCCCGGCTAATTTTTTGTATTTTAGTAGAGATGGGATTTCATCATGTTGGCCAGGCTGGTCTCGAACTCCTGACCTCAAGTGATCCACCCGCCTCAGCCTTCCAAAGTGCTGGGATTATAGGCGTAAGCCACGGTGCCTGGCCGACTATCCACAATTTCAAGCATCCACTGGGAGTCTTGGAATGCATCCACCTCAAATAAGGGGGACCTACTGTATTGCATTAAAGAATACCCCCATCTTTTGAGGGATCTCAGGCCCCTCTGCTGACTTGGAGTAGCCGAGAGCTCCCACCTAGACAACAGGAGGTGACAAGACCTAGGGAACACGTCAAAGCTGAAACCATACTGGGGAACATAGTCACTTTTCTGGAGACCAATGACACAAATGGCCAATTCTGAGGAGCCACAAGCATGGCTGGAGTTTGCAAATAAGGAGTCTTGACTGCAGCCCAGGAAATAGCATCAAGGAACTCAATTTGGGAGCAAAATATGAAGAGTCAGTGGTGAGCAGGGGGCAGCCCTTTCACAGGGCAAGTGTACACCTTGCCAGCAGGGACTGTGAATTGGAGCAACCATTTGCTGCAACGCCTGTGGTTGGAGTTACATGCTAGTGCATGCCTGTGCCATCAGGTAAGAGTATAGAAAGCCGAGGGGAAGCAGCTGCATCCCTTCCGTGGGTCTCCTGGCTGAGACCAGGCTCCCCCTTACCTCAAGCCTTGCCCTCCTAAAAACAAGCCATCTTCACCCCACCTGGGTCAAAGTAGGTGTTCTAAGACCTGCTTCCTTTCCCCAGAGCGCTGGCCTCCCTGTTGGGGCATGGTTCAGGACCAGACTCTCCACTAAAGAGAGGTTGTGATGATGAGGACAGGAAATGCTGCAGCAGAAGGTTCTTTACCTGGGCCTCATTTCAGCTGAAATGATTGGGCCTATTTCACCTGAAAGAACCTGGACCCACAGCCTCACAGCTCTGGGCTACCTGCCCTGGTGAAGTGTTTCTCAGTGGCACTTCAAGAAGAGCGGGGGTTGCAACCTGAGCCCCTGAAGTTGAGGCATTCTCTTCAACTTACAAGGTTTTCCCACCATCCTCCAGGAGGAGCTGGAGAGGAGTCTGGTACCACTGTGTACACAAAGCCAGAAGCAGGGAGGGGTGAATGAGGATGAAGGGACAAGTAGCCGTGCGCCACTTCACACCCCCAGGATGGCTGGAGTCAAAAAGATGGACCATAGCCAATGGGGTCGAAGATGTGGAGAAACTGGAACCTTCGAATATTGCTGGTGAGAATGGAAAGCGGTGATGTCACTTTGGGAAACAGGTAGTTCCTCAAAGCATTAAACAGAGTTACCGTGTGACCCAGCAATTCCACTCCCATATATACACCCAAGATAACTGAAAACATATGTTCATAATAACAATATGTACATAAGTGGGCCAGGTGGGGTGGCTCCCACCTGTAATCCCAGCACTTTAGGAGACTGAGGCAGGTGGGTCGCTTGAGGTCAGGAGTTCAAGACCAGCCTGGACAAAATGGTGAAACCTCGACTCTACCAAAATTACAAAAATTAGCAGGGCATGGTGGGGCACACCTGTAATCCCAGCTATTTGGGAGGCTGAGGTGGGAGGATCGCTTGAGCCTGGGAGATTGGAGCTGTAGTGAGCCAAGACTATGCCACTGCACTTCAACCTAGGTAACAGAGTGAGACCCTGTCTCAAAAATAAAAATAAATGTATACAAACGTTCACAACAGTATTATTCACAAACCAAAGGGCAGAAACAATCCAAGCGCCCATCAGCTAATGAATGGGCAATCAAAATGGGGTCTGTCCACACAATGGAGTATTATTCAACCATAAGAAGGCAGTGCTGGCCGGGTGCAGTGGCTCACGCCTGTAATCTCAGCACTTTGGGAGGCCGAGGTGGACAGATGGTTTGAGCCCAGGAGTTCAAGACCAACCTTGGCAACACAGTGAAACCCCTTTCCTAACAAAAATACAAAAATTAGCCAGTGTTATAACCCAGTCTCAAAGTAAATAAATAAAAATTTAAAAATAAATTTTGGTTAAAAGGAAGCACTGATCCATGCTGCAACATGGATAAACCTTGAAAACGTGATGCTCAGTGAAAGACGCCAGACACCCAAGGCCATGTACTATATGATTCCATTCACAGATGTCCAGAATAGGCAAGTCCACAGACACAGTGGTTGTCATAGATTAGTGGCTGTCAGGGGCTGGGGAAAGCAGGGAATGGGGGTGGCTACTAACGGGTAGGAGTTTCTTTTGAGGTGATGAAATGTTCTGGAATCAGACAGTGGTGATGGTTGCACAACCTTGTGAATACTAAGAACCATTGACTGTACATTTTAAAAGGATGAACTTTATGGTATGTGAATCATAACTAGATTTGGAGTTTTTTTACTCTTCCTAGTGCTCCAAAGGAATGGTTTTTGGTTGGTTGGTTGGTTGGTTGAGACAGTGTTGCTCCATTGGCCAGGCTGGTGCGCAGGGGCACGATCATGGTTCATTGCAGCTTCAACCTCCTGGGCTCAAGCCATCCTCCCGCCTCACCCTCCCGAATAACTGGGATGGGCGCATGCCACCATACCCAGCTAAATTTGGTATTTTTTGTAGAGATGGGGTTTTGCCATGTTGCCCAGGCTGGTCTCAAACTCCTAAGCTCAAGCAGTCCACCCAGCTCAGCTTTCCAAAGTTCTGGGATGACAGGTGTGACCCATCGTGCCCAGCCTAACTCTGTTAGGGACAGGGACAGGGCAGGGCTGGCTGAGAGCCTACTGGGTAGAGCTGATCGGGAAGAGGGAAGGAGGCTGGATGGGTTGGGAGCAGCTCCAGTGAGGCCAAAGGCTCCTGACACCTCGGTGAGAGGCGGTCACTGGGGATAAAAAGAGCTAGGACGGCCTTGCGCCGATAGGGTGGACCAAAGACCTCCTCCCCTTTCTGACTCCAGCTTGTCCAAGTCTCTTTTGACTTCTCCCTTATTCTCTATTTGGAATATTCTTGCCTGCCCTGCCTCTGTGCCTCACACTCACCCACGAAGCCGGACTAACTGCTGCCCAGCTTTCCAGCTTCAGACAGAATGCCCCTCCCACAGCACCAAAGAGAAACAAAGCCAGGTGTGAGTTAAAGCAGTGAAAATAGATGATATCCAAACAGTGGCCGAAAGGGCTGAGCTCCATCCTGATTTGTGCGGAGGGGACTGGGTGTTCCGAAGGCAGAGTGAGGGAGTTTGGAAAGATGGGCTTAGTAGAACCTAGAAGTGAAAAATCACAAAAGGTTGGTCGATGTGAATGTGACGAGGCCAGTGTCTTCAGGCTGGCAATGACTAAAGTCAGGATTCTAATTCCTACAGGGTCTGGGAATTGGAGGTGCCATCCTTCCTGATTACATTTCAAGAAGTGGCTGTTAAGTCCTGGAGAAAGACACTTCTGAGTTGCAGGAGATACAAATGCATCTCAAAGGGACAAAAAAAAAAAAGAGTTTATCATTAGCCCCTTTCAGTAAATGCTCTAAGAAAGGGAGACCAGGTCCTATGTCAGTTGCTGGACTGGCAGCCCTGGGCTTTCCTAGGCAGGCATCTCAAGGAGGTGCTGGCGTCATGCTGGAGTTCAGCTGTCTCTGAGTGCAGGTGTTTGGATCGAGTTATGTGCTGAGAGTTCTGCAGTTCTTTCCAGGAAGCCTTTTCCTGATCCCTGACCCTGAGATGGTCCCAGTTCTAGGCTCCCCAAGCAGCCCATGTTTCCTATCGAAACTCATTACATTTGTTGCGAGCGCTTGTTTATTTGTCTTCTCTGATAGAAAGATGCTTGTGGTTAGAAACTGTGTGTCCTGTTTGCTGCTCTGTGACCAGTCCCTTGCATGGGTTAATACTTAATAAATCACAAATGAATGAATGAATGAAGGAGTCTCAAGTCAGAAGCATCTAGGATAAGGAGGATTTAGCCAGGACAAATAGGGGAAATGGGGGGAAAGTGAAGACTCAAATAACATGGGTGCCTGTTACACCCTCCCTTGAAGCACTGGAGGGCTGGGGACAGGTACCACGGGCATCAGGTGATGGTTTGAGGGGCAGTGGGAGCTGTGGGTGTTTGTTTTGTTTTGTTTTGTTTTTTGAGAGAGTCTCGCTGTGTCGCCCAGGCTGGAGTACAGCGGGGCAATCTTGGCTCACTGCAATCTCCGTCTCCTGGGTTCAAGCAATTCTCCTGTCGCAACCTCCCGAGTGGCATGATTGCAGCTCACTGTAGCCTCTGCCTCCTGGGTTTAAGCAATTCTCCTGCCTCAGCCTCCTGAGTAGCTGGGATTGCAGGCGTGTGCCACCACACCCAGCTAATTTTTGTATTTTTAGTAGAGACAGGGTTTTGCCACGTTGGCCAGGCTGGTCTCAAACGCCTGACCTCAAGTGATCTGCCAGCCTCCGCCCCCCAAAATGCTGGGATTACAGGCGTGAGCCACTGTGCCTGGTAGTGGAAGCTGTAGGTTTTTATGCCACGCTTGAACTTCTGTACCGTGGGCTGGGTTGCTCCACGCTGGCCTTTCCTTGGATGTAAGAACCAGAGAGGGGACCCCAAAACAACAGAAGTGGTTAATTCCGCAGGGCACAGATGACAAGGCCCATCCCCCCCCCTCCTTCTCCTGCTCTCACACTTGTTTCCCCCATCAGGCAATCAGTCACCAGAAGATTCAGGATTAGTCAAAGAATAAGCTCTTCAAGGGAACCTATCAGAATGACAGACGGACCTCAGTCATGGCTCAGAATCTGAGAGAGAACAGATCGTTGGGAAATTGAATAACCTGCACCGTGTACCGCCTCCTTCCTCCAGGGACAGGTGGCGGACAAGGACAGATGAAGGACATCCGCTTCCCGCTGTCCCTGGGTTTTAAGCCCTTTTGGCACAGAAAGCCTGTCCAAGTAATTAACAGAAGTAATTAGAGGTCAGATGGTCACAAATGGAAATCACTCAGTACCCAGCCACCGATGCCAAGGCTGGCAGTGCCAAGGAGGCGGGAGGGCTCAGAAAGGAGAGGGCAGCCTGACCAGACATGGTGATCCAACTGAGGGGCTTATTCCCCCAGCCTCTCACAGGAAAGGCGGCTGTGAAGTCTGGGGTTTGCGTCTGTAACCAGCAGCCCGAGGTACAACAGGAATAGGCAACTGCTAAGAAAGGAAACACCACAAATGGCTCCTGCTGTTGCTACAGCCCTGGGTTCAGAACTGTGCCCCAGGGAAGATGAAGAAGAGGAATTTTTCTTTAATGAGCTCAGTATGAGTCTTGTAAATCCTTCCTTGGTCATATTTCTTACACATTATGTGTGGCTTTCACATCTTTGGAAAGGATAGGACATTTATGACCTACCCATCTACCCATTCACCCATCTATCTACCCACCCACTCATCCACCCACCCACCCATCCACAGGTCAGTCACCTACCCATCCATCCATTCATCCACGCACTCACCATCCACTTCACAAATATTAATCAGGCTCCTGCCAAGTTCAAGGCAGGTCTAGGCTCTGGCCATACAGAGTAAGCAAGACAGGCATGGACTTTGCTCTTGAGGTTTATAATCTAGCAAGGGAAAACAGTATACAAGCAAGCAATCAAAACCCACGAAGCCCACACAGTCGTGAATGCTGTAAAGACAAACAGGGGTGACAATGCATTAGAGGGTGTATTAGGGTTCTCCAGAGAAACAGAACCAATAGGATAGGTAAATAGATGATGATGATGATGTTAGATGATAGATAGATAGATAGATAGACAGACAGACAGACAATAGGTGATAGACAATAGACAGATGATAGATAACAGATGATGGATAGATGGATGGACAGATAATAGATGATAGAATGATGATAGATAAATGATAGATGACTGACGGATGGATGGATAGAGAGAGAGAGAGAGAGATTTTTAGGAGAATTGGCTCATGGGAGTAAAGAGACTGAAGAGTCCCACAGTAGACTGTTTGCAGGCTGGAGAGCCAGGCAAGCTGATACTGTGGCTCAGTCCAGGTTCAAAGGCCTGAGAACCTGAGGGTCACTGGTGCAAGTCCTGGAGTCCAAAGGCCAGAGACCTGGAGTTCTGATATCTAAGAGTAGGATAAGAAGGCATCCTAGCGGCCGGGCGCGGTGGCTCACACCTGTAATCCCAGCACTTTGGGAGGCCGAGGCAGGCAGATCATGAGGTCAGGAGATCGAGACCATCCTGGCTAACACGGTGAAATCCTGTCTCTAATAAAAAATACAAAAAATTAGCAGGGCGTGGTGATGGGCGCCTAGTCCCAGTAGTCCAAGTAGTCCCAGCTCCTTGGGAGGCTGAGGCAGGAGAATGGTGTGAACCCAGGAAGCGGAGCTTGCAGTGAGCTGAGATTGCGCCACTGCACTCTAGCCTGGGCGACAGAGCAAGATTAAAAAAAAAAAAAAGCATCTTAGCTTCAGAAGCCAGAGGGAGGAGTGAATTTGCCTTTTCTCTGGCTTTTTGTTACGTCCCAGCCCTCAATCGATCGGATGGTGGCTGCCCACCCTGGCTGAGGGCTGGTCTTCCTTACTCAGCCCACTCACTCGAATGCCAGTCTCTCTGGAAACACCCACAGGCCCGCCCAGAAGTAATGCTTGACCAGCTACCAGGGTAGCCCTTCATCCAGCCAAGTTGACACCTAAAATTAACCATTACAGAGAGTGGCAACAAGTGAGGGTTTCTTTGGCAGGGACGGGCAGGGAAGGCCTCTCCAAGCCAAGACAGTGACCTGGAGGCCTAGAAGGAGCAAAGATCTCTGGGGAAAGCATCCCATGCAAGGGGATGTCCAGGTACCAGGACCCTCTGGCTGGAGCAAACTAGGCCTGGGTCAGAAACCGAAGGAGGACACGGCTGAAGGACATGAGTGATGGGGACAGGGACAGGGCAGGCTGGCAAAGTCTGGGACCTCTCATGACAGCACTACAGAACCTAAGGGCCGGCTGGGTGGGCAGCGGGCCCAGCTCAGCTGCCCCCTAAATACTCAAGTGGAATGTGAATACTCTGATATTCGGCTTGAATATTTTGTTACTCTGCTATTCTAATACTTGGGTAACACTACTTCCAAATATTCTATTAGAACCACTTCAATCGTTGTGGGTTTCTGAAAAGATCAACTGCAATCAACTCTAGCTTGGGCCCCAGCTTGGACTCTGCCATGCCTCCTCAACCCACCTTGGACTTACTTCCTTAAGGCACGCCACACGGTATGGCCCTCTGCAGGTTAGGAGCTGCGTCCGTGTTCCTCAGTTCATGCTCTAATCGAGGGTTCCTGTCTGCCAAGCCTGAATCAAGGCTTGGTATTTACTGAGGAGTGACATCCATTAGTCCTGACCTCATGGAGCTCACAGTCTAGGGCATCTCTGGGGACAGAGGATTCCATGGGGAGGAGGGGAGATGTCCCGTGGTGCCCCAGTCCCTGCGTTCCTCGCCGTTTCAGGCAGCAGCTCCTAAGGATGTGTGGAGTGCACGGCTTTCTGGTCACCAGCAGAAAGAACCCTGCAGCCTCCCTGACGATCAGGAAGGAGCAGAGGTGCAGGCTCACAGCCATGCACTGTCCCACCTGAGCCTGCTCTGGAGTTAGGAAGCTGGCTGGCTGCTGTGGCTTCAGGATCTTCCCTGCCCCGGGGAACCTCATTTCTTACATTGATTAACCTGAGTGGAGGAGGCTGATGAAAGGGAGGTTTTGATGTCCAGAGAAGAGACTGGAGCGATGGGGAAACTGGGGTGATAGGAGGAAATCTGGCCCTGAGGTTGGCCTAGGGAGTAGGGCTGACCTCGCGGAGGGGACACTGTCCCTGTTTCCAGGAGAAACACTGTGGTCCTGTGGGGTGAGTACGAACCAAAAGGAAGCTCATTCTATGAGGGCACCTCCAGGGATTGGCAGTTTGGGATTAAACACCTGGGCAGGGGCCAGGTGCTGTGGCTCACGCTTGTAATCCCAGCACTTTGGGAGGCCAAGGCAGGTGGATCACCTGAGGTCAAGAGTTTGGGAACAGCCTGGCCCACATGGTGAAACCCCGTCTCTACTAAAAATATAAAAATGAGGCAGGTGTGATGGCGCACGCCTGTAATCCCAGCTACTGGGGAGGCTGAGGCAGGAGAATCGCTTGAACCCGGGAGGCAGAGGTCGTAGTGAGCCGAGATTGTACCATTGCACTGCAGGCTGGGCAACAGAGCAAGACTCCGCCTCAAAAATAAATAAATAAATAAATACCTGGGCAGGGTGGACAGTTTCAGGAAGGGGACCCCAAGAGGGCCGGTGGAGGCCATACTGCCCCAGGGTAAGGGTGAGCTCTCAGCAGGTACCCTGCACACGAGTGACGCTTGGCTTCAAGCCCAAGAAAGCTTCCCCATCCCCAGAAGTCCTTAGTGCCCACGGGCTGGAGCATGGAGCGTGGAGCGTGGGAAGGTGTGCTTTCACTGGGGTGAAATCTTGCGTTCAGGTGGTTGAATGACCAGGACAGCATAATTTGGACATTCATATGGCCTCATTTGTATGCCCAGGTGAGTGGACTCTGGGGCGTGTGGGTCACGTGTGTAAAAGCCGCCTCTGACATTTATGCAGATTCTCAAGCACTGCAGTGCAGCTGGGTCATTAAGCCAACAGCAGGGGGGCCTGGGGACTAATTATGAAACAGTACAAATGAGAACTAAGGTCTTCAGGCTGCTGGCTCTCCGTTCTGTTATCTGATGCTGGGAATTGGGCTCTGAGGCTAGGGTCCTCTTGCCACTGCATCCTCTTCCATCCACCTGTGAATCCTCAAGGAGGCACCACCAGGATTCTGGAGGAGGAGAGAAGGGAACCCACGTTTGCAGGGAAGTCCCTCTCATTACCTCATTGTGCTCTCACTGACTGCCAAGCAATCAGTGTGACTGTTTACCAGAGGAGGACCTGTGGCCCTAAGAGAATCCATAGCATGTCCAAGGCCACTCGGCTGTGAGGATAGAGGGGACGCTCCACTGAAGGGCTCTGTGGGAGACCAGTTAACAGGCGATTGCTTCCTGCTGTGGTTATTCACAATCAGAGACTCAGACAGGGATGAGAGCTCTGTGCTGAGTGTCAAACTCTGAGAGAATGATTCTCGGAAAACCAACTCCCAGCTTGGGTTCCAGTGGAACTACAGAGAGCAAATGAGTTCATGACTACTGGTCCTGAATGTGGGTATAAAGTTTTACCCTAAAAGTACCTTGTATTTTTTTTCCAGCCGAAATATAATAACTCATTTGCACCCTGGAAAGTTATGTTTATAAAAAAAAAAATAGATTGCATTTGCAAACAGTAGAGAACACTGCTCCTTTTTATTAAAAAAAAAAAAAATCTTTTCCATGAAAAACAATGTAAAGTTTGCATGTGTGTTTATTGGTCTGGGGACTTAAAGAACAAAAAGATACCTTGTGGATTGCGGGCAAATGAAACCCACAGAGGTTTGCTTTGGGAAAGTTTCACCATACAGGTGTTTGAATAGACAGACCACTTTGCAAATAATAAATTACTTAACACTCAAGGCCGCTAGAGGCCACTAAAAAGGAGTTTATGGCCAAGGCACGGGGCTGGTGGCTGGCTCTGAGCGGTAGCAGGATATTAATGAGACTCAGAGCCTGGATGTGCTCTGGGTCCAGTTAAATGTAACAGAGTTGGAAAACCACCTGCCCCCAGCCAGTGACTGCACCTAAGATTGGTGCCTGTCACTTTGAGCATCTGAGCCTGTAGGGACACTGGGGAGGAGAGGGAGGGTGAAAGGAGGCAGTGGCAACAGCAGCATGGATGTTCCATGCAAACCCTTGTCTGTCACCAGGGAAAGCGGTCTGCGCACATGCATTTCTTAGTCCCTCTTCCAGGATAAAGCCTAGTTTGGACCAGCATTGCAAGGTTGAAGTGTTACTGCATCCTGGGGCCAGAGCCAGGGCGTGTGGCCACCCCCTTGGTCCCTGCTGTGGTACCCAGAGTCACCTGGAACATCTGTGAAGCCAGGACAAGAGTGCAAATGCCCTCCAGATGCTGATATCTAAATATTTACAAGTCACACATACACATAAACTGCAAAAAAAATGTTCTGGCCAGGCGCGGTGGCTCACGCCTGTAATCCCAGCACTTTTGGGAGGCCGAGGTGGGCGGATCACGAGGTCAGCAGATCGAGACCATCCTGGCTAACACAGTGAAACCCCGTCTCTACTAAAAATACAAAAAAATTAGCCGGGCGTGGTGGTGGGCACCTGTAGTCCCAGCTACTCTGAAGGCTGAGGCAGGAGAATGGTGTGAACCTGGGAGGCAGAGCTTGCAGTGAGCCAAGGAGTAAGCCACTGCACTCCTGCCTGGGTGACAGAGTGAGACTCTGTCTCAAAAAATAAAAATAAATTTTTAAAAAATGTTCTATCCAGTTACCTTGACAAAAGTACCTTTTTTTTTTTTTTTTTTTTTTTTTTTTTCACTCTTGTTGCCTAGCCTGGTGTTCAATGGTGCGATCTTGGCTCACAGCAACCTCTGCCTCCCAGGTTCAAGTGATTCTCTTGCCTTAGCTTCCCAAGTAGCTAGGATTATAGGCATGCACCACCACGCCCAGCAAATTTTGTATTTTTAGTAGAGATGGGGTTTCTCCATGTTGGTCAAGCTGGTCTCAAACTCCTGATCTCAGGTGATTCGCCCACCTCGGCCTCTCAAAGTGCTGGGATTACAGTCATGAGCCATCATGCCCGGCCAACATAAGTAACTTCTTAATGACTTTGAAGACTAGGTTTAGATGGTAAATTATTATATTATTGGAAATCTGCTGCAGAATACGGCATTGTGGGGACAGCCGAGCTGATTGGAACCTGCTCCCTTTCTCTTCCCACCCCCAGCTCCATCCTGCACCTTAGGGGTCTATGCACACCTGTGTGGACATCCCACCCTCACATCCAACCTCTATTCACATTCCCCGCCACCATCTTGTGTGACCACTCAGCCTGCTCTAAAGCAGGGATGCTGGGAAGATGCCCACATCTAAGCTTGCAATCATTTTTGGCAGAAATCGGGGGCCCCAAGTACCCAGAAAATGTTCTAGAAAGGGACATGTGTGGGTGGCCATGGATTCCTTCCTCCCTAGGGAAGAGCACAGTTGGAGGACTGGAGCAGGGCCCCCTAAAGCCTGGAGGAGGACTGGAGCCAGGCCCCCTAAAGCCTGGAGGAGGACTGGAGCAGGGCCCCCTAAAGCACTGGACCCAAGATAGCGCCCCTCTTGCCCAGGTCCAAGGGCTGTACTAGTGGTATCCGCTGTCATCATAGCATTCATTACTGATGAATTTGATTGTGATGTTGGAATCCTCTAGTCATAAGGTCTTGAGAGCAAGACAGTAAGACATTTTGGTGGTTTTGACTCTTCACTGGGGGGACCTGAGATGTTGGATTTGAGGCTTGGAATAAAGTCATCTTGGGTGCATATGGCAACTGCAGGCTGCTTTTCCAGAAGCTTAGCATGCAGCCTCAAGAAACATGTCCCTCCACGCTGCTCTTGCCAGGCCTGCACCTGCTGACCTAAGAAGGGAATGCAGGTGGCTAAGAGAGGCAGTGCATGCAGGGGTCAGAGCACCTGTGGCCAAATCCCACTCTGTCAGTGACAGACTGCATCCCCCCGGCAAGTTACTCCCAGACCCAAACCAGCTCTCTCAATGGCAAAATGGAAATGATGGAATCGTAAAGACTAGGTAGTAATGGTACCTGCCTCATACAATCTGAGTGGTTTATAGGAGGAAATCCGCATAAAGGCTTGGTCCAGCATCTCATACAGAGAATGCCTCTAATACACATGAACTATGAGCAGAACCAAGAGCACAGGCTTTGGAGTCCAATAGCCACAAGTCTTTTTGGGCTCAGTTGCTTCCTGTAATCTACCTACTTTCTCTGAGCCTCAGTTTCCTTATCTACAAAACTGGGATGATAGTGGTTCTTACCTGGAGTTGTAAGGATGTGTACATAGACCTCAGGTTTGTGGGGTAGCTAGTGTGGCAAACCATTTGCTTGCTCTTTCAACCAATACCTATGCTGGCTGTCCCACTGCTATGTGCCGGGTATGGTTCTTTTTTTTTTTTTTTTTTTTTTTTTTTTGAGACAGAGTCTCGCTCTGTCACCCAGGCTGGAGTGCAGTGGCACAATCTCGGCTAACTGCAACCTCCGCCTCCTGGGTTCAAGCAATTCTCCTGCCTCAGCCTCCTGAGTAGCTGGGATTACAGGCATGAGCCACCACACCCAGCTAATTTTTGTATTTTTACTAGAGATGGGGTTTCACCATGTTGGCCAGGATGGTCTCAATCTCCTGACCTCATGATCCGCCCGCCTCAGCCTCCCGAAGTGCTGGGATTACAGGCATGAGCCACCACACCCGACCATGCTGGACATGGTTCTAAATGCTGGGCACATGAGCTGCCCAAGTCTGCCCTTGGGGAGTTCAAGTTCTAGTCCAGGAAGGAAAACAATAAACACGTGCACACACACATAGATCAGATCGTGGTATGAGCTGTGCAGAAAATAATACAGGGTGGTGTGATAAGGCTGACACTGAGGAAGTGATGTTTGAGCGGAGACCCAAATGACACTTTTGGAGATGTGGGAGACCCTAAACTGGTGTGTAGCCTTGTCGCTGTTAATAACGGCAATAACTTGAGGCCCAATGGTGAGTCAGAGAGCTCTAAATCATTGCCTATTGTTTGTGCAGTGTCACGTCTCAAATGGCATTTCCCCAGTTGAGCTGTGGCTCCTGGTCAGTTTATTTTCTTGGGCCTGACTGCACATCCTCCCCACTCCCAGGTCCCCCGTATTCTCAATGTTTTATAAAAATGTTATATGCAGGCAGTAAAGGACTGTTTTAACTGGACATCTTTTAAAGCTTCTCTTCTTCCCAAGAATCACGTTCACTCCAAAATTCTTTGGTACAGCCAGCAGAAATGACTGCCCCTCCCCTGCTCACTCGTTTATTCTGTGAAGGAACCCTGGCCCCTGTGCCACGCAGGGTTCGTGCCTTCTAAGGAAACAGCTGAACCTGCTGACCAGCATGAATCACCTGAGGCAGACAGAAGGAATAAAGCAGACTCATTACATGGGAATTCATTCACTAGAACCTACTAGAACAAGGGTCTAGTGCTATTTCCCCAGCTTAGGGTACCACGTCCCCAGGACTCTTGGAGGTACATATTATGACCTTGGCGGGGGCCAAAACCCAGTTGGGTTCAGGCCTTTGAGTCTCAGTAGTGGTGCTCCTGGGGTAGGGAGCAGGCCACGGCAGCAATTCCAACCCCACGTAGATCTCAGCTGAATCTGTGGCCAGGCTGGGGAGGTGCTGACTTTAGATTGTGTGTCTTGCATCTAAAACTCCCAGGGGGAGCAGTATGTGCACCGAGGGTCACAGACCATAGATGGGGCTCTCACAGGAGCTGAGGTTACCATGGAGTTCTGGAAGATGCCACTCACTTCTCCGCTGGCCCAGGGTCTCTGTGAGAAGGTAGCCCTCCTGAGTCAGGGGTCTCTTCCACTGGAGACTGCAATGCTGGGGAGCAGAGGGGTGACCCAGAGTCTCCTCTAGGCCGAAGGGGAGAAGAGTGGAGAAAGAGAGTGGGAGAGTAGGCAAGAAGGGAGGAGGTTAGGAGGCGGGAGAAGGGGGAAGCAGGACTCAGCCCAAAAGCCACCCAATCATAGGCCTTCTACGATGTGATGGTTAATTTTGTGTCAACCTGACTGGGCCATGGGGTGCCCAGATATTTGGTTAAACTATTTCCAAGTGTGTCTGTGTGTTTTTGGATGGGATTAACATTTGAACAGGTGGACTGAGTAAAGCAGATCTCATCTAATCCAATAAGGGCCTGAATACAACAAAAAGGCGGAGGAAGGAAGAATCCACTGTTTTTCTACCTGACTGCTGAGCTGAGTCTTCTCCTTCCCTTGGCCTGGGACTACACCATCAGCTCTCCTGTCTCCAGCTCAGCAACTGCAGATCATGGACTTCTCAGCCTCCATCATCTCCTGAGCCAATTCCTTACAATAAATCTCTTTGTCTGTCTGCTGTTGGTTCTGTTTCTCTGGAGAACCCTAACACACCCCACTGCCTCCGCTGGAGTGTCTTCTCCCAGTGACTCTCTGTCAACGGACCTCGTTTATTTCCTTCATGATACTTTACCTGCAATGGTAGTTTTGTTTCCCTGGTTTGTGTGTGTGTGTGTGTGTGTGTTCTACCCATAAGAATGTAAAGCACAAGAGAGCAGGGAACCTGTGTTTCCTATCCAATGCATAGCCACAGTGCCTGCACCAGTACCTGGCACTTAGCAAGCACTCAATAGCTATTTATGAGGGCAAAGATGGAAGGGAGCAATGGAGGAAAGAAACAGGAACATATGATAGGAAACAATGGAGAAATGATTCTCAAAAATATCTCGAGAGTTGGTGTGAGCCCCTCATCCAAGTCTTAGCCCCCAGCCTCATCCAATGCTGCTAACACAAGCTATCTTGTATTAGCGCACTGGGGCGTAAGACTTGTTTGTTTCGTATTGTCTCTGAACCAAAGTGCTGCATTCCACATCCTGGAAAACACTGCCTGTCATAGCCTGGGCACCAAAGCAACGTCACATACACCCTAAGGGCCACTGATGGGAGTTTTTCAGAGGCTAAGTCCCAGTGTTTTGTTTTGTTTTGTTTGTTTGTTTAACCATTTGGTTGATCCAATGCAACATGCTGCGTGGAATACTGGCCTCCAGGCAAGTTTACCCAAAGATCTGGAGATGATGAGTCCAGAACTGTGCCAACATAGAGAGTAGCTGGGAAGGGACTCAGGAAGCGGGTGATGGAGAACAACCTGTCTGTACTTCAGAAGGAAAAATGATGCTGAGCAGAGAGACCATCACAACGGTACAAAGCAACTAATTCTTCCTCTACAAGTCGCTACTGCTTAGGATAAAGATCAGGGTTTGAGTTATGTCAACTCAAAGTTTTCCCAACAAGCTTACCAAAATTAACAACAGACACCCTCTGGCCAGTTCTTAGCTTCTTCATGGGTCCATTTCAGCCACTATAACAGAATACCAGAGATTGAGTGGCTTACAAACAACAGATATTTATTTATTTCTCCCAGTTCTGGAAGCTGGAAGTCTGAGATCTGGGTGCCAGCATGGTTGGGTTCTGGTGAGGGCCTGCTTCTCGGTTCATGGGCGGCTGATTTCTTGCTGCATCCTCAAGTGTTGGAGGGGTGAAGGAGTTCTCTGGGGCCACCTTTCATGAGGGCACTAATCCCATCATTTGGGCCCCATCCTCATGACATCATCTAAACCTAATCACCTCCCCAAAGCCCCACCTCCAAATACCATCACATTGGGGATTAAGTTTCAACATATAAAATTTGGGGGGAAATAAACATTGTGTCTATTGCACACGAGTTTATTAGTTCTCAGTATAACATCCCAAGGTTGCTGAGGCCTATTATATAAAGATCAAAGTTCTCGCTCTTGTGGTGAATGACCCGAATTTGAATCATTTGAATTTGAAGGAAGGCAGATGCTTCATGATCTCCCAGTACAGGTCAGAAAAAGAGTGGCGCAAAATCGTCTTTGCCATTGAAAAGCTACCAGTCTTCATATCTCCTGGGGGAGGCTTTTAGTCATCAGCTATGAAGCCCGACTGGGTCATCCTCTCCCCCAACACACACCTCAATCTGAGAGGCAGGTTATGCTCCAGGAATAATTCCCTCCATCCTTCCTGGGCTTCTCTGCTCTGTTGATTCTAAACTCTGAGATTGGTGGTCCCAGCAGGTGTACCCAGGGGCCAAGACACGGAACAGGCTCTGTTCCGTTCACGGACAGTGGCCAGTGCTTTTCCATTTGCAGCATTTCCCTCTCTTCTTGGAGAGAGCTTCTGGTTCGGTGCTGGAGAGTAAGGAGCGGGAGGGAGGAGGTGGCTCACTCATCCTCGTCCTCGTCTTCATCCTCTGCATCTTTGTTGGGTGCACACCTCTGGAAGCACTGCACCACAGTGGCCAGGAAGAAGCTGGAGATGATGGCCGCGATGGACACAGCCACACCGGAGAAGATGATGATGAAGAGGTCTGTGAGCGACAGGCTGAACCTACACTCGCTGAAGCTGGCCTCCGACAGCTCGCGCAGGGATATCCTCCTGCTCTCCATGGGCAGGGAGCACTGGATTTCATCAAGGCCTGAGAAAAGGCAGGCAGAGGAGAGAGGGGTTTAGACTGCAGCTCAAGGTTGCCTAAAAGTTGACAAGGCCGGTGCTTACAAAGCTAGCAATATGCAAGCATCCTCCCAAAAATAAAGGGGGGAAAAAGACTAATTTAAATGGAATTTAAACTATAAAAAAAAAGCCTTAGAGTGATCACCATGGGAAAAACTGGAACGTGCTGGTCTTCACTGACCTATTTTCAGGGTTTTTTTTTTGTTTTTTTTTTTTTGAGACGGAGTCTGGCTCTGTCGCCCAGGCTGGAGTGCGGTGGCGCGATCTCGCCTCACTGCAAGCTCTGCCTCCCGGGTTCACGCCATTCTCCCGTCTCAGCCTCCCGAGTAGCTGGGACTACAGGCACCTGCCGGCACGACCGGCTAATTTTTGGTATTTTTCGTAGAGACAGAGTTTTACCGTATTCGCCAGGATGGTCTCAATCTCCTGACCTTGTGATCTGCCCGCCTTGGCCTCCCAAAGTTCTGGGATTACAGGTGTGAGCCACCGCGCCCGGCCTCTTTCTGTTTTGCTTTGTTTTGCTTTGTTTTGTTTTTATGAGATGGAGTCTCCGTCGCCCAGGCCGGAGTGCAATGGCATGATCTCGGCTCACCTCAACCTCCACCTCCTGGGTTCAAGTGATTCTCCTGCCTCAGCCTCCCGAGTAGCTGGGATTACAGGCGTGCACCACCACACCTAATTTTAGTATTTTTAGTAAAGACAGCGTTTCACCATGTTGGCCAGGCTGGTCTTGAACTCCTGACCTCAGGTGATCCACTCACCTCGGCCTCCGAAAGTGCTGGAATTACAGGCCTGAGCCACTGCGCCCAGCCAGGTTTAGTACTCTTTTGATTTTGAATTACTCAGTGCGGGGATGGAAGGGCACCATTATCTGTTTCAGGTTTAGGACCTCTGTAGACCCTAATCCAGACCCGGCTAGTAGCAGGGAGTGGAGGTTGGGGCAGATACAGTGGGATGGGTCAGTGCCAATTAGCGGATGGACCCACCACTTGGTAGTGCCATTTTCCAAGTTAGATACTGTCCTCCTTTTCACTGTCCTCTGAGTGGAAGTGAAAGGGGAGTTAGCATGGCATTGTGGGAACCCCACAACCCCGAAAGGATTTTCCCTTGACAGGGGTGGAGAACATAAGGATGTATCTGAAGGTGGCCTTCAAATAGTACTTGGTACTTGGAAGCTTGGAGGAAGCTTCCATGTGCTTAGGAGTCACCTAAAGACTGTTAAAATGCAGGTTCCGAGGCACCACCCATGGGGAATCTGATTCAGTAGGTCTGGGGTGGGGCCCCAAACTCTGTATGTTTAATAAGCATTTTTAATAACCAGGTGTTTCTGATGCTGTGTGAATCCTGAGGCCCACTTCAAGAAGCATTATTTTCTAGTTGTCAAGAGGAGGATGGGAAGGGATTTGGGAACTTCTAGGACACTCACTTCCACTAGGACCAGAGAAGCCCCCTTTTTTTTTTTCTTAATTTATGTACTTACTTATTTTTGAGACAGAGTCTCGCTCTGTTGCCCAGGCTGGAGTGCAGTGGCACGATCAGGGCCCACCACAACCTCCACCTCCTGGGTTCAAGTGATTCTTGTGCCTCAGCCTCCCGAGTAGCTGGGATCACAGGTGTGCGCCACCACACCCAGCTAATTTTTGTATTGTTAGTAGAGATGAAGTTTCACCATGTTGGCCAGGCTGGTCTCAAACTCCTGGCCTGAAGTGATCTGCCCACCTCGGCCTCCCAAAGTGCTGGAATGACAGGTGTGAGCCACTGCACCTGGCCTCAGAGGAGCCCTTCAAAACTGTGTGTTGCATGTTAGGATTGTCTTCCCAAGTTCACTTGAAGAGTGTTTGACTAATTTATGAAGATGTTTCAAACCCTCCAGCCTAGAAAAAGACCACAAGTGAGTATGTGCTAAGCAAGAACTTTATAATTACTAACATATACATGCTACGTAGACCTTACCACAGGCCAGGCACTGCTCTAAGCATCTGGCTATATCGATTCATTTAATCCTTCCAACCACTCCATGGGGGTATGTTCCATTATCATCCCCATTTTACAGACAGGGGAACAGGCTCAGAGTGGGAATGTAACTTGCCCAAAGCTGTACAGCTAGTAAGTGGCTGAGCCTGGATTACAAGTCAAGCAATCTGTCTCCAGAGACCTGGCCTGTAGCCACTATGTCTCCAAAAGGAAGAGAAAGGAGAAGAAAGCCAAGAAGAGAAGCGCCAGGGATGCAGGTGATGCGGACACAGGAAAGTGATGCTTTCTTGCCATGGCTGCCATCACATGACAGTGACAGAAGCTGCCAGTCAGCTGGTGGTGTCCTAGCATAATGGGCTTATAACATTTTAGAGACACCTCCCGAGGACGGTTCCCTTATCACTAAACTACCGCTTTTAGGGAATCCCACCGGCCACCACGTGCGGTAGAAGGCAGCTTTGAGAATGACAGACAGGTGGAGTCTGTACCCTTCATCTACTCATATGAATCAAAAGGGAGACCTGCCTGAGAGGTGAGAAACTGGGCACCATGAGAGGTGGCTCTCCATATGCTCATTTATTCATTTAATAAGATGTACTGGCTGGGTGTGGAGGCTCATGCCTGTAATCTCAGCACTTTGGGAGGCCGAGGTGGATGGATCACTTAAGGTCAGGAGTTCGGGACCAGCCTGGCCAATGTGGTGAAACCCTGTTTCTACTAAAAAATACAAAAATTAGCCAGGCATGGTGGTGTGTGGCTGTAATTCCAGCTACTCAGGAGGCTGAGGGACGAGAATCACTTGAACCCGGGAGGCGGAGGTTGCAGTGAGCCGAGATCGCGCCACTGCACTCCAGCCTGGGTGACAGAGTGAGACTCCATCTCAAAAAAAAAGGAAGTATTGAAGATGGGGTTTCACCATGTTGCCCAGGCTTGAACTTGTACTTTTCCTGGGCCAAGGGGTTGGTGATATACAAGGCAACTAAGTCCTCTACCCCTCAGAGAGTGTAAATTCTAGTTCAACAAGATAGACATTCATTTATGCCACCGATGTTTTTGAGTATTTGCCATGTACTAGGCCCTGGGGATACAGCAGGAAACAAAACAAAGCCTTTATGCAGCTTACATTTTAGACAATAAATGAATAGTTCAAGACATATGTAAAATGTGTAGGATGAAACAGCAGGGTAGAATGATAAAGAAAGTCTGGGACAAATAATTGTCTTTAGAAGGGATGGCCAGGAGGTATTATTTCAGTTAAGGTTGAAAGGATGAGATGAACCAGCCATGAGAAGAACACTCTAGGCAGAGACAAGAAGCTGGGAAAGAGGCCGGGTGTGGTGGCTCATGTGTACAATCCCAGCACTTTGGGAGGCCAAGATGAGAGACTCACTTAAGCTCAGGAGTTCGAGACCAGCCTGGGCAACACAGCAAGACCCTGTATCCACAAAAAATTTAAAATTTAGCCAGGTGTGGTGGTACACACCTGTAGTTCAAGCTACTCAGGAGGCTGAGGCAGGAGGATCATTTGAGCCTGGAAGACTGAGGCTATGATCATGACACTGCACTCTAGCCCAGACAACACAGTGAGACTCTGTGTCAAAAAAAAAAAAAAAAAAAAAAATGTTAGGAAAGAGCTCAGCATTTGGGGAACACAATGTAGCCAGGGGTAGCTTAGTGAACATAGGATAATTTAGCATTAGCTTAAGTGAGAAACACAGCATGTGTTGAGATGAAGCCCCTGATGGTTAAGGTCTCTGAATAAATATTATGAACAGAGCACCCCTCCCCATCCCTATTACCAGCCCTCCTTGGACATGAACCAAAGAAATAGCTTATGTGGTACAGAGCTGCTGAAGACTGTTTGTTACCAAGCATAATCATCCTGACTGATACACAATACAAGCTATGTTCAAATTCAAATGATGCCCATGATTTTACAAACCTCAGTAATAAGAGAATGAATGGTATTAGAATGCATAAAGAGCTCAGATCTTTTGTTTCTGATCTGGAAGAGGAGAGAAAAATAAAGTAGTAGTAACTAATGGTCATGTTGCACTTACTATGTGCAGATCTTGTTCTAATTGCTACACACGTTTTTACTCACAACAATCTTATGAGGTTAAGTACTGTTATTATGCCCATTTCATGAATGAGAAAACTGAGAGCATTTGCATAGCTTGACTTTAGCAATACAGCTTCACAGTGATGAAGCCAGGATTTGAACTCAGCCATTTGGCTGTGGAAGCTTACTCTTATCCTTTGATTAACAAGGTGCCCTTTTCCCAGTGAGAAGAGCCAGAGAGATGCAAGGCCGCCATGTTGACATGAAGCTCAACTGCCTTCAGCCACGGCGTGCCTCTGGCTTCGTTCAACTCTCAGGAAAACCTTCACCTACTCTCTTTTTTAGTGCTTCCAGGTTTCAAAAAGCTGACCCTTAACCCATTTCCAGCATCATGTGAAAATTGAAATGATGTCTTCACATCTCGCTAATTAGCAGGCTTCTGTCCTGCAAAAAGCAACCCTGCTAATTACACAGCAAGCCTGCAACCACCCTGGGGGGGTTTGTGTGTCTTTTCTTCTCCATCTCAGAAACTGAAGATGGAGGAATAGTGTCTGAGCATCCTCCTTCCTTCTGTCCTGCGCCATCTTTTATGTAGTCTACAGCCAACCCATCGATGCTTCTGTCCCATGGGAACCATTGCCTAGCAACAAGACTCTGCCGTTCCCTTCTTTGCCGGAATCAGTGTCTGCTTTATATACCCAAGGAATTAGCTGGACCAGAGCTCTGCAGGCCTCCTCAATTTACACTTGATTACTGTTTTTGACTGGTTCTTTTTCTTAAAGAGGCCAAACTTCTGCCTACTTCTGAGAATTTTAAATGTATTTGAATAAAACAGGAGAGATTTATCTTTTCAAAAATAAAAATAAAAACAGGAGCACTTTAAAACAAAGTTACACTGGGCTTTTTTTTTTTTTTTTTTTTTTTTTGCAGACACTGATGTCTTCAATGAAAAAATGGAAAAATAGCAATCAACCTGCCTCCTAACAGCCCACCCCAGCCAAAAACGTTACGAAAATAAATAAGATGGACACCAACAGACTGTGTGAAGCACAGACAGTTTCTAAAGCCAGCAGATTATCTGCAGCCTCCAAACAAGTGACAGATCATTATTTAGCTGGAGAAATTTTCTAGAAATCCTCATCTTCAGGAAGCGGTATCAACCGGAAAACAACCACAACCCAACAACGTAAGCCCACAGCGCCTGCCGTTTAAATCCAACCTTTGCAAGCCACGACTTCCCAAATCAGTTCTGGTGCCTTGAGACTCATCTTGGCATCTTTGCAAAGTGACAGTTTTAGAAAATGTCATCTCACATTTCTGTGTGGCTAGAAGAAATGGACTTGTTTGGAAAATGGTGCACACAAGCCCACCGGGGTGGGGACTTTGGAACGGCAGTGCTTAGTGGAGCTTTCATAATAAGATCCACTGACTTGATGAGCTTTCATAGCTCACAAAGGGCAGAGAAATACGAAGAGTTGGACAAAGAGAGTCTGCCAGGCAGACAGAGCCCAGCACAAGGCTGAGGGGGGTATTGCTACAAAAGCTGTCTAGAAAGGCTGTGAAGCCAACAGCACAACTCTGGACTTGGCATAGGCAGATTCCAGGGTCCCGTCTTCTCCCCTAGCGGACCCTTGGTTAGACCAAGGTTTCTCAACTTGGCCATTACTGACATTTGGGACAGGATCATTTTTTGACATAAGGCCTGTCCTGTGTCCTGTAGGATGTTTAGCAGCATCCCTGCTGGCCTCCACCCACCAGATGCCAGCAGCACACCCCACCCAGTGTGACAATCAAAACTGTCTCCAGTCCCGGTGCAGTGGCTCATGCCTGTAATCCTAGTACTTTGGGAGGCCAAGGCGAGTGGATCACCTGAGGTCAGGAGTTCGAGACCACCCTGGCCAACATGGCGAAACCCTGTCTGTACTAAAAATACAAAAATTAGCTGGGCATAGTGGCACATGCCTGTAATCCCAACTACCTGGGAGGCTGAGGCAAGAGAATTGCTTGAACCCAGGAGGTGGAGGCTGCAGTGAGCTGAGATCATACCACTGCACTCCAGTCTGGATAACAAGAGCGAAACTCCGTCTCAAAAAAAAAAAAAAAAAAAAAAAAAAAAAAACTGTCTCTAGACACTGCTATATGTCTCCTGGATTGGGAAGGACAAAGTCACCTCAGTTGAGGATCACTGCTTTAGACTGAAATGCTCTACTAAGTATGCAGCTATTGTGTAGACTTTTAAATTTTTTTTTAAAGATGGGGTCTCGCTATATGCCCAGTGATATGGTTTGGCTGCGTCCTTACCCACATCTCACCTTGAATTATAATAATCCCCAACTGTTACGGTGGAGACAATTGAATCATGGGGTTGGTAGGTTTCCCTCGGACTGTTCTCCTGGTAGTGAATAAGTCTCACTACCATGACATTTTTATAAAGGGGAGTTCTCCTCTACCTGTGCTCTTGCCTGCCACCACGTAAGACATGAGTTTGCTCCTCATTCGCCTTCCACCATGATTGTGAGGCCTCCCCAGCCATGTGGAACTATGAGTCCATTAAACCTCTTTCCTTTATAAATCACCCAGTCTCAGGTATGTCTTTATTAGCAGCATGAGAACAGACTAATACACCCAGGCTGGTCTCGAACTGCTGTCCTCCAGCCAGCCTCCCACCTCAGCTTCCCAAAGCTCTGAGATTAAAGGCATGAGCCACCAGGCCCAGCCATTAGGTGGCTATTATGGACTAAACATTTAGATCCCCAAAATGCAGATGTGGAAGCCCTAGCCCCCAGTGTGATGGTAGTTGGAGGTGAGGCCTCTGGGAGGCAGTGAGGGTTAGATGAGATTAGGTAATTAGGGTGTGGACGTCCTGATGGGATTAGTGTTCTTCCTCCCCACCCCCGCAAAAGATGGACTCTCACTCTGGAGTGCAGTGGCGCGATCTCGACTCACCACAACCTCTGCTTCCTGGGTTCAAGCGATTCTCCTGCCTCAGCCTCCCGAGTAGCTGGGATTACAGGTGTGCGCCACAAGGCCCCGTTAATTTTTTTTTGTAGTTTTAGTGGAGACGGGGTTTCACCATGTTGGCCAGACTGGTCTCAAACTCCTGACCTCAAATGATCCACCCACCTTGGCCTCCCAAAGTGCTGGGACTACAGATGTGAGACACCACGTCTGGCCAGGGATTAGTGTTCTTATGGTGTTTTTGTTTGTTTGTTTTTTGTTTTTGTTTTTGTTTTTTTTGAGATGGAGTCTCGCTCTGTCACCCAGGCTGGAGTAGAGTGGCGCAATCTTGGCTCACTGCAAGCTCCACCTCCCGGGTTCACGCCATTCTCCTGCTTCAGCCTCCAGAGTAGCTGGGACTACAGGCACCCACCACCATGCCTGGCTAATTTTTTTTGTATTTTTTTAGTAGAGACGGGGTTTCACCATGTTAGCCAGGATAGTCTCGATCTCCTGACCTCGTGATCCGTCCGCCTCGGCCTCCCAAAGTGCTGGGATTACAGGCGTGAGCCACTGTACCCGGCTAATGTATTCTTATAAGAGACACCAGAGAGCTCTCCCAATCTGTCTCTGTCTCTTTGTTTCTCTCTCTCTCTCTCTCTCTCTGCCATGTGAGGACCCAGCAAGAAGGCGACCATCTGCAAGCCAGGAAGAGGGCCCTCTCCAGAGACGGAGAGGACCCTCTCCCAGCCCTGCTGGTATCCTGATCTCAGACTTCCACCTTCCAGAACTGTGAGGAAATAAATGCCTGCTTGTTAAGCCACCAATCTATGGTGTTTTCTTATGGCAGCCTGAGAAGACTAAGATAGTAACCTTCTAAGACAGACCTATTTTTAGTCAATAAATAGACATTTAGTTATTAAATGGCTTCCTTTAATTCATGTATTTAGCGAAACAGGTGAGGCTTCATGCTACATGCCATTCAGGATACAAAAGGAAGGAAGGGAGGATGGAAGGGAGGCAGGGAGAGAAGGAGGAAGAGAGAGAGACAGAGAGAGGTGGCCCTGGCCTCATGGAGCTTAGGTCTTACAGAAGAAGCATCAGGACACAGGCACAAAAGAGAACATTTAAAGTAGAAAGTGCAAAGCCCTGCCAGGCACAGCGGCTCACGCCTGTAATCCCAGCACTTTGGGAAGCCGAGGCTGGTGGATAGCCTGAACTCAGGAGTTCGAGACCACCCCGGGCAACATGGTGAAACCCCGTCTCTACTAAAAATACCAAAAAAAACTAACCAGGTATGGTGGCACACGCCTCTAGTCCCAGCTGCTTGGGAGGCTGAGACAGGAGCATCTCTTGAGCCCCAGAGGCAAAGGTTGCAGTGAGCCGAGATCGCGCCACTGCACTCCAGCTTGGGCTACCAAGTAAGACTCCGTCTCAGAAAAAAGAAAAAAGAAAGTGCAAAGCCCCACAGGAGAGGTCAAGGGCAAGCCCAGAGGGGGCTTTGGGGGCTGGATCAGCAGGACAGTGGAAGGGTGGGCTGGCAGGTGGCATGTGGAGGTAAGGATGGGATCCCTGCAATGTTCCTGCTTGACCTTGGAATGTTCTTTTCCCGACCCGTCCCTTCAGCTGTCTAAGTTAAGAATAGCGAACGAAAGCCAATACTTCACAGCACCTGGTGTGTGCCTGGCACACTTGAAGCTTCACAGAACGTACTCATCTTGTTTATTCCTCAGGCCAACCCGATCGGAGGCCACTGCAAATATCCACATCTTACGGCTGACCAAACTGAGGCACAGAGAGGGCAAGTCACTTGCCCGGGGCCATGCAGCAGGGAAATACCAGAGCTGGGCCTGACCCCAGCTGGTCTGGCTCTGCAGCTTGGCCACTGCATCGTGCCTCCCATTCTCCCAGGCACGAGACCCAGGGCTGCACCAGCCTGGCCCAGCCCCTCCCAACAAGCCCCTTCGAGGCACAGTATCTTTTTAATTTTATTAATTAATTTATTTAATTTTGAGATAGAGTCTTGCTCTGTAGCCCAGGCTGGAGTGCCGTGGTGTGATCTTGGCTCACCAGAACCTCTGCCTCCCGAGCTCAGGCAATTCTCCTGCCTCAGCCTCCCGAGTAACTGGGATTACAGGTGCACGCCACCACCCCCAGCTAATTTTTGTATTTTTAGTACAGATGGGGTTTCACCATATTGGCCAGGCTGGTCTCGAACTCCTGACCTCAGGTGATCCACCTGCCTCGGCCTCCCAAAGTGCTGGGTGAAGCCATGGGGCATCCAGGGAGCACAGTTTCTGGAAACCCTTGTCAGAAGGGCTTCCTGGATGCCCCGAAAAACAGAATGGAGAGATGCTGCCCATGTTAGGGTTAGGACGGACCCCAGGCTGGGCCACTGTACCTCCTGGTGCCTGTGTGACCCTGGGCCAGGCCTAGCCACCCTGAGTGCCACCTGGAGGTGACACTGTGAACATGAAACAAGGGAATATCTGAAAAGCTCTCACCACAGTACCTGACCACACACGTACTCAAGAACCCTGTGGTTAGCATTGTTCAGATTTTTGAAATTGCAGACTGAGCCTGCATCTGACTCCAGATATATGAGGATGGTGCCCGTGTTAGGGTGCTCCAGAGAAACAGAACCAACAGGGAGGAGAGGAGCGGGGAGTGGAGGAGCAGGGAGGAGTGCGGAGGTGAGGGGAGGAGAGGGGAGAGGGAGCGAACACGCGTGTGCGTGTGCGCGCGCGCGTGTGTGTGTGTAGAGAGATTTATTATAAGTACCTCTAGTCATTCCTCTGCTCAACCACCCTCAGTGGCTCCCCATCTCTCTTAAAATGAAATCCACAGTCCATATCATCCCTGCTAAACCCCTCCACTCTGCCTTGCTCGCCATTCCTCAAACACCCCGGCAGAGGCCGTGCCCTCGCGGCCTCTGCACCTGCCTGCTCTGCCTGGCTCACTCCTTCCCTTTCTTCAGGCGACTCTAGGCGGTCACCTTCTCAAAGAGGCCTCCCTGCCTCCATTCAAAGCAGGTGTTCTCCCCACCCCATCATCCTCCATCTCCCCCTTCCTTCTTTAGTTTTCTCTGCGTAGGTATTTATTTTCTGCCTCCCTGCTCCTCCCCCACCCCCAGGTCGGCTATGTGAGGTCCAGCATTTTGTTTTGTTCCCTGCTGTATACCTAGGACTAGAACTTGTAAATGATATTTTTGAATCAACCTATGAATAAAGACAGGATCAGAGAACATGGCTTAGATGTGTGGCCACAAAGGAGTTCTGAAGCCAGCTCCCCTATCAGACAGGTGGATCCCCAGTGGCCGATGGTGCTGGACCGGCACAGGCCCCTGCCTTCCAGGACAAAAGTTCTTTTCCCCAAATTCACCAGCAGGTAACTTGCAACTCTCTGGAGGAGAGAGAAGCTGTGTATGTTTTCATGCTTTCCTCTCTTGGGAGGCGGAAATTCTCATTGATCTTTGGAAACAGAGTGGAGATGCATCAGCCAGCCTCTCCTGCAGCCTCACCATAGGCCAGATATTCTTCTAAGCACCCTGCATTGCCTGCACGCCTTTCGTCTACAAAACAAATTCTGCGGCTGGTCCTGGGAGGATCCTGGTTTGCAGATAAGCAAACTGAACAGTTATGTTACCTGCTTGAGGTTATCCAGCTAAGAATGGAAGAGCCAAGATCTAGAATCAGGTGATCTCACTCTAGTGCCTATGCAGTTAGCCAGTACCCTTTCCTGTTGCCTTAAGAATGCTTGCACAGGCCGGGCGCAGTGGCTCACACCTGTAATCCCAGCACTTTGGGAGGCTGAGGCAGGCAGATCACTTGAGGTCAGGAGTTCAAGACCAGCCTGACCAACATAGAGAAACCCCGTCTCTACCAAAAATACCCAAAAATACAAAATTAGCCAGGCATGATGGTGCATGCCTGTAATCCCAACTACTCAGGTGGCTGAGACAGGAGAATCGCTTGAACCCGAGAGGCAGAGGTTGTGATGAGCCGAGACTGCGCCACTGTACTCCAGCCTAGGCAACAAAAGCAAAACCTCGTCTTAAAAAAAAAGAAGAAGAATGCTTGCACAAGTTATTGCCAGGACACTAAGACCCAGAGGGTCCTATAATGATGCCAAAGCTGCACAATGTCTTGTCAACCTGGTTTGGGGCCCATGCTACCTCCATTGGTGGCCTGAGCCTGGAGTACTCAGGGCAAAGAGCACTAAAAGGTCATTCTAGGAGGGTTGAATGCTGTGTTTGTTTTTTGGGCTGCTGTTACAAATTACCACAAACTGAGGGGCTTAAAACAAATTTATTATCTCATAGTTTTAGAGGCCAGGATTCTGAAATCAAGGTGTCAGCCAGGCTGGGCTCCCTCCGAAGGCTCTGGGGAGAATCCTTCCTGGACTCCTCCAGCTTCTGGTGGTTCCTCTTTTTTTTTTTTTTTTTTGAGATGGAGTCTCGCTGTGTCCCCAGGCTGAGAGTGCAGTGGTGCAATCTAAGCTCACTGCAACCTTTGCCTCCCGGGTTCAAGCGATTCTCCTGCCTCAGCCTCCCGAGTAGGTGGGATTACAGGTGCCTGCCACCACGCCCAGCTAATTTTTGTATTTTTAGTAGAGATGGGGTTTCATCATGTTGGCCAGGCTGGTCTCAAACTCTTCTGGTGGTTCTTGACATCCTTTGGCTTATGCCTGCCTCTCCCTCTGTCTCCACACGGCCTCTGCTCTGAGTCTCCAATTTGCAAGTCTCCCTCTGCCTTTCCCTTACAAGGACATCTGCCATTGGATTTGGGACAGTCCTACCCTCAATCCAGGATGACCTCATCTCCAGATCCTTCATTTAATTACATTTGTAAAGACCCTTTTTCCAAAAACAGGTCACATTCATAGGCGCCAAGGCTTAGGACTTGGACAAGCCTTTTCAGGGGATGCAGTTCAACCCACTATAGGTATCACATATTTCATAGCCACCTGTTGCCCCCTGGCTTCTCCCCCTTCATCTCTCCTGAGGCAAATTCCCAACTTCTTTTGGGGCAATCACTTCTCACCCATTAAATATGTCTTGGTGCCCTTCCTTCCTTCCTTTCCTTCCTTCCTTCCTTCCTTCCTTCCTTCCATCTTTCTTTCTTTCTTTTTCTTTTTTTTGAGACAGGGTCTCACTCTGTCACCCAGGCTGGAGTGCAGCGGCATGGTCATGGCTCACTGCAACCTCCACCTCCTGGGTTCAACCAATCTTCCCACCTCAGTCTCTCAAGTAACTGGGGCTACAGGCACGCGCAACCACACCGGGCTAATTTTTGTATTTTTAGTAGAGACGAGATTTCGCCATGTTGCCCAGGCTGGTCTTGAACTCCCAGACTCAAGTGATCCACCTGCCTCAACCTCCTAAAGTGCTGGGATTACAGGTGTGAGCCACTGCACCTAGCTTAACTTTCTTAAAATGTGTGGCCCTCTCCTGGCATAGAGGTTGGTACCCAACCCACACTGAGCCAGAGTCTGTCTGTCCCAGGACAGTGAGTCTTGGGTGGATTGACTGAATAGAAGGCTGGAACCCGTTCAGTCCAGCCAGCAGCCCCGCCCTGGAGAAACTGTCCATTCGTTCTGCATTCTCCACCTGCAGAGCTACCCCATTCTCTTCTGAGCCTGCCTCTCCAGGCTTCTTTTCAGTTCTGTGAACTATCTGACATCCCTGCAACAAATTCCTTCCCTCCCTACATTAGACAGAGTTGGCTTCTGTTTATGCTCAAGACACCCAACCGATGGATTCTAGGACAATGGAATTCAAGAACGAGTTGGGCTCCTGTCCTAACTGTCAGCCTTTGTCCCACAGCCACAGATCATTTAACTGGGTCCTGCTGTTCTATAAAACACGAGGGCTTCGGCAGGCAGCGGGAGTCATGCGGCTCACCTCCCCACAATGGGCAGGCTCAACTAGTGGGAAGTTGACCTCCTACCTTTCGTCTTGTGATGGGTCTACCTCCAACCCACTGAAACCAAAGTGGGCTCCATCTCATTCCGGCCTAGGCAGAACAGGGTCCGCAGCACCCTCCCCTTATAACCACGACTTCCTTCTCTTCCAGGGCACATTCAGAAGAGACAGGCATCTCCCTTGTGCAGGGCGGCTCGGTGGCCTGCCTGTCACCACCTGTCTGGACTCCCTCCCCTTGAGTGATGCCTTCTCCCCAGCAGCTGACACCTGAGCTGGAGAGGGTGAGGAGCTGCCATTCTCCAGAAATAGACAGTGACACAGCGGATGTTAGACTGAGATTAATCTCTTGCACCGGACCGGCCCCTTGCCAACAAACAGGCCTGCAGCCAGAGGATCTCTCAGGGCCTTTCCCCTCGTCTGGCCTCCTGGGAACTGCGTAACTCAGATTAACAACAGGCTCTGGTAAGCACTTTTTGTCATTAAAAATATATTTTTGTTTTCCTAACTCCACTTATTAGGCAAAGCTCACATATATACTGAGACAATAAAAACAATCAAAGAGAAGGTAGAATTAAAAAAAAAACAGTTAACACTTGGCTTATACCTTTCTAGACTGTGTGTGTGTGTGTGTGTGTGTGTGTGTGTGTGTGTGTGTGTGTGGTGTGTGTATGTATGTACATAAAACTACCAAGTAGAAATATACTCCACCACTCTGTCGGATAACCATACTGGGAACATCTTTCCATTCAACAAATATAATTATATCATTTTTAATGGCTGCAGGGTATTTTACTGTGTAGATGAGCCATGATTTACTTACCCAACCCCAGCATGTTTCCAGTTTTCTCTCTTAGAACTAATGCTGCTATGAACAGCCTTGCACACATTTTTTTTTCTTTTTTCTGAGACGGAGTCCTGCTCTGTCACCTAGGCTGGAGTGCAGTGGTGGTGGGATCTCAGCTCACTGCAACCTCCGCCTCCCGGGTTCAAGCAATTCTCCTGCCTCAGCTCCTGAGCAGCTGGAATTACAGGGACTTGCCACCATGCCTGGCTAATTTTTGTATATTTAGTAGAGACAGGGTTTTACCATGTTGGCCAGGCTGGTCTTGAACTCCTGACCTCGTGATCTGCCCGCCTCGGCCTCCCAAAGTGCTGGGATTACAGGCATGAGCCACCGCGCCTGGCTGAACACATTCTTAATTATTTCCCTAAGATACTTTCCCACAAGTTGAAGGTTGTGGGTGAGTCCTTGAACTTGTGCCAACACTGGATTTTGTCACTCTTTCATCTTTATCAATCTGATAAGCCATGAAAGGGTATATTGTTGATTTGGTTTGCATTTATCTGGTTATCAGGAGAGCTGAACGTTGTATTACGTGCTTAGTGGAAACTTGGATGTGTCCTTCTGTGAACTGCCTGCCCAGGAGCTGTGACATGAGCTTTGCAAGTCTTCCCAAGGTGAGAGGCCGTCGTGCAAAGGGGGAATTGGAGAGAAATACGGTGGATCCAGCCCACCCAACCCCACCCATTTCCACAAACTTCAACTTGTGGGAATGTGTCTTGGGGAAATCATGAAGAATGTGGGCAAGGCTGTTCACAGCAGCATTGCTTCTAGGAGAGAAAACTGGAAACCTCCCGGGACTGAGTAAATCGTGGCTCATCTACACAATAAAATATCCTGCAGCCATTACTGCAGCTACAACTTCAGGGAAGGCAGGTTCTTCCTCCCATGGCCTAGAGGAAGGACCAACATGGAAGGTTCTCCAGGGACCACTGGGCATTGGTCCCTCTGCTCTTGGCAAGAGCTTACTACTCCCCGTCACTCTCTTCTGCCTTCCCTCCCTGGCTAAGAGAGCCCAGCCTATGCTGGTAGAATACCTTCCCCTGCCCTCCCTGCCAGCCTCCAGGAACTCCAATCCCAAAGGCCCAGGAAATAACAGCGGCTTTTTGGCCTTTCAGGCCACAGCCAGCCTTGGTTTCACAGTATCATAGAGGATCTGAAGCCACCTTTGGTATCTCTCACTTCCCCTCCCTCCCTACCCCTCTCCCTTATTTTACAGATGAGAGGCCCAGAGAACTTGGGCAATTTGTCTAAGGTCACTTGGAGTCTAGACTGGAACCCAGGTCTCCTGACTCCCTGTGTAGTGCTCTGCCCAGGCACCAGGTCCTTAATTCGCCCTGAGCATCTGGGGAAGCTGCACGTGCTACAGTCGCTGCTGCAGCTGCTTCAAGCCGCAGAAAAATATTATTCGTAAGGAGGCAGCTGAGAGGGGACCGCAGGGCTTGCTCCTCTCCTGGGGACACGGGTGCCAGGAACACCAGCTCTAATTTCTGATAGTGCTGACCTGTGTTCTCCACCACCACTTTCATTAAATATCGACAGTGGCATCGGGCAAAAATTCCCAATTAAACTCCCATCTCGCCTCCACCGCAGACACTTCGTCTGATTGAGTAATAAGCTGATTTTGCTAAGAGGAAGCTGCATCTGCAGCTTTGGGTCAAGGGTTCACCCTGGCTTGTCCTGGCTCCACAGAGTGTGTCCTGTAGAAGGGGCAGTGCAGTAACGGGGACCCTGCACCAGGGGTGTGACCTGTGTCTGAATGCCACACGCTAGCCTGAGTCCCACCCCTCATCTTAAAACCCTGACATCAGTCACACACATAAGCAAGGAAAACCGACTGACCGTTCATGTGATTTTTATAATCTGTCCTTCCCCTGGTAATAAATGAGCAGAGGATGATCATAGAATTTTCTTTGTTTGTTTTTGAGACAGAGTCTCGCTCTGTCGCCCAGGCTGGCATGCATTGGTGCAACCTTTACTCACCGTAACCTCTGCCTCTCGGGTTAAAGCCATTCTCCTGCCTCAGCCTCCTGAGTAGCTGGAATTACAGGCACCTGCCACCATGCCTGGCTAATTTTTGTATTTTTAGTAGAGATGGGGTTTCACCATGTTGGCCCGGCTGGTCTTGAACTCCTGACCTCAAGTGATCTGCCTGCCTCGACCTCCTAAAGTGCTGGGATTATAGGCATGAGCCACTGCACCTGGCCTTATAGATAATTATATTCTTGGGAAGGAAGCAAGAGTTTCCACTATTCCCACTGATGTCACAATCACCCCTGTCATCTCGACCATCCCTGCCACTGCTGCTCCCATCACCTCCCCATGTCCACCCCCACCCCCACCCGCTCCATCATCCAAAATAAACACTTCCTATGAGTTGAGCCCTAGGCTGAGTACTAGGGAACTAACCTGTGTCTGGTGACTACAGATGATCTGGTTAGAGAGAACCTTCTGGTTAGGCAGTGTGAGGAAATCCAGGAATGGTCCATGAGTCTCGTACCTCCCATAGGCTGTCATGGTGCTCAGAGCTCCACACGGCCTCTGGATGGTCAGGCACCCACTGTGGCTCCCTCCCAGGCCTGCCCTTCTAAAGTCTCCATGGTCCCAAGTTCATCTGTAATGGTGGGCTCACCGGCACGCTGGAAGCAGAGACGTGTTATGTGTCTCAGGATATGCAGGGGTGTGCGTCCCCTCCCATGACACTGTCAAGCAGGCATCCTAATGGGAAGTAACATTTCTAGAAACTCCTGCTATTTATCAGGAACTACAATGAGTACTTCCCAGTTACCATTCAACCCCTTTGTCCAACAACCCTTCAGGGCATTGGTTCTCCGCTGGGGGTGATCTTGCCCATCAGGGGGATTTGTCGATGTCTGGAGACATTTTTGGTTGTCACCCTGGGTGGGGCACCAGTAGCATCTGGAAGGTGGAAGGCAAGGATGCCATGGAACATCCCATACTGCACAAGACAGCACCCACAACACAGAAGTAGCCAGCCTCACTCACACAGCAGATGTGCTGAGTGTGAGATGCCCTGCCTTGGGGTATTTTTTAAATCCAGTTCAAAAATTTTTATTTTTCATTTTTTAGACAGGATCTTACTCTGTCGCCCAGGCTGGAGTGCAGTGGCATGATCTCAGCTCACTGCAGCCTCAACCTCTTGGGCTCAGGCGATCCTCCCACCTCAGCCTCCTGAGTGACTGGGATGACAGTCATGTGTGACTCCTGGCTAATTTTTTGTATTTATTTGTAGAGACAGGGTTTAGCCATGTTGCCCAGGTTGGCCAAAACAAATTTTTGTTGTTGTTGTTGTTGTTGAGACAGAGTCTTGCTCTGTCGCCCAGGCTGCAGTGCAGTGGCGCAATCTCGGCTCACTGCAAGCTCCGCCTCCCGGGTTCACGCCATTCTCCTGCCTCAGCCTCAAGAGTAGCTGGGACTACAAGCACCTGCCACCACGCCCGGCTAATTTTTTGTATTTTTAGTAGAAACAGGGTTTCACCGTGTTAACCAGGATGGTCTCGATCTCCTGACCTCGTGAACTGCCCGCCTCGGCCTCTCAAAGTGCTGGGATTATAGGCATGAGCCACCATGCCCGGCCCCCAAAATAATTTTAATTGTGGTAAAATTTATAACACAACAATGTGAAGGTAGCTTCATGCTAGAGAAACAAACTGTCCACTTGAAAATGGCTAAGATGATATATTTAAATCTTAGCTATTTTCTTTTTTTTTTTTTTTTAGACGGAGTCTCGCCCTGTCACTCAGGTTGGAGTGCAGTGGTGACATCTCGGCTCACTGCAACCTCTGCCTCCCAGGTTCAAGTGATTCTCCTGCCTCAGCCTCCAGAGTAGCTGAGATTACAGGTGTGTGCCACCATGCCCAGCTAATTTTTGTATTTTTAGCAGAGACGGGGTTTCATCATGCTGGCCAGGCTGGTCTCGAACTCCTGACCTCAGGTGATCCACCCACCTCAGCCTCCTAAAGTGCTGGGATTACAGGCGTGAGCCCCAGCACCCAGCCAAATCTTAGCCATTTTCAGGTGGAGAGTTTCTCTAGCGTTGTTACATTCACATCGTTGTGCAATCATCACCACCATCCACCTCCAGAACTCCTTCCATCTTCCCAAACTGAAAGTCTGTCCACATTAAACACTAACTCCCCATTCCCCCTCCTCCCAGGCACAGGCAAATATTATTCTACTTTCTCTTCTATGAGTTTGACTATTCTAGGTACTGCATAGAAGTGAAATCATACAATATTTGTCCTTTTGTGATTAATTTCACGTAGAATAATGTCCTCAAGGTTCATCCATGTTGTAGTACATGTCAGAATTCCCTTGCTTTTTAAGGCTGCACAATAATCCATTTCATGGATAGACAATATGTTGTTTTTACATTTAATAGGAGGAAAAATATAATGTAAAAAATAGAGAAAATTTTCATTCTTATAAAAAGCACTTTTGGCCGGGTGCGGTGGCTCACGCTTGTATTCCCAGCACTTTGGGAGGCTGAGGCAGGTGGATCACCTGAAGTCAGGAGTTTAAGACCAGCCTGGCCAACATGGCGAAACCCCATCTCTACTAAAAATACAAAAATTAGCCGGGCGTGGTAGTGGCAGGTGCCTGTAATCCCAGCTGTTCGGGAGGCTGAGGCAGGAGAATCGCTTGAACCTGAAAGGTGGAGGTTGCAGTGAGCAGACATCGCACCACTGCACTCCAGCCTGGTCGACAGAGCGAGACTTCATCTCAAAAAAAAAAAAAAAAAAAAAAAAGCGGGGGGGCACTTTTAAAAAACATACTATTACCCAGCCCTGAAACTCTATGAATTCTTCTCTTACTCATCCAGGACCTGTTTGACTGGCGCCTCTGTAGACCCAGCAGATCTCAAGCCAACATAACATAGCGTTCACAATTGTATCACAAAGATGTAACGCATCTCTGCTCTGCCACTCCCCTCTCTCCTCTGACCCAGGCCTAACCTCTGACCACGTGAGGCCTGTGTCTCTTGGGAGTTCCCTGGGAGCCACGCTGTCCCTGGGATGGGGATTCTCCCTCTGTGTCTGTGCTGTGTGTGAGTTACTCCAGGGATATCTTCCTGTGAATGCCAGCATCTCAGCCTCAGCTCACGAAGTGCTCTCTACGCTTCAAATAGCTGCAAAACTATTTACCAATAAAAGTAATTCCGATTTTCCTGGCAAGTCGGAAATCAAGTTGCTTTTTTTTTTTTGTTTTGTTTCTGTATATATAATTTTTCTAGCAGCAAGGGCCATGGTAGACCTAGGTTCCCAGCAGCAGATATCTGCACCTGGTGGTCTTAGCGGGGTTCAATACTGCAGCAACTGCTGTCACCAGGGCCAGAGTTGTGGTAGGGGAAGTGACCTCGAGGTGGGGCCTTTGGGGTGGACAAGGGGAGGTTTCATGAGAAATGAGCTACACAGGTGGAGGAGACGTCACCATTATCTGACCTTCTACTGTCACAGGTGGGGACACAGCAGTGAGGTTACTTCCCTGGAGGAGATACAGACCGACCCTCTAAGTCGTCCACATGCTAATCCTCAGAATCTGTGAATATGCTGCCTTGCAAGGCAGAAGAGGCTTTGCCAATGTGATTAGATTAAGGTTCTTGGGATTGGGGGATGATCCTGGATTTGCAGGCAGTCCTGATAGAATCACGAGGGTCCTTATAAGAGGGAGGCAGGAGGATCAGAGTGGGAGAAAGAGATATGCCGATGTAAAGAGAGGTCACGGGGAGGTGCCCAAGAGCCGGGGGGTGCCGGCACCCTGTAACCTGGAAAGGCAAAAGGACACAGACATTGTGATTTTAGCCTGTAAGACACATTTTGGGCTGGGCACAGTGGCTCATGCCTGTAATCCCTGCATTTTGGGAAGCTGAGGTGGGTAGACCACAAGGTCAGGACTTCGAGACCAGCCTGCCCAACATGGTGAAACCCCGTATCTACTAAAAATACAAAAATTAGCTAGGCGTGGTGGCGCGCTCCTGTAATCCCAGCTAATCGGGAAGTTGAGGCAGGAGAATCACTTGAACCCAGGAGGCAGAGGTTGCAGTGAGCTGAGATGGCGCCACTGCACTCCAGCCTGGGCAACAGAGGGAGACTCCATCTCAAAAAAAAAAAAAGAAAAAAAAAAGACGCATTTTGGACATCTGACCTCCAGAACTGGAAGATAACAGGTTTGTGTCATTAGAAGCCCTACAACGTGGTCGTTTGTTCCAGCAGTAATAAGAAACTCACACGTACCCCTAGGTCACACAGTGAGTCAGTGGCAGAGCTGAGCCCAGGAGCCAGGTGTCCGCACTCTCAGTTCCACCCATGTTCAGCAGTTCGTCATTGAGACACATCTGTGGCTCAGTGTGAGCCTCAGGAACTGGGTCCTTTGAGTGTTAACACTGACTGACTGCAGTGACAATAACAGTGGCATTGATGTGCTCTGTGTGCCAGGCACTGTGCTAGACTTTATTTATTTATTTATTTTTCATTTCTTCCTTGCTATATAATGTGGTAGGCTTTTTACAGGGATTCTCTCTCTGGCCCTCATGGTAGATTTGTGAATTTTTTTTTTTTTTGAGACGGAGTCTCGCTCTGTCGCCCAGGCTGGAGTGCAGTGGCGCAATCTCGGCTCACTGCAAGCTCCGCCTCCTGGGTTCACGCCATTCTCCTGCCTCAGCCTCCCAAGTAGTTGGGACTATAGGCGCTAGCCACTACGCCGAGCTAATTTTTTTGTATTTTTTGTAGCCACTACGCCGGGCTAATTTTTTTGTAACACGGGGTTTCACTGTGTTAGCCAGGATGGTCTCCATCTCCTGACCTTGTAATCCGCCCACCTCGGCCTCCCAAACTTTGGTTTCCAAAGTGCTGGGATTACAGGCGTGAGCCACTGCACCCGGCCTTGTGACTATTTTTGTTCACTTTTTATACATAAAAAAACTGAAGCACATAGCGGTGAAGCAGTTTGCCCAGGCTCACACAGCTGGTAAATAAAGGCACTGAATTTAAACGATGATGGATCAAAATCAAAAGTCTGTGTTCCTAGCCACTGTGATGTATCTATCCCTCTAAGGGGTGCCATGCAATATGAGGGGAGCAGTGCTGAACCAGGAACTGGGGGGCTTGGCTCTTGCCTCGGCTTCTCACTAGTTCGCTGTGTGACTTTGTGCAAGTCACTTGGTCTCTCTGAGCTGTGGTTTCCTACCTGAAAATGAAGAAAGGCAGGTTACGTGACCCTACAGTCTACACATGTGTCTTCTGGAATGTTGGCTCCACGAGGGCAGAGCCATGGTCGGCCTCGCTATGTCCTAGGCAGCTGGACTTAAATTTGCTTTCGGCAGGTGTTTGGTCTGCTCTGGTTTCTGCTTATATGTTCAGGTCACCTTTGGTTTAGCCCCTACGAGGCCAGGTTCTGAAGCAGGGAAGCTAAGTTTGGCTCTCAGCCTAAAGCAGGAGCCATGGACACAAGGGGGTGGGGATACAAGTTTCTGCTATGCGATTTGAGACCACAGAAGAATCAGGGACAAAGATCCTGGAAGCAGTCTCTCTGAAGCATGGAGCAGACGCAAGACAAATATTCATGAAGGAAAGAATGAGGATGAGCTGGTGACATACACGGTGGGATAGCCCCAGTGTGTCTGGGAGCCCAGGCTGCACAGGTCCACAGGAAGAGCTGTAGAAGGTCAGTATTCTGGCTCAAGGGTAGCTGAACATAAACTAGATGTACGTGATACATATTTAGAAGCCGATTCTGGTTGCTGGTGGGTGATCCAATTTCTGACAAGGATCCGGTGTGAGCAGAATGAGACCTGAGACGTGCAAGAGGCTGGGAGCTTTGCATGTCCTCTGCTGCAGGCTTAAGGGCTCTGTCTATTTAGGTTCAGAAAGGAACGTGGTGGAGACGGGGAGGGAGGGAAGAGGAGTGACTGCTCTGGGTATCAAAGGAGGCACAGTCACTGGTTTATAAGCACCCTGGACCCTCCTTCAAGACCTACTCCTTTGGCCAGCAGAACCAGAATAGGAACCCCAGAAAGAATCACAGGACTCAAGCACCCTGGGCAGAAATCCTACCTGATACGTGATGCTCCTTGCAGCACCACTAAAAAGTGGTCATCTGGACTCTGCTCGAATGCCCCTAGTGATGGCAACCTCATTACCTCCCAAAGGCAGCCCATTTTCAGAGCCCTAATGCGGTTAGACAGTTCTCATTATGGTACATCGAATTCTGTTTCCCCGTAGCTCCCAATCATGGGCCCATCTTCTGAGGTCAGAACAAGTCTCTGGTGTTCAGTGACAGCCCCTCAGGCGCCTGTAGACAGGCATTATGTTCTTCCAAGTCTCTACTCTTGAGAGTTGAACATCAATTGTCCTGTATCAGCACAGTCTTACTCTCCGAATACAAAGAGTGTCTGACATTTTATAATGAACTGGAAACCCAGGTAACGGCTTACAAATTGTGATTAGAAGGGGTCTGGGGGCCTCAACCTTCCTACTCTCCGAACACCCCTATCCAAGCATCACCATGTCTGAGAGTCTATACAGACTCATGCCTCAATGATCAACAGTGCTTATCAGATATATATATAATATTATATATAATATTATATATAATATATAATATATACATTATATATATCATATGTATAAATTACATATGATTATATATACATATATTATATATATTATATATATATAATGGAGAGAGAGAAAGAGAAAGAGAGAGTCTCGTTCTGTCACCCAGGCTGGGGTGCAGTGGCAAGATCCTAGCTCACTGTAACCTCAAACAATCCTGGCCTCAAGTGATCCTCTTGCCTCAGCTTCCCAAGTAGCTGGGACTACAGGTGTGTGCCACCAAACCTAGCTATTTTTTAAAATTTTGTTTTGTAGAGATGGGGTTTCACTATGTTTCCTAGGCTGGTCTCAAACTCCTGGGCTCAAGCAATCCTCCCGCCTCAGGCTCCCAAGTGCTGGGATTACAGGCGTGAGCCACCTCACTCAGCCCCCTTCTGTCTTTACTGCATTTATCTCTGGTTAAGCCTCAAGTTGCTAACACTCCAGCAAGAACCAGTTGACCATACTGGCTTCTCTCAGCAAGGGACAGTCCTGGAGGCCTATTCCTCTCCATTTCTCCTCCCTTTGCCTTGGCTCAGCATCCACCCACCATGTTATTCATCCCTTCAACGCATACGTATGGAACACCTGCAAGCGTGGTCCTAGCACCGTGGCTAAAACACTGAACAGAACAGACAAGGCCATGCTCTTGTGGCTATAACTAAGTGAAACAGATGATGGGTAAATGAGTAAAATGTATAATATGACCCATAGGGACTGGTGCAACAGAAAGAAGAGGAGCAGGGGGACAGGGAAGGAGAGCCAGAGGCAGTGGGGTACAGGGTGCAATGGGGCTGCGGCTCAGGGATAAGGTGGCATTTGAGAAAGGGTCTGAGAGGAGGGAGGGGCCTAGTCATGCTGACACCCAGAGGGAGGTCATCCTGGCAGAGGAAGTAGCAGGTGCAAAGGCCCTGAGGTAAGGAAGTACCTGATGAGCTTCGGGAATGACAAGGAATCTGGGGTGCCCAGACCAGCATGAATGAAGGGAGAAGAGCAAGAAATTTGATCAGAAAGGAACTAGGAGGAGGACAGATCACAGGAGGCCTTGTGAGCCGCTGGAAGGACTTTTACTTCTGCTCTTCATGATACGGGAGCCCCTGGAGAGCTCTGAGCCGAGGAGGAACATGACTTGATATCTGACAAGCAGGGAGGGGTCACTGCTCCAGAAAAAGCTCTCATAGGAGAAGGTAGAAGTCAAATTTGTTTTTAACACGTGTTTAATCCACTCTGGTTTCCACTAATATGGTCAAGTTACCTTTGATTTACCTCCCTCCAAGTCAGGGTTCTGACTCAGGAACACTCACTGAGTTTGGTTCTTAGCCTGAAGCAAGAGTGGAAGCTCATGGCTAAGAGACTCTAGTTTCTGACGTGAGATTTCAGGGGCCACAAAATGGTTAGCAACAAAGATCCTGGAGTCACACCTCAGCTCTGCCACTTCTTGGCTGGTGACCACCTTGGCTTCCTCTCTGGGGGAATTGCTCCACATAAACTGGAGTGATTCTGAAGACTTCATATAAAAAAAAAAAAAAAAGGAAAAATAGCTCATGATTAATTTTTCTATTGATTACAAGTTGAAATCACATTTTGGGCCGAGCATTTGGGCCGATGCCTGTAATCCCAGCACTTTGGGAGGCCGAGAAGGGCAGATCACCTGAGACCAGCCTGACCAATACAGAGAAACCCCGTCTCTACTAAAACTACAAAATTAGCTGGGTGTGGTGGCACTTGCCTGTAATCCCAGCTACTCAGGAGGCTGAGGCAGGAGAATCGCTTGAAGCCTGGAGGCAGAGGTTGCCATGAGACGAGATTGCACCACTGCACTCCAGCCTGGGCAACAAGAGTGCAAAACTCCATCACATATACACACAAAAAGACATTTTGGATATGCTGGATTAAATAAAATATCCAAGATCATCTCATCTGCTCATTTTTCTGTTTTAAATATGGCTGCTGGAACATCTGGAATTATCTCTGCAGCTTGCATTCTATTTCTATCAGGCCACTCAGTCCAAGAGTTTTCAGCTCAGCGCCTGGAATCGAGCAGATAATTGACAAAATGAAGCCAGGGGAGGAGCCTGCTCTGGGGCAGGAAGCAGAGAGGACCCCCAACCAAAAAATAAAAATAAAAAAAGAGCCCAGTTTGTGTTTTAGTGCTTATTTCCCCACATGCAAACCAAGGAAAGCAACTTATTTGGATATTATAAAATCTGAGGGCTGAGAGGCAGGGCATGGTGGCTCACATCTGTAATCCCAGCACTTTGGGAGGCCGACGTGGGCAGATCACAAGATCAGGAGTTCAAGACCAGCCCGAACATGGTGACACCATGTCTCTACTAAAAATATAAAAATTAGCCAGGTGTGGTGGTGCGCACCTATAGTCTCAGCTATTCGGAAGGCTGAGGCAGGAGAATCCCTTGAACCTGGGAGGTGGAGGTTGCAGTGAGCCAAAATTGTGCCACTGCACTCCAGCCTGGGTGACGAAGCAAGACTCAAAAACAAACAAACAAACAAAACCTGAGGGCTGAACCCATTCTGGAGGCTGTAAACCACTCCCTGCCTCTGATACATGAGCTGTTAGCATTATACCCTGCAGGTGTCTCCTGGGGTGGCTGCAATGCAATACCACCAACTGGGTGGCTTATACAACAGAAATGCTTGTCTCAGAATTCTGCAGGTTGAACATCTGAGATGAAGGCATCGGCAGCGCTGGTTCCCTCCAAGGGCTGTAGGAAGAATCTGTTCCCGGCCTCCCCACTGGCTCCGGTGGTTTGCTGGGAATCTCCGGCTTTCCTTAGTTTGTAGGTATAACACCTCCACCTCTGCCTTCCTCTTCACATGGCATTCTCCCGGTGTGCGTGTCGGTCGCTATGTCTGTCCAAATTGCCCCTTTTTATAAGGATACCAGTCATACTGAGTTCAGACTAACATCTGCAACGGTGATCCTATTGCATTTTTTGTTTGTTTGTTTGCTTTTTTGAGACAGAGTCTCACTAGTCTCACTCTATTGCCCAGGCTGGAGTGCAGTGGCATGATCTCAGCTCACTATGCAACCTCCGCCTCCCAAGTTCAAGCAATTCTCCTGCCTCCACCTCCCAAGTAGCCGGGATTACAGGTGCCTGCCACCACACCCGGCTAATTTTTGTACTTTTAGTAGAGATGGGGTTTCACCATGTTGGCCAGGCTGGTCTCAAACTCCTGACCTCAAGTGATCCACCCGTCCCAGCTTCCCAGAGTGCTGGGATCACAGGCATAAGCCACCGTGCCTGGCCGGATGATCCTATTTCTAAACAACAGAAATAGGATCAGGTCACATTCTGAAGTATTTAGGGTTAAGACTTCCAGGTATGAACTTGGGGGTGACAGGGAGACACAATTCAACCCAGAGCATCCTTTTCCGTTGCTCCTTGCTCAGAAATCTACAGGAATTTGCTTCCTTTGTCAGGATCCCGGCATGGCCCACTCAAACAGGATTATTTGAACAGAGTCTAACAAAGGGGCTGGTTACAAAGGTGTGTACTGGATTTAGAAAGTCAACAGGGATACTGCGGTACCCCAGGGCTCAGGCCAGTGGGCGGGGTGGTCTTACGGCCCCAGCCTGAAGAGATAAGGAGAGCGGGCAGTTATGTAAGGCAGAGAGGCAGCAGGACTGGAGCTGTGTGCGGCCTTCCAGACCACAGTGCGACCCACGGGAGGTTGCCTGCAGGAGGTATGCACGCTTTCCGTATGTGTATTGTGAAAGAAAAATAAATCTCACCCAAATCACTAAGCCAAAGGGAAAAGTCAAGCTGGGAACTGTGTAGGGTGAACCTGCCTCCCATTCTGTTCCTAAATAAGATAGCTACAAAGATTGGCCGGGCTCGGTGGCTCATGCCTATAATCCCAGCACTTTGGGAGGCCGAAGCAGGCGGATTACCTGAGGGCAGGAGTTGGAGATCAGCCTGGCCAGCACGGAGAAACCCCGTCTCTACTAAAAATACAAAAATTAGCCAGGCATGGTAGCACATGCCTATAATCCTGGCTACTTGGGAAGCTGAAGCAGGAGAATCACTTGAACCTGAGAGGCAGAGGTTGCAGGGAGCCGAGATCATGCCACTGCACTGCAGCCTGGGCGACAGAGTGAGACTCTGTCTCGGGAAAAAAAAAAAAAAAAAAGCTACAAGATTTAAAAAGAAAAGAAAAAAGCTACATACCTCCCTCACAATTTGCCCACAACAAAATTCTCTGTGGACAAAGGGCAGGCAGAGCTCAGAGTCATCTCTCTGTTCATATGAGACAAATGCCCATCTGATTGCTTCCTTTAACCTACTCTTTCACTCAGACAGACTGTGGCATAAGTGACTATTCCTATAAATTGCACATTCAGCAAAAGACTAATCAGAAACTTGAAAGAATGAAACTGTTTGTCTCTTACTTACCTATGACCTGGAGGCCCCCTCCCCACTTCGAATTGTCCCACCTTTCTGGACCGAACCAGTGTACATCTAACATATATTGACGATGTCTCATGTCTTCCTAAAATGTATAAAACCAAGCTATGCCCCGACCACCTTAGGCCCATGTCGTCAGGACATCCTGAGGCTGTGTCACAGACACATCCTGAACCTTGCTAAAATACACTTTCTAAATTCACTGAGACCTGTCTCAGATACCTTTTGGTTTACAGTGTTATACTAAAATAAAAGGTTATAAAGTGAACGCCAGAAGGCATACGAAAGAGCAATTTTAAATGATACGACATTCTGGAAAAGGCAAAGCTAGAGGCAGCGAAAAGATCAGTGGTCACCAGGGGTTGAGGAGGGAGGGGAGAGGAATGAATGAGCGGGACACAGAGATTTTTAGGGGCAGTAAAACTATTCTGTGTGATTCTATGATTGGGAAGGATGACATGACATAATCCACTTGTCAAAACCCATGGAATATGCAACACAGAGTGGACCCTCATGTAAACTTGCTGTGGGCTTCAGTGAATAATCACGGTCACATTGGTTTATGCAATATATGGTACAGATGTGGCATACTAATATATATACGCATATGTATTAGTATATACTAAATAGTATGTGGCATAGTAATATATATATGAATATATACAGCATATATATAGAGTATATATACTATAGATAGTACTTAGGTGTTTACGGTACAGAGGTGACATATTAATGTAAGATGTTAAAATAGGGGAAATTGCAGGGTCAGGAGTAAAGGGAAACCTTTACTGTCTGCTGAATTTTCCATAAACCTCAAATTGCTCTTAACAAAGTCTATTATTTATTTATTTATTTAGAAACGGAATCTCACTCTGTTGCCCAGGCTGGGGTGCAGTAGTGTGATCTCGGCTCACTCCAACTTCCAAATACTGGGTTCAAGCGATTCTCCTGCCTCAGCCTCCCTACCAGCTGGGATTACAAGTGCGCGCCACCATGCCCAGATAATTTTTGGGTTTTTTTGTTTTTTGGGGGGTTTTTTGTTTGTTTGTTTTGAGATGGAGTCTCGCTCTATTTCCCAGTCTGGAGTGCAGTGGTGCGATCTTGGCTCACTGCCACTTCCAATTCCTGGGTTCAAGCAATTGTCCTGCCTCAGCCTCCCTAGCAGCTGGGATTACAGGTGTGCGCCACCATGCCCGGCTCATTTTTGTGTTTGTTTGTTTGTTTTTTGAGACGGAGTCTAGCTCTGTCACCCAGGCTGGAATGCAGTGGCGCGATCTCAGCTCACTGCAAGCTCCACCTCCCGGGTTCACGCTATTCTTCTGCCTCAGCCTCCCGAGTAGCTGGGACTACAGGCACCCACCACCACGCCGGGCTTATTTATTTATTTATTTATTTATTTATTTATTTATTTATGTATTTTGAGACAGAATCTTGCTCTGTTACCCAGGCTGGAGTGCAGTGGCGCAATCTCAGCTCACTGCAAGCTCCGCCTCCCGGGTTCACGCCATTCTGCCACCTCAGCCTCCCCAGCAGCTGGAACTACAGGTGCATGCTACCACGCCCAGCTAATTTTTTTTTTTTTTTTTTTTTTGTATTTTTAGTAGAGATGGGGTTTCACCATGTTAGCCAGGCTGCTCTCGATCTCCTGACCTCAGGTGATCTGCCCACCTCAGCCTCCCAAAGTGCTGGGGTTACAGGTGTGAGCCACCGTACCCAGCCAAAGTCTATTAATTATTTTAAAAAATAAAATAAAATAAAACCACCTTTTCACCCAGAGAAAATCACTATTGACACTAGGCTGTCTATCTATCCCTCTGGTCAGTTTTCTAGGGAACTTACTTCTTTCCCCTGACCTCGGGGCTCCCATACCTGCCCCCGCTTGCTTCCCCAGCCTTGCTGCTCCCTGGCCAAGAAGGCAAGAGGCACTGGCCAAGAGGGTTCCTCACCCCCTCACCGCCTCCTCCCTCTGACTCGTGCACACACAAATGAACGCTGGAGCCGGGGTTTCCCATCAGCAAGCAGTTCTTGTGGCCTGGACCATCACCCTCTCTCCTTGTCTGGCTGCCCTGTTGTTATTCTGTGGCTTGCCATGTGACTTGGAAGGGGAGATGAGGAACGGTCTATAAACCACTGTCATTTTACTGGGCTAACACGAGCCCTCCTCATTTGCAAGCGCTCCTCCATTCTCTTCTAAAGATTTTTCACATCTGTGTTTCCTCGATCCTCTTGACAACCCTCAGGATGACAGGCAAGGGAACAAACACCCAGGGAAGTTAGGTGACCTGTCAAGTCAACAAGGATGTCCTGACCCTCGGCTCTAAGCCCTCTGTCCCCTCCAGGCGACCACCTCAACTTTCACTTCTGATGTAGATGATCACTTATGATGGTAACATCTAAAAGCACACATCATCTCATTGGGGTCTTATGAAAAAGCAATGCTATTCTTTCCAATAACGCACAGAGGAAGGTATTTTTTCATATGAAGACAGGAACATACTCTTGCACCTCCTGATTTGAAAGAGATATCCTGGGGTGGTGGGACATTGCCACAGGAACCCACCCAGGGGACCTTTGCTGGGAGCCTCAGACTCTTTCATCCTGTGCCCTGCAGGAGGCTGGCACAAGAGGCCCCAGCTCAGCTTACATCAGAACGAACAGGGGCCTTTTTGGTCACCTACCACTGGTGGCCAGTGGGAGGAACACGTTTTGGAGTTCAGCCAGCATTCAAAGTGTTTGTTTGTTTGTTTGTTTTTGAGACAGTCTCGCTTTGTCGCCCAGGCTGGAGTGCACTGGCGTGATCTCGGCTCACTGCAAGCTCTGCCTCCTGGGTTCACACCATTCTCCTGCCTCAGTCTCCCGAGTAGCTGGGACTACAGACGTCTGCCACCATGCCTGGCTTTTTTTTTTTTTTTTTTTTTTTTTTTTTTTGTATTCTTAGTAGAGATGGGGTTTCACCGTGTTAGCCAGGCTGGTCTCAATCTTCTGACCTCAGGTGATCTGCCCGCCTCGGCCTCCCAAAGTGCTGGGATTACAGGCATGATCCCACCGCACCCAGCCCTCTCTGAATTGTTTATATACCTATATTCTCTGCTGACTCCAACCGGCTGCTTCTCCTGCTAACCTCACCCAGCGGACCCAGGGGCATCTGAGGTCTCACTCCTTCACTCCTTATCTGGGAAAATCCACTCTCTGGGAGATGAGAAGGGTGAAGCCGAGAGAAGCACGTGACTCTTAGATCCCACCGGGAGCTAACGTTGGAGCCATGATTGGGACCACGGTCCTGTCTGTTCGGTTTCTATTGGCCTTTGAGAAGCTGCCCCTTCATCTTGAATGGCCCATAGCTCCCTCGAGGTCCTGACTACCTGACCTTGACATTTACCACATATCCAGCTGGGAGGATGGAGAAGATGGGACGCCAGGGGACTCTTGATTGGCAGCCTCCGAAGTGCGAGAGCCGCGGGGAGGACGTGCTTTCCCAGATCCTGCTGTCTGCGTGGGTTGTCATACGTTTGGGATTTGACAGGCAATTCCTTAGTTCAGTGGGTTTTGTAAGTCTGTATACGTATCTGGTCTATTTGGCCACATTTCTATGCTTTAAACAAAGACAAAATAATAACAGCTTCTATACGTGGTGATGGAGGAAATCGCTCAAAAGCTTCTTTATATGACTATCATTTGAGGTCAAAGGAGAGACGCTATCACCTACATTTGACCAGGGGACACTGAGGACCAGGAACATCAGGGGACTTATCTGCCATCAGAGAGCTCAATGGAAGCACAGACAGTCATGGACGCCTGGGGGTGGCTGCCCAGCCCTGCCCCAGACCCATGGTAACCACAGTACATATTCTTTGCCATACGGATAGGAAAACAGAGAAAGCCCATCAATACACAAAGAGAAAATAAGAAAACAGCATGAGGCTGGGCACAGTGGCTCAGGCCTGTAATCCCAGCACTTTGGGAGGCTAAGGGGGATACTTTACTTGAGGCCAGGAGTTTGAGACCAGCCTGGCCAATGTGACAAAACCCCGTCTCTACTAAAAATACAAAAAAAAGCTGGGTGTGGTAGTGTACACACCTGTAATCCCAGCTACTCAGGAGGTTGAGGCACGAGAATCGCTTGAACCTGAGAGGCAGAGGTTACAGTGAGCCGAGATTGTGCCACTGTACTCCAGCCTGGGCAACAGTGCAAGACTCTGTCAAAAGACAGAAGAGAGGGGGAGGGGAGAGGAAGGAAGGGGGAAAGGGAGGAAAGAGAGAAAGAGGAAGGAAGGAAGGAAGGAAGGAAGGAAGGAAGGAAGGAAGGAAGGAAGGAAAGAAAGAAAGAGAAAGAAAGAAAGAAAGAAAGAAAGAAAAAGAAAGAAAGAAAGAAAGAAAGAAAAAGAAAGAGGAGGGAGGGAGGGAAGAAAGGAAGGAAGGAGGGAGGGGAAGGGGAAGGGGGAAAGAAAGAAGAAAGAAAAGAAAGAAGGAGAGAGAGAAAGAAAAGAGAGAGAGGGAGGGAGGGGAAAAGAAACGAAAGGAAATAAAGGAAGAAAGAAAAAAGAAAAGAAGAAAGAAAGAAGAAGAGAAAAGAGGAACAAAGAAAGAAAAAACAGTATGAGAAGCAGAGACAAGTATATCAGCGAGGAAAGGGGGTGCTGTGTTTCCTGTGCCTCAGTTCTGCTCCCACGACTTCCTGGGGCTTGACTGTTGAGGACCAAGGGCTCCCGGCCAAACCTGCGTCTTTAAGGGTAACTCTCCTATTTGCTTACTCCAGATGACGCTGGTTTCTGTTTCTGTGAATTGATAAGCAAAGCTGTCCAATTCAGCTGGGGTTAAACTGAGACCTGTGGCCTCGGCATCCTGAACTCTGTCCATCAGCCACGCCCGCTGTGCCTAGCAGAGGAGGGAAGAACATCACAGCGCCTCTCCAGGACTCCTCTCCCCTCCTAGCACCACTCCCGCAGATGGGGGCAGAGTAGCCGCTCCCTCCCTCCTGCATAGCAGGAGGCTACCAGGGATTTGACCAAGATCACAACAACCCAATCTCGGAAAGAAAACCTGAGAACGTGCATTCTGGGCCCTGCCTTGGCTGAAGGCAATCCAGATATGCTTTGCTGACTGAAGTCACCGAGGGGTATTTGCTGAAAACAAAAACAAAGGCCAGTGATTTGGGCCTGTCCCTGGATGACGCTTAGGAATGTGCATTCCTTGGCTCGCTCATTCCCACAGCCCCACTGAGACCCTCCTAGTCTCCTACGCAGGGTGCGGCTGACAGCAGCAGGCTGGACGTCCTGATGCTTTTGTTTTTTTGTTTGTTTGTTTTTTGAGACAGAATCTCACTCAGTCGCCCAGGCTGGAGTGCAGTAGCACGATCTCGGCTCACTGCAACCTCCGACTCCCAGGTTCAAGCGATTCTCCTGCCTCAGCCTCCCAAGTAGCTGGGATTACAGGTGTGTGCCACTGTGCCCGGCTAGTTTTTTGTACTTTTAGTAGAGATGGGGTCTCACCATCTTGGCCAGGCTGGTCTTGAACTCCTGACTTCAGGTGATCCGCCCGCCTCGGCCTCCCAAAGTGCTGGGATTACAGGCTTGAGCCACCACGCCTGGCCCTGATGCATTTTCACAGCCCGCACCAACCCGAAGGTTGATAAGGCCGGGCAAGCACCTCATCCCTGCAAACCATGTTCCAGACCACAAGACGCTAGGACAGCAGGAACCACACAGCCACTTGGCTTAAAGGGCTTAACACTTTGGGTAACTGAGTCGGCTGGAACTTGCCTGCTGTACCTACTGGTGATACTGTCCTCTCCAAACCAAATCCCCTCCTGGGTTCCCCTGGGGCTATCTGTCCACTGTCTTATGTTGTTCAGCAAAAAGGGGTCCCTTTGAGTTCATTGATAGAGTAACTGGATGAGTGGAACATTTTCAGAAAGATCTGGTTTTTGAGGCCAGAGTAGGATGACCCTGTGGGAGCTCTCCAGGGAGCAACTAAGGCAGACCCCTCAGTGAGGCTGCCTTAGGTGAAGCTTGCAGTTGGCTTGGCACCAGAAAGCCAGACCACAGTGCCCATAAGAGCTGGCACCTGGCTCCTGGACACTGATAATGGTGAGAAAGGTGACACCCCAGTGACTCAACTCTAAGAGACAAGTTAAACATGCAGTGGACTGTGGCACACAGGACATGTACCGACTCATCAACAGCAAGACAGCTTTTACTTGCATGAAAACTGAGACCTCAGTAAGCCTCTGCCCAGGAACACGGCGCTCTCAGGTATAAACACACGCAAAATGTTCACTTGACCGGTAAGCAAATAACGCAAATTAAAGCAATAAGGAGATGTTGTCGCTTTGCCCAGCAAATTGAAAAACATTTTTTAAAAATGAGAATAAAAAATGTTGGGGGCCAGGCACGGTGGCTCACGCCTGTAATCCCAGCACTTTGCCAGGCCGAGGTGGGTGGATCACCTGAGGACAGGAGTTTGAGACAAACCTGGCCAACACTGTGAAACTCCATCTCTACTAAAAATACAAAAATTAGCTGGGTGTGGTGGCATGCGCCCTGTCATCCCAGCTACTTGGGAGGCTGAGGCAGGAGAATCACTTGAACCTGAAGGTGGAGGTTGCAGTGAGCTGAGATCATGCCACTGCACTCCAGCCTGGGTGACACAGCGAAATTCCATCTCAAAACAAACAAACACAAACAATGGGAAAGGTGTGGCTGCGCCTGTACTCTCTGCTAATGGTGCCAGGCAGCTGGCACCATTAAGGCATTCAGGGGTTTAAAAAAAAGGATAGACTTGGCTGGGCTCGGTGGCTCACGCCTGTAATACCAGCACTTTGGGAGGCCAAAGTGGGCAGATTACCTGAAGTCAGGTGCTCGAGATCAGCTTTGCCAACATGGTAAAACCCCATCTCTACTAAAAATACAAAAATCAGCCGGGCGTGGTGGTGGACACCTGTAGTCCCAGCTACCGTGGAGGCTGAGGCAGTAGAAGAGCTTGAACCCGGGAGGCGGAGGTTGCAGTGAGCTGAGATCGCACCACTGCACTCCAGCCTGGGCAGCAGAGCGAGACTCCGTCTCAAAAAAATAAAAAAAAGCATAGACTTTCACCCTGTGTTTCTACCCCAAATAAAATAACCAGAGGTTTCCACAGACTTTCTATGTGTAAGGATATTCAGCTCAGCACTGCCTACGTACAAAAAATAAAAGGAAACAAACCCACACTTCTAACAACAGGGGATGGGTCCAATTCATAAATCTATAAAATGACCTATTCTCAAGGCCATTTCAAGTTAAATCCTCCGACAACTGTAATGACAGGAAATGCTCCCAATTCAGTAACAGAAAAAAATCATTTTGTGAATGTATAGAATAATATCAATCGTTTAAATATACATATATGTAAGAATACAACTAGAATAAAATATAGCAAAACTCTAATAGCAAGGGGATTCTGGATACCTTTTATTTTCTTCATGATACTTTTGGCATTTCCCCAGTTTAATAACAGGAGCCTGTTATTTTTATCAACAGGAACATAAAGCTGCTTTTATTTTCTCAAAGAAGAAAAAGAAATAGAGTCACCGGGAGAAAGGACCAGCGTGACCTTCAGGCAAGCACCGGGTTTGTCCCTTAGGCTGAAATACCATTTATGCTGTCAGTATGACAAGAACTCCTCATTCCTCTGACCAACCCAGGCCCTCATAGGGTCTGACATCAGAAAACAGAAGTGGAGCTTCAGGGAGATGGGGAGCGGCTCCCCCAGCAAGTCCCAAGTCAGGCCTGGTAAGCTGATGGGGTTAAATGATGTGACCTGCCTGCCATGATGCCCTTCCTAGACAGGATGGTGCCTTCAGGGTCTGCCCCATGGGGCACCCAAGCCCCTGAATGCTCAGATGCTCCAGACGCTCTTTAGTGGATCTTTTCTGGGAAGCTGTCTCCACCCAGGAGCCAGGGTTCACCACAGACCCAAGGCATGACATGTGGTTCTGTTTAATTCCGCCCCAGTCCATCCTTCCTCCCAGCCTTGCCCTCCCTACACCTCCGTGCATCAAGGTCATACAGCGAGAGAATCAGCTCGAATCTCTTTCCTGGTGCTGTAGGCTGTGACCTTCAGGCTACACGTGGCTGCGGCTAGAAAGGGAGGTGCCAGAGGGTGCCTGGGTGAATGCTGCCTCCCACCTTGACACCTGCAAGTACCCCTCCTGTGATACACTCCCAGGCATGCTGTGGGCTGTGTCAGCTGCCCTGTGCCCCTCCAAAGCCAAGCCCAGAGTCCAATGACCCCTACCAAGCCTCATGCCCACTGGCCTCGGTTTCTCAAACCCAGCGGCATTTTCTCCCTATGGCCCAGGACCAGGGCTAGGGACAGCATGTGTAAAGTCCTTCCACACTGTGACAGCATTTCAGGCCCATGAGCCCAGAGCCCCAGTGCACCCAAGAGCTCTGCCCTCCCAAATGCACAGAGACTACGGCCCCCTGAACTCCAGCAGAGGGGTCTTTGGAGGTCACCTCCCCTGGGGGCCTCGACTTCCTAACTTTTAAAACCAGGTCAATTTCCCCTTCCCTAAAACTGTAGAACTTCAGACTTGGAAGGAGCCTTATGGTCTTCCTACCTACACTCTTTGTTTATAAGAGAAAAATCTAAGGCACAGAAGACAGGCAACTTATACACAGTCCCACAGTGAGTGAGTTACTGCACCACAGAGCCAGCGAAAAGCCCCAGCTCTCGCATGCATAGGAATCCCCTGGAGGTATGGAGCTTGCTAAAATGCAGATCCCCAGGCCTCAGCCCCCTACCCCCAAGCCCTCATTCAGTCATAGATCTAGGGGCCTGTGAATCAATCTGTACTTCACACAAGCCCCCCTGGAGATTCTCATGCAGGTGGTTCTCAGGTGACACTTTGAGAAACACCATGGTGCTCCTTTTGTGTCTTTATCTCCTGCCCACTTCGCTGGGCTGCTATGCAGAGAAGACGATGGGACGACGTGAAAGGCTTTGAAGATCACTGCCAGGTGAAGACAGTGTCCTTGCACTGCTTCCTGTTCTCCTCTGAGCCCTCCTCACTCTCCCGCTCTGCCTTGGCTTCCAGATCTGGAGCCCTTTCTAATACTTAAAAAGAGATCAGCCGGGCATGATGGCTCACGCCTGTAATCCCAGCACTTTGGGAGGCTGAGGCGCGATCACCTGAGGTCAGGAGTTCGAGACCAACCTGACCAACATGGTGAAACCCCGTCTCTACTAAAAATACAAAATTAGCCGGGTGTGGTGACGCATGCCTGTAATCCCAGCTACTCGGGAGGCTGAGGCAGGAGAATCGCTGGAACCTGGGAGGCGGAGGTTGCAGTGAGCCGAGATTACACCACTGCACTCCAGCCTGGGCAACAACAGTAAAACTCTATCTCAAAAAAAAAAAAAAAAAGAGATCATCACTGTCCTTTTGGTGATACACTGTCCTAAACTGCCTGGAACCCACCCCACTGTCTCACAGGAGAACCACCAGACTAGGCCACTGTCATCCAAATGGATCAGTGATGTCAGGGGCGGGGCGTGCTGGGGATACTCTCATTTTCCCTCTTTTTTTTTTTTTTTTTTTTTTTTTGAGACAGAGTCTCACTCTGCCACCCAGGCTGGAGTGCAGTGGCACAATCTTGGCTCACTCACTGCAACCTCCACCTCCCAGGTTCAAGCAATTCTCCTGCCTCAGCCTCCCAAGTAGCTGGGATTATATGTGCCCACCACCATTCCCAGCTAACTTTTTTTGTATTTTTTTAGTAGAGACGGGGGCCTCATCATGTAGACCAGGCTGGTTTCAAACTCCTGACCTCAAGTGGTCTGCCCGCCTAGGCCTCCCAAAGTGTTGGGATTACAGGCATGAGCCACTGCGCCTGGCCTCATTCTCGTTTTCTATGCGTATCAGAAAGAATTGGGTGTGGGTTCAACACTCTTGAATTCAAGCTCACCTCAGCCATTATGTAACCTGTGCAAACCTCTTCACTTCTTTGTACCTCTTTTGGTTTCCTGTTGGGTGAGCTGTAGGTAAAGGTACCTGCTAGGCACTGCTGTTGTATTAAAAGAGACAGCACTTGTAAACTACAAGGCGGCTTGTACCCATAAGATAGGGTGGTAGGGTTGCCAGATGAAATGCAGGATCCCCAGTTCATGTTAAATTTCAGAAAAACAATAAATAACGTTTTGGATATGTCCCAAATATTACATGGGACCTACTTATACTAAAATATTATTTGTCATTTATCTGAAATTCAACATTAATTGGGCATCTTGGGTGTTTTGGTTTGTTGCATTGTTGTGTTTTGGTTTTTGCTGATTGGCTGCTGGGTATTCTGGCATCCGTTGGCCCTCCTCCCACCAGCAAGGCAGTTCCTCCTCAGTCCTCAGACTCAGATTCCCCCAGCCCCCGGACCATGGAAGGGCCTGGACGGAGGGTACCACTGGGCCTTGACAGCCTTTTCTTCCTCCCCTCTGCTGCATGCTCTGGGGCTGAGTGCTCCCCGTCAGCCCTGTGGCCACAGGGGGAGGCTCACCTGGCAGACAGTACAATGTCTGCAACTGTCACAGCTAGACAAGGTCACAGGGAGAACGCTCTGGGCTCTGTCTTGTTTATCTGGGGGACAAGGGGGCAGGGAGGCAAGGGAAAGCAAGGGCAGGCTCCTCTTTGCTCCTTCCTTCAATTTCCTCCCCTGGAAGAGGCAGAAGGCCTGCCTAGAAAGCCCCGGAACTTGTACCCTAATGGAGCCTGGTTTTCTCTGGCAGGAAGTGGGTGGTCCTCAGGGAGGCGGTGCTTTGAGCCAGGAGATCCTGGTGCACCCCCAGCTCTGGGTTTAACTCTCTGTGTGATCTAAGGCAAACTACATCACTTCTTTAGTCAAAACAGGATAATAACAACAGCGCCAATTAAAACACTGATATAGTACACACTGTAAGCCAAGCACTGTTCTCGGTCCTTTATAAATAATGCCCTTTTAACCCTCCTAACAAGCCTAGAAGGTGGGTACTGTATCAGCCCCATTTTACAGGTGAGGAAACGGGTACAAAAAGATCACACAATCAGTAAGAAGTAGAGGCAGGATTTGAAGGTAAGCAGCTTGGCGCCGGTCTGGGCTCTGAGCTGTCTCTGTGAAAAGTAGAAAAAGCACAAATGCAGGAGGAGGTGGGAGGGGGCGATGAACACCTATTGAGCACCTACAGCACGCTAAGCAAGACAGTGTCCTTTACAGAGATGATCTCATTTAAATCTCACAGCAAGCATGGCAGAGGACACCGTTACCACATTCTGAATCCAGATGCAGAGAAACTGAGGTTTGGAGAGGTCAGGGACTTGCCTAGGATTATAAACCTGAGTCCAAACCTGAATGTGGGTCTCACTTCAAGGTATGTGCTGGGACCTCCACCACCCACCCTGCATCTGGCTCACAGTTTAGGAGACACTCTCGGGCCACACAGCATGGACAGTGGCAGTGAGATCAGAGCTGCTCGTGGCACTGCACCCTGCGAGGTACCCTGGAGCTGCGTCCATCCTCTCCCTACTGGCTGAGACAAAGCCACACCCCCAACCCCTGTTCCCAGGGCCCTGGACACGGCTCCTTGCTCTGAACCTGTCCATCCTTCCTCCAATCTTTCCCATCTTAGTCCAGTTTCTTCCCCACATCACAGAGAGCAGGAGGAGGAACATTTTGCTTCGATTGCTCTTGTTACTCTCACCCACATCACCTTGTTTGGATCCCGACAACCACTGGGTCGGATGGACTACACAGCATTACCCATATCCTGATTTCACTCAAAGGGAAGGTGAAGCTTAAAAAAGTGGAGTGACCCGGCCGGGCACAGTGGCTCACGTCTGTAATCGCAGCACTTTGGGAGGCCGAGGTGGGTGGATCACAAGGTCAGGAGATCGAGACCATCTGGCTAACATAGTGAAACCCCATCTCTACTGAAAATACAAAAAATTAGTTGGGCATGGTGGCGGGTGCCTGTAGTCCCAGCTACTCAGGAGGCTAAGGCAGGAGAATGGCTCGAATCCGGGAGGCAGAGCTTGCAGTGAGCCGAGATCGTGCCACTGCACTCTAACCTGAGTGACAGACCGAGACTCTGTCTAAAAAAAAAAAAAAAAAAAAACTGGAGTGACCCACCCAGAGTCCCCCAGATTTTAGGCCAGGACTTAAACCCATGTCTTCAGACTCCAAATCCAGGGCTCTCTGGAGATCTTAGAGGTCAACTCAAGTATTCTAGAGATGAGGAAACTGAGGCCCAGATGGGACAAGTGGCCCGTTCAACGTCACAGCCACCACGGCAGAACTGAGACAAACCCACAGCTCCCGACTTCATAACACCTTGCCTTCACTTGGAAGACAACTGGAGCCAATAAACCAACCCAACCCACAACAGGGGTGAATGGTGCCAACCCCACTGAAAACGAAAGGCGGAAGCAAGCAGGACTGAGGTGCACCCCATGCTACCGTGAGCTCTTCATCCGGTCACTCCTGTCTCCAGGACCGAGTCTACTGGTGGGGAGGGTCTGGGGAGCCAGACAAGTGGATGAGGACACAGTTTAAAGGTGGGGACTCTGCACCCTGCAGGCCAGATCGTTTTCGGAATTTCAGCCAGCCTGGGCTGAAAGTGCTGGCTCAGGGGCCTGCCTTTGCTGAGTAGTGAGCGCCCCGAAGCGTGGGGTGTGTTTGATGACAGTTGGGAATGAAGATATGAATGCAGGAGCTCAGCACACAGATGAACAGCATCCTCGATTTCTCCATAAATGGGGGAAAAAAAGATATTCTGAAGCTAAATCTGCATGTATGTCACCTTTGATGATGTGTGCCTTGCAGCTGCGGTTCCAATTCTGCTGAAATCTTGGGAGCAAGGTGGGAGACAGAGTTCAGCTCTGAGAGGTCACTGTGGGCACTGGTGCTCACGGGGTCACAAGTGGAAGGCTGGAATCCACTTGGGGGAAGGACACCCACCTGCCACCTCACTCTGGGTACAATCCCTGTGGATGCTGGGGTCCCCTCCTTCTCAGCTCCACCCCTGCTCCCTTCCTGTGGGCCTTAATGGGGCCCCTTAACTCCTTCTGTCCTGGTGTTCCCGTCTGCCAAGCGGGTATGTATGCCCATGCTGCCATTGGAAGGGTGCACCAGGAAAGCAAAGGGGGCACCAGCCCACTACATTTTGGTTCAGCTTTTTCACATCTGGCTGAAAAGCCACAGAGAACTACAAATCATTACTGCATCATTGGCTTTTAATGGGCTGCCATTATTCCTCATCAGAAATCTTCCTCACCCATATTAGACAGAAGAGCAAACTGGAGCTGAGAAGCTGAGAGGCCAGGTTAGGCTCGGGAGGCTGCTGGAAAGCCCATGGAACTGGCTGACTCCCCGTGCACGGTACTGAGAATAGGGCCTTTTCCCATACAGTAGGCTGCGTTCTGCTTACCAGAGACCTACAAGTAATCCACACCCACCAGTCCTAGGACCCAAAGCCCAGGGAGATGATCCGGGGCATCCCGAGAACGGGAAGGTCCCTAACTTGGGAAAGTGAGTTACTGGAGAAACAGGGGAAGAAGTCCAGCCCCGGGGTTCAGAAACTCCAAAGAATTCCAGATGTGTTCCTCTCCACCCACTTCCTCAGCGGAGACCCAGGAAAAGTTCAGGATCCCCCAAGCCTCCTCTTCCAAACTCAACCCAAGGCTCCTCGCACCCAGACTGGGGTCTGGGGGGCCTCTCCCTGGCCCCCTCCCTCCCCCAGCCCAGCCGGCCCGGCTCACCTTTGGGCAGTTTGGATGCGTTTTCCTGGATCCAGGAGAAGAGGTGGGCGAAGTCACAGTCGCAGAGCCAGGGGTTCCCGTCCAGACGCAGGGAGCGCAGCGCGGGCAGCGCGGCCAGGGCAGCCACGCTGAGGCTGCGCAGGTTGTTGTCGTTGAGCTCCAGCACCTGCAGCGACTCCAGGGTCTCGAAGGCGGCCTCGTGCACGCCCGCCAGGTTGTTGTTAGCCAGACTAAGCTTCACCAGCCTCCCGGCCGAGCGGAAGGCGCCGGCGCCCAGCTGGGTCAGGTTGTTGTAGCTGAGGTCGAGGAATACGAGCTTGGCCGAGCCGCTGAACGTGCCCTCCTCCAGCGAGCGCAGCGAGTTGTTCCTGAAGTCCAGGTAGACCAGGTCGCCGTAGAAGATGAAGAAGTCCTCGGGGATCTGCTGGATGCGGTTGCCGGCCACCAGCAGCTTGCGCACGTCCAGGGGAAAGGGGTCGGGCACGCTGGGCAGCCCGCGGTCGCTGCAGTCCACGGTGTGCGGGTCGGTGCAGGCGCAGCCCGCGGGGCACGCGTGCCCGGGCGCGAGCAGCAGCAGGAGGCTGCAGAGCCGGAGCGCCGCGGCGGCGCAGGCTGGGGCGCGGGGGCGCATGGCCGGGGGGCCCGCGCCGGCCGCGGCGACACCGAGGCGGCTCTCGGAGCGAGTCCTGGCGCGGGGCGGCGCGAGGCGGCGCGGTGAGGCACTGGCTGCCGGGCGCCAGGAGCCGGAGGGCGGCCCGGGCGGGGAGGGCGTGCGCCCGGGCGCGCGAGGGCTATGGAGCGCGGCGCAGAAGGACTGGGGGAGCCCGGACAGTAGGGACGGAGAGGGGAGGGGGGGAAGGAGGGGCGAGGGACTCACCAAAGGATTTCCCCGGACAGGAAATTAACCCGCTAGAAAAATCCCTTGGGAGAGGCAGGAGCGGTAGGGGGGGCCGAGTGGCCGTCGCCAAAACGCAGTCCCACCCTGGCAGCTGATTTCCGAGATCGGGAAGTAAGACGCCGCGCTGCACTTGACGTCTAAGTTCAGTTACCAAGCCCAGGAGCGGTTTCCTTAAGGCGTGTCCCGGGCGTGCGCCCCGCCCCCTCGCGCCCGCCTGGTGCCAAATCACGCTCCCTGCACGCCACCCCATGTCGCTGAAGGGAGTGGGACCTGGGTCACTCTGACTCTGCTCCGGGGGCAATCCCCGCAGTCTCTCGGGTGCCGCGCCAGGGGCTGCTGGTCTGAATTTGGCCGGGATTCCAAGGAGAGAGATAGTGGCTGGTCTTCCCTTTTCCCTCCCCCACCTGCACTTGAACCATCTTAGGCCGGAGGGTGAGTGAGACAGGTGGTTGCCAAGGCCCCCGCTGTGGCCTAAAGGAAGGCCAGGGCCAGTCAGCACTTTCATGCTGGCCCCGAACTTCTGGATGGAACTGGCATCCACGCAAGGATCAGCTGCGGGTCTGACAGGTCCAGCCGCTGAGGCTCTGAGGCCTGGAGTCACCAGGTCTGGCTTCCAAGCTGTGTGGCCTCAGACCAGTGCCTCTGCCTCTCCGAACCTGGTAGCTCCATTTGTGAAATGGGAAGGGGTAATATATATCTCACCAGCTTTGAGGGAGGACCAAGAAGTCAATAACAAAGTTCAAAAATTATCTTTTCCTCTCTCCCCCTCAAAACCCCACCTTGGATAGCCTAGGGAGGCAGTCGGGAATGTGCCAAGGCTGAGATGAAAGGACAGTGAAGAACTGCTGATATCAGCCTCCGACACCAGCAGGAAAATTCCCTCTTCACCACCCCCATGCCAAACTCCCTTCCTTCTCATTCTAGAAACTTCTGTATGGGGAGGGGTCCCCACAGAGCTACCAAGAGATTGTCCTGCTGTTGGCTATTTTGGTCCAAATGGCCTGGAATTGACAGACTCCCACTAGACGAAAATAACCCAGGGAACAGCTGTTGGGCAGCGGGCCCCGGAGACCCTGCCCTGGCCCCTGGCCGCGCTGGGGATTGGTGGAGCCTCGGATTCTGAAGCCATAAAGCTAAGCCCTCGGCCTTCTTCCAAAGGTACAGGCCGACTTGATGCCTCTGAGCCATGGGATGAAAGCACTGATCCACTGGGATGGAGCCAAGGGCTCAACAGATGAGCATATTTGCAGGAGCCCTGGGGAAGAGGCGGGGGAGACCCAGGGGGAAGCTTTGAGGCACCTGGAGTCCTGCAGCTCTTCCCCTACTTACATTCCAGGCCACTAAGCCAGACCTCCCTGAGTTCTCCATCTCTGTCTCCACTCTCCCAGGGTGCGCAATTTGCGGTTGCCATCCCCAGGTTCAAGGGCTTAGCTTCCCCACCCCGGTCTCATGCTCTTAAAGAGGCAGGTGCCCGGGGGAGTGGTCTGAATGCTCCCAGAGTGGATGAAAATGCTTCTGCCTACATAAATGATGCATAAATTACAGAAGAGTCACACAAAGTGCAGGCAGGTGGCAGAATAAACACATCTCCCACCCTTGCAACTCTGCAAAAGCAGCCTGAACCGAATTGTTGCACTCTGCCAATCTCAGGCTTGGCTTTGGCTGCTCCCTCCTGTACTGAGGGGAACCTATTACTGGTTTGAGCCCTTAGCATCATTGTTTCATGACACCCGCATTTGGCTGGGCTGCCATCTTGCATGTGCATGCCGTGTATCTGTATGTCTGAGTGTGTGCACGAGCCCTCTCTGCCAAGTGGTCTGGTTGGCTGGAGAACTGGCCTGTATGAATCAAGACCCTGGGTCTGCCCTGGCCCCAGAATCTTTCACAAGCCACTTGATCTCTCTGGGGACTTCTCAGCCCGGGTCCCCAGATACTATGAAGAGGAGGTCTTTTCCAAATTTAAAAAAGTCTGGTGAAAATTAGGCCTTTATCTTTGAGGAGGTCTCCCGCATTAAATTCTGCAATTCTTGGCAGTGAACTTAATGGTAGCGCTAGTCCTTTTGTGCAGAACTGGCATTCATAGGTGACTTTAAGAAAAACAAAGATGGCCGGGCGCGGTGGCTCAAGCCTGTAATCCCAGCACTTTGGGAGGCCGAGACGGGTGGATCACGAGGTCAGGAGATCGAGACCATCCTGGTTAACACGGTGAAACCCCGTGTCTACTAAAAAATACAAAAAAATACTAGCCGGGCGAGGTGGCGGGCGCCTGTAGTCCCAGCTACTCAGGAGGCTGAGGCAGAAGGATGGTGTGAACCCGGGAGGCGGAGCTTGCAGTGAGCTGAGATCCGGCCACTGCACTCCAGCCTGGGCGACAGAGCGAGACTCCGTCTCAAAAAAAAAAAAAAAAAAAAGAAAAAGAAAAACAAAGATGAGTTTCTACTTAATAAATGCAAGTATTTAGTTGACAACGGCTTGCAAAACAGGGGAATGCATGGTAGTAAAATATTAAGAGGGGCTCTCGGTAACAAACCTGTTGAGAAATACCACTCCTAGCCTTGATTTCCTCATCCTGAAACTAAGGAAAAAATACCTTTCTTCTTCCTTTCCACAGACAACGTGAGGGCCACATGGAGAAGTATTTGTATGGGAACATGATTTTTTTTTTTTTTTTTTTTTTTTTTTTTGAGACGGAGTCTCGCTGTGTCGCCCAGGCTGGAGTGCAGTGGCCAGATCTCAGCTCACTGCAAGCTCCGCCTCCCGGGTTTTTACGCCATCCTCCTGCCTCAGCCTCCCGAGTAGCCGGGACTACAGGCGCCCGCCACCTCGCCCGGCTAGTTTTTCGTATTTTTTAGTAGAGACGGGGTTTCACCGTGTTAGCCAGGATGGTCTCGAACTCCTGACCTCGTGATCCGCCCGTCTCGGCCTCCCAAAGTGCTGGGATTACAGGCTTGAGCCACCGCGCCCGGCCTGGGAACATGATTTGAAAGGTCTTTGGAGAAATATTGCAGATAAAAGTGGCCACAAATCTTGCCATGGCAGGCACGACTTGTTTCCTCAAGTGTCCCCCAAAGTTCCTTGGATCCAAATGTAAGCATTCTTTTCATTAATATCAGCAGAACTAGACATGGTTGGGCTTTGTGGGGAGCAGGGAGGTATCTCAGATTCCCGAGCTCTCATTCCTTGGGGGAAATGCAAGCTTTGCCACCTCTAATTTTTTCCCCCGACAAATAAAACAGAGCCATGACTTCAGCAAGGTCACAATATGAGTCAGTGACAGGTGCTGGAAATAGAACACAGGCATTCTGAGTCCTCACCTGCGCCACTCACCAATTCACCCACTCACCCCTCCCCAGGAAGGGAGTCTCTCATCCTTGACAGCCAACACTGCAGGTAACAAACATTGCAGGTAACAGAGAGGAAGCTTGGGAGATTCCGCTTGTCAGCTCTGTTTCCGTATGTATTCTCAGAGTCAGCACACCTTGTAATTCCTATTCAACAGGCTCAAAGCAGGAGTGTGGCAAATACCCAAGGTATCCCTATGATTTAAAAACCTGATGTCATGCCTTCCCCAACCCCCACCCCAGCGGAATCCTCACTCCTCTCTGTGTTCTCTGAGCTACAGAGCACGTCATGTCTCACTCTCCATCCTTGTCCAATTCCCCATGAGGCTGGGCCTTGGGAAGCTATGTGCAAGGCGGTACCCAGGAAACCCCACCCTGCGATGCCCGGTTGCTGTAAGCAAGAAAAATTCAATAATAAGAATATCCCCCTTTGGTCACCAGACTGACATTTATATTAGCCAAAATCCTATGCCTCGAGTTACAAACAAGATGCTGCCAGTATTTTATGTGTAGAAGTTGAAGTGCAAATACCAGGTTTGAATGATGAGAGTATGGCTGGTGTTTGGTGATGTCATTTGCGTTACTGGCATGTTTCACTTCTGAGCAGCACCTGGCTGACCTGGCCAGGGAGCGTGAGGACATCCCATGGGCCCCAGGAAAGGAGACACGCTCTAGCCCTTGACTTGGGGCAGCCTGCCTCGACGGAACAGCTCCCTGCTCCACGGACACAGCTGTGTCTTTGTCACCAGCCCGTTAACTGACTGAACCCAAGCAACTCCAACTCCGTGTTCCCGTCGTACGGCCGCTGCCCTTTTTAGCTACCACCGCTAGGGGGCACCACCTGCTGCCTGCACTGCTCAAAACTGAGCGCTTCTCTCAACGCAGTTTACTCTCTGGAGCAAGCCTGGACCCACGTTTTAGAAGAAAAACTCCCGCCTCTAGTTTCGCCTCTGGCAGCAGGAAATGAATCTTCCACCAGCATAAATGGGAGCCAGGATGGTGGTAGCCGTTGGGCACATGGGTTTGAAATTAGACAGATCTTGGGCAAGTTACTTAACTTTTCTAAGCCTCAGTTTTCCCATCTAGGAAATGGGATAATACTAATGTCTACTTCACTGGGTTGTCATGAGGATGAAATGAGGTGTCTGTCAAGGGCTTAGCAGTGAAACTGACACGTAGTGGAAACACAATAAATGGTAACTGCATGATGATCTATTTATCCACATGGAGCAAATAAAGGTTTCATGTAGACGGATATTCTTCAGATAAAGAACTTACGTGTTTATTTCTCTGGAATATACTAACTAGTGATGCCCTAACATTTTAGGGTCAGTTGTAGTAACTCTCCCTGCCCTGAACCACTCTCTGCTCCAAGTGTAGCCCATTTGAGACAGACACACACCCCTACACCCCCGAGCCCTCTCCAGCTCTGGCTGACTCTGTGATCACAGTTATAGGGGAGCGGCTTCCCTCCTTCTGGCCTGCTGGCTTGGTTGGTCTGAGCATGGGCAGGCTAATGAGACGGAGGACACAGGGTCAGTCCCTCAGCCTGGCACAAGGAGACATCTGTTCTCTGCTCACAACCGGGGCTCCTAATGCTGGCCAGCCATCCAGAAAATGTGTGACCTTGAGTAGGGTTGAAGAAGGGTGGAGAGAGTTTTGCCCTGTCCCAGGAGGAGAAAAACAAGAATCCAAAGTGCCATCCTCCCATAGGTAGGAGTTGCAAGCCCTGGGAAGCTGGGGAGTCATCCCCAGTTCCTCGTTACGTGACCCTCTCTGGATCCACTGGCAAACCCCCTTTGGCTCTGCTTCTCTGCATCTCCACCACTACCTCCTGAGCCCAAACTGGCATCATCTTTTATAGCAGCCCCTGGCTGGCCAGCTGGCTCCCACTCTCGCCCATCCCCCACCCACACAATATTTAAGGAAGCCAAAGTGACCCTTTGAAAATACACATCAGATCAAGTCACCTCCCTTCTTAGACACCTCCAGTGACTTCCTGTGAGTGGCAGGCAGCCTTCTAAGATGACCCCCAATGATCCCCACCGCCAGCTATTCCTTGAGTGGAGATAGGACCTATGACTTGCTTCTAACAAATAGACTATGGCAGAGGCAATGCAGCTCAGTTCTGTGTTCAGGTTCTGTCTTGCCGGCAGACTATGTGATCGCCCTGAACAATTTGTCTCCTGCACAATTTGATGAGGAAGGCTATTCTGTTGGAGAGACCCTCATGGTGAGGAACAGGGTTGGGGGTGCTCAGATCGACAGCCCCCTGAGAAGCTGAATCCTGCCAACAACCACGGGAGCTTGAAGTGGGGCCTTCCCCAGTTTAACCCAGAGAGACTACAGCCCAGCCTATACCTCGACTGCAACCTGTGACACTCCCTGAAGGAGAGGACCCAGAGAAAGCCTGCCCAGACTCCTGAAACAGTGAGCTTTGAGATGTGTTTTGTATGAAACTGCTAAAAAGGGGTAATTTGTTACACGGCAATAGCTAACTGATACACTAAAGGAACTTGGAACAAGAGCCCACCAGATCCTGCGTGACCTGGCTCCATGTTCCTTCCCCTAACCCCCTGATTTGGGACCCCTCTTCTCTTGGTTCACCACACTCTAGGCTTTTCATACACCTAATTCCTCATGTTTGTTTCCACCACCAGACCTTTGCCCTTTGCTGTGCCCTCCACTGGCAGTGCTTCCTTCCCAGCTCCTGGCATGGTTGGTGCCATTTGGTCATTTGGGCGTTCTCAGCCCAAATGTCACCTCCCCAAACTGGCATTCACTCCTATCTTTCTCCAGTCACTCTCCCTTGTCTCCCTAAGTTGCTTCCCTTCTTTTCCTGGCTTCAACATGTTTATTACTCCCTGGCATTACCCAGCTTGCTGGTTTGATTACTTATTCACACTACCTTCCACCACTAAAATGGAACATTTATAAGGGCCAATCTTTTTATCTTTTCTTTTCTTTTTATTTATTTATGTATTTATTTATTTATTTAGATAGGTTCTTACTCTATTGCCCAGACTGAAGTGCAGTGGGGCAGTCATGGCTCACTGCAGTCCCAACCTCCCAGGCTCAAGAGATCCTCCCACCTCAGCCTTCCAAGTAGCTGGTACTACAGGCACATGCTATCACACCTGGCTAGTTTTTGTTTTTTTTTTTTTTTTTTACTTTTTGTAGAGATGGGGGTCTCACTATGTTGCCCAGGCTGGTCTCAAACTCCTGGGCTCAAGTTATCCTCCTGCCTCAGTCTCCCAAAGTACTGAGATTACAGATGTGAACCATTGTGCCAGATCAGGCTCAATGCTTCATCCCAGTTCCTAGAATCAGCCCCAGAACACTCAAGAATTGATTAATTAACTAATTGTCACCTGTAAATGATGCCTGTCAACTAGGCTACCAGTTTCTCAGCAGCATCTCACCTAGAGAAGCTCATTCATCGTTTCTGGTAGAGCAAGGAACTTCATTCCTCCAAAGACGGCCTTGGTTTCTTTCCCCTGGAAGGAATGAGATTTGCATGGGGAGCACAAAGCACTCCAACTGTACCCCTGAAGTAGCCTGGGAGTTTGGGGCTCCCCCAAACACATATCTAGTTCCTCTTCATCAAAAGCATGCGGCACCCCATCAATGATGTCATCACGTCCACCTTTGTGCCTTTATGCATACCCTCTTCCTGGCTTGCCTCTCACCATGTTCCCAGTTTGCTTAAGGAAATTTGGCCTCCTCCAGGAAGTCCTTCTAGAATTACCCTGAACAATTCCCTGGTCCCCTTTATTCTCCATTCCAGGAGAATAAGTGCTATGCTAGGTATGGAGCACAGAGAGGGCACAGGTGTAGCCTCATGCTCAAGGAGCTCAGGGCTCAAGAGGCAGCCACAAGAAGAAATAACCACTGTTTTATTAGAGTTGGGACTTAGGTTTTGGTCTCTAAAACTCGAATTCATATAGTGTTATTAAGTATATCAAAATAGAAGCTGTACATTTGGGTAGAGTCAGAGCTAAAAACATTGGCCCTTGAGCCAGTTAGCCCGTATTCAGATCCTGGCTCCATCCTTTCTGAGCTGCTGTTCTTCTGCAAGTGAAGTCATCGCCATAAACCTTTCATCTGCAAAACGGGGACTCACCGTATCTACCTCATAGGGTTATCGTGAAGATTCAATGAGATAATAGACAAATTAGCATTTGGCATAGCACCTGTGGGATTCTCAATACCTAGTACCATCTGAAGGTGGGAACATTCTCATCCATTTGGATACCTCCAGCAAAAAAACTTCTCTTGCCTTCTTAATATTCCAAAGGAAGGCATTCAACTGGGTCCCCAGGAGACAAAGATAGAGTAGACAGCCTCAGTTCTCAGGTGACTCACAACCTCCTTGAAGAGACAGGCCACACACAGGAAGGACTTGTTCTGTACAGTAACTGCCAAACAAGTACTGTGGGTTAATAAATGTCACAGGCATTTGGAGGAGTCAGGGATGTCTGGGCCAGGATGATTGGAGAAAGCCACATCTTGACATAGCAGACCGTATTTTCCGAATCAGATCTCGGAGCATACGGCCATGCAGCTTCATGCTTCTCTACCCCGGCACACAGGGTTCCCTGCCAGTCCACTTGGCAGGCCCCTGCTCACTCTCAAAAATGCCTTGCATTCCTCCGTAAAGCCTTGACCTTCCCAGGTACAGCCAAATTGCTTCCTCCCTTGTATCTTTCCTCCGTTGTGTTACTGTCCCTCGCATGCAGTGTGGTATCTCTTGATAACGTATTTCTGTCCCTTCCTGGATTATTACTCGGCTCTAGTATGAGAAAGAACAGGTCCTCCTGAACAAAGACTATGTCTTCTCCGTGTTTATATCCGGGAACCCAGCATAGGACACCACACAGGGCAGGTGCTCAAGGCATCTTTGCCAAATGAATGAATGAGCGCATGTGTGACAAGCAAATACCTCTGCCATGTGGAATGATCGGTAGACAAAGCATTTGAGGTCAGGATTGCCTTGGAAGGCTCTAGAGGCGCAGGTCTCTGTGATGCTGCTGCTGTGATGATCTGTTTAACCCCACAAATACCGCAGAAGGTGGCCTCGGGACTTCCCCTCCTTGCTCATAATCTCCCCTCCTGATAATAACGATGGTGACCTGAGCACTGTCACAGCCATATGCAACACTGCAGAGACCCCTCACACCCATGCTCTCAAGTGAGCCTCAGAGCAGCTGTGTCGGGGGCTGGTCGGCCCGCATCTTTGTGCCCATTTTACAAAAACCGCTGGTGGGTGGCTGGTTACTCACCCTTTGGCAGCTGAGTAGCCCTAAGGATACCTGACATTTCAAACCCAAAGGCAAGTTTCCTGTACTCCTTTTGCTGCCCTTGGGGCCTACCGCATAGGGTTATCTAATGATGGGAGGTTATTAGGGGGCTGTTGATCGCATGGACTGACTGATTAGAGGTAGGGCCTCAGAGCCTGGAATTTTACATTTTATTTTGGATCAATAAAAATTTGACAGCTGAAACACTGCTCAGCAAACATATCTGATTGCTGAGCAGTATTTCCGCTGTCATGACTGGCTGCTGAGCGGTATTTCCGCTGTCATGACTGGCTGCTGAGCGGTATTTCCGCTGTCATGCTGGCTGCTGAGCAGTATTTCTGCTGTCATGACTGGCCTCCCCTGCCCTCCCCTGGCCCATCCTGCAGACGTGAGCACACACTCACGTGCACGCACCTCCCTCCTTCCAGGTAAGTCTTGCTGAGACAGCAGAATAGAAAATGGCATAATCCAAAGGTAGAATGGTATAAAGCCACCAGAATTCTCTCTAGTACCTGCGGAGGCACACACAAAAGGCTGTTTTATATAAATTTGTGTGCAATTTGCATACATTTGCATATGCTCCCAAAGCTATCTCATTGAGTTCTTGAAACAAGTGACAGGTAAAGCCACTCCACCTACACCAGCCAATGGCAGAAGAAGAGACACATTTGCCATCCAGGCAGCCATGGCTTCTTCTACCCTTTAAGTTATTCTAAATTAGCATAAAATCACTGTTAAGTATTGATATTACTGAAGATCCCAAAGGCTGGAGAAAACATGACATGGATGCAATCATAAGAATAGTGCTGCCAGGCATGGGGGGCACCTGTAATTCCAGCACTTTGGGAGGCCGAGGTGGGCGGATCATGAGGTCAAGAGATTGAGACCATCCTGGCTAACATAGTGAAACCCCCTCTCTACTAAAAATGCAAAAAAAAAAAAAAAAAAAATTATCCGGGAGTGGTGGTAGGTGCTTGTGGTCCCAGCTGCTCGGGAGGCTGAGGCAGGAGAATCTCTTGAACCCAGGAGGCGGAGGTTGCGGTGAGTCAAGATCACACCACTTCACTCTAGCCTGGGTGACAGAGCGAGACTCCGTCTCAAAGTAATAATAATCTCTAGTACTGAGCACATATATGTCAGGCATTTCTCTATGAGCTTTAAATATATTATCTTAATCTCCTCAATAATCCAAAGGGTAGATCCAATTTTTACCATTTTACTGGTGAGGAAGCTGAGATCCACAGGGTTGAGGCCACATGGCTTGTCAGTGATTCAAACACAAGAATTCTGACTCCATTCATTTATGTGCCAATATTAGTTTAAGCACCTACTATGAGCCAGATATTATTCTAGGCACTAGAAACACGGCAATGAAGGAAAAAGACCGAGTCTCAGTTGTCACAAAGCATTAATATGTGTAAGTTAGGGTAAGGTTGGGTAGGAACAAAGAGAACCCAAAATTTATTAAAGAGCAAAGAAGTGAATTTCTTTTTTTTCTTCTTTTTTTTTTTTTGAGACAAAGTCTCACTCCATGGCCCAGGCTGGAATGCAATGGCACCATCTCAGCTCACTGCAACCTCCACCTTCCATGCTCAAGCGATTCTCCTGCCTCAGTCTCCTGAGTAGCTGGGATTACAGGTGAGCACCACCATGCCTGGCTACTTTTTGTATTTTTTGTAGATACAGGCTTTTGCCATGTTGGCCAGGCTGGTCTCGAGCTCCTGACCTCAAGTGATCTGCCTGCCTTGGCCTCCTAAAGTGCTGTGATAACAGGCATGAGCCCCAGCACCCGGCCTGAATTTCTTTCTTGAGTAGTAATTCAAGTTGTATGTCCCAGACTGATGGACAATCTTGCTCTAGCCACATGGTCATGTGGAAAACCCTGGTCCCTTGCACATCATTGCTCTTCTAAGCACCTAGGACACTGTCTTCACCGGCTTAGGTGAGACTGGGCTGCCGCCACATCCTTGTGTAGCCACGGGAAGGTGGGAAGGAATTCGGAGAGGCCACACCTACCATGCCGAAGCCCGGGTGTGGGAGGGGCAGCCATTGTTTCTGTTTCCTTTATGTAGGAGAGAACCTAGGCCTGTGGACCCATCCTACTTTAAAAGGGGTTTAGTCAAGAGCCAAGGAAAAAGGGAGAATGGATTTGGGTGGGCAACCAGCAGCCTTTGCCATGAAATGACATTCACAAGGCAAATACATTTGTTAGATGATGTCACAGAGCAATAAAGGCAACGAAGATAAACAAAGCAGAGGAAAGGCTGGAGAGGGATGGGGTCACATTTTTAGACACAGTCATCAGCTCTTAATCACTGTCCCTAACTGACCCCCGATTCCACCCATGCTCACAGTGACAATGAGGAAGGTTTAGGAGAGCCTCAAGCGCTTCCTGAACCAAATAAGGTCAACTTATGTCCAGCCGAGTAGTCAGGTACCCTGGCCAAGCAAGAGTTTACTAGACTAGACTTGACCTTCATAGAGTCTCTCATGCCTTTTGTCAAGGAATTTTTATTTATTAGTCATTTTATTTTCATTAAAAAAAAAACTTTCAGGGTAGCTAGAGAAGGTATTGTCATCTCCCTTTGATGAAAGGAGAACTTGAGGCTTGAAAATGTTCAGTTGAAAAACAAACTATTAGGCCGGGCGCTGTGGCTCACGCCTGTAATCCCAGCACTTTGGGAGGCCAAAGCGGGTGGATCACGAGGTCAGGAGTTCAAGACCAGCCTGACCAATATGGTGAAACTCAGTTTCTACTGAAAATACAAAAATTAGCTGGGCATGGTGGTGCATGCCTGTAGTCCCAGCTACTTGGGAGGCTGAAGCAGGAGAATCGCCTGAACCCGGGAGACAGAGGTTGCAGTGAGCCAAGATCACACCACTGCACTCCAGCCTGGGCTACAGAGTGAGACTCTGCCTCTCTATATATATATATTATATATATATATATATATAGAGAGAGAGAGAGAGAGAGAGAGCGCTCCTATATTTGTATCCCAAGGCTCCAGTGCCTCGGGATACAAAGGCAAATGGGATGTGGTTCCCTAGACAAGTTGACGAGTAGTGTGGTATGCAGACATAGAAGCAAGTAATTTTTCAAAATATACAATGATAAAAGTATGTACAAAATACAGCAGTACAGAGGAGGAAAGGAATAATAATTCTACTTGGGTGAGAAGGATCGAGAGAGGGTATTATAGTAGAGGTGATGGCTGACCAGGGTTTTGAAGGATGAATAGGAGTTCTCTAAGCAGATGGGGAATCTGTTCTAGGTAAGGAAAATATGTTCCAGAGAGGGAAAACTGCATATATAAAAGCATAAAGGTCTAACAAGGTGAAATGCTTCATGAATTTGGCTATGAACATTTGAGAAAGGCTCACTAAACCTTTACAATGGGTGCTAGAAAATAACCCAGGTCTCCCAATTCCTTTTTTGTTGTTGTTGTTGAGTTGGAGTTTGCTCTTGTTGCCCAGGTGGAGTGCAATGGCGCGATCTTGGCTCACTGCAACCTCCACCTCCTGGATCCAAGCAATTCTCATGCCTCAGCCTCCCGAGTAGCTGGGATTACAGGCATGCACCACCATGCCTGGCTAATTTTGTATTTTTAGTAGAGATGGAGTTTCTCCATGTTGGTCAGGCTGGTCTCGAACTCCTGACCTCAGGTGATCTGCCCGCCTCGGCCTCCCAAAGTGCTGGGATTACAGACATGAACCACCGCACCCAGCAGGTCTCCCAATTCCTAGTCCATACTAGTTTTCGACCTTCTTTTTTTTTTTTTTTTTTTTAAAGACAGAGTCTGGCTGTGTCACCCAGGCTGGAGTGCAGTGGCGTGATCTTGGCTCACTGCAACCTCCGCCTCCTGGGTTCACGACATTCTCCTGCCTCAGTCTCCCGAGTAGCTGGGACTATAGGCGCCCATCACCACGCCCAGCTAATTTTTTGTATTTTTAGTAGAGACAGGGTTTCACCGTCTTAGCCAGGATTGTCTCGATCTCCTGACCTCGTGATCTGCCGGCCTCGGCCTCCCAAAGTGCTGAGATTACAGGTGTGAGCCACCAAGCCTGGCCTAAGTTTTTGACCTTTTTTTGCAGCCATCCCAGGGTCTGATGAAAAAAATCCCTGGCTATGCACAAGCATTTTACACTTAACCTTTGCCAAAGGGCCAAGAAGCAGTGTGTACAAGCATTTTAAAAGCTATGATCTCGTTCACCCAACGATGCCTACGAAGTGCTTTCTTTTTTTTTCTTTTTTTTTTTTTTTTTGAGATGGAGTCTCGCTTTGTCGCCCAGACTGGAATGCAGTGGCACGATCTCGGCTCACTGCAACCTCTGTCTCCCAGGCGTGTGGATCACGAGGTCAAGAGATCGAGACCATCCTGGCCAACATGGTGAAACCCCGTCTCTACCAAAAATACAAAAATTTGCCGGACATGGTTGTACGTGCCTGTAGTCTCAGCTACTCGGGAGGCTGAGGCAGGAGAATCGCTTGAACCCGGGAGGCAGAGGTTGCAGTGAGCTGAGATCATGCTACTGCAACCTCTGCCTCCTGGGTTCAAGCGATTCTCCTGCCTCAGCCTCCCGAGTAGCTGGGACTACAGGTACATGCCACCACACCCAGATAATTTTTTGTATTTCTAGTAAAGACGGGGTTTCACCATGTTGGCCAGGGTGGTCTTGATCTCTTGACCTCGTGATCCACCTGCTTCAGCCTCCCAAAGTGCGGGGATTACAGGTGTGAGCCACCGCACTCGGCCAGCAATCCTGTTGGTTTATGTTATGTATGGCCGGGTGTGGTGGCTCACACAAGTAAGTGATCCCAGCACTTTGGGAGGCCAAGGTGGGAGAATCAGTGGAGCCCAGGAGTTCGAGATCAGCCTGGACAATATGGTGAACCCCCATCTCTACTAAAAATACAAAAATTAGCCAGACATGGTGGCGCACTCCTTTAGCCCTAGCTACTTGGGAGCTTGGGAGACTGAGGTGGGAGGATCACTTCAGCCTGGGGAGGTCCAGGCTATAATGAGCTGTGATCATTCCAACTGTATTCTAGCCTGGATGACACAGTGAGATCCCATCTCAAAATTTAAAAATAAAAAAGGAAATGTTGTTTTAGAAGACTATTTAGTGATATAAAAAGTCATACAACTAAGTGAAAATGGTTTACAAAACCTTACATGGGGTATAGTTCTAATCTCATTTTATAGACACACACAGAAAGAAAATAGAATAAATATTAACCAAGCATATCTCTAAGTGGAACCTGATAATCCAGAAAAAGATATTCAAACCAAAGGAAAAACTTCTCCTGACTCAGCTTCACCCTTAAAGTGAGTCCAAACACTGATCAAAGATTTCAGTGTCCAGATGTGCCCTCATGAGGACGGGGTCTTTCTACCTTCATCTCTGGCCACCCTGTCTCCTGCTCACCTCTGTGCCTTCACCGTGCTGTGATTCTAACCCCCTCTTGCCTGCCTGGGATGGAACAGAACAGGAAAGGTCAGAAAAGGTGCGTGGGGTGAGACTTCAGGGCGTGTGGAGAGTGAGAGGGTTGGAACCTGGGAACAGCTATGCAGAATTAAGCAAATTGGAGAGAAGAGAACCAGGGAGAGAGGAGAGAGAAACTGAATGTGCCTAACCCGACCTCTTTTCTCTTCCTTAGGAGGCTTGTTCTCCTCCCACCTGGGGGTTTGCAAAGGTGGCTCCACCTTAGCAGTGGGGAGGCCCACGCTGGCCCCACTCTGCCTATACCCAGGCAGGTACATCTGTGTGTTTCCATTGCAGAATATGCGCTTACTTTCAGATTTAAATAACTTCTCCATTGTCACCTATCTGTGTTCCCGTAGTGCTTGGTACTGACCTCTAATGCGCCTCTAGCCTCGCTGAGCTATAGAGATTTGTTTATGTGTCCGTCGCCTGCACAAAATCGTGAGCCCTGTCAGGGCAGACTGCAGAGACTGTGACTCGCTCTTCTCATCAGACCCTGTCCCAGCACCTGGCCCATTACAGGTGCTCAGAAAAGGCCAGACCTGTTTTTGTTGTCATTGTTGTTGTTGTTGTTGTTGTTTGAGACAGAGTCTCGCTTTGTCGCCAGGCTGGAGTGCAGTGGTGTAATCTCAGCTCACTGCAACCTCCGCCTCCTGGTTTCAAGTGATTCTCCTACCTCAGCCTCCAGAGCAGCTAGGATTACAGACGCAAGCCACCATGCCGGGCTAATTTTTGTATTTTTAGTAGAGATGGGGTTTCACTATGTTGGCCAGGCTGGTCTCAAACTCCTGACCTCAGGTGATCCACCCGCCTTGGCCTCCAAAGTGCTGGAATTATAGGAATGAACAATCACACCCGGCCTGTTGTTTTAATATTCTGGATAATCCAATTATAAGCCAGGAATACAGGCAAAGAATCTCTATGGTGTCAAATTCAAAGAAATGTCATCACCATCTTGTAACCTAAAGTAGCTAAAATATAAATTCAATCTTTGCTGGCACTTCTTGAATAACATTAAGGAGTCTCCGAGTAATAAGCCTCAGCAACTCTTCAAAAATCTCTCCTCTCTCTCTCGCTCTCTCTCTCTTTCTCTCTGGTTCCCTTCTCTCCAGTTTCCTTAAATCTGCACAGCTGTTTCCAGGCTCCACGTCCCTCACTCCACGCTGTCTGAAGTCTAAGCCCACTCACCTTTTCTGTCCTTTCCTGTCCTGTTTTGTGACTTTCTTTACTCATTGTCCCAATTTGGTATCTCAAAAGCCCAGAAACCAGGCTAGAAAAGGCAGAAGTCAGGCCGGGCATGGTGGCTCCCGCCTGTAATCCCAGCACTTTGGGAGGCCGAGGCGGGTGGATCACCTGAGGTTGGGAGTTCAAGACCAGCCTGACCAACATGGAGAAACCCCGTCTCTACTAAAAATACAAAATTAGCTGCGCGTGGTGGCGCACACCTGTAATCCCAGCTACTCGGGAGGCTGAGGCAAGAGAATCGCTTGAACCCGGGAGGCAGAGGTTGTTGTGGTGAGCCAAGATCGCACCATTGCACTCCAGCCTGGGCCACAAGAGTGAAACTCCGTCTCAAAAAAAAAAAAAAAAGAAAAGAAAAGAAAAGGCAGAAGCCCAAAGGAGGTGAAGGAGAAGGCAAAGCCACAATCACTGCTCAGCCCTGGGGCTGCAGGCATGAAAGGAGACTTGTTTCTCAGTAGTTCCTGTTTATGAGATTGCACGTCATGCTGTGCTGAGTTAGACAGAAATACAAGGCTCATTTAGAAACAGGTTGTGCAACCCCCTCCCCCCAAACCCCCCACCAAGGCCATGCCAGCCAAAACCCCCAAAGAGCTGATGTTTCTGTTGGGGGTGATGTTTCCTGCTAGTGAGGGAGCTGCTCTTGGCCTTGGCACCCATTCCTCCTGTGGGAAAAAGGGTAGCTTGGAGAAACTGAACGTGCCTAGCCCGGCCCCTCCTCTCTCTGTTCCTTTTGGGGCTTATTCTCTCATCTGGGGGTTTACAGAGGCAGCTCCACCTTAGGAGTGGGGAGGCCCACGCTGGCCCCACTCTGCCTATACCTGGGCAGGTACAGCTGTCTGTTTCCATTGCAGAATGTATACCCACTTTCAGATTTCAATGACATCGTTTTCACAGTCAGCTTTCTTGGTAATAAAAAGAATGCTTCAGTCCTCTGTCCGCTAACAGTTCTGTTATTTCTCCATTGATCTGAGCCCTGGTAGGGACGAGGGATGGTATTAATCAGGTCTCCCCAGCACCTCCCTGCTCGTGCCTCCCTCCCTCTACCTGTCTACCAGTTACCAGGAAGCCTGATGCGTGCAACCTACGCTTTCTTACTTTCTTTTCTAGCTATGCAGTTGTTACTAACAGCTGTAACTGTTCCTCCCTGAAGCGACCCTCTTCATCTCCGGGCATCGCGATTTTTAGAAACTTGTAAGGGCAGATGGGGCGCGGTAGCTCACACCTGTAATCCCAGCACTCTGGGAGGCCGAGGCGGGCAGATCACGAGGTCAGGAGATTGAGACCATCCTGGCCAACACGGTGAAACTCCGTCCTCTACCAAAAAATACAAAAAAAAAAAAAAATAGCTGGAGTTGGCGGAGGGAGACTGTAGTCCCAGCTACTCGGGAGGCTGAGACAGGAGAATGGCGTGAACCCAGGAGGCAGAGTTTGCAGTGAGCTGAGACCGCGCCACTGCATTCCAGACAGAAAGTGACTCCGTCTCAAAAAAAAAAAAAGTTGTAAATGCAACTCCCTCCCACTTTTATCAGTTGGGCCTTGCTTGTCTTCTGGCTGGAATTCAAATCTGACTCCTCCTGAAGTTATATGAAGAGAGATGAAACAGCCTCTCCCTCCAGGCCCTGGTTTCCTCACCCCATGTGGAATATTCCAACAGCACCCTTTTCTCAACTTTGCTGCAATGCTTAGACTGGATAATCTGCGGAGCTCCTGGGAAATTCTAAAATGCTTTGCAAATGTAAGGCCCATTTTCTCCTGTGCCTCTGAAGGCTATGACACACTCATCCTTCGTTCAAATATACAAGAGCAGAAGAGTTCGACACACCTGATTTTTTTTATTTGTTTTTAAACTTTTTTCTTTTATTTAGAGATGGGGGTCTTGCTGTGTTGACCAGGCTGGTCCCAAACTCCTGGCCTCAAGCAAGGCTCCCATCTCAGCCTCCCGAAGTGCTAGGAATACAGGCATGAGTCACCGCACCCGGCCTGACACACCTGATTTCTACTGAGAAGTTCTCTTCCTGGGGTGGCTTGAAAAATTGGATGAGCTCTGTGGAGGCACTTTGAACTGATGCTTTTGTAGAAATCCTTCCATTCTACTTAGCATAATGCTTTTTAGGTTGATCTATGTTGTTGCATGTATTGATACTTCATTCATTTTTAAAGCTGAATAATACTCGTTTTTATGGATATAGCACACTTGATGATGTGCTTCTTTTGACAAGCATACAAGGAAACTATAGATTATTTGGGTGCTAATTTGTTTCGCTCCAAATTTGCTCTAACACACGCTAACCAAGATGCAAGGGTTGTTTTGTTTGTTCATTTAAACATTAAACAGCTTAGTTCCCTGACTCGTCTCTGGGAGGCAAGGAGATTTGAAGAATACACAGTGGCTCACGCCTGTAATCTCTAGCACTTTGGGAGGCCGAGGCAGGCAGATCACGAGGTCAGGAGTTCGAGACCAACCTGGTGAAACCAGCCCTGTCTCTACTAAAAATAACAAAAATTAGCTAGGTGTGGTGGCACGTGCTTGTAATCCCAGCTACTCCAGAGGCTGAGGCAGGAGAATCGCTAAACCCCAGGGGCCAGAGGTTGCAGTGAGCCGAGATGGTGCCACTGCACTCCAGCCTGAGCCACAGAGGAAGACTCTGAGAAAATACCCTGCAGAGTGCTCCTCTGGGTGGAGAGAATGAATTTGTTTCCACTGGCAGATGGAGATAAATGGAACCTACTTTTTCCATCCAGTGCCAGTCGCCCTTACTCTCTATGCTGCCAACATTTTGTTTCTGGGTCCAGAAAATAATTTATGATAAATTATTGTTGGAATATTCTAAATTATCGTAAGTGCTGGGACTACAGGTGTGAGCCACCTCGTTCAGCCAATTTATGATAGTTCTAATGGGGTTGTTGCATTTGAGGAAAACTTTGATAGACATTACCCATTTTTTAAGTTGGACCCCATCATGCCTGGAAATGTGTTGTAACTAGCCATGCACTTTTAAATGTTTCCTGATTCTCCTGAAAAAAAAAATGTATATTATATGTATACATAAATAAGTATCAGTTTTTTGCTGATGTAGAGGATGTATACAATAATTTATAAGTAATAATAAATTATACAATATTCTTTATTGCATAAAGAATAAATCCCATATAGCCAACCGATTTGCACAGAATATTCTTGCTAATTTTTTGCTGAACTCTTGATCTGTAGTCAGCCTATGGTTGCTATTAAACCAGGTCATGCCAAAATTGGACTACAAATCGCTGCTTGATCGCTAACTGATTCAGCAAGGAAGATGCTTACATCATTGACTACTAAGGACAATTCCAGCACGAACATTGATTAGTCTCTTCATGTGCATTCGTTGAGTGAAATAAACAAAGATACATGTGAGAACCTCGTTAATAATACAAACAATTTCTTTGCTAAATTAGGTAACAGTTTTCAAATACTAGAATATTTCCTCAATTGTTTTGCTAATCACAATGTAACAGTTACGGATACAACACACTTTTCAGTTTAACCTGCATTATTAATATTTTCTCCATCTGTTTCTTTTCTTTTTTTTTTGAGGCAGAGTCTTACTCTGTGGCCCAGGAGGAAGTGTGGCAGTGCGATCTTGGCTCACTGCAACCTCTGCCTCCCAGGCCCAAGCGATTCTCATGCCTCAGCCTCCTGAGTAGCTGGAATTATAGGCATGTGCCACCACACCTGGCTAATTTTTGTATTTTTAGTAAAAACAGGGTTTCACTATGTTCGCCAGGCTAGTCTCGAACTCCTGACCTCAAGTGATCTACACACTTCAGCCTCCCAAAGTGCTGGGATTACAGGCGTGAGCCACTGGGCCTGGCCATATTTTCTCCATCCCTTTCTTAACTGCACATGGTTTTTTAAAAAACAATGTGTTCAGTCCTGATATGTAGTGCTTTCCAATTGCTGTGGTGTAAATACTCCCACCACAGCTGGTTTCAAGCTGCCAAGATGCTGTCACTGAACATGGAGCTGGGAATAGATGTGGATTTTTATTTTGCTCTTTCTATTCTATTCTATTCTATTCTATTCTATTCTATTCTATTCTATTCATAGAATTTCTACCATACAGATACATAGATATCAATAATCACAAAAGCACAGACAATACTAAAAGTAGTAAAATGATTAGGACAAGATGGGTTTTGAGTATATGTTACCTTTTCTATTTTTTTCCATTCTAATCATTCCTTTTTTTTTTTTTTTTTGAGATGGAGTGTTTCTGTCACCCAGACTAGAGTGCATTGGTGTGATCTCAGCTCACTGCAACCTCTGCCTCCAGGGTTCAAGTGATTCTCCTGCCTCAGCCTCCCGAGTAGCTGGGATTACAGATGCATGCCACCACGCCCAGCTAATTTTTGTATTTTTAGTAGAGACGGGGTTTCACCATGTTAGCCAGGCTGGTCTCAATCAAACTCCTGACCTTGGGTGATCCGCCCACCTCAGCCTCCCAAAGTGCTGGGATTATAGGTGTGAGCCACCATGCCTGGCCCCATTCTAATCATTTTATTGTGTACAATTCAGTATTGTTAAATATATTCACAGTGTTGTACAACCATCACCACTATTTAGTTCCAGAACTTTTTCATCATCCCAAACAGAAACTGCCTACTTAGTAAGCAGTCATTCCCAATCCCCTTTCCTCTGGCAACCGCTAAGCTGATTTCTGTCTCTATCAATTTGCTTATTCTAGATACTTTGTATAAATAGAATTATATAATATGTGACCTTTTGTGTCTGTCTTTTTTCACTGAGCATAATGTTTCTGAAGTTCATCCATATTACAGTATGTATCACTGCTTCATTTCTTTTGATTTAGAGATAGGGTCTTGCTCTGTTGCCCAGGCTGGAGTGCAATGGCATGATAGTGGCTCACTGCAGCCTCAGCAACCTCCTGGCCTCAAGCAATCCTTTCTCCTCAGCATAGGTAGCTGAGACTATAGGTATACACCACCATGCCCAACTTATTTTTTTTCTTTAATTTTCTGTAGAGACAGGATCTTGCTATGTTGTCCAGGCTGGTCTTGAACTCCAGGCTGGTCTTGAACTCCAGGCTGGTCTTAAACTCAAGCGATCCTCCTGCCTTGGCCTCCGAAAGTGCTGGGATTATAGTCCTAAGCCACAGTGCCTGACCCCAGTACTTCATTTCTTTTTATAGCTGAATAATATTCCATTGTATGGATAGACCACATTTTGTTTATCCATCTGTTGCTGGCCGTTTGAGTTGTTTCCACCTTTTGGCTATTGTAAATAGTGCTGCTATGAACATCCATGATTACTTTCCTTTTTAATATAATTCACTTAGTTGTAAGTTTATATAATTGAATTTTTAATAATAGCTGTGTTTATCAACCGCCTTGCAAAATTCCTGGACATCTAATGATTGACTTGTAGGAGGGGCAGGAGTTGACCCCAGCACACCGATGGTTGTCACCATCTGTACAGCTCTGGGCAGATGACAAAGCCCAGAATTATGAGTCAGCAGGTCGGCATTCCGGGGCCAGTGCAGCGTCTAACTCACTTGTCATTTTGAGCACATCACTCACCGCTCTTCTCTTCTGTCTCGTTTCTAAAATAAGGCTGTTGGGCTCAATGATGCCTAAGGTTCCTCCCTAGGGGATCTTCTGTCTAATAAGTGGCCGGGTTAGGTCAACAAATGAAATAAGCCCACAGTTACTTACCACCCAGCAGGTCAGAGAATGGTACACTCACTGTTCCTCTGAAGTTGAGCGTTGTTGGTTCCATCCCCAAGACATGTTTCCATTGTCATCTCACTACGCTTGCCATCTTCTCTTCTCAACACTTTTCCTGTCTTCCCCTGCTCCCCCAATTCTTTGGCTATAAATGCTCACTTTTCTTTGTACTGGGAATTAAGCCAATCTTTCTCCACTACTGCAAAACCCCGTCACAGCAATCCCTATACCTGTCTTGATAGTCCGGAGTAAAGCCTGCCTCACCGCTTTAACAATTGTCATGAATGATTTTCTTTAACAGACCCCATCCTATGTCCAGGTGACGGGCTCAGACATGAACACATGTCCTAGCAGTTTACAGGTGAGACCTTTGATGAACAAGGTAGATTAGGCCTTGGTGGGGACTAAGTGGCAGAAGGGAAATAAGTGGGGCATGGCAAGCCTGAAATCACCCAAGAAAAGGAATAGATTAAGCAAAATGAGCAAGTTATGTGTGTGAAGAACCACGTCAGTCTGTAAGCATTTATTGAGCACCTCCTGTGTGCACACAGAGCCCTTAATCAGCCCTGGACCAAGTATTGGGAGGAAAGGAAGGTAATGGAAGGTACAATTCTTTTAGTCGTCATCGTTGTTTTGAGATGGAGTCTCGCTCTGTCGTCCAGGCTGGAGTGCAGTGGCGCTGCCCTGGCTCACGGCAACCTCCGCTTCTCGGGTTCAAGTGATTCTCCTGCCTCAGGCGCGTGCCACCACACCTGGCTAATTTTTGTATTTTAGTAGAGGTAGGGTTTTTGCCATGTTGGCCAGGCTGGTCTCGAACTCCTGACCTCAGGTGATCTGCCCACCTTGGCCTCCCAAAGTACTGGGATTACAGGCATGAGCCACCACGCCCGGCTGGCAGGTACAATTCTGAGGACCCCAGGGCTCAGTCCCACAAGACTGTCCCCACTGCAGAGGCCGGTTCCATGGGTGTGAGTTCTCGGTTCCAACAGTCCAACTGTAATCCGGACATGGTTGGCTCATCAGGGAAATGCTGTTAATCATCTCTGGGTTTAAAGGGAAGCACTTAGAGCCACTCAAATCAGATTGGAGACACTGAATTTGGAAACTGTCCAGTGTCTAACAGGAGGCTAGCCGTCTGATTCCTTAGGGAGCGAATGACCTCAGCAGAGGGTGGATTTTATCGCAGGAAAGGATGAGAGGAGGTGAGGGGGAATGCCTCATTGGAAGTGACACCTAATTACCAGTTTCCCATCCTGTTTTCAGGCCCTGCAAAATAGAGTCCTTCTGGGTATCTGGTCTACCCTTCACCTGCAAATGCAAGACATACATACAAACAGGGTAAATCAGGGCTGTTTCCTCAGCTTAATCACGAGCTCCTGTAAGGGCAGAAAATGACTCTCGCGTTGTGACGCTCCATTTCCCACTCCTGCTTAGTTATTCGGGAGCTGTTGATGGGTGACACTTGCCTCAGAATTGCGGTGACTTTCAATACGCCTAAGTGTAGAATTTAAGGAGGAAGGCCTCTGCACAGAATGATAATCATATTGGGGTGGGGGGGGGGATTGCTGCCTGGAAAACAGGTATATACCTTAGATGAGAAAACACCTTACTGAGACTCTCAGAAAAGAACTTGTGAGGGGATAGTTTTTGCTAAAACATACCCATTGTCCGATGATGAAGGAATGGATGAGCAGAAAGGGAAGGAGGCGACTTCTCATCTCATCTGGGATATACATGCCCTCGCTTCAGGGATGAGATGTGTTCCTGGAAAGGTAACTGCAAATTGGAATTTTTATAGCCCGAACCACCTTTTCCATTACTTTCCCTGCAAAAATGAGTCCTCGGAATATTCTTAGGCTCTAGGATGTAATAAAACCGCAGCTAAGGCTCTAGCACATTTTTTCACGTTATCGCTTTTTAGCTGAAACTGACCATTTTCTTATATTAAAAAAATCACATTCCGAAAAACATGACATAAAATAGCTGGGGTTATTTCTCCGTGTGGTACAATCATTTCAGTGTCAACAACCGTTTACTGGAGAGCCTGTAAGTTTGGGGCACCTGGCTAAGCATTTTCACACAGTATCTCATTTGGCTGCCGCCCCAATTCTGTGAGCTAGATATTACCTCCTTTTTGGGAGAGGTAATAATAAAGTTTAGGAAAATTGAGGAAGGGATCCCTGTTCACGAAGCAGCAGTGGCAGAGCTGGAATTGAAACTCAGGTTTGAGCAAGTGTGGGCCTGGATACTTCACCTCTACCACAGCTGCCTAATTTAAAGTGTTAAAATAAGAAACGCAAACAACAATAACCCCAACAGTAACAACCTCAGCGATGATCTGAGATAGGACGTGGCCCCAGTTTCTAACAGGTTGCTCTCTCAAGGATCCTTTAAGAGGGTAAGGAAACCAGCTTTTGCCGTTCAGACCTCAGGTCCAAACTCTTTCTGAAATCTGCTGCCCGACATAACAGCTTGGGCAAGACCGAATGGGTGATAAGACAAGGACCCAACCACTCAAAGCCAATCTGGAAAGGACCAGGAGGAGTGTACATCCCTAGCACACGTGAAGAGTGAAAGAGCTCAGCTGCTGAAACTCCTGAAGGCCTGAGGGGTCCGGGAAGCCCAAGCTAGCACATCCAGCAATTGACTCTCACATTTGCTTTGTTTTGTTTTGCTTTTTTTTTTTTTTTTTTTTTTTTTTTTTGAGATGGAGTTTCGCTCTTGTAGCCCAGGCTGGAGTGCAATGGCATGATCTTGGCTCACCGCAACCTCCACCTCCTGGGTTCAAGCGATTCTCCTGCCTCAGCCTCCTGAGTAGCTGGAATTACAGGCACCTGTCACCACGCCCAGCTAATTTTTGTATTTTTAGTAGAGACAGGGTTTCTTCATGTTGGCCAGGCTGATCTCAAACTCCTGACCTCAGGTGATCTGCCGGCCTCAGCCTCCCAAAGTGCTGGGATTACAGGCGTGCACCACCACGCCTGGCTAATTTTGTATTTTTAGCAGAGATGGGGTTTCTCCATGTTGGTCAGGCTGGTCTCGAACTCCCGACCTCAGGTGATCTGCTCGCCTCGGCCTCCCAAAGTGCTGGGATTACAGGTATGAGCTACTGTGCCCAGCCCCAAATTTGCTTTTCTAAGGATGCCAGTACTCCTTAGCTGTGTGGTGGTCAGCCTCTAAGATGGCCTCCAATGGTCCCCCCTCCTGGTATTCACACCCGTGTGGAATCCCCTCCCACACTGTGCTAGGGTGTTCCCCATGACCAACAGCGTATGGTATGCCAATTCTGATATTAGGTTACAAAAAGACTGGAACTTCCAGCTTGGCTTCTCTCTCTCTGTCTCTCAACTCTCTCTGGGGAAAGTCAACTGCCATGTGGTGAAGACATTAAGTCTGTGAGGATGCCCATCTGACAAAGAGCTGTGGTCTCCTGTCAACAGTCAACAAGAAACTGAGGCCTCCTCCAAAAGCCCCATGAGTGAGCTTGGAAGCTAATTCTCCAGTCCCAGAAAACTGCAGCGCCCCCCCCCCCCTTTTTTTTTTTTTAGACAGAATCTTGCTCTGTTGCCCAGGCTGGAGTGCAGTGGCACGATCTCGGCTCACTGCAAGCTCTGCCTCCCAGGTTCACACCATTCTCCCACCTCAGCCTCCCAAGTAGCTGGGACTACAGGCACCCGCCACCACGCCCAGCTAATTTTTTGCATTTTTAGTAGAGACGGGGTTTCACCGTGTTAGCCAGGATGGTCTCGATCTCCTGACCTCGTGATCTGCCCGTCTTGGCCTCCCAAAGTGCTGGGATTACAGGCGTAAGCCACCGCGCCCGGCCAACTGCAGCCCTTCTGATGTCCTGAACACATTCTCTGGAGAGATCTGGAACCAGAACTATCCAGTGAAGCTCCTCCCAGATTCTTTTTTTTGAGATGAAGTCTTGCTCTTGTCACCCGGGCTGGAGTGCAGTGGCATGATATCAGCTCACTGCAACCTCCACCTTCCAGGTGCCTCAGCCTCCTGAGTAGCTGGGATTACAGGTGCCCACCACCACACCCGGCTAATTTTCGTATTTTTAATAGAGACAGGTTTTCACCATGTTGGCCAGGCTGGTCTCAAACTCCTGACCTCAGGGGATACACCCGCCTTGGCCTCCCAAGGTGCTGGGATTACAGGCGTGAGCCAGCACGCCCAGCCACTCCTGGATTCTTGATCCACAACCCCTGCGAGATCATAAAAGTTTGTGATTTCAAGCTGGTAAACTCTAGTTTCCTTTGTTCTACAGCAATAGCTAATACAAGTTTGATCAAACCATTTTCCTTCCTATTGTTGGCATTGAGCCCTTTCTGGCCAGGTGGTGCCCATCCTTGATAATTTCCCTCCTACCTCCAGCTCATTTTACCCTCAGCCCCTTTATTTTGAATGACCTCATTAAGGCAAGGAATCTTAACTGAGAACCACTGCATACAGTAAGTGTGCAATTAGCCATTGCGTGACTGCAGGAGATAGTAGTTTCCACGAGTGGTGCCCCCTGGAGGTGTACGGTATATAACCTGCACAGTTCTATGTGGCAGTCCAGCCAGCAATATACCTGAAAAAGTGTCCAACGCCAGGTTTTCCTGCTGGACACAGCAAATGGGGCAATTCCTCCAAAGATCACAGACAAGAGAGGTAGTGGAAGGTGGTTAGTTTTCACAGGGGCTGGCTGACCCGTTGTGAGGTTGCAGGCAAAGCCCATGAGTTGGGGTCATTTTCTTTCTTCCCGACTCAGGAAAGAACCTGCAGGTCATGATGGGGTGGTGGTGGATGAGCCTGGACCCTGGAGTTGGACCCATGGTCCAAATGTCCGTGTATTCACCGGGTGCCTCCTCACATAAGTTCGCACTCAGGAAGCCATGGAATCTAGGAATCTAGCCCTCAGATTCCTCAGCTGTCAAATGGGAATCATAATAACGCCCCCAGAGAGTGGCTGAAGGACACGGTAAGCTCACACACATATATACCGACGTCAGTGTCTGACAGTGAAACAACAGATGAGGTCTTGCTATATTACCCAGGCTGGTCTTGAACTCCTGGCCTCAAGTGATCCTCCCACCCAAGCCTCCCAAAGGGCTGGGATTATAAGTGTAAGCCACTGTGCCCACCCCAACAGCAATTTTTATTCTGTTTCATTTCCCCACAAAGCGAACCTCACACTCTGATTATTCCCGAGTGGAGGATCATTAAGGATTTCTTGAATGAATTAAATAAGAGGCTCCATCTCTCCAAGAGGGAGACAGTCCTATCTTCTAGTCCTGGGTAAATCAACAACCAACAACAACAATCCTAATAAGAAAAGCACATCCTTAACTGAACAGTGCAAAGCATACAGTACCATTTGAGCCATTTGCCCTCACAAGCCTTCAGTCGTTTTTTTTTTAGACTGGAGAAATTTCAGAAGAAACTTCATCCGTTAGCAAAACACAGGCCAGAGGCAGCAGCTGCGCGGTTCCGGATGTCCTTCAAGGGCTCTGCTGCAGGATAACTCTAACCTGAAGATGCACAGGCAAACATTGAGTCAACAACTCAAGCCTGACTTAACTTGCATCAAGCTGCCGAGCGCGCAGAAGCTATAAACAGCCCTGCCTGGATGGACAGCCCTTCCTTTGTCGCCGGGATTGGGTCTGAGAGGCTCCCAGTTGGAGAGAAAATGCCAGCCTGTTTCTTCTCTGGCTTAAGGACACAGTCAGATCAACCGCTGACGTCAGAGGAGAATTCCCTCCCCCCAGTTATCCGGCCCAAAAGGTCATGCCAGGTAATGGGACACAGAGCAGAGCAATGCTGGCGTGGTCCAGGGGAGCTGCCTTGCCTGGGCCTGCACTCTAAGGCTGAGCAAAGATTTTAAAAGAAGAGAAAACAGGGCCGGGCGCGGTGGCTTAAGCCTGTAATCCCAGCACTTTGGGAGGCCGAGACGGGCGGATCATGAGGTCAGGAGATCGAGACCATCCTGGCTAACACGGTGAAACCCCGTCTCTACTAAAAAATACAAAAAAAAACACTAGCCGGGCGAGGTGGTGGGCGCCTGTAGTCCCAGCTACTCGGGAGGCTGAGGCGGGAGAATGGTGTAAACCCGGGAGGCGGAGCTTGCAGTAAGCTGAGATCCGGCCAGTGCACTCCAGCCTGGGCGAGAGAGCAAGACTCCGTCTCAAAAAAAAAAAGAAGAGAAAACAGCCTGACTCTATTATCCGTTCGTGGAAAAAGAAGCTCAGATCATCAAAGATAAACAAAACCCACCAACCAAACAGCAGTCAAAAAGGCTGAGCATGGTAGCTCAGGCCTGTAATCCCAGCACTTTGGGAGGCTGAGGTGGGGGGATTGCTTGAGGACAGAAGTTCGAGACCAGACCGGGTAACCTAGCAAGAGCTCCATCTCAAAAAAAAAATTAAAAATTTGCCTCGTGAGGTGGTGTGCACCTGTAGTCCCAGCTACTCAGGAGGCTGAGGCAGGAAGATCACCTGAGCCCAGGCAGTTGAGGTGCGGTGAGCCATGATCGCTCTGCTGCACTCCAGCCTGGGTGACAGAGTGAAAGAAACTGTCTCAAAAAACAAAAACAAAAACAAAATTACCCTGACCTTCCTCCTCCTGAGTCTCTGATGCTGGTGCTAACTGATCTCTAGGTGGACGGTGGGCAATTGTTCTAGCGATGGCTCTGGGCCTCCTGGAAGGAAATCCTGCTGAGTGACCCACAGGGAGAAACACAATGATCCTGCACTGCAAGTGAAGAGGGTCCTACTACAGACCAATGAAATGACTGCTGACTGCACTCAGAGAGGGCAGCTACTCCACAGGGCGCAAACAGAAAGCCCATCGGCCCCTTGACCACTTCTTTCTGAGCCCCCAGGCCTCCCCTGCCCCATCGGACCCACCACCCACCCTCCTCCCAAGGCCTGTCCTCTTCATGCCACTCACGGGCACCAGGTGCTGATGGGGCCGCCGGCTCTGGGTTCGGAGTTGGGGACATCACTGCAAGCAGGTAGGTATGAAACAGGGCAGACAGCAGACAGGGAGAGAGCTGAAGGATGGGGTCACTTTGGGTGGGATGGTGACGTGAGGAGAAGAAAGCGGTTCTGGGATGGAGGGAGAGCAGTGGGGCTCCTTCAGACAGATGACCAGGGAAGGCCCTTCGGAGGAGGTGACATGTGAGCAGAGAAGACCTGGCTGACTGAAGGAGCCGGGCCCACAAAAAGTAGCACGTTCTAGGTAGAGGCAGGGCTCACTACCCATTCGCAGGGTCCAATGCAAAACTAAATGTGAGACCCCACTCAAAAATTATGAGGAATTTCAGGATGGCGAGGCAGAGTGTTCAGGGTCCACGCCCGAGAGGCAGGCCCTGGTAGAAGGAACCGTAAGTCCTGTAGCCCTAAGCCTTGGAAAGTTCCAGAATTCGAAAGGAGGCCAGCGTGTTCTGGAAGGCAGAAGGCATGAGAGGCTGTCAGAGGGCTGTGCAGGAGATATCTGTGGGGCAGACTGTGATAGCCCCTGAGACTGGTAAGCTGGGAAACCACTGGGGGAGCTTTGCATGAGGGATGGGCTTAATAGAATTAATTTTTTTCTTATTTATTTATTTTTTACAAAAGAGAGGGTGTCTTGCTGTGTTGGCCAGGTTGGTCTTGAACTCTTGGCCTCAAGCAATCCTCATGCCTTGGCCTCCCAAAGTGCTAGGATTATAGATGTGAGCCGCTGCACCTGGCCAGGATTAATTTTTATTGTTTTTTTTTCTTTTTCTGAGACACAGTCTTGCTCTGGCTGTGTGCAGAAAGAGCCGGGCTGAAGTTCAGTGGTGCAATCTTGGCTCACTGCAACCTCCACCTCCCAGGTTCAAGCAATTCTCCTGCCTCAGCCTCCCAAGTAGCTGAGAGTAGCATGCACCACCTTGCCCAGCTAATTTTCTTATTTTTAGTAGAGACAGGGTTTCACCATGTTGGCCAGGATGGTCTCGATTTCTTGACTTTGTGATCCGCCTGCCTCGGACTCCCGAAGTGCTGGGATTATAGGCGTGAGCCACCATGCCCGGCCCAGAATTAATATTTTTTAAGGAACCCAGCTAGCTGCTGGGTGAGGCTGGTGTGGAGTGGGGGTCTGAGGAGAAGCAGGGAGTCAGACTAGAAGGCCGGGAGGATGGTGGCTCAGGCCCAGCGATGACCTAAATTGCCCAGGCCCAGCTCCTGACAGCCGGCTGAGTGTCGTGGCTCATGACCCCGCCTCTGTCTGAAGTTTCCACTCCCCTGGCACCGTTAGGACACTCACTTGCACCATCAGGTCCATCCTTCAACCCTACTTCAGTGACACCTGGCCTCACTCCTACCTATGCCCCCACTGGCACCCACCTCCCCAGCTGCCCCTGGGAAGTCCTTAGCATTCCTGGTGTCCCCACAGAGTGAGTGCCCGGCTCGTCTCGACACTGAGCAGCCTGATATGTGCTCGAAAACTTGCTGCCGAGTGAGTGAATGCATTTATTACTTCATATTAGAGGAAACAGGCTCTGCTCCAACCAGGCAAATCTCAACCTAGGTCCTGACCTGAAAAAGAAGAATTCTATTTCCAAACGCCCGGTGCATTTCCCTCTCATTAGATTTAAAAAAAAAAAAAAGAAAGAAAGAAAGAAAGGAAGAGAAGAAGCTGGCCTCCGAGGCTGTGGCACTCAAATTGCAGCCTTTGACTATTGTTTACGCTATATTTGTCCTGTCTCCAGGCATCATGCTGGGGGACAGAAAGGAAAATGCCAAACCATTTCTTCCTGGCCTGGCACCTACGGCGGAATGTTACCCTGCTGCCGTCTCGTGGCCAGGACAGTCACTGCAAACGTCCCAGAGTGATCATTTCCAGAGACTGCAGGAAGAACAGACTGGTTTTGATGGCAAACGATTTAGCCAGGAGAGGTCCAGGCTGAGGACCTCTTGGGCTGGTGGCCTCCAGTAACCTGGGCTGTTATTTATCCTGGGTGGTCTTACAGTCCTAGAATTGCCAACTGCACAGTCCCTGGATGACAGCTCCCCTGGACAGACGACTTGCAGCCCTGGCTGAGGCCAGAAACACTGAGCCTTTACAAATCTTTTTATGGTTCCTCCACAGGACTGTTTTATTTACCTGCTGTGCAGATGAGGCCTAAGAAAAACCCAGACCAAACGTATAATTTGGAGCTAAGTACATGATGGATGCCCAGAGATGTAAAATTAGCCGAGTAAACTTAATACTGGGGCATTATGCTTGCTTTCCAGCGCCTGAATGTCTGTTAGGGACGCATCACTTGGGAATAGTTCTTGATAAAATAAGCAGACTCTATTCTCCCTGGAAATTAAAAATAAAAAAAAAGATCCACTCCGACGGGGACCAGTTGTCTCAGATGTGCTCCAACCAAGTCAGGGAGGAGAGCTTGTTGTCTGTGCACACTCATGTCCAATGTATGGGATCATTTGGTGGTTTGCACAAATGAAAGTGAGATTTGGGGTGATTTTCAACACGTAACTATGTATTCACTATTTTATTTTGTTGTTGTTGAGATGGAGTTTCACTCTTGTCGCCCAGGCTAGAGTGCGATGGCATGATCGCAGCTCACTGCAACCTTCGCCTCCTGGGTTCAAGCGATTCTCCTGCCTCAGCCTCGGGATTACGCCCGCCACCACGCCCAACTAATTTTTGTATTTTTAGTAGAGACAGGGTTTCGCCATGTTGGTCAGGCTGGTCTTGAACTCCAGACCTCAGGGGATCCGCCCACCTCGGCCTTCCAAAGTGCTGGGATTACAGGCGTGAGCCATGACACCCTTCACTATTTTATAAGCACATCCCGCTTAGCTTGCACAACCAGAGATCCCCACCTTCCGGAAGGATGAATGATAGGTGGGGTGGGGTGAGGTGATGAAGGGGTGTGTCCCCCAGCACCTTCTGTGAGTTCATGATAGGAGACTGCAGAAATTCATGTTAATAGCTCACACGTGAGGGAACTTTCACCCTTACATTTTTTACACGCGTTATTTCATTTGATCCTTACAACAATGTCATGAGGTAGGTATAATCACCTCCATTCGCTAAATGGAGAGCCTGAGGCTTAGAGTGCTGACATGGCTTGCCTATGATCAGGCGGGAGGAAGTAACTGCAGAGGATTCCAACTGCAGGATGGATAATCAAATTCTCAGCACTGTTTTCATCCAGACTAGGAGTAGTCGACCAGGTGTTACACCTCTGATCTCATCATCTGTTGAAATTGTAGGGAGCCAATCAATAACACTCTTTTTTTGTTTTTTGAGACGGAGTCTTGCTCTGTCATGCAGGCTGGAGTGCAGTGGTGCCACGTCAGCTCACTGCACCCTCCGCCTCCCAGGTTCAAGTGATTCTCCTGCCTTAGCCTCCTGTGTAGCTGGGACTACAAGGTGCCCACCACCACGCCCGGCAAATTTTTTGTATTTGTAATAGAGACAGGGTCTCACTGTGTTAGGCAGGATAGTCTCCATCTCCTGACCTCGTGATCCGCCCACCTCAGCCTCCCAAAGTGCTGGGATTACAGACATGAGCCAGTGTGCCCAGCAATAACGCCCTTTAATCCCCTTCAGAGTACAGCAACAATTGAGACATGCACTGTATTAGTTATCTGTAACAAAGGATCCCAAAATTTAGCAGCTTCAAGCCACGGTAAATATGTATTGTCTCACAGTTTCTGCGAGTCAGGAATCTGAGAGTGGATGTGTTGGGTGATGAGAGGGGAGGGACTCTTAGGAGGCTGCAGTGAAGAGATCAGCCAGGGCTACAGTCAGCTCAAAGCTCAATTGAGGCCGGAAGACTTTATTTTTTTATTTTTTTTTTGGAGACGGAGTCTCGCTCTGTTGCCCAGGCTGGAGTGCCGTGGTGTGATCTCAGCTCACTGCAAGCTCCGCCTCCCGGGTTCACACCATTCTCCTGCCTCAGCCTCCTGGGTAGCTGGGACTACAGGCGCCCACCACCACACCCGGCTAATTTTTTGTATTTTTAGTAGAGATGGGGTTTCACTGTGTTAGCCAGGATGGTCTCAATCTCCTGACCTCGTGATCCGCCTGCCTCGGCCTCCCAAAGTGCTGGGATTACAGGCGTGAGCCACCGCGCCCGGCCCGGAAGACTTGACTTTAAGTTCGCTCATTTTCCTGTCAGCAGAAGGCCTCTTCCTTGCCATGTGGTTTTCTCTCTGGGGACGCTCATGACATGGGTGCAGGCTTCCCCAAAGCAAATGATGAGAGAAGGAGGGGTGGAGAGAGAGAGACAGAACCCAGCAGTGACATACTATCATTTTTGCCATATGCTAATGATCACGTAGACCACACCTCATACAGTGTGGCACTATGCAAGGGCATGAGCACCAGGAGCCTGGAATTACCGGGCACCATCTTGGAGGTTGCCTACCACATGGACAGAAAAGTTGGCAAGATAGAGAACAAAATGATGGCTTTAAAACTGAAATAGTTGCATCAAAGGAAGTGGCATAAGCTGTGTGGGAACAGGGGTTTCTTAGTACTTCATCTCTGAAGTAGAGACACTTAGCCACCTGGCCACAGGTAGGGCTGGAAAACCAAAGCCTCTGCTGCAGGAGCACAGCAGCCAGGTGAGGCTTAAGGCATGGAGCAGTAGAGAACCCCCACTGAGGACCAGACACTCTGCAAAGAGAATGCGCTGAGCTGGGAAGGCTCGGCAACATCTCCCAATGGCCAAACCCAGGTCATGCCTCTCCTCTCCCAGGAGGCTGGCAATGCTTTTCTGGAAGACATGCCCAACATGAACATATGGCCAGTAAATGGATTTCTCCCTCTACCATCCGTGGCCCAATCCACTCTCTTCCACCACGGACTGCTGCATCCAATGGATGTTTTATGGACCCCTATGAGCAAGGTCTGTTTCTCATTGATGTGGGTGTCCCCAGAATCTATCATGGTGCATGACATGTGCCATCTTCCTCCTTCCCCTCTTCCATCATTGAGTGCCTCGCATGTGCTAGGCAGTGTACTAATTCCTTCACAGGAATGATCTCATTCGATCACCATCACCCTCTGTTATGTGGCAGGTACCAGTACTATCCCCATTCAGTGGATAAGTCAGCATCAGAGAAGTTAATGTGCCGATGGTCATAAGTTAGCAGGTGGCACAGGTGGGATCTGGTACCAGCCAGTCTGACTCCACTGCCACGCTCTTAAACTCCATGCCAGAGAGGCTGTTCAGTAAATATTTGTTAAAATAGATTCATTCAAAAATAACCATTGACTTAAAAAAGGAAAGAAAATCTAAGCAAGTAAAATTGTTGGACCATAGCAAGTTCTAGACAGAAGCTAATCCCCACAGTTCTTTCTCCAGGTCCCAAGAATGAACTTAAAATGGAAAAGAAGGACATCTTGCAAATAAATCATTAGTTTCCAAAAGGCAAAAGCATGAGCCAGGAAACCACTTCATTTTCAGCATAGACCCTCTTCTCATTCCCATATACTTCTGTAGATGCTGCTTCCATGATTAAAAGAAGGGCTACTGATGAGACCTTAGCAAGCAGGAGGAGGTGAGAGCCTTACTCCCCTAAATCCGCACCAGAAGTTCAGCACGATGGTCAGTGCTGATGGCTTTTTGGCTCTGAGCACTGGGACATGGGGATGGGTTTATACTCCACTTTCCAAGAAACACAATTTCAGAGTTTGTTTATGAGACAAACAAATGAAAGGCCAAGAGCCAGGCTGCTCAGGGCATTAGCGCCTCCACTCAACTTGTTGACTTGTCTGGAAGCAACAACTCATTTGCTGGTATGCAGTGGTGCCTGGCCTGCTGCTTAGCTGCTCCCCACAACCCCACCCACTCATCTGATTATGTCAACTCATGTCACAGTTCCCACACCAGAGCAGACCAACTGCCACATGGGCACCAACTATGAGTAAGGCATAAGGCAAAGTTTCACGGGGACACAAGGTCTCATGGGGAGACATGAGGAGATAAGATTTCATGAAAATACGGGCCAGGCATGGTAGCTCACACCTGTAATCTCAGCACTTTGGGAGGCAGAGGTGCGTGGATCATGAGGTCAGGAGTTCGAGACCAGCCTGGCCAACATGGTGGAACCCCATCTCTACTAAACATACAAAAATTAGCTGGGCGTGGTGGCATGTGCCTGCAATCCCAGCTACTTGGGAGGCTGAGGCAGGAGAATTGCTTGAACCCAGGAGGCAGCGGTTGCAGTGAGCCGAGATCTTGCCATTGCACTCCAGCCTGGGCGACAAGAGCAAGCCTCCATCTCAAAAAAAAAAAAAAAAAAAAAAAAGATTTCATGAAAATACAAGGTCACATGGGGAGACATGGGGAGACAAGGTCCTGTGGGGATACATGGATACATGGGCAGACAAGGTCACATGAAGATACATGGGGAGCCAAGGTCTCACAGGGAGACTTGAGAAGACAAGGTCATGCGGGGAGACATGAGGACATAAGGTCATGTTAGGAGACAAGGTTTCATAAGGACACATAAGTGTACAAGGGCACAAGGGGCGAAACGGTATATTAGTTCATTTTGTGCTGCTAAAACAGAACACTTGAGACTGCTTAACTTATAAAAAACAGACATTTATTTTCTCACGGTTCTAGAATCTGGGAAGTCCAAGATCAAGGTGCGGGCATCTGGCGGCTGCTGTCCAAAGGGCAGAATGCAGTGTCCTCACAGGGTGGAGGGTGGAAGGGCAAGAGAGAGTGAGACAGCAGACTCCCCTTTTCAAGCCTTTAAAACGGCATTCATTTATTCACAAGAACAGAGCCCTCATGACCTAAACACCTTCCACCAAGTGCTGTCTTCCAACATTGTTGTATTGGGGATTAAGTTTCTAACAAGAGAATCTGGGGGGACACATTTAAACCACAGCACATGGGGAGATAAGGTTTCATGAAGAGACATGGGGAGGCAAGGTCTCGGGGGAGACAGAGGAGAAAGGGAGCACTTCCCCTATAGGGACTGGATTTGGGTTTTCATTTGTCCTCCGTCTAGGAGCTTGCTTCCGTCTTGGGGTGAATTGGGGTGCAGGGCACATGACAAAGGGATGATTAGCAGGAGGCAGGCTGAGAGGCACTGGCCACAATGCTTTCTTTCATCACTCAGAGAAGGGAGGGGGCACTGGGGCTGGACTGCAAAGGGAAGTTTTGACCAAGGACATGGAGCCTGGGAATTGGGAAGATACAGACCAGTGTTTCCCAGCCCCCATTCTCATATGACTTTTGCAATAGTTGATGACAACCTGTACTATTTTTTATTTAACAAGTTATTTAAATTGTATCTTTTTTTTTTTTTTTTTGAAGCAGAGTGTCACTCTGGCACCCAGGCTGGAGTGCAGCAGCAAGATCTCAGTTCACTGCAGTCTCTGTCTCCTGAGCTCAAGCGATCCTCCCACCTTAGCCTCCAGAGTAGCTGGGACCACAGGCACACACCACCACATCCAGTTAATTTTTGTGTTTTTGTAGAGACGAGGTTTTGCCATGTTGCCCAGGCTGGTCTCAAACTCCTGGGCTCAAGCTATCTACCTACCTTAGCCTCCTGAAGTGCTGGGATTACAGGTGTGAGCCAACATGCCCAGCCCATTTATATCTGTATATACATATATACATATATAAACCTATACACATGTATATACACACATATGCATCTATACACATATGTATGTATATACATATACACATCTATATACACATGTATGCATATACACACATATACGTATATGTGTATATAGATACATGTACATACATATATGTATATGTATATATACACATATACGTATATGTATATACATGGGCCAGGTATTAAATTAGTTTGTACATATATATATTACTTCCTCTTTAAAGGAAACTTCCTATCTCTATAGTAAATGGAAAACCAGTATTACTTGCCATAATAGAATGAAACCATAGGATAAAGATAATGCAAACAAAACAATTATATTACATTCTAGCTGGATACTGTTGCTGGTGTAGTCTCTGACTCTTAACAGGTGTTAAAGAGGTGTTTAAGACATAACAACACATAATTCACACAAGAATACATAATTCAGACTTTCTCCTTGATATGATCCAAAGATTAAAAATGAACTGAATTTCTTTTCAAGAAGTATGGCATATCAGTTCCTCTGAAGGCCCCTCCTCTGAAATATAAGTAGGTCTTAAGAAAATTACAATAAACATAGTTTTATGCACTGCTAGGCTTAGATGAAAATAAAGGCTCTCTAAGGTTGGTGGGGGGATGGGAGGAGAATACTAAATTGACAGTAGATTGGGAACAGTCACCAAATGTAACCAGAGGAGACAGTGTGAGTACCAGCCCTGGAATCCGCACACTAAGCCTAGAGCTCTCTGTGAGATGGGGAAGCTAAATCTGAGACTCTTGCCTTAAGCCCTGATTCTTTCAAGGGAGCTTAAATGTATCCAGTGTGGTAACAGCCTCTGGCTCTTGAAAAAAGCAAACACAAATTCTCTCTGGAATAAAGCATCACCAATCTATGCTCCCAGGATCCCTACAGATTATGTTCAACCAATTAAAAAAAAACACACACAATAAAAAATTCACAATAAAAAAAATTACCAAACACGCCAGGAAACAAGCTTCGCTGAGTGAGATCAACAGAATTATCTAAATACAGATTTAGAATCATATGAATTTCTGTTACTGGAACTGTCAGATACAAAATATAAAGTATGAAGTGTTTACAGAAAAAAAAATATGTAACTAAAAACTGAACAAAGACCAAGAGACCATAAAAATTGATCAGGCAGATTGGAAAGAAACCACATAGAACTTTTAGAATTGAAAATTATAATCATTGAAACTCAATATACTTGTTAAGCATCAAATTAGAGAGAGATGAGTAAACTAAGAGACAGATCTGAAGAAATTATCCAGAAGGCAAAACAGAGACAAGGAGATGGAAAATATGAAAGATAAGGAAATTCCAATGAGAAAGCATTATACACACCACATGAAATTAGTTAATATATGTAAACACTCAGAATAGTGCCTGGCAATTAGTATCAACAAAGCCAAATGTTGGTTCTTTGAGAAAATCAGGTGTTGGTTCTTCTGATGATAACAATTTAGAAACCTCTGGCAAGAGGAATGGAGAGAAATAAAAAAGACATTGCCCAAATAAACAGGATCTGGCATTAGCTGAGACAAAAAGATAAGCATATACTATAAACATTATGGTAATACATTGGAAAATATAGATGAAATAGGCAAGATAATAGAAAATGTCATTTACCAAAACTGACTAAAGGGAAAATAGAAAATTTGAACCATCATATAAACATTAAAGAAATTGAAGGTTGAATTAATAGTTAAAATTTGACTGAAAGTACATATACCAATCCCAGGGATATTCACAATGGAATTCTAACAAACTTTCAAAGAACAGATTATTGGAGGAAACATTCCCCAATTTATTCTATAAGGCAAATAAAACTTTGATATTAATGCCAAGTAAGAATAATGCTAAAAAAGAAAATTGGCCAGATGCAGTAGGTCACATCTGTAATCCCAACACTTTGGGAAGCAGAGGTGGGAGTATCACTTGAAGCCAGGCATTCCAGACCAGCTTGGGCAACACAGTGAGACCTTCATCTCTAAGGGGGGAAAAAAAAAGTGCTGAGCGTGGTGGCACACTCCTGTAGTCCTAGCCTGGGAAGTTGAGGTTGCAGGGAGCCAAGATTGTGCCACTGTACTCCAGCCTGGGTGACAAAGCGAGACCCTGCCTCCAAAAAAAAAAAAAGAGTTTAGCAAAGTGGCTGCAAATAAGAGCTGAGGCAGGCAGATCACGAGGTCAGGAGTTCAAGACCAGCCTGGCCAACATGGTGAAACCCTGTCTCTACTAAAAATACAAAACAAAATAACTGGGTGTAGTGCCATGTGCCTGTAATCCAGCTACTCGGGAGGCTGAGGCAGGAGAATTGCTTGAACTTAGGAGACAGAGGTTGCTGTGAGCTGAGATTACACCATTGCACTCCAGCCTGGGTGACAGAGCAAGGCTCTGTCTCAGGGGGAAAAAAAAATCAATATACAAACATCAATTGTATTTTTATACACAGGAAACAAATGGAAATATTATTTTTGCCTAATCCCACATCAAGACTTACAATGAAATTATGGTAAGTAAAACAGTATGATATTGATGCAGTTACAGACATAATAATCAATGCAACCAGACTAGACCCCCAATTATTTGCAAACCTAATACATGAAGGGGAGATATATCAATTCCATGAGTAAAGGATATACTATGGAACTAATCTTGAGATAACTGGTTAGCCACCTGGGGTGGGGATGGGGGTGATTGAACCCTTACCTCACACCACATACAAAACCAATTTTGAGTGGATTAACGACTTAAAAGTAGGACTCAAAAATGTAAAACTTCAGAATAAAATATGAAAGAATATTTTTATGACCTAGAGATAAGGTAAGAGTTTTTTACATGACTTAAAAGAAAAACTTGGCACTTTGAGCTACATTAAAATTAACAATTTCTGTTCATCAAAAGATACCATAAAGAAAATGAAAAACAAGCCATAAATTGGGGGTATATTTGCATACACATAACCACAAATAAGTGGCAGCATATAAAGAATATAGATATGTATTAAATTTTGACAAATCAATAATAAAAAGACAACCTAGGAACAAAATGGACAAAAGATATGAGCAGACCTTTCAAAGAGAAAATGCATATGGTGGATAAACATATGGAACAATAACCAATCTCATTAGTAGCTATACTAATTTGCATTTAGCATCCAAATGAACTATACTATTTTATACCCTCTAGGTCTGCATTGTGCAGGAATTAAGAGCACAGACTCTGGAGCCAAATCCTGGCTCCTCCATGGACTTGAGAAGGTAGCAACATCTCCATACATGCCTCAGTTTTCTCTATGGAAAAAGGAACATTAACCCAGCAAAATCCGATTGGAAGTTGGCTACCATTATTCCCCCCGCTCCTGTTTCCATTCCGTCAACTTCAAAAAGTGCTACCTAATATCTTAAACAATTGGATTTTTTGGACTTCATTTATAGGATTATGGCAGGATTTGGCTGTGATAACTAATTCATAAGTATTGTATGAAAATTAACATATAATGAAACTGTGTCACAGTCATTCTCTACCCCAGTGGGCTTCAAATTTTTATTTTGCTTACATATATTTAAAAATAATCTTGAAAAATTATATACCCTCTCTGCACACTTTAAAACTTAGATTTAAAATTCCTCAGCACGGCCAGGTGTGGTGGCTCACGCCTGTAATCCCAGCACTTTGGGAGGCCAAGGCAGGTGGATCACAAGGTCAGGAGTTGGAGACCAGCCTGGCCAATATGGTGAATCCCCATCTCTACTAAAACTACAAAAAAATTAGCCAGGAGTGGTGGCAGGCACCTGTAGTCCCAGCTACTCGGGAGGCTGAGGCAGGAGAATAGCTTGAATAGGTTGCAGTCAACCGAGATCATGCCTCCAGACTAGGCGATCATTGCACTTTAGACTAGGCGAGAGAGTAAGACTCCGTCTCCAAAAAAAAAAAAAAAATTCCTCAGCAGAAGTTCAAATAGTTGCACAAGATACAACTTTACACCCAGCATAGTGTAAATGTTGACCTTTTAAAATAAATGATTACGTTACTCTTTTAAATGCACCCAATAGAATCTGGAAATCTGCAATTAGTTGCCCTTCCATATTCATTTAAAAAATCATATATGATGAAACAAATCTTTTTGTTTGTTTGTTTCTTTTTTTTGAGACGAAGTCTAGCTCTGTCGCCCAGGTTGGAGTGCGGTGTCTTGATCTTGGCTCACTGCAACCACTGCCTCCCGGGTTCAAGCGATTCTTCTGCCTCAGCCTCCTGAGTAGCTGGGACTACAGGCGCCCGTCACCACGCCCAGCTAATGTTTTTGTATTTTTAGTACAAACGGGGTTTCACCATGTTGATCAGCCTGGTCTCGAACTCCTGACCTCGTGGTCCGCCCGCCTCAGCCTCCCAAAGTGGTAGGATTACAGGCATGAGCCACCGAGCCCGGCCAAAAAAAATCTTACGTTGATGACACTATTATGTGTCTCTGCAACAAAAGTATAGCTAAAAATGGAAATGGAAGGCCGCAGTGGCGCCTGCCTGAGGAGAGGAACGCCAGCCCGGTCAGACCTCGGCGGGGCCTGCAAGCTTCGCTGGATCACTCGCTCCCGCCTCCCGCCCGGTGCCCGGCCATGGCAGAGCCCTTGTCCGCTCAGCGCCCAGTGCCTCTCGCGGACTCGGGGCTGTGCTTCCTCATCGCCCGGTACCTATCGGCGGGCTCGTGTAGGAGAGCGGCCCAGGTGCTGGTGCAGGAGCTGGAGCAATGCCAGTTGCTGCGGAAGAGGTTGGACTGGGAGGGCAACGAGCACAACAGGAACCACGAGAAATTCGTCTTGTCCAGTAAGCATGTGGCTCCTGATCATCTATTGCAAATCTGCCAAGCGCATCGGTCCTATGTTGGATAAAGAAATTCCAGCTGGGTGCGGCGGCTCACGCCTGTAATCCCAGCACTTTGGGAGGCTGAGGCGGGTGGATCACCTGAAGTCGGGAGTTCGAGACCAGCCTGACCAACATGTTAAACATATTCAACATTTAGTACAACATTTTTTTGTACTAAAAATACAAAAAAATAGACGGGCGTGGTGCCACTTGCCTGTAATCCTAGCTACTCGGGAAGCTGAGACAGGAGAATCGCTTGAACCCTGGAGGAAGAGGTTGTGGTGAGCTGAGATTGAGATCGAGCCATTGCACTCCAGCCTGAGCAACAAGAGCGAAACAACGTCTCAAAAAGAAGAGGAAACAGAAAAAAAAAAAAAAAAGAAATTCCACCCCCTATTTCAAGAGTCACTTCTTTGTTTGGTGCAGGAAGGCAGCCTTTGCTACTTACAGCAAAAGGTGACTTAATTTGAAGAACTGTTCTGCTTTGTATTAATAGCTTAATAATGATTATAATTGTGAAATAATGTAAGCATTGTGGAAAAAAGGTGATAATGTAACTATAAATCATGCAGTGTACTGTAAAATTCTCTGCATTTAGCATAGAACATTGAATTTTATTACGTAAGTGTTTAACGGGCCGTTCCATAGTAAAAAGTTGACAAAGACGTAGGTGTTAAGCTAAAAAGCTTGAATTTATTCTGAGATGTGTTTGAGGTTTTATCAATGTGAGTTCTTAATTTTCCATTTTGTAGCTCACTCATAACTTCATTGAATGTAATTGTATGTGTCTAAAAAACTCTTTAAATGCTAGAAGTATTTCATTTGATAGTTGGATTCTGAAAGCCCTTTGTTATAAAGGGAAATGATTTTTCTTTTGCAAAGTTATGTGCTAGCAAAATGTTTGAAATTGCTATTCTTTTTCTGTTAGCTTGGTATATATGATTTAGACTAAGTATATGTATGTGATATAGTCTATGCGTACATGTGGCTAAACTGCTAATGGGCAAAGATCGTTGGGTCTTCTGATGCTGAGCATACATCAAGTTCACCCCATGATTATTTTTTATTACGAGTCATTGCTGACGTGATGCTACCTCTTGGATGCACCACCAATATAAAACTTAACTGAGGCCAGGCATGGTAGCTCATGCCTGTAATCCCAGCACTTTGGGAGGCCGAGACCGGCGAATCACGAGGTCAGGAAATCGAGACCATCCTGGCCAACACAGTGAAACCCCGTCTCTACTAAATATACAAAAAATTAGCTGGGCGTGGTGGCGGGCGCCTGTAGTCCCAGCTACTCCGGAGGCTGAGGCAGGAGAATGGTGTGAACCCGGGAGGCGGAGCCTGCAGTGAGCCGAGCTTGTGCCACTGCACTCCAGCCTGGGGGACAGGGCGAGACTCTGTATCAAAGAAAAAAAAAAAAAGCTTAACTGAGAAAGAACAACCCTTCCTCTGGTTCCATGCCAGGCTGGTTTGTTACCTTTAGTTGTTTCTTAGTGCTCTAGCCATGCCGCCCTGTGGCACTCATCAGGACACTGTTTATATTCTTCCTATTCACTTTGTAATTATTCTATTTTAGCTGGTTCTATGGTTGTAGTTATTTGGTAGCCTGTTTTCCTTTGTTTTCTGTACTTGTGTGAAGCTCCACGTCATTGTTTTGTGATGAGCAGTGATTTAGAGCTGGCAGATCTTGGAAGGGACTTCAGCAAGCTGCCCTAGGGTAGGGACCATATTCTCTATTTGTTTTGTACTAGTGCCGCAAAAGGATGCCTTGTAACTTACAGTAGCGGCAATGAATCCATTCATGTAAAATACAACATGGCTGTTAGTTTGGGGAACCCAAGGCTCAGTAGAGGTTTAGTATGATACCTTCCCTCTCTTCTCTGAGTTGTGAAGAAACTAATTTCTGGCACAGTGTGACTGCTTCAAACCTATGTTCTGCTGTTATCTCCTATAAAGGAGAGCAGACTTTTTTTGTTTTATTTTAAGTGCATTGCTGGTAGGTCAAGTGGGGTGGACTTTGAATTAGTGTCCAGACTCACAGATCCTGCATGTGTGCTGTCCAGTAGAGGATTTTCTGTGACCGTAAAATGAAGGGACAGCTGTATAATTTATCACTACTTCGTAAAGAGAGAGACTAAAGTCATGGCAGTATTGGCCAAATTAATTTTAAAAATGAACGAGCCATGAATTTTCATAGAAATCGAAGAAATTAAATTTTCCTTATCAAAGCTTCCATTTTTGAGAAGTTGGATCAGTTGTAAGACCTTTTATTTTTAACACTGTATGGTATAATTCTGCATTGAAAACATAAACACTTATGGCTGGGCGCGGTGGCTCACGCCTGTAATCCCCGCACTTTGGGAGGCCAAGGTGGACAGATCATTGGAGGTCGGGAGTTCGAGACCAGCCTGACTAACAAGGAGAAACCCCCATCTCTACTAAAAATACAAACTTAGCCAGGGGTGGTGGTGCATGCCTTTAATCCAGCTACTCAGAAGGCTGAGGCAGGAGAATTGCTTGAACCCAGGAGGCGGAGGTTGCGGTGAACCGAGATTGAGCCATTGCACTTCAGCCTGGGTGACAAGATCAAAACTCCATCTCAAAAAATAATAATAAAAAAAATAAATACTTACTTGGCATGGAATGGGACTTGGAGTCAAAAAATCTGGTTTTCTGGTCCATCTTTACCAATCATTTGCTGTGGATCTCTTTAAAGTTCCTGGAACCTCTGAGCCTCAGTTACCTCACTTGTAAATTGGCAAAAATACCTACCTCACAGAGTTGTTGTGAGGATCCAATGAGCTAATGTATGCTGAAAGCACTTCGTGAATTGTAAAGTGCTACATAAATGTTAGTTGTCCTTGCTGCTGTATCTGAGATGTCTTAATTTTTTTTTTCCTTCAGAAATAGTCTAATAAACCTCCAGGGCTTTTCTGTTACAGTATATTAGTCGGTAAAATGTTGACTAAACAAATTCGTTACAATATTAAAAAATGGAAATGAACAGTTTTTAATTGTCTAAGTTAAATTTTTTCTGGATTGAACTACTGCAATTTTTTTTTTTTTTTTTTTTTTTTTTTTTTTTTGAGACAGAGTTTCACTCTTGTTGCCTAGGCTGGAGTACAATAGTGCAATCTCAGCTCACCGCAACCTCCACCTCCTGGGTTCAAGAGTTTCTCCTGCCTCAGCCTCCCGAGTAGCTGGGATTACAGGCATGCACCACCACGCCCGGCTAATTTTGTATTTTTAGTAGAGACAGGGTTTCTCCATGTTGGTCAGGCTGGTCTTGAACTCCTGACCTCAGGTGATCCGCCCACTTTGGCCTCCCAAAGTGCTGGGATTACAGGCGTGAGCCACCAAGCCCAGTCAAACTACTATAGTATTATACAATTGATACACACTGATACAAATATTACCAATTTTAATAAATAATATCAATTTTAAAAAATAACTAAATATACTCTTATTATTTATGCTAATAAAAAATAATAAAGCAAAAATAATAAAAGTAAAATCTTATTGGACATGTAGCACTTAATGAGATGAGTATCTCTCCCAATTAACTCATACCTATGGATGTCTATTACTCATTGCTAGAATAAGATAGGAGTCGATATTAATTTATTCCAATTTTAAAGTTTGTATGACTGTAAGTTTGAGGAACCATGTTCACGTAAATACAAATATTGGAATAAAAGGAATGCTGTTATCTCACTTCCTTGAACTCATGAATTTATCAAAGATAAATTATTTATTAAAGATTAGGGCCGGGCGCAGTGGCTCATGCCTGTAATCCCAGCACTTTGGGAGGCCGAGGCTGGCGGATCACGAGGTCAGGAAATCGAGACCATCCTGGCTAACACGGTGAAACCTAGTCTCTACTAAAAATACAAAAAAATTAGCCGGGCGTGGTGGCGGCGCCTGTAGTTCCAGCTACTCGGGAGGCTGAGGTAGGAGAATGGCGTGAACCCAGGAGGTGGAGCTTGCAGTGAGCTGAGATCATGCCACTGCACTCTAGCCAGGGCAACAGAGCGAGCCTCCATCTCAAAATAAATAAATAAATAAAATAAATAAAAAATTTTAAAAAAGATTAGATGGTGATCAATCATTAAATGACAAGTTAATGATGGCAATTGGATTAAATTTTCTTGGAGAAAAAAAGAATTGGAAACATTTTGGTTTGCAAAAAGACATATCTCTGAGTCATTTGAGTCATTTTCAGTTTCTGGAAAGCAAACCAAAAGGCCCAGCGGTCCCCTTTGATCCTCAGAGAATACACTTTGAGATTCTCCAGTAGATGTCTGAAACCTTGAATGAACCTCTGTACAGCCAGCTCCCCTTAGCTATGGGTTCTGCACCCATGGATTCAACCAACTGAGGATTGACACTATTTGGGCTGGGCTCCAGGCGGCTCACTCCTGTAATCCCAGCACTTTGTGGGGCTGAGAAGGGCGGATCCCTTGAGCTTAGGAGTTTGAGACCAGCCTGGCAAACATGGTGAGACCTTGTCTCTATTAAAAATACAGAAAAAAGGCCGGGTACGGTGGCTCATGCCTGTAATCCCAGCACTTTGGGAGGCTGAGGCAGGCGGATCACGATGGCAGGAGATTGAGACCATCCTGGCTAACACGGTGAAACCCCGCATCTACTAAAAATACAAAAAATTAGCCGGGTGTGGTGGTGGGTGCCTGTAGTCCCAGCTACTCGGGAGGCTGAGGCAGGAGAATGGTGTGAACCCGGGAGGCGGAGCTTGCAGTGAGCAGATATCGCACCACTGCACTCCACCCTGGACAACAGAGCGAGACTCTGTCTCAAAAAAAAAAAGCTAAGCGTGGTAGTGTGCACTTGTGGTCCCATCGGAAGGCTGACATGGGAGAATCACTTGAACCCTCGGGGCGGAGGCTGTAGTGAGCAGAGATCGCGCCACTGCACTCCAGTCTGGGTGACAGAGCAAGACTATCTCAAAGAAAAAAAAATTTTGAAAAATAATTGCATCTGTACTGAACATGTACAGACTTTTTGCTTGTCATTATTCCTTAAGCAATATGGTATAACAACTATTTACATATCATTTACATTGTATGAGGTATTATAAGTAATCTAAAGATGATTTAAAGCACATGAGAGAATGTGCATAGGTTATATGCAAATCCTACACCATTTTATACCAGGGACTTGAGGATCCAAGGATTTTTGTATCCCTGGGGGTCCTGGAATGGATAGTGAGGGATAACTATATATGCTATGCTTATCCTATACATACATACATATGATAAAGTTTAATTTATAAATTAGGTGCCGTAAGAGATTGTTAGATATGAGTTCTAAATTCCTTTTCAAAAAATTAATATGTCAGTATGTTCAGTTCTTTGCCTTCTACTTTTAAACTTAACTTCCTTGTAAAGCATCCTTTTTCCATTACCTACTCCACCCTGACTCATTCTGATCACCTGCTCCACCCTAACTCACTCCAATTACCTGCTACCTGCTCGGCCCTCGCTCCCGCCAAAGCACTCACTCCGTCATTCTCTTTAAATTAGCCAATGGGAATTAGTTGAGCCTGTGCGGTCTAACCCTAGCCAATAGGGGGGTGACACAGCAGCAGGGACCATCTGCCTCAGGAATAAAAACCTTTCCCCTCCCTCGTCCGAATGTGCGCTCACCATCCTTCCATCTGTAAAGGCGCACCCTTCTATAGAGAAGTAACTTGCCTTGGTGAGAACTAAAAAGAAAATTTTATATTCGAGTGCTATTTCTTTTGCGGCACTGAATCTTTGTATATAACAATTTGAGGTCTCGCCCGGGATAGCATCCTCCTCCGAGGACGGACTCTGGTGCACCCGGCCCTATTGTGGCGGCCTCAGCGGTGAGAAATCAAGACCCACCCAGTGCGAGAAATAACCTGAGCTCTCGGCAACGTGGAAAAAAAAAAAACAACTGGCCTGCAACCTAGTTTAAAGGATCCTCACATAGAGCAGCGACAACTCTGTGCAAAGACCAGGGAAGGAGAAGCCGCGAGAGCTGGTAAAGTATTTCCTTGGTGGTCAAATTCTGGAGGGCTGAACGTGTGTGTGCATGAATGATCACAAACGACCCTGCTTGCGGTGTTGTTCATGTGGATGGTGACAAGTCCTACTGCTGGGTGGGAGTGAGTGGATCCTCTCTGTGGTTCCGTAGCTACCTCATATGGCTTAGGGCGGATCCTGCCTTGGGCACCCCAACACTAAGAACGGCCTGATTCTTCCTTAGGGGAGCGGCCAGAGAGGACAGCACAAATGGGAACTCTGCAAAGGACCTTCAGAGGGGGAAAGGGGAGAAAGAGATCAATGCTCCAGGACAGGCAAGACACCCCCTGGTTTGAGGGGTTGAGCTGTCAGGCCTCTGAGCCCAAGTTAAGCCATCATATCCCCTGTGACCTGCGGGTATACATCCAGATGGCCCGAACAACAAAAGATTCACAAAATAAGTGAAAATAGCCTTAACTGATGACATTCCACCATTGTGATTTGTTCCTGCCCCACCCTAATATGATATATTCTCCTTAGGAAGGTACTTCGTAATATTCCCCCCCCACACTTAAGAAGGTACTTTGTAATATTCTTCCCCCTCTCCTACCTTAAGAAGGTACTTTGTAACATTCTCCCCGCCCTTGAGAATATACTTTATACGCCTATCCCAAACCTATAAGAACTAATGATAATCTCACCACCCTTTGCTGACTCCTTTTTCAGACTCAGCCCGCCTGCAACCAGGAGAAATAAACTGTCTTATTGCTCACACAAAGCCTGTTTGGTGGTCTCTTCACAAGGATGCGCGTGACATTTAGTGCAGAAGACCTGGGACAGGAGGACTCCTTCGGGAGACCAGTCCCTTGTCCTCACCCTCACTCCGTGAGGAGATCCACCTACCACCTTGGGTCCTCAGACCAACCAGCCCAAGGAACATCTCACCAATTTCAAATCGGGTAAGTGGTCTGGTCTTTTCACTCTCTTCTCCAGCCTCTCTCGCTACCCTTCAGTCTCCCTCTCTCAGTATACTTCAATCTCCCTGTCCTTCCTATTCCAGTTCTTTTTCCTCTTTAGTAGAGACAAAGGAGACACATTTTATCTGTGGACCCAAAACTCTGGCGCCGGTCACGGACTTGGGAAGACAGTCTTCCCTAAGTGTTTAATCACTGCAGGGACACCTGCCTGATTTTTCAACCACATTTCATTGGTGTCTGATCACCACGGGGATGCCTGCCTTGGTCATTCACCCACATTCCCTTGGTGGCAAGTCAATTGCAGGGACACCTGCTTTGGCTGCTCACCCACATTGCAGCCCAGCTGCTTACCACCCTCTTCTCCGTGTCTCTACCTTTCTCTTTAAACTTAACTCCTTCACTATGGGCAACCTTCCGCCCTCCATTCCCCCGTCTTCTCCCTTAGCCTGTGTTCTTAAAAACCCAAAACCCCTTCGACTCACACCTGACCTAAAACCTAAACGCCTTATTTTCTTCTGCAACACCACTTGGCCCCAATACAAACTCGACAGTAGTTCCCAGTGGCCAGAGAATGGCACTTTCCATTTGTCTATCCTACAAGACCTAGGTAATTTTTGTCGAAAAATGGGCAAATGGTCTGAGGTGCCTTACGTCCAGGCATTTTTCACACTTTGTTCCCTCCCTAGTCTCTGTTCCCAATGCGACTTCTCCCAAATCCTCCTTCTTTGCCTCCCGCCTGTCCCTTCAGTCCCAACCCCAAGCGTCGCTGAGTCTTGTGAATCTTCCTTTTCCACCGACCCATCTGACCTCTCTCCTCCTCCACAGACTGCTCGTCCTCAGGTCGCTCCCCGCCAGGCTGAATCAGGCTCCAACTCTTCTTCAGCCTCCACTCCCCCACCCTCTAACCCTTTTATTACATCCCCTCCTCACACCCGGTCTGGCTTACAGTCTTGTTCTGTGACTAGCTCTCCCCAACCTGCCCAAAAATTTCCTCTTAAACAGGTGGCTGTGGCTGGAGCTGAAGGCACAGTCAGAGTACACGTGCCTTTTTCTCTATCAGACCTTTCCCAAATCAGTCAGCATTTAGGCTCTTTCTCATCAGACCCCATTAAATATATACAGGAATTCCAGTATCTAACTCTGTCCTACAGTTTAACCTGGAGTGACTTAAATGTCATCCTGACTTCTACCCTCTCCCCAGACGAACGGGAAAGAGTTTTTTCTCTGGCCCAATCTCATGCTGGCAACCGCCAGCTTCATGAGCCAGACGTCCAGGAAGGCATTAGAGCAGTTCCCCGAGAGGACCCCAATGGAACATCAGGCCGATTCCCCAGGTATAGCGAGGCGAGATTACATGGTTTCCTGCCTAGTTGAAGGGCTTAAAAAGGCAGCGTACAAAGCTGTTAATTATGACAAGCTAAAGGAAACTACCCAAGGTAAAGAACCTAGCCCAATTCATGGCCCGCTTAGCAGCAACCCTTAGACGCTTCACCGCCCTAGACCCAGAGGGGCCAGAAGGCTGTCTTATTCTCAATGTGCATTTTATTACCCAGTCTCCTCCCGACATTAGAAAAAGCTCCAAAAATTAGATTCTGGCCCTCCAACCCCACAACAGGACTTCATTAACTTCACCTTCAAGGTGTACAATAATAGAGTAGAGGCAACGTATTTCTGACTTGTAATTACTTGCCTCCACTGTGACAGAAACCCCAGCCACACCTCCGGCACACAAGAACTTCAAAACGCCTGAACCGCAGAGGCCAGGTGTTCCTCCAGGACCGCCTCCCCCAGGATCTTGCTTCAAGTGCTGGATATCTGGCCACTGGGCCAAGGAATGCCCACAGCCCGGGATTCCTCCTAAGCCATGTCCCATCTGTGCGGGACCCCATTGGAAATCAGACTGTCCAACTCACCTGGCAGCCACTCCCAAAGCCCCTGGAACTCTGGCCCAAGGCTCTCTAACTGACACCTTCCCAGATCTTCTCAGCTTCGTGGCTGAAGACTGACACTGCTCAATCGCCGCAGAAGCCTATAAGACCATCACAGATGCTTTCGGTAACTTACAGTGGAGGGTAAGTCCGTCCCCTTCTTAATCAATACGGAGGCTACCAACTCCACATTACCTTCTTTTCAACAGCCTGTTTCCCTTGCCCCCGTAACTGTTGTGGGTATTGATGGCCAGGCTTCTAAACCTCTTAAAACCCCAGCTCTGGTGCCAACTTGGACAATATTCTCTTATACACTCCTTTTTAGTTATCCCCACCGCTCAGTTCCCTTATTAAGCCAAGACATTTTAACCAAATTATCTGCTTCCCTGATTATTCCTGGACAACAGCCACATCTCATTGCCACCCTTCTTCCCAACCCAAAGCTCCTTCGCATCTTCCTCTTGTATCCCCCCACCTTAACCCATAGGTATGGGACACCTCTACTACCTCCCTGGTAACCGATCACATGCCCCTTACTATCCCATTAAAACCTAATCACTCTTACCCCACTCAATGCCAGTATCCCATCCCACAGCACAATTTAAAAGGATTAAAGTGTGTTATCACTCGCCTGTTACAGCATGGCCTTTTAAAACCTATAAACTCTCCTTACAATTCCCCCATTTTACCTGTCCAAAAACCAGACAATCTTACAGGTTAGTTCAGGATCTGTGCCTTATCAACTAAATTGTCTTGCCTATCCACCCCATGGTGCCAAACCCATATACTCTCCTATCCCCAATACCTCCCTCCACAACCTATTATTCTGTTCTAGATAAACCTAGCTGACCCCATAAATCCTAAATCCTTTCCCCACTCCCCTTTCCATTCCTTAAAAAACAGCCCTAAAAGCTGCTCCCACACTAGCTCCCCCTAACTCATCCCAACCTTTTTCATTACACACAACCGAAGTGCAGGGTTGTGTGGTTGGAATTCTCACACAAGAGCCGGGACCGCACCCTGTAGCCTTTCTGTTCACAAAACATGACCTTACTCTTTTAGCCTAGCCGTCATATTTGCGTGTGGTGGCTGCCACTGCTTTAATACTTTTAGAGGCCCTCAAAATCACAAACTATGCTCAACTCACTCTCTACAGTTCTCATAACTTCCAAAATCTATTTTCTTCCTCACACCTGACATACTTTCTGCCCTCCCCCTCCAGCTCCTTTGGCTATACTCACTCTTTGTTGAGTCTCCCACAGTTACCACTGTTCCTGGCCCAGACTTCAATCTGGCCTTCCACATTTTTCCTGATGCCATACCTGACCTCCATGACTGCATCTCTCTGATCCACCTGACATTCACTCCATTTCCCCATATTTCCTCCTTTCCTGTTCCTTACCCTGATCACACTTGGTTTATTGATGGCAGTTCCACCAGACCTAATCGCCACTCACCAGCAAAGGCAGGCTATGCTATAGTATCTTCCATGTGTATCATTGAGGCTACCACTCTGCCCCCTCTACTACTTCTCAGCAAGCTGAACTCATTGCCTTAACTCGGGCCCTCACTCTTGCAAAGGGACTACACATCAATATTTATACTGACTCTAAATATGCCTTCCATATCCTACACCACCATGCTGTTATATGGGCTGGAAGAAGTTTCCTTACTACTCAAGGGTCCTCCGTTATTAATGCCTCTTTCATAAAAACTCTTCTCAAGGCCACTTTACTTCCAAAGGAAGCTGGAGTTATTCCCTGCCAGGGCCATCAAAACTCATCAGATCCCATCGGTCAGGGCAATGCTTATGCTGATAAGGTAGCTAAAAAGCAGCTTAGCAGTTCCAACTTCTGTCCCTCACAGCCAGTTTTTCTCCTCATTGGTCACTCCTACCTACTCCCCTACTGAAACTTCTACCTGTCAATCTCTTCCCACACAAGGCAAATGGTTCTTGGACCAAGGAAAATACCTCCTTCCAGTCTCACAGGCCCGTTCTATTCTGTCATTTCATAACCTCTTCCATGTATGTTACAAGCCGCTAGCCCACCTCTTAGAACCTCTCATTTCCTTTCCATCATGGCAATCTATCCTCAAAGAAATCACTTCTCAGTGTTGCATCTGCTATTCTACTACTCCTCAGGGATTGTTCAGGCCCCCTCCCTTCCCTACACATCAAGCTCTGGGATTTGCCCCTGCCCAGGACTGGCAAATTGACTTTACTCACGTGCTCTGAGTCAGGAAACTAAAATACCTCTTTGTCTGGGTAGACACTTTCACTGGATGGATAGAGGCCTTTCCCACAGGGTCTGAGAAGGCCACCGTGGTCATTTCTTCCCTTCTGTCAGACATAATTCCTCGGTTTGGCCTTCCCATCTCTATACAGTCCAATAACAGACCAGCCTTTATTAGTCAAATCACCCAAGCAGTTTCTCAGGCTCTTGGTATTCAGTGGAAACTTCATACCCCTTACTGTCCTCAATCTTCAGGAAAAGTTAAAATGGACTAATGGTCTTTTAAAGACACACCTCACCAAGCTCAGCCTCCAGCTTAAAAAGGACTGGACGGTACTTTTACCTCTTGCCCTTCTCAGAATTAGAGCCTGTCCTCGAGATGCTACAGGGTATAGTCCATTTGAACTTTTATATGGACGCACTTTCTTGCTTGGCCCCAGTCCCATTCCAGACACCAGCCCTCTAGGTAATTATCTTCCAGTCCTCCAGCACGTTAGACAGGAAATTCGCCAGGCTGCTAATCTTCTCTTGCCTACTTCAGATTCCCAGCCACATGAAGACACCCTAGCTGGAAGATCAGTTCTTGTTAAGAATCTGATTCCTCAAACTCTACAACCTCGATGGACCAGACCCCACTTAGTCCTCTATAGTACCCCAACTGCCGTCCGCCTGCAGGATCCTCCCCACTGGGTTCACCGTTGCAAAATAAAGCTGTGTCCCTCAGACAGCCAACCTAATCTTTCCTCTTTCTCCTGGAAGTCGCAAGTACTCTCCCTACTTCCCTTAAACTCACTTGCATTTCTGAAGAACAGTAATAACCCTCATGAGCCTACTATGTCCCTTCATTCTATTAGGTCTGTTTGTCCTTGCCCTACTTTTTGCAACAGGGTTTTATGCAGTCATCCCCACTACTTGGACTGTGCCCCAAAAACTTGTCATCCCTACTAGCTTCTGTCTAGTTATACTACTATTCACCATTCTCAACTACTGATAAATGCCCTGCTCTTGTTTACACTGCCGGTTTAACTGTTTCTCCAAGCCATCACAACTGATATCTCCTGGTGCTAGCCCCAAACTGTCACTCTTAACTCCCTCTTAGAGTGGATGGTTGATCTTTGCTGGCAGGGCACCCTCCAATACTTTCACTCTGATAAAGTTCTATTCCTTAGTTTTATACTCTTTTTTTTTTGAGACGGAGTCTCGCTCAGTCCCCCAGTCTGGAGTGCAGTGGCGTGATCTCAGCTCACTGCAATCTCCGCCTCCCGGGTTCATGCCATTCTCCTGCCTCAGCCTCCCAAGTAGCTGGGACTATAGGCGCCCACCGCCACGCCCAGCTAATTTTTTGCATTTTTAGTAGAGATGGGGTTTCACTGTGTTAGCCAGGATGGTCTCGATCTCCTTACCTCATGATCCACCCACCTCGGCCTCTCAAAGTGCTGGGATTACAGGCTTGAGCCACCGCGCCCGGGCATTTTATACTCACTCTTATTCTCGTTCCCATTCTTAAGCTACCCTCTACCTCTCCCCAGCCACACTATCAATCTCACTCACTCTCTCCTAGCCATTTCTAGTCCTTCTTTAACAAACAATTGCTGGCTTTGCATTTCTCTTTCCTCCAAAATCACCAAGGCCCCAACTTACTGCTAAAAAAAAAAAAAAAAAAAAAGGCCGGGGTGGGGGGGGACTCTGTATATTTTTAAATTAAGTTTTTATCTAAATCAATCTGGCCTGGTATATGACAACATAAAAAAACTCAAGGATAGAGCCCAAAACTCACCAGCCAAGCAAATAATTATGCTGAACCCCCTTGGATACTCTCTAATTGGATGTCCTGGGTCCTCTCAATTCTTAGTCCTTTAATACCTATTTTTCTTCTTTTATTCAGCCCTTGTGTCTTCCGTTTAGTTTCTCAGTTCATACAAAACCGCATCCAGGCCATCACCCATCATTCTATATGACAAATGTTCCTGCTAACAACCCCACAATATCACCCCTTATCCCAAAATCTTTCTTCAGTTTTATCTCTCCCACTCTAGGTTCCCATGCCACCCCTAATCCCACTTGAAGCAGCCCTGAGAAACATCGCCCATTATCTCTCCACACCACGGCCAAAAATTTTGACTGCCCAACACTTCATTTTGTTTTGTTTTTCTCATTAATATAAGAAGACAGGAGGCCGGGTGCGGTGGCTTACACCTGTAATCCCAGCACTTTGGGAGGCCGAGGTGGGCGGATCATGAGGTCAGGAGATCGAGACCATCCTGGCTAACACGGTGAAACCCCGTCTTTAGTAAAAATACAAAAAAATTAGCCGGGAGTGTTGGCATGAGCCTGTAGTCCCGCTACTCAGGAGGCTGAGGCAGGAGAATGGCGTGAACCCGGGAGGTAGAGGTTGCAGTGAGCCAAGATTACACCGCTGCACTCCAGCCTAGGCGACAGAGCGAGACTCCGTCTCAAAAAAAATCCTTAACCCAGTAACCTGTGGATGGCCCAAATGCATTCAATCTGTAGTGGCAATTGCTTCGCTAACAGAAGAAAGTAGAAAAATAACTTTTAGAGGAAACCTCATTGTGAGCAGCTCAGCAGTTAGGAACTATCCTAAGTCAAAAAGCAAAAAGGCAGTTTACTAACTCAAAAATCTTAAAATGTAGGGCTATTCTGTTAGAAAAAGATGATTTATCATTAACCACTGAAAATTCCCTTAACCCAGCAGGTTTCCTAACAGGGGATTTAAACCTTAATTATCATACAAAGGTCCAACCAGACCTAGGAGGAACCCCCTTCAGGTCAGGAAGATAGATAGTTCCTCCCGGGTGACTGAGGGGGAAAAAAAAATGGGTATTCAGTAATTGATAGGGAAACTCTTGTAGAAGCTGTTAGGAAAATTGCCTAATAACCGGTCGGCTCAAATCTGGGAGCTGTTTGCCTTCAGCCAAGCCTTAAAGTACTTACAGAACCAGGAAAGAACCATCTATATCAATTCTAAGTTAATTTAGACTAAACAAAGTCTTATTAAGAGCAAAGGATAATTGAAATCCCAAACTTAGAAGGTTTTCAACAAAAGTAAAGTTTGCTAAAAGTTAACAGTGTAACATGTATTATCCTAACTTCTAAACTTATGGCCTTAGGCAGTCTAGTCCACAGAGGTGAAGGAAGTCTGCTTTAGAAAAGAATGGTTATCTTTAGGAAAAGAAAAAAGAAAAAAAGTTGGGGAGGAGAATTTATGTAAAAAGAGTGCTATATGGTAAATTCTTGTCCTAAAATAACTGGTTGTTAAAAAAAAAAAAAAAAAAAAAGGATGCTTGCGACAAGTCAGAAAGTTAAGGCATGTCGAAAAGTTATCTGTTAAAGTCATGGGAAAAAAACAGGTTATAAAAGGAAATTTATGGAAGAAATGTTGCATAATTTCAAAGTAATTAGGCCTCCTAAATGTAAAACTATTGAAGAAACAGTTTATGTGCAAGGTGTGTAAGGAAAGTAAAATACACTTTTGGTAAAAAGATGATAAAGGAGGCATCAGAATGTGAATTTTTATCTACATTATAAGGTTAAAATATATATATTTTGTTTTAAAAGTTTAAGCCAGTTTTAAAACGTTAATTGTAAAGGAAATTCTGTGTGTAAACATATTAGCTAAAGTTAAAGAGGTATCCAGTTTTTCTGTGAACTGGACATTAAATAAAAGCACAACAGGTTTTTCTTAAAGCACTAATCTACTCTTTAACAAAAATTATAAAAAGGTTAAAAAGAGTCTATAAAAATCGTACCTTATGGTCAGACATTAAAAATTGGATAAATATGTCTACAAGGTTTTATTAAAATTAAGTTTAACATTAATAACACTAATATAAAGGTGAAATTTAGCTTATGGTCAATTTCTTAAAAATTATATAGTTGGTTTATCTTCCACTTTCCTTTCCCTCCAAACTAAGTCTTTCAGCACAGGTACCACCCCTAGAATTTCCAGTAAACCAGCACCAGCCTGAAGATCACCTTCTCATCAAAGGGTGGAAAGAAAAAAACTCGAGCCAGCCTGGGAAGGACCCTACCTTGTGCTGCTAACCCCTGAGACTGCTGTTCGTACAGCAAAAAAGGGATGGACTCATCACACCCGAGTCAAAGCGCCACCCCTCTCCAAAGTCGTGGACCATAGTCCCAGGGGAAAACCCTACCAAACTGAAGATAAAAAAAATTTAACTCTTTCACCTATTCTATTATTCTTTCTTTCCTTGCTCTATTTCTGACCATCTAGTTATTAACATAACCAAGTCAATTTCGCCTCAAACTATTGCTTTTTTTTTTTTTTTTGAGATGGAGTCGCGCTCTGTCGCCCAGGCTGGAGTGCAATGGCGCAATCTAGGCTCACTGCAAGCTCCGCCTCCCGGGCTCACGCCATTCTCCTGCCTCAGCCTCCCGAGCTGGGACTACAGGCGCCCACCATCATGCCTGGCTAATTTTTTGTATTTTTAGTAGAGATGGGGTTTCACTGTGTTAGCCAGGATGGTCTCACCATGTTAGCCAGGATGGTCTCGATCTCCTGACCTTGTGATCCACCTGCCTCGGCCTACCAAAGTGCTGGGATTTACAGGCGTGAGCCATTGCGCCCGGCCCAAACTATTGCATTTAATGCTTGCCTTGTTATATCCTGTTGGGACTTGCAAAGTCAAAAACAGCTCTCTACTTCAGAAAAGTACCTCTGGCCCTGCTGACTCTCGTCAGACTGGGCATTAGTAAATTGGAACCATTTAATCCAAGGAGATTTCAATAAAGACCCCATTGTCAACCAGGAGTCTTGCCCCCGATGTAAAGCTTTTATGCCGTAGTTGGTCCAATGTTTTGTGGACCACTGAAGAGCAAGGATAGACTGCCCCAATCAGTTTTTGTAATTTCCTAAAACCATACATTCATTTTACTAAAGGGACAGCTCCCCCTGTCAGCTAAACCAGTGCAACCCTATACAGGCTATTTCAAGCCCCCAAAGTTCTCCCCTTTTCTAAGCCGGTTCCCTTCTTTCAGCCAGTTTTATGGCATGAGGGCTGAGTTTTCAAGAACAGACCCTGCTGGATTCTTTAAAATGCGTTTCATTGATTCCCCCACCACCTGCACCTGCCTCCAAGCCTTCTCCCAAAATCTCTCACAACAGAACCATTGTTCCTCCTCCATCTAATGACAAGGCCAAGATAGCAATGGTAAAAGTTAAAGACTTAAAACACACTTTGGCAATTGAGACAGGATACCAAGATGTAAATGCCTGGTTGGAATGGATCAAATATTCCGTCCACACATGAAACAAAAGCAATTGTTATGCCTGTGCGCATGGCAGGCCAGAGGCCCAGATTGTCCCCTTTCCACTAAGGTGGTCCTCCAGTCGACCAGGCATAGGCTGCATGATACAGCCTGGAGTAATAAGTCATGCCACGCTCTCTCTCTCTCTGCTATATCCTGAAATCCGGCACCCTGCGGGTCAGCCCCTGAGAGCCATCCAGCTTCCATCACCCACCACTAAGTTCACTCCGTTACGACAGGGAGGAAGCTTAGCGTTCCTTGGGGACCTGAAAGGATGCAGGGAGCTGAAGAATCTTCAAAAGCTTATCAATCAGTCAGCCCTTGTTCATCCCCGAGCGGATGTGTGGTGATATTGTGGTGGACCTTTACCGAACACTGCCAAATAACTGGAGTGGCACTTGGGCTTTAGTCCAATTGGCTTTCCCTTTCACCCTGGCATTTCATCCACCAGAGGAAGGAAAAATAAGCATTGTAAAGCAAGAGAAGCCCCTTGTAGGTCTTTCAACTCTTACGTCTGTTTAGTCACCATTAAAGTCCCACAGGGAATACCAGATCAATTTAAAGCCCAAAATCAAATAGCTGCAGGATTTGAGTCAGTATTTTGGTGGGTAACAATTAATAAAAATGTAAATTGGATACACTACATCTATTACAACCAACAGCGATTTATTAACTACACTAGAGATGCTGTTAAAGGAATAGCTGAGCAATTGGGGGCCACTAGCCAGATGGCTTGGGAAAATAGGATAGCCTTAGACATGATATTAGCAGAAAGAGGAGGAGTTTGCATCATAATTAAAACTCAGTGTTACACGTTCATCCAAAACAACGCTACCCCTAATAAAAGTATAACAAAAGCATTGCAAGGTCTGACTGTTCTATCCAATGAGTTAGCTGACCTCTTTACAGGACGGCTAAAAAAAGGTAGCTAGTAAATGGAAAGGAATAATAGCCTCAATTCTTTTTTTTTTTTTTTTTTTTTTTTTTTTGAGACAGAGTCTCACTCTGTCTCCCAGGCTGGAGTGCAGTGGTGCGATCTCGGCTCACTGCAAGCTCCGCCTCCCAGGTTCATGCCATTCTTCTGCCTCAGCCTCCCGAGTAGCTGGGACTACAGGCACCTGCCACCACGCCTGGCTAATTTTTTGTATTTTTAGTAGAGATGGGGTTTCACCGTGTTAGCCAAGATGGTCTCGATCTCCTGACCTCATGATCTGACCACCTCGGCCTCCCAAAGTGCTGGGATTACAGGCGTGAACCACCACGCCCGGCCATAGCCTCAATTTTTACTTCCCTCGCAGCCATAATAGCTGTACTTATTCTTGTCAGGTGCTGTGTCACACCATGCATCAGTAAATAAATGCAGAGGCTCATAAAAACGGCACTCACTAAAACCTCCCTTAACTGTCCTCCACCTTATGCAGAGAATCTGCTCCTTTTAGAAAAGCAAGCGAAACAACTAAGCCAAAATGTGTTGTTAAAAACAAAAAAAAAAAGTTTGAAAATAAAGCTGTAAGGAAATACAAGGGGAGGGATTGTTAGATGTGAGTTCTAAATTTCTTTTCAAAAAATTAATATGTCAGTGTGTTCAATTCTTTGCCTTCTACTTTTAAACTTTCTCGTGACAGACTGGATGAAGAAAATGTGGCACATATACACCATGGAATACTATGCAGCCATAAAAAAGGATGAGTTTGTGCCCTTTGTAGGGACATGGATGCAGCTGGAAACCATCATTCTCAGCAAACTATCGCAAGAACAGAAAACCAAACACCGCATGTTCTCACTCATAGGTGGCAACTGAACAATGAGATCACTTGGACTCGGGAAGGGGGACATCACACACCGGGGCCTATTATGGGGAGGGGGTAGGGGGGAGGCATTGCATTGGGAGTTATACCTGATGTAAATGACGAGTTGATGGGTGCTGACGAGTTGATGGGTGCAGCACACCAACATGGCACAAGTATACATATGTAACAAACCTGCACGTTATGCACATGTACCCTAGAACTTAAAGTGTAATAATAAAAAAATATATTTTGGGGGCTTTGACATTTAGGATAATAAAAAATAAATAAATAAATAAATAAACTTTCTTGTAAGGCAACTTTTTTCCATTACCTGCTCCACCCTGAATCATTCTGATCGCCTGCTCCACCCTACATTCCAATCACCTGCCCCACCCTAACTCATTCCAATTGCCTGCTACCTGCTCTGCCCTGACTCCCACCAAAGCACTCGGTCCGCCATTCTCTTTAAATTTGCCAATCGGCTGGGCGCGGTGGCTCACGCCTGTAATCCCAGCACTTTGGGAGGCTGAGGTGGGTGGATCACGAGGTCAGGAGATCGAGACCATCCTGGCTAGTATGGTGAAACCCCGTCTCTACTAAAAATACAAAAAATTAGCCGGGCGTGGTGGCAGGTGCCTGTAGTCCCAGCTTGGAGGCTGGGGCAGGAGAGTGACCTGAACCCAGAAGGCAGAGCTTGTAGGGAGCCGAGATCACTCCACTGCACTCCAGCCTGAGTGCCAGAGCAAGACTCCGTCTCAAAAAAATAAAGTAAAAAATTAGCCAGTCGGAATTAGTTTAGTCTGTGCAGTCTAACCCTAGCCAATAGGGGAATGACACAGCAGCAGGGGCCACGTGCGTCAGGAATAAGAACCTCTTCCCCTCCCTTGTCCCAGTGTACTCTCACCATTGTTTCATCTGTAAAGGCGCACCCTTCTATAGAGAGGTAACTTGCCTTGCTGAGAACTAAAAAGAAAATTTTATATTCGAGTGGCATTTCTTTTGCGGCACCGAAACTTTATATATAACAAGATTAACAATAATAATAAAATAGAACAATTAACATATCAGTATCAATACTCTTGTGCTTTGGGGGCAATTATTAAGTAAAATAAGGCTGGAACGCAAGGACTGCAATACCACGACTGTCAATCTGATCACCCAAGATGGCTACAAAGTGACTTAACAGGCAGGTAGCACTGACAATGTGAATATGCTGGACAAAGGGGTGACCTTTGAGTCCTGAGACTCAAAGACTTTGGTGTGCTGAGAGAAAGGCAGCACAATAACACAGGATTTCATCACGCTACTCAGAAAGGTGCACAACTTAAAACTTATGAGTTATTTCTGAAATTTTCTATTTTTATATATATATATATATATATATATTTTTTTTTTTTTAATTAAGACACAGTCTTGCTCTGTCACCCAGGCTGGAGTGCAGTGGTAATGGTATAGCCTCTGCCTTCTGGACTCAAGGTATCCTCCCACCTCAGCCTCCGAAGTAGTTGGGACTACAAGCATGCACTACCACACCTGGCTAATTTTGTTTGTTTGTTTGTTTTGTATTTTTGGTGGAGACAGGGCTTTGCCATGTTTCTCAGGCTGGTCTGAAATGCCTGAGCTCAAGCTATGTGCCCACCTCGGCCTCCCAAAGTGCTGAGATTATAGGCTTGAGCCACTACACGCAGCCCTACATTTGATATTTTCAAACCGCAGTTGACTACAGGTAACTGAAACCTTGGAAAGCACAAGCGTGGATAAGTGGGGACCACTAAATCACCAGGACTTACTAGATGACTACACATTTACCTATTATTCTTTCACTTAGAGGTCCTTAGGTTAATTGAATATACTCAAAAAATGGTTGAGAAAATAAAGACATTTCTAATCTCAAGAGAACTTTGCCAATGCATTTAAATAAACTGATTTTATCTTATCACATGCTTTACATTTATTTTCTTTCTTTCTTTTTTTTAATTTCAGATGGAGTTTTGCTTTTGTTGCCCAGGCTGGAGTGGCGTGATCTTGGCTCACTGCAATCTTTGCCTCCTGGGTTCAAGCGATTCTCCTGCCTCAGCCTCCTGAGCAGCTGGGATTACAGTCATGGACCACCACACCTGACTAATTTTGAATTTTTAGTAGAGATGGGGTTTCTCCATGTTGGTCAGGCTGGTCTTGAACTCCTGACCTCAGGTGATCCACCCGCCTTGGCCTCCCAAAGTGCTGGGATTACAGGTGTGAACCACCACCCCCAGCTTCTTTCTTTCTTTATATGTGTTTTAGAGATGGCCTCTCAGTATGTTGCCCAGGCTGGTCTCAAACTCTTGGCTTCAACCGACCCTTTGAGCCTCCCAAGTAGCTGGGATTACAGGTTTGAGTCATGATACCTAATTTACATTTATTTTTAAAAAACCCATAAAGCTGCAAACTTTACTTATTGAAGTAACGGCAAATCTCTCCCATGACACATAATTGTCAAAGCCAGTCTTTATCAAGTCATATTTTTTTCTGTCAAAATTCTAACTTTGTTTTCAATTCAAAATAACTTGATTATTATTTGAGGCAAGGTCTCCTCTGTCACCCAGGTTGAGTGCAGTGGCATGATCTCAGCTCACTGCAACCTCCCTCTCCTAGGCTGAAGCAATTCTCCCACCTCAGCCTCCTGAGTAGCTGGGACTACAGGTGTGTACTACCATGCTCGACTAATTTTGCATTTTTTGTAGAGACAGGATCTCACTATGCTGCCCAGGCTGGTCCCAAACTCCTGGGCTCAAGTGATCCTCCTGCCTCAGCCTCCCAAAGTGTTGGGATTACAGGCATGAACCACGGTGTCCAGCCCACAATAACTTATTATACACCTTCTTGAGAATTCTAACAGCATCTGAATTCTAATTCTAACATGGATACATGGATAAGGCTGGGAGCCTTGGCCACGAGCTTGTCTCCTGTTTGAAGTGGTTGCTGCAGCCTCCACGGTTTCTTGTCATTCTGCCTTTGCTTTGGTCTTTCAGGGCTCTCTCGGCAGCAACACATCTGAGTCAAGAGCCAGGCTTTGGAAGAGGTCAAGTCATAAAATTAAAATTGTCACCACTCTCACCGTCTGAATTCAGAATAACCCAGTGTGGGTCAAAATATCCCAAGTGTTTCACACTTAACAGAATATCCACGCGTGTAGAAAAGAGAGAACAACGCTCTCCTGCTGGCACCGTAGGGAACTCTGGTTAAGGGAGGCTGCGCATACACCGGTATTTCAAATTGTCCCTTAAATGCCCTTAGAAGGTTTTTGACATCCCTTAGGCAATGCACTATTCTAGGCTTAAGGAGGACTGAGAAGTTTGTCTTTTTTTTTGAGACGGAGTCTCACACTGTTGCCCAGGCTGGAGTATGGTAGCACTATCTCGGCTTACTACAACCTCCACCTCCCAGGTTCAAGCGATTCTCCTGCCTCAGCTTCTCCAGCAGCTGGAATTACAGGCATGCGCCACCACACCCGGCTAATTTTGTATTTTTAGTAGAGATGGGGGTTTCAACATGTTGTTCAGGCTGGTCTCGAACTCTTAACCTCAGGTGATCCACCCACCTCGGCCTCCCAAAGTGCTGGGATTATAGGCGTGAGCTACCGCTTCTGGAATCTCTTGTTGAGGTCCCGAATCTGTTTTAATCAGTGTTCAGGAATCTAATTCAAATATTCAGAAGTTTGTCTTTGCATAGCAAAGTGGAAGAAGAAACAACGGGATAGGGAAGCAGATCTGTGTTGAAAAGAACACACATGTTAGAATTTGGAAACTGATGCCCTTTGAACTTTCCTGTGTGCGTATGTGTCGCCTGGGAGGGTCGCGCTGCCTTCCCGCTTGGAAGACTGCTGCTCTACTCCTTTTATTTTTTCTCAGAACATTCAGCACAACCTCTCCTTACCTTTTTTATTTCTGCTCCTATCATCTGTCTCCCACACTGATTGCAAGAGGCTCAGAAACCAGGACCTGGATGTCTTGTTCCCTGCCACGTCCATGGAGTCTAGGACACTGTCTGGCACACAGCTGATATTCAATAGATAGTTGTCAAATAAAAGAATAAGTAATCGGTGTGGTAGCTCCCTGCTGTTGGTGCCAGTAATAAATGTGTGATCAGGCTCCTTGGCTCTGCTAAAGGAAACAGTTAAATATCCCCAGTAACGTCTTCCAGAAACTCCCTTGTGTCTCTCGCCCATCTCCAGAAACTCTAAACAGGCTGCTCCCATGTAAGGAGAGTTCCGCCCTCTCCAATGCCCAATTCCCCCTCGCTAAAGGCAGCTTCGAGGCAAGGGCTCTGGAAATCGGATGCTAACACAAAAGTTGTTTTCTTCCAACTTTATTAACTTTTAAGCCTTTTCCTGTTTTCCTGTCATGGTCAAACCCACCTCTTGGCAGCCACTGAAGTCTGCATATTTGAATTAGATTCCTGAACAGTGATTAAAACAGATTCGGGACCTCAACAGGAGATTCCAAAATACCAACAAGATCCCGACTATTCCAAAGGGATTGCACCCATTGGAGGGAGGCAGAGTAGGGGCTCACCTGAGGGCCTCATGGCCTCCTCTCTGGAGAGGGCACCGTCTGTGCCAGGAATAGAATTCCAGGCTGGGACGGCATGAGACTTGTGGCGGTGGTGGTTTGCTGTCATCACCTCAGCTGGCAGGATGAAGGGAGAAGCTGCTCTCATCAAGCCTCCAGCAGAGCGAGGCTCCCGGGTAGCTGTTACCAGGGACGCGTGGAGACCTTACCACCATCATTTTCACAAGCCCAGTTTCCACCCAGGGAAACTGAGCGAAAGAAAGGCTGGGACTGGGATCTGCGAGTCCACCACCCTTCCAGAGGGCAGGAAGGTAAATACCAGCCTCCCTCCTGCCCTCCCAGTCTGTCCCTGAGTGACTTCCCCGTCTCCCACACTGAAACACACTCATTCAGACTATTTTCCAAGCAGAGTACTGAGTCTTCATGATCAAGGGCTCTCTGAACACACCAATGAAAGGAGCTTTCTGTGTGTATTGGTCTGAATTGTAAAAAACAACCTCCCCAATGCTTGTCTGTCCATTAAAACTCAGTATTAATCTTAAAAAAAAAAAAACAGAAAACCTACTCCGACTGTGTGCTCCCAGCCCATTAAACACCTTGATGACCATCAGAGATACCTGACTCAAATTTGATGCATGAGTCCAGCCAATTTTTTTTTTTGTTTTGGATTGAGGGATGGGTACTTCGTAAATGAGCAATGTGTTGTTGTGAAGAAAAATTACCAATGGTCTGAGCGAGTTCCATTTTTGCATTTCTTTGGTGCAGCATGGAGCCCAGCATCAGATGTGGAGTAAATAAAATGGGGTGTCTCGCCTTCCCTACAAGGGTCACGTTCACCCCCTTGACCAGGTCGGTGCTCTTGGTTCTCCTGGAGCATGTGGTGCTCACTTTGTACACACGGCCATGTCCAGCAGCCGGGCCCAAGGCTTCCCCAGGATGACATACAACACAGGAGCCTGTTGATCTGCAGAGTTGAATGTTTTCCTTTCTGCTTCATGCAAAAGCCCCATGCTTTTAATAGACCAGTGGAAAACTAAACGTCGCACCTTGTTCCTTGTCCTGAGATGCCGCAGGGCCCCGCCACAGCCACAGAAGATGCAACTGGTGAAGACTCAACCTTTCCCTACCAAGTGAATGGGTAGAGCTGCCCACTGAGGGGTAAACCACATGTGACATCTGTCAGATAAGAGGACAGAGAGAGGGTGACTGGCTCAAGCCAGACTCAGGAGACATCACAGCCAGCAAATCCTGTTTGATCAAACTGAAGTATGAAATGGATGGGACAGGCGCAGTGGCCCAAGCCTGTATTCCCAGCACTCTGGGAGGCTGAGGTAGGCAGATCATGAGGTCAAGAGATCGAGACCATCCTGGCCAACATGGTGAAACCCTGTCTCTACTAAAAATACAAAAATTAGCTGGATGTGGTGGTATGTGCCTGTAGTCCCAGCTACTCGGGAGGCTGAGGCAGGAGAATCTCTTGAACCCAGAAGGTGGAGGTTGCAGTGAGCCGAGATCGCACCACTGCACTCCAGCCTGGCGACAGAGCGAGACTCCGTCTCAATAAATAAATAAATAAAAATAAAGTATGAAATGGGTAAAATGTGTCTTCAGCAGCCCCAGGCTTTCTATTTTTGTGCACTTACTCCTTGGCAGTATCCAAGAAACGAATACCCATGGTACCTCATCGAAACATCCTCCTGGGAAAGGGAGAGAACCCCATACACGTCAAGGTCTGCGAGACTGACTGTGCTAACTGTGTGTCCTTCCCAGGTGTACTGGCAGCCTAAAAGGGATCCTTAGCTATCAGTGAGTTTGCAAGGACGAGGGGAAGTGTACTGAGATTTGGGGAGGTGCTGGCAGGGCTCTCTCAGCAGCCCCCCAAAACACAGAAGTCACTTACTTGTTTCGTCTTTGGCTGATTGTACATTACATGTCATTGACTCCATCTCCAGCCTCAGGCTGGGCTGAGGTTCTTTCATGGTGGAGGTCTTCCGGCAGGCTAAGGAAAATTACAAACTTGACTTTCACAAGTATTTATGGAGCAGTGGTAGAGGCAGAGGCCAGAGACAGAGAGAGAGATAACTCCCAAAGTGAAGCTCCTGGCTTTGGGAGCTTAGGATATCATCAAAGGGGGCAGACAGACAGCACAGCTGGGAACCTTTGGGCTCAATCCTTTAACTACAGTGGGGTGGGGTGAGACAGCCCTATTGTTGGGAAGAGATCCAGTTCCACAGGGTTACAGGGCAGGGGCCTTCAAATGTCAGATACACACAGATTTCCCCAGAAGAATGCCAGCAAGGGTAGGTTCAAGGGGGTCAATTTCCAATGCCTCAATGTTCTTAAGTTTTCTTCTATTTTATAATTTTTCTTTTTGGTAGAGACAGGGTCTTGCTTTGTTGCCCAAGCTGGTCTTGAACTCCTGGTCTCAAGCAATACTCTTGCCTTGGCCTCCCAAAATGCTGGGATTACAGGCATGAACCACTGCCCTGGCTCCTAAATTTTCTTTTCTTCTTTTTTTTTGTTTTTTTTTTGAGACGGAGTTTCGCTCTTGTTGCCTGGGCTGGAGTGCAACGGCGTGCTCGGCTCACCGCAACGTCTGCCTCCCAGGTTCAAGTGATTCTCCTGCCTCAGCCTCCCTAGTAGCTGGGATTACAGGCATGTGCCACCACACCTGGCTAATTTTGTATTTTTAGTAGAGACGGGGTTTCTCCATGTTGGTCAGGCTGGTCTCAAACTCCCAATCTCAGGTGATCTGCCTGCCTCAGCCTCCCAAAGTGCTGGGATTACAGGCATGAGCCACCGCGCCCGGCCCTGGCTCCTAAGTTTTCTACTGAAACTTCTGGGAGAATGTAGCACCTTCCCAATGACCCATCCCCCATTTACAAACAAACAAACAAACAACAAAAAAAGCAGATTCTTATCCATCCCGTATCTTATTATGGAGCATTTCCTGGGATGAAAAAAATCTCTTTCGTCCCAGGTTGGCAGCGTGAAACTGTGTTTTTCCTTGTGTCATCCAGAAAACCACCAGGATGGCTCATATTAGAAAGGCTAATATTAGTGGCGATGTCAGTTTACAAACGAGGAAGAGACTGTCTCTAGCTGGACCAAAGGTGCCCTCTTCAAACACAGCAGGTTGAGTTTTCTGCCTTCCAAGGCCTGTGTTCACATTTAGCAGGTTTGCAGGGAAGGCTGTCCGTTCACATCAGGGAGCCAAGTGCCTGCACAATGGGTAAACATACTTGTAACTTACATCCCACGTTCACTTTGGAACGGGGTTTTAGTTAAAATGAGGTGGCATTTGGTTCTTTACATCAGAATGTGAACTATAGGACACAAAGACAGTTCGTACGCAGCCTCTCTTAACTGCTGAAACTGGCTTGAGGTGTGCAGTAGCTTATCAGGAGAGAATGTTTGTAAAGCTGGTCCTCCGTCCAGTCAGAGTTGTAGTGGTCTGGGTTATAAATCAGAATTTTGTTCCCACTCAAACCCTTAAGTGTGTTCCTTTCTCCTGGGCCATAGAGCTGCCTTTGCTATCAGAGATTCAGTTGGGGATACCTCAGCTCTGGAACATTGCATATTGACTTTTAAAGTTATTATTATTATTATTATTATTATTAGAGTTTATAGAGTAAGGGTCTTGCTCTGTTACCCCAGCAGGAATGCAGTGGCATGATCATAGCTTACTGCAGCCTTGACCTCCTGGGCTCAAGTGATCCTCCCAACTCAGCATCCTAAATAACTGGGATCACAAGTACGTGTCACCACACCTGGCTAATGTTAGTTTTATTTTTTATAGAAGCAGGGTCTTGCTGTGTTGCCCAGGCTGGTCTCAAACTCCTTGCCTCAAGTGATTCTCTTGCCTCTGACTCTCAAAGCACTGGGATCACAGGGGTGAACTACCACGGGTTGGGGGGCTGGCGTCCCATTGTGTGTTGAGAAGCATCTTCCCGGCCAGATCAGCCCAGGCATCTTGGACCAGCTCAGCCAGGTGTTCGCTGGACGATGCAGAGGCCTCGGGAAACACAGATAGCTTGAGGAGACCCTGACGTGTCATCTCCAGCATCCACCAGGGTGGAAGGTCCCAAACTGGCAGCTCTGGTTCAGCTCCTCATTCCACTGTGGATCCCCCCACTTTTGGGGGTCCTCTTGCTTCCTAAAAGCAATTTACAGACGTGCCCAGTCCTGTAAGGCACAGGCACAGTACTAATAAAAGGCTCAACTCCTGCTCTGCAATAGAAACGCATGACCGCACAGCTCCCACTTTGTAAGATCCCAGACAATTTGCACGGTGGCCTCTAAACCCACAGTCCTCAAAGCGCAGACCCAGGACCAGTAGTTTCAGCATCACCTGGGAACTTGTTGGAAATGCAAATTCTTGGACCCCACCCCTTACCTATTGAATCAGCACTTTGGCAGTGGAGCCCAGCAGCCTTGCCTTCCAGGCAAACAAGCCCTCCAGGTGAATCCACTCTCAACCTCACTTGTGTAGGAAATGGGTATCAAGTTCCAAAGCCAAGGGTTGTTTTGGGGCTGAACGGAGGTAGTGCATGTTTCCTGGCAGGAAGGTAAAGGCCAGTTTGTAGCAGTTGCTGTTATCTCACCAGTAATGCATCATGGTTCACTGCTACGGCTTTCCGAGCTCAAGCTGTTTGCCAAGAATGGAGGCATATACTATCCTTTCCCTCTTCCCCTCAGCTGGGCGGGGTCTCATGCTTCCAGATCCCCTGTGTTTCACTTGAGCTCCTTTAGCTAACCAAGTCTCACTGCTCATATTCCTTCTGTCGTGACCTGCTCGCTCTATCTGGTATCCAGGAGGGCAACTTCTTTCTTACCTCTGGTCTTCAGGTTCCCCCTCCCAAGACCCAGCCTCTCTCCCTAGATTTTCAGACCAACAGCACCCAGACCGATCCACAAACTCCTTCATCCTGTCCCCTCTCCCCACCCTAGGACCCCCAGCTGAATGCAATTCCTTATTACCGCCCACTCCTCCACCCTGATCAAAAGGTCATGTGACCAACCTTCTAGATTCTAGACACATACAGGGGTGCGGGATAGAAGGCAGGTGCCCTTGAATCGTGACCTAGCCTCAGCATCCCTCTAAATTAGTTGCACGTAACCCAATCTCCCCCACCTAGGTTTCATTGTGTTTCAATCTTTTTTTTTTTTTTTTTTTGAGACGGAGTGTGGCTCTGTTGCCCAGGGTGGAGTGCAGTGGCGGGATCTCAGCTCACTGCAAGCTCCGCCTCCCGGGGTCACGCCATTCTCCTGCCTCAGCCTCCCGAGTAGCTGGGACTACAGGCGCCCGCCACCTCGCCCGGCTAGTTTTTTTGTATTTTTTTAGTAGAGACGGGGTTTCACCGTGTTAGCCAGGATGGTCTCGATCTCCTGACCTCGTGATCCGCCCATCTCGGCCTCCCAGAGTGCTGGGATTACAGGCCTGAGCCACCGCGCCCGGCCATGTTTCAATCTTTTAAATAAAGCAGGCCATCTTTCTTTCTGAGTGTGACCTTGGAGTTACACATACGCAAAATAGATTTGCATCTATTCTTCATCTAACAGGCTCAACAGACAATGCACAGTTCCTCCTGTCAACAGACATTATTGACACTAGAGTCATAAAATGCATCTCCAAGATGGGGAAGTCAGTTCAAGAAAGATTATCTGTATCACTAGTTTTCTCCTTCCATTTCCAACCCCTTGGCTCTAGGGGTGTTGCCCCCACCCCTCATCTTCTTGGTTCAGGGGCTCAGCTCCTGTTTGTAGCCTCAGGACAAGATGTTACCAGGGAGATCTTTAGAAATGCAGAATCTCTCACTACCCCACAACGGAACTGCACCTGCATAACCAGCGCCCCAGGTAGATCCGGCTGAGAAGCTATGATGAAGGGTAAGGTTTACCAAATGTTCCTGGGGACAAGTTCTCCTGCGACACTGGTTTAAACTAGGAATTCCCAAAAGGTCTGATTAATGAGTTTGGAGTGGAATCCAGGAAACTGGGTATTTAAAACAATCTCTCCTGCGATTCTTAGATAGTAAATTTATAATGGGGAGGAGTCAAAGATAAGCATCTGAAAACAATTTTCACCCAGTGTGGCGCTTCGAGACAGCGTTACGTTCTTTTGTTGAAAGGAATTTGTGGCATCTGGGAGTGGAGCAGAGACCACTTCCCAAACTCCTGTTCTTCTTATTTATTTTTTTTAATTCCAACAATTCAGAAGGAATTAAAGTAAAAGACGTAAGTTCTCCGGTTGCTGATATCTGGTACCTGAGATCAAGGCAAGATTGCTTAAACCAGTAAAGTGAGGATTATGGGGGCAAACTCAGGAATAAAGAGGGTGAGCTCGGCCTGGAAGGGGACACAGGTTTGGCGACCAGATGGGTCACCAATTGGCCCGGCCTAATCCAACTGCGCACGCCGGTGGGCCACAGCATCGCAGGGCTGGATCTCCGGGTCGGGAGAGGCGGATGGAATTCAGCCTCTGTTTCAAAACTGCCAAAGCCACCCGCTCTGCCAAACTCCCCCACCAGCCAGCTCTGCGACAGCCCTCCGGAGCCCACCCGCTCCCGTCCCCGGGACAAGGGCGCAATTGACCAGCGCGGGCAGCCTCCGGCCCACCCAGATGACGGCCAACTTTTTTTTTTTTAAGCCATCAAATTCAATATTTACAGGCACAACCCCATGCTTGGTTCTAAAACTACTGGCCACTCAAGGAACAGTTTACTTCTCACTTCTGCCCATAATAAGAAAAACAGACTTGTGCCTTGCTCTTAAAAGAAAAAAAAAAAGAATAATAAATATAGGTTTTTAAAAATTTATATATAAATTTTTTAAACCCCGTTTGTTGCATGTGGTCCCTTTCCCTCCTGTTGCTGAACAGAAGAAAAGCCTATTTTGCCAGGGCCCACAGTCCTGGCGGCCCCCGCAGCTGCGGCCCTGTAACTTTAAACCTGGCCTGAGATCATCGTTTTGGCGCCGGCCAAACAGAGCCCGAGGGCGGGCCTAGCGCGCCCGGACGGAGACCACCTTGCGGCCGACCCCGCTCCCCCGCCTCCTCGGGAGAGATAAATGCTGACTCCGCTCAGAAAAGTTCTCAACTGCAAAGTTTGCTGTCCGGCTGCCTGCGGTCTGGGAAGCTCGGGCACCCTCCCGCGCCGGGGCTCCTGCTTCCACCGCTTCGGCCCCCACCGTCGCGCTCCTCCAGGCTGGGCCTGTGGCCGCGGCGCTTTTTAATCTTCCCCCAGCGCAGAAACTTGCTGCTCGGCCCCTAGGAGAGCAACTCAACGGGAACGATGTGGAAGGTGTCAGCTCTGCTCTTCGTTTTGGGAAGCGCATCGCTCTGGGTCCTGGCAGAAGGAGGTAAGACCCAGCGCAAGTGGCTTCCTGCAGTCGCTGATGGGGACGAGCGAGCAGAGACTTGCTGGAATGCCCGGGCCTGGTATTATTCGAGGTTGTCCAGGGGAGCGCGGGGGAGCTGAGGGTGTGTGCGTGCCAGGCGGCTCAGCGCCGGAGGAGGAGAGGCAGCGGCTTAGCCGGTGCCAGGTCCCAAAGACGCAGCTGCGCGGGTGTGCAGGGAGGAGCCCCGGAATCCACAGGCTGCGAGGTGGGCAGCAGAGGGGGCCTCCCTCCGAGTGGGCAGCGCCAGAGAGATCGGGTGGAAGGTTCACAGTAGGCAGCCCCGCTTGCTGGCAGCAGTGCCTGGGGTTTCCTTACCATAGGGCGGTGTGTTGGAGGAATACGCACGCCTCGGGAGAAGCTGGCCCCATAGAATCGGGAGGGACGTTCAGGAGGGCTGGGGCCAAGAGGAGGGTTCCCCTCTCTGCGGTGGCCCTGGTCCCCCTTGAGACTACCTAGTCTGGTGCCCTGCCTGTTGGACGCCCTCAGCACCCCATCACTGGACTGGAAGAGGCCTCCTTTATCCTCCTTAGAGAGGATGGTGTGTGTGGAAAGGATCCAAGTGGAGGCTTCCGAGCGGTATGAGTGCATGAAGATTGTTACACGTTATGAACGTTGAGGTTTAAGTGGGTTTGAACCACGTGTTCATCTTGGGCAACAAGTACAGTGGCTGAATGCCTGTTGCTGACTCCTTAGGCTTTAAATGTATTGGGTCCCATGTTGGGGTGGGGGCGTCCACAGCTTCTATTCTCCTTTGTCCGCTCCTGGAGCCTTACCTCTTCCTGCTGGGTTGCTGTGTTGGTGGTCTCCGTTGACATCTGTCAACATTTTGTTTCTTTTCTTGGGTTTTTATTTTTATGTTTCCTCAATAGAACACATGTTCCGAAGGACGCAGCTTACATCCAGCCTTGATTCCCCACAGCCGAAACAATGCCTGGCACATAGTAGTTGCTCACTAAATGTTGGTTGAAGGAATTGTAAGCTAATTCGTGATCTTTGGGGCTGGAGGTTGCTGAGCTGTGCTGTGAAAAGTAAACATTTTCCAAAAATTGAGGATCAACGTAGGCCTAGGCCCAGAGGAATACTTTTGGAGAGGGAGTGGTTTGCAGGAGGGGTGCTCCTAACCTGGGCTCCTACAGTTGTCCACACAGACAAAAATACCCAATCTCAGGGAAACGATAGAGTGTACTGCTCTGTGCTGGGCTGTCTGCTTCAAAGGGACAGAGCAACTCTTTTTATAGGGGCCATGGGTTATTCGTGGCAGTCCTATCTTTGGAACTTCTCTTTCCACTGGAATATATACAGTTCTGTATTTTCAGTTACATTTCCTTTCTGGCGAGACAATGTGCAAATGACACCGTTTTGTGCTCACCAGGGCAAAGTGAGGGAGTGCCCTCACTTCAGCATCTCAGCCCTGCTAAAGAAAAAGCGGCTGGGTAACATCCTTTGTTTTTGTCCAGGGAAGCTTTAGCTGTGATTCTCTTCAGCCAGCTCCTGAATGTCAAAGGTACTCCTAAAAGATGGCATTAAAACCGAAAAACCATCGTTGGTGCTGGAAACTCCACTACTAAAGAAAGAAGTGGTATGGGGGGCTGGCTGAGTGAGGGTGGGTGCTGAGTTGCCTGGCTGCCAGAGGAGCAGAGCCCCAGCAGGCTTTTTGTCTGAGAATAATGAGCGAGGCGACTTGAATATGGATGAATAACATTACTGAGGGAGGCTATAGTTGGCTTTTGTTGGGGAGCTGGGCTGGGGGGTAATTACGGTGATGAATTTTATGATCCTTTTCATAAGATCCTGCGCCCTACTGGCTTTCCCTCCTCCAGCGTTATAATCTGGTTCAGTTTTATAATCTGGTCCCATGTGTCATCTCTTTGGGTGTTAGTGGATTCAAAGGAGGTCTGTCGTCCACACATCTGGCGTTTTCTTCCTTTGTCAGGCCCCACCCTCATGCTGAACTTTCATCGGGAAGGCACGTTTTCGGGGCCTCTTCGTTGGACAGTTTATTTTGTGAGATTCTGCAAGCTGCTGCTCGCTGCTAACCCACATGGGCTTTTCCGGGACCAATCCACCCAGGATTAATCATGCGGCCAACAAATTTCCCTGTGATTTCCCCGAAACGCTTGCCAGTTTGGAGGCCCTGAAATCCTCATGAGTTGTTAAGAGTTTTTGTTGCACTGAAGGCACTTAATAAAGATCAGGTCTGTTAGAGGCTTTGTGAGGGCGGTCTCTGCATTGCACTGGTGTATAAGATCCAAAATAGCATTGAATATAGAAAAGCACAATTTAAAAAGTGTGTCCAGGCATGAGAAGACTGAGTCTGGACGTGGCCGAAGGAACTAAACCCCTGACTTTCTTTGGCTTCTGTAAAATGAGCAGCACCCGAGGGACTCTACACTGTAGAATTATAAGGACCCCAAGCCTTGGCGTGACAGTGGAGGGTCAGACCAAGAAAAAAGGACAAGACCATCCTTCCATTCCCATCGCCCGCCACGTGCTAGGAATGTTTCTAGCTACCTCTTTGGATCCTTGTAACACCTGTAAATTACATGCTCTTATCTTGGAATATACCAGAACTGGGTTTGAAAAATAGGTCTAACTTCAAACCTCAAGCTCTTTTTACTACACTACTCTGCCATTAAAAAAAAAAAAAAAAGAGAGAGAGAGAGAGAAAAGAAGAGCTGGGCACAGTGGCTCACGCCTGTAATCCTAGCACTTTAGGAGGCCGAGGCGGGCGGATCATGAAGTAAGGAGTTTGAGACCAGCCTGGCCAATATGGTGAAACCCCATCTTTACTAAAAATACAAAAATTAGCTGGGCATGGTGGTGTGCGCCTGTAGTCCCAGCTACAGGCTGAGGCAGAAGAATTGCTTGAACCCGGGAGGCAGAGGTTGCAGTGAGCAGAGGTTGCAGTGAGCCACTGCACTCCAGCCTGGCAACAGAGCAAGACTTGGTCTCAAAAAAATAAATAAATAAACAAAAAATAAAGAGGTTGAGCTTGAAATTAAAGGTTAACCTCACTTTAAGCCCCTTAAACATAAAAACAAAATTTTCTAAAGATACGAAAATTCTTTCCCATTAAATGTTCTTCATAATATCCTTTTAAGAATGAAATTGTCACAATACATTAAAATAGGATTGATTTATTCATTCTGCAAATAGTTATTAAGCGTTTCCTGAGTTCTTGGTGTGTTACTAGATGCAGAATTTGAACTACATGCACTTTTGAGAGAGGCACACCTCACATTCTAAAGTGTGCCCTGCAGTCCTCACCAGCAAGGTAATGAATGTGCACTTTTAAATTCCATCGGCTTATCTGAATATTTGTCATATTTCTGGCTTTGGAGAGCAGGCATGCCAGGTTATAACTTGTGGAAATACGACGGGGGGAGGAGGAGGGAGCAAGAACTGAACTACTCAGGATTACCCTGGTGAAATTCATTTGACGAATCTGAATCGAACCTGTAGGGCTCTTCCAGGAGGCCTTGCCACTCTTGATGCCCCAAAACCTCTCAGGGAAATACCCGGTGTGCACGTCTTATTGAAGAGAATCAACTGATGGAGGGTGCTGGACACTTCCAAGTGGACAGTTATTGTGATGAGTCTTAGGATTCTCATTTGCTGGGCAAGAGATAAAGCTCTGTGATTAGGCATTTTATACAGGGGCTGTGAGCTAGAGTCCCGGTAGGGAATAACTGGAATTCTGCCAGTTCCATCCAAGGCAGGAAAACAAGGTGACCGTTTCCTTCCCACATGTCTAACCCCAGCGCCCATCCACCAGCCTGTTGGCAGCCAGCCAGTTGATGGCAGGCTCCCCTGAGTGTCGGCCGAAAGAGGTAGGAGGGCTCACCCTCCTTTTCATCTGGCTTAGTGTCTTTGCCTTGAGAATTGCTCAAAGATGGATTTGTCCTTTGAGGGGAATCAAGCTAAGTCCAGGGGGAAGTACGCAGGTATGGCCAACTCGTTCATGTAGTTTTTTGAGGAGCTGAAAGCTGACATTGTGAGGCAATGCTAAATTTAATGAACCAGTTCCCCCCCTCCCCACCAAACACACACACACATCCGGAAAAAGATGTGCTCTTGACCCCCGTCCAGAGGGGCCGGGCCACAAAGTGTCCCAGGCAGTAGAGGGAGACCAACCCTGAGCCACTGGGGTAATAATCACCATTGTTAATATTTGCACATGTACAAATGCCAGTCATGCAGAGTGTAAATGGGAAGCAGGAAAGGGGCATGCGAGAATATTTTTAACATGTTGATGAGAACAGGGCACTTCCCACAGTTCATCAGGGTGTCTCCATCCAGGAGAACACAACACAACTTGTATTTAAAAAGCTGCAATACAGCAAATATTGTCCTGCCCAAAAGAGAAGGGAATCCATTTGCCTTAGAAGAGGAGAAGAAAGAGAATTTGCTGATGTTTAAACCTTCCCTGCCCAAAGAATTAACTGATTTAACAAATATTTATTATTATATCTATAATTATATATACATTCACAAGTAAATATATAATATATAAATATACAATTATATAAATTCATATACGTAAATGTATATAATTATGTAAAAATTCATATGTAAATACATATATAATTATATATAAATTCACATATAAATATATATAAATTCATATATAAAAATATATATGTATATGTATATTTTTGAGACAGGGTCTCACTCTGTCACCCAGGCTGGAGTCCAGTAGCACTATCTTGGCTCACTGCAGCATTGACCTCCCGGGCTCAAGCAATCTTCCCACCTCAGCCTCCTGAGTAGCTGGGACCACAGGTGTGCACCACCACACCCGACTGTTTTTGTATTTTTAGTAGAGATGGAGTTTCACCATGTTGCCCAGGCTGGTCTCAAACTCCTGAACCTGCCTTGGCCTCAAAGAGTGCCAGGATTACAGTTGTGAGCCGCCACACCCAGCCAGCAAATATTTATTGAATAGCTACAGTGTAAGTCAGGCAGTGGGGAACAAGGCAAACCCTAACCCTGCTTATAGTAGGGAAGGTGTCATGTGTGGTGTCTGGGGCTATTCTGATCTCAGTCAAGGTGGTTCTATGATGAATCAGAGATCTCTGCTTTGTCACAGTCTGGAAATTTATTCCACCTAATAGCTCCATCCTTTGCTTTTGTTGTAAATACAAAAAATAGCATCTTGGAGGTATCTGATTCCTGAGAAGGGCATGCCTTGGACAACAAATATGCATACAAAGCGTTTGAAAACAATTTCCTGTTCTAAATAAACTTTCTGGCCTCTTATGAGCTTGGCTAATGGGAAAGTTTGTTCTGAGCTAAATCTCCCCATAAGATTAAATGTGAATCTGTAAAGCTAAGGGATCTAGATTCTGAATGGCTGATGTTAATAGCACTAACAATATAATAACAGCTAGCGCTTAGTGTGTGTGAACCCCTTTCTAAGCCCTGTTTCATTCAGTCCTCACAACAGACTACTCGGCTGGAGCTTCTTGTATTTTATAGAGGAATTAAGAGACTCAGTGAGGTTCAGTAGCCCACACACAGACACGGAGCTTGTAAATGGCAGCAGTGAGATGTAAACCCAGGCTGCTCAACCCTAGAGCCCACACCCCTAACCATTTAGTTGCACAATCAGCTATGCTTGGAATAGCTTGAATCCGTGCCACTGAGGACACCCAGAAAAGTGAGAGGTTGATTCCTTCCAGTACTTACTACCTTACAGCAGCAAACCACTTGAATTGATTGAATGATTGATTGATTGATTGAGATGGAGTCTTGTTCTGTCGCCCAGGCTAGAGTTGTGATCCCAGCTCACTACAACCTCTGCCCCCCAGGTTCCAGCAATTCTCTTGCCTCAGCCTCCCTAGTAGCTGGGATTACAGGCATGTGCCACCACATCTGGCTAATTTTTGTATGTTTAGTAGAGATGGGGTTTCATCATGTTGGCCAGGCTGTCCTTGAACTCCTGACCTCAAGTGATCTACCCGCCTCAGCCTCCCAAAGTGCTGGAATTACAGGCATGAGCTACTGCGCCCGACCACCACTTGTTATTTTTACAAACATTTTTTTTCCGGCTTGTATTAACTTTGTTTGTTGCATACATAATGCTGATGATGAGTATACTCAATGCTGGGAGTACCGAATCAAGGATGCTGTCCCTCTCCCCTTAAGCATTTACAGAGCACACACATTAAGTTAGAGAGGAAGCATACACTGTGATTGCAGCTTGCAGAGAGAGCCAAGACAGGTGTGTGCTTTCTACACATGTAGAAAGAACATACAAGGCAACAGATAAAGTCGTGTCCTGCATGGCACATGCTGTTGTCTGTTGCTAGGGATTTAGAGATAAGAGAGAATCTTGGAGTTGGGAGGAGCTGGAAAAAGCCTTGTGGGGAAGATGCGACTTGACTTTGGCTGTGAAAAATGGTGGGGTTGGTTGGACCAGGTGGCAGGGACACTTGGTCTAGGCAGAAGAAACAGCTTGAGCAAATGCGTGGAAATTAGATCGGTCCGGGTTTTTTGTGGGAAGAGTCGTGGGCATTGAGGGCTGGCAAGAGTGGTGAAGGCTGGGAGTTAGGAGAGTTGAGTTGGGCAACGGCAGGAAATTGGGGAGACAGATGAGTCCATGCTGAGTGGAAGGGCGGATCTTTTTCTGTAGGCAGAAATAGAGAATGGGAGTGGCTCATGAATGCTGGTTGTCAGAAGATAATTAGTGAGGAAGGAGCCATAGGAGACTGAATCTAGTTTGTGAGACCAGTCTAGGGGCAGGTGCGATGGTGGGGGTGGGGGTCAGGAGGTAAAGAGGCAAAATGTGGCGACAACAGAAAGTGGGGATAAGACCAAATTTCTTTTCCTTTCTTTTTCTTTTCCCTCCCTTCCCCTCCCCTCCCCTCCCCTCCCCGAGATGGAGGCTCACTCTGTTGCCCAGGCTGGAATGCAATGGCACGATCTTGGCTCACTGCAACCTCTGCCTCCCAGGTTCAAGCGATTCTCCTGCCTCAGCCTCCTGAGTAGCTGGGATTACAGGCACCCGCCACCACACCGGCTAATTTTTGTATTTTTAGTAGAGACGGGGTTTCATCATATTGGTCAGGCTGTTCTCGAACTCCTGACCTCGTGATCTGCCCACTTCAGCCTCCCAAAGTGCTGGGATTACAGGCATAAGCCACCGCTCCCAGTGAGACCAAATTTCTAGGAATAAGAGCCAGCAAGACTTACAGTTCAGCATTTCCTGACTTGTTACTAGTCACCTCTTCGAGCACTCATGATTATATTCACACGTTTAAATTGATATTAATTCATATACCATAAAATTAATCCATTTAAAGCAAACAATTCAGTAGTCTTCAGTATAGTCACAGAGTTACTCAACCATCACCACTATCAATTTTAGAACATTTTCTTTTTCTTTTTCTTTCTTTCTTTTTTTTTTTGAGAGAGTCTTGCTCTGTTGCCCAGGCTGGAGTGCTGTGGCGTAATCTTGGCTCACTGCAAGCTCCGCCTCCCAGGTTCACGCCATTCTCCTGCTTCAGCCTCCAGAGTAGCTGGGACTACAGGCGCCTGCCACCACGCCCAGCTAATTTTTCTGTACTTTTAGTAGAGATGGGGTTTCATCGTGTTGGCCAGGATGGTCTTGATCTCCTGACCTCGTGATCCGCCAGCCTCGGCCTCCCAAAGTGCTGGGATTACAGGCGTGAGCCACCGCGCCGGTCCAATTTTAGAACATTTTCATCACTCCCCTTTCCCGAAGGCGCCAAACCATCAGCAGTCATTCCCATTTCCTTCTCACCCTAGACCCTGACCACCATCGATCTACTTTCTGTCTCTATGGATTTGCTTATTCTAGATATTTCTTATCACTGGAATCATGCAATATGTGACCTTTTGTGCCTGGCTTCGTTTACTTAGCATGATGCTTACAAGGTTCATCCATGTTATATAGCATGCACTAGAATTTCGTTCTTTTTAAAAATATTTTTTAGAGATGAGGTCTTGCTCTGTCACCCCGGCTGAATAGCGGTGGCACAATCATAGCTCACTACAGCCTCAGATTCCTGGGCTGAAGCCATCCTCCTGCCTCCGTCTCCCAAGTAGCTGGGACTACAGGCTCATGCCACCACACCAAGTTTGTTCAACTTTTTGAGGAACTGACATTCTGTTTTCCAAAGTGGCTGCGCTATTTACAGTTCCACCAACAATGCATGGTGTTCTGGTTTCTCCATATCCTCACCAACACTGTTTTCTTTCTCTGTGTGTGTGTTTACGTTGTAGCCATTCTACTGCATATGAAATGACATCTCGTAGTTTCAATTTGCATTTTCCTAATGATTAGTGATGCTGAGCATCTTTGTATGCACTTCTTAGCCAATTGTATATCTTTGGAGATATGTTTGTTTAAATCCTTTGCTCACTAAAGTTGGGTTGCCTTTATGTTGTCGATTGAAAGCCTCCTTTATATATTCTAGATATTAAACCCTTAAATATATGAATTGCAGACCTTTCTCCCATCCTATGGACTGGGTTCTCTTTTCAATTTCTTGATAGCGACCATTGAGTAACGTTTAAAATTTTGGTGAAGTTAAACGTGTCTGGTTTTTTGCTTGTCCTGTTGGCGGTGCGTCATCTAGGAAGGTATTGCCTAGTCCAAGCTTACAGGGGTTTGCTTTTATAGTTTTAGCTCTGATATTTGGGTCTTTGATTCATTTAGAGTTCATTTTTGTGTGGGCCATGAAGTAGAGGCCCAATTCCATTCTTTTGCATGTGGGTATTGAGTTGTCAAGGTACCATTTGTTGAAAAGATGGTATTTTTTTTCTTTTTTTTTTTTCTTTGAGACAGAGTTTCGCTTCTGTTGCCTAGGCTGGAGTGCAATGGCACGGTCTCGGCTCACCGCAACCTCCACTTCCCGGGTTCAAGCGATTCTCCTGCCTCAGCCTCCAAGTAGCTGGGATTACAGGCATGCACCACCACACCTGGCTAATTTTTGTATTTTTTAGTAGAGTTGGGGTTTCTCCATGTTGGTCAGGCTAGTCTCAAACTCCCGACCTCAGGTGATCTGCCCGCCTCTGCCTCCCAAAGTGCTGGGATTACAGGCATGAGCCACCGTGCCTGGTCAAAAAGGTGATTCTTTCTTCACTGAAGAATCTTGGCACCTCTGTCAAAAATCAATTACCCACAAATGTATAGGTTTAATTCTGGATTAAATTGATCTATATGTCTATGCTTCTACCAGTAGCACCGTCTTGATTACTGCAGCTTTATAGCGAGTTTTGAAATGGAAGTATGAGTCTACTTTGTCTTTACCAAGATTGCTTTGGTGAGTCTCCTCTCTATTTTAATTATTTGTGTACATATCTTGTCCCTTAGAGAAGAGAGTGCTTAAAAGAGCACATGGTAGGTACATAGTAAACATTTGGCAGGAAGAAGAGGGAGGAAACAGGATAGACGCATAGGAATGACAGAAAGCAGATAATAGAAGCATAAAAAATCAGGAGAGATGAGAGATTAGGAACCAACTTGGTAAGGAAAAGGCATTTATATGCCTGGCTCTAGATATGGTGAGTTTGAGGTAAATAGTAAGACATCCAAATTGATGTATCTGATGAATACCTGGGAAGATAGTCATCTAAAGAGTGTCAGAGCTAAGCCCTGGAGATGAAGTTTGCTGCCTGAATTTCCCGCTACATGAGAACAAAGGGAGAAAAATGGCAAGGGAAGAACAGAAGAGATCCTCTTAGCCAAAAACAACTACTTTCTAAAAATCTACCAAAGCACACTTCAAGGTCCTAAACCAGGCTTGGGATCGAGGCCAAGGGATGCTAGTGGAAACGGCCACATTCTCTACATTCCTGCAGGCCTCGTCCTCCTGGGCTCACAGCTGGGCTGTCTGAGCTGCGTGGGGTGGACGGTGAGGTCAGATGCAAAGGGGCTTCTTGTGTCACTCTTGCAAAATCAGGGCCTGCTCAGCTGACAGCCCTGAGTGAATCAGCTCAGATTTCCATTCAGTTTCCGAGCAGACAGGCAAGTGCTTCCCAAACACACCCCACTGAGAAGCTCTGCTCCAGGACAGCACTTCTAAAGCAGGTTTTTGTCATTAGGTACTAAGTGGCCCTGCCTAGAAGGGGAATGTTCATGACACCAGCCTTAGCTGAGTTCCAGAAAAGTCTATTACAGAGCTGTGATTTCAGTCTACGAAACTGTGAACTCATTTCCTCTTGGACTGCGAATGTTCTGCTTTGGTCAAGAGAGAAACGTATCCCCAGGTTGAGTAATCTTGGTTGAAGCTGTAATCAGCAGCCTCTGATGTGAACACGGAGCAGTTCTGAGCCATGTTTGTGCTTGATGAGTGTGTTGATTTCACTCCCATGAACTCTGAAAACGATGAATGTCATTCATCCATTCATTCAGGCAGCGGAGACTGTGCTAGTGGCTGGGCCATAAACTTACAGCAGGGTGGGGCCTGGCCCTCAAGGAACTTGCAGATGCTGTTAGGGAGAAGGTAGTAAATGCCAAAATGTTATCAAATTCTACGCTAGTTTAGAGGAAATTACTTCCTCCTGGCAACGTGGAAGAGCTCTGAAGGGAAGGGGGTTTTACCTGGGCAGTGAACGAGAGGTGGGGTTTGGAAGGGCACTGATAGAGCTAAAAGATGAACCTGCAGGTGCCCTTGGCAGCCCCTCCTCAGTAATCTACAGAAGCCACCATCTAGGGCAGCTCAGTCTACTCCAGACCTTTCTTTAGGAGTAGAGAGGAATATAACTGGGAGCTTGTCAAGAGTAATTGGTGCCTGTGAAGACACAGTGGTTGGGAGCATGGGTTTGAGAGTCTGAATAGACGGTAATGTCTAATCCATGCATTGACACTTGCTCATTTCATGGGCAGTTGACTTAACCTCTCAGCCTCACCATTGTCAGCTAAAAAATGAGATGATACTAGTTTGCGAGGCTTCTGTAAAGAACAAGAGAGCGGCCGGGCGCCGTGGCTCACGCCTGTAATCCCAGCACTTTGGGAGGCCGAGGTGGGTGTCAAGACCACCCTGGCTAACACAGTGAAACCCCCATCTCTACTAAAAATAATAATAAAAAAAAATTAGCCAGGCGTGGTGGCGGGCGCCTGTAGTCCCAGCTACTCAGGAGGCTGAGGCTGGAGAATGGTGTGAACCCGGGAGGCGGAGCTTGCAGTGAGCCGAGATCACGCCACTGCACTCCAGCCTGGGCGACAGAGCGAGACTCCGTCTCAAAAAAAAAAAAAAAAAAAGTTCAAGAGAGCATGCACCTGACACCACAATTTGCACAGTCTCCTGTACATCCAACAAATAGCACTCGTTATTAAAACACCTTGTGGATTGCCTTAGAGGTTAAATGCAAAGATCTGTGAAAGATACACATGAGATTTAAGTTCCTTTCCCTCTTGAAAGGGGAGAGAGGATAGATCTGACTGAGAGATAATGTCATACCTGTATTATGTCGTAAGGATCTTATATCCTGTCCGTTCTTGATGGTGTGGCTGTGAGCAAAACATCAATATTCAATTTGCCTAGTGACTTTATGTGACTCCTTGCTATTGAAAGGAAAATGGAGTCCCTCTCACTGGCCCCTCTTCTTCATTGCCCAGTTCAGCTGCAGAAACCCTGAAAATGCTGCCCTCAACTTTGGGAGGTGACCCAGAGGGGACACCCCCCAGCCCACCAAGAGCCCAAAGCAAACTCTAGGGCATAGGGTACTGTGCAGACTGCCTCCCAGCTTGAACTCAGGGAACATGGTTTCATATCTTCACGTGCTGGGTTTCTCCTGATTTCTCCAGAGGAACTAGTGACACGCATCTGATCTCCTCAGCTTTGACATGCTTCTCTTACATTTTACGGAAGAGTCACATGCCCCCAGTGCTGATAGCACACAGTCAGTTCTCATCTCATCATTGGCCTCAGCCTGCAGGGGCCGACAGGACCTGCCACAGTGAGTGGGCATGGTGCTGCTCGTGTGAAATCAAACGGCAGCGCAGCCAAGTTCCCCTTCGCAGGTGCTGTGCTATCTTCAGCTACGCCATCTCTTTCATTATGGGGGAAGGTGTTTAACAACTCGGGGGTGAAGCCTGGTGGACAGTGGCAGGGACATAAATACAGAAGATAATTTTAAAGAAGTGTTCCGGCCAGGTGCAGTGGCTCAGACCTGTAATCCCAGGACTTTGGGAGGCTGAGGCGGGCAGATCACCTGAGGTCAGGAGTTCGAGAGCAGCCTGGTCGTCATGATGTAATCCCATCTCTACTAAAAATAAAAAAAAAATAGCCTGGTGTGGTGGCAGGTGCCTGTAATCCCAGCTACTTGAGAGGCTGAGGCAGGAGAATCGCTTGAACCCAGGAGGTGGAGGTTGCAGTGAGCCAAGATTGCGCCACTGCATTCCAGCCTGGGTGACAGAAAAAAATGTTCTACCTGAATGTATAAATGTACTTATGCTGTCACTCAACAGGCATCTACTAAATACCTACCATGGTGCCAGACTAGCAATCTATGGGGCAGTGTGGACTTTAGTTAGCGCTATGTATGCCTGGAGGAAAATTCAGTGAGGGGACATGTCTGTGGGTACAGAGTGGCAGGCAGGCCAAAGCCTAGATTAATTCACAGTTCTCTAGATTTTCCAGGGCCAAACTTTTGGTCCAGTAAGCAATTTACCAGGCTCCATGGAAGGGGTGAAGGGGGAAGAACGTTCACTGGCCGCATCAGTGATTATGCCGATCACACCCAGTGGCCACTGGAAGTTGAGGGCCCACAGCTCTGGGTTAGGGAGTGGCTTTCTTTGTGTAAAGAAGCTTTGGGACTTCAAAAGTTAGTGGTTGCATCAGTAGTCCAGACGAGGTCAGGCGTGTTCAGGGTGGTGTGGCTGTAAGCAAAACATCAATATTCCAAAAGAAGGCTTCAACACTAGGTCAGGAGATGGGCCAGGCTATGGGACACAAGGGGCAACTCAAAAGGTGTGGTTGAGGCCCGGCGCGGTGGCTCACGCCTGTAATCCCAGCACTTTAGGAGGCCGAAACGGGCTGATCACGAGGTCAGGAGATCGAGAACATCCTGGCTAACATGGTGAAACCCCGTCTCTACTAAAAATACAAAAAAAATTAGCCGGGCGTGGTGGCGGGTCCCTGTAGTCCCAGCTGCTCAGGAGGCGGAGGCAGGAGAATGGCGTGAACCCGGGAGGAGGAGCTTGCAGTGAGCCGAGATCGCGCCACTGCACTCCAGCCTGGGCAACGGAGCGAGACTCTGTCTCATTTAAAAAAAAAAAAAAAAAAAGGTGTGATTGAGAGAGGGAAAATTCTGATGCCTTTCTCCTGATTGCGGGAACCCTCTTCAATGATGACTGAGGGAAGCAACGGCAAGCAGCGAAGTTTGGGACGTTTTTGAACTGAGCGGAAGGACTGTAGAGAGATGTGAGCACCTCAGTGACTGCAGCGGGTGGTTGGCAGAGGTTGGAAAATGTTGGAGGTTGGCACCTTTCTACGGTTTGGGGTGTGTTTATTTTCAGGCTTTTGGGCTCAGTTTTGCGATGTGATAGAAAAATAATATACAAAAGCCTGTGTCTGGGCAAAGGAACAGAAGTAGGTGTTTTTGTCTTCCAAATAGACATTTTAACATCTCTTCAAAAGCATAACTTTATCTCAAATGTAATTGGGGAGGTGCTAGAATTAATTATTAGTTATCCTAGAGTTTGTTTTATAGGGGAAAATCAGAACTTCCTAGAATATGAATTAAAAAAAATTCTGCTTCTCAGCAGCCACAAGTCATTCCAATACCGTTTCATCATCTATCTACAAAGACATATTTATTTGTGCATTTATTTATTTATTTATTTATTTAAAAATTTATTTTGAGATGGAGTCTTGCTCTGTGGCCCAGGCCAGAGTACAGTGGTGCGATCTCAGCTCACTGCAAGCTCCACCTCCAGGGTTCACGCCATTCTCCTGCCTCAGCCTCCCGAGTGGCTGGGACTACAGACACCCGCCACCACGCCCAGCTAATTTTTTGTATATTTAGTAGAGATGGGGTTTCACCGTGTTGGCCAGGATGGTCTCGATCTCCTGACCTGGTGATCCGCCCGCCTCAGCCTCCCAAGTGCTGGGATTACAGGCGTGAGCCACCGCGCCCGGCCCCTTTGTGCATTTAGACACTAGGGCAGCCCAAGATGCTAGAAAACACTGAGCAACATGAAAGACTCCTTTAATCTGTTGACTAATACCCTAGGTTTCCTTTGAAAATCCCAAGGGTAACTCGGCTTGTAAATTGTTTACTTTAAAAATCAGCGTCACCAGTTCAGGATAAAATGCTGTAGAAACTCTCCAGCAGTCAGATTAGGGAGCTGCAGGTCCGCAGAAATAGGAGTGGAAGAAACTTTTCCCTCACATCAAGATGGAAACGGCACAGGAGCTCCTTAGCTAAATTTTATGTAGAGGACTTAACAAGATGAAGTCCCCATCTAAAGACTCAGCATCGCAAAGGGAGAGCCTTACTTTGTTCAGTAGATCTGTTTCTACCCTAAATGTTGTTTGTCAGTAGAGCTGTGACAGGTGGTAAAATGAATTCCCACTTTGGGAGGCCAAGGCGGAAGGATTGCTTGAGCCCAGCAGTTTGAGACCAGCCTGGACAACATAGTGAGACCCCATGGTCTACAAAAAAATAAACCAAATTAGCCAGGCATGGTGGTACACACTTATAGTCTCAGCTACTTGGGAGGCTAAGGTGGGAGGATCACTTGAGCCTGGAAAAATCGAGGCTGCAGTGAGCCAAGATCGTGCCACTGCACTGTAGCCTGGGTGACAGAGGGAGACCCTGCCTCAAAAAAAAATTCTACTGGATTTGCATTTGTTTATTTCTTTTCTTTCTTTTTTTTTTTGTTTGGTTTTTGAGACAGTCTTACTCTGTTACCCAGGCTGGAGTGTGTGGCAGGCACTATCTCCGCTCACTGCAATCTCTGCCTCCCAGGTTCAGGTGATTCTTGTGTCTCAGCCTCCCAAGTAGCTGGGATTACAGGCACAAGCCACCACGCCCAGCTAATTTTTTGTATTTTTAGTAGAGAAAGCGTTTTGCCATGTTGGCCAGACTGGTCTCGAACCCCTGACCTCAGGTGATCTGCCCTCCTCGGCCTCCCTAAAAACTGGGATTACGGGTATGAGCCACCGCGCCTGTCCCATATTTATTTCTGATTGTCAGTGGGTGATGACTTCAAATACTTCCCAGCCATCACCTGCCCAGTTCTTTCCCTCCTCACTGCCACTGTCCTGTGTAAGCACCAACCCCTCTCCCTTGTCTTGACAACAGAAAGAATCTAAGCTTCTGTCTGCTTCAGCCTGATCCTGGCACCTTCCCTGATACACACAGTCCACTCACTCACTTGAGTTAGAGTGGCCTCTGGGACTCAACTGAGGTCACCCCTGCCTCAATATCTCCTGGCTTCTCTTCACACTCCAAACGCAACTGAAACCCCGTCCTTACACACTTCTACAGAATCACCGCTCCACACCTCTCAGCCCCATCTCTGTCCTCCTCAGCCCCTCCACCCGGCCACACTGACCACCCACCCTCCCGTGCAGCGCCCCATGCTCGTTCTGGGCTTCGGGGTTAGTTAGCACCGGCTGTTCCCCTGTCTAGAACTCACCCATTCACTCAGGAGCTGCTTACTGAGTGCCTGGTATGTGCCAGGGATTTCAGGCATTGTGGACATTGAGATGAAGCAGCCTTTATCGAGCTTATATTCCAGTAGGACGGACAAGTAGTGAGTAGGTAGCAGGGTGCGGATAAGCACTCAGGTATATGTGCTGTGGAAGAGGGGAGGGGTACTCGCTTAAATGGACAGTCCAAGAAAGTGCCCCTGCTCCTTTTTTTTTTTTTTTGAGATGGAGTCTCCGTCTGTCACTAGCCTGGATTGCAGTACCGCAATCTCAGGCTCACTGCAACCTCCGCCTCCAGGGTTCAGGTGATTCTTGTGCCTTAGCCTCCAGGGATTCCCCTGCCTCAGCCTCCTGAGTAGCTGGGACTACGGGTGTGCGGGACTATGGGTGCGCGGGACTATGGGTGCGCACCACCACACCTGGCTAATTTTTTGTATTTTAGTAGAGACGAGGTTTCACCATGTTAGCCAGGATGGTCTCGATCTCCTGACCTCGTGATTGCCGGTCTCAGCCTCCCAAAGTGCTAGTAGGATTACAGGCATAAGCCGCCGTGCCTGGCCAGAAAGTGCCCTTTGAACAGAGATCTGAAGGCATGAGGGAAGCTATCTTATGTGTTCAAGAAGCTATCTTTTTTTTTTTTTTTTCTTTTTTTCAGGCAGAGTCTTGCTCTGTCACCCAGGCTGAAGTGCAGTGGCGCAGTCTCAGCTCACTGCAACCTCCACCTCCTGGGTTCAAGCGATTCTTGTGCCTCAGCCTCCTGAGTAGCTGGGATTACAGGCATGCAGCAGCACACCTGGCTAATTTTTGTATTTTTAGTAGAGACGGGGTTTCACCATGTTGGCCAGGCTGGGTTCGAACTCCTGACCTCAAGTGATCTGTCCACCTGAGCCTCCTAAAGTGCTAGGATTAATAGCTTATTTGATGTGTTGCTTATTTGTTTATGGTGACCCCACTCCACTCCAGGAGTACTCAAGTCCTTGAGAGTGGAGACCTTAGCTGTTCACTTCTGTCTCTAGTGCTGAGAACGTGGCCCAATGCATAGCAGGTGCTTGGTAAACATTTGTGGAAGGAGGAATACAAGTGCTGGGAGCTGAGGCTGTAGAGGTGAACTCACGAAGGCTTCAGTCTTGATTTTTGCTGCTGCCTTGACTTGCACAGTTCAGAGGAGAGAGGGCTGCTGCTGCTCAAAGAAACACCTCCTTTTAGAGCAAGTCACACCTTCCTTCTAACCTGCTGTTGCTGAAAGTTTAGATTCATCCAGATTTCTCCTGGGAAGGGGACACACTGGAGGAAGTCAAGACTGTGGTCATTAAATAAGACTGGAAGATTCTAACAAGATGGGATTTCATAAGAGGCAGTGAGGTGCCAGGGGAAGCGATGGTTCCTGACTACCAGGAATTTGATTTCTGGGAAGATGAGGATGGCACGTGGGCAGAAGGGGAAGGATCTCAAAACCCAGGGAGGGAGGGAGCAGGCATTTTAGCCCAAAGCTGCCAGAGGAGCACATCACGAAAATGCACAGCTGCTTTTTTGTTGTATGTGTGAGTCCAGGGATGCGGTCATAACATTGGGCTTTGTGTCCGCTAATGAATCCCGTGAACTTGGCACATCACTGAACTTTTTTTTTTTTTTGAGACACAGTTTCGCTCTTGTCAACCAGGTTGGAGTGCAATGGCACGATCTCAGCTCACTCTGCCTCAGTTCAAGCAATTCTCCTGCCTTAGCCTCCCGAGTAGCTGGGACTACAGGCCTGTGCCACGACGCCCAGCTAATTTTTGTAATTTTAGTAGAATACAATGTTTCACCATGTTGGCCAGGCTGGTCTCCAACTCCTAACTTTAGGTCATCCACCTGCCTTGGCCTCCCAAAGTGCTGGGATTATAGGCATAAGCCACCGCGTTTGGCCACATCACTTAACTTCCAACCTTGTTAAAGAAACAATAATTCTGACACTTGTTAAAACTGTAAGGAAGGCCGGGCGCGGTGGCTCAAGCCTGTAATCCCAGCACTTTGGGAGGCTGAGACGGGCGGATCACGAGGTCAGGAGATTGAGACCATCCTGGCTAACACGGTGAAACCCCGTCTCTACTAAAAATACAAAAAACTAGCCGGGCGAGGTGGCGGGTGCCTGTAGTCCCAGCTACTCGGGAGACTGAGGCAGGAGAATGGCGTAAACCTGGGAGGCGGAGCTTGCAGTGAGCTGAGATCCGGCCACTGTACTCCAGCCTGGGCGACAGAGCGAGACTCCGTCTCAAAAAAAAAAAAACAACTGTAAGGAAGACTTTATCAAGACCACTGTAATAAGGGCCATTGCAGTAGGGAAGAGAGCTCAGGTTCACTTCTGAGTAAAAGGAAAAGTGGGGGGTTTGTAGCCCATAAGCAGAATGAGGGGGTCAGTGGGTGGAAAATTCCTAAGAGATGTCCGGGTTGGGGGGATTCTTGCTAAACTGGCCTAACAAGATTCTTTCTGAAGGCAGGCCAAGGGCCTAGCCACCACAGCACTGCTGTGAAATCAAGTCAGTTGGGAGACACCATGTAAACCCTACATTGTGAGTAGTAAATGTGGGTGAGAGGGTGTTAGGACAATGAGGTATCTTCCACGTTAAGTGGAATTTCCAATGCTGCTTCAGTGCCAGATCTTGAACAACCCCAAATGCACCTGTTTGAATACTTACTTTTCCTCCTTGCCCTAGACACTGAGTTTTATTCTAGCTACTCCCTGGTCACTGATTTAACTCAGCAGCTGTCAGCTGATGTGAGGAGGAATTGGGAGCTTACAGTGAAGAGAGCACGGATTTAGAAACAGGTTCTGGAGAGTCTGCAGACAGAGGGCCACGTGGAGAGGGGACAGTTGGCAGTGTCCAGGCCACTTAACCACTTAAGCTGGGCCTTGTGCTGAGAAGTTTCTCCTGTAACTATGACATACTATTTGTTTGTTTCTTTGTTTTGAGACCATGTCTCGCTCTGTCGCCCAGGCTGGAGTGCAGTGGCACGATCTTGGCTCATTGCAACCTCCGCCTCCTGGGTTCAAAGGATTCTCCTGCCTCAGCCTCCTGAGTAACTGGGACTACAGGCATGTGCTACCATGCCTGGCTAATTTTTGTATTTTTTTTTTTTTTTTTGAGACGGAGTCTCGCTTAGTCGCCCAGGCTGGAGTGCAGTGGCGCGATCTCGGCTCACTGCAAGCTCCGCCTCCCGGGTTCACGCCATTCTCCTGCCTCAGCCTCCCGAGTAGCTGGGACTACAGGCGCCCGCCGCCTCGCCCGGCTAATTTTTTGCATTTTTAGTAGAGACGGGGTTTCACAGTGTTAGCCAGGATGGTCTCGATCTCCTGACCTTGTGATCCGCCCGCCTCGGCCTCCCAAAGTGCTGGGATTACAGGCGTGAGCCACCGCGCCCGGCCAATTTTTGTATTTTTAATAGGCACAGCATTTTGCCATGTTTTTTAGGATGGTCTCAAACTCCTGGCCTCAAGTGATCTGCCCGCCTTGGCCTACGAAAGTGCTGGGATTACAGGCCTGAGCCGCTGCACCCAGCCATGACATAGTATTAGAAAGAAAAGATTTGTCTCAATGAGAGCTGGTTTTGAAGCAATGGGGAAAAGAGAATTTATCGGGGTGATTGGCCAATCTTTTGGGGGGGAAATTATATTTCTCTTTTATTATACTTCAAAATAAATGTAAGACAAATAGAAATATTAAACATAAGAACAATACCGTAAGGAAAATATAGGTGAATATTTATGTGGTCTTGAGGAAGGGTTTGTGAGTGTGACGTCAAAGAGAAGACAAGTTTAAGAAGTTTGACTACTGATATAGCTTGGTCATTTGCAAAAGAAAGATGTAGATGCCAACTAGGGAAAAAAAATGCCAGCAGCATTTAGGCCAAAGAGTAAATTCTTAAGGTACGAAGAGTGCTTACAAGAGGGAATGCCGTGCAGAGAAAAAACTGTCACAAAAGAAGACAAATGGATGAAACGACTCGCTCCACAAATCAAAGAAGTGTAAATAAAAACAGAAGACTGAAAACACGTATTTAAAAGATTTTTATTAAGAATTTGGACTATTACAATACAATTGCAATAACAGCCTGATTGAATGTTCCATCTAAACTCTAAAGTACTTTTTTTTTTTGTCTCCCAGGCGGGAGTGCAATGGCTCGATTTCGGCTCACTGCAACCTCTGCCTCCTGGGTTCAAGCGATTCTCCCGCTTCAGCCTCCCGTGTACCTAGGATTACAGGTGTGCACCACCATGCCCGGCTAATTTTTGTATTTTTAGTAGAGATGGAGTTTCATCATGTTGGCCAGGCTGGTCTTGAACTCCTGACTCAGGTGATCCACCCACCTCAGCCTCCCAAAGTGCTGGGATTATAGGCGTGAGCCACCACGCCCAGCCAACTCTGAAGTATTTTTAAAGAAATGGCAGGCTGGGCACAGTGGCTCATGCCTGTGATCCCAGCACTTTGTGAGGCTGAGGTGGGAGGACTGCTTGAACCAGGAGTTCAGGAGCAGCCTGGGCAAGGTAGTGAGACTTCTTCTTTACAAATATATATATATAAATATATATATAAATAAAATGAGACCTCATCTCTATAAATACAAAGGAAAGAAAGAGAGAGAGAGAAGAAAAGGAAGGAAGGAAAGGAAGGGAAGGGAAGGGGGAAAGGGGAAGGAAGGAAGGAGAAAGGAAGAAAGAAAGAGAAAGAAGAAAGAAAGAAAAGAAATTCTGTTTGAAAAAGAAATGCCCACTTTGGGAGGCCGAGGCAGGCGGATCACCTGAGGTCAGGAGTTGGAGACTAGCCTGGCCAACATGATGAAATGCCATCTCTACTAAAAATATAAAAATTAGCTGGGCATGGTGGTGTACACCTGTAATCCCAGCTACTTGGGAGGCTGAGGCAGGAGAATCCCTTGAACCCAGGAGGTAGAGGCTGTCATGAGCCGAAATTGTACCATTGCACTCCAGCCTGGGTGACAAGAGTGAAACTCCATCTCAAAAAAAGAAATGCCATCCTGTAATATGTGCGATCTAAAGAGTTATTAGACATGAATGCAAAGATAAAACGTATTCATGGTCAGTGATTTCATATAAATAAGCATTGCTTAAGTTTATTTTTTCTCAAAATTAAGAACCCCAAGAGACAGATGATTTATCAAATTATCTTCTCCTGGGAAATAGAAACTTCATCCTAGCTTTTTTTTTTTTTGAGACAGAGTCTCACTTTGCCGCCCAGGCTGGAGTGCAGTGGCATGATCTCAGCTCACTGCAACCTCCGCCCCCCCGGGTTCAAGTGATTCTCCTGCCTCAGCCTCCCAAGTAGTTGGGGTTACAGGTACCTGCCACTGTGCCCAGCTACTTTTTGTATTTTTAATAGAGATGGGTTTCACCATCTTGGCCAGGCTGGTCTTGAACTCCTGACCTCATGATCCACCTATCTCCACCTCCCAAAGTGCTGGGATTATAGGCGTGAGCCACCGCATCCAGCCCAGCCTAGCTTTTTAAAAGAATCACAACAACGACAAATTTCAAAATAAGTGGATCGGTTGGTTGCTGCTGCATTTGGAAACTTCCACTGAGCTTTCAGCTGAGGCTGGGTGTGGCAGGAAAGAGTGTTCATATGAGCATGCGGGTACACCACTCCAGAACTGAACTTGTAAGCCAGGCTGTGGGTGCTGGTTTATGATGGGAAATTCGTCACTCTACGCTTGTAGAAACAATTGTGTGTGTGCACATATGTGCATCCTTGTATGTGTGTGTGTGCGTATGTATGCCTATGCACACATGTGTCTTGGAGAAAAGAGGATTGGAAAGTGAAGGCATCAGCACATGATCTGAATTTCACAAGGACGGGGAAAAGAACATCAGATGCTGGCTGGAAACATCCAGCTGACCTAGTAGGAACTCTTCACCCAGGGAAGCCTTCAGCCAAGATAATAAGAGGGACAACTGGGGATCTCTTGTTAAAGTTCAACTTTCCCATGGAGCAAAAAGAATGCCAGGGTGGTAAGACAAAAGACATGCATCTTAATCCTGACTGTCATTCATAAAACACCTTTTGTCCATTCAGAGTGATTTTAGTACTCCGCTCTGGGGGCCAAGAGTAGAAAAGAGCAAGAAGGAATTTTTATCAAGTTACGCTTTCAATGAACTGAGCTTTCTATGAAAGAATTCAAACTAACTTCATTGAGCACTTGATTTTTTTTAAAGCAAGGATTGTTTTAAGTTAGATACACCAAATAAGTAAGTGATTGTACTGAACAGCTCCAGAAAACATGTTTAAAATTGATGATTTGTTAACTAAGTTCAAACCAGGGGAGGGAGAAAATAAAATGGGAAGCTCCATACGTTTTGTAATAAGGACTACTTGTCTGGCAAAGGGATATTTGCCATTGAGCTCAATATAAATACACTAAATGTTTGCTTATACCGCAAGTCATGCATTTTTGTAGGAACCAATCACCAAGCCTTACCTCTACACCTACTCCTGCAAAAGGCCACAAAGAGAGGCAAACCATTTGCGTGCATGGAAATATTCAGTTATTGCTAACTAGTAAACCCCCTGCCGTATACCCCAGATTAAAAAAAAATGTTTAAAATCTTTAGATAGCTCATCCAAAGCTATCTGTACTGGATTAGGACTCTAGAATCAAAGAGCAGGCTCATAGAACAAGTGAACTTACTTCAGAGGCTTCCTCCCTCTAGGCATCAAAGAAGCCATAATCAAATATTTATTAGCTGTGCCTCTGGCTGGGCCGTCTAAGCAGTGGGGAGAATAAGGTATCTTAAGGCAAGGAATGGATTGCTAATGTAAGTGCTGCCTAGAGACAAACAAACATCTGCTCTTTAATTACACAAAGGAGTCTCCAAGCACCTCCCTCCCCTCGCTCCCGGGATGTGTATGCTTGTGTATTTTGCAACAGTGTTTAGTCATGGAATTTCCAGAACCACTGGAGTCTAGGGAAGAAGCCCATGGCCAATGAGTCACATTTTTAATGCATGAAGAAGGTGGTTTGGTGATTTTTAGAGATGATGGTTGAGCATAGTCATGAGTGGTTTGGATCACTGCAACAGAAGTTGAAAAAGAGGATACTGGCCGGGCGCGGTGGCTCAAGCCTGTAATCCCAGCACTTTGGGAGGCCGAGGCGGGTGGATCACGAGGTCAGGAGATCGAGACTATCCTGGCTAACATGGTGAAACCCCGTCTCTACTAAAAATACAAAAAACTAGCCGGGCGTGGTGGCGGGCGCCTGTAGTCTCAGCTACTTGGGAGGCTGAGGCAGGAGAATGGCGTGAACCCGGGAGGCGGAGCTTGCAGTGAGCCGAGATCGCGCCACTGCACTCCAGCCTGGGAGACACAGCGAGACTCCATCTCAAAAAAAAAAAAAAAAAAAAAAAAAGAGGATACTGTTGTTATCTGCTCTGTCTCTCGTTGTAGAATTCAACCTAGTAGTCCACTCCAATCCCCTGCTCCACCAGAAACCTTTTTTTTTTTCCTTTGAGATGGAGTCCCGCTCGGTCGCCAGGCTGGAGTACAGTGGTGTGATCTGGGCTCACTGCAACCCCTGCCTCCCAGGTTCAAGCGATTCTCCTGCCTCAGCCTCCTGAGTAGCTGTGACTATAGGCGTGCACCCCCATGCCCAGCTAATTTTTGTACTTTTAGTAGAGACGGGGTTTCACCATGTTAGCCAGGATGGTCTCGATCTCTTGACCTTGTGATCCGCCCGCCTTGGCCTCCCAGAGTGCTGGGATTACAGGCGTGAGCCACCACGTGCCTGGCTCAGAAACCTTTTTCATTGGCATGACACATCATTTGTCCAAATGTTAATGCAGAAAAGCCAGGGCCAGGGGCAGTTCATTAGTTTGGCTGTGGTTTTTTTTTTTGAGATTGAGTTCAGGCTGGAGTGCAGTGATGCAATCTCAGCTCACTGAAACCTCTGCTTCCTGGGTTCAAGCAATTTTCCTGCCTTAGCCTCCCGAGTAGCTACGATTACAGGTGTTCACCACCACAAAGGGCTGATTTTTGTATTTTTAGTAGAGACAGGGTTTCACCATGTTGGCCAGGCTGGTCTCAAATTCCTGACCTCAAATGATCCACCCACCTTGGCCTCTCAAAGTGTTGTGATTATAGGCGTGAGCCACTGCACCCAGCTAGTTTGGCTCTTGGTGTTACTAAGTGTTCTATTGGCATCTTGGCATCCCTAAGCAGATTACTGACCCTCCCCTGTAGACAGTAATCTCAACTGTAAAGTAAGAGGTAAAACTCCATGTAATCTATGAGGTCTGTGGTCAGAGCCTGTGGTTCTAATTGTCAAAATGAACAGCAGTCTCAAAATTAAATGGAGAGAGTTTGATTTTAAAAAGATGGAAGTTAGATGTGGTGGTGAGCACCTGTAGTCCCCACTGCTTTGGAGACTGAGGCGGGAGGATCGCTTGAGCCCAGGAGTTTGAGGTTATAGTGAGCTAGGATTGTGCCACTGCACTCCAGCCTCAGCAATGGAGGGGAGACCCTGTCTCTTAAAAAAAATTAATTTGAAAAGAAAGGGAAAAGAAGAACAAAATCAATAAAAAGATGGAGACCCGAGTTTTGCATGGAGTCTGCAAAGGGGTATGTTTAGAAATCTTTCCTGTTGACTCTAATTTAGAGTTTTTAGGTCTAGATGAATATGTTAATTCATCATATGAAATGACACCAGGAAGAATCAGGTTCCTTATTGAAAAGGAAAGATGTACGTCCCCCGTCCAGGCCACCTCGGTGGGGCCCCAGGGAGGGGCTGGCTGCTCTACCTTTTAATGTTTTCATTTTCCTTTGCTTTGCAATGGAGATAACCAGGGTGCTGATGGACAAGAAGTGCTGCAAGGAGAATGGTTTGGTTTCTGGCACCACAGTAAGCCAGAAAAAGGACCCCAAAAATAAAACAAAAATTTCCAAAAGAAATGGAAAAGAAAATAATCCGAATGTAGCCGGCAAGTTTGGTCTGCTTATGCGGTTTCCACCTTAAGCTCTGACTCAATCTTTCTTCTTCAGCCAGCACGGGCCAGCCAGAAGATGACGTTGAGACTACAGGTGTGGAAGGCGGCGTTGCGATGCCAGGTGCCGAAGATGATGTGGTGACTCCAGGAACCAGCGAAGACCGCTATAAGTCTGGCTTGACAACTCCGGTCAGTGTCCTGGGAAGAGAGGAATTTTTTCTGTAGGCATGTGATCACATGCAGGGTTATGATGTATATTTTACTTTATATATAAATATATCTATCTGTAAAATCAGCATGAGCCACCATTCCAAGGAATAGTGATGTGGCTCATCAAAGAAGAATAAGTCCTCGCTTAATGTTATTGATAGGTTCTTGGAAACTGTGACTTGAAGCAAAATGACTTATAAAGAAACAACATTATTTGAGGACATGCTACATGTCGTTTTCCCTAAAGTCACAGTTTCCAAGAATCTATCAACAACGTTAAGTGAGGACTTACGGTCCTTCCTAATTTCATCCACGTAGCTGGTGTGCTGATCACCGGTGGTTTGAAAGTAGAAGCCAAAGCTTCTCAAATTGGTAAGGAGTCAAGATTTTACATTTTCAATCGGTTACAGCCCAATTTTCAATACAGTGAAAGTTTTCTTGGCTGTTGTGGCAATGTCATTGCTATAAAGGGTTCTAAATATGTCTTCTCGGCCGGGCGTGGTGGCTCACACCTGTAATCCCAGCACTTTGGGAGGCTGAGGCAGGTGGATCACCTGAGGTCAGCAGTTCGAGACCAGCCTGACCAAGATGATGAAACCCCATCTCTACTAAAAATACAAAAATTAGCCAGGCATGGTGGCGTGTACCTGTGATCCCAGCTGCTCAGGAGGCTGAGACTGGAGAATAGCTTGAACCCAGGAGGTGGAGGTTGCAGTGAGCTGAGATTGCGCCACTGCACTCCAGCCTGGGCAACAAGAGTGAAACTCCTCCTCAAAAAATAAATAAATACATAAATAAATAAGTAAGTCAGTCTCCATTTCTTTTCTCACTATAGACTTGTAATAAACAGGACTAGAAAGTAAGTAAGTCTCAATTTCTTTTCTCACTAAGACTTGTAATAAACAGGACTAGAACCAGTCCACAGACCACATGATTACAGATTATTGAGCCTCTCAACCAACACATTCTTAACCTAATGAATTTTAATTAACTCATATGTGTTGCATACCTGCCATAGACAAGACAAGGTGCCAGGCACTGGGAGGGATTGAGGAGGTCAATGAGCCACATCTTCGACCTTTGAGGGACTCTGTGATTTCTTTGGTAACAGAACAGAGGTTCCTGCCTGCTTGTCTGACCTGTACACCAGCATCTCCTTCATTTTCTCCATTTCTGCCATCTTGGCCTTTCTGACCTTTGAACACACCAAGCTTGTTCCAACTTAGGCTTTTGTTTTCTCTGCCCAGAACACTGCCCAGATCTTTCCATGAGTGACTTTTTCTTATAATTCTCAAGTTTGATGCCATCTCAAACAGCCTAAAGTAATCTCACCTCCACATCTGTTGGAAGTAAAGCTCAGAGTCATAGAGAAAACGAACACTTAAAAGATTTTTCACCAAGGCAAATTTATTTCTGTAGAAGGGTGTTTCTCGCAGGACTGGTTGTCACAAGAGCACACCGAACAAAGGAGGGAAAGGGTTTTTTTATTCTTAATGCAGTTTGTCCCTACTACTATGTTCATTGGCTGGAGTTGGGGACAGCACAATTTAAACTGAACCCAACTGGCTAACTTGAAAGACAGTTTTGGCGGGAAGAGTCGTTACAGCGGGAGGAGGGGTAAATTACAGAATGGCTGACTTTTTCTTACAATTCTTTTTTTTTTTTTTTTTTGAGACGAAGTCTCGCTCTGTCGCCCAGGCTGGAGTGCAGTGGCACAATCTCAGCTCACTGCAAGCTCCGCCTCCCGGGTTCACGCCATTCTCCTGCCTCAGCCTCCCGAGTAGCTGGGACTACAGGCGCCTGCCACCACGCCCAGCTAATTTTTTGTATTTTTAGTAGAGACGGGGTTTCACCATGTTAGCCAGGATGGTCTCGATCTCCTGACCTCGTGATCTGCCCATCTTGGCCTCCCAAAGTGCTGGGACTACAGGCGCCGCCACCACGCCCGGCTAATATTTTGTATTTTTAGTAGGGACAGGGTTTCACTGTGTTAGCCAGGATGGTCTCAATCTCCTGACCTCGTGATCCGCCTGCCTCGACCTCCCAAAGTGCTGGGATTACAGGCGTGAGCCACTGCGCCCGGCCTTCTTACAATTCTTAAGGTTGATGCCATCTCCAACAGCCTAAAGTAGTCTCACCACCCCCCATCAGAAGTCACCCTCTAGCCCTTAGGTCAGCAAACTACCCACCAGATTTGGCCCACCCACTGTGTTTGTAAATGAAGTTTTATTGGAACACAGCAATGCCCATTCAGTTGAGAATTGTCTGGCTGCTTTCCTACTGTAAGAGTGGAGTTGATTCGTTAGGACAGAGACTGTGTGGCCTGTACAGCTGAAATATTTACCCATCTGGCCCTTTACAGAATAAGTTTTCCAAAGGCTAGTCTAAGTCTAGTCTAGACAAGGCTAGCTTATATTTCTTTCAAAGCACTCAAAATCATATCAAACCACCCTTTGTACTTGTTTACCTACTAAGTGTTTTTTTTTTTTTTTTTTTTTTTGAGACGGAGTCTCGCTCTGTCGCCCAGGCTGGAGTGCAGTGGCCGGATCTCAGCTCACTGCAAGCTCCGCCTCCCGGGTTTACGCCATTCTCCTGCCTCAGCCTCCCGAGTAGCTGGGACTACAGGCGTCCGCCACCTCGCCCGGCTAGTTTTTTGTATTTTTAGTAGAGATGGGGTTTCACCATGTTAGCCAGGATGGTCTCGATCTCCTGACCTTGTGATCCGCCCGTCTCGGCCTCCCAAAGTGCTGGGATTACAGGCTTGAGCCACCGCGCCCGGCCCCTACTAAGTGTTTATATTCTGCTTCCCCGCCCCAGAATGCCAGCTTCAAGAGAGCAGAGAATTTATATTATTCACATTATAATCCTGGGGCTTGGAACCATGCTGGGCCCATAGGAGGTGCTCATTAACGTATGTTTTATATTGTGGTTTAAAAAATAGCATGAAATGTATCATCTCAACCATTTTTAAGTGTACAATTCAGTAGTGTTAAGTATATTCACGTCATTAAACCGATCTCCAGAACTTTCATCCTGTAAAACGGAAACTCTACCCATGAAAGAATAACTCCTCATTCTTCCCTTCCCCCAGCCCTTGGCAGCCACTATTCTACTTTCTATCTTACGAATTTGACTCCTGTAGGCACCTCATATAAGTGGAATCATTCAGTACTTGTCTTTTGTGAGTGGTTTATTTCACTTAGCATAATGTCCTCAAGGTTCATCCATGCTATGGCATGTGTCAGAATGTTTGTCCTTTTTAAAGTTGAATAGACCAGGCATGGTGGCTCACGCCTGTAATCCCAGCACTTTGGGAGGCCGAGGTGGGCAGATCATGTGAGGTCAGGAGTTCGAGACCAGCCTGACCAACATGGAGAAACCCCATCTCTACTAAATATACAAAATTAGCCAGGTGTGGTGGCGCATGCCTGTAATCCCAGCTACTCAGGAGGCTGAGGCAGGAGAATTGCATGAACCTGGGAGGTGGAGTTTGCGGTGAGCCAAGATTGCACCATAGCTCTCCAGCCTGGGCAATGAGCGAAGCTACATCTTAAAAAAAATAAAAATTAAAAATAAAAAAATAAAGCTGAATCATGTTCTGTTGCATATATAGACCATATTGTAGACACTTGGGTTGCTACCACTTTCTGGCTATTGTGAGTAATACTGCTATGAACATGTGTGTACAACTGTCTCTTCAAGACCTAATTGTTTCTGTTCATGTTCTTGTTTCTACTTGCAATTCATGCCATCATACGTTCTATATTTTTATGCCACCTTAACTCCTTTTATCTTATAAGGCAGGCGGTATATTTTAAGACAGCAGGCTTTATTTCCTGTTTTTTCTCATTTACACCTACAATAGGTAGCAACAAGTGTCAACAGTGTAACAGACATTCACATCGAGGATCTGCCAACCCCAGAAAGCACAGTCCACGCCCAAGAACAAAGTCCGAGCACCACAGCCTCAAATGTGGCAACCAGTCACTCCACAGGTAAGAAAACCAGCCACCTCCAGAGGGGCTGATCTACTTTTACATAATCGGTGCATTCCAAAGTCCACCAGCAAATATAATAATCAACAGGGGACATACTGGTCTGCAAGAATGACTTCTGAACCAAGTTTTATATGGTAGGTTCAGAATTCGATTTGAGTCGATACATTTGGTTTAGTGCGTTGCTGAACATATCTCTTTACCTGGAATAACTAGTGATAACACCTGCACAGGGTGAGTTAAGTAACTACTGAGGTTGCACGGCGGACCCCAAGCTGATAGAATGTGACGCGAAGAACTTTGTGTTGACGCCCAAGGGCACGACACTCAGCCACCCTCTGTAAATCTTCATAGATTCTCTAGGAAGACTTACCACCTTACATTGAGTTCATGTCTGTATGCGTGGTGCAAGAATCTGTTCCTAACCCGTCTTGCCAGGATTTGGGTTGTACTTGTGGCTCACAGTTGGCACCTGCAGCCCCGTGACTGGAACACCTTGGAGAAAAATGGAGGAGTTTTCTGAGTCTTTGCTATTATTCTATCTAGACCGTCACTGATGAGAAGGAGGAAAAATGATTGTCCATTTAAGAAATAGAAAGAGATCACTTCCTATTTCTAGAGATTTCTTGAGAAATTCAGTGGTTTGGGGTTTTAAAAAAATGCCTTATTTTATAGTGGATAAGGGTGGGAGAGAAAATGAATGAATCCTGTGAAAACCTCAGTGAGTGCTGGCTAACTTGAGAAATTTTACGTGAATCATTTAATCTAGATAGGTCTTACATAGAAAGATGACGTCTAAACCAGTGGTTTCCCAAACTAGTCGCAATTCAGAACACCTAGAAAGCTCTTCTTTACTGTCCCTTTTACATTTCCAGGATCAATCACCAATCTGGTTTTAAAAACTATGGTTCTTTTTAGGATTTAAAAAAATGCTTAATTTTTGTACCCCCATGTTTACAGCGGCATTATTCACAATAGCTAAAATATAGAAACAACTCAAGTGGCCATGGGTAGTTGGATAGATAAGCAAAATGTGGTGTATATGATAGTGTATTATTCAGCCTTGAAAAGGAAAATGCAGACACATAATACAACGTGGAGGAACCTTAAGGACATTATGCAAAGTGAAATAAACCAGTAAAAAAAAAATACTGTATGTCTCTACTTATATGAGACCCCTTGAGTAGTCAAATTCATGGAGACATAAAGTAGAGTGGTGGTTGCCAGGGGCTGGGGGAAGAGGAGAATGAGGAGGTACTGTTTAGTGGGTAGAGTTCCAGTTTTGCCAGATGAAAGGGGTTCAGGAGGTAGATGGTGACGATGATTGCACAACAGTATGAATATACTTAATACCACTGAACTGTACATTTAAAAATGGTTAATTTAGTACATTTTATGCTGTATGTGTTATACCACAGTGTGTGGGGAAGGGGGGAAAAGCCTTATAAAGGGCTTTGAGATAAAACCTGAAACTCACTCCAAGCTGTTAAAGAAATGATTAACATTTAAACACTAGAGAAAGCCAAGTAGAGCTAAGCAAAGAAAGGATAATCAATATAAACGATCATTGGAAAACATTTCAAAATTTTGGAGAACTGCTTATCTGTAATATGGGTTGACAGCTATATATTAGCAGCAGAAAATTGTGCCATCCATGTTGAATATTCTATCATACTTCATACCCCTCTTCTATTCCTTTAAAAAAAAATTCTCAGTTGCCTGGGAAAGAACTCATGTTACTGTTTCTTCCTGTCCCCTGCCCCACCCTGTCACAAAACTGCCCCTCCCTGTCACAAAAAATTGTGACTTAGGGCACATTCCTACTTAATACATCATTATCCCAAGGCATTTTCACAAGTGAGCCAAAATGTCATTATAAGCATGCAGTTTTGAAGGGGTAATTTTATTAGGGCAGCAGATGTTCAGTTTTGCTGCGAAACACCCGCATAGGATGATGTGCACACGTGTGATGCATGCTCATGATCACAGTCAGTGCCATTGGGAGGGAGATGGGAAAGATGGCACTAATAAGCTCTAATTTAATAACAACAAATCGTCCACAAACTTTAGTAATATATTTTTTAACCAGTGGTGTCTTTGATAATGGTACATTAAGAGCTGGGAATCAGCAGCCACATGGTAGGCAAATGACAAGCAGATGATTGACTTATCTCTCCAGGCAGTTGACTTCTAGCAGTGACATTTGGGGAGTTGATTTGATGCCGTCTTTGTTCTGGGAAAGCTCAAACCCAGCCGTGTTCTCTATAGTGGGGGTAGCACAGTCAGCACAAGCTCTTACGTACTCTACACCCATGGGCTCAGCTTGTGCAGGGAGTGCCGGCTTCTGGGACCTGTACCCTGGGAGCATCTTGAAGGAGGCACCTTGTGCTGAGGAGAGCCTTGGTACAAAAGGGATGGTTTTCAAACCCAACCATTAGAAAAAGTAGGCATCTTTTACATGATAGTTGGCTAGTTTTGCCACTGATTAGGGAAGCTTCTGGATATCTGGGGTATTTTGCAAGCTGCGAACTAAGATTTTAGGGCAGGGCCTGATTGATGATTAACTTCTCCAATTTCTTATAAAATCAAGGTATCTTGACTTTTTCTCCATCTGCAAACTAGTCAGTAGCCACCTCCCAGAGGAGTAAAGGACTCGTTATATAAAGAGGTCAAGAAGAAAAATGAAACGTTTTTATTTATAAATAAGTTATTGCATAAAATTATTCAAAATAAACTCACAATGACAATTATTCACATTGTAACTATTAGACTAGGTTTGACTGCAGATAGAAACCCTAAAATAACAGTGGCACAAACACAAAGGGTGTATTCGCTCATGAAACTTAGCTGGGCCTGTTGTTGCCTTGTAAAAATCTGGATTTTGCTACCAAAGCAGCAGCAGGAAATAGATATTGAGACTAATCAGTCTTGGTCACATCTTCCCAAACTAGAGTATTATCTCACAATGAGTAATACCTCTTCACAGTCTGTCCCTTCTCTGTGATCTTGACATTGGACTAAGAATCCACAGCTCTGAATTCTTCTGCTACCTTAACGTCTGATACTTCTTGATCATTTATTTAAGATCTGTGTGGCTCAGTTACCTTTACTCTGCCTTCTAAATTAGATGAGACAAAATTAATACATGGAAAAGTGCTATGAACCCATTGGTGTGAATAAGGGTTCATAAATTAGATAATAATAGTTACAACGTGTCACATCGGGGCTTGCTTAAAAATCCCCTGATCCAATTTATTTAAGAAACCATCCTGTTGGTTTATGTTCTGCTACTTTCCACTTGGGTAAGTTCACCTTTTGCCAATTGTTAAATTATAGTTATTAAGCCCTAATAATTCTACATTATTATATCTTTCTCTTTCCAGACAAAGTGGATGGAGACACACAGACAGCAATTGAGAAAGGTAGGCTAGATTTTGGCATCAAAATACTCCTACTGGAGCTTTTAAAAAATTTCTTTGAAGCTAATTGTTGAGACGAATTGCATTCTTTTCTGGATTGCAGTCAATGCGAGCAGAATAGAAAACCTTCGAGAACAGATTCCAAGCTTTTTTTTTAAGAGAGAAAAGGGAATTCCTTGTATTTGAAAATAAGCAAACCCCAGATGAGTCTATTCCCTTAATGTCAGAGATGGGGAATGGTATCATATCACAGTTTGTCGTTACTAAGGATGAAAATAGGGGCTAGCTTAATAGCCATACACAAACACTACCCAAAAATGAACACTTAAGCCAATGTGAGTGTTATGTTGATAGATCCTCAGACCCAGAAATCTTCCCATTCGTAAAATAGGATTAGGCTAGCCCAGATTTTCTACTTTTGGAAGAAATGCTCTGTGCTTAAACAACATAGATCATTATTTGCTATGTACAGTAGGGCAGTGGCTTTGTTTATATATTACATATTTTATCACCGATGTGTTTTTTGTCTGGGGCTCATGCTTTTTTTCTCTCATTCAGATGGTTTGGCGACAGTGACCCTAGTTGGAATCATCGTCGGGGTCTTACTAGCCATTGGCTTCATTGGTGGGATCATCGTTGTGGCTATGCGAAAAATGTCGGGAAGGTACTCGTAAGTAAATAACTTATACCCATGTGATAGGTAAATGAAGGCTATCATGTCTAGAACTCAAATCTTTGGACAGATAGAAATCTGTAATGTAAGCTGGGTGTGGCGGCTCATGCCTGTAGTCTCAGCTGCTGGGATCACCTGTAGATCAGCCTGGGCAACACAGTAAAACCCTGTCTCAAAAAAATAATCTGTGGTATAATGGTCCTGTTCCAAAGTTCCTTACTTGGGGCTTTGAGTGCAGTGGCTTACACTTGGAATCCCGGGGCTTTGAGAGGCTGAGGCAGGAGGTTCAGTTGTGCCCAGGAGTTGGAGGCTGCAGTGAGTTATTATGCCACTGCACTCCAGCCTGGGTGACAGAGCAAGACTCTGTCTCTTAAAAATGAGAAAAAGCCCCTTAATCTTGAGAAAGGCTACATCTGAAGTTTCCTCAGAAGAACAAATGTCTACTTAAGCCTTATAAATTTCCAAAAGAAGAGAGTGAGAGCCAGAGAGGGCTCGTAAGCTCACTTCTGCTGAGATCTGACCACGTCTGATCTCTTGTCTTAATTTTCCAACTAACTGAACTTGGAAGAAAATCCAAACCAAGTTTTAACCTGATGCCTAATCAGCCTGCCTCCAGCCATCAGAGATAGGTGGCTTCTAGAAAACCACCTGTCACAGAATTAGCAGCCCATTCTGATGAGGAGTTCCACTGAAGGAGGGGGTCTTTTTCATTGAGATCTCCTACTCTTGCCCTGCATGCACCCACACACGTGGTCATGGACTCCTAGCTTTGACTATTGATGAAGGGAAGGAGTTTTTTCTCCTTATTAAACTTCCTTAAGAATTCAGAATATCTACACTCATGGCCAGAGGAAACCTTTTTCTTTTTCTTTCTTTTCTTTTCTTTTTTTTTTTTTTGGAGACAGTCTTGCTCTGTCACCAGGCTGGATGGCTCACTGCAACCTCTGCCTCCTGGGCTCAAGCGATTCCCCTGCCTCAGCCTCTCAAGTAGCTGGGACTACAGGCATGCACCACCACACCTGGCTAATTTTTTGTATTTTTTAGTAAGAGACAGGATTTCACCATGTTGGCCAGGATGGTCTCGATCTCCTGACCTCATGAGCCACCCGCCTCAGCCTCCCAAAGTGCTGGGATGACAGGTGTGAGCCACCGCACCTGGCCAAAAACGTTTTTCTTATATGTGTTGGGGGATGATATATGATGGAGGGGAGGGGAGAGGACAAGTGATAACACACCTGGAGGGTTGAGGGATACCGGTGACAACATAGCTGTGGACTCAGCATGTTTGGAAAAGCCAGGAAGTCTGACCCTGCTGTGTGAGGATGAAGGGATGGAGGAGGAATGTCAGGAACAAGAGATCACCAGGTGTCAGAACTGGGAGGATTTAGAGCAAAGGACGGTAGGAACAAGGGCTCGCGGGGTTACTAGTCACAATGCCAGTAAGAGACACAACTGTCACCTTTCTCTATTCTCACAGGCCCTAAAGAGCTGAAGGGTTACGCCCTGCTGCCAACATGCTTAAAAGAGACCGTTTCTGACTCTGCGCCCTGTCCCTGAGCTCGTGGGAGAAGATGACCCGTGGAACACTTGCCCGGCCCACTTGGAATCCACGGTGACCTCTCCGCTTGCCAAAGTAACTGAAGGAAAGACTGTTCACCAGACTTGGCTCCTCTAAACATTTGCCTTTCAAACATGTTTTTGAATATACATTCTCTAAAAGATGATTTGAAAGACAAAATTCGTAGAAAATGGAGCAAAACTGTATAAGCTGATTTGTAACTAAGACTGGACCGTTGGATCGATGTTAGATGCTATAACCATGTGTCTCCGTCTGACCGTTCTTGTTATTGTTAAAATGCAGAGGAATCTGGAAATATTTATATCCACGGAGTCCTTGGATCCAGTGCCACGTCAGTAAATAGCACCAGCGTTTTGCAATTGCTGATCTGCTGACATGTACCACACATTCTGGTCTAGTTTGTTCTATCTTTTAAAGCCTGATCTGGTGTGAATAATCAAGTAGAAAATCTAAACTTGGATAACACGTGATGAGCAACTGCCTTTAGCTGGTCCAGATTAATCATTTCAAAGACATCCATTTTAGATCACAAGCAGGAAGTCTATAGTCTCAAAGGCACTTTGTATCTCCCGAGTAGGCCACCAGGCAGCCCCTAGAGTTGCTTTACCCAAATCCTTCTCCAGCCATGACTTGGTGACTCCAAGCTTGCTCCCACCTGCCCCCTCCACTTCCCTCAGATGATGGGGAGCCAGGGCTAAGGGGGCAGCCTTCTCTCTTCCCAATGATGCATATCCTTCGGATTGGCTGCTTTGTTCTGGAATATGGATATCTCAGCCTGGATGCCGAGGAAGCTGCCGGATGCCTCATGGTGCTAGTGGCTCAAGTGTTTTTGAAACTAAGAGCCACGTTGGCCCCCGTGCAGAAAGAAATCCTATGTGAGCCTCTCGTATGAGAAACAAAATCTGCCAGTTTTATAACAACATTACTTTCTGCCTCTGAGGAAAGACACGGAACAAAAATCATTTTGTACAATCTTAATTTTAAAAGCAGCTGGACTTAAATACCTGGTTTAAAAATAGAAGATATCCCCGGTCCTCATGACATACCACAAATATCTGTGGGGTCCTATTGAAAAAAACGAAATAAAGGAGCCCAAGGGGTCATTCTGTCTCAGCACCATCCAGCCCGGCACTTCTCTTCCCATATATCCGTTGGATTTTTTTTGTTTTTTCTAAACAAAGTTTTTATACTGAGCAGATGTTCTGCCGTGATTGCGGTTGTGCAATTCTGGTATCCTCTAAATTTGTAAGCATTCGTAAAACAGGAAAAAGTAAACTATCAGTCAGAAGCACAGCCCATTCCTCCCATTTTTTGCAATAACGTGTGGATGTTATTTTAAACAGTGTGTCTATGTGTTCCCAAATCCAGCTGGCCCCACCGGCTCAGATTCCACATATATATATATCTATTTTTTGAAACGTAGTCTGCAACCTCCGCCTCCCGGCAATTGTACGTGTGTCAGGGCATCAAAAAGCAATTCTCCTGCCTCAGCCTCCCAAGTAGCTGGGACTAGAGTTGCCCGCCACCACACGCGGCTAATTTTTGTATTTTTAGTAGAGACGGGGTTTCACCGTGTTGGCGAGGATGGTCTCGATCTCTTGACCTCATGATCTGCCCGCCTCGGCCTCCCGAAGTGTTGGGATTACAGGTGTGAGCCACTGTGCCCTTCCTCAGATCCCGTATTTGAACATCAGCTGTTTGAGAGAAGGGGGATGCGAAGAGCTGGATGAGTTTAAATAACTTTCACTTTCGTTGTTCAGATTCCTGAACAGGAGTTGGGATAATGGCCATCTTCTCTTTCCTATCCTTTCTTCCCCCCTCACTGTGAAAAATAACAGTCCACCCCAAGTCATACACTGGACCCAGTGCCTGCGGGGACAGGACTGTGGGTTTCTTTTTTTTTTTTTTTTTTTTTTTTTGAGACGGAGTCTCACGCTGTTGCCCAGGCTGAAGTGCAGTGGCGCGATCTCGGCTCACTGCAAGCTCCGCCTCCCGGGTTCCCGCCATTCTCCTGCCTCAGCCTCCTGAGTAGCTGGGACTACAGGCGCCCGCCACCGCGCCCGGCTAATTTTTTGTATTTTTAGTAGAGACGGGGTTTCACTGTGGTCTCGATCTCCTGACCTTGTGATCCGCCCGCCTCGGCCTCCCAAAGTGCTGGGATTACAGGCTTGAGCCACCGCGCCCGGCCAGGACTGTGGGTTTCTTGGTCACACCTGTGTTGGTGCTCAATGCAGTGTAGACATGTTTTCAAATAAAACAGATGATTGTGTACAACAATGAGTCAGACCTTTGTTGGAAAACAGACAAGTCTGGGCCACACTTGGGAACACCTCCAGATAAGATTACAACTTAGGTAAACGCCTGCCTGTTGCCTTGCTTGAGAGTGGATTATAGATGGCCAGAGGAAAGAATTCCACAGGAAGAAAACACACCTACACCTTTCAGCTAGGTCTGCCAAAGTAGGTCAAGCAGAAGCATGGGCAGGGGAGACACATGGCACCTGGGGGCTTTCGCCCTCTCTGGTCCCAAAGGGTTAATGAGGTTTTGCCTGATTTTTTTTTTTTTTTTTTTTTTGAGACGGAGTCTCTCTGTTTCCCAGGCTGGAGTGCAGTGGTGCGATCTCGGCTTACTGCAACCTCTGCCTCCTGAGTAGCTGGGACTATCCACCATGCCCACCTAATTTTTGTATTTTTAATAGAGATGGGGTCTCACCACATTGGCCAGGATGGTCTTGATCTCCCTGCCTCGGCCCTCCCAAAGTGCTGGGACTAGAGGTGTGAGCCACTGAGCCTGGCCGCCTGATTCTTAATTTCTCAGCACTGGAGAGTAAAAGCAGGTGAGGGAGCAATCTCATTTTGCCACTGCTAGTCCTCCCTAGACACCTGACCTCAGGAGAGGTGAATCCCTGTTGCTGTGGGACGCCCCACAGTTCCTTGCTCACCCTGACCCTGGCTGGAGATTGCTGTGGCCAGCTCCTGCGTGGATGCTGCAGATCTGCTCCTCCTGACCCCACCTCACCACTCCATTTGGATTTCATCCTTCTGATGTGTGTCCCCTCCCTGCCAACTCCATCCCCACTTGTAAGGGTCAGGTGCTAGGAGCAGGAGAGCAGTTAGCCCCATGACTTCCTCAAAATAAATATTCACTTTTGTTAAATCAGGATTGTTGAATTTGTCCGTTGTCAGCAATCCTGGGTGCCCATTTGAGTTCCAAACGAGGAACCATATTGTATGTCTGTAGTCCCAGCTATTCAGTAGGCTGAGGTGGGAGGATCATTTGAGCCCAGGAGTACAAGGCCAGCCTGGACAACAAAGTGAGAGCTCCATCTCTTAAAAAACGGACCAGAGTTCTAGTCCCGTTCTGCTCCTCTACACCTGTAACCCTTCAGGGAAGTCATTTAACTTCTTTGGGCTGCAGTTTCTAATAAGAACTTTCATGAGATTGTCAGAAAGCATCCCTTTTCTAGCAGAAAACTAACCATGTCTACCTAGTTCAACAGATTGAAAGAGAATGGACCCTCAACTATGTTACATGTAAATTTACATTCCATTACATGCCACCCCCAGGAGACGACTAGAAACTGGTGGAGGTGCCAAGGCCCTGGATGTTTAGGGAAACAACTCTTATCAGAGGTATCTGGGAGCAGGGGGTGCTGAAGCTAACTCTTTGCATGGCATAAAGGCCTTGTTTTTAACCCTTATTTTTTCCTCTCAACCTGGTAAAACCAGTTGAAAAAGCAGAGCTTAGTTCTGCTTCATGTGCCACCTTCAAGGCTCAGCATTCATGAACAGAAAAGAGCAAGGAACTGTTCATCTCTTGCTGTCTCTATTTTTATTTTTTTATATTTTTTATTTTTTGAGATGGAGTCTCGCTCTGTCTCCCAGGCTGGAGTGCAGTGGCGCAATCTCAGCTCACTGCAAGCTCCGTCTCCCGGGCTCACACCATTCTCCTGCCTCAGCCTCCCGAGTAGCTGGGACTACAGGCGCCCGCCACCATGCCCGGCTAATTTTTTGTATTTTTTGTAGAGACGGGGTTTCACCGTGTTAGCCAGGATGGTCTCGATCTCCTGACCTCGTGATGCGCCCGCCTCGGCGTCCCAAAGTGCTGGGATTACAGACATGAGTCATTGCACCCGGCCTCTATTTTTATGTTAATTCAGATTTATTTAATATTCAGGGCATGGGGCAGTTTGTGACATGCTTCGATTGAGGAATGATGCATGTTTTGATTTTAAAACTTGCGCCAATTAAAAGTCCATTGAAAGTGGAAAAAATTCTCCCCAAACTAGCTGCATATTAACACAAACACTAAAAATAGAATCATCCCCTTGTGTGCACTGGAGGACTTGTTACCTGAAACTTTGCCTTTCTCTTTGCTCTTCCTGAAGCTTAAAATTGGGTTAGAACATATAGTAGATCCTGAATTTTTCAACTCAGTAAACATAAATGATGTAAGTGTGGTTATTGGTCAACAATGCAGAATGAGTCTCAGACCATACCCACTGGTGTGAATGGGAGTTTTTTTTTTTGGCCCAGGGGTCCAGCATACAGGTATGTACCTGGTATAGGCAAAGCCAGCTTGAAAGCACTGAACACTATTCCTCAGCAGTTTTTCTTACTCTGAGATTATTTTATCAGACGCTGACTCAAAGCACGGCATGTTCTATTTCTGCATCCAAGGGCTCCGGGCCATAGTACAGACAGTCCTATGCGTGGTTCTGAGACCTTGCTCCTCCTCCCATTTTTTCTTTCCTACCTCCTTCTCTACTGCTGCCTCTGCCTTTCCACTGATGCAGATCTTTGAGAAAATAATCACGTGCCGGTCACATACCAGGGCGATCAGCAAATGTTTCTGAAGTGATGGCTTCTCTCTGGGTGCTGCTGAAGTAGTCAAAGAAATCGTCTGAAATATGTGCTTGAATAAAAGCACTTACGGTCCTCCACATGTAACCTCAGGAAGGTGTGCAAGTGTCCTGACCATAGCAGGAGGTGGACCCCTTCCTCTTGCTCCCGTTCCCACCCTGCCACGGAGCATCTGTAGGTGAGGCTGGATCTGCTGATGGCGCAGGGCTCACTGGGCAGGGGGTACATAATGTGGGTGCTTGTCCAGCAAGATCCAGAAACAAACGACACTCCCTTGGGTATAACTGCTGAAGGACTCTCATGGGACAGGAGTAATCTGCTCATTCATTTATTTATTCATTCAAACATTTATGTTCGGGCCTGTCCCAGGTGCTGGGAATCCTGTGAATGAAACCAACAAAAATTCCTGCCCACATGGAGCTTACATTCTAATGCTGAAGACTACAAAAAATAAGTAAATCATAGATTGTGAAAACGGGAGACAATGGAGAAAAACACAGCAAGGAGAGGAAGTTCAAGTTTGGAGGAGCTGCAGCTTGGCGTCTGGGGTGGGAGAAGGCCTCTCCGAGAGTTAAGCCATGTTCCTGAAGTGGCGGAGTGAGGAGTGATCCTGATGGGTACCTGAGGGAAAAGTATTTTTGGCAAAAGGCATAGCAAAGGCCTGAGGCAGGAGTACCCTTGGCATGTTTTAGGGAATGCAGGGAAGCTCAGAAGGCTGGAGCAGTCAGCGCAGGGGACCATGGTAGGAGATGATGTCACAGAGGTGGAGCACCCTTGGAAATGGGGAGCCATGGGAAGCTTTTGAGCAGAGGAGTGACGTGATCTGACTTATATTAAAAAAAAAAAAATCCTCATCTCTTTGGGAACTGGCCAGTGTGAGAATCCAAGCAAGAGATGATGGCAGTTCAGACCAGGATGATAGCAGTGGACATGGTGTAAAGTGGTCTGGTTCTAGTGATAATTTGAATGAAGTCAACAGAATTATCTGATAGATTGGATGTGGGATATGAGAGAAATGGGAGGGTCAAGATGACGCCAAGGATTTTGACTTAAGGCAACTGGGATAATGGAGTTGCTATCGGTTAATAGGGCAAGGCTGTGGATGCTGCAGGCTTGAGAGAGCAGAGCTGGAGTTCTGTGTTGAATATGCGGAATTTGAGCTGTGTACAGATATCCAGCTAGGGGTATGAAGCAGGCAGTTGGGCACATGAGTCTAGAGCTTAAATGAGGGATGACTGGAGACATAATTTGGGAGTTACTAGAACCTAACAACCATGATGCTGATGATGAGCTCACCATGGGCATGAGTATAAATAGAAAAAGGCAAGCCCAAGAACTGAGCTCTGGTGTACCTCAAGGTTAAGAGTCAGGGATATGCAAAGAGATCACCGGAGTCGTCCACCACGGATTGGATGAGATACATTTCAGGATTAGCCATTCCTGTTCTCTTCTGTACCATCTAACAGTCTTCTGATTAATAATCCAGCTCCCCAAGTAGCTTAATACTGGAACAAGGGTGCCCTGGGCAATGGGCACAAATATTCCCACCATTGGAAAAGAATATTATTAGTTGAAAATTACTAACTTGGCATTTGGGGTTATAATCAGTTTCTTACGAGTTGATTGGCATGAGTTAGGTCCTAGGACCTGCTCAATCCTGGATACTGTTACACAATTAGGATTTTAAAACTATAAATCTGCAGGCCAGAATGATGACCATATCAAAATACTCCTGCATGTTGGGCGCCCAACTCTTCCCTAGACAACACTTCTATTGTCAAGTCCCAACTATAATGGTTCCTACGTGACCTCTCAGTTTAGCATCTATCTGCAGCCCTGAATTACTCTGATCAAGCTTCCAAATGACCTTCTGTGTGTCAATTCCAGGCCCTCTTCTTGGTCTTGTCTTCATTCATCCTTTGCAGCCATCGGCCCTGTTTTTGGTTCCCTTCTTTTTTTTTTTTTTTTTTTGAGACAGAGTCTCGCTTTGTCGCCCAGGTTGGAGTACAGTGGCCGGATCTCAGCTCACTGCAAGCTCCGCCTCCCGGGTTTACGCCATTCTCCTGCCTCAGCCTCCCGAGTAGCTGGGACTACAGGCGCCCACCACCTCGCCCGGCTAGTTTTTTGTATTTTTTAGTAGAGAGGGGTTTCACCGTGTTAGCCAGGATGGTCTCGATCTCCTGACCTCGTGATCCACCCGTCTCGGCCTCCCAAAGTGCTGGGATTACAGGCTTGAGCCACCGCGCCGGGCCTGGTTCCCTTCTTGAAGTCATCTTCTCCCACTTGGTTTGCATGACATACTCCCATAGTGGTTGCCCTTCCTGGTTCTCTGCAAGCTGCTCCACTGGCTCTTGTCTTCATCTCCCGCTTTGCTCACAGGCATGCTTCAGGCTTACTTTTCGCTTCTCTGTGGTCTCTCCCTTGGGAAGCTCATCTACTCTCATAGCTTCAAATGGCATAAGCTCCAGAAGGGCAGGCATCTGTTTGGTTCTCGGCTACATCCTTAGCCCCTGCAGCAGTAACTGGCACATAACAGTGCCTCCCCCTTTACATGCGCACCACCAGCCTCCTAATTCAGATCCTCAAGCAAAATCTCATCACAATTACAAACTCAAATGCTCACATCCCCTCCTCCAATCTGATCTGCATTCTACCAATGGGATCTTCCTAAAATGTACTTTTTTTTTTTTTTTTGCACATGCCGCCACATTCTAAAAATGCTCCAGTGATTTCCTACAACATAACTTAACGGTCAAAGACTTCTACGCTTTTTTTTTTTTTTTTTTTTCCTTAAGATACAGGGTCTTGCTATGTTCCCCAGTCTGGATTTGATCAAACTCCTGGGCTCAAGCAATGCTCCCACCTCAGCGTCCTGAGCAGCTGTAACCGAAAGCCTGCACCACAGCACCCAGTGGCTTATACACTCCCATCCAAGTACCAGCCAGGTCTGACCCTGCTTAGCTTCACGAGGTGCATCCAGGGCGGTATGGCCGTAGACGCTGGCAGCTTCTGTATTTTATCATGGGACTGATACCACATTTGTACATCCAGTGTATTAGAGTGAAAAGAGCATGGTTCTAGACCCTGGCTGTTGCAGCTTTGGTTCCAGGCTGTCCTACTGCCAGTGTGGAGGAAATTGCTTAACGTTTTTACGTCATTACACTCTTGATTTAAAGGAACCAAGACTCAGAAGGAAAGCATCGTTATGCAATGCTGTGTGTTACATGTATACACGTGAAAACATGGGACACCAATCCTATGGGAACCCCAAAGCAGCTGCATAGCTCAGCCTTCAGGAACTGAGAGTTTTCTACACAGCACTGGATTCTGGATTGTCTTGACCCCTCTACCACTGTTCTGGACAGTTTTTCTGTGCCCCTGTGAGTCTATTCTCCACTTTTCCTGCCCTGACTCTGTGACCTGAGAGGCTGACTTGAATACACTACATCAACCAAGCTCTCTTGCTCTCAAGGTTCTGGCTGGGTTTGGCCAATGGAAGGCACCGAGAGGGGATCAAGGGCACTAGAAGAGACAGGCTGAAGTATTTATTCTTCCAGCTTCTTCTCTGCAAGGCCACATGCTGCCAGTCATTGTGTTTTTCTTTTTTCTTTTTTTTTTTTTGAGACGGAGTCTCGCTCTGTCGCCCAGGCTGGAGTGCAGTGGCCTGATCTCAGCTCACTGCAAGCTCCGCCTCCCGGGTTCACGCCATTCTCCTGCCTCAGCCTCCCGAGTAGCTGGGACTACAGGCGCCCGCCACCTCGCCCGGCTAGTTTTTTGTAGTTTTAGTAGAGACGGGGTTTCACTGTGTTCACCAGGATGGTCTCGATCTCCTGACCTCGTGATCCACCCGTCTCGGCCTCCCAAAGTGCTGGGATTACAGGCTTGAGCCACCGCGCCCGGCTCTTTTTTCTTTTTTCAAGAAAGAAAAAAAAGTCATTGTGTTTTTCTTTTTTCGAGACGGAGTCTCACTTTGTCGCCCAGGCTGGAGTGCAGTGGCGCGATCTCGGCTCACTGCAACCTCCACCTCCGGGTTCAGGCAATTCTCCTGCCTCAGCCTCCCGAGTAGCTGGGACTACAGGCATGTGCCACCATGCCCAGCTAATTTTTTGTAATTTTAGTAGACACGGGGTTTCGCCACGTTGGCCAGGTTGGTCTCGAACTCCTGGCTTCAAGTGATCCACCCACCTTGGCCTCCTGAAGGGCTGGGATTACAGGCCTGAGCCACCATGCCCGGTCCAGTCATTGTGCTTTTCTACCAAAAACCCCAGCTCCTGTTGGGTGGTCCTTTGCTCTTATCCTACGTCTCACTAGGTTCCAGAAACCTAGGGATGCTAAGGGCTTCTCACAGTCGCTAACCTTCAGGTGCTTCATTGTCCCTTTTTAGTTTCCTTAACTCTGTGTTGCCACTGGTAAAGAGTTCCTTCATCCAACTCTCTGCCATCACTCTTTTGAGGGTGGCATGTGTTTCCTGCCAGCACCTTGACTGATAAAACCACATGGGCAAGTGTTGGTGGCCAATATTAGGGTGACCTAGCCCCTCGTTTTTCTTCCCTTTGTGATTCCTGCCACTACCAACCAATGCATTTATTTTCTGCTCTGAGCATCTATTCTCTTCTTCCTGGTTTCTGCTTCTTGATAAAGTCCACTGACTCACCCCTTAAACTGCACCTGGTCTGGTAAGGTCCCACCCTGCTCCCATGATCTCTCTTTGTGTATTCTCTCAGCGTTAGCCCTGGCTAACAGCACACTGATTCACTCCACATTTCCAGGACTTCTGATGTCTAAGGAAATCGGGTTGGCCTGGCTAGTCACCACAGCCTCTGTTGGCCAGAGCTTCCTGTGCCAAGCCTCAGGTCACTGCTTACCGCAGATACCGACGCTGCCCCCGCAAGTCATTGTCCGTTCCTTGTTGACAGGTGGTAGTTATGGAAAGAAGAACGCCCAAGAAGGTGTGGAAAATAATACTCACATCACAAAGTTTTTATCAGTTTTAAAGTAAATAATGAACGTTTAATGCCTATATGAAAACACAGAGACTACTCTGTAATTAACACAATTATTCCAACAACCACTTCTTGCTTCCATTATTATAGTCAATTACTCTTACATCATCCCTGTGAAGCAGACAGGGCAGAAATTATTTCCAATTTACAGATGAAGAAATTGAGGTTCAAATAGTTGCCTAAAACTACAGTTACCCAATGCCCGAAGTACAACCAGAATGCAGGTGTCTTGATTTGTTCTCCATCCCTCTTTTGTTTAGTCCACTTGTCTTTTTCTTTTCTTTCCTTTTCTTTTCTTTTCTTTTCTTTTTTTTGAGACGGAGTTTCACTCTTTTTGCCCAGGCTGGAGTGCAGTGGCGCAATCTTGGCTTATTGCAACCTCCGCCTCCCAGGTTCAAGCGATTCTCCTGCCTCAGTCTCCTGAGTAGCTGGGATTACAGGTGTATGCCACCAGGCCTGGCTAATTTTGTATTTTTAGTAGAGATGGGGTTTCATCATGCTGGCCAGGCTGGTCTTGAACTCCTGACCTCAGGTGATCCGCCCGCCTCAGCCTCCCAAAGTGCTGGGATTACAGGTGTGAGCCACCACGCCCGGCCAATTTATTGTTTTTGTTTGTTTGTTTGTTCGTTTTTGAGATGGAGTCTCGCTCTGTGGCCAGCCTGTAGTGCACTGGCGTGACCTCAGCTCACTGCAAGCTCCGCCTCCAAGGTTTATGCCATTCTCCTGCCTCAGCCTCCAGAGTAGCTGGGACTACAGGCGCCCACCACCACACCCGGCTAATTTTTTTGTATTTTTAGTAGAGACAGGGTTTCACCATGTTGGCCAGGATGGTCTCGATCTCCTGACCTAGTGCTCTGCCTGCCTCGGCCTCCCAAAGTGCTGGGATTATAGGCGTGAGCCACTGGGCCCGGCCAGGGAAGTTATTTTTTAAATTATAAAATATTTTAAACAGGCCAGGCATGGTGGCTCAAGCCTGTAATCCCAGCACTTTGGGAGGCCAAGACGGGCAGATCACGAGGTCAGGAGATCGAGACCATCCTGGCCTACACAGTGAAACGCCGTCTCTACTAAAAAAATACAAAAAAACTAGCCGGGCGTGGTGGTGGGCACCTGTAGTCCCAGCTACTCGGGAGGCTGAGGCAGGAGAATGGTGTAAACCCAGAAGGCGGAGCTTGCAGTGAGCGGAGATCTGGCCAGTGCACTCCAGCCTGGGCGACAGAGCGAGACTCCATCTCAAAAAAAAAAAAAAATTTTTTTTTTTTCTTTTTTTTTTTTTTTGAGACGGAGTCTCGCTCTGTCGCCCAGCCCAGGCTGGAGTGCAGTGGCGCGATCTCGGCTCACTGCAAGCTCCGCCTCCTGGGTTCACGCCATTCTCCTGCCTCAGCCTCCCGAGTAGCTGGGACTACAGGCGCCCACAACCGCGCCCGGCTAATTTTTTGTATTTTTAGTAGAGACGGGGTTTCACCGTGGTCTCGATCTCCTGACCTTGTGATCCGCCCGCCTCGGCCTCCCAAAGTGCTGGGATTACAGGCGTGAGCCACCGCGCCCGGCCAAAAAAAATTTTTAAACATATAGAAAATTACAGAGACTAATGAAAAAGCCTCCAATACCCCACCACCTGGCACTAGCAAATCTTAACATTTTCATATATTTTCCATATAATTTTGTTTTAGAGATAAAAACTTATTCATGTTGTCCCTCAGGGACCCTCCTGACATCAGTTCCTCTCTTCCCTCCTTCCCAGAGGGACCATTCTCCTGAACTGGATGCGTTTCGTATGGAACATGCACATTTTCTACTATTCTTATTTTGTATGTATATATTGATAATCATGAATGTGCATGTTTTCAACTTTTATATACACAAAATTATTCTCTGCAGCTTGCTTTCTCTATTCACAGTATTGTTTTAGATTTATCCTTATGGATGCAAAGAATTCTGATGCATCTGCCTGGCTGGTATCATTTTTAAGTCACCATTTACTTATGTTTTTTCCAGTCAATGGATATTTACAAAGTTTCTAGATTTCTGAATTACAAACAATGTTGTGACAAAGGGGGTCATATTGAAAGAAGTTTTATTTTCCTAGGGAGCAGGATTTTGTCCCCTAGGAAAAATAAAAATAAAAATGAGTTAATTTTTTGGATATTTAAATATCCAGTTCAGGTAAAATGACTCATGCCTGTAATTGCAGCACTTTGGGAGGCTGAGGCAGGACGATCAATCGCTTGAGGCTCAGAAATGGAGGTTACAGTGAGCTGTGATTGCACCACTGCACTCCAGCCTGGGGGACAGAGTGAGGCCCTGTCTCTAATAAATAAATAAATAAATGAATAGTAAATATTCAGACATGACTATGAATTACCTGGCATTTTTCTTAGAAAAGTGATGCTCAGGCTGAGGCAGGCAAATTGTTTGAGCCTAGAAGTTTGAGACCAGCCTGGGCAACATAGCGAAACCCTGTCTCTACAAAGAGTTAACCAGGTGTGGTGGCTCGTGCGTGTAATTCCAGCTGCTTGCGAGACTGAGGCATGAGAATCTATTGAATCTAGGAAGCAGAGGTTTCAGTGAGCCAAGATTGCGCCACTGCACTTCAGCCTAGGCAACAAAGCAAAACCCTGTCTCAAAAAAAAAAAAAAAAAAAAAAAAAGAAAGAAAAAGAAAAGTGACACTCATATAGAAAGGTGCTTTAAATTAATTGGATTTAAGTGGTCAATAACTTCACAATGATCCTTGTCTCTATCCATCTATTTTCCCTCAGATGACCACCTGATCTGGCTTTTTTCTATGTGAAAGCATGTGAATAAAATGTTTATTATTTCTTTTCAGAATGATAGAAATGTCTCATCTATATTCCATGAAAACATTTGTGGAGCTAGTTAATTATTTCTAATGGGAACATGACTTAGTGCAAAGTCAGCAGTTTTTATAGTATAAGGTGATTTTTGTTGTTGTTGTTAAATACAAGGTGATTTATCAGATGTTGGAAGAGATTTGCTTAATATGTAAAAGAAAAAGAACTTGAAGATGTGAAATTGGCCCTGAGAGAAATCCTTCTGGTCACCAGAGTCCAAAAAGATTTATGAGAAATATGTCAAAAATGGAGGGATTTCATAATAGGCACCTTCTCTGAAATGAAAAAGAATTGCTAGGCACACAAAATTAATTCAACATCTTTCTTTCCCCTTCCTCTCTCTTTTCTTTCTTTCTCCTTCCTTCCTTCCTTCCTTCCTTCCTTCCTTCCTTCCTTCCTTCCTTCCTTCCTTTTTCTTTCTTTCTTTTTCTTTCTTTCTTTCTTTCTTTTTCTTTCTTTCTTTCTTTCTTTTCTTTCTTTCTTCTTTCTTTCTTTCTTTCTCTTTCTTTCTTCTTTCTCTTTCTTTCTTTCTCTTTCTCTCTCTCTCTCTTTTTTTTTTTTTTGACAGTCTTGCTCTGTTTCCCAGGCTGGAGTGCAGTGTTGAGATCTCTGCTCACTGTAACCTCTGCCTCCCAGGTTCAAGCGATTCTTGTGCCTTAGCCTCCCAAATAGCTGGGATTACAGGCATGCACCACCATGCCTGGCTAATTTTTGTATTTTTAGTAGAGACAGGGTTTTGCCATGTTGACCAGGCTGGTCTCAAACTCCTGACCTCAAGGGATCCGCCTGCCTCTGCCTCCCAAAGTGCTGGGATTACAGGCATGAGTCACCATGCCCGGCCTTTTCTTTTTTCAAATAGGAAAGGAATATTCTTGATGTTGATTGGGAATTTCTCCACATAACATTTTATTCATTTTATTTTACTTACTTTTTATTGGTGAATGGTAGATGTACATAGTTTTTGCAGTACATTGAATACATCGATCTTTGAATACCTCATTGAATACATTCATATGATGTGTAAAGATCAAGTCAAGGTAACTAGGATATCCATCCCCTTGACACGTATCATTTGATCACCATCACTTTCAGAAAGTAACTGGAGCCAACCCCACTTGTAATGGGTTGAATGGTGGTGCCCAGAAAGACAGGTCCAAGTCCGTACCCCTGGTCCCTGGGAAGCTGACTTTATTTGAAAAAAGGGCCTTTACAAATGCAATTAAGTTAAGAATTTTGAGATGAGATCATCCTGGCTTAACCGGGTGGGCTCTAAGTCCAATAACAAGTGTTCTCATAAGAAGAAGAGACACAAACAGGAGAGGAGAAACACAGGGAGAAGGCCACACTAAGACAGAGGCAGAGACTGGAGTGATGCTGCCACAAGCCAAGGAACACCTGGCACCCCTAGAAGCTGGAGGAGGTCAGAAGCCCCCGCTAGAACCTTCAGAAGGAGATGGCTCTACTGACACCTTGATTTCAAACTCAATGCAAAAATGTGTTCCTGTTGTTTTAAGCCACCCAATTTGTGGTCATTTGTCACAGCTGCCCTAGGAAATGAATGTGGCTTCCAAGCAACCATCTGTGAGGGCAGCTTCCCACTACCCATCCAGCCCATCCCAGATGGAAAGCAGCACTGACCTTTGCACTCTGACCCGGCGCCATTCCCTTGATCCTTCCAAACAATGGATTGGCAGCCACCGTGCTTCCTTTGTGGCAGACAGATGTTACCAGACCCTTCCATACCGTCATTCCAATTTGTCACTCATGCTGGAGGAATCCATGGTGAAAGAAATGTGGCCGAGAACAATAGGCAGAGCCCACCCTTGCATGACGAGCGGAACACACAGGCAGACATGCTGCGTTAATTCCTCCACTCCATGATGACTAATCCTGAATAACTTCCTTACCCGACATTCACCTTCAGTGGCCAGAAACGCTTTAATGTATTAAATTCCAATATCCATTTAGTGAGCATTCAACAGATGTTCACTAAGTGTCTCCTCTAAGTTAGGCGCTATGCCGTAGATGTTAACATTGAGATGAAAGTACTCTAGGCCAGGCGCGGTGGCTCACGCCTGTAATCCCAACACTTTGGGAGGCCGAGGTGGGCAGTCACCTGAGGTCAGGAGTTCGAGATCAGCCTGGCTAACATGGTAAAACCCTGTCTCTACCAGAAATACAAAAATCAGGCAGGCAAGATGGTGGGCACCTGTAATCCCAGCTACTCGGGAGGCTGAGGCAGGAGAATCACTTGAACCCAGGAGGCAGAGGTTGTAGTGAGCTGAGATCATGCCCCTGCACTCTAGCCCTGGGCAACAGGGTGAGACTGCATCTCAAAAAAAAAAAAAAAAAAAAAAAATACCGTAATAATCCATAAAGCATGCCAGTAAAAATATTCCTTTGGGTCTGTTGCTAAAGGAGAAATTGTTTGGTCTGGGAGTATTGTTCATTATGGAGCACGTTAGTGGGACTAACGTACATTATTGATGCTGTTTGCAGATTACACTTAGGCAGCCAACCACGCAGCAGCATAGTTTCAAAAGCAAGGGCTTCTTTGCCACCTGCCCACCTCCCGTTTTTTTGCCCCTCTCCCCAGACTCCTAGTCTCTGCCCTATTCCCATGGAGTCTACCCTCAGCAGGCTGCCAACTGATCTCCTAAGAAGAAAAAACCATGCAGTAGAAGCAGTCAAGTGTGAGAAGACCTGATTTGCAGTTCACGTACAGAATATTACCTGTTTCTTTATCTGTAAAACAGACATAATAACACAGTCTGGTCTAGCTCAGAAGATTGCATCTGGAGCAAACAGATAGTGCTTGTAAATGTTTTGTGTATTATAAAGCAACACACAGCAGCAACATGAGCTACTGTTTGGCAACCATCACGTCCAGGCACCATGCATTCTCTACACACATTGCCTCTGATTCTTATAGCAATCCTGAAATGTGGGTATCATTTTTGTCCTTCTTCAGGTGAGGAAACCAAGAGTTGGAATGGTTGAATTACCAAGGCCACCCAACAGCAGGTAGAGGGGCTGGGCCTTCAACTATGCCACTGTGTCCCCAGTATAAGGTATTATATCCGCAGAGGCTCACTCAGATGAAATACTACGTCTAGTCTAGAGAAATAAATTGTTTTAAAAATCCAAGAATCAAAGGAATATCACCAATGGTGGAATTTCAGGCACTGGGACAGGTAGTAAAATATCTTTTTTAAAGAGGTCTTGCTGGACGCGGTGACTTATGCCTGTAATCCCAGCACTTTGGGAGGACGAGGCAGGTGGATCACGAGGTCAGGAGATCGAGACCATCCTGGCTAACATGGTGAAACCCCGTCTCTACTAAAAATACAAAAAATTAGCCGGGCATGGTGGCGGATGCCTGTAGTCCCAGCTACTCAGGAGGCTGAGGCAGGAAAATGGTGTGAACCTGGGAGGCGGAGCTTGCAGTGAGCCCAGATCGTGCCACTGCACTCCAGCCTGGGCGACAGAGCGAGACTCTGTCTCAAAGAAAAAAAAAAAGAGGCCCTGCCGGACGTGGTGGCTCATGCCTGTAATACCAGCAATTTGGGAGGCCGAGGTCAGGAGTTCAAGATTAGCCTGACCAACGTGGTGAAACCCTGTCTCTACTAAAAATGCAAAAATTAGCCAGGTGTGGTGTAGCATGCCTGTAGTCCCAGCTACTCAGGAGGCTGACACAGGAGAACTGCTTTAACCCGGGAGGCAGAAGTTGCAGTGAGTCGAGATCGTGCCACTGCACTCCAGCCTGGTGACAGAGCAAGACTCTGTCTCACAAAAAAAAAAAAAAAAAAAAAAAAAAAGGAAAGAAAAGAAAAAAAATAAAAGAGGCCTTGCCAAAGTCATCGATTTTATGGCATGGAAGTGGCCACCTGCCCTCTGTACACTATGTCTATGTCAGACCTGGGATACGGTTTAATGCAGTCTTACTTTTTATTGCAGCCCAGTCCACCGCTGCCATCTCTCCTATTTATGAAAGTCAAGTCATCGCTATAGTGAATGTGTATGGTGCAGCCATAAAGCTTCAGGCGGGTACCACAGCAGGACACACAGAGGAGTGTCCCTGCTCATCACTCACACCCCAGCACACAGCAGCTATCCAGAGCATATATCTATAGCATGCCATGCACACTTGGTCTCTTAAAGTCGGGTGGAGCTTTTAGAGTGCCTTTAGAATGTTCCAATTTTTCTTATTTAGTGGGTGTGGCATGGTTCATCCAGGGAAGGGTCTGACGAAGAGCATGGCAGGTGGTAAGGAGGGGACAAGAGAAATTCTGGGGAGGAGGGCTCACTTTGCTAGGTTTGGGGTCAGATTCTATTCCCCAAATCATCCATTCCCAGCTCAGTGCCCAAAATCATGATAATCCATATTTTCCAAGTCTCCAAGAGACTTGCAAGAAGCAAAACACAAACTTATTGAGCTTTGACATGTGCCCTGGGCTAAACTAGGTAAGAATGTCAAGTTTGATTAGCCAAGCATGGTGGCTCAAGCCTGTAGTCCCAGCTACTTGGGAGGTAGACCTGGGAAGATCACTTGAGCCCAGGAGTTCCAGGCTACAGTGAGCTATGATGGTGCCCCTGCACCCCAGCCTGGGCAATAGAGCAAGACCCCATCTCTAAAAAAAATTTAAATTTGATTATACTAATCAAAAACTTTGTTTTTTTAAATTGAGACAGGGTTTCACTTTGTGACTCAGGCTGGAGTGCAGTGGCACAATCTCAGCTCACTGCCACCACTGCTTTCCAGGCTTAGAAGATCCTCTAACCTCAGTCTCCTGAGTAGCTGGGACTGCAGGCATGCACCACCATGCCCGGCTAATATTTCTATTTTTTGTAGAGATGGAGTTTTTCCATGTTGCCCAGGCTCTGATTAAAAAAAACACAAAAAGCAAACTTTTAACCACATGTCCCTAGGAGTAAAAGCTCTGTGAGCTGTGAGTACTCGCTCCTAATATGCTGTTAGGTTGAACCATATGAAATTGCCTTTTTTGTGGGGTTGAAAAAAAAAGTCCAACAATGACAATTCCATATTGTCCAATCCAATATATGTTTCTAAATTGTAAATACATAGACTGCTGCTAATTTTCCTGTTGAATATTAGAAAGACGTAATTTCTTTCTTTCTTAAAGATACAAACTAAATATCAATAATTCTTGTCTGTGCATGGTGGCTCACACCTGTAATCTCAACACTTTGGGGGACCAAGGCAGGAGAATCACTTGAGGCCAGGAGTTTGAGACCAACCTGGACAATATAGTGAAACTGCATCTCTACAAAAAATTAAAAACTGTTAGCCAGGAATGTTGGCACACACCTGTAGTCCCAGCTACTAGAGAGGCTGAGGTGGGAGGATTGCTTGAGCCAGGGAAGCCAAGGCTGCAGTGAGCTATAAGTGTGAAACTGCACTCCAGCCTGGGTGACACAGCAAGACCCTGTCTCAAAAAAAAAGAAGAAGAAAAAAAAAGAATTCTCATATCTTCCTGTATTCCAAAGAACCATGGTGTGTGCCCTCCACGCTGGAGACCACTGCTGCAGATGTAGGAGTGCCATGGGCGCTGTGACATGAAAGAGGGATATTTGAGCTGAGCCTTCAGAACAGATGGAATTGCCTTTGTCCAGTGGAGGGACTTCCTGAAAACAGCAGAACCTAATCACAGAGGCTTGAAAGGGTGGTAGGCTGAGGGATGATGGCAATTGCGTGTCAATATCCTTAGGGCCAGCCAACTACTCACCAACATAAACATAGCCAGAACAGAGCCCCTTTCTGGAAAACCCTATCTGGCAGGATAGATAGCAATTAGATTTGTTTTCCCCACATTCTGCTCCCTAATATTCTTGGACTCAGAGCACAGAAGAGAATGTGTCTGGCTATAATGGGTTCCACGGTGGCCACCCCAAAAGCTATGTCCACCTCCAAGTCCCTAGACCCCTTAAATGTGACTGACTTTATTTGGAAAAAGGGTCTTTGTGAATGTAATTAAGTCAAGGACCTTGAGGTGGGGAGATCATCCTGGATTACCTAGGTAGGCCATAAATCTAAAGACAAGTGTCCTTCTAAGGACAAGACACAAGCGAAAGAGGAGGGGGCCGTGTGACCATGGAGGCAGAGACTAAAGTGATGCAGCCACAAGCCCAGTAATGTCCAGCAGCCACCAGAAGCTGGGACAGGCAGGAACGGATTATTTGCTAGAGTGTCCAGAGGCAGTGCACACCTTCATTTCAGACTTGTGGTCTCCAGAGCCATGAGAGATTAGATTTCTGTTGTGTCAGGCCACTGCACTTGTGGTACCTTGTTATGGCGCCTCAGGAAACTAGTACTGTAGGCAGATGCCCTTCAATCCTCTTGCAAAGATCATCCATTAATGCAAAACTGGGTGGGAGAGAGAGGAGATCTATCTTTGAACAGCTCCAATCCAGCCCACAGAAGACCCTCCAAATGCAACCGTCTTAGCATCACATTCAAACCTCTGATGGAGCCTGCTCTTCCTGTTCCCCAGTGCTTTGCACCAGAGCATGACTGTTCATGGGGGAACAGCTTTGCCACCAGGCAGCCCACTCAGGGGTCAGGCCATGCTCCGTAATCCGAGCTCTGAAATTAGCTCCAGCTAATCCCAGCCCACCTTGGGAATCAATCTGCGGTTCATGAAGGACTTCCACGGTCGGCAACAAGATGAAGAGGGGACATGCAGCTGGGGGATGGGGAATAATCAGAGCAGGTGCTGGTAGCAGCAAGGATCTAAATCACAGCCTTGGGCTGCCCTCCAGCTGCAGCAGAGCCCACTCAGTAAATGAACCTTGCATCACACCAGCTATGTGTCCTTTTGCATCTGTGGATTTAGGCATGGAACCAATCTTACAGACCCCTCTCGATAACAAACTTTTGCTTGTTAAGATCTCGATGCTGAGGAGAGAGTTAAACCCCTGTGCAAATCACATTTGAGGGCATTTCTGTTTCTTTTTTTTTTGAGACGGAGTCTGGCTCTGTCGCCCAAACTGGAGTGCAGTGGCCGGATCTCAGCTCACTGCAAGCTCCGCCTCCCGGGTTTACGCCATTCTCCTGCCTCAACCTCCCGAGTAGCTGGGACTACAGGTGCCTGCCACCTCGCCCGGCTAGTTTTTTGTATTTTTTAGTAGATGTGGGGTTTCACCGGGTTAGCCAGGATGGTCTCGATCTCCTGACCTTGTGATCTGCCCGTCTCGGCCTCCCAAAGTGCTGGGATTACAGGCTTGAGCCACCGCGCCCGGCCGGCATTTCTGTTTCATACCTTTGCTGGCATACGTTTCCAAGGTCCAAGGGAATCATTCCCATCACTTCTGCCTGGAGGCTGTCCCTCATGGGAACGGAGCATCCTGGGCATGGAGTGGGAACAAGCATGGGGGAAGAGGAGCTGGTGTTTTTTAAATTGAATCAAGAAGATTCTCTGCATTCAGTAAAGAGGTAATATGCTTAAAGCACCAATCCCCTGCGGTTGTTGAAATGAAATTTTCTTATCACATCGAATGCATCTTTCAGACACCTTGATATGGAAAGCAAAGATCTACTGGAGAGAAAGCCCCGAGTCCTTTAAGGCTTCCAGGATCACTTTGTCGTGACTGGAGGGAAGCCAGAATTTATGTGTAGTGTGAGTGATCTGAGCCCTGATCGGGTATACAGAATTCCTTCAGAGACATGGGTTTGTACCCCCCACCACTTGACCCTCCAAATGGTTTCCATCTTCCAAAAGCACACAGGGACTCTCATCTCTTCCTCAATCCCAGCTTCCTTCAACAGAACTCTCCAAGCTAATTCACTTTCTTCTTCAAAGCTTTAGTGAGGTTTTGTTTGCTAGAAAATTCCCTGTGAAAACTTGTGGAAATTAAAAGCCCGGGATCTGAGCTGGACTCCAGGATCTGAGCTGGACCCCGGGATCTGAGCTGGACTCCAGGATCTGAGCTGGACCCCGGGATCTGAGCTGGCCTCCGGGATCTGAGCTGGACCCCGGGATCTGAGCTGGCCTCCGGGATCTGAGCTGGACTCCCGGGATCTGAGCTGGACTGCAGGATCTGAGCTGGACTCCAGGATCTGATCTAGGCTACGACCCTAACGGAGACAGCGCTCAGGTTATTTGAGGCTCTGAATAGGAATAGAGAAGCAAGAAGCAGAGCATTCAGCACCCATAAGGAAAGAAAGGCAGCAGCGGAGAATGTGAATGAACAATCTGTTCACTGCTTTGTGAACTTCAGGCAGGAGCCACCATAAATAGCTCGTTTCACATTAATGATGACTTCTGGAATTTCTAAGGTAGAAATTCAATAACAATGAACAATTACAGTATAAACAGTGCACTCTTTGGCAGCTTCAAAAATACTTAAAATTCTGTTTAAAACATTACATACGTCCAGTGGGATCTCGTTTTAGATAGCTGCTTGAGAAAATACAATTTTGCACCCAAATACTATAGTCCAGAGAACACCTCAAAATCTCTTTTGATGGCACATGATTTATTCTGGCACAACACTGAAATTTGAGCTTTGAATTCTGGGCTCTCTGGCTTTTCTTTGTTTTGTCTTTTTTTTTTTTTTTTTTGACAGGGTCTCACTGTGCCGCCCAGACTAGAGTGCAATGGCATGACATCAGCTCACTGCAACCTCCGCCTCCTGGGTTCAAGCGATTCGCCTGCCTCAGCCTCCAGAGTAGCTGGGATTACAGGCACGTGCCATCACAACTGACTGATTTTTGTATTTTTAGTAGAGATGAGGTTTCGCCATGTTTGCCAGGCTGATCTCAAACTCCTGACCTCAAGTGATCTGCCTATCTCGACCTCCCAAAGTCCTGGGATTACAGGAATGAGCCACTGTGCCCAGCCCCATGACTCTCTTACATAAGAGTCATGCCACCTCATTATCTGAAAAGAAAGAAGTCTTGACCTAAACCTTGAGAGTCAGGGTATACATTGCAGAGGACACAGAATACAAACTTGGGATACTCATTTTAACTAAGATGAAGGAAGTAATGCTGTAATTTCAGAATTTGTCTTTAATCCTTCATCAGTCATCATTTATCCTGAAAAGCTATAATTGCATTTAAACAATTTTTTCAATGGCAGAAATAGGATCTGGATTTGATACACTTTTGGATCAAAGCTGACAGGCTAACTTTAAAATGGGTGATATTTTAAAGTTAGCCTGTCAGCTTTGATCCAAAATTGTATCTAGATTCCATTTCTGCCATTGAAAAATTATGGATGACTAGTTTGTGGGACGTGCTGCACGTGGTTCACCATACAAGTTCAACACACCCAAACTGGTGTATAATGGAAACTTTTTACTGACTTCAATAAGATCAGTCACTGCTTATGAGCTTGGATGTCACAGTAATGTCAAAGTGCTATAAAATTTTCTCAATGTCTATTCTCGATTTCTGTACTTTTCTTTTCTTTTTTCTTTCTTTCTTTTTTTTTTTTTTTTTTGAGACAGAGTTTTGCTCTCGTTGCCCAAGCTGGAGTGCAATGGCATGGTCTCAGCTCACTGCAACCTTCCCCTCCTGGGTTCAAGAGATCCTCCTGCCTCAGCCTCCCAAGTAGCTGGGATTACAAGCACCCACCACCACACCCGGCTAATTTTTGTATTTTTAATAGAGACAGAGTTTCACCATGTTGGCCAGGCCAGTCTCAAACTCCTGACCTCAGGTGATCCACCCACCTTGGCCTCCTGAAGTGCTGGGATTACAGGTGTGAGCTACCACACCTGGCCCCAATTTCTGTACTTTTAGGTCTTGAATGAGTAACAAACAGTTTTAGGACAGCATCAGTCTACAAACTGATCTAGTCCAACCTCTCCTTTTTTTGCAGATTTATTTATTTAATCATTCATTTATTCAGCAAATAGCAGTATTAGTCCATTCTCACACTGCTATAAAGACATACCTGAGACTTGGTAATTTGTAAAGAAAAGAGGTTTAATTGACTCATGGTTCTGCAGGCTGTACAGGCTTCTGCTTCTGGGGAGGCCTCTGGAAACTTACAATCATGGTGGAAGGCAAAGGGGAAACAGGTACACTTCACATGGCTGGCAGGAGAGAGAGAGAAGGGAAAGCACTACACTTTCAAACAACCAAATCTCGTGAGAACTCTGTCACGAGAACAGCAAGTGGGGAGTCTGCCTCCATGATTCAATCACCTCCCACCCAGGCCCATCCTCCAACAGTGAAGATTACAATTCAACATGAGATTTGGGTGGGGACACAGAGGCTAACTGTATCAAGCATCTACCACGCATTGTTCTAAACACTGGGGATAGAGCAGGGAACACTTCAGAGATGGTCCCTACCCTCTTTGTTGTGGTGGAGACAAATTATAGAATATAATTTTAGGTTGTGAAAATATGCAATATAATTTTAGGTTGTGAAAATTGCTATTCAGAAACACCAAGCTGAGCAAAGTAATAGAGAGTGAAGGGGTGGAATTGAGTGCTAGTCCAAAACACAATGGGGATGGAAGGACTCTCTAAGGAGGTAGAAGAGGTGAACATCTAAGCTGAGCCACAAAATGAAAGGTGGCAGGGAGTCATGCAGGTGCCTGGCAGAAGAAAGATCCAGATTGAGAAAGCAGCAAATGCAAAAGCCCTGGAGAGGAATGAATTTGGTGTCTTTGAGAAAGAGAATAAAGCCAATGTGGCTGAAGTGAGTGACTGAGAGAGAGGGGAGTTGAGAGATGAGGATAGGTTGCTAAGGAGGGGCTGGATCACATCGGGCATTGAGGCAAGAAGTTCGGTAAGTACTTTAGACTTTCTTCTATGTGTTATGGGAAGCTAATGGGGATTTGAAGGCAGGAAAGTGAATTTTTGACATGCAAAAAAAAAAAAAAGAGGTTGGGTCCAGTTCAAGTTGAGCAAGTTTATGGGAATGACCGCAGTGACTCTCACCTGGTGATGGTCACACCCTCATGGAGACCTCTTCAACATTAAATAGGTCCAATCTCTGTAACCAACAAAATATTGCAGAAATGAAGGAGTGTGACTTTGAAGCCTAGTTCATAAAAGACATTATGGTTTCCTTTTTGCTTTCGTTTTTAGATCATTTGGTCTAGGGGAAGTCAGCTGCCATATTGTGAGGATGCTCAAGCAGCCATATGGAGACATGCACATAATAAAGAACTGAGGCCTCCTAACCACAACCACCACTGACTAGCCAGTCATGTAAGTGATGCCACCTTGAAGTGGATTGTCTGGCCCCAGTCAAGCCTTCAGCTGACCACAGCTCAGGCTGACATCTTGACTGCAACCTCATGAGGTACCTTGAGCCAGAAACACCCAGCTAAGTCACTCCAGAATTCCTAACTAACAGAAACTATAAGAAAATAAGAAGTTATTGTTCTTTTAAGATGCTAAACTTTGGAGTAACGTATTATTCAGCAAGTAGCAGTTGAGGCTAGAGCCTCACTGGGGCTAGAGCGGGGAACACTTCAGAGATGGTCCTTACCCTCTTTGTTGTGGTGGAGACAAATTATAAAAATAACAAATATGAAATATAATTTCATAGTAACGTTATGCAACAACAGATAAGTTAACATGGGGAACAGTTCTGAATCTTGGAGACTAGTTTATCAGCGCAGCTTGGAGGATAAGGAGATCCTAAAAGGAAAGTTTTCTGGTACACGAAGGTAAAGATGAACAGTGAGTGTTCAGAAAAGTGCACTAAGCTCAACCCTTACTAGTGAGAGTCCTACAAAGCAGGATGAGATATGCATTAAGGAAGGTGGAGGAGAATGCATACGTTGGCTATCACACACAAAATACTTGGGACAGCTCAGTGAAGATCTATTTCCCATTATAAGCAATCTCTGAAAAAAGACTAATCAGTTTTTCTGAAATAAGACAGGAGAACTGTGAAGCTGACCTCATTCATCCATTCAAGAAATATTTGGCCGGGTGCGGTGGCTCAAGCCTATATTCCCAGCATTTTGGGAGGCCAAGGTGGGTGGATCACGAGCTCAGGAGATGGACACCATCCTGGCTAACACGGTGAAACACTGTCTCTACTAAACAAAATACAAAAAATTAGCTGGGCATGGTGGCGGGCACCCGTAGTCCCAGCTACTGGGGAGGCTGAGGCAGGAGAATGGCCTGAACCCGGGAGGCGGAGCTTGCAGTGAGCCGAGATCGCACCACCGCAATCTCGTTGCGCCACCGCAATGTCCAGCCTGGGCAACAGAAAAAAAAAAAAAAATTATTGGTAGCTAACTCTTTGCCAAGCGCTGGAATAAGTACCGGAAATCAAGCAGGAAACACCAATTTCGCTCCTGTTCGTTCGAATATTTCTGTCATGGGACAAGAAGACTAACAGCAATCAAATAATCACACTAACAACTAGATGGTGCAGTGGGGTGAGTACATTGAAGGAGAAGGAGGTAAAACAACACCCCAGTGTCTTAGTCTGTTCATGCTGCTATAACAAAATGCCCAAGACTGAGTAATTTATGAAGAACAGAAATTTATTTTCTCACTGTTCTGGAAGCTGGGAAGTCCAAGATCCAGGAACTGGCAGATTCAATGTCTGGTGAAAGCTTGCTCTCTGCTTCTAAGATGGTGCCTTGCTGCTCTGTCCTCACGTGGCCAAAGGCAAGAGGGTAAAAGGTAAAATGTTGTGTGCTCACATGGCAGGGGAAATAGAAGGGTCAGGCAGCTCTCTGAAGCCTCTTTTTCAAGAGCATTAATCCCACTCATGAGAGTGGAGCACTCGTGACTTTTAATCACTTCCCAAAAGTCCTTACCTCTTAAACCTAGGGGTTTAAGTTCCACCATATGAATTTTGGGGGGACATACACATTCAAAGCATAGTGCACAAGGACATGAAAGCTGGTTTGGGAGGGTCATAGAGTTCTCACTGAGGAAGTGATGTTTAAATGGGGTCTGAGTGGCTAGCAGGAGGCAGACCAAGACAGGACAGATGGAGGAACATTCTCAGCAGAGGAAATAGCACGTGGCCAGGCTCTCAGGCAGGAAGGAGCCAAGGAAGGCCAACGTGGCTGTAATGCAGAGACCAAGGGGAGCAGCGGGAGAGGAGGCTGGGCTAGTGAGTGGAGTCAGGTCATGCCCAGCCTCATGGGCATGTGAAGGATTTGGGTCTTGACCTTAGTGTCAGTGGGAAGGCTGATGATCCCGATTCTGCTATTGCACCTCTGTAATATCAATTTAAATCCCTTCTTATTGACTCTCCAATTTGTTTTTGTGTGTTTTCCTAACAAGCTAACACATCCACACAGACCATTGGCCAAGTCCTAAAAATGAGAAGAGTGTTAGTTGATGATGGTAGAAGCTGGTGCCCAAAGGACGCCCATTTGCCTTTGGTTATAGATCAGTGCATGCTCTGAGTTATCCACAGCACAGCTGCCCCAGAAATAACACTGCAAGGAGTCAATTTGTGGTCTGGCAGCATTGCTCCAGCTTGAGCTTTGGATGAAATTCAGTCCATTTATCCATAGTTTAAAGAGGCTCCTTTAGAATAAAGGCTAAGTGTCTCCAGCCTTGCATTCAGGCCTGAAAACCCGGACAAATATTTGCATGTACTGACCTTCCTAAATTTGTCAGATGACTTTTCACATAACCTATGATTACTGCTAATTTTTCTTCAAAGCAAACACAGTTTTCTTACCTCTGAACATGCATTCAGGAAATGCAAACATGACCATTTTTTCAACTGAACTGTTTCTCTGGAAAATTATGTTTCGTTCTGTTGTGGGGACAGTCAACAGCTATACATTTGGAGGCCAGGGCAACACCATTAAGACATCTATCAGAATTGTATTAAAAGGACTTTGACATGTCCAGCAGTCATTAAAGTACCAAACCTGGCTGTCAAAGGGAGAAGAGGGACACTGAGCCTGCTCTATAGGGCCCTGAGGCTGCCGTACCTGTGCCCAGCTCGCCTGGTGATAGTCTCCAATCACTGAGAGCTGAAATCATGGAATGAATTTTGCTATTCAGTGAGAATGGTCTAATCCACAGTGAGATGCTGCACCTGTCTCTAGCCATTATTGCTGTACAGACTTGTCATTCATAAAGAGAGGTGACAATCTGTGGTCAACTCCCCAACATCCATTACTCCCAAGCAGTTAATCTAATTCAATCTGGATCTCATTTCCATTGCCAGTGATTGATTTAGAAGACGCACGGGGACTAATCGTGACTATGGAGAAGAGAAGAGAATTCTGTTGTGGGTAGGAGCCTCTGGGAAAGGTTTTCTTATTCCTAAAAAGAGGCCCAAGAAAAAGATGGATTTTTTCATTTTAGAAGTGGTTATTTCTGAGTGTGCTACCTGGAACTACTGCTCCCATCTGGCATCCAGCCGTGGGACGGAGGCTCAGCCAAAAACAGAAGAGACGAGAGAGACAGAGAAACAAGGCCAGAGCCACAACAGACTGAACCTGCAGCCTGCCTTACCTGTGGGCTTCTTGCTATGTAGGAGAATTCATTCCCTTATGTTTGTCTTAGTCCATTTGTGTTGCTATAAAGGAATACCTGAGGCTGGGTAATTTATAAAGAAAAAAGGTTTATTTGGCTCATGGTTCTGCTGGCTGGAGGATTGAGCATCTGGTGAAAGCCTCAGGCTGTTTTCGTTCACAGCAGAGGGCAAAGAAGCAGGGCAGGCATGTGCAGAGATCACATGGCAAGAGAGGAAGTGAGACAGAAGGGAGGTGCCAGGCTCTTTTTATAAGTTGGTGCAAACGTAATTGCGGTTTCAAACCATGAATTTCAAATCGTTATAACTAGGCTCAAATACATCTCTATTAATCAAAATAGAAACCATTACAATCAACACATTTTTGCCAATGAGAAATAAGTTTGTACGTTTCTTTAGTGTAAAAATTCATGCCTCAGGATTCAAAACAAACTCTTGGAAACTGTTTTCTGCATCCTGCCGGTTGTGGAAGCATTTTCCCTGCAAAACGTTGTCGAGATGTTTGAAGAAGTGGTAGTTGGTTGGCAAGAGGTCAGGTGAATACAGCTGATGAGGCAAAACTTTGTAGCCCAATTCATTCAACTTTTGAAGCATTGATTGTGCAACGTGCAGTCAGGCATTGTTGTGGAGAAGAGTTGGGTCCTTTCTGTTCACCAATGCCAGCTGCAAGCATTGCAGTTTTTTGGTTTTTTTTTTTTTTTTTTGAGACAGAGTCTCGCTCTGTCACCCAGGCTGGAGTGCAGTGGTAGGATTTCAGCTCACTGCAAGCTCCGCCTCCGGGGTTTACACCATTCTCCTGCCTCAGCCTCCTGAGTAGCTGGGACTACAGGCGCCCACCACCTCTCCCGGCTAGTTTTTTGTATTTTTTAGTAGAGACGGGATTTCACCATGTTAGCCAGGATGGTCTCGATCTCCTGACCTCGTGATCTGCCCATCTCGGCCTCCCAAGGCATTGCAGTTTTTGGTGCATCTCACCGATTTGCTGAGCATACTTCTCAAGTGTAATAGTTTCACCAGGATTCAGAAAGCTGTAGAGGATCAAACTGGCAGCAGACCACCACACAGGGACCATGACAATTTCTGGTGCAAATTTGGCTTTGGGAAGTACTTTGGGGCTTCTTCTCAGTCCAGCCACTGAGCTGGTCATCACTGGTTGTCATATAAAATGCACTTTTCTTTTCTTTTCTTTTCTTTTCTTTTTTTTGAGACGGAGTCTCACTCTGTCACCCAGGCTGGAGTGCAGTGGCACGATCTCAGCTCACTGCAAGCTCCACCTCCCGGGTTCACGCCATTCTCCTGCCTCAGCCTCCCAAGTAACTGGGACTACAGGTGCCCACCACCACACCTAGCTAATTTTTTGTGTTTTTAGTAGAGACAGGGTTTCACCGTGTTAACCAGGATGGTCTCGATCTCTTGACCTCATGATCCACCCACCTCGGCCTCCCAAAGTGCTGGGATTACAGGTGTGAGCCACTGCACCTGGCCTTAAAATCTACTTTTCATTGCAGGTCACAGCCCAATTGAGAAATGGTTTACTGTTGTGTGGAACAAGAGAAGATGACCCTTCAAAATGATGATTTTCTTGATTTTTGGTCAGCTCATGAGGCACCCATTTATCAAGCTTTTTCACCTTTCCAATTTGCTTCAAATGCCGAACAATCATAGGATGGTTGATGTTGAGTTCTTTCACAACTTCTCGTACAGTTGTAAGAAGATCAGCTTTCAGGATGGCTCTCAATTGGTCACTGTCAACTTTCGATGGCCAGCCACTATGCTGCTCATCTTCAAGGTCCTCATCTCCTTTGCAAATCTTCTCGAACCACCGCTGCACTGTACATTCGTTAGCAGGTCCTGGGCAAAATGCGTTGCTGATGTTGCGAGTTCTTTCTGTTGCTTTGTGGCCCATTTTGGACGCAAATAAGAAAACTGCTCAAATTTGCTTTTTGTCTAATATTTCCATAACCTAAAATAAACATAAACTAAACAGCAAGTAATAAGTCATCAGCAAAAAAATAAATAAATAAATAAAGCGAGAGATGCCCATTAAAATGATGTATAACATCACCACATTTATTTTTAAGAATGTATTCCAATATAAAACGGCAAATTCCAACAATGTGAAAACTGTAACTGCTTTTGCACTCACCTATTAACAACCAGATCTCTCAGGAACTAACAGAGTGAGACCTCACTCTCACCCCAACCCCTGCAGGGTGGGCATTAATCTATTCATGAGAGACCCAAACTCCTCTCCTTAGGTCCCGCCTCCAACACTGGGAATCAAATTTCAACACGAGATTTGGGTGGCAAACATCTAAACTATAGCACTGTTGTTCCTTGCAACTGAAGACCTGGTAACTGATACACCATGCGAATTTCTTACCGCTTTAGCAAACGACTGAAATGCGGGGGACTCCGTTGAATCAACTTGGTATGTGGAGAACAAGCAAGGATTTCAGTTCTGATCACAGGTTAAGTTTGGATGGGTTTCAGCCAGGGTTCTTTAGTGTGCTTTCATGTAATCAGATCGAGTCACTAAAACGCATCCTTGGGAAGAGGAGCTTTGGCCGTTTTGGTGGCAAGCATTGCCTGGTGGTTCATAGGTGAAGCCATGCAATCAGGCTGGCCTGGATTGAACTCTGGTTCTGCCACTTACTCTTTGTGTGTCCCTGAAAAAGGGAGCTTTATTTCTCTGAGAGGCCATTTTTTCATCTGCATCTTCCCTAAAGAGCTGTTGCGAAGATTAAGTGTCATGCTTATGAAGATGTTTTACTTGACATGACCTCAGGACTTTTTTTTTTTTTTTCTTTTGAGATGGAGTCTCCCTCTGTCACCCAGGATGGAGTGCAGTGGCGGGATCTCAGCCACTGCAACCTCTGCCTCCAGGGTTCAAGCGATTCTCCTGCCTCAGCCTCCCAAGTGGCTGGGACTACAGGCGCATGCCACCATGCCTGGCTATTTTTTGTATGTTTAGTAGAGACGGGGTTTCACCGTGTTAGCCAGGATGGTCTCGATCTCCTGACCTCGTGATCCACCCACCTCGGCCTCCCAAAGTGCTGGGATTACAGGCGTGAGCCACCACACCCAGCCTGGACCTCTTTATACACAAATATTATTAAGCCCACAGAGAGAGCTTTTGTCTATGTGGCATATTTGCCAATAGCTAATATACTAGAAGTTAAAACTGAGAAAATTAAAAATATGTATTTGTCTATTCATTTTAAAATGACAATAATAAACCCATTGCATATTAACATAATGTGTTTTATGAAAAATAACTACCTCTTCCAAAACAAAAACAATTTGTGAGAAGAGTAGCATTGTCTTACATTGTTGCAAACCTCCTCCGTGTCTGGCATGATAGGGGATAGCGGGATTCTCATATCTGCTTCTGCGTTCAATTAGTCAGCTTTTGGTTAAAGTATATGAAGAAAATCTTGCCTCACACAGATAGGTTGGAAAAGGGAAAGCAAGTCCTAGGTTCCCTTCTCGGGACTCCATTTCTTCATCTGTGTCTTTCCTAGAGAGCTGTTGCAAGGATTAAGTGTCATGCATAAGAAGAAGGTGCTTTGCTTCTGTAACATGATCTCATGTTACATGCAAACATTTACTTTACACACAAACATTTCTTGGACCAGCCTTTCTAGTATGCTCTAGAATCACTGCTGTAGAAAACCAAACGTTGATCAATCGATCCAGAAACAAGCTACTGTCTTTTCTGGAAAGTAAGTACTCCAGATAGAAGAATTATGATGGGCCAGGTGCGGTGGCTCACGCCTGTAATCCCAGCACTTTGGGAGGCCGAGGCTGGTGGATCATGAGGTCAAGACATCAAGACCATCCTGGCCAACATGTTGAAACCCTGTCTCTACTTAAAATACAAAAATTTTCTGGGGGTGGTGGCGTGCGCCTGTAGTCCCAGCTACTCGGGGGGCTGAGGCAGGAGAATCGCTTGAACCCGGGAGGCAGAGGTTGCAGTGAGCCGAGATTGCGCCACTGCACTCCAGCCTGGGCACACAGCGAGACTCCATCTCAAAAAAAAAAAAAAAAAAAAGAAGAGGTACGATGGCTGATCCAGTCACAGACAGGACACCTGTCAGCCTACGGAGCTTTTTATTTGTGAACATGCCTCTGTCATGTACTTTGGCTTGAAACATACATTTGACATTTCGATGGGCAATGCATGCGTTAAACTGGCAACTGAGTCAGAAAATCAGAAGGTCTTAGAGTGAAAGGGAACCAACAAATGACCTCCTAGCTCATGTTCTGTTCATGAATCTCTTGGAAGGAGAAGCTTCCTGTTGCATGAGAGGGATGTGTTCAAAGAAGCAGCCAAGTTGGGAATCCCCTCAGTGCCATCTCACGCACCATGAAGCAACTTGCTGCAGGCCACACAGTCTGTGATTGGCACAGCTCAGCTCTTCTTATTCCCAACCCAACGTGTTCACCGGTTTTCTTACGTTCACTTTTTTTTGAGTCTAGATCATAAAAACATGTCTTTCGATGTGCTTGTACTAAAGAAATATTTCTTTCTGGGAATGAGCAAACCAAATTGCTTGGTTTTGCTCTATATATTTTAGGCAGTCCAGGCAAGTCTGGGGACTATGGGACACATTTTCTAAATGAATTGCATCATCCTGTTCCATTGAAGTAAAGGAGGGTTTGGAAATAAAATGTTTCTTTAGTACATAATGAAGACAGAGCAGTTCCACAAGAGCCCCTCTCACTGACTCTTAGTGTGTGCCTCTATTTTTGGCCTGTATGGAAAAGCCATTATCAGCACAGATGTGACCAGATGGTCCATCCAGAGGTGACCAGATAGTCCATCCAGAGGTGATATATTGATCATCTGAAATATTTTTGGCAAAGTGCCATAACGGTTGACTTTCTTTTTCTTTTCCGTTTTTTTTCCTTTTTTTTTTTTTTTTGAGAGGTAGTCTCACTCTATTGTCCAGGCTGGAGTGCAGTGGTGTCATCTCTGCTCACTGCAACCTCCACCTTTCTGGGTTCAAGCGATTCTCCTGCCTCACCCTCCTGAGTAGCTGGGACTACAGGCACCCACCACCATGTCCGGCTAATTTTTGTATTTTTAGTAGAGATGGGGGTTTTTAGTAGACATGTTGGTCAAGCTGGTCTTGAACTCCTGACCTCAAATGATCCGCCCGCCTTGGCCTCCCAAAGTGCTGGGATTACAGGCATGAGCCACCGTGACCAGCCAATGATTGACTTTCAAAAAACATTTTAGTAGAGACAGGGTTTCACTGTGTTAGCCAGGATGGTCTCCATCTCCTGACCTCGTGATCCGCCCGTCTTGGCCTCCCAAAGATACAAAAAAACTAGCTGGGCGAGGTGAGGGGCGCCTGTAGTCCCAGCTACTCAGGAGGCTGAGGCAGGAGAATGGCCTAAACCCGGGAGGCGGAGCGTACAGTGAGCTGAGATAAGGCCACTGCACTCCAGCCTGGGCAACAGAGTGAGACTCTGTCCCCCAAAAAAAAAAAAAATTTATCTGCCGGTGCAGTGGCTCAAGCCTGTAATCCTAGCACTCTGGGAGGCCGAGGTGGGGGGATCACGAGTCAGGAGATTGAGACCATCCTGGCCAACATGGTGAAACCCTATCTCTACTAAAATACAAAAAAATAAATTAGCCAGGTGTGGTGGGCGCCTGTAGTCCCAGCTACTCAGGAGGCCAAGGCTGGGGAATCGTTTGAACCTGGGAAGCGGAGGTTGCAGTGAGCCGAGATCGGGCCACTGCCCTCCAGCCTGGTGACAGCGAGACTCTGTCTCAAAAAAAAAAAAAAAAAAAAAAAAAAAAAATTTATTATAAATATTTTCATCACAAAAATATAGTAAGTAGGATAATTAACCCCTGCAGACCCATTTCTCAAATTGAACAATTTCATTGTTTTGATTTTCATCATATGGCTTGATCTAACCATTCTTTATCTCTTTCTCTTTCCCTGCCTTTCTCTCTTTGTTTTCTTTGTTTGTCATTTAAGGCGCATCTTTGACACCATGTCATTTCACCTCAAAATACTACTTCACCTCAAAATATTTATGCCTTTGTTTAAATTGCTTTTTAAAAATTTTATTTTAGGTTTGGGGGCACATGTGAAGGTTTGTTATATATGTAAACTTGTGTCATGAAGGTTTGTTGTACAGATTATTTCATCATTCAGGTATTAAATCTAGTACCCAATAGTTATTTTCTTCCTTCAAGTAAACCCCAGTGTCTGTTGTTCTCTTCTTTTTTTTTTGAGATGGAGTCTCGCTCTGTCACCCAGGCTAGAGTGCAGTGGCGCGATCTCGGCTCACTGCAAGCTCTGCCTCCTAGGTTCACGCCATTCTCCTGCCTCAGCCTCCCAAGTAGTTGGGACTACAGGCGCCCACCACCACGCCAGACTAATTTTTTCTATTTTTAGTAGAGACGGGGTTTCACCGTATTAACCAGGATGGTCTCAATCTCCTGACCTTGTGATCTGCCCGCCTTGGCCTCCGAAAGTGCTGGGATTACAGGCGTGAGCCACTGCACCCAGCCTGTTGTTTTCTTCTTTGAGTTCGTGAGTTCTCATCATTTAGCTCCCACTTGTGAGAACATGTGGTATTTGGTTTTCTCTTTCTGCATTAGTTTGCTGAGGATAGTAGCCTCCAGTTTCATCCATGTTCCCACAAAAGACATGACCTCATTCTTTTTTTATGGCTACATAGTATTCCATTCACCGCAAAATATTTCTAAAAAATAAGGCCATTTCTCGTATCATTATCACGTCTAACTTACATTAAAAAATCCTAAATAAGAATGATTAGTCAGTTTATAGTCATATTCCTCCACTCATTGCATTTGATTATTATGGCTCTTAAGTCTTTTTATAAGCAAGAACATCCCCCCCTTCTTTTGCCCCCTGTTTTCCTTATGTCCTTGACTTGTTTTGAAAATTGGATCCATTTTGCTATAGAATGTCCCACATTCTGCATTTGTTTGATTACTTTAACTTGCTGGTTTGTCCCTCGTTTCTCTTATAATCTGAAAGTGAGGTCTAAAGGCTGAATTACATTTGGTTCAACCTCTTTGACAAGCGCATGTCATGAAATATCCTATTTATGCACCAAACAGTGCATAATCTGGTGCATACATTTAGTGAGGTGAGATGAGTCATTTGGTTCAGGTGATGACAGTCCAGTCCTTCCACTGTAAATTTCCCTGTCAACCATTTTCCATTAGGTTTTGCGTTAATCTCATCTCTGGACCGATTATTCAAGAAGGGCTTGAAAAAGATGATTTTTAACCATTTTCTATTATTCCTTCTAAGTATATTAGCTGGATTTCTCCTGTAAAGAAGAACTTTCCCTGATCAAGTAGGGTTTTTTAGTTACCTGGAAATACAGTTCAGATGTAACAGGCAGGATAAATGTTACCTTCTTTTTCCTAAATTACCAATTCTCAGAGTAAGCAGTTGGTTCTCTAGCTACCTTCAATAGAGCCCTGTGACTTTTTTTTTAGCTGCTATTGTTTCTGTCTCTGTTTCAATTTCTTTCTCAATCTCACCTCAGTTGTCATTATAAATATATTGATTTTTATATACTTACTATGTTTTAGTCAATTACAGTCATTTTTCTTTTTGATGCTCTAATTGTTTTATCTTAGGCCGGGGAAGCCTCACAAGTTGGCTTTTTGATGTGACTTCCATTAGTCTTTGATAGCAGCCTTGCTTTCTAGTACAAGAAGCCCCAGGATCAACTCGTACTTTGCCTGCCTCCAGTTTGTGCTTAGCCATTTCTCTAAGGAGCCCTGGCTTGTTTTATTGGGGAATGGTGTATTCATTGTTGTCGTTACTGCTTCTGTTGACTAACCTAGAAAATGAGTATTTTTAAAGCCTCAAAAGTTAATGATAATATCTCCATTTCAAATCTGACATCATTAAGTTTTGACTGAACTTGTGTTTTTGTTTGTTTGTTTGTTTGTTTGTTTTGTTTTGTTTGAGATGGAGTTTCACTCTTGTCGCCCAGGCTGGAGTACAATGGCATGGTCTAGGCTCACTGCAACCTCTGCCTCCCGGGTTCAAACCATTCTCCTGCCTCAGCCTCCCAATTACTGGGATTACAGGTGCCTGCCACCATGCCCAACTAATTTTTGTAATTTTAGTAGAGACGGGGTTTCATCATGTTGGCCAGGCTGGTCTCGAACTGCTGACCTCAGGTGATTAGCCCACCTCAGCCTCCCAAAATGCTGGGATTACAGGCATGAGCCACCATGCCCGGTTTGATTTAACTTCTTTTATTTTATATGTATGTATCCTTTCTGTTACACACACAAAAATCTTGATTTCTGACAATAGTTTTTATTGCTATAATAATGCATTAATCTTCAAAACTTATATAATAATTTCAAAATTATAGCACCAACATTGCTACTAACAGAAAGACTACTGAATGAAGTGTACATATTTTTGCAGTTCTTTTTTTGACCTCAGAATACATTCTACTAATGATGTACGGTCCAAATGCAGCTTCCAAAAGTAACATGAACTAGCTCTTTTATCTTTGTGGGACACCATCGATTTGATACATAATTTAGTACCTATTTGGATTCATTTTCAAGTTTTAGGAAATGCTTTATTTCCTATCTTTTGATTTAATTTAATTTTTGAATATATAAAATATTTAAATGATTTCGAAGTCAAAGCTTTAGAGCAAGATACATTCAGAGCGGTCTCATTTCCATTACTGTTTCTGCCTCTCACTCTTTCCTGCCTTCTCCCAATATTTCTCCCACCGGTTTATCCTTCTTGTGTTTTCATTTGAAACTATGAGCAAATTGTGTGTGTGTGTGTGTGCGTATTTCCCCTCTTTTTTACTGACAAGGTGCTGCACTATATACACTGTTTTGCAGGTGATATTTTATTTTCTTTTACTGATATACTCTTTTTTTTTTCCTTTTTTTTTTTTTTTTTTTTGAGGCAGAGTCTTGCTGTGTTACCCAGGCTGGAGTGCAATGGTGCAGTCTTGGCTCACTGCAACCTCTGCCCTCTGGGTTCAAGTGATTCTCCCGTCTCAACCTCCCGAGTAGCTGGGACTACAGGTGTGTGCCACCATGCCCAGCTAATTTTTGTGTTTTTTGTAGAGATGGGGTTTCATCATGTTGGCCAGGCTGGTCTTGAACTCCTGACTTCAGGTGATCCACTGGCCTCGGCCTCCCAAAGTGATATGATTACAGGCTTGAGTCACCGCTCCCGGCCTTACTGATATATTCTGGATATCACTCCACATCAGTGCCTATACAGACTTCTTCTTTTTTTTTTTACAGTTTCATTGTGCTCCATTATGTAAATTATTTTATACTTTAGTCAACCATTTCTTACTGATGGATGTTTGGGTGGTTTCTAATCTTTTGTCACTACAAATAATGTTGGAACGTATAACACAAATATGTCATTTTCTTGTGGTTTTTGTTTGTTTGTAAATGTATCACCGGATTACAGTCCTAGAAATAGAATTGCCAGATCAAAGGATAAATGCATATGGAGTTTTGCCAGATATTGCCAAATTCTCCTCTATAGAGTTTATATTATTTTGTATTACCACTAACAATTTATGAGGGTTCCTGTTTCCTCCACAGCCTCACTCCAGGCATTTGACATCAAAGTTTTGAATTTTTGTCAGTCTGTTAGAGTCTGAAAGAGTGTCTTAATGTAATTTTCTCATTTATCCTATGAGTGAGGCTGAGTACCTTTTCATATCTTTAAAGACAATTTGCTTTCCATTTTCTGTGAATTACAACTTCCATCCCTTTTAAAAAAATCAGTCTTTTCTCAACTTTTAGGAACCCTCTCTATAAATTCTTTAACATAAGTGGCAAATATTTTTCCTCGTTTGTTATTTGCCTTTTGTCTTTGCCTATAGTATTTTGACTATTCAGAAGATATTGTTGTTATTGTTTGGTAGTTCAATTTACAATCTTTTAAAAAATTCCTTCTAGATTTCAAGTCATTATAAGATTTTTTCCCACTCCTAGACTACAAATGACCTTTTTTCTGCTATTATGTAATTTAATTAATAACATTTAGATCTTTGGTCTGAAAATCATCTTGACTTGCTGTGTGATTGACAGATAATTTTTTTCCTTTTTTCTAAAAATCTATGATTGTGCTTTTGGATCAGTTAATTAAAAGGATTGATATTCACATCATTAATATCTTTAGTGAAAGTAAAATATTATCTTTTTCAAATTTTCAGCACATTATGATTGACAGGCTAACACTGAAGAATTTTCTAAAGGTCACAAGTCAACATCATAGGAAATTGTTGTTACTTTCTTTCAGCCCTGTTGTTTTGGAGTTCTCTTAACTGCACCACTCACATTCCTCTCTCCATATCAGTGTGGTATGTAATGTTATACAGGAAACTAGGAAGAGCATATTCATGATTTTCTTGTGTGGTTATCTTTCTACCCCACCACTAATGCCTACTTATGATATGATTGACATTTAAATAGTGAGTCAAGCTGACAAGTCAAGCTCCATTTCTTTTTTAATTTAATTTTATTTTTTGAGTAGGAGTCTCACTCTGTCGCCCAGGCTGGAGTGCAATGGCGCAATCTCAGCTCACGTCAACCTCTGCCTCCCGCATTCAATCAATTCTCCTGCCTCAGCCTCCCGAGTAGCTGGGATTATAGGCACCCGTCGCCCTGCTCAGCTAATTTTTGTAGTTTTAGTAGAAACAGAGTTTCACCACATTGACCAGGCTGGTCTCGAATTCCTGACGTCGTGATCCGCCTGCCTCGGCCTCGCAAAGTGCTGGGATTACAGGTGTGAGCCACCACGCCCAGCTGCCCTCTCCATTTCTGATGCATATTATATACCAGATACCATGAGGGATAGGAGAATCTAACACTTGCTATTGACCAAAAACAATAACTCACATGCATCACAAAACATTGCCCATGGGAACACGCTCTGTCTCTGATCGCTACCAAAGCGAACCACTCTAAGTAACTCTTAGAAATGCCATTGCTGACACTTTAGGTGAATTAATTACGCACATTGCAAATAGTGATATCTCTGACCTATTTTAATAATTTTTAAAGCAGAATGTATAATGACAATAGTATAATAAAACAAAACTCAATTTTTGAAAAATTCTTAAGTATTTTGATGGGTAATAATACATATGAAGCTCAAACAGAAATAGAATTATCAGGATATTTTTACCAACAGATAAACCTTTTCTTCTGTGATTTTTGATTATAAAATCTTCTGTCTTTCACTTGTTGAAGATAACAGAAGTGGCCAAAAGGTAGTAGAATGTAAACTTCTGTATTTTTTTCTCTTCAGTAATGGTGAAATACTTACAATGCTCCAAAGCTATAGCAGTATTTTCTTTGACCTCTGTAAAGTGGCTGACTGTAGCCTTAGGCTCAAAGGAACTGCACCAGACCAAGAAAGAATCAAAATTTTGACTTTAGCCTAATTAGTGGTATACTCTAGTCAACCAAACCAGCTGTATTCTAACTAGAATTACAGTTAAGCAACTATTATCTATTACCAGGAAACTGATCACTATTTAAATGTCAATCAAATCGTAAGTAGGCATTAGTGGTGGGGTAGAAAGATAACCACACAAAAAAATCATGCAGAAGAAAATAATAATAAAGAACAGAAATAAGAGGAAATAACTATACACTAGAGAGAATCAATAAAGCCAAAAAGTTAGGTCTTTGACATTATAACATTGACAAACTGCTGTGATTCAAATCAGAGAGAGAATTCACAAGTCATTAACGCCAGGAATGAAAAAAGGGGTATCATTATAGGTGCCACAGTCATTCAAAAGAAAATAAAATATTATCGACAACTGTATGATAATGAATTTGAAAATTTAAACCAAATGGACAAATTCTCACGAAAAAAATGACTTAGCAAAACTGATTTCAGAAGAAATAAAACATCTAAAAAGTTCTAAGGTTTCATCAGTAGGGTAAGTCTAAGTCTAACCCTATTGAAGAAACTGAATCAGTAATTTCAAAAGATTTCCATTAAAATTCCAGCCAACCTCCACATGGTGGCTCACACCTATGATCCCAGCATTTTAGGAGGCCAAGGCAGGAGGATCACTTGAGCCCAGGAGTTCAAGACCAGCCTGGGCAATATAGTGAGACCTCATCTCTAAAAAAAAATTTTTTTTTTTTGAGACGGAATTTTACTCTTGTTGCCTAGGCTGGAGTGCAATGGTGTGATCTCAGCTCACCGCAACCTCCGCCTCCCAGGTTCAAGTGAGTCTGCTGCATCAGCCTCCCGAGTAGCTGGGATTACAGGCATGCACCATCACGTCTTGCTAATTTTGTATTTTTAGTAGAGACAGGGTTTCTCCATGTTGGTCAGGCTGGTCTCGAACTCCTGACCTCAGGTGATCCACCAGCCTCCGCCTCTCAAAGTGCTGAGATTATAGGCGTGAGCCACCACGCCCACCCAATTTTTTTTTTTTTTTTTTTTTTGAAATGGAGTCTTGCTCTGTAGCCCAGGCTGGAGTGCAGTGGTGTGATCTCAACTCACTGCAACTTCTGCCTCCTGGGTTCAAGCAATTCTCCTGTCTCAGCCTCCCGAGTAGCTGGGACTATAGGCATCCGCCACCATGACCGGGTAATTTTTTTTTTGTATTTTTAGTAGAGATGGGGTTTCACCGTGTTAGCCAGGACAGTCTTGATCTCCTGACTTTGTGATCTGCCCGCCTCGGCCTCCCAAAGTGCTGGGACTACAGATGTGAACCACCGTGCCCAGCCCAATTTTTTAAAAATGAAGCGGGAGGATCGCTTGAGCGTGGGAAATAGAGGCTGCAATGCGCAGTGATAGTACCACTGCACTCTCACATGGGTAGCCAAGCGAAATCCTGCCTCAAAAGAAAAAAAAAAGAGAAAGAAACTAAGAGAGAAAATGAAAGAGAGAAAGAAAGAAATCCAGATCTAGATGACTTTACCGGTGGTTTTCACCAAACATTCGTACGAGACGTTATTCTAGTGTCACACAGTGTTTCACAGAAAAGAGATTTCTCAACTCTTTTTGTGAAGTTAGCATAACCTCAATTCTACACCAAAACAAGATAGCCAAGAAAGAAAAAATAAGCAGTCAATCTCACTTGTGAACATGGCGTCAAAAGTCCTGATAGAAAAATTAACAAATCAGATCCAGCATTAAATAAAATGGATAAGCTATGTGTTGGGTTTATACCAGGAATGCCAGATTGTTTTATCATTTAAAAATTTCGTTAATGTTATTCACAATATTCAGAAATTAAAGGAAAGATATCATATGCTTGCTTCAATAGAGGCAAAAGAAGTATTTGATGAAATTTCACCCACATTTACGAGAAAGCTTAGCAAAATAAAAACCTACACCAAACACATTAGTGGCAAAAACGCTTCCTTTGCTATCTGGAACAGGACAAAGATCGCTGCTGTCTATCACCATCACATTCATCATTGTAAAGGAGGCCAAGAAAATACAGTAAGATAAGAAAAATAAAACAAAGTTTTTTATTTTGGAAAATATAAATAGGCAACAGAGGAAGAGAAGAACTTGTATCTACCTGAGGGTGTAATAATACATTTATCGGAAAATGTATCATGTAAATATCACAATGCAAAATAATAAATAGTGGTGAATAGTAAGCAGTAAAAGAGAGCTCTGGCTAGCTAGTTCTGTTTTTTTGTTTTTTTGTTTTTTTTTTTTTTGACAGAGTCTAGCTCTGTCGCCAGGCTGGAGTTTCTATGGTGCGGTCTTGGCTCACTGCAACCTCCGCCTCCCGGGTTCAAGCGATTCTTCTGCCTCAGCCTCCCGAGTAGCTGGGATTACAGGCATGCCCCGCCACGCTCAGCTAAGTTTTGTATTTTTAGTAGAGACGGGGTTTCACCATGTTGGCCAGGATGGTCTCGATCTCCTGACCTCGTGATCTGCCCGCCTCAGCCTCCCCAACTGCTGGGATTAGAGGTGTGAGCCACCGTGCCCAGCCAGTTCTGTTACTTTTTTTAGGGAGGAATTTAACAGCACAAATTTGGGGATTAGTATTTTTGTTATTTATTTATTTATTTTGTTTTGTGGGGGAGGGTTAGTATTTTTATTCAGATACCTTTGTCTTTAAACTCTCTAGTCAAAAATAGGTACCATTTATATTATAAAATTCAAGACTAATAAAAAAATAAGTTTATGTATTCGAGGTGGAAACGATAGGAAAAACAGAAAATTCTAGTGTCGAAAGAGAGTTTAAAGAGCATCCCATTCAAAACGACCTCTCTTCGGTGTTTGTAAGTGAAGCTACAGGCTGCAAACACCTGGGCAGGAATGTGAGAACTGCTGCCTCTCTATTGATAAGCCAGACCGTGGACATGATTTAAGGGCATTATGCCAAACAAAGAGGAACGACCCACGCAGGTTGACGAATCGTGGCCGGTTCAGTGTCACTGCATGCTTACTAAATGGTAGCCTAGCACCAGCTAGTAGCGAGAATTAATGAAGACATTATTTGCCAGGAAAAATAGAGAACATTTGTCTTAGGGAAATCTTGTATCTCAATGCCTTAACCTCTTTTTAGGTGCCTTTCACAGTACATAATTTTTACCCTCTTGACTAAATAATACAGACATCATCATTTAAAATGGTGAAGGATGCTGTTCACCTGAAAAACCAATGAGCAGGGCCGGGCGCGGTGGCTCAAGCCTGTAATCCCAGCACTTTGGGAGGCCGAGACGGGCGGATCACTAGGTCAGGAGATCGAGACCATCCTGGCTAACACGGTGAAACCCCGTCTCTACTAAAAAAATACAAAAAACTAGCCGGGCGAGGTGGCGGGCGCCTGTAGTCCCAGCTACTCAGGAGGCTGAGACAGGAGAATGGCCCGAACCCGGGAGGCGGAGCTTGCAGTGAGCTGAGATCCGGCCACTGCACTCCAGCCTGGGCGACAGAGCGAGACTCCGTCTCAAAAAAAAAAAAAAAAAAAAAAAAGAAAAACCAATGAGCAACTTGAGTGGCTCGGTTGTCAGAATCCTGGGAGGATAGTTGAGGATGGGGTGGGTAACGAAGGAAATAAAAGGTCCTCGTATTTGGAAAGAAAGAAATAAACAAACAAACAAAAAAACTGCCCTTTAATCTGTGTAGCTTTCACAGATCTTGTTAGCACATTGCAGTTTCTCAGTATTTCACCCTAATTCAGCCTGAAGAATACTCTAGCTGTCCTTGATGGCTGCTATTAACCATCGACCTCAGCCCATTTATCACATTTAATACTATGATGGAAAAGCTGGAATTTCAAACAGACTCACCAATCACAGTCTATGAGCCAGCTCTGACAACATCTTGCTGGCTCTATACAGACAGAAAATTAAGGACTTCTATGGTGTACTTGACATTGGTGGCTATGCTGGTAGCTAACCTGCTTTGCCATTATTACTGTTTACACACCCAGGATAGCTAATGAATTGAGACAAGTACACCCAGCATTATTAGTTCATGATGATTATGAGGTAGGATTAAACTGGTTGCAATATCAATAGCTATTTTTTATGGCTATACAGAAAAGGATTGGAAAATGTACTTATTATCCAAGAAAGGTTTATTTTTATTTTTTTAACAACAACAGGAAGTTTTATTCCATAAAGCTTAATATATTTTAATGAGAAAACAAAAACAAAACCTGTTGGGAGAAAAGCTGAGCGTTGGGAGAGAAGCTGAGGCAGGGCTTGCATGTCTGCTAGACTTGCTGGCTCCTTGCTTCTAGCACTCTCATTATCTCAAGCAGCCATATGTTTCTCATTCACTTGATACACTGTTTCCTTTCAACTCCTGCATCCTCATCACCTGTTTCTTTGTTTGATCACCAATAAATTGTGTGGGCTCCCAAAGCTCAGGGCCTTCAGGCAGCATCCACACTGGCGATGGCCCCCTGGTCCCACTTTCTCTCTCAAATTGTCTTTTTCTCATTCCTTTGACCCCTTTGGACTTCGTCGCCCCCACGACCTGGTGTTGGGTCTGATCACCCCAACAAAACAAAACCTTAGTCTCATGTTTCTATCTAAAGACACTCAAAACTAGTTTCTTTCCTGCCCATCCCTTTCCTAGCTGCAACTTTGTGACCATGTCATAAAGGCCAGTTTGAAGATTTAAAAAAAAAAGTGTAAACCTTTTTTAAAAAAATTAAACAATCAGGTTAGCAAAAGGGTACTCAATACATACTTTCCTTATATCAAACAAGCTAATATTTCAGTACCATAAAACTATACAGAATTTATACAATACACTTACATTCAGAAAACAGACACTATAAGCTCAGAACAGATTTGAAAAAACATGATATTCATATTGATTACAATAACTCTAAAAATAATTGCAACATTGAAATGGCACTTAGTTTACAGAAAAAAATATATATAATATATATTCACCAAGAACTATGGTTCCTATAAAATACTAATAGCCAGATACTAGTCTATAAAATGTGAAGTTCTGACATTGTATCCATTTTTTTGAAATAAAACAAAATCCAAAACCATTTTTGTTATTGTCAAAAGTCAAACATGCCAAGTAACTTGGCTATGGCCAGTGTCACTAAGTAAAGCTATACTTGAATGAGATGACGACTGGATACAAAGCTGGTAAACTGGGGCCTGGCACAGTTAAGAGTTGTACTAGTTCTAGGAAAGGGGTAGAATACATAAAAACACTCATCTATGTAATTTAATTCATATTTTCTCCCCTGCATCACCTTCCCTTGAGAGTTTCACAAAATGCCAGTGCCCAGAAAGAATCATAATGCTATAACTGGCAGGGTAAAAAAAGTACTCCCCACCCCGACTGCCTTGCTGCCGGGCTATAGGCAAATATTAAAGCATGCACCAGCTACACAAAGTCATCAGTCACCCATCTGGAAGACCATGGTGTACAGTTTCCTCCTAGGCTGGTTGCACTTTTATTTATTTACTTTTTGAGACGGAGTCTCTCTCTGTTGCCCAGGCTGGAGTGCAGTGGCGTGATCTCAGTTCACTGCAAGCTCCACCTCCTGGGTTCACACCATTCTTCTGCCTCAGCCTCCCAAGTAGCTGGGACTACAGGTGCCCGCCACCACGCCCGGCTAATTTTTTATATTATTAGTAGCGATGCGGTTTCACCATGTTAGCCACGATGGTCTCGATCTCCTGACCTTGTGATCCTCCCGCCTCAGCCTCCCAAAGTGCTGGGATTACAGGCGTGAGCCACTGTGCCCAGCCAGCTGGTTGTACTTTTAAAACGAAAATCCCAGGAAACAGAATTATCTTGTTAAAGTTAAAATCTGCATTTTAAAAGGTCATTATCAAAATATTAAAACTTTACTGGTAGAACATTTTGTTCTATAGCATTTCTAGGATCAGACATATATTTTAAAAAGAGACATACAAACCCACAGAGTAATGTGTTTGTATTAAGAAATTATATATGTGTGTCTATCTGGATATATTTATAAAATCCCAAGACACAACGAAGTTCCTACTGATGTGCTCTGGCCTCTGAAAAGTAATTGACTCAATGGTAATTGGCCTTTAGTGACAATGTACTTTAATGATAGTGGCTTATGTGACCTGCAAGTGTTAAAGTCCCATGTCTTGCTGTGTTCCTTTGTGATAGTGAGTGATACAGTTTGGTTGTATCCCCACCCAAAATATCATCTTGAGTTGTAATCCACATGATACCCATAATCACTAGGTGTCAAGGGGACCAGGTGGAGGTAATTGGATCATGGGAGTGCTTTCCCCCATGCTATTCTCTTGATAATGGTTTTTCATGAGATCTGATGGTTACATAACCATCTGGCACTCACTCCATCCGGTCACCCTGTGAAGAAGGTACCTGCTTCTCCTTTGCCTTCCGCCATGATTATAAGTTTCCTGAGGCCTCCCCAGAAATGTGGAACTGTGAGTCAATTAAACCTCTTTCCTTTGTAAATTACCAGTCTTGGGTATTTCTTCATAGCAGTGTGAGAACGGACTAATACAGGTTAGTTCTTCTGCAGCTCACCTGCTACTCACAAGTGGAAAGAAGCAGCTCACGGACTCTGCGTCTCCAAGAGTCAGACTGTCAGGGCCTCCCTCAGCAAACTTGCATGGCTTCCTCCAAGGCAGAAGTTCAGGGAATTACTTATGACTAATGTGATCAGACCCAAAGCAGTCACTCCACCCAATCAGAGGGAGGCCTACGCTGGCTGCTGCCTCCCCACCTTCCTCACCCTGATGCTCAAAACCATGATACCCAGGTCATTGACACCTGTGTCTGCAGCTGGCAGGGCCACAGTTCTGATCACATTCACCCAATTCCTTCATTCATCATTTCATTCATTCATATACCCTTATTTGAAAACCGACATATGGTGGATACTGATGTTTCTGAGATAAAGTACCCAGTTTGCTGTTAATGCAAACTAAATACGGCCTGAGAAGGACTCCATACTTCTATATTTGAGTCCCTGTGGACCAACTGTAACCTAGCTTAACAGGCAGACAAGGTTGAAAACCTAATTTAGGAGCATGCACCTGTAACAATTACCATAGTTGAGTCTTGGCCAATCCCAGCGGCCATACTTCAACCACTCAGAGACTGCTAAGTGTTCAAACTGTGTTCAAATAAGGCAAACACCAGCCTGTAACCAATCCAGCTGTTTCTGTACCTCACTGCCGATTTCTGTACGGCACTTCCCTTTCTTTGTCTATACATTTGTTCTGACCAGGGGGCATCCCCAGAGTCCCTCTAAATCTGCTGTGATTCTGGGGGCTGCCTGAGTGGCGAATCATGCATTGTTCAATTAAACGCATTTTAAATTAATTCGGCTTAAGTTTTTCTTTTTTCTTTTTTTTTCTTTAATTATTATTATACTTTAAGTTCTAGGGTACCTGTGCATAACGTGCAGGTTTGTTACATATGTATACTTGTGCCATGTTGGCATGCTGCACCCATCAACTCGTCAGCACCCATCAACTCATCATTTACATCAGGTATAACTCCCAATGCAATCCCTCCCCCGTCCCAAGTTTTTCTTTTAGCACTGCCGTTACTAACTTTGCAGCCCTAGTGGGGAGAAGTCACGTGACAAATACAGAGTGAGGAAAAAACTCCTTAAATTCCTAAACTGCGCTACCAATGTGCCAATAACAGATTTATAGGGATTATCTCATTTAATCCTCACAACAACATGAGGAGGTGGATACCATTATTATCTTCATTTCACACAGGCACCCCACCCCCGCAAAGAAAAGAGGATTCAGCAACAGACATAGCAATTTGCCCAAGATGACAAAGCTAGAAATGGTGAAAATTACCAGGAAGTCATGCTCACTCCAGACTCTGTGTAACTTACATGTCTCAGGCATCTTTAAAAGAAAAAAAAACAAACAAACAAAAAAAAAAAACGCCAGGCGCCAGTGTCTCATGTCTGTAATCCCAGCATTTTGAGAGGTCTCAGTGGGAGGATTGCTTGAGCCCAGGAGTTCGAGACCAGCCTAGGCAATCCCGTCTCGAAAATAAATAAATAAATAAATAAAAAGCTTTTTAATCCTCTAACCTAGCAATTCTGCTTCTAGAGGAATTGTTTATAATTGTTTATAATGGCAAATAAATTGTCCTACATGTCCATCAAGGAGAGAGTGTTCACAGGATTGTAGTATACTCACCCCGTGAAGTATTTTACACAGTGATGAAAATGAAGCACGATGGCCACATTCATAAATGTTAGAAACATAAGACTGACTTTTTTTTTTTTTGAGATGGAGTTTCGGTTTTTTTGCTCAGTCTGGAGTGCAGTGGCGCCATCTTGGCTCACTGCAACCTCTGCCTCATGGGTTCAAGCGATTCTCCTTCCTCAGCCTCCCAAGTAGCTGGGATTACAGGCGCCTGCCACCACGCCCAGCTAATTTTTTGTATTTTTAGTAGAGACGGAGTTTCACCATGTTGGCAAGGATGGTCTTGATCTCTTGACCTCATGATCCACTCGCCTTGGCCTCCCAAAGTGCTGGGATTACAGGCATGAGCCACCGTGCCCAGCCAAGACTGGATTTTTAAAAGCCCAAGACCACACACCGTATGATGATATTTTGAAAGCTCAAACCCAGTAAAAGAAGATTACACATTGTTTTGACAACACACAGCTTAGGTAAGCAAAAAAATTTTTTTTAAGTCAGAGAGCAATAAAGACAAACTTCAGGGTAATGACCATCTCCGGGGATGGATCTAGGGAAGCAGAAGAAGGAATTAGGGGTGGGGGTTGTCCAGGTAAATGTGAGACTTTCGGTAATGGTTTAATTCCAGGATTGACAAGCTAGAGCCTGCAGGCCAAATCCGGCCCTTCAACTGTTTTTGTAAATAAAGTGGGTTTTTTTTTGTTTGTTTGTTTTGTTTGACCTGGATTCTCGCTCTGTTGCCCAGGCTGGAGTGCAATGGTGCGATCTCACCTCACTGCAACCTCCACCTCCCAGGTTCAAGCAATTCTTCTGCCTCAGCCTCCCAAGTGGCTGGGGTTATAGACACCTGCCACCATGCCCGGCTAATTTTTGTATTTATAGTAGGGACAGGGTTTCACCATGTTGGCCAGGCTGGTCTCTTTGGTGAGGCTGGTCTTGAACTCCTGACCTCGTGATCCACCCAACTCGGCCTCCCAAAGTGCTGGGATTACAGGCGATAAACAAAGTTTTATTTGAACACAGACACATCAATTTGTTTACGTACTGTCTATGCCGACACTCTCTCTACAACAGCAGAAATGAGTAGTTGCAATGGAGACTATATGGTCCATAAAGCTTAAAATATTTGCTATCTGACCCTTTACAGAAAAAGTTTGTTGTCACCTCTGTTCTTGCCTTAGACGGAGTAATAGAGTCCACTTTTTAATAGCAGTAAGACATTCACCTCTCTGGGTCTCAGTTGCCCTATCTGTAAATAGGGGTGATACTACTCTATGAAGTAAGAACCTGTACCATCCTTTAAGGTATGGAAATTTTAATGTATGGAAAGTGGATTAGTGGTTTTTTAGGGCCAAGGGATGGTGCTGGGGGGGAGATGAGAATATGGAAATAAGGACTGACTACTAACGAGTAAAAAGTTTCTCTTAGGGGGATAAAAATGTTCTAAATTAGACTGTAGTGATGATTGCACAACCCTACTAAAAGATCCACGGCTTCCTGCGGGATTTCTCAACCTCAGCACGACTGATGTTTGGGGCTGGACACTTCCTTGTGGGGCTATCCTGTCAATGCAGGATGGTGAGCAGTCTCCCTGGCTTCTACCCATTACGGGCAGTGATGCCAGTAGCACTCACCAAGTTGTGAAAACCAAAATGTCTCCAGACATTGCCGCATATCCCTGGAAGCAGCAAGGGGGAGTAAAATCACCCCCAGTTGAAAACCACTGTTCTCTAACAATAACCTGAGAAATTTCCTCTGCACAGCATTACCACAGAAAGGAGAGTCAAAAGTCTTGGAGTAAATAGTAGGACCTTTTTACCATGGAATATGATCAGCTTTGAATCACTGGGCAGGGACTGAACTGGGCAAGTCTTTGCAAAGGCAACTTCCAAGGAGCAACAACGGTGGCGTTTGAGTTATTTGGAAAGCGATATCAAGCAGGTTGGAAGGCTGCTGTGCTCTGCTCATGAAAACATCTGCGCCTAAGTGGTAACAGTTAGCTGTGTGGTCCTGGCCAATTTCCAGCCCAGGTGATTGCAGTCTTCTGTTCTTAGTCTTCCCTCCAATTTCTGTAGGGCATGGTGCTTTTCTTTACTTCCTGTTCCATACCTGATGACTAAGCCATCGTTAGTCTCTTCTAGTGATTAGTTAGGAAATATTAATTTTAAATCAGCAAAGCACTAGGGGAAGCAAAGGACAACTTGGGTTTCCCTTTTCTTCCCCAAGGGATGTAACAGTGCACCCATCAAATCCTTGGTGGAGAGAGAAACCTCCTTGAAATTATCTTGCCAAAAGAGAAAAACGCATTTGCCCACAGTTCATAAATTTGAAAGTATAGGGCTTTCTTTTGATGAAGACCAATTCCTAGAGGAATGGAGAGGAAGCTTGATCACAGAATTTAGACACAGTTGAAGAACGCAGTGTTCCCCGTTTCCCCTCCCACCCATGTCTCTAATCTGATGGGCACCGTACACGCCATCCTTGCAGGAAATTGATTCGCCTTCCAGCCTTTGCTCAATCCTTGCTACCATTTATTTTGTTTGTTTATTTTGAGATGGAGTCTCATTGTGTCACCCAGGCTGAAGTGCAGTGGTATGATCTCGGCTCACTGCAACCTCCACCTCCCGGGTTCAAGTGATTCTCCTGCCTCAGCCTCCTGAGTAGCTGGGATTACAGGTGCCTGCCACCACACCCCGATAATTTCTGTTTTTTTAGTAGTGACGGGGTTACGCCATGTTGACCAGGCTGGTCTTGAACTCCTGATCTCAGGTGATCCACCTGCCTCGGCCTCCCAAAGTGCTGGGATTACAGGCATGAGCCACCGAACCCAGCCCCTTGCTCCCATTTAAACCGTCGGCCCCGAGCTTCAACCCTTAGAGGCCTAGTTTCTGCCCAGCATCACAGTGAATGGGATAGCCCTAAACCAACTTGTCTAGATTGGTCCAAGACTTGGATTTTAGCACTGAAGGAGGTCCCAGGCAATCTTTTGGTCCTCAGCAAAACGAAGGAGTGGGATACCTTAACTCCCTGAAAGCCACCTCCATATCTCATCTCTTGTAGCCTCAACGCTCTCTGAACACACCTCCCAGCATCCAGGTCAACAAGTGATTGTGCGTCTTAAAACCAAAAAAACAGAGCAAACCACTTGAATGAGACAAGCAAATTGCAAATTAACTGCAATGCTTCCTGATGACCAGCAGAGGGCTCCTTCTTCCACATAAACAGCCTGCTGTGCCCAAAGGAACAGAACATTCCGGATTAGGAGCAATCAAGTGAAGACGGCTCTGATGGTCACTGCCTCACAGCAGAAGTAAAAGAAGATGGCTACATCAATGTCACTTCTGCCTCTGTTAACAAACAGAAAACATTGCTCATGAAATGGGCTCTCCATTCATGTTTCAGGAATAGCCTTTATACCATATCCTCACCAGAACCTTGCAAAGTGGGAACCGCTGGTGAGTGGCCTAAGGTCACAAAACCATCAAACTTCAAAGACCGCAGTCTTTCCACTGTACCACATCACCTTGTTATTTCAAAGAACAGTGAAATGAGAGCGTTACAAGCTGTTCCCCGGGCTTAGGGCTGTAGGTGTGGGCACGGGAGGGTGGATGTGGACCCAGTGCCTGAAGGGGAATTTGGTCAACAGCCACGATAAAGAGCAGGAATAGGGGTGGGCGTGCAAGGGCATCTCTTCACAGTGTGGACATCAACAGGAGCGAGAGAGTAATGGGGAAGCAGGGACGACCAGCCCTTGTAAATTCCCAACTCTAAGACAGCTGACAGCAGCGGCCACCATGGCTGCCCCATCTCAGGGAGCTCAGAGCACGCAGCAGATGGGATGCAGGCAGAGAGTTCAAGGCTATTAGGCCTCAGCACTAACCAGGGAGTCCTTAAGGGAAACAGGTGGGACTGCGTGTGCCCCAGGCTCCAGGCCACCTGTGACTGCCACCTGCCAAAAGAAACGGACAGAATCAGCCCAAACTAAATTAAGAACCAAAGTGCCAAGAGTACCCATAAAAAGAAAGGGTACTGCCAGTTGTTGTTAAAGCAAAGAAAAAGGAGGAACGTGGCAATTCTATGAATGAGCCATGATATGTGTTCACCCTGGGGTCAGTGCAGAGAACACACAACATTCTAGAAAGGGTTGGGATAGTTGAGTGGGGAACTTCTCTTAGAACCGAAATCTTGAAATTCAGTTTGATTTAGACTCCTCTGCTGCTTTCATACCTTACAGGTGGGCCCAGCAGCCCTGGGGTTTGCTTGTTCTCACTTTCTTCTTTTTTGGAGAAAAGTTCAGCATTGGGTTTCACTTTATGACATAGAATAGTTTTGTTTTTTTTTTTTCTTTTTGTTTGTTTGTTCGGTTGGTTGGTTTTTTAGTCAGTCCCTACCATTTTGACAATCACACTTGGAAGCCCTGCTGAACTGTCAGGAAAAGGACTCCTTTCTGTATTACTTTAACCAAAACAACTATGGTTTTTAAACCATAGTTAGGCCGGCCGGGTCTGGTGGCTCATGCCTGTAATCCCAGGACTTTGGGAGGCCAAGGTGGGGGGGTGGATCGCTTGAGGTCGGGAGTTCAAGACCAGCCTGGCCAACATGGTGAACCCCCGCCTCTACTAAAATTACAAAAATTAGCTGAACGTGGTGGTGGGCGCCTGTAGTCCCACCTACTTGGGAGCCTGAGGCAGGAGAATCGCTTGAACCCAGGAGGCAGAGGTTGCAGTGAGCCGAGATCGTGCCACTGCACTCCAGTCTAAGCGACAGAGTGAGACTCTGTCTCAAAAAAACAAAACAAAACAAAACAACCTATATGTTGGATCACTGTATCAGCCCTCGCTTGCTGGGCCGCCACCAAATGAACGAGGTTATCATTTCTGAGTTGCAAACAATCCTTTCCCCATGGGCGTATTTTTATCCAGATAACATCTCTCTAATTCAAGACTTGAAAAATAGGCCGGGCGCGGTGGCTCACGCCTGTAATCCCAGCACTTTGGGAGGCTGAGGCAGGCGGATCACGAGGTCAGGAGATCGAGACCATCCTGGCTAACACGGTGAAACCCCGTCTCCACTAAAAATACAAAAAATTAGCCGGGCGTGGTGGCGGGCGCCTGTAGTCCCAGCTACTGGGGAGGCTGAGGCAGGAGAATGGCGTGAACCCTGGAGGCGGAGCTTGCAGTGAGCCGAGATCGTGCCACTGCACTCCAGCCCGGGTGACAGAGCGAGACTCCATCTTAAAAAGAAAAAGAAAAAGAAAGCCCACGTGATTTCAAGAAGATGAGCACTTCTAAGTCATGAAGCATGTTGTAGCCTAAAAAAGAAAAACATAGTCTTCCAAGAGAACCATCTCTCCAGTAAGAAAAAAAAAAGTTATTTGACTGACAGTTCTTTTCAAGTGCAAATGAGAGTGACGGCAAGAAGAGGTTTAAAATTCTCATTGGGTTGGAGGGCACTTTTGCTCTTTTAATGTAAATATTGATATGTAATCTGGGTTTGCCCTGTCAAAAAGCATTGATGCATACAAACATGCTCAGGTTTTTTTGTTTTGTTTTGTTTTGTTTTTGTTTTTGTTTTTTTGAGACGGAGTCTCGCTCTGTCGCCCAGGCTGGAGTGCAGTGGCCGGATCTCAGCTCAGTGCAAGCTCCGCCTCCCGGGTTCACGCCATTCTCCTGCCTCAGCCTCCCGAGTAGCTGGGACTACAGGCGCCCACCACCTCGCCCGGCTATTTTTTTGTATTTTTTTAGTAGAGACGGGGTTTCACCGTGTTAGCCAGGATGGTCTCGATCTCCTGACCTCGTGATCCACCCGTCTCGGCCTCCCAAAGTGCTGGGATTACAGGCTTGAGCCACCGTGCCCGGCCCTGTTTTGTTTTTTTGAGACAGAGTCTCGCTCTGTTACCCAGGCTGGAGTGCAGTGGCATGATCTCAGCTCACTGCAACCTCTACCTCCCGGGTTCAAGTGATTCTCCTGCCTCAGCCTCCCGAGTAGCTGGGACTATAGGTGTGCACCACCACGCCTGGCTAATTTTTGTATTTTTAGTAGAGACGGTGTTTCACCATGTTGGTCAGGCTGGTCTCTAACTCCTGACCTTGTGATCAACCCGCCTCGGCCTCCCAAAGTGCTGGGATTACAGGAGTGAGCCACTGCACTTGACTCATGCTTAGGTTTTTTTTGTTTGTTTGTTTGTTTTTGAGATGGAGTCTCACTCTGTCACCCAGGCTGGCATGCAGTGGCACGATCTTGGCTCACTGCAAGCTCCGCCTCCGGGGTTCACACCATTCTCCTGCCTCAGCCTCCCAAGTAGCTGGGACTACAGGCACCCGCCACCACGCCCGGCTAATTTTTTGTATTTTTAGTAGAGACGGGGTTTCACCATGTTGGTCAGGCGGTCTCTAACTCCTGACCTTGTGATCCACCCACCTCGGCCTCCCAAAGTGCTGGGATTACAGGAGTGAGCCACTGCACCCGACCCATGGTCAGGTTTTTATACATATGCTCTTGGTTCCTTTCCTAGGTAGACCCTGTATTCTTTTCTTTCTGTTTTGAGATGGGGTCTCACTTTGTGGCCCAGGCTGGTCTCAAACTTCCAAGTTCAAGTCATCTTCCTGCCTCAACCTCCCACATAGCTGGGATTACAGGCACGTGCCACTGTTCCTGGCCTCTTTTCTTTATAATGCCCTCCTGGGAAGGCAGAGGGTGTGCATTGTGGCTAATTTCAAGAAGGCAACTCTAAAGAGCACCCCAAAAACTTGCCCATAAATCAATGAAAGAGCCAATATGTTTACATCAGTGAAGATCTCGTCGTTTTTCTGTCTGGTTAAAGTTTTTTTCACTAGGATTGTGAAAAAACAGAGTTGAACATACCGATGTCTGACACACACACTTCCATATAGAAACGGAGGGAATGTTGTGAAGCCACCACGGACAGAAGGGTGGCAACACAAAAACCTCGATCAGTGTTTCTCAAATTAGTTGCATCTGTAGAGTACTCAATGGAGCTTTGCTGTACAGCCCGCTGTCTGCATTTTGGTCAACATATTTTAAACTTCATTATAGTTCTTTGATATTCAAGCACTATAACAAAGGTGCATTTTAGAATTAAGAATAATACTTGTTTATATTAGTGACCAGGATAATATTGTCTCTTCTCTTTTAAGAAGGCATCCATCTTTTTGTTTGTTTTTTGCTTCCTAGTTAAAACATAAAGTTTATTTTATTTATTTATTGTTAAGTTTTACTTTAAGTTCTAGAATACACGTGTAGAACGTGCAAGTTTGTTACGTAGGTATACACGTGTCGTGGTGGTTTGCTGCACCTATCGACCCGTCATCTAGGTTTTAAGTCCCACATGCATTAGGTATTTGTCCTAATGCTTTTCTTCCCTTTGCCCCCCACCCCCTGACAGGCCCTGGTGGATGATGTTCCCCTCCCTGTGTCCATGTGTTCTCATTGTTCAACTCCCACTTATGAGTGAGAACATGCAGTGTTGGGTTTTCTGTTCCCGTGTTAGTTTGCTGAGAATGATGGTTTCTAGCTTCATCCTGTCCCTGCAAAGGACATGAACTCATTCTTTTTTATGGCTGTGTAGTATTCCATGGTGTATATGTGCCACATTTTCTTTATCCTGTCTCTCATTGATGGGCATTTGGGCTGGTTCCAAGTCTTTGCTATTGTGAATAGTGCTGCAATAAACATATGTGTGCATGTGTCTTTATAGTAGAATGATTTATAATCCTTTGGGTATATACCTAGGAATGGGATTGTTAGGTCAAATGGTATTTCTGGTTCTGATTCTCGAGGAATCCCCACGCTGTCTGTCTTCCACAATGGTTGAACTAATTTACACTCCCACCAACAGTGTAAAAGCATTCCTATTTCTCCACAGCCTCGCCAGCATCTGTTGTTTCCTGATTTTTAATAATCAAGAAGGCCTACATCTTTCATTGATGATGGATAGGTTGAACCAAAATCTGGTTCCAAATCCAATTGGTTTTGTCTAGTATTTCTTACTAGTTGCTATATTGGTCAGTCTGCTTTCTGTTGCAAGTGATAAACCTCAAATTAGCTTAATTTTTTAAAAAGGAATTCATTGACTCGTGTAATCAGAAAGTTAAGGCAAACATCTAACTTCAGGCACGATGTTATCAAGAAAGGCTCCCTCTTCATCTCTTGACTTACTGTTTTTGTTTTTGTTTCCTGTGTTGCCTTTATTGTAGGCCTCTGTTCACGTGATGGCAAAGATGACCCCAAACTGCTCCAGACTTACTTGCCCTACTGCCTATGCTCTGAAAACAACACAGAGTGTTCCTTTCACAAAAAACCCTGCGGCCGGGCGTGGTCGCTCACGCCTGTAATCCCAGCACTTTGGGAGGCCAAGGTGGGCAGATCATCTGAGATGGGGAGTTCGAGACCAGCCCGACCAATATGGAGAAACCCCATCTCTACTAAAAATACAAAATTAGCCGGGCGTGGTGGTGCATGCCTGTAATCCCAGCTACTTGAGAGGCTGAGGCAAGAGAATCGCTTGAACCCAGCAGGCGGAATTTGCAGTGAGCCGAGGTCGCACTATTGCCCTCCAGCCTGCGCAACAAGAGCGAAACTCCTTCTCAAAACGACGACAACAACAAAAAACAACCCTGCAAAAATCTCCCACGGGGCAGATGAATCACTGATCCATCTTCCCAGATGTAAAGCCATCGCCGTGCCCTAGAAATGCTGGTCTCATCTGACAGGTAGCCATCCCTCAAGCACGGGAAGGTGTCTACATGGACCACACAGTCTGGAAGCAGGGAGGGGTGATTTCCCAAGAAAAATGTAGGATGCTGCTATCAAAAAAGTGGAGCATGTCTGGGCGCGGTGAGTCATGCCTGCAATCCCCACACTTTGGGAGGCCAAGGTGGGCGGATCTCCTGAGGTCAGGAGTTTGAGACCAGCCTGGCAAACATGGTGAAACTCTGTCTCTACTGAAAATACAAAAATTAGCCAGGTGTGGTGATGGGCGCCTGTAATCCCAGCTACTTGGGAGGATGAAGCAGGAGAATGGCTTGAACTCGGGAGGCAGAGGTTGTAGTGAGCAGAGATCGTGCCATTGCACTCCAGCCTGGGCAACAGAGCAAGACTCCATCTCAAAAAAAAAAAAAAAAAAAAAAAAAGTGGGACATAATGCCTGGTAAGTAAAAAACAACACTTGTCCACTTCATATACTAACTTAAAAGTTCCTAATTCATAATTTGTGACATTGAGAATGGCAGCAAGCATTTGGTGGCTCTCCCAGGCAGTTCTGAAGATGCAGCTAGAACAAGGGCTAGAAATCACAGACAGATCTTTCAGGAAAGTCAGCTCCTTCCCAGGCTTACCCAATCAGCAAGTCCATTTGAAGCTGGAAGATTCTGTGTCCATTTGGGAGGTAGTCGACTGTGAATTCCTCTCTCCTCTTTGGCTGCCATTGTCAGGTAAGCATTCCTTTTTGGTGTGTTGCATTTGAATGTGTTACTAAGATTATTTCCAACAATACTTCATTGAGTTATTTCTTCATGGAGTATAGAACATTGCTGTGTTTTTTGTGTGTGTGTTTGTTTGTTTGTTTTTTGTGAGACAGTGTCTCGTTTTGTCGCCCAGGCTCGAGTGCAGTGGTGCGACCTCAGCTCACTGCAACCTCCGCCTCCCAGGTTCAAGCAATTCTTCTACCTCAGCCTCCCAGGTAGCTGGGACTACAGATGCATGCCACTGCACCCAGCTAATTTTTGTATTTTTGGGAGAGACAGGGTTTCATCATGTTTGCCAGGCTGGTCTCGAACTCCTGAGCTCAGGTGATCCGCCTGCCTTAGTCTTCCAAAGTGCTGGGATTACAGGTGTGAGCCACTGCACCCAGGCCGAACATTACTGATTTTTAAGGAAGAAGAAATCAGACTCTTCATGACCGGGTGCATCACAGTTTGTTCTTAAAAATCTGAACCTCTTGGCAGGGCGCAGTGGCTCACGCCTGTAATCCCAGCACTTTGGGAGGCCGAGGCAGGCGGATCACAAGATCAGGAAATCGAGACCATCCTGGTTAACACGGTGAAACCCCATCTCCACTAAAAATACAAAAAATTAGCCAGGCATGGTGGCGGGCGCCTCTAGTCCCAGTCACTTGGGAGGCTTAGGCAGGAAAATGGCGTGAACCTGAGAGGCGGAGCTTGCAGTGAATAAGTGGCGTGAACCCGGGAGGCCGAGATCGCACCACTGCACTCCAGCCTGGGCGACAGAGCGAGACTCCATCTCGAAAAAAAAAGAAAAAAAAAAAATCTGAACTTCTTATAGCTTCAGTGCTAAAATCATGCAGTGTGATCCCTTGAGTAGGAGGCTCAGGTTGGCTGTGAAACTTAACACACACAGCACCAGTCTTGATAAAAGTTGTTCTGATTGCATTATCAGAGCAAGAAAGAAATACTTTTATTATCATTCAGTGTTGAGAATTTTTTAGTTTCCCTTTTGTTTCCTCTACAATCTATGAGTTGTTTCTTTCTTCTTTTTCTTTTTTTTTTTTTTGAGATGGAGTTTTGCTTTTGCTGCCCAGGCTGGAGCGCAACGGCACGATCTCGGCTCACTGCAACCTCCACCACCTCCTGGGTTCAAGCGATTCTCCTGCCTCAGCCTCCCGAGTAGCTGGGATTACAGGCATGCGCCACCATGCCCGGTTAATTTTGTATTTTTAGTAGAGACGGGGTTTCTCCATATTGGTCTGGCTGGTCGAACTCCCGACCTCAGGTGATCTGCCTGCCTCGGCCTCCCAAAGTGCTGGGATTACAGGAATGAGCCACCGCATCCGGCCAAGTTGTTCCTTAAAGTTATTTAGTTTTCCAGACATATGGTATTTCTGTGGTCATCTTTTGTTATTAAATCCTAATTTTATTGCATTGTAGCTGAAAAACCTGGTCAATATGGTGTGTATGATCCTGTTCCCTTGGAATTTACTGAGGTTTCTTTTATGGCCTAATTTATGGTCTATTTTTCACTAATATTTTTTCCATATGTACTCAAAAATGTGCCAAAAAAGATGAGGTATTCTGGCCAGGCACGGTGGCTCATGCCTGTAATCCCAGCACTTCGGGAGGTCAAGGCAGGAGGATCGCTTGAGCTCCGGAGTTCAAGACCAGCCTGGGTAACAGCAAAATCCCATCTCTACAAAAAGTATTCATAAAAAAATTAGCCAGGCTTGGTGGCACGTGCCTGTGGTCCCAGCTACTCAGGAGGCTGAGGTGGGAAGATGGCTTGAGCCTAGGAGGCAGAGGCAGAGGTTGTGGTGAGCTGAGATCAACCACTGCACTTCAGCCTGGGCAACAGTGTGAGACTCCGTCTCAGAAAAAAAAAAAAAAGGTGTATTCTGTTCTTTCATATATAGAGTTTCTTCTCCCTCTCACAAAAGTATACATACATATTATATATACAAACATATATTAATATAAGTAATATGTGTTCTAGATAAACATATGCATGTGTACATATGTTTGTATATGCATATTTATATAGCTTGAATTTATTAATTATATTTTTTAGATCTTTGCTATCTGTGTTTTTTTCCCAAAGAGAAGTTTTTGTTTTTCTTTTGAAGAGACTATGGGTCTTGCTGGACTCAAACTCCTGAACTCAAATGATCCTCCTGCCTCAGTCTCCAGAGTAGCTGGGACTAGAGGTGGGCACCACCATGCCCAGCTTTTATCTGTATTTTTTATCTCCTTGTCCTATGAGTTTATATGAAGGTTTGTTGACATCTCTAATGATGCCTCTTGATTCATCTATGTTTTAAAACTCATTACTCATTGCTTGATAAATGTTTGAGCCATAGAGTTAGCAGCATGTATGCTTACAACTGTACACTCTCAGTGAGAAGCAGGATGAAGAGGAGGCAGTGTCTCTGGGCTGAGACCCATGAACCCTGGGAATCTGGAGGCAGAGGGTACTGTTGAGATGACCAGAAAGTAGCCAGTTGGCCCACATCTGTTTCATCAAGTCCTCTGCCCAGCAGACATTTGCACTGCCCTCAGACACCAGTGACCTGGGATTTCTGCGGTGAAGAGGGAGCTAATAATGGTGCCAAAGTCACTTGGGGGAAGAAGCAAGAGCAGGACTTAAGATCTTTCCCCCAGTCTGAGCTCTTCATGCCACCCGCCAGCTGCCTCTGCCCCGGCTGGAATCACCAATATCCCACAAGCCCTCCTGGGCAGCTTCAGTTAGGACGTCTAACTTCAGTTCCTGTTTTTGTTTGTTTGTGGAGACCATATTCTCTGTTTTTAAAAAAATCATTTCTCGCAGGAGGCTGAGGCAGGAGAATCGCTTGAACTTGGGAGGTGGAGATTGCGGTGAGCTGAGATGGTGCCCTTGCACTCCAGCCTGGGCAATAAGAGTGAAACTCCATCTCACACACACACACACAAAAATTAAAAAAAAAAATAGAAAAAATAATCATTTCTCTAAGGTTGATTTTGGGGCGAAGGAAACTGCAACCAGCACTGGTTTGCCATTTTGACACAAATCAGAAAAATTACCCGTGCATCCAAAAAAAAAAAAAAAAGTGTTCACTTAGTTTTTCCTTCAGTCATCTGCGGTGCTTTCCTTCTCAGCCTACATATTCAAACTGTACTTACAGCTTATTTTACTGCACCACATGCTCAAAATATGTAATTCAGTGATAGAGATTTGATTATCTTTGCCATTTTTAAAATGAAGGTAGAGTTGGCATATCATAAAATCACTCCATTAAGCTATACAATCCAGTGATCTTGAGCATATGCACAAAGTTGGACAGCCATCAGCAAATTGTAGAAAATTTTCATCACCCCAAAAGAATTGCAGAAAATTTTCATCACTCCATTTGCAGTCATTTCTTTCTGTCCTCAGCCCTGGCAATCACAAGTCTATTTTCTGTCTCTATGGATTTGATTTGGTATTTTGGCTAATTTGTATACATGAAATCATACAATATGTGGCCTTTTGTGTCTGGCTTCTTTCACTAGTATAATGTTTTCAAGGTTCATTCTTACTGACTATTGGTGCTTCATTCTGTTTTACAACTAAATAATTTGCATTTTTGGGCTGTTAGAAATGATGCTGTACTGAATCTTTGTGTGCAAATTTTTGTGTGAGCACATGTTTTCAATTTTCTTGGATATGTATCTAGAAGTGGAATTGCTGGGTCACACAGGAACTCTATGTTTAACTTTTTGAGGACCTGCCAGACTATTTTCCGAAGCAGCTGCATTATTTTACATTCCCATCAGCAGTGAGCGAAGACTCCAATTTCCCACATCGTTGTCGACATTTGCTATTGTCTGCCTTTTTGATGATAGTCATGTCAGTGGTGTGCAGCGGTATTTTACAGCAGTTTTGATTTGCATATCCCTAAAGACAAATGAAATTGAACATTTTTTCATGTGTTTATTAGTCATTTGTATATCTTCTTTGGAGAAATGTCTATACAAACCCTTGGCCCTTTTAAAAATGGGGCTATTGGCCGGACGCAGAGGATCACGCCTGTAATCCCAGCACTTTGGGAGGCTGAGGCGGGAGGATCACAAGGTCAGGAGATCAAGTCCCATCCTGGCTAACATGGTGAAACCCCGTCTCTACTAAAAATACACACACACAAAAAAATTAGCCGGGCGTGGTGGTGGGTGCCTGTAGTCCCAGCTACTCGGGAGGCTGAGGCAGGAGAATGGCATGAACCCAGGAGGTGGAGCTTGCAATGAGCCAAGATCACGCCACTGCACTCCAGCCTGGGTGACAGAGCGAGACTCCGTCTCAAAAAATAAATAAATAAAATAAAATGGGGCTATTATTCTTTTTATTGTTGATTTGTAACAGTTCTTTATATATTCTGGATATTGGACCCTTATCAGATATATGATTTATAAATATTTTCTCCCATTGTCTGGGTTGCTTTGTACTTTCTTAATAATGTCCTTTGATGCACAGGAGTTTTCATTTCTTTTTTGGACTAGGGTCTCGCTCTGTTGCCCAGGTTGAAGTGCAGTGGTGCAATCTCGGCCCACTGCAACCTCTGCCTCCCAGGCTCAATTGATCCTCCTACCTCAGCCTCCCGAGTAGCTGGGACTGTAGGCACCCACCACCATTTCTGGCTAATTTTTGTATTTTTTGTGAAGATGGGGTTTTGCCATGTTGCCCAGGCTTGAACTCCTGAGCTCAAGCAATCCACTTGCCTCAGCCTTCAAAACTGCTGGGATTACAGGCATGAGCCACTGCTCCCAGACAAGAGGTTTTAATTTTGATGAAGTTCGAGTTATTTTTTTTTCTTTAGTTGTTTTTGCTTTTGTTATCACATCTAAGACACTATTGCCTACCAAATGCTATAGAGATTTACTCCTCTGTTTTCTTCTACAAGTTTGATGGTATTATCTTTTACATTTAAGTATTTTAATTTTTTTTTTTTTTTGAGATGGAGTTTTGCTCTTGTAGCCCAGGCTAGAGCGTGGAGTACAATGGCGTGATCACTGCAGCCTCTGCCTTCTGGGTTCAAGCAGTTCTTCTGCCTCAGCCTCCTGCATAGCTGGGATTACAGGCATGCGGCACTACCCCCAGCTAATTTTGTATTTTTAGTAGAGACAAGGTTTCTCCATGTTGATCCCAGTGTGAAAAGTAGGTGTGTTGTTCCATTTTGCATTACTATAAAGGAATACCTGAGGCTGGGTAATTTATCAAGAAAAGAGGTTTATTTGGCTCATGGTTCTGCAGGCTGTATAGGAAGCATGGCACCAGCATCTGCTCCTGGTGAGGAGTTCAGAAAGCTTCCACTCATGGTGGAAGGTGAAGAGGGAGCAGGTGCATCACAGGGCAAGAGAAGGTGGTTGTTGGAGGATAGTGCCCCACTCTTAAACAGCCAGATCTCCTGTGAACTCAGAGCAAGAACTCACTCACCACCATGAGGATGGCACCAAGCCATTCATGAGGGATCCACCCCCAAGACACAACACCTCCCACCAGCCCCACCTCTGACACTGGGGATTACATTTTAACATGAGCTTTGGAGGGGACAAGCATTCAAATCATATCAGTTGGGGGTCCTACCTCACTTTTTGCATGTGGCTATGCAGTTGTTCTAGCACCGTTTGTCAAAAAGATTATTCTTTCCCCCTTGAATTTTCTTGGCAATGTTGTCAAAAATCAATTGACCATAACTGTATAGGTTTATTTCTGGTCTCTGGATTCTATTCCATTGATGTATGTCTGTTCCTATGCCACCATCACAGTTTTTTTTTGAGATTGGGTCTTACCATATTGCCCAGGTTGGAATCGAACTCCTGGATCCAAGTAACTTTCCCACCTCAGCCTCCTAAATGGTTGAGACTACAAGTATGCACCACTGTGCCCAGCTTTTATTTTCAAATTGTATATATTTAATGTGTACAATATGATGTTTTGATATACATATACATAGTAAAATGATTACTATAGTCAAGAAAGGATTACTACAATCAAGCCAATTAACATATCCATCATCTCACATAGTTAACTTTCTTTTTATGGTAAAAGTACCTAAAATTGTCTCTCTTAGCAAATTCTCAGTATATATAATACAAAAATATTTACTGTAGTACTCATGGTATACATTAGATCTCTAGACTTATATTCATAACTGCAGCTGTGTGTCCTTTGACTTGTATCTCCCCATTCTTTCCCTCAAATTCCACCTCTGGTAACCACTGTTTTACTGTTTCTATGTGTTTGACTTTTTAAAAAAAGGTTCCACATATGTGAGAGACCATACAATATTTTTCTCTCTGTATCTGGCTTATTTCACTTAACATAATGTCTTCCAGTTTCATCCATGTTATCACAAATGGCAGGATCTCCTTTTTATGGTTGAATAATATTCCATTGCCTATATATGCCACAAATCATTATCCAGTCATCCATCAATGGACACTTAGGTTGTTTCCAATACTGCACTCTTGATTGCTGTAGCTTTGTAGTAACTTTTAAAACCAAGCAACCAAGTAACTTTTGAAACTAAGTAACCAAGTATGAATCCTGTACCTTTGTTCTTCTTTTTTGAGATTGTTGCATCAATATTTGATATTTGAATATTTCATGCAGACAGCATGGATTACAATGATATCTGTTTCGTTTTACTCTTTTAGTAATTACCACTAGAAAATTTAAGATTATGTATATGGCTCACATTCTATTTTGATTGGACAGCACTGATCTGAGGTAGGGCAGATTCCTGGGATTGGATGTTCAGGGCTGGGATCTTTTGTGATTCTCTCGGCCCTTCTCTCTTTTCTGTGTAAGTGTTATGCTCAAGCCTTTTCATGTAATGTCACAATGCAGGTAAAATTGGGGCGACAAGACTTTTTGTTCATGTCTAACAGGAAAGAGGAAGAGAGAAAAAGAGACTATTGACTATGGGATTTCAGCTCTTCCCTTGAATTGTCTCCAGAAATAATCATACGTCCAATCCCAGTCCAATAACAGCTTCCAGGAGAATGGCACTGTATTAGTCTGTTCTCATACTGCTAATAAAGACATACCTGAGACTGGGTAATTTATAAAGGAAAGAGGTTTAATGGACTCACAGTTCCAAATGGCTGGGGAGGCCTCACAATCATGGTGGAAGGCAAAGTAGGAGCAAAGTCACGTCTTACATGGTGGCAAGCAGGAGAGAGTATGTGTAGGGGAACTGCCCTTTATAAAACCATCAGATCTCATGAGACTTATTCACTATCATGAGAACAGCACAGGAAAGACCCACCCCATGATTCAATTACATCCCACCAGGTCCCTCCCACAACACGTGGGAATTATGGGAGCTACAATTCAAGATGAGATTTGGGTGGGGACACAGCAAAGCCGTATGAGGCACACACTGATTGGCTGCATTCTGATTTTCCCATCTATTATAGAAAAAGGAATGTGATTATCATGATTAGATTAGCCTACTCCAGCTCCACCTCCAAGTCTGGATATCCTCTTGGGGAGGACAACTGAACAAAATATGGCTTCTGTTATGTAAGCGAAAAAAGTGAAGGCACCCTGGGCAGACGAACAACAGAGTTTGCTCCATCTAATTCCAAACTTCTTTCTGTTGGTGTTTCTCTACTTATAGAAGCAGGGTTATTCATTCAATTCATCTTCATATCCCTAGCGGCTAACACGGAACTCATGATGGTGGAGGTCATCTGACTGGTGGTAACAAAGCTTCATTGATGAGTTTTGGTGTTCCCATGGACAACAGGCAGATCTCATATAACTGAAGATCCCAACTTCTTTCTCAGGTTTCCTGCAGTGGTTATGTTGGAATGTAACTTCTAATGCAGACAAGAAAATAGAATCAAGGGGCCAGAGCTAAAGTGTCTCCACATTGTATCTTTTTTTGGTGTTTCTAACTGGATCTGTGATTTAACGTTATATCATTAATCTGTAAGTTCATACAGACCCTGGTTCCTTAGTAAAAAGCTGATGGCAGGTATAGCTTGCTTTCTAGATCTTACTAAGGTTAGGCACAGAGTTTAGTTTTGATAACCAACTTCTCCATCTCTAGTTCATTCTGCCGGCATGTGACACCATATCTTCCCACAGGCTGGTCTCTCTCTACCCCATAGCCATATTACTGTGACTGCTTTCTTCCCAACTTTATTGCCACCAAATTCATTTTCTTCTAATTGGAAAAACAGCTTCTGCGGAAATCATTTTCTCTGCCAAGGATGGCGTCAGTTTCATTTTCCTGCATACTTTCCATGGGTTTGTTTGAATTACAAATGGTTTAACCTCTCATCTCAGTCTCTTCCAGCATCAGTACCTCAGAGCTCTTGGATATAACTTGATCCTTGCAAAAACAAAACTCTACTTTCTAGTCTGACTTTCAGTATCATTCATAAATTGCCAGTGTTGCATGGAATTTTCCTACCTGATTTCTAAATGGAAAAGAGAGTCACGGTATTGGGAACACTGGCAATTTGATGTTGATTTTTTTTTTTTTTTTTTTTTTTTTTTTTAAGACGGCGTCTCACTTTGTTGCCAGGCTGGAGTGCAATGGTGCAATCTTGGCTCACTGCAATCTCCGCCTTCTAGGTTCAAGTGATTCCCCTGCCTCAGCTTTCTGAGTAGCTGGGATTATAGGCGCCCACCACCATGCCCAGCTAATTTTTTGTATTTTAGTAGAGACAGGGTTTCACCACGTTGGCCAGGATGGTCTTGATCTCTTGACCTCTTGATCCACCTGCCTTGGCCTTCCAAAGTGCTGGGATTACAGATGTGAGCCACCGCGCCTGGCCTTTGATTTTGATTTTTAAGAATTTTTTTCCTTTTTAAAGAATTTTAGTCCAAGCATGGTGGTTTATGCCTGAATCCCAGCACTTTGGGAGGCCGATGTGGGAGGATGTCTTAAGCTCAGGAGTTTGAGACCAGACTGGGCAACATGGCAAAAACCCATCTCTACAAAAAATAGAACAAATCAGCCAGGCGTGTGCTTGTGGTCTCAGCTACCCAGGCAGCTGAGGTGGGAGGATTGCTTGAGCCTGGAAAATCAAGGCTGCAGTGAGCCATGATTATGCCACTGTACTCCAGCCTGGGCAATGGAGTTTTTTTTTTTTTTACCTTTAACATAGTTTTATCTCTGAAATGCTGAGAGAAGTAATAACGTGAGATACTTTCATGTATTTTTATTTTTTATTTATTTATTTATTTTTTTTGAGATGGAGTCTCGCTCTGTCGCCCGGGCTGGAGTGCAGTGGCCGGATCTCAGCTCACTGCAAGCTCCGCCTCCGGGGTTTACGCCATTCTCCTGCCTCAGCCTCCCGAGTAGCTGGGACTACAGGCGCCCGCCACCTCGGCCGGCTAGTTTTTTGTATTTTTTAGTAGAGACGGGGTTTCACCGTGTTCGCCAGGATGGTCTCGATCTCCTGACCTCGTGATCCACCCGTCTCGGCCTCCCAAAGTGCTGGGATTACAGGCTTGAGCCACCGCGCCCGGCCTCATGTATTTTTATTATCTTGGCAAGATTTAGCTCAGCTTCAACCTTGTTCTGGCTTCTGGCTCTGTGCCAAAGTGAGGAGCACTCTTCACTTTCATATTAAAGGAGACACAATTTTTTTTTTTTTTTTTGAGATGGAGTCTCGCTCTGTCACCCAGGCTGGAGTATGGTGGTGCGATCTCGGCTCACTGCAAGCTCCACCTCCTGGGTTCACGCCATTCTCCTGTCTCAGCCTCCCGAGTAACTGGGACTACAGGCGCGCACCATCCTGCCCAGCTAATTTTTTATATTTTTAGTAGAGACACTGTTTCACTGTGTTAGCCAGGATGGTCTCGATTTCCTGACCTCGTGACCCCCCGCCTCGGCCTCCCAAAGCACTGGGATTACAGGAGTGAGCCACTGCGCCCTGCCAAGGAGATACAATTTTTACAGCACACTGAACTCATAAACTTACCCGTCAGGTATTCAATCCACAAACATGTTGAGTACCCGCTATGAGTAAGGCACTGTGGCAGAGGTAGAGGCGATATCCCTCTTTAATGAACACATACCACCATGTCCTACTATGTGACAGAGATTTCATCATAAATGGCTTATTTTTATATGCATTGTCTCTAACTTCATAACTTCCCACTGAGGCAAGTTAATAATTATTTACAATATTATTATTATTATTATTATTATTAAACCATTGGCATTATCATTGTTATTCATGGAGAGCTAAGAATGTTTAGTGACTTGTCCAAGGTCACACAGTTAGTAAGTGGTGGAGGCAGAATTTAAACCCAAGACTACTAAGTGCAGAGTGTGAAGCTGATTTTCACACTGCTATGGAGATATATCCAAGACTGGGTAATTTATAAAGGAAAGAGATTTAATTGACTCACAGTTCTGCATGGCCGGTGAGGCCTCAGGAAATTTACAATCATGGTGGAAGGGGAAGCAAACACATCCTTCTTCACAAGACGGCAGGAGAGAGGAGTGCCAAACAAAGGGGGAAAAGCCCCTTATAAAACCATCAGCTTTCATGAGAATTAATTCACTATCACGAGACCAGCAAGGGGGAAACTGCCCCCATGATCCAATTACTGCCCACCGGGTCCCTCCTATGACACATGAACTACAATTCAAGATGAGATTTGGGTGGGGACACAGCCAAACTATATAAGGTACTAATTAAAAAGTGCTTTAAAGAGATGCCCATTGCAGGAGACCCAAGAAGGAGGGCTTCCACCTGGGAGGTCAGGAAAGGTTTCTCAAAGCAAAAGGCAGTAAATTGAATTGTAAAGGCTGAGAACATATTTAGGAAGCAGAAATAGAGGAAAAGACATTCTTAGGAGCATATTTTGAGCAAAGTTATGCAAGTTTGTGATGGGTTACAGGAAAAGTGTGAACTGGAACTTGATGCATCTGGATGTGTAAGGCATTAAGTCTTAACCGAGAGGCAAAATAGATCTGTGGAGAGATCACAAAAGGATTAGGAAAGCATCAGAGAAGGGGTGATTTGAGATGTGAGGGAAGGGAAATGGGAGGAACAGATTTCTGCTCAAGAGGAAGATGACTGTCAAGTCTGATATTGTCTGACTGAAGATCCATTGGGTCTGAAGAAGGCAGGGACTGAGGGCCAGAAAAGGTTTCTCTACACCCTTTAAAATCAAGGTTATGGATCCAGATTTCTATATAAGGTTGAGATATTAATCATATCCTTCAATATTTAAGGGGAAGTAGGATGGAAAGTTGTCATTGCAAATGTTTCTAGAACTGGAATGTTGATGTTTGCGCCCCAACTCACTTTTCAAATCAGACTAAATGAGGTTAAGCGATTTGCCCATACCCATTCATTAATGTATTTGTCCCATAAGCATCTATCACATGCAGGGTGCTGTGACAGGTACAGTTACAGGAATAAATAGCCTTGGATCCTGTCTTAAGGGAATTAACCGTCTAGTGGTGGAGGTAAGTCAGGCATGCAAATACAGCTGGTCCCCCACTTACAGTGGTGCGATTTATGATTTTTGACTTTATAATGGTGCAAAAGCAATAAGCATTTAGTAGAAACCATATTTCAAATTTTGAATTTTTATCTTTTCCCAGGCTATCACTATGTTTCACTTTATTCACTTCATTATAAAATAAACTTTATGTTAGATGATTTTGCCCAACTGCAGACTAAAGTGTGTGCTGAACCTGTTTAAGCTAGGCTAGGCCAAGTTCTGATGTTCTGTAGGTTAGGTGCATTAAATGCATTTTCTATTTATCGTATTTTCAGCTTAAAATGGGCTTATCAGCATGTAACCCCATGATGAGTTAAGGAGCATTCATAATGAAATTATAAGGCAGAAAGTTCTAAATGTGATCACAGAGGGCTGATGAGCTCTAGGAAGAACAGACAGTTTAGAAATGGGGGGAGGGGCGCATTTCTCCACACTGTGGGGTGAGGAAGAACAAGGAATGGCTCACAAAGAGGCACGTGGGCAGGGTCTTGAAGAGTGAAGAGAATGTGAACTCATAGACAAGGAGAAGGGCTTCCCTGGAAACAGGGAGTTAGGAAGAGAAGTCATACGCCAGACGCGGGGATGACTGAAGGGAATAAAGGCAGATGGAGCTGAAAGGTAAGTTAATGTGATGGCGTGCAAGGCCTTGACTTCCAGGTGGAATACACCGCCTTAATCAGCAGATTGTAAATCCCAGTCCCATAAAGGCAGGGCCAAGGTCTGTCTTGCTCATAGTAAATCTCCCAAACCTTGCACGGTGCTCAATAAGTCTATGCTGAATGAATGAATGAATCTGGAATAATTGAATCTCACTTTGACACCTAGTTAATTTAGTGATACCCACAGCAATGTTTTTTCCCAACTCTGGCTCAATCCATCTAAACCTGAACAGTGAGGTAAAAATAGGTAAAGGATGCAAGGTGGAAGGAAAGCAGCAGATTCTGTTCCTCCAGAAACCTCAAGAGAAAAAGGTTATTTAAGAGAAATAATAATTTTGACACTTGATGATGTTACATTTGCATTCTTCTTTTTGCTTTTAGTAACATCATTATAAATTTTTTCCTATAAATGCCGTGTGTGCGTACGTGTGCGTGCACTAGAACATAAGCATATTTTGTGTGAGAAATATACTTATACATATTTCTAACACAAATATGTATATCCTTTAAAAACATTATCAACCAATAAGACATGTATGTGCATGTTTGTATATGTAAATATATTTACATTAGTATATGTAATTACATTTACATTTGTAAATGTATTTGTATATACAAATACATTTCTGTCTATTGGTTGATAATGTTTTAAAAGGTGTTTATATTAAAAATAAATATGTTATAGTACTGAAGCATTAACAAAAATTTCACTAGACCTCACGACAAGACTCATCTGAGGCCAGGCGTGGTGACTCACGCCTGTAATTCCAGCCCTTTGGGAGGCTGAGGCAGGTGAATCACCTGACTTCAGGAGTTTGAGACCAGCCTGGCCAACATGGTGAAACCCTGTCTCTACTAAAAATACAAAAATTAGCCAGGCGTGGTGGCAGGCCCCTGAAATCTCAGCTACTTGGGAGGCTGAGGCAGGAGAATCGCTTGAACCCAGGAGGCAGAGGTTGCAGTGAGCTGAGATCGCACCATTGCACACCAGCTCAGGCAACAACAGTGAAACTCCGTCTCAAAAAAAAAAAAAAAAGAAAGAAAAGAAAGAAAAAGACTTATCTGAATGCCACACAGTAATCTGCAGCTAAAGACATGAAAATACTGAAATATCTGTAAACATGATCACACTTGTCTTCACAGTAATGTATTTTGTTTCATAGTAAGAATCTTTACTGGAAATTTTATACGCACAGGAAAAGAACAAAGTACAACCAAATACAGATTTGACAGCAAGTATGTAGTGCTACCCTTTCAGATGAAATATTGTAGATCTGTAAAACCAACTTTATCCACAAGCATGGCCTCCAATACAGAAATCATTGATAGCAGGTATATATCAGATGCCATTTAATAGTATTACTCTATCTTTGTTTTGGTTTATATATTTATTTATTTATTTTGAGATGGAGTCTTTTTCTGTTGCCCAGGCTGGAGTGCAGTGGCACGATCTCAGCTCACTGCAACCTCATCTCCTGGGTTCAAGCTATTCTCCTGCCTCAGCCTCCCAAGTAGCTGGAATTATAGGTGCACACCACCACGCCAGGCCAATTTTTGTATTTTTAATAGAGACAGGGTTTCGCCACGTTGGCCAGGCTGGTCTCGAACTTCTGACCTCAGGTGATCTGCCCACCTCGGCCTCTCAAAATGGTGGGATTACAGGCGTGAGCCACTGTGCCCAGCCTGTGTTGGTTTATTTTATGTATCAACTTGGAGGGTGTTTTTGCATGAAATCAACACTTAAATTGACAAATTTAGGGTAAAGCAGATCGTCTTCCATAATGTGTGTGGGCCTCATCCAGTCAGTTGAAGGCCTGAATAGAACAAACAAACAAACAACAAATGGCTTCCACAAGCAAGAGAGCATTCTCCAGCACACTGTTTTCAGACTTCACCTGCACCCTCAGCTCTCCTGGGTCTCCAGTCTGCCAGCCTTTGGACTGGAACTGGACTATCGGCTTTCCTAGATTTCAAACCCCCAGCCCATACTGCAGATTTTGGACTTGGCAGCCTCCACAATCACATGAGCCTGTGTGCAATTAGCATATATACACATATATTATCCCATTGATTCTGTTTCTCTGGAAAGCGCTAATACAATCTTTTTAATTTTTATTTATTTGAACATGTTTAAAGAAGGCTAGGCTAAGCTCTAATGTTCAGTAGGTAGGTGCATTAAATGCATTTTGTATTTATGATACTTTCAACTTAAAATGGGTTTAGCAGGATGTAACCTCATGATAAGTCGAGGAGCATCAGTCATGAAATTATAAGGCAGAAAGTTCTAAATGTGATCAAAGAGGACTGATGAGCTCTAGGAAGAACAGAGAGTTTAGAGCTGGGAGGAATTTCTCCACACTGTGGGATGAGGAAGAACCAGGAATGGCTCTTCTCCATCCCACAATATCATTGAGTAGCAATGTTGATGTGATTTTAATGGTAGCCCTTGGCAGAACTGCGTTCTCTGATCTTAACTCTGTTGTTATGCTCCAGCTAGGGGAGGTTACAAAAATCAGGTGTAGGACACACAGTATACGCAGACAAGGGTATAGAAACATCTGTTGTATTCACTTCTTTTTTTTCTTCCATTTTGCTTTCTTTACCTATTTTTACCCTATCATACTGTATGTATATGTGTCAGCCAGCCAGGTTATTTGAGGAATTAGGTGGAATAGGAAAAAAAACTCCAAATGAATGTATTAATGACTTTTCCTTTATACATTAGTCTCAGAAATCTTAGCAGAATATTTCCAGCGAAACTAGCAACATTGAATCACCATTATGATATTGACTAGCCTCACACATACCATTCTTATAATTACACTCAGGCTTTTTGTATTGTAACTGCTTGTTCAATATACATTACAGATCTAGAGAAGATTTTATTTTTCTGTTTTCAGGTCAACTTTTGTTCTATTATTTAGTAATCTTCCAAGTCGGGGAGAGAATATGAATTTTTTGAATTAAAAAGGATGTTATAAGTGACAGTACTTTTGCACTCTGATTCAAAATAGTGACATACATACAACTATATATTTTACATTCTATAAATATCGTTGCCTATTTCATATTATACTTTCATATTAAATTTATATGCTTTTATTTTGTATTTTACATAATACGTATTTATATATATATTTTTATATATCCCTATACATATAAAGTAATGAATTTTGGTTTTTTGTCATTGAAAGAGCATCCTCATTTCACTGCAAATGTAGTTAAAATTTCATAGAGGCATCTTAAGAGGATTCAACATGAAGTCTCAAGTTATAGAACTGTGGTTTTCTTCATTTTGCATCGTCCCCCATATGTCACCTGTGATACAGCTGAATTACATGTGATTTCTACTTTAATAGTTTTGTTGAAAATTACCAAAAGTTTTCAGAAATGTGTATAAAATGTGTATTTTAGAGTGTTTCTCAGAATGTAAGAGACAGCCTAACTACTATTCTATTTCTAACTCAAAATGCCTCTCATTGTCAAATATTGCTGGTTTAGTTTTCAATGATAAAACAGTCCTGGGGTAATTTATATAAATACAACCAGAATAATAGATTTTAGAACTGGAAGAAATCCTAGGGGTTTAGTCTAGCTTCTTAATTTGTCACATATAAAAATCAGGCCCAGAGATGTTAGGTATCATAATTAAAATCATACAAATTCTTTTTTTTTTTTTTTTTTTGAGACGGAGTCTCACTCTGTCACCCAGGCTGGAGTGCAGTGGCATGATCTCGGCTCACTGCAAGCTCCGCCTCCCGGGTTTACACCATTCTCCTGCCTCAGTCTCCCGAGTAGCTGGGACTACAGGCGCCTGCCACCTCGCCCGGCTAATTTTTTGTATTTTTAGTAGAGATGGGGTTTCACTGTGTTAGCCAGGATGGTCTTGATCTCCTGACCTCGTGATCCACCCGCCTCAGCCTCCCAAAGTGCTGGGATTACAGGCGTGAGCCACTGCGCCCAGCCCATACAAATTCTTAAACCACAAATTCTTAAAAACAAAAAAGAACTAAAAAGTTTTTAGAGGCTGAAAAAAATGTTTTAAAAAGAAACACAGGAGTCCATTTTACAGGTAAGAGTCATTTATAATGTTACATCAAAGATGGGTTTATTCCCTGCTAAAATATTTGTTTGCGCTCATCTCACTACAGCCATAACATTTCACCATGGTCAACCATAAAAAGCAGTTGAGGTATTGTGATTTGTCTAGTCATGTGGGATATAAGAAACAATTCATAAGAATGCCTATTGCTAATTTTAATCATGTCAGAAGAAGGAAAGTTTAACAACATTGTCCAGGGAGTGCGGCTTCCTCTGGCTCTGGTTTCTCTCTGAAAGTAGACATAATCCTGACTGGCATAAGAGAATGTTAATGATGCTTCAGTCTTGCTAGTAAAATTTTTTGACATTTGCTCTCAGAATAGCATGCATAAAAAGAGTATTATTAATATTTAGCTTTCCATAGTGCCATTATTATGCATTGCATCGTGAAATCAATCTAGAAGGAGACAAGGTCCCTCTCCAGTCTGCATGGAGCATGAGTTTGTCGATATTTTTAGATCAGGTACCCGCAGTATGCGGAAGTGAAGCTCTGGTTTTCTCATTGTAAGGGGGTTTTAGTTGGTTGCCGGGCATGCTGCCTCTTTGGCTCTGCTAAGCACAGTCTTCACGGATTTTATAATGAGGAGCCAGGTGGCATGAAGAACATTCATTATTAAGAATAATGAGAAAATGATATAATACAGGAAAATAAACTACAACATCCCCATTTTGACAAATGTATTTAACCTTTGCACTAATCAGCTGTTTCCTCCCTTAATCAGAATGTTATTGATTAGAGGTCATGCACTTTCAACGGGGGCAAAAACTGGTTCTTGAGGGGCACAAAATCTTAACCATAAAACAGTAAAAAATTCCTGGCCATAAATTCTCATAATAAAAACCAAACACCAAAAAATTGTCAACGCCTGAAAAAGATATTTTAACCAGAAGCATAGGAGCTAAATTTATATTTTAAAACTGTTTATAAGTCCAGAAGTAAACCCACCTATATATGATCAAATGATGTTCAACAAGGATATCAGGATCATTCAATGGGGAAAAGACTGTTTTTTCGACAGATGCAGTTGGGAAAACTGGATATCCACCTGTAAAGGAATGAAGCTGGACTCTTACCTTACATCATAAACCAAAGTTAACTCAAAATAGATCAAAGATCTAAGTACTAAGAGCTAAAAGTACAAAATTCTTTTTTTCTTTTTTTTTGAGACGGAATCTGTCTCTGTCGCCCAGGCTGGAGTGTAGTGGCGCGATCTCAGCTCACTGCAAGCTCCGCCTCCTGAGTTCACACCATTCTCCTGCCTCAGCCTCCCAAGTAACTGGGACTACAGGCGCCTGCCACCACGCCCAGCTAATTTTGTTTGTATTTTTAGTAGAGACGGGATTTCACCATGTTAGCCAGGATGATCTTAATCTCCTGACCTTGTGATCCGCCCACCTCAGCTTCCCAAAGCGCTGGGATTACAGGCGTGAGCCACCACACCCAGCCAAAAGTACAAAACTCTTAAAAACTTCATGGCACTAGATTTGGCAATAATCTCTTGGATATAAGAATAAAATCACGGGCAACAAAAGAAATTATAGATACACTGATCCAGATCAAAGTTAAAATCTTCTGTGCATCAAAGGACACAATCACCAGAGTGAAAAGGCAGCCCACAGAATAGGAGAAAATATTTGCAAATCATATATCTGATAAAGGATTAATAAAGAATCCTACAATCCAACAATAACAAAAACAACCCGATTAAAAAATGAGCAACAGACTTGAATAGACCTGTCTCAAAGAATATATACAAATGACCAGTAAGCACATAAAAAGATACTCAACATTACAGACCATTAGGGAAATGAAAATCAAAACCACAATGCAATCGCATCTCACACCTATTAGGATGGCTACCATCAAAACCAGAAAATAAGCATTATCGAGGATATGGAGAAACCGGAACCTTTGTGCACTTTTGGTAAGAATGTAAAAATGGTGCAAACCCAGGCATGGTGGCACATACCTGTAGTCCCAGCTACTGGAAGCCTGAAGTGTGAGGATCACTTCAGTCTAGTAGTTTGAGTCCAGCCCAGGAAACAGAGCGAGACCCCCATCTCTAAAATAAATAAATAAATAAATAAATAAATAAATAAATAAGGTGCAGTCACTACAGAAAATAGTATGGCAGTTTCTCAAAAAATTAAAAATATAATTATCATACGATTCATCAATTCCACACCTGGGTATATATTCCAAAACATTGAAAGCAGGGTCTTGAAGGTATTATTTGTACACTCATGTGCACAGCAGCATTATTTACAATAGCAAAAAGGTGGAAGCAACTCCAGTGTCCATGGGCCAATGAATGGATAAATAAACTATGGAGTATACATGCAATGTAATGCTATTCAGTCTTTAAAAGGAAGAAAATTCTGACACATGCTACAGCACAGATGAACCTTGAAGGCACTATGCTAGGTGAAATAAGCCAGTCCCAAAGAGACAACTACTATATAATTCCACTTATATGAGGTAACTCATCAAATTCATGGAAATAGAAAGTAGAATGATGGTTGGCAGGGATAGAGGGAAGGGAGAATGGGAAACTATTGTTTAATGGGTATACATTTTCAGTTTTGGGCTGGATACGGGGGCTCACGCCTGTAATCCCAACATTTTAGGAGGCCAAGATAGTAGGATTGCTTGAGTCCAGGAGTTTGAGACCAGCCTGGGCAACATAGTGAGACCCTGTCTCTACAAAAAATAAACAAAAATTAGCTGGGTATGGTGGCACGCTCCTGTAGTCCCAGATACTTGGGAGGCTAAAGTGAGAGGATCACTTGAGCCTGGGAGGTCGAAGCTGCAGTGAACTGAGATCATGCCACTGCACTCCAACTCGGGCGACAGAGCAAGACTGCGTCTCAAAAAAAGTTCGGTTTTGGAAGATGAAAAGAATTCTAGAGATGGATGGTGGGATGGTTGTACAACAATGTGGCTGTACTTAAATGCCACTAAACTGTACACTTAAAAATGACTTAGACTGTAAACTTTACATGACATGTATTTTTGCCATAATTTTTTTTTTAAAAAAGCTCTTTATAATCTTACATAAAAGATTAGCTTGTTGCCTGCTACAATATGTTTGCTCTCCAGTAACTGTAGCCATTATACCTTACTAAGGTGTCTAAAGCACAGATATTCTATTAGTCTGTTTTCATGCTGCTGATAAAGACATACCTGATACTGGGCAATTTACAAAAGAAAGAGGTTTATGGGCTCACAGTTCTACATGGCTGGGGAGACCTCACAATCATGGCAGAAGGTGAAAGGCATGTTCCACATGGCAGCAGACAAGAGAAGAGAACTTGTGCAGGGAAACTCGCCTTTATAAAACCATCAGATCTCACGAGACTTATTCACTATCACAAGAATAGCACGGCAAAGACCAGCCCCCATTATTTAATTACCTCCCACAGGGTCCCTCCCACAACATGGGGGAATTGTGGAGCTACAATTCAAGATGACATTTGAGTGGGAACACAGCCAAACCATATCAGATATTTATACAGTACATAAACAGATATACAGTACATCTATGATACTTAAAGTTCATGGCAGCAGGAGGAGCAATTAGGGAAAAACTGTCTAAAGAAGTCCCTGGGGAGGGAAGGGAAGGGAAGAAGAGAGATATACTTCCTTTCCTTGATGAATCTGCAGTCCGTACTCCAACTGAGTACACAAATGTCTAAAGGTGAGACTTGAAAGTCACATACTGCATAATCGATAGCAGGGTTTTAAAAAAGACATTTTTTGTTGGGCATGGTGGCTCACGCCTGTAATCCCAGCACTTTGGGAGCTGGGATTATTTGGAAGCAGCACTTCCACCTCAAAAAAAAAAAAAAAAAAAAGACATTTTTGATATCTGGGGTTGAATAATTTTGTGTTGTGGAAAGGGACTGTCCTGAGTATTCTAGAATATTCAGTGGCATTTCTGGTCTCTATCTGCCAGAGGCTAGTAGTAGCCCCCACCCGATTAGGACCACTCAGACTATCTCCAGATTTTTTTGTTTTTGTTTTTGTTTTTGAGACTAAGTCTCACTCTGTCACCCAGGCTGGAGTGCAATGGCATGATCTCGGCTCACTGCAACCTCTGCCTCTTGGGTTCAAGCGATTCTCCAGCCTCAGCCTCCAGAGTAGCAGGGACTATAGGCGTCTGCCACCACGCCCAACTAATTTTTGTATTTTTAGTAGAGATGGGGTTTCACCATATTGGCCAGGCTGCTCTCGAACTCCTGACCTTGTGATCCACCTGCCTTGGCCTCCCAAAGTGCTGGGATTACACACATGAGCCACCGTGCCCAGCGCTCTCCAGATATTTCAGAATGTTCCCTTGGGGGCCACTGCTCTCCAGTTAAAGTTAACCACAACTTGGCCAATGAATGAGTTTCAAGTAGAGGCTCATGTAGGTTGGTTAGCAGGCTTATGAACCTAGCTCAGGTGTCTCAGCTCTGGCAGGTGTTGGCAGGTGTTCGTCTTGGTTGTGACACCTGCATGGTTCCCTTATGTTGTTTAAATGATGACTTAAATGTGACAGAGGAATGCCATGCGTTTTTGACCCTGTTTGTGCAGCTTTGAAAAGGTACTGTTATTCTACTGTTAGCCAAAACATCTTATAATGACAATACAGTTTGAATTCTTAGGGAGGGGTGGAGGAGGGAAACATATAGTCGAGTTAAATTGGAAAGAAAAATGAATTCAAAATGCAGGCCCTGAGTTCTTACTTAGCTATGGCTAATGTGTTTCTATTTCAGAGATCATATTTAAATTACAAAATGGTTGTTATCAATCAGCATTATTGATGGAGCAAAGACTCGTACTTACCACTGTTTGGATAGCGGAGATGTGCACAACTCTGTTCACACTCTCAGGGGCTTAAGTTCTGTTTGGGACTTAAGATACACACATACGGACTGGGCTTGGTGGCTCAGGCCTGAAATCCCACACTTTGGGAGGTCGATTCGATGTGGGTGGATCGCTTGAGCTCAGGAGTTTGAGATCAGCCTGGGCAACATGGCGAAACCTTGTCTCTACAAAAAATACAAAAATTATGTGGGCACGGTGGTGTATGTTTGTAATCCTAGCTACTTGGGAGGCTGAGGTGGGAGAATGGCTTGTGCCTGGAAGGTTGAGGCTGCAGTGAGCCAAGATTGCACCACTGTACTCCAGCCTGGGCGACAGAGTGAGATCCTGTCCAAAAATAAAAAATAAAAAAAGAAGAAAAATTTAAAAAGATACACATACACAGCAATCACACCCCAAGGGGACACAGTATATGGACAATTGCTGATGGAGGTTATACTTGGATTCATAAAATGAGGAAAGAATGGATGTGGACTCTGCTCCTGTACTGGATTGAACACTGTCCTCCCAAAATCCATGTCCTCCTGGAGTCTCAGAATGTGAGCTTATTCAGAAATAGTGTCTTTGTGATGTTATTAGTTAAGATGAGAATAAGCTGTGGTCGCAGTGGCTCACGCCTATACTCCCAGCACTTTGGGATGCCAAGGTGGGCAGATCTCCTGAGCCCAGGAGTTTGAGACCAGCCTGGGCGACATGGCAAAACCCTGTCTCTATTGAAAAAAAAAAATAACATAAAAGATGAGGTCATACTGGACTAGGGTGGGCCTTAAATCTAATGACTAAATCTTTATTCTTATAAAGAAAGCCATGTGAAGACAGAGAGACACAGAGAGAAGATGGCCAGATGAAGACAGGGGCAAATTGGAATAATTTATCTACAAGCCACAGAATGTCAAGGCAACCACCAGAATCGAGGAGAGAGGCATGAAACAGATTGTCCCTCAGACTCTGCAGAAGGAACCAACCCCAAGACGCCTCCGAACCTGTAAGAGAACACATTTCTGTTGTTTTAAACCAGAGGTCCTCAACCTTTTGGGCAACAGGGACTGGTTTCATGGAAAAAAAATTTTTCCACCGAATGCTGGGGAGGGGTGAGGTGGCAGGGATGGAGGGATGGTTTTGGGATGATTCAAGCACATTACATTTATTGTGTATTTTATTTCTATTATTACATTACAATATATAATGAAATAATTATACAACTCACCATAATGTATTAGGCTGGTGCAAAAGTCATTGTGGTTTTTGCCATTAAAAAGATAGCAAAAACCGCAGTTACTTTTGCACCAACATAAAAGAATGTGTGGGAGCCCTGAGCTTGTTTTCCTGTAACTAGATGGTCCCATCTAGGGGTGATGGGAGACAGTGACAGATCATCAGGCATTAGATTCTCATAAGGAGCTCACAACCTAGATCCCTTGTATGCACAGTTCACAATAGGGTTCACGGTCCTATGAGAATCTAATGCTGCCACTGATCTGACAGGAGGCGGAGCTCAGGCGGTAATGCCAGCGATGGGGAGCGGCTTCATAAATACAGATGAAGCTTCCCTGACTCGCCCACTGCCCACATCCTGCTGTGTTGCCCAGTTTCTAACAGGGTATTGGTTTGTGGCCTGGGGGTTGAGGACCCCTGTTTCAAACCATTAAATTTGTTTTGTGGCACTTGGTTACAGCAGCCCTAGGAAACTAATGCAACTATGGGAAGATTTCATAAAAAAGCTGGCTTCTGAGGAAAGGCAAAATTTGGATGCAGGAGAGAAGGGGTGAGAAGAGAATCTTAGACAAAAAGCGGGGTGAAGAAAAATGAAGAGCATGACATTTCTAGAATGCAGATAGGGATGGTGAGAAGCACAGATCCAGTGTAAGAGATGGTTCGCCTTGGTGATGAGTGAGCACTGACTGAGTAGGTAGGACGGGTCATCTCATCTACAGATGCCCCTGTAAGGCAACACACCACAGCTTCGAATCTGGGGAAAGAAATCCAGGCTTAGGATTTTACTATCTCCGTGCAATCTGCTCATTTCTGGACCTGATTTATTTTCTATTCCTTCTCATGCTGCTTGCTATTTCCAGATGAAAAATATTTTCACTTTATGTCTTTGCTGTCAATGTTTATGTTTTATTCATGCTCTCAGGGTGGTGTATTAGTGAATTCATTCTGCCTTCAAGGAAGACTTAAACTTCCCTTTGTATTCTCTGGAACAAACTACATGGGCCTTTGAGCTTGTTACACTAAAAGTTTTGAAAGGAGTGACATCTGTTTGGGAAATTCTGAACTTTTCAACTGATTTATTAACATGTTTGGTTCTAAAAAATGTGATATCAGAAATGCAATAGAAAAACCTAGAAACAGTACTCTGGATTTTTTTTGCAGAATGAAGTTATCTCTAGAGTCACATATTTGAATTGGTCAGAAATTTTAGCATCATAGGCCAAGTGTGGTGGCTCATGCCTGTAATTCCAGCACTTCGGGAGGCCGAGGCAGGCAGATCACTTGAGCCCAGGAGTTTGAGACCAGCTTGGGCAACATGGCAAAAACTCATCTCTACTAAAAATTCAAAAATTAGCCGGGCATCGTGGCACGTGCCTGTGGTCCCAGCTACTCTGTAGGCAGGAGGACTGCTTGAGCCTACGAGGTCAAGGCTGCAGTGAGTTGTGATTGCACTACTGCACTCCTACACTCCAGCATGTGTGACAGAATGACAGAATGAGACTCTGTCTCAAAAAAGAGAAAAAAATAAATGTTAACATCTTCGAGTCAGTTTTCTTTTCTTTCTTTCTTTTTTTCTTTTTCTTTTTTTTGAGACGGAGTCTCACTCTGTCGCCCAGGCTGGAGTGCAGTGGCGTGATCTCAGCTCACTGCAAGCTCCACCTCCTGGGTTCATGCCATTCTCCTGCCTCAGCCTCCCGAGTAGCTGGGACTACAGGCGCTCGCCACCACGTCTGGCTAATTTTTTTGTATTTTTTAGTAGAGATGGGTTTTCACTGTATTAGCCAGGATGGTCTCTATCTCCTGACCTCATGATCCTCCTGCCTTGACCTCCCAAAGTGCTGAGATTACAGGCGTGAGCCACCGTGCCTGGCCTTTTTTTTTTTTTTTTTCTTAAGAGTAATACTGAAAAGGAAAAAGATGTGGGGAGCGAGCCATCACGGAGCACGCTGGGAGCACAGGAATGTGGTTCCCGCTTCACACTAGGGCTAGCATGCTTTTTAAGTCCTGTCTCCTCCACTGGATCCTAAGTTCTTGGGAGGACAGGGGGGCATCTTTGCCTCTAGTGCCTAAGAGCATCTTGATGACCGGAAGCAGAATGAACAGTGACTCATCATGGACTTTGACATCAGATAAGTCCTTGAATCCTGCCTCTCATACCGGCCAGCTATGTCTCTCAACAATCTGAGCTTCAGTTTCTTCATCTGCAAAATTAGCAGCTGTTGTCGCTGTCGAGAGGATGAAAAGACAACATAGTATAAAGTGCCGACTCAGACTCGGGGCTCAGTAAAGGTCACCCCCTTTCCCTTTCTCACATAACTACATTTCACCACTGCCAAGATCTGCCTATATGTTTGAGGCTGTGGGGTTTTTCTCACAGAAACTACACAGCCAAAAGTGCCTATGACGCGATAAGATGTATCTTTAGCCTCCAGAGTTGCTATGTCTGGACTTCATGCGTGAAGCATGCAAGCTTCAGATCTTTTGGTTGCTGGCGTGCTTGCTTGGCTGTCATTCCTTGCTCAGGTAAATGACGTGGCAGAGGGATGGCGGGTGGGGAGAGTGAGGTGATGTAACAGAGAAGAGACGCTGGATCTCATGGAACACGATTTGCAGTCACAAGAAAAGGGACTTTTTTTTTTTTTTTTGTTAAAGGTAAGCGTTATCTGAACAAAAGGTGAGTTCATTTGATTCAGCTGCACTAGATTCTCTTCCTCTGCCCATGTCTATGATCTTTTAATAGCTGTTCTTGCCTGACAGTCCAGGGACAGGATTTAGAATGGCGGTTTTATGCATCCAATGTTTTCTAATAATTCTGGCAATGAATTAAAAACATTGTAAAAAAAATTCTTCCCAGCCCCTACCCCGAGTATGTCAGTGGAGGAATGACTAGTTAGGCACATGTAGTAGCCTGGGTGTGTGTACCATTTCCTGGTCTAGCGCTCAGGCATGTGTGTCTGCATGTCTGTGTGCATGTATGCTCTGGGGGTGGGGAGGTTGCTTATTAGGGAGCTAAATGGTCTAGGTTCAAAACCTGGTTCTATTATTTTTTTTTCCATCTTAAATTGTCCTTCTCTTGCCTTGCAGAGCTAGTCCTATTCTTACGACGGCCTTCCTAAGCTGAAAGGGAGATGGCTGTGTGTCCTGCCAAACTACCTTATTAGCTTGTTTGTATTACTAATGAGGCAAGTCCTTTTTGAGACAAAGCCTCGCTCTGTCACCCAGGCTGGAGTGCAATGGCACAATCTCAGCTCACTGCAACCTCCACCTCCCGTGGTCCAGCAATTCTCCTGTCTCAGCCTCGTGAGTAACTGGGATTACAGGTGTGCACCACCACACCCGGCTAATTTTTTGTATTTTTAGTAGAGACAGGGTTTCACCATGTTGGCCAGGCTGGTCTCCAACTCCTGACCTCAAGTGATCCACCCACCTTGGCCTCCCAAAGTGCTGGGATTATAGGCATGAGCCACTGTGCCCAGCCAAGGCAGGTTCTTGAATCCTTCCTAGCTTCAGAATCCTCAACTGTAAATGAGGATAGTGCTTATCACACAGGTTGAGGATGAGTGAGAGAGTGCATGTTAAATACCTAGAACAGAGCCCAGCAGAGAATAAGTATTGTTATCATTTGGGGAATTTGAAGTCCACTTACATTCTCATTGGCAATGTATTATAAACTCTTAGATCTCAGCTGTAAGATCTGTAATCGTTTTGGAGGCTGTGCTACAGGTATTCCAGCTGCTATGCAGGGCAGGAGTGCTGTGGTTTCTATTATAACAATGTGAATAATATGCGGTCATTTACATCACAAGCTGTGGTCTACAACATATTTGCTGTAATACCTCCACATTGAGAGGGCCATGGAGAAGACTTTTTCCCAGTTAAAAATATCTATTTAGCACTTATCGTGTGCCAGACACCCTTATGGGTAGTGGGATGCTGTCTTCCATCACGTCTTCCATCACGGTACTGCCGCGGCAAGGTACAAAACCGGTCAGAACTGGTATCAGGTGTACGGGGGTAGAGTGGAGTTTCATTCATGTTGTCAATTTGGACAAAGAGTATATTTTTATACTTCCATCCCCATACAGAAACGGCCTGCAATACATTTCACCTTTTCAAAGGGGCAAAAGATTGATATTTAACATATCACATGGATAGTAAGTGCTCATTAAATTGTATTCTTGATAGCTCTCATCTTTTTTGGATTACATAAATTATACATAATTATTTACCCTGAGAAATAGCACAGGCGCTTGAAAAACAGACATATGTTCAAGAAATACACAGACAAAAACCACACAATGGCTGATTAAGGGTGGGGGGATCTCAGAAACGCTGAGGAGACACTCAGTGTGGTAGGCTAAACAATACATTTCACCTTTTCAAAGAGGCAAAAGAGTGATATTTAACATATCACATGGATAATAAGTGCTCATTAAACTACTGTATTCTTGATGGCTCTGATCTTTTTTGGATTAAACAAATTATTTACCCTGAGAAATAGCACAGGTTGACAAATAGACATATGTTCAAGAAATACACAGATAAAAAACACACAACTGCAGATTAACAGTGGGGTGACCTCAGAAACGCTGAGGAGACATCCAGTGTGGTAGGCTAAATAATGACCCCATAGCTAAGTCCACATCCCTAACGTCCAGAATCTGCAAATGCTACTTCATGTGTAGTCTTGCAGATGTGATTAAGTGAAGGATCTTGAGATGGCCAGGTTATCCGGTGGGTCCTAAATGCAATCACATGTATCATTGTAAGAGGGAGGCAGAGGGAATTTGACCACATACAGAGAAGATGATATGAAGATGCAGACGGAGATTTGAAGATACTGGCTTTGAAGATAGAGTGATGCAGTCACAAGCCAAGGCATGCTGGCAGCCACCAGAAGCTGGAAAAGGGAAGGAGCAATTCTCTGCTAGAGACTCCAGAGAGAGCCTGGCCCTGCTGCCGCCTTAATTTTGGCCTAGTGATACTGATTTTGGACTACTAGCCTCTAGAGTTGTGAGAGAATAAACTTTTGTTGTTTTAAGCTGTCAGGTTTGGGATAATTTGTTACAGCAGCCACAAGAAACTAACATAGCCAGTCACTTTGGATTAACGAATTAATGACCGGAAAGACAATGGCTACTCTCTTAACCAACCATCTAGTATACATTCTGGTTCACCATGCCACTTTGGATTTAACATCCTTTATTTTCCTTTTGCCTTCTATTGAGTGCCAGGTAGCCCATAGCTTTTCTCTTAAAATGTTGATTTCTATGTCAGTGTTTTGATGGTGGATGGAACAGTGGCGTCTCCCTATTTTCTTCATAGATACCCCAGATAATTTTGATGCATGGATCCAGTTGGAAGGTATTAATCTAGGTAAGGGGTGCAGAAGTCTGATGACTTTGCTCCACAACAAAGAATACTACTTTGATGATATGCATGTGGTTATCTCCCAGATCTAGGATCTCTTTTCCTTGAATAGCGGAGGAAATAAGCAAAACCTTGAGCTTTGATCTCCTTTTTTTCCTTATTTTCTTATGCTCTGTCACTTCTCAAGGCCTTAATAAAATTTACTCTGACGAGGTGATCTTCATTTGTTTACTATAACTGACTAGATCATCAGCGATAGCTTCATTCTTTTACAATAAGATAACATTATATATGTTGATACAACACGTTTTCTTCTTCTTCTTTTTTTTTTGAGACAGAGTCTGTCTCTGTGGCCCAGGTTGGAGTGCAGTGGCCCTATCTGGGCTCACTGCAAGCTCCGCCTCCCGGGTTCATGCCATTCTCCTGCCTCACCTTCCCGTGTAGCTGGGACTACAGGCGCCCACCACCTCGCCTGGCTAATTTTTTGTATTTTTAGTAGAGACGGGGTTTCACCGTGTTAGCCAGGCTGGTCTCGAACTCCTGACCTCGTGATCCACCCGCCTCGGCCTCCCAAAGTGTTGGGATTATAGGTGTGAGCCACCGCGCCTGGCCAACACATTTTCTTAAGATTAAACCCATTACATAAATGATCGTTCATAATTTTTGGAAGCACATCTGCCTTTAATATCCTGTCTTTGGATTGGGTGCTTTCTGCAGAGGGCCAAAGTTGCCATCACATTCGTTTTCTTCCTGACTTCATTCTCAGAGGATTACTTTATCTTGAAGTGCTCAAGGCTCCAGGCACCATCTATAACGACAACTCCCAACTTTCCAGCTCATCTCCAGGCTGTGCTTCTCCCTGACTCAACTCATTTTCAACCACGTGCTAGGCCTCCATCCTTGGATGTCGAAGAGCCATCTCCAGTTCCACCCAGTTCATCTTCATCAGAGCATCTATGAGTAGTCGTCTCTGCAGTCCATTTGTTTGCCTGCTTGGGAACAGTAAACTCCTTAAGGGCAGGGCTACTACCACGCTGTCAGAGGCGCTGCACTGGAACAGCGCGGGCACAGGGAAGCGTCGGTCACTCCTCCTGGGTACCAGGGCAGCAAATAAACCCAGCAGCTGCGTCTGCCTGCCTGGAGTTGAACATTTTGGGCGAGGGTGTACTGGTCCTTCTGACACCAGCGAAGCATAAGGTCTACGTTTATGTACTTGTCAGATACTTAATGCCCTTCAATGACAGACGTGCCCCCCCAACACCTCCTCCAGTGTTTTTGATTCTTTGAGAACCTTTGAACCACGCAGGATCCTAGCCCTAGGGTGCGGTCGGATCTGCCGCGACGCCAGCCGCCGGGGATCCTTCCCGAGGCGCCGCCATGGGATCCGCGGTGACCTACGAGGGGCGGCGGCCGGCTGGTGGCCGTTGGGCGAAGGCGCAGGGTCAAGGGCGGGGCTCCGGGGGTCGTGGCGAGGCCGGGGGTCCCGGAGCCCCGCAGCCCCGCAGCCCCGCAGGCCACTGCCGCGCCGCCCGACGTCACTTCCGACTGGAGCCAAGATGGCGGCGGCACTGCCGCGGGCGCCGGGGCCGGCGGAACAGCAGTGGCGGCGGCGGCGGCCCTCGGCGCTCTGAGGCGCGGGCGCGGCGGGCGCGGGTAAGGAGCGGCGCGGGTGGGCGGCCTCTGAGCTGGCGCCGGGATGCTGGTCCCTCCCCGCGAGGAGCGCGGCGGCGACGGCGGCGGCGATACGCTGGGGACCCGGCGCCGTAGGGATGTCCGGGCCGGCGGACGCGCCCCCTCAGAGGTCCCGGGCGCGCCGGGGACCCCGGGACGAGGCGCGGGCCTCCGGGTCGGTGGTCCCGCGGGTGGGTGGCGGCGCAGGGCCACTCCCTGTCGGCCGTGGGGTCCCCGCGGCGAAGTTCGGGATTCGCTTTGTCGCTGTGAAGAGCCGCGCGCCCCGCGGGGGACGCGTGCGGGCTGCAGAGACTGGCCGGGTGCGGACGGCGGCGGGGCCACCTGGGACCCCACGTGGGGCCGGGCGCCGTCCCAATTGTCAGGACGCTGTGCTTTTCTCTTTTGTGTTCCTACTGAGTGTGTCTTGCACATTTGCACTCCTAATTTGTTTTTTGTCTTGCGTCTTTGTGTTTCCCAAATAGTTTTTGTGTGGTTTTAACCTGGAGATTGTCTCCCTCAGTGTTCCCACAGACCCACGGGTGTGTGTGTGTGCGCGTGTGTGTGTTACAGACTTGCAACTCTATGTTACTAATTTTGCTAATAAAGCTATCAATGAACCTCTTTTGATGGTGGCAAGTGAGACATGAAGTAAACCTAACAGGTCAGTGTTATTCCTCAGACCTTCGTGGTTCCTTCGATCCACGCGTGAGCCACCGACCCTCCAGTCTTGTAGCCTTGTGTCGGGCTGTGAGCTGCGGCAACGACCCCACAGTTAACCGGGAAGTCCTGATTTCCTGAACTACGCAGCTGAAATTTCCCCTAATAGAAATTTCGTGTTGGCCCCTCACTTTTCTTTCAGTGTTGTATTGAGATTTTGGGTGTGTTTGAGACGTGGAACGTCTTTTGCTGAATCCCAGTAGGTCCTTAGATCCCTTTAACCAGACACCAGAACAATCATTTTTACCCCAGAAGTCGACTAAAATATTTCTTTAAGTTTTTGTTTACTCCAGGTTTATTAAAAGTGACCGAAACTTTTAACAACAAATGGAATCCTTCAATGATTTCTTTTACAATGGTACAGACTTCGCCTCGGTTTGATCGGTTGTGTCCAAGTATCAGAAAAATGTAGGCCTTTTAAAAAAAAAAACATGATAGGAAATTTACATATATTAAGAAGGAGGAACTGAGACATATAGTCATACGTTCTTTTTTAGTAGGGTTCTGTGTTTTTGAGATGGTCCAAGCTGCCCCATCACTCTAGAGGCTTCCGGACTAACACTTATTGGCCAAATTTTTACATGTAGAATCTTAGTTTAGCCTTGAGATGACCTTTAAAGGTCATTTTTATTAAACCTTCTCATTTCGAGCTATGGAAACAAATCAAAATTCATAGTGGAACTAAAACTCATTTACATTTTCTGTGATTCCAGGGCTCTAAAAAGAGCTCAACACATCTGTTTTGGTTTGATTGAAATAAGTCAATACATTTTAAGTGCTTAGAAAAGTGCCAGAACATGATAATACTGCTCAGTAAATGCTTTTGTTGATTCTGAAGGTGGTTTCTTTAATTGAAAGGTTGGTATGCTCAGGTTTGTTTTTTCCTTATTTTGTGGACAGGGCCTGAAACAGTACAGTTTAAATCTGTAAGAATGTATTAGTTTTGTAAGCACAAAACATAACAAAAGATTCTCACTGTAGAAAATTGGAAAGTAGAGAAAAGCACAAAGAAGAAAGAGAAATTGGGCATAGTCTTCCCCCCTTCAGATAACCATTGTTAACATTTGGCAGATCTTCCTGTCTCTCTTGGTGTGGATATACGTATTTCTTTCCTTATTTTACAATTCATTCACGTATATATATTTACATTTTATACAGGATCGATAATATAGTGTATATATTGTTTGTAACCCGTCTTGCCTTATGATATGGTGAGCATGTATCCATGCCACTAACTAGTCAATATTATGTTTAATGGCTATTTAATAGTGGATGGGCTGTAAGTTATCAATCAAGTCCATATTGATCTGTAAGGTTTCCCAAGCCTGAGTTTTCTTTTCAGTAAGATTTGTTTGAAAGTTTTTTTTTTCAAATTGTGAGTTTTAAAGTTCTGTAATCTTTTGAGATTACAGTGAAAAATGTAAATTCTGCTTTTTAGCATCTAAATACGCATTTTTCTTGCTGGTGCATTCATAAGAAGTAACAATTTCAGCTTCCTTTCTTCCCTTCTCAGCTGTGGCTGTGCAGTTATGTATATATATCTGCACACATTCTTTTGATGATTATTTTACGTTAGATGTTTATTTATTCATGGGACTGTTTCTTTAAGCAGGCTGTCTCTTTTCAAGTTCCAAATCTGATTTACAAACCCTTTTTAAGTCCTGTTAAATCACAGACTTTCCAGGATGGAAAGCACCTTAGGTTATTTACTATTTTCGTGTCTTCTGAGTAGCTTTTCATGTTACTTTTAATACCCATACAGAAAAGAAACCAAAACAGTGGACTTCTACTGGAAAACTCCATAATGGGGATTGGAAGAGGAGTAGGTTGATGGTTGGGGGAAAATCGTCAAACTTGCATGACGATGGGTAGCTAAGGGAGTTTCCAGATGATGAGGGACATCACCTGACCATCCTTACCACAGATAACTGCCGCCCTGTGTCTAGGGCTTCATGGTTTGTGCGCTGATCATCAGCTATGCTGTCACCTATGGTGACAACATTTGGTTAGAGGCCTGGGGTGGTAGTCCATCTCTCTATTTTTGAAGCTACAAGTTTCTAGTTAGAGCTGTAAAAACCACCATCATGGAGTGTCTGAAAGCTGTGGACTCCATTACTGAAAACAATACTTAGCCTCCATTAAAGCAGGGTTTCTCAACTTCTGCACGTACTGACATCTGGGTTGGATGATTCTCTGTTGTGGAGGACTGTCCTGTACATTGTAGGATGTTTAGCAGCATCCCTGTCCTCTTATCAAGGAGATGCCAGTAGCACCTCCTTCCAGTGTGACAGCCAATAAAATCTCCAGACATTTCCAAATACCATTTGAACCACTGCAGTGAAGGAAGGCTCATCTAACTGTATGGTTGAATTATTGAAACAGATTATTGAATCTCTTTAAGAACTGTAAGGATAGACTAGATGGTTTACACCTTGAAGCCAAGAAATGGACTTCCAGGTCTGTCCACGTTCCTTTCCACCTTTGGTTTTTTGACTTCATTAAATGGTCAGTTTCAGCACTTTCGCTTCGGCGTCAGTTTTGTGGCATAAGGTAAAGCAATGTGAGGTGTCCTGGAGATCATGAAGGAGTTTTTATGACATGGAATCAGCAGTCTTAGTATACAGATTCAATTATGAATTTGAATAAATTTGCATAGAGTTGATGCGTGGTAAATAATTTAAGCATGTAGACCATTATGCTGAACAGCGCAGAAACAGTTGTCTTCTAGAAAAACAACTTGGTCCAGCAACCCCTTGAAGCTTGGTAGAGGTTATGCTGTAGTTTTTCCGAAACCTGTTTTTTTTAAAACAACCAATTTGAGGTTATGCACAGAAATGGTGAATTTGCCCTGAGGCAGTAAGGCTTACTTTTGAAGTGCTTACCTAACTTTAACTTAATATTTTATAATTTAAAGATAGTTCATTGATCTTTGTGGAAAACATGTAGCATTAGTGCAGCTTTCCTCTAGGGGGAAAAGTATAAGTTGCCAAATCCTTATTTGTAATCTTTTAAGTATAGATAGTATTGATTGAAGTTTTATTGTGGCATACGTCATCTTTAATCAGAATGTATTGATAAATAAAACATATGAAAAGAGATGTGCTTTTGGAGCCACATTTGGTAGGGGTGGTTTTCTGAATTACAGAACATCTGTATAATTTCACTGGAATGAATGTATGTGTCGTTTAAATATTCTTTCTTAAAGAGAATGCCTTTCATTCCCCACCCCCACCTTCCTGAGGCATGAATTAGAATTATTGTATGTAGTAAATCTGGCTCATTTGGAATGAAATATACTTACAATATTTTTCTTAGTACTGTGTAGTATTTATTCTTAGAGTCTTGATTCATGTCATGCCTATACTGTGTTTTCATTTATTAGTCCTTTGGAACATGCAATAAAGGAGATTTTACTGAATAGTTATTATTTTCCAGCCATTTTGGTGAAAAGAATATTTTGTAGCTCTTGCAATAAATCATACTCTGGGTTTTGCTTTGAAAGAGCTGAATTACTTCTTGGAACAGCTTGTCTGAAATATGTAAAGCTAAGTGCAACTGTTAGTTTGATTATAGGGGGCAGTCTGTCTGGAAATTGGTAAAACCCACACATTTTATATGTGCTTATGTGTAGTTCTGAGACCTATGTTAAACTCTAGTGGGATAATTCTGTGGCACTTTCAAATAATTTAAATGATGCCATCAAAATTTGAATTGTAAGATTCACTAAACCCTAGTGTACTTCACTATGAATCCTGTACATTGCCCAAGACCTTGTTAAGAGAATATAAATTAAATATAATCTGGAGTATCAGTGTAAAAGTGACATTCTAAATGTTCCTCATGCTGTGAGACTTATTTTTTAGGGACTTTGCTATAATTCTGAAAGACTTAGTTTTATAGTACATCTGAAAGTAGGAGTTTTCAAAAGGATGGCTCTTGGGATAAATTTAGATTCTTAATTGTGAAGCTCTGTTACCACTTGTTAGAAGGCAGGTCAGCTCACCTGCTTGGGGAGATAAATATATGAATGCAACTCTCGAGTAATTTAATGGAGCCCTACCTCAGTGTACAGAATGACAGTATCACAGATCAAGCATGGAGTACAAGTGATTTTCGGCTGTGGAGGGGGTAGGTGGGTCACTTGTCCCCTGTTATCTCTTCCTATTTGTAAGGTGAAGACTGTGATTACCTTTCTTTTTCATCGGAATGTTTTGAGATGAATAAAGAATAGGCAGGCAATTTGAGATACTTCAGGTTTTTCATGAACATTAGTAACATTTTTTCTTAGATATTTCTCCTAATACAATGAGTGTTGTGAAATAACATGGCAGTTATTGTTGAGAGAAAAACCTTCCCAGTTATCTATTGGGTCCTTAGGCGTTTTGACCTTCCCTCCCACTCTTACAGAACTTGGTGGAAGGGGCCACTATTTTTTCTAGCTCCTTCCGTGCCTTTCACAAAGCCACATCCTTCACCGTCTGCCCTTCTCTGTGGATATTTTTCCGCTTGGCAATTTCCTTTCCTGAGGCACCCTCTTAGGACTTCTGAATCTCCATCCCGATGTTGATGGCCTGTTTGTGCTTCGACCTGTTGTTCCACTTGAGACTGATGTACACTTCCTGGGAAGGTTGGGCATCTCCTTAGAGTCAGTAAAATGGAGCTCACTGACCAGGTGCGGTGGCTCATGCCTGTAATCCCAGCACTTTGGGAGGCCGAGGCTGGTGGATCACGAGGTCAGGAGTTCAAGACCAGCCTGGCCAACATGGTGAAACCCCATCTCTACTGAAAACACAAAAATTAGCTGGGTGTGGTGGTGGACACCTGTAATCCAGCGACTCAGGAGGCTGAGGCAGGAGAATTGCTTGAACCTGGGAGGCGGAGGTTGCAGTGAGCCGAGATTGCGCCATTGCACTCCAGCCTGGGAGACAAAGTGAGACTCCATCTCAAAAAAAAAAAAAAAAAAAGAAATGGAGCTCACCACCTTTCACTTAAATATTGTTCCTACTCCTGACTGCTCTATCTTTAAAATATATTCAAACCACCATTCCTGCAGTCACTCACATTCCAATTTTGGGATTCATCTTTGCCATTTCTTTTTTACCTCCTGTTCAGTTAGCTAACATTCTGCCCATTCCTTCCCTCTGCAGTGTCAATCATATTTTTTGTTTCAGCTCTTGACTGCAGTTCAAACCCTAATTGCCTGTTCTCTTGGATTCTGAACCGACTTGCCTGGCCCCAGTCTTTCTGGCTGCCCTCTCTTCAGCTACTTCCTCATTCTTTTCTGTCAACTTTATCTTCCTGAAATATTCAGTTTTGTCTTGTCGATGGTGCCTTCTAGTCCAGAACTCCTCTTTGCCCATCCCAGGTGCCAAAGCTGCCTTCCTGATGGGCTGCCATGAAACCAGGCTCCTCTTACAGGTGATCATAGGCTCTGCTTCTCAGTCATTCCTCTTCCATCTTTCTCCGCAGACCTTTTGGAATAGGGTGTGGAATAGGATAGTAACCCCTCACACGGTATCTGGGAACTCTACCACAAGGTCAAGTTTCGATTTAGCGTGGAACTCAGAGCCCTCTAGAACCGCCCATCTCTTCTGTCCTTGCTCTGCACTGATGCCCACTTGAGTTGCACTGTTTTGCGGACTAAAGCAGACAAACATAAAAAGACGGTCTTTCATCTTTTTTTTTTTTTAATCATAAATGGTTAGGCATTTATTTATCTTCACCTTGAAACAAGAACTACTAACGATTTATTTTGAGGAAATATACTTTTTTCCCCCCAAAAAAAGCTCATGTGTGTAGTTTTAAGGACCTCTTAAACTGTAGAACAGTGCACACACTTTGCTGTGCAAACAGCAGGCATTGCCATTATTTTTAAGTACTCTAGAGAAGTAGTAACATATTTAGAGAACAAACCCCAAATCTCAAATTATTTAAAATAAAAGAGTCACTTTCTACCAAAAAGAAGAAAAAAAAGAAAAAAAAAACACAACTTAGTAAAATCTTGGGGGAAGACCTATAGAATCTTGTAGTAATATGAGTGTGCCTGACACTGTAGCAAAAGAGTTTAAGTTGTCATTGTATCTGTTATGATTTCCGATTTTGCTTTAGGTTGTTCACCTGTGGATTCAGGAAGCCTCCCCATCATTTATGTGCAGGTTGTATGGAAGATGAAGAGAGTTCCGAGCAGCTCCTTGTAAGATGTCTGTATTGCTTAGAGAGTCTTCATGTGAGAAATGAAGACCTGGGTGCAAGGACCACTACCCTGTCCGTGCTGCTATAGCGTTCTTTCGCTTTTCAGGAAATTCACAAGTATTTTGCAGGATTCCTAGACATCTCTTGATTTTAAAAGTAACATCTGCATTGGCAACTCCAGTGGAAAAACGGTAACTCACAGGGGTCAACTGAGGATTCATTTTGTTTTGGGAGTTGTGAAATGAGCTATCATATGGCATCTTGCTTTAGAAATTTTGTCTGAGTTAGAAGCTTGGCATTTGAACGTTAGTAAAGAATTGATTTAATTTTCCTTTTATAAGTTAAAGTTTTTATACATCTAATGTAGGGAAAATGTCAGAAAAGAATCTTTCATGGAAGCTTCTGTTACTTTAATACTGTTTTGCAGGAGGTAATAATGGCCTTGAATCTGCAGCATAGTTCTCATCAGAGAGCAAGGACTTACTGGAAAACTTGTATTCTGACCTGCCCCCAGATTTTTACATTTGTGTTTCTTGGCAATTAGTCTTGAAAATAAGGAAAGGAAATTAACATTTTAATTCAAGAGTGCTTTGATTGGATGGAGTTACTTCATGCAGGAAAATTGACAATAATTCTTTTTTTTTTTTTTTTTTGTACCATTGGAGGGGAGGAATATCCTATAGTGAGAGCTAAGATAATATGTTTTAATTTCTTTAGAGAAACTGGGTATTTTTAATAAGGGGGTTATAGGGAATTATTGTAGGAACCCTAAACAAAGCTTGAGATTTGTGATGTAATAAATTACATGTTCAGTGGAATATGACTTAGGTGTATAAATTTAATCAAAAGTATGAGGGAGAGCATATATTAATAGCTGTCAATAACAGCAATCAATAATAAAGAATAAATAATCAGCAACTGCCATACGTTTGCTTCCGAGCTGGCTCATTATTAATGGATGCTTGGAGCAGTAGCTTTTGAAAATTTCCCCTTTAATCTTTTTTTTTTTTCCCCCAAGTAAAGGAAGAGATATTCTGACAGGGAAAAAACCCTGGAATGCCACAATCTAAATGTGGATTTATAGTCCTTTCCTAGCATATCAGCAGGTCCCTTATTTGACATTTTGATATGGTGTTATTAAATTGCTTGGGGCCCATTGGACCCAGAGGGCTGTTGACCTCAGAGCTCTATAAACTTAGATATTTCAAACAAAAGCTTGAATCAGCCTCATTTTCTCATTGGAGCTCTGCGGCTCTAAAGCCACTGAGAACAGCAGACCCTTGCTTTTTTCTGATCTGTTCCATGGAATCTGTGTTATTAGTATCAGATCGTCCCACCAGGAGTAAAGCCGCTACACTCCGCTTGGCTATTTAGGTTTCTCTGCTCTATGCATTCGGGGAATCGGGGCCTGCGATAGTTGTCTGCATTTTCTGGGCCTCACTGAGGAAACTGATCAATGAAATGGGAGAAATGACTGGTTTATTTGTGAACATTCTATTCTTGTATCTCTTCTTATATATTTGTAGGTAGGGAAATTGCTGTATGTGGTATACTCTGTGTTAACCATTGTCTTTTGGTCTTGGGAGAAATCCTTCCCGGGGTGAGAGGCATGAGTGGTTTCAAGCAGAAAGAATTCATTGCCTCTGGTTCAGCAGCTTGCCACACCTTTCCTGTCTGCGCAGTCTCTCTCTCTCCACACACATGGAATCTCCTCATTCTTAAAAAGTATCAGATTTGATTTTTCACTTTATTTAATTTGGTAATATAGTCTGCATTTTAATACCAAGGTTGGGGCTATATTTTTTAGTATGAAGCTAGATGATTACTCTTGTGAAATTGTATTGTTTTAGAAAAGGAAAACTGATGAATTTTCATTTACCAAATTCCTGGGCAGATTCAATATCTGTGCTTTTGTTTAATCTAACAAGTGGGTGCTACGTGTTTTCATATTGATATCTGAAGTTTACAGATTCTAGTTGTGGAGATTTTCTGAAGAAAGAAAAGTTCAAAGATTGTAATTTAGGAGTTATACGTGGTAGTTTTCTATGACAGTGAATAATAGCATTTTGAAATCAGTAAAAACTGTTTTTGAGAAGGCGTATTTCAGACATTTTTATTATTTTTCTAGAAGTTTCAGGATTGCAAGAATCTTTTGGTCAGAGTAAGTTAAGGTCAGTGTTAGACGACACTACAAATCTAGTCTGCTAAAAGCTGAATCATCTCTGTATTTGCTACAGTATTTATTTGCCTTGAGATCTTCTTTATGTGGTGATTAGCTTTAGAATTTTTTTTTTACGTTGGCCATGAACTTTCTAAGACTCCTTTCCCAAAATGGCAACTTTTTTTCTTGTGTCTAGTCCATGTTTTCATTCTGGTCTTTTAAATTCGATAAAAACATATTCTCTTACTTATTTCTGTTTTACTCTTTATCCATAAACTTCCTGAATCATAAAAGTTAGTTTTTTTCTGATTCTTGATGTCACAATGTAGAATTTTTTGTAACTTAAAATAATTGTAAAATAATATCAGTGACTTCTATGTGACTATTGCAAAGTTAATTATTTTCCAGATACTCTTCCCTCCCTGCCAGAGATCTAAAGTGATCCTAAAGAAAATTGTAAAAAATTATATCAGTGATTTAAAGGTGAATGTACAAATCAAATATGTATTTTCCCAATTCTGTCCCTTCCCCCACAGACTTAAACTAATTTAAAAAAAAATCTGTTGCTCCTACTTTGCCTTTCATATAGATTTGTAGATTTTTAGAAGTCCGTAAAGGGCAGATATGAAGACAGTTTAAGTGTAACATGTATTATATTAATGCTAGTTTGTGTCTTTGTTTAGATAAACCTGCTTTATTTCAGAGGATTGGTAATAGAGAGTGCTGGGGCTGCAGGGCTGGTATGACCCAGGGAAAGGGCTGTGCCACATGTGTCTAGATTTTCTGGTCTCTGGACTTCCGTGTCAGAAGACAGCAGCTTAACAGTTGTCGAGGTTGTGTTGACATTTTATGGGACTAGGATCTTAAAAATGACTCATATTATTTTATTGTTGTTATATTGATACTGATCATTAATCATCAAATCATCTTTATGCTATTAATAAATGTTTCTAAGACTGATTTGTCTAGAACTCAAAAGCGATATCTTGAAAAGTTAAGTGCATCTACTCATATTAAAGTCTTAGCTATGTAAAATAGAGATCAAACTCTTATTTTCTAAGAGTGTATGCTCTTATAGGACTGATAAATATTAAGGTGGGATAGAAGGGATATGTTAGACTTATTCAAGGGGTGCTGTAGAAATATTCAAGAAGGTTCGATCAGGTGTGGAAATCCAGAAAAGAAACTAAGGCATAAGCCAAGGTTGGAGAAGTCCTAGGGATTTAAAGATTTTCAGTATCTGCCGTTAGCAAAGCAGAGGCACTTAATTGTTTAGCGCTTTAAAAAAGAGCGTTTGGCGGAATTGTTAAGGTTTCAGTGATACGCTTGGAAAGATTTCTCTCTGCCTCTGCACTGCTGGATTGATCATTCACGTTCTCACATTTGATAAAACCTTGGCCTGGAGACACCATGTGTTAGTTACATGGGCGTGTAAAGACAGGACTGTTGAAGTCAACACTGAATATGAAAGTTATGTGGGATTGCCATGGCACTTCCATAGGGGTTTTGAGCAGTGCTGGAGAAATCTTAAGGAAGTTATTCCAAACATTTTTAGATGCTGTAGTTGCCTTAAAATACATTATTATCCTGTTGCAGCTCATCACATGGTTACCACATTCAGAAGTTCTCAGTTGGAAGGGTATTTGAGAATGTGTGTAGGTATTTTCGATTGTCAGGATTATTGGAGGCACTGCTAGTGTTGATTGCTCAGAGCAATGTTAAATGCCCATAAGGAAAGGGACTGTCTTGCTCAAGGAGTTGGCCAGTCCAAAATGCAGGGTTCTTCTGTTGAGAGACTCTGCCCAGGTCTTACTTCTTTGTCTTTAATACTTACCCTTGTTTCTGATATAGTTGAATAAAGAATTAAGTTTTTAAAATAACATTTGAGAATTCACTGTCAGATTTACAGTGTTTTTGTTGTTGTACAGTATTTTATGTATATAGATTGACAATTTTGTGAGTCCAAGAGGCAGAGAGGAAAAAATGAGGGTCTGGTTTTTAGCAGTTAGCTATTGGAAGTAATAGGGAGGAGGCTCTCCCCACACAGTATATAGTGAATCTTTAAGAAAAAGATGTTATGATTTTTCTTTTCTCTGAAAGAAATAATAAGTGCATTCTCATTTGGACAGAGAGGAAACAGGTAGTGTAGAAAGAAAAGATTATTAATTATGTAACAATCTGAATTATATTCTAACCTTTTTTTAATTAAGAAAAGATGATAGCCTGGGCAGGCTGGCTGCTCACGCCTGTAATCCCAGTACTTTGGGAAACCTAGGCGGGCGGATCATGAGGTCAGGAGATCGAGACCATCCTGGCTAACAAGGTGAAACCCTGTCTCTACTAAAAATACAAAAAGAAATTAGCCGGGCGTAGTGGCGGGTACCTGTAGTCCCAGCTACTCAGGAGGCTGAGACAGGAGAATGGCATGAACCCGGGAGGCGGAGCTTGCAGTGAGCTGAGATTGCGCCACTGCACTCCAGCCTGGGTGACAGAGCAAGACTCTGTTTCAACAAAAAAAAAAAGAAAAGAAAAGAAAAGAAAAGAAAAAGATGATAGCCTGGGCAACAAGGTGAGACTCCGTCTTTGCCAAAAAAAATTAAAAAAAAAAAAAAAATTAGCCGGGCATGGTGGTGCAAGCCTGTTGTCTTAGTTACTTAGGAGGCTGAGGTGGGAGGATCATTTGAGCCCAGGAGTTCGAGGCTGCACTGAGCTGTGATTGTGTCACTGCATTCCAACCTGGGTGACAGAGTACTACCCCGTCTCCAGAAAAAAAGAAAAACATGAGATTCATTGAGATAATAAGGAATACAATGTTTTAAGTACTATTTTAGTTATTCAGTATCAGATGTTAGGATATCTCAGCTGTCTGAATTGTGCCTATGAGCCAGCAATGACAAAAGGTGAGGAAAAGAAAAGAAGTGTTAAAGAGGGAAAACATGAAAAGCAGATGGTAAGAAGAAGGCAGCGTCTCAAAACAGCAGCTCCATCCTCCCATGCCCTCAGGACAAAAACCTCAGTGCCATCCCTGACTTCCTTTCTTTCTTTCATGCCTAAGATCTAAAACTGCAGTACATCTTGGGTACTCAAGACCATCATGGTCAACATGGTGAAACTCTGTCTCTACTAAGAATACAAAAATATTGACTGGGCATGGTGGCGCACACCTGTAGTACTAGCTACTTGGGAGGCTGAGGCAGGAGAATTGCTTGAACCCGGGAGGCGGAGCTTGCAGTGAACCGAGATCACACCACTGCACTCTAGCCTGGTGACAGAACGAGACTCCATCTCAAAAAAATAAATAAAATAAAAATTCTATCCATCCCTCCCTCCGTCCGTCCATCCAGGATCCAGTTACTTCTCACATCTCTTCTACTGCCTGAGCCATGCCCCCATCGTCTCTTGGTTAGATTGGGCATCAGCTTCCCACATTGCTTCTTCATGTGCCCCTCACCGACTGTGTACCAGCCACACCAGCATCCTGGCTCCCTCTCTGCTTCCCCAGGCTCGCAGCCTTGTGAGGCTTCTCGCTTTCACTTCCACCTCCACCTCCATATAACATTTCTCCCCATACTTTCCTATTCGAAGCTCGTCCCTTTCCTGGCTTTTATGTAGACTGCCCCTTCTGAGTCCTTCTCTGACCACATTGTTGAATTTGCACACATAGAGGTAGAGACAGATTGTGATAACTATCTCCCTCTCCATAACTCTTTATTTTTTTCTAAAGCACTTTCATTTTCTGGCATGCCACATATTTTACTTACGTATTTACTGTAGCTGTCTTCCCCAAAAGGGCAGGGATCTTCCTCCTTTCCACTGCTCAAGGGCAGTGCTTGACACATAGTGGGTGCTCATTGGGAGGCAGGAGTAAAAAATGGGTGAAATGTAGTTTAGGTGCTTTAGCAGAAACCAAAATTATGAGACCTTGACTGAATTATCTTAAGCTCTTGTTAATTGAGGATGCTGGTGCTGTGCTTATTTTGGTGAAGGGGACCTGAGCTGGTTCACTGAAGGCAGCACAGTGCCTGCTGGTCCTTGGAAGAAGCTTCATAAATGATAGTGTGATCATAATACCGATGATTCTTGTGAGAGGGAAAAGGCAAACAAAGGGAAATGGTAAAGCATTATAGCTCTTTCCAAACATCTTTTATTAAAACATTTGCATTTTACCGCAGAGGTATTTTGTTCTGTTCCTCAAAGAGAACTCCCCTGAGCCGGTGTTAATACATCTACCCATAAAAGCTTTGTAAGAGGACAAGTGAAACCCCTGACATCTTATTCACCTGGGGGAATAAGGTGTCATGCAGGGCCACCGCGTGGAATTGGATAGTAGTCAGTAGGCATTTCTGGTCGAGGGTCAGGTGTGCACATCTGAGAGATGACTAACCTCATCACTATTTAATACCAAAATACACATTTTTAGCTTGATAACAATGTTAAGTCTTAGAGAAGAGGGTTGATTATGTTCAATATATGATGTTTACTAAGGCAGGACATGTAAATACAGATGAGAAAGATGCTCAGTATTAAAATGTAAAGGAATGGACTTCATGGTTTAACTTTCAATTCTCTGGCTTTTTTTTTTTTTTCCTGAGTACTTGCTTACCAAGAGTTTATATTGGTTTGGCTAGCAGTGCGCTCTCTAACAAGATGCAATCTCATGGAATACATCCTTATGCCAATGATGAATAAAAGTAGTTCAGACGGCCAGGCCCTAACTTAACTATAGTGCTTTTGGTGGTTAAGGGTGATCAGGTGAGTGGTTAAATAGAGCAAGAAAAGGAAAGAAAAATCCAACTACCTTATTAAAAAACAAGGGTAAAATATCAAAACAGTGGGTAGGCAGTAGGAAGAATGTATTCTTTGGGTTATTGACAATTAGAACATAATGTTACAATGTAAGCAGAGGCTTGTGAGTCAAGGAAGGAAAGATAAGTTATAAACAAGTACATAAAGAAATAGGAGAATTATGCCTAATGGTGTATGTATATAAACTTGTGGGAAATGTTTAGAACCTTACAGTGGAAGTTCTACTTAAAGTGTCGTGATTTAATATATTTTGAATTACATCATATGACTCTTAAGGCATACATTGCAGAAAGGACCATTTTCAGAGATTATTATTTAGAAACATGTCATATGCACTTACAAGAAATAATTTTGTCTTCTTAATTTACTGTACTATGAATACATTGAACACGGGTTTTTAAAGGGACAATGTAGCTGTTTCCAAACATCTTTTATTAAAACATTTGCATTTTACTGCCAGTTTTTTGTTCTTTTCCTCAGAGAGACCTCCCGGTGGCCAATGTTAGTAAATTCACCTTTCTAATTCAGGAACTTGAAAAACAGAATAATGTAATGGGGTCTAATGGTGTTTACATTCAACACAGTATTGGTAAAAGAAAAAGAAGGACACTTATATTGCATAATAAGGTACTCAATAATGCTTTGTATTTCTATTAACAAAGCTAATTTATTTCTTCGTAGGAATGATGCAGTTCCAAAGTAAAGATTTGATGTCATCCTAATGAGTCTGCTTTCAGTTGTAGAGTACAGTGAAGCCCTAGTAAAGAGGAGTAAGAAATCTATTTTACTGGAGATAATAAATCTGACAAGGAAGCTCTCAGCATAGATTGAAGTTGATTTGGCATAGAGTTGCTTTATAAATAGCCCTTTGAGCAAACTCTACAGTTCTGTATGTGGTTTTAAATCCCTGTAAATTTGTAGGCAGGTACATATTACAATTGTCTGTTTTTCTTTTTAGGGTTCATGTAATCAAAGAAGTTTCTTTGTTGTGTGTATCTTTACAGAACACAACAGGAATTGAAAATGAATCAGGTGAGTTTAAAAATCAGAATTTATACAAATACATGACCTAGATGTTAGACCAGCTCTTGATTTTTACAAGATAGTAGCACACACATTCATTTCTCCTGGATTCTCATTTTTGTTTCTTAATACCATTAATTAGTTCATTGCGTTCATACTGTGCATTTGTTCGTGCAGTGGATGGAATGTGCGTTGTTGGGGCGTGGGTTGGCGTTTCTGTGGTTCCCTGAGTAGAGGACTCATTCTTAGGGATTTTCATTAAGACTTTCTTTTTGAATTCTCCCTTTCCACACTCTAGTGTGAGTTTTTTGTGTGTGTTTGTTTTGAAGCTTATTAAGCTTTCATTTTTGGCATTTTTTATTTCGTGATTATCTGTTGGTTGAAAAGAGAGGATTAAAAGTTATTTATAGAGACCGCAAATGTTCAAAGAAGAAACTTTAAGCATTTTGTCCTTGAAAAACCTGTTCTCAGAATAAAAACAAGAGGGCAGATATTGAAATGTAAGATGTGTTTCTCTTTACAGGAGATGTGGGATTACCTGGTGATTAAATTATTCTGCTAGATATTTTCATAGCCTCCTCAAGGGTGTTCTGATAAGTAGAACCAGTTATGTGGATCTAATAATATATTCTAGAGTAGGATTCTTATTTTCTGGTTTCAATATCATCTCACTTGTAGTTATAGAAATTCGTGGGTGTCAGAAATGTTCTCTTTTTAAAATCTTCATAAGCACTTATTTTTAAAATAAGAAGGACAAAACCAAAAATATGAAGTATGTAATTTTTTTTTAAGTCCTTAACTTAAAACTCTCAGACTTGAGAACATTTTGTATCCCTCATCAACTGAAACTTCGGACACCTTTTTATCATTTACAGGTGATTCTAACTAGAGATCACAAGTTCAATTTAATTAGCGGGGCCAAGTTTAATAAATTCAGTCCTGTGTTGCATTGAGAGATGTGAAATTTTTGAAATGGATCCTTTTGATTTCTTTTCATTACTTTCTTTATCAGAAATGTTTATTTTAATGCAGAGGACGTATATCATAAAAAATGAATCTGGCCAACACATGGGGCACATGCTTTCTATTATTTTAAAACTTGCAGATTTATTGACATGCTTTTGAAGGCAAATTATTTTTGAAATGGTGAGGTGGGGGAGGGAAAAGAGAACAAAGTGGATTTCACAGTCATCGTCCATCAAAGTTATGCTCATATATATTTCATAGATTTCATTTATTTTCCTATTTTAAGATTGATTCTTAATATGAACCTGGTCACTCAAAGGAGCTCAGTTTTCTATCGTCTAGGAACGGTTTTGTTGGAGGAGTCTTGATCCAGTGCTAGAATGGTTGTGAGTTCTTCCAAAGTGAAATCTAAATGTTGATACTGTTCTTGTTGCATTGCTATTCAGAATCATTTATTTGATGTGTCTACACCTTTAACCTTATGATTAATTATGCCTTAATTCTTGTACAGTATTAGGCTTGTAATATTTCTAGTGTATTAGACTTGACACTTCAAACTTTTGCTTTATATTTCAATTATATCAAACTTGTGTTTAAAAAAGTCTGCATGCCAGTCAAAAAGTGGTAGCAATAATTACTTCTTTTTTTTTTTTTTTTTGGGCTCTTTTACAATTTGATTTTTGACAAGTTTTAATATCAGATCTGCAGAAGACTGCCTTTGATCCTAAATGCCAAGTATCAGTGGAAAAGTGTCCTCTTATGTTTCTAATGGTTAACACATTTCTGATTTGGGTGTAATTTAAATGGTCTGGTAGTAATGAAACTTTTACTTGTATTATAAAAATTGCCCACTTTTTATGAGAAAAATTTTTAGCATCTTTTGTTGTATTTTCATTATTAGAAGAATATTAGTTATATGCTGTTTAGACCTTATTGTTATGGCATGAAATCTATCAGTGTTTTTCAACAATCACCCCAGTAATTTTTAAGGATTAAGACTTATTTCAGGATAATTTACAGTTTTCCCTTCTCGTATTTATCGCTCTCATTTTCAGACAGTGAAAATGAGCAGTAAGTGCTTGAAAAACTGAGAAATAACGACACAACAAAATTCAGATATAAAAAAGTTTGAACTTGAACAAGATTGACTTATAAATACTTATACATACAATCCTGACGGTTATTTTAGGGTTAGGTTATTCTCTGGGAACGGATCAGCATTGCTTTGATGGATTTTAGTTGTCAGTTCTGTTTCTTACGATGTGTATGGTCTTGAAGACAATAGCATAGAATAATTTGTTTATATATGCCTGACAGTTGAGTTTCAGGGACTGCGGGATCCTCGTCATGGGCATATCATATTGTTTGTTATTGATTCCTTTAGAAGAAGCAATAGAGGCCACAGCCTGCCAGTATTTTCAGCACTAACTATTGAGGCAGCATTCTCAGATCATCGGTATCCTACTTGCTTCAATTGCACACCCATCCTGATACTTAACTTTTGAGATGTTCCACTGTTTTCCTTCTTATTTTCCTAGACTTATCTAGGAATGGCTTTATCTCGGGAATGGGTCCATTATCTCAGTTGTCCCTAACATTCATTCATTCCTTCCCTCTTTCATCAGGCACAGACTGTACCCCAGTATGTTATAGGTTCTGCAGTGAACTAGGTGGGCAAGGGCTCTGCCAGTAACATACTCCAAGAGGGAGACGGTTAAAAAAGCAGGAAGACAAGCAAGGTAATTTCAGATAGTGAACAGTGCTGTGAAGACAATTAAACAAGATCTTGTTATAAAGGATGATGGCTGGAGGTGAAAGGTGGTCTTTGGATTACATGGTCAGAGAAGACTATTCTGTGGAGGTGATTGCTAGTAGAACTGAAACTTAGCTAATAACCGGGAGCCACATAGACATACGAAGATCTGGAAAAAGAAAATTCCAGGCAGAGTGAACCCATAGTAGTACAAAGGCCCTGGAGTAGAAATGAGCGTGGTAGTTCACAGAACAGAGAGCAAGCCATGGTCTGGAGCTTGGCCCCATCAGGGGCTCTGGGATAAGAGGACATTGGTGTGAGAGCTAAGGTTTATAGGGCCTGTAGGGCTACTGGACAGTGACACAAGCTGATTTCCATTTCTAGGATATCCTCCCCACTATGCTAGGGAAACCGGATTGTAAGGGAGCAGGAGTGTGGTGATTATGTGTGTTCACTACTGAGATTAGCACCAGGCTTTAGGACAGTTTCTTCAGTTGGACAACTTAGTGGACCTGACAGCTTTTTGAAAGAGGGTACTTTTTTGTATTTCAGAGCTAATTTGACTCCTGTTCTTTTTCAAAAGTGGTGTATAAGTGTTTCTTGGTTTGTGTTTTCATCTGTTTATTGTTATAGCAGTCCTGCTCATTTCTTAACCAAATATAATTTAATGCCATTTCAGTAAACTGAAGCTTGTTTGATTTTTTTTCGCATCGTTTGTTCCAGCATAGTAGCTTAGATTCTTGTTTGCAAATCTATACAAAAATGGGTTGTTCATAGAATTTTAGAAATTTTAATACTGTGTGATTCTAAGCTGTTTTTTGCTTGTAACAATTACTTTGATGATGATGATTAGTCTATTGTAGCAATAATACATATTTTAGTATGAATATATTATGAATTATCCTTAATATTAAGGAAAATTGGGTCTAATGTATTCCATCACGTATTGCTGTCACTTTCCAGTTAGTTTTGATCAAGTCAATATTTAAGAAACTAGGTGCTTTAAATGGATTAAACTGATAGAATAATTGCTGATAATTCTCTGGGCAAAGCATATAAAAGGAGTTACTTATATAAATTTAAATGAAACACCAATAAAATTTGCTTATTCTTATATATTTTTAAAAATAAAAACATTAGTACGTGTTGACCATGTGAGATGGTGCATGCAGCTTTATGTAACAGCAGCCAATGCCAGTGTTATGCCCTAGAGCAGAGTTACCTTGCTGATTACAGTCCACATTTGTCTAAAGAGTATGGAGAGAAGGGCTGGGCAGGGAGAGTGGAGGAGGTTGGTTCTGTGGTTCATGTACCTGGAGCAGACCTGAGGAGGGTGGAGTAAATGGTCAAAGAAGTGTGGGCTCAGCTCTCGGGTCGCCAGAAGGACCAGAGTAGACTTTGCCAGTGAGGTGGGGAAACTTTGGGGGGTTTTGAGTAGAGGACTGTTAGAGTTGAGTTAAAAAATTCTTATAAATACAAATAATGAAACTATTCTACAGGGCAGAACCAGGACTTGGTTGAAAATAATAATAATAAAAAATATTAACTTACAGTGTTTCCTATATGTCAGGCACTAGCCTAAATGCTTTACAGAAGTTCAGTAAGTCATTTTTTTTTTTTTTTTTTTTTTGAGACGGAGTCTTGCTCTGTCACCCAGGCTGGAGTGCAGTGGCCAGATCTCAGCTCACTGCAAGCTCCACCTCCCGGGTTTACGCCATTCTCCTGCCTCAGCCTCCCGAGTAGCTGGGACTACAGGCGCCCGCCACGGCGCCCGGCTAGTTTTTTTTTTTTTTTTTTGTATTTTTAGTAGAGACGGGGTTTCACCGTGTTAGCCAGGATGGTCTCGATCTCCTGACCTCGTGATCCGCCCGCCTCGGCCTCCCAAAGTGCTGGGATTACAGGCTTGAGCCACCGCGCCCGGCCTAGTAAGTCATTTACTATTGACTGCAACTGCATGAGGTGGGCACCATTACTATCCCTATTTGACAGATAAGAAAGTGAACACAATTGAAAATATTTTCTTGGTGCATTAAAGTTTCATTTTAACATGATTTAAAGATGAGAATTCAGGATTTATTGACCTGTTTAGTTATTTGACTTTAAAAATCAACTCTGAGGTACAATCTGCATACAGTAAAAGGTAACTGCTTTAACTGTATAGTACAAGTTTCACACCCGTGTAACTCTTAACCGCTGTCGAGTCATAGGACATGTCCGTCACCCCAAAAAGTTCTTTTCTGCTGCTCTGAAGTTAGTCTTTCCCTGCCCAAGGTCACTACTGATCGACTTTCTGTTCCTACACACTGGTTTTTCCTCCTCTGGGGTTTCATGGGAGTGGAATCATACAGCCCTTGCCCTTTGGCGTTTGTCTTGTTTTGGTCTGCATACTGTTTCTGAGATTCAGCCATATTGTTGCATGTATCAGTAGTTCATTTCTTTTTTTTTTTTTTTTTTTTGAGATGGAGTCTCGCTCTGTCGCCCAGGCTGGAGTGCAGTGGCCAGATCTCCGCTCACTGCAAGCTCCGCCTCCCGGGTTCACTCAATTCTCCTGCCTCAGCCTCCCGAGCAGCTGGGACTACAGGCGCCGCCACCTTGCCCAGCTTATTTTTTTGTATTTTTAGTAGAGACGGGGTTTCACCATGTTAGCCAGGATGGTCTCGATCTCCTAACCTCGTGATCCGCCCGTCTCGGCCTCCCAAAGTGCTGGGATTACAGGTTTGAGCCACCGCGCCTGGCCAGTAGTTCATTTCTTTACAGAAGCTGTTTTATGGGAGACCATCTGACCATCTAGATAGGTCTATCATAATCTTAATTCCAAAGAGCGAAACCCTGGGATAGCTTTCTATCTTTTCATCTTGGTTATTTCTCCCCCTTTTTTCTAATTCTAAAAATACATAGGATATAAAAAGTTGAAACCACTTTCACTGTTTTATCATTATTAATATAGAAGTATATCTTTTGTAGATAATTATAAATATGAATCTGACTTTTTCACTTTTAAAAAAGACTTCTAAGTAAGGTGGTTCCTATGTTTTGACTTAAACCTCAATTAATAAATGTGTAGTTTCGGAAATTAGCATGCTGAATGAATAATGGTGGCACTTGAAATCTCATTTTGAATCGTGTATTCTACTAGGTAAATTAGCAATTTTTAGAAAATCTGGGACCTTGTCTTTCTGAATGAAAATACTATTTCTGAAATTCAGAAAAAAATTAACAACCTGAATAGCGTTTCCTTAAGTCGCTGGAACAAGCTTGTGGCAAGAAGCCTTTTCTTTTACATTAGGATGGTAACACTTTGGCAGAGAAGGAAGCTGTGGGACTGGTTTTCTCTGCCTCTCCTTTGATACCCTCTGACTCACTCTCCTTGGTCAGTTCTGGCAATGCCATTCCAGCTGTGTGACCTTGGGCAAGTCCTCGGCTTATTTGTGTTCGCTTTCTTAGCTGTTCAATGGGGACAGTAATGGTGCCCACCCCATGTGCCATGTGGTTGCAGTCAATAGTAAATGAGTTACTGGACATAAAGCCCTTAGGCTAGTGCCTGACATATAGGAAACACCGTAAGTTGTTATTTATTACTGTTATTTTTCAGCCGGTAACCACATGCTGATTCTGTCCTGTAAAATAGTTTGATTACTATTACTGCTTGAATTCAGACCCAGCCATCCCTTGTCTGGGCTATTACAAAAGCTCCTGATTGATTTCCTCACCAGCAGTTTTCCTTCCTGCGGGACCATTCTCCGCAGGCCTTACAGAACGTGCAGCTCACTGTCTGGGAAATCAGAAAAGCCAGCAGTCGTCGTGCGTTGTTGGGAACGCTTTCGTGGAGGAGCTGGGATTTGCACTTGACCTGGAAGGGTGTGGAGGATATTGACCATCAGAAGAATTGAGGGCCAGGTGAAAGCCTAAATTGAGAAAGGCCCAGCGTAGGAAGGGGACCTAGTATGGTGAAGGTAGGAGGGGCCAGAGGGTGTGCCAGGAACCCAGATGCCTGTAGGGGCCAGGGATGACCTCTAAGAGTAAAATGGGGATTTTTCTGTGATTTCTTCCAATAGATTTTTTTTTTTTTTTAAATCCATGGATAGACCAAACAAACCGCATCTGAGATGAAAGGCTGTAGCCCACAGTTTGCTGCTTTGGATGAAGATAGTTTGAGAAGTTGAAACTCAGTCTCATCAGTAACAGCCTCAATGGGAGGCAGTAGAAAGCTCCTTCTCCTGCTTACCGACTCGCTGTCCCCACTCTCACCTATTCCTATTCTGTATTAGAATCGTCTGGACAAGAGAAGGGGATGAGCCCTCAGGTGTCTTATTTTCTTTGCTTCTCTTGAACATTGACAGTCTCTAAAGCCAGCAGACGAACTACTAGATTTTATTTAGAAAGTTTAAAAAGCGGTTTGAATCAGATGCTTTGTAGATTGCTTATTCAAGAAGACAAAAGGTTCAGAGAAGTTGAATATAGAGTAGACTAGAAGCCAGAAAGCCTCACCCCATCTCGTCACTCTCCTGCCCAAACCCTCTTGTGTCATCCCACTGCTTTCTGAATGCAGTCCAGCTCTGTTTCCTGCCTTGGTTTTGCAGGTTCCAGTGGCGGCCGCCTCGGCTTTTTTCCTGGCTCTACTCTGGTGCAGCCGCAGTGGCCTCTTTTTATTCCTGAACAGCCCAAGGCCCTTCTCTCCTCAACTCCTCAGTTCTTAATACATGACTCATTTTCATCTCTCAAGTCCAAGTCCCTGTGTGACATCTCTGAGAGACCTCCCCCTGCCATCCTAACTAAAGCACTGCACTGTCCCCTCCTCATCTCTCTTACATCACTCTTTAGGTCACTGAGACATTGAGCACCCCTAGTCTGCCACATTAGCTTGGGGTGCAGGTGGGCAGGACTTGCCCTTCTCTTGGTTGCTGCGTTCCCCAGGTAGCACTGCTCCAGCACACGGACACTTGCTGCCAATATGTGCAGGACGATTGGAGATTCCTGAATAGCTTCAGGTTGGAAGATGTCAGTGGCAATGGGAATTGGAGAAAGGGATCAGACGTGACAGATTTTGAAGGATCAGCAGCAGGGTTTGGCTCTGTTGACCACCTCACGTCTCGGAGTCTTCCCCGGCTTTGGTGATGCTATGCGCTTGGTGCCTCTTTGGCTCTGCGATGACTTCTAGGACTGGGACTCATTTGCTGCGCTTTTTCTTCCGTTTCATTCTTTGATAAGGGCATTCTGAGGGCGTTGTTTTTGGCTAGTCTCTCCTTCTCTGCTTTCCATGGAGGCCTCTCATCCACTTCCATGGACTCCATGGCCAGCTGGGGCCATACTGCTCTTACAGCCATCTCTCTGTGCCCAGACCTCTGGGCAGTTGATTGCCAGGCATTTGTTTGCTTGTTTGCAGTGACCACTGCTCTGAGCTGGGTACTCTGTGCCAGGTTTTATCGAGGTGAGTGAAGCAGAGCCTGCCTGTCTACACCCCTAAATTTGCCTCTCTGGAGAGGTGATTAACTAAGCCAACCAGAAAGGGCTTTCACAATACACAGGGCACACTGTTGCAAGTTGTGGAGAGTGTTGTAACTGAGCCATAGGGGAAATCCTACTAGGTTAGGATAGTGGGGACTGGCTTCTAGGAGGCCAAAGTGTACTCTGGGTAGAGCCGAGGCCTGGAATACAAATGCAAATTGGCCCCTTTTGGTAACCTCACCTTGTTGGGGTCTCAGCTTCACCACCCTGGGGTTTAAAGCATCTGGAACTTTCTTCTGCTTTTTCCTCCATTCCCTGCAGGAGCCCAAATGGGCATTCACAGTAAGTTGTTGTGTTTAATACTCTGAAGATATTGCAACTTATCTCAGTTTATTCTGGTATATTTTGCTTTTTCTCCTTTAGAAATTAGCAGTGAAACCCTTCAAATGAAAAAGACTCTTGTGCCTGTTTGGAGACAGCAAATGTCACAGCCATGTCTTGTCCCCAACTTTGCATACTTGACACTGCTCACTCTCTTTTCAAATGTGCGTTGATGTAGAAAGTTATAGAAATTCATTTTCATGGCTTTTTAAAAATTATTATTTTTATTTTTTAGACAGTCTCGCTCTGTCACCCAGGTTGAAGTGCAGTGGCGCGATCTCGGCTCACTGCAACCTCCGCCTCCTGGGTTCAAGCGATTCTCCTGCCTCAGCCTCCCGAGTAGCTGAGACTACAGGCGTGCACCACCATGCTCAGCTAATTTTTGTATTTTTAGTAGAGACGGGGTTTCACCATGTTGGCCAGGATGATCTCGATCTCCTGACCTCGTGATCCACCCGCCTCTACCTTCCAAAGTTCATGGCTTATTTTTGAGGGAAAATACGTATAACAAAGTATGGAAGAAAAAGATATTGCAGGGCATAGAGGGAGAAAAAGGAACAAGGAGGAAGAGGGGAGAAAGCTTATAGTTGTAACTCTTGTAGTTTTTAATGTTAACAGTTGTACTCAGGAAGTGGGGAGGTACCCAGGAAGGGGAGAACGTAGGACATGAATGTGTGGATTAAGCCCCCGCTGCCTCCCTCCACTCTTGTAGGTTTGGTCTCTAGGAATCGGTCCTATCTTCTGCTTCTCAGCCCTGAGAGGGGAGGTACGATGGAAGACTGGAGGCGGTCTTAGTGCAGCAGCAGCTCGAGCTTTTTGATGATGTTTGTTGTATCTATGGATGTTTACCATATTGGAAATTATAATAATAAATTATTTTGAAATCGTTATAGATCCACATGAAGTTGTAAGAATAGTGTAGAGAGTCCTGTGTACTCTTATTTATTTTTGAGAAGGAGTCTTGCTCTATCCCCCCGGAGTGCAGTGGCATAACCTCGGCTCACTGCAACTTCTGCCTCCCGGGTTCAAGTGATTCTCCTGCCTCAGCCTCCTGATTAGCTGGGATTACAGGCATGTGCCACCACGCTCGGCTAGTTTTTGTTTTTTTAGTAGAGATAGGGTTTCACCATGTTGGCCAGGCTGGTCTCGAACTCCTGACCTCAAGTGATCTGCCCACCTCGGCCTCCCAAAGTGCGGGGATTACAGGCATGAGCCACCGCGCCCGGCCCAAGTCCTGTGTACTCTTTACCCAGCCGTTTTTAGCAGTAACATCTTACAAAGCTTTAGGACAATATGAAAGCTGGGAAATTGATTTGGTATAATAATGCTAGTTAGACTACAGGCCTTATTGGTAAATCAGAAAAAGTTAAAACATAAGATTAAGCAATCACACATTTCATGAACCACCAGAATGATGACATTTTCACATACAATAGCCTCCAGAAAACTCCACTCTACACACCTGAGAGTGAAAAAGGCAGACAACATTTTAGTGTTGTTATAGCAATAGCTCTGACCTTGTGGGCCCCAGAAAGGGAATTCTCAGGTGTCCACGGACTGTGAGGTATGAGATACCACTGGGTTGGTGGTTAGAATGTAGACTCTGGAATCTGTCTGGATTTTATCTTGGCTCCACTACTTTAAAACTATGCAGCTTGGGAAAGTTACTCAGCAGGGCTGCTCTGTGGCATGGTATTTGAGAATCCAGACCCTGAAGCCAGATTGTCTGGATTGAAATTACCTAGCTCTGCCACCTGCTGGCTGTGACTATGGGCAAGGTTTAGTTTCATCTGTAACATGGGGATCATAAAAGTACCTATAGCAATTGGTAGTGTGCAGATTAAGTGAGGTGATAAGTGCTTGGAATTGTGTCTGACGTATCTCCAATGCTCCATCTGTGTTAGTTGTGATTGTTATTGTTGTGAGGATTAAATGAGGTAATGCATGTAAAGTGCTTAGCACAGATCTTGGCCCAGAGGATGGAATACATGTTGTACTCCCTAAGCTCCTCACCCCATCCAGCATGGGAAGGTCATCCTGGGTCAGAGGAAATGTATCAGGAAAGCAGTAGAAAGGCCCTTCAGAGGCTCCCTAGCAAGGTCAAACCTCATGAATCAAAATCTCTCTAAGGTTTCTTATCTCAGGGAGCAGGAACAGAGAAGTTCTTTTTCTAGCCAGTGGACTTCATGAGGAGGGGGTCCTTGATCCTTACCACCTAGCATGGTGCTAGCTCTGAGCAGACACTCAGGGAGTATGTGTTAGTGTCTGACGAATGGGCTGAATGAATGAGGGAGGCTTTGGCGATTAATTGGGGGAAGAGAAGCGAGTAGTGACTTTCTTTGAGTTTGAGGTAGGAAGTTGGAAACATCGGATTAATGAGATCAATTAATAGTTAATAACTAAATGACATTAAATTGACTTAAATTTAACATGTTAAATTTAATACTTATTGTTCCAGATCTGTTCACTGATACATGTTTAAAGACTGTACTTCATTAAGCAGTCAAATAATGAGTCCTCATTGAGGTCAACTAACAGGGAAGCAGAGAAGTCCTTTAGTTTCTTTCATATCACAGTAATCAGTGTTAAAAACCCATAAGACAGGAACATACTTCTATTCAGGGGCAGCAAGGATGGGGTGTGCTGGGAACGCCAGCAGTTGGGGTGCCTTGCAGAGCTTGCGATCTGCTCTCTGCTCTCTGCTTGATGACTTCTACTCCGTGAATGGGTAGACGAGTGAATGGCGATGAGTGTTTCTCAGAGGCCTTACCCCTGCCTGCCCCTCCTGCCTCAGTTCTAGCTGCTTCTCCCAACTTCTCTGCTCTGGACACATTGGTCTTTTTGCCCAGATACTGCTTTTCCTCTTAATTTGAGATTTGGTCCTGGCTGTTTTCCTTTCCTGGCATGTTTCCCCGATATTGTCACAGATTTCCTTTCTAATTCTGGAGAGGCCTCACCTGTCTGTCTGAAAAGGCATCCCCATCCCTATTCCATGACTCCGTGACTGTGTTTCCTGTTTTTTGTTTTTTTTTTTTTTTTTTTTTTTTGAGACAGTCTCGCTCTGTCAGCCAGGCTAGAGTGCAGTGGCATGATCTCGGCTCACTGCAACCTCTGCCTCCCGGGCTCAAGCAGTTCTCTTGCCTCAGCCTTCTGAGTAGCTGGGATTACAGGCGCCCACCACCACGCCTAGCTAATTTTTGTATTTTTAGTAGAGACAGGGTTTCACCATGTTGGCCAGGCTGGTCTCGAACTCCTGACCTCAGGTAATCTGCCTGCCTTGGCCTTCCAAAGTGTTGGGATCACAGGCGTGAGCCATTGCACCCGACATTCCCCTCTTTTTTTTATTCGCCATTGATCGGAAGGCATGTGTCCCCTTTTTTGTGCTTGAGTTTTCTACAGGGCATCAGCCGTTGTATGTATGTGTTTAATTTTGTCTCCATTTCTCACCAGAGTGATGCCTTGTTGAGACAAGTGTGCTGCCTAGAACATTGCCTGGCCCATAGCAGGATTCGGAAATATATAAATAAATATATAGAGTAGATGGTGCAATTTATTTTAGACAAGATCAATCTGGGAAATAGTGCCAGGATCAAATTGTGATTCTTTAGTGTAAGAATCAAGATGAACCCATTTAGATATAATATTACATCTAATCCTATCAGGATATATACCAAGAAGAGATCCCAGTTTATGAGTATGTAGGGGAGAGAACTTTTTGACAACATTCCTTTGTTCCTAAGGTTTACTTGTATATTGATTGCTTGGAATTAATGACATACCACATTTTCTAAAAAAGGGTTCTTATATTGATCCAGAAGAATACCTACCTCAAATTCAAGAAGAAATTCAGGCTCATGTGGAGAAGATACTTCCTGATAGATGACCCTGCTCTTTTATTTATTTCTATCCCCCTTTTTAGAAAAAGCTTTAAGTTAGCTTACAAAGAGCCATGCACTCATTCAAGTATTTAAGTGACAACAAACATTTGAAATCTACTGCTAAGCTGGGGGAACACAACATTGAATAAGATAGATACCATCTGTCTTCACTGCAGTCTCACAGAGGAGGCACACAGTAAACACAGAGCTATACAAATAAGCATTTAAAACTGTGGTAAGAGCTATGAAGGAGAACCAAGCAAGAAAAGAGGGTGGTTCTATTTAGGAAGTCCAGCCTACTTTCTAGTAGACTGGACTATTTACTAGTAGACTGGACTATTCAGGAAGTCCAGTGTACTTTCTACTCCTCAAATCATTGATTTTCTAGAAATGTTCTAGACAGTTTGCAGCCATAGCCACAGCCATGGAGAGCCCAGTGGGGGTGTGGGTGGAAGGGAGGGCCGGCCCTGGGGCTGCCCAGTGTCTGGGTTGTGCTGCTGTGAGCTGAGGTGCTCCTCTTGTAGTTCGGTCCTTTTGTAGTGTGAAGGATACGACAATAACAGAAAAAGCTTTCCTCTACTGGGTGTATGAGTCCAAAAGGAAAACCAATGGGTCTACTGGGACAAGAGGTGGAATAAAAGAGTAATTTAAAAGAAAAAAAAAGACAAAAAATAATGGGTTGACTTAAAACAGATAAACAAATGCATAGGATTTTTTGGTATTTCTTTTTCCCATGGCCTCTCTGCTGAGGTCCTTTATGTTCTCGGGTGCTTCAGAAATTTTAATACACGTGATCTCCAACTTGAAGTTACACATTTCCTATGGGAATGACCATTCCTGCCTTAAGCACCATCTCCTGCTGACATTTCCATGGAAATCTGGAAGTTTTAGGGCAGAGGTTCTTAGATGATATTCCAGCAGAATCTTAAGTGAAAACTCCATGATGGTTAGGACTGACCATAGGCACTCAGATCGGACAGATACGGGTTCAGATCCAGGCTTTGAGCCATTTAAGCAACGTCCGTAAGCTCTAATTCCCTGCTCTGTGTGGAGAGGGGGAGACACTGATAACACCTGTTTCTTGGGCTATTTGGAGTAAATTCTCCCCAGCACGTAAGACAGCACAGTGCCTTGAGCAAGGAAGTTCTCAGTAAATATGAAGTTGTCATTAGAATCACTGTGAAAGTGCCTGGAAGTATCCGTTTAGGTTAGCAGACACGGTGACTTTTGAAATCAGCTGTGCTTCTGGGGAGAATAAATGGTGCTGCGTGTTTGCCTAGGGTCCCAACTGAGACGGAAGAAGAAGACCCCCTTTTACTTTACTAAATGGCCAGTACTGATAGGACATCACTCTGGCTAATATTTGTTAATGTCACTTACTTTATCAGTGTTAGGAAATAATCATTATGTAGCTTAGGATGCCAATGGCAACTACCAATGTAATACCTTTTCCCTCTTTGGAAATAAATTGTTCACGTTTCCAAAAATCCAGCTTATAGATTAAGAATTTAAAAACGGGGACACTATATTTAGAAGTGAAAAATGTCTGTAGTTAATTTATTCACAATTTAGCTAATTGGAAGTACCAGTAAGACCATTTTCTGGGGCTAATTGGCTATCTTATGTTTTGAAAATGTTTCGGGGATATTGTTGGGACAAAGGTGTAAATCAAGCAGGAACAAAGCATTTATGTGTCTGAAATGTAGGCTCATTTGGCTCAGCTCTGCACGAGAGACGAACCTGTCTCTAGATGCCCTGTCTTGGGCTCTCCAGCTTGAAGCAGGCCAGAGAGTAGATGACCATGTTTGTGACTGTGAGATTTATTTCTCTTGAAGTAGACTGTTGATAATTAATAAACCAAAAATTGAAATGCTGAGAGTATACCAGTTTGGATGATATTCTTTTCTTTGTACATATATTCTTGAGGACGACAAGAGCTTCATTGTTGTCGGAAAAATTGATCTTTTTTGTTTGGGGGTTTACTTTTGCTTATGTTGGTTCCTTTAAAAGTTCTGGAGAAATGTTTCCCTGTGCAGTGAAATGAAACACACTCAGACTACAAAGCCTATCATTCTTAGCAGTGCTGTGATACGCACATCAGTTAGACTGGATAAGCACATCAGCTCCGTAGGATATATGATGTACCGGTTACTAGACCCTTGGTGTTCCTTTGATTTGAAAGTTATCAAAAAATAACAGTCATATTCTACCAGTTGGCTCAAATCTCTCCCTTCCTTACATACGTACCTAATAGTAATCTTTTCTTAAGATTATGAATTCCAGCATGAACTTTGAAAAGTGATTTAAAAAAATTCTCTGTTTCTTAGCAACTCGGTGATATCCTGGTGATTTTGCTGTTTAGTGACTTGGTGAACAGCGGTAAATTACTGTTTCCTGGAGAGGTGGCACTTGCAGTGAGGGACCACAATAAGTTGTCGTGTTCTGGAAAGGAATATTCAAGGCCCCATCCAGTTAGGGGTTGTTGCTGGAGGGCAACATGGATGGGGCAGGGTTGGAGGGCCCCAGTAGCCTTTGTGGTGTGTGCTGAAAGCATTCATTGAAGGTGGGCAGTGTTGGTTTTTATTTTTTAAATGTGCTAAGGTACTGATGGTAGCCTTTGATTTAGAAGTAAGCTTATGCTATATTTTGCTGCCAGATTCTATTTGAGTTTAAAGCAGTATGGTGCCAGAGATTATCATGTTTTGCAAATGGCCACAGGTGGCTGGAACAAAATAGAGTAACACAGACATGCTTGAAGGCTGCAGTGGTTTCCTTTGGACAGTTACAAACAAGCATCAAAGCAGCTCCTCAAATGCTTGACATCATCGTTTTGGTCTGGCTTGCCAGCTTCAGGTTTTGATTACATTTTTGCATATTTGCTTATTGAACCAGAAAAAAAAACAACCCCACGATTTGGGTTTTCTTTCTTTTGCTATGATCCTTCTATTTCTTGACTTGCAGAACACTACTGAGCCTGCGGTGGCCACCGAGACCCTGGCTGAGGTACCCGAACATGTGCTGCGAGGACTTCCGGAGGAAGTGAGGCTTTTCCCTTCTGCTGTTGACAAGACCCGGATTGGTGAGTACTCCTCCTGTCCCGGAGCAAGTCAGGCAGTAAAGAGCAGGTGGCAGTGCGGCTTCCTGCAGGGGCATGTCAGGTAGGGAGCACACCATAAAAGCAGCGGATTTACCCTTGACCTAGAAGATTTTATGGTGTTGATGCATTTTCCAGTCAAGAATCCAGGTTGGACATGGGTTATAAAAATAAAACTGGGAAAACACACACACACACACACACACACACACACACACACACACACACGTCCCATCCTTCTTTACTTGCCCAAGTGTCCTCCTCCTATGAGTCTCGTTGCTGAACCTCGCCCCACAGAATGTGTTGTTCCCTTCTCTCTGATTTCACCATGATGAGCGTGATTGTGCCATTATATTCACTTCATTGTTTTGTAATTATTTTTACACTTGGCCCTGTTGTTTCTTGTGCCTTTATTTCTTATGTATCTTTGTGCCTCCAGTACCAGACACTTTGTGGACCCTCAGTAGATACTTGAATGAATGACATGCTGTGAGTGTATCTAAATTCTTCTGGCTGGGATTTCTCCTTGAACACAAACCAAGCTTGTGTGTGTTTGGTCTTTTTGTGGCCTAATCTTTAGACAGAAGGCTAAGGAAGTGAATTGTAAAACTTCAGTCAAAATACAGTCTTGGAATACATCATATTTATATCCCTGTTTCTTTTTTTTAGATGTACTTCCGATACTCCAATTTATATGTACACGTGTGTGAAAAAATTTTAACACATGCTTTTAAAAATTCTCACTGGAAACTTACTCATTGAGCAGTTTGAATATATTGTTCAAATGAAAGTGGTTGATTTTATAGCTCAACTAATTGATTGTTAGTGTTGTTGTCAAATGCAGTTCATAGCAGACTTACAGAAAAGTGGGATTTGTACATCCTAGCAGGATAGGACCGGCCCAGCCTTTACCCCCCATTCCGTATATGAGGAAACTGAAGCCAAAAGGTGAGGGAACCAATCTGAGGTGCTGCTATGTGCCAGTTTGTTGACTGCTGGGCCAGACTCCTGCCATTTCACTGCCTGCTTGCTCATTAAATCTCTTTCTGTTATGGTCAGTGCATAGTAAATAGGAATAACCCTAAGAATACTGTGGATGAACAGCTATTTTGGCTGTTAGAAACTGAAAAGTGAGCCATTCCAGTAGCTAAGTTTTCAGGAAGCTTAGTTAGGCAGGAAAGCGTTTTCCACTTTAAGCAAATGAACTTCAAAAATATTTATTCATAAAACTATATTTCTAACCCTTTAAAAGAACAAGTCATGTTCATTAGGGACAATTTGAACTTTACAGACAAGCAGACAGAGGAGTTTAAAAATCAGTTGTAGTTTCACTCCATTCCAATATTTTTTCTCTTCAGTTGTTGTGACTGTTATTCAAGTATTTGTGATCCTACTGTATGGGTAGTGTTACATGTAAAACATTAAAAAATATATACAACTTTTTTTCTAATTATAAAACAATGTAGGTTCTTTATAGAACAGAAGAGTATAAAGAAGAAAAATAAAAATCCCCATTGAGGACTTGACTTAATTTAACTTGATCTCAGGCTATTTAACATTAGCTTGATTTAGGCAGTCTAGCCTTTTACCTATTTTGTGAAACTTAATTGATTTTAATGGTTTCAATCTTTAAAATAACCATGATACATTATAAAAATACTGATTTTATTTTCTAGGTGTCTGGGCCACTAAACCAATTTTAAAAGGCAAAAAATTTGGGCCATTTGTTGGTGATAAGAAAAAAAGATCTCAGGTTAAGAATAATGTATACATGTGGGAGGTAAGAAGTAATTCTGATTCTTTGTTTTTCAGAGTTTTATGAAATAATTATTCTGTTCTCTCAGAATTTGACATTTTGAAATTAAAACAATCATTTTAATGTGTTCTTTAAAATCAAGAATATTTTTATTAAAGAGAAAATGTGTTTCCCTGGATACAGACTGCTATTTATATATGCTTTTGTATTTTGAAACTGCTTGGCTGTCCTCAACAATAAATGTCAAATCCATGTTTTATATTGCCGTGTCCAAGGTGTTTTGCTTTGCAACTAAGACTTTGACTTCCTGTTCGATGGTTTGTCACTTCACAGGCTTCCAGATAAACCCCATAAAAGACACTATGGTGGCTGCAAAGAAAGCACTGTTAGGTTCTTCTCTATATTTTAGAAAGTAATTTCGGTGTTGCTAGGAGATTCAGAGTTGGATATATTTAGCATATGGCTCATATGTAGCGCTTGTAATTTTTCAGGAGTTTTTCATCTATTAATTTCATGTTTTCTGAGCAATCCTGGAAGACAGCAGGGCATCTGCACGCTCCTTTGAGAGGGGAAGCAGTCAGGAGACAGAGCTGAGCTCTCCTTCTCTGTGGGGCTCCACTCGAGAGGCCTGTAGATGCAGAACTAGAATGCATCTCTCCCTGCCTCACTGGGAGGCAGTTAAGGTTTTCATTGCATTGCCTGAGTTCAAATCCTACCTCTAGCTTCGTGACTTGGAGCAGGGTATATAACCTCTGGGCTAGAAAACCCTCAATTTAAAAAACAGAGATAAAAGATATCTCCTAGGATAGTTGTGAAGATCAAATTTGTCATTGTTGCTTTTGTTGTTCCCTGGGGTATTGCATAGGAATTCAGCATTTGTGATGAATTTAGTTCAAGTCAGTGCCCCCTGGAAGCCCCCTGAATTCTTAAAGGAGCTCCATGGTGTGACTCCTTTTCAAAACAAGTTAAGTTTTTGGCTGGTGAGGAAAAGCATTCCTATTAGATTGTCTGAAATTGAATCACATCTGTTTTTTACACATTAACATATAAAAGCCTAAAAATAAAATATGGCTAGGAAATGTGTGGACACTTTTCATCAAGAAGTTCTGTGGCATTTGTATGGTTGAGGTACGCTGCTATTTTTCTTCATGCTCTAAGCTGTTTCCCAACTCAAAAAATCCGACAGTTTCTCCCAATAATTTTGAGTTCTTTGTTTCTTATGAATTTGTTATAATGTATCTTCTGACTCTTAAAGGGGGGTGTCTTAGGAAATGAGGATTTACCACAAGAGTCATTGCATTCTGTTATTTCACCACTTTTGAGGTGTAAGAATTCTGTGTTTGTAGAAAAGCTGCCTGGCCAAAAAATGTTAAGATAATGCCTGCGTGATTAAAAATGTCTTGGACACAAAATTATTCTCCCAAATAAACTGCATTTTTAATTTTAGATGTTTCCCAAGGGAAAGTAACAAATTTGCTCACCAGGTTTAGCACTACGTTTAGTGAGAATAATGTCAAGGAACCAGAAACTGCTTACTCTAGTGCTGTGTTTATAACACTAATCTTGAACAAGTGCCATCAATATTAAACTTAAGTTAGTAGTACCTGTTTTATCCCATGTAACAACTTGATATTGTTGGGCATATCGTATCATTTATTAATAGTCCTTTTTGTAAATTAAGCTTCATTTGCATTGAGATTCATACATAGTATGACTCGATAGTTGTTGAGAATTTGGAACCATGACTTATTAGAATTTCTTCTATAAACCTGTTAACATCCCATTGTTAATGTAAGATACTTCTTATATGCTGTACTACTAGAGTTTGCAAATCCTTGATAAGAATCCTAGTTCTTATCAAGGGTGGCTTTTGTCTTCCTGCAATTAAAAAAAACTCATTCAAGTAGTTCTGACTACAAAGTATACATTTGCTATAGAAACCTGTAAGCCTTTTGCTCTGTTAAAATAAAAGTCAATAGATGTGACATACATGTGTAAGTGTGTATATGGCAAAGGAAGTATAAATTATAATGTAAATATTTCTTAGAAAGAATAAAATGAACATTGAGGTAAGACTTAGTAGTTTCCCATTAATTTATTCCAACTCTGCTCTTACCCTCAGACCTGCATCAGAATGCCTTGTATTAATGTAACAGGAATGGCTTATCATCAGAATCTCATCTTGGGTATTTGTTCTTCCATCAAATCCCCTAAGACCATCTTATCTTTTAGCAGCAGGGTCTTAGACCCCAGCCAGAATTCCATCTTAAAGCTAATCTAAGACAAAGTGTTAAATTGCTCTCCTTGAGCCCTTGATTATCTAACCCAGTCTTAAGTTCTCTAAGCTTTCACTGAAAACATTCTGTTAAATCAGAAATAACAGGAGAGGAACAGTAGAGTATCCTCAGGGTGAATGCACAAAATAGGTTCTTACAAGGAGAGCGCGTTCTTCGATGGGTTTCTGGCAGGGAGCCACCAGCTAGCTGGCGCTCAGGACTTGGTGTTTTCGTTCTCTTGACTCTCCCCATCCGCGCCGAGGAATCTGCCGTATTTTAAAACCACCTCTGATAAAAGCCTTTTAGATGTACTTTTGTGGGACTCAAATTGCTTCTAATTAACAGAACTTTAGAATTGCTTGGATAAGAATTATTTTAGTAAGCTTTGTTTTTTTTTTAAATACACTTCTTTTTTTTTTGGTGCAGTTTTAGGTTCACGGCAAAATTGAGCAAACAGTACAGATAGTTCCCAAATACCCGCTGTCCCCACACATGCACTGCCTTCCCCACTATCAACCTCCTGCGGCAGAGTGGGGCCTTTGTCAGCCTATGAACCCTCATTGACACGTCGTTATTACCCAAAGTCCACAGTTTACATTAGCGGTCACTCTTTGTGTTATATGTTCTAATAAATCTTTTAAATTTTAAAATTAATACATGCTCACTGCAACATAATAGAAACAATACAGAAAAATATATACAAGAACATAAAAATCATTGAAACTCCTACCATCCAGGCGCAACCACTGTGAACATCTTCCTGAATGTTCTTTTAACTCCTTGCTTCGCTGCTTCTCTGTTTTCAGCCTCACATATACACTGGTACATTTACAACCCGTATGTAGAAATTTTTACAATTGAGATCAAACAGTACATGCAGTTTATAATGCTTTTTTTTCTTTCAGTATCTTGTGGACATATCTATGTGGACTACTTATTTACGTTATTGTTTCTTTCCCTCCCTCCCCTCCCTCCCTTCCTTCCTTTTTTTTTTTTTTTGAGACAGGGTCTTTCGCTGTTGCCCAGGCTGAAATGCAGTGGCATGTTCACAGCTCATCCTCTGCCTCCTGGGCTCAAGTGGTCTTCCTGTCTCAGCCTTCTGAGTAGCTGGGACAGGCCTGTGCCACTATGCTCAGCTAATTTTTGTATTTTTGGTAGAGATGGAGTTTCACCATATTGCCCAGGCTGGTCTTGAACTCACGGGCTCATGGGCTCAAGCGATCTGCCCGTCTCAGCCTTCCAAAGTGCTGGGATTACAGGTGCGAGCCACTGCACCTGGATTATTTACATCATTATTCCTACGCCTACCCAGAATTTCATTGTATACCATTCATGATTTATTTAACCAAGCCTTATGTTGGACGTTTAAATTATTTTAATGTTTTTATGATTATAAATAATTCTTCAAAGTATAAAACTCACTGTATATAAATATGTGTTGACTTGTCTGTTTTCTTAAATTTCTATAAGTATAAATGTTGTCAAAAAGTTATATACATTTTAACTTTTTATAAATTTTGCCAAACGTTTTCCCTCCAGAAGGATTGTACTATTAATTATTTATACAACCACCAAGGGTATATGTTTCTTGCCAGCCTTTTAAAATCCAGTATTGTTAATCTTTTTAATATTATATAGTTAAAAATATCATTTTTTATAGAGGAAGACCAGTGGTCACTGCTTCTATAAATATTTGCATTTTATTCATTCAGGCAACAAATTTTGAGGTCAGGAGGATAGAGGGAAGAAAGTAAAATTCCATGTCAGTTAAGATTGATAGAGAAATTGTCTCTGTGTAATGAGAAGACTTTAATGTAATTTTTAAAAGATATGTAAACATTTTTTATCAGTCAGCGCTGCTATGATTAAATATTAACAGGTGAGTTTTATAGTCCTCGCTATCTCAGTTCTTCTGATTTCAAATGATTTGTAAGTTAAAATTGCAAGCAAGAAGAAGAGAGAGAAGTCAGCCAGCTGATTCTGCAGAACCTTTTTTCAGAAAGTACTTTTCAGCTCTCAGTGCTGCTTTTTAGCAGTGGGAAAAGGTTTGGATCACTAAGGAAATCTAACCTGCGACCTGTTTGTTTCAGCGCTGGAGCTAAGAATGATTTTTACATTTTTAAATGGTTGGGAAAAATAAAAACATTTTGTGACATATGAAAATTATATAAAATTCAAATTTCAGTTCATGAGTAAAGTTTTATTGGAACACAGCTATGGTCATTCATCTAAATATTACGTACGGCTTCTTTTGCCCCATAATTGCAGAGTTGAGCAGTGGTGATGGAGACCAAATGGCCTGCAAAACTGCAGATATTTGTGTGTGGCCCTTTACAGAAAGTTTGCTCAGCCTTGGTCTTGATGTGTCGGGAAGAGTAGCAGTAGGAGTGAATGTGGTGATGTCTGGTTTCAGGTTTGCTGAGAAGCTGAGTGGTTAATAGCAGTGCATAGGTTTTGAACAAAGTAATTAAAGGTGGGATGGCTGTAGAATTGGTTGTCATAGAAACAGATGAGTCAATTACATTCCTCTTCTCTCAGGAGCTGCAGGACAGATGAGGACATTGAAGTACAGAGAATTAAGTGATCTTTTTGAACAGGTTAACTTGTACTCAGATTGGCAGCTTGGTCTGGTGCAAAAAAAAAAATTCTCTTTGAGAGTTTGTTTATTCATTCATTTAACCCCTATTAAACTTTTAGCGCGTACCAGGCACTGTCCTAAGTTCTTCAACACCATGCTGGGCATAAAATGTTTGTGGTGTTATAAACTACTGGTAATACCTCACGGAAATTTTTATTTGTGGAATAAAGGAATACTAGAAATGACCTAGATCTTTCCACAGGAGAGAAATCTGAGTTCTACGTGCCTTCATGAAGTTCCTAACAAATCTATTAGGAACTTACTGTCATTTAAAAGTAGGAATAAATTTAAAAAAGATGATCTCACTTTGGTAAAAAAGTGTTTCAATGAAAGCCTTTTTAAAATAAAGGCCTTTTTAAAAATAATATTCTTAGAATATTAGTCCTGGAATCAGGCCAGGAGCCCGTTTCTTGGTTGATTATTCAGTCTTCTTCCTGTTAGCAAAGCCCAGAGACTTAACACTTTTTTGTGTTGTGGACCCTTTTGAGAATCTCCCCAGAAAACACACAAATGCACATATGTTCACAAAATTTTTCATGTTACCTATAGGATTATATGGGATTCTTAAACATCTATGGTTCATAGATAGAACTTCTGATTTAAGAGTGAAAATAAATTATTTGTCCAGTGGCTGTTCATTGGGTGCCTACTGTGAACCAGTTAACATTCATTGTGCATTTGTTGTCGGGAGATTTTCCAGAATATTTGTCTACTTGTAGTATAAAATCTAGTCAGTCTAATTTTAAAAGAGAGGCTCTGTTAGTGCGGCTTCAAGGGCTTGAGAGGCCAAGCTATTTATTTTTTAAATTTGTGTTTTAGGATCTCTATAAAAGTCACTTGTGTATTGGGAAATGTGCTCTGACAAGTGTGCTTATTGAAATAAAATGTGCTGTCACCTGTTAGATTCTCTTTTATTTCCCTTATTCTAGTATTTTCAGAACATTTTAGAATATAGTGATGTATTAGAATAGTTCTTAAAATAAGTCTCGGATCTCCTACAGTCATCTGAGCAGTGAAGTAGTTGATACTGAAGACTCATTTTTGTCTGTGGTCACCAGGAAGTTAATTTTGTAGGATGTCAGTTTTACAATCTTCAGCAAACCCTTCAGGTGTCTAATTCTGTAACTGAAAAACAACTGGAATTTGAACATACCAAGAAGGTATAGTATTTTCTAGGTAGCAATGTCAATAAAATCCTTTATTTAAAAAAGGCTTTCATTGAAAGACTTTTTTACCAAAGTGAGATTATCTTTTTTTTCTTTATTCCTACTTTTAAATGAGGATAAGTTCCTACCAGATTTGTTTTACTACAAATTAGATAATGTATATGAAATTAGTTGATATAGACATCTCTGGCTCAGTTAATGTTAGTTGAACCTGAACACCAAAGAAAAACACTTGGATTGGAGGATGATGATTTTTTTTTTGTAGAGTTCTTTTAAAAATATAACCAAGTAGACCTTATTCCTTCTATCTACCTGGATGTTTGTACCCATTAAATGTTTGAGGTGATGAATATCCTTAAATACCCTAATTTGATTATTACACATGCTATGCATGTATCAGAATAACACATGTACTCCGTAAGTACAATTATTGCATATCAATGATTTTTTAAAATAGATGCTATAGATATTTTCCTCATTAACAAATATGAGTTGAAATAAAAAAAGATTACCAATTCAGTAATCTCTTAATTATTGCCTAGAATCGCTTTTTCCCCTAATGTTAGAGGATATGGGCTGTATTTTGAACCAAGAAAATGGGAATAATAATGGGAAAGGGTGTAGATTCCAGAACTGACATCCAAAAGTTCTCCGAGTCAAGGTTTACCGACGGGCACTCGTTGGAGGTTAAATGTGAACCTCCTGCCTATCTTTTGGGAACAGACAGGGGAAGTGCAAAGCAGGGTGTAGATTATAACATTGGAAATTCAACAAGCTAGATCCCCAGAAAAATGAAAATGTGAAAAGGAGCCTCAGGAGGTGTGGACAAAGGCCCACTGAAATGGGAGCTCAGGTCTCCAAGAGAGATTCTGTCTCCATGTGTTAGAGCCCCAGGTTACGTGCAGTGGAAGGGAAATCCAGAGAACAGCCAGCAGAAATGGTTTTATTGCTGTAGACTCTATAACTTTGGAGAGCTGGTTTGAGTGAAGATAAATTTTCTCTCAACATGGGAGTTGCTATAGTATGAGGAGGTTTCTTCATTGCCTTGTCCTAATTCCTGAGTGGTTTCTATCAAAATAAGCTGGTTATTGTAAGTTTTGATTGAGTGAGGTGCTTATAGGTGAACAGTTGAGGATTCCAATGATGGTAGGTTTGCAATAGTTGAATCAGAATTTTTTTTTAATTTATAAATTTGAATTAATACATGTAATAGGTAGATGATAAGGAAGGCTATAAGTTATAACCCTCACTCCTATCCCCTGAGGTAACTAATAATTTGGTTTGTTCTCTGCAAACCTTTCTCTATATAGCATAAAATATTTAATTTTGAATGTGTATTTAAATTGGCACGTGTACTAAAATTTGAATTTAGATTATTTTATAGCTATTTTATAACTGGATTAAATTGAATGGAAATTGGGTGGTATGAAAATTACATTCTGCTTGACAAGAATTACTACTCAGTCTCTGTTAGGTGGTAGAGGCAGAAAGGAGGTAGGGCCTGACCAACTTGTGGGAGGTTAGGGATGGAAAGAAGGGTCTGGAAAGAGGGAAAATAGAAAGGCAAGCTGAGAACTCCTTGCCTGTCTGCATATCTGTTTTATTTTGGCATAGGAAGAAATGAGGGGATCAGGTTTGAATCCTGGCTGTGATTTTTAGTGACTTAATTGTCCTGTTGAAGTTACCAACCTTCCGTAAGTTTGTTTACTTATAAAGGAGCTTAGTGATATTTCATAGTTATTTTATAAATTCTTTTTTTTTTTTTTTTTTGAGACGGAGCTTTTGCTCTTGTTGCCCAGGCTGTAGTGCAATGGGGCGATCTCAGCTCACTGCAACCCCCGCCTCCTAGGTTCAAGCTATTGTCCTGCATCAGCCTCCTGCGTAGCTGGGATTACAGGTGCCTGTCACCATGCCCAGCTAATTTTTTGTATTTTTAGTAGAGACAGGATTTCACCATGTTGGCCAGGCTGGTCTCGAACTCTTGACTTCAGGTGATCGACCTGCCTCGGCCTCCCAAAGTGCTGCGATTATAGGCATCACGCCAGGCCTATTTTATAAATTCTTAAAAGAGTTAAATAACATGTAAGTCATCTAGCCCACTGCTTGGTTCAGTGGTCCCTCTCTTTCTTCGTTCTTTCGAAGTAGGGAGTTTGAATTTGAAAGTTAGTTAACTTGTCAAAATTCATTTTTCATGGTACATAATTAGATACCTTTGCCTTTTTAAAAAGGACTGTTTTATAGACTAAATCAATAAAAAGATAATTGATTATAAGGTAGTATTTCTCTGGGATCAAGTCAGTTGAATATTTGTTGGCCCTTATAAAGATCTGGAAATTAGTTATTCATTGATAGTTAGAGGAAGCAAAATTATGTCACATTTTGGAGATAGGGTCGGTGTGTCAATCACTGAAATTAATTTGATTGGAAACAAAGGTTTGACCAAGTAAGATGGGAATTGTATGAAAACACATTTTAATCTCAGTTTCTTAAACATAAGTTGAACTCTCAATAAAAATGTGAAAGCTATAAGATTTTTAGAAATATCTGTGGAGGAAGAGGAAGATGAGGAAGATTTTAGCTTAGCATTCAGCAGACCATTCAGACCTTTGGCTACCTTCATTCAAACTTAGGTTTTCATTCAGAAGACTAACTTGCTTTTCCCACCTTCCTCCCATTTTTACCATGTAGAATATACCAAATCAGTGGGGGAAAGATAGAAAATTAAAGAAAATAAAAATTACGGATTATCCCCCTTCTCAGAGAAAACCATTGCTGACATTTTAATGTATTTAGTTTCAGATTATTTTTCTTTTCATATTCATGTGTTCATATGCTTAAAACAAAAATGACATACTTTAAAAATACTTTTTATAATGCTTTTTAATTTATTTTTTATTTATTTATTTTTTTTTGAGACAGAGTTTCACTCTGTCGCCCAGGCTGGAGTGCAGTGGCGCGATCTCGGTTCACTGCAAGCTCCACCCCCCGGGTTCACGCCATTCTCCTGCCTCAGTCTCCCAAGTAGCTGGGACTACAGGTGCCTGCCACCACACCTGGCTAATTTTTTTGTATTTTTAGTAGAGACGGGGTTTCGCCGTGTTAGCCAGGATGGTCTTGATCTCCTGACCTCATAATCCACCTGTCTCGGCCTCCCAAAGTGCTGGGATTAAAGGCATGAGCCACCATGCCTGGCCTATAAATGCTTTATTCAATCAAATGTATTGTGAATGCCTTTATGCTGATAAATGTATTTCCACAACATCTGGTTATCTTTGCTCTCTTCTAATTACAGAAATAATGCATGTTTATTGGAAAAAGTTTTCAAGTATATCGGTATATCTAATAGGAAATAAATCTTGCCATATAATCTAATTAATCATTTGTACCACAGTACTTTTTAGTGTCTTAGGTTTCAGCTATATGGATGGACCATAATTTACTGAGTTAATTCCATATTGTTTTCCATTTAGCCATGAATTAGAAGCAATTTACAGTAAACCACACTGCTGTGAACATTTTTGTATATACATCTGGGTACAGTTGTCCAATGATCTCATTAGAATGAATTCCTACAAGTGTATGTGCTGGTTAGTGTGTGTATATTTTAAAGATTTTTTTTTTTTTTTGGTCAGGTACTGCTAAATTCTTTCCAAAATCAATCTGTTTTCTGATCAGCAGTGTTTGGGGGAATATCTGTTTTTTTCCACACCCTTTCCTATCTTTAAGAAAAATTTTTTGTGTGTGCCCATTTAAAAGGTTAAAACTGTTTTAACTTTCAAGTTATTTTTTATTAACTGAGTTTACTATTACGAGGTTTTGGCTACGTGTATTCATTTGTGAATTACTTCTTGGCCTATTTCTAAAAATTGAAGTGTCATCTTTTTCTACAAAAACAACTATTCCCTTTTTGTACATCAGTCAGTATGACTTAGAAGATGCCTTAGTCTCCTCTGAAACAAAATGAGTTACGTATGAATAAAAAATTTACTCAACTGTAACACTTTGCTTTTTGCATATGGCTGTATTGACCTGAGAGCCAGGAAGTTCTGGCACAACCTGTATTTTTATCCTGAGGCAGGTAGATAGACTCCAGCTACCTTGTGAACTGTGTGGTTTTCTTGGCAACTCTGTCTGTGTTTGTCTCTGCAGTCTCATCAGTCTTGGTAGCTGTGCCAGTATTCGGGTGGGGAGTGAGTGGGACTCTGTCATCACTGCAATAAATTAAAGTGAAACTTACTATCCCTGAGCCCAGGGGCAGCTGATATTGCAGATGGGGGAATAATGTCTGTGTAAGTTACTGTGTACAGATACTCTCCTTGGTGCCTATGGTGATTAAAGTAACTACAATGCACCTTGTAGCATGGTACCTGTTACACAGTAGATGCTCATTAGATGTTGGTAGTTCAGTTAACCAGGATGGTCAAGGAAGGCAGTGATAAATAGAAGACAAGCAGATCTGAGTTGAAGCCCTTCTTTATGACAGTTAAACAGGTGACTTTGGGAAAGTTATTTAACTTTTGAGCCTCAATTTTCACATGTTGAAAGGAGAGCTAATAAGCCTGCTACATAGGATTAAATGAGATAATATGTCAGGCATGTAGCATTATGCCTGATGTTTGACTTTCCAGAGGAAGAAGGCGGTGTTACGGCCCAGTAAGGTGGATGCTGCCGCTTGGCAATCACAGGCCTAGACACCCAGGCATGCCCAGAAGAGCAGCATCCTCACTATCAGTGGGCAGAGTGGGAGCTTTGTTCCAGAAGGAAAGGTGCAGTGAAGAAAGGTGATTAATGTGGGGAAGGGAGGGATGAAGGCATGAATGATGGGAATAATGAGGAAAAAATGGAAACATCTAGATTATATCCTTTCTTCCTAAAAATAAAGTAAAAGACTCATTTCTTTTGCCCAGCACGTCTGTCAGCCAGTTGATTCTGCAGTTCTGTTTCAGTGCCTACTCGAGTGTTTTGTAGACTGGTTTTGGGAAAATGTGTGTATATATATATATGCATGTATACACAAAATTAAAGTTAAAAATAGTTGCCAAATAGATGTTCTTTTAAAATGAAGGATGATAAATAAGTGCTGGAAGCCTCTGTGGGAGGAATTGGTGTGGGTGAGAAGGGAAGGCTTCTTGCAAGAGGAGATTTGATTTGACTCCTGAAAGGGGTTAAAGTTTTGGTCCTTTTCTTTTTGAAGGCCACTGATATTTCCCAGAGTCTGTTCCATTGCCCCTTCATCCTTGCAGATGCTTTGGATGGAGTCTATTTTAAGGGTCAGCTGAGTTTGCAGAAGCATCATATCCTGTCACCCATGTGCCTGGTTCACAATGCTTGTTCACTCCTGAAGTCCCTGTGAACCCTGCCAGAAAGGGACCTGCTGAACTGTATAGTGTGGCAGGGCCAGGTGCCATACTCGATTAGCGGAGCAACCCAGAAAGCTTGGGATCTTTGTGCTGTGAACACCACTGCAAGCTGTTTTCCTTTCTGAGTCACACTTTACGGAGCATAGTTGTCATTTGTCTCTGTGTACATATTTGTAAAGCATTTGGAGATATCAAGCATGTTAACTGTAGCTCTTGAAGAGAGTGTGTGTGTGTGTGTGTGCGGGGGTGGTGGGGCGGGTGGAAACAAGCCTAAGTAGAAAAATAGTGAGAATTACACTTTTGAATTCCAGTTTTCACCTTGAATTTGTCTTTTCTCTGTCGCTTGTTTTGTTTTTATGAAATGCTTTATATAGAGTACTTGCATATAATGAAAAAGAATTATCCTTAAAAGTTAAAAATGGAAACATTTTAAAGATACTCCTATTTTAACAAAAGTTTTTTATTTTTCTCCATTTTCAAGGTATATTACCCAAATTTGGGATGGATGTGCATTGATGCCACTGATCCAGAGAAGGGAAACTGGCTGCGATATGTGAATTGGGCTTGCTCAGGAGAAGAGCAAAATTTATTCCCACTGGAAATCAACAGAGCCATTTACTATAAAACTTTAAAGGTAACAGTGTTAGAATTAATTTACTGTTAGTTACACTGCTTATGTTTTCCTTTTTTTTTTTTGAGACGGTCTCATTCTGTTGCCCAGGCTGGAGTGTAGGGGCTCCATCACAGCTCACTGCAGCCTAAGCCTCCCCAGGCTTGGGTGATCCTCGGACTTCAACCTCCTGAGTAGCCAGGACTAAGTTTTGAATTTTTTGTAAAGACAGAGCTTTGCTATGTTATCCAGGCTGGTCTCAAACTGCTGGGCTCAGCGATCTACCTGCCTTAGCCTCCCAAAGTGCTGGGATTACCGGCACAAGCCACAATGCCTGGGCCTGCTTATGTTTTTCTAATGCTGTCCTTAGTTGTGACTGACAATGATTTTGCAGACCTGGAAAGGATTATATTTGGAAGTACTTCATCCACACTCTCAAGATTCTGTGTTTTAATATATGGTTGCCGTGTGTGTCAGGGAGCTAAAGCATGAAGATCGTGTTAAGTAATTACACAGTGCATCTTTAAAGATACTGATGAGTTAAGCATGTGGCAGCTGCTTCCCTCCTCCGATGACACAGAGGCATTGGGAACTGTCTGGCAGATTTATCCAACTGTAAGAAACTATCAGTAGGTATGGTGGGTCTGTGTTAACTGAATACACATTGTTAGTCTTTGATATTAATGCAGCCTTGGATTAGCTTTTCTTTTCCCTAAATTTTACTGAGAATAGAAATTGAACAGAACATGTTTCTTCCTTTTGCCAGATTTTTCCTTGGAGATATTGATTGTTGAAAAGAAGAAAGTCATGTTTTAGGATTGGTAATGAGGTTATGGAGCACATTCAGGGACATGAATGTGAGGAAACGTGGAGTGTTGCTGCGTTTCTTCGTGGAGAAAGGCCGTGTCTCCCTCATTTTCATGGGTCACATTCTTTAAGAAGACAAATCCGGCCGGGCGCGGTGGCTCAAGCCTGTAATCCCAGCACTTTGGGAGGCCGAGACGGGCGGATCACGAGGTCAGGAGATCGAGACCATCCTGGCTAACACAGTGAAACCCCGTCTCTACTAAAAATACAAAAAAAACTAGCCGGGCGTGGTGGCGGGTGCCTGTAGTCCCAGCTACTCGGGAGGCTGAGGCCGGAGCTTGCAGTGAGCTGAGATCCGGCCACTGCACTCCAGCCTGGGCGGCAGAGCGAGACTCCGTCTCAAAAAAAAAAAAAAAAAAAAAGAAGACAAATCCGGCCAGACTTGGTGGCTCACGCCTGTAATCCCAGCACTTTTGGGAGGCCCAGGTGGGCAGATTATCAGGTCAGGAGATCAAGACCATCCTGGCTAATACGGTAAAACCCCATCTCTACTAAAAACAAAAAATAAGCCAGGCATGGTGGCGGGCGCCTGTAGTCCCAGCTTCTCGGGAGGCTGAGGCAGGAGAAGGGCGTGAACCCGGGAGGCAGAGGTTGCAGTGAGCCGAGATCATGCCATTGCAATCTAGCCTGGGCGACAGAGCAAGACTCCGTCTCAAAAAAGAAAAAAAAAAGACAGATCCTCACATTATACATGGAGATATTCTAAGGCAAAATTTCAAGCCTGTTAAGATGGATGGTTGTTGCTTTTTGCATTAGATAGGCAAAATTGCTATAAGGCAAATTTCTCTTTATTCACTTCCATTAAAAATGTCATACGTTGGAGAATAGTCTACGAGAAAAATGATCTCCATGGAATTGAACACTTTTGATGAGCACATATTTCAAATTGTGGCCAGCTTTGCAGTGTGCTGTGTTTTGTTAGTGGCGTGGCAATAGGCCTTCTGGAAGTTTAGTTAACCTGTAGCTGTTTAATTTTGCTGCATCTTTCCTGACATTGTTAGCCAACTAGACTGACTTTTACCACGTTTATACCCAGGTCCTTGTGTCCAATCCCTGCAGATTTTTTGTTACACTTTCTTATTTAGGACTTTAAAAACCTGTTTTCAATTTTTATTCTGCTAGATCGTAGTAGCATGCTTTTCTAGTAGGTATTACTCTACAATTTTCTTATATTGGAGTTTGAAGTTGGATTCAAGAATGCATTCTGTTTCTCAAAAGTATTTAAAGTGAGAAATACATATGGTTGAATCAGTGAGGTAGAATCTTAGTGGAGATGAAATACTCACTAGGGGATGAATATGAGACAACAAGGTAATAGGAAGGAAGATTTTTTTTTTTTTTTTTGACACGAGTGTCGCTGTGTCACCCAGGCTGGAGTGCAGTGGCATGATCTTGGCTCACTACAAGCTCTATCTCCTGGGTTCAAGCCATTCCCCTGCCTCAGCCTCCCAAGTAGCTAGGACTACAGGTGCCCGCCACCACGCCCGGCTAATTTTTTGTATTTTTAGTAGAGATGGGTTTCACCATGTTAGCCAGGATGGTCTCAATCTCCTGACCTCGTGATCCATCCGCCTTGGCCTCCCAAAGTGCTGGGATTACAGCCTTGAGCCACCGTACCCGGCAGGAAGGAAGTTTTGAAGGCATGCAAGCTCATGTAGATATTAGGACACTGCAATTCCTTCATTATACTTCAAGTTAAAATGTGTTCATCTCTGATGCAAATTCACAGAAACACTGAGAAGCAAGATAGAATAGTGGTTGGGAGAGTGAACTCTGAGGCCAGACTGCCTGTTTTAGATCTTGACTTGCTGTGACCCAAGGCAAGCAGGTGTGACCTGACTAGCTTTGTAACCTTAGCTAAGTCCCTCTTTGTGCCTCAGTTCCCTCATTGTAAGATACCGGTAATTACGGTATTGACCTCATAGGGTTGTTGTGATGATTGCATGGGTGAATACAGATAGAGCTCCAGCACCTAGTAAGTGCTAATAAATGATTGCTGTTATTTTTCACAAGGTGGTATGGTGTCACGGTCAGGAGTGGGGACTCTGGAGCAGACTGTCTTGTGAGCAAATTTTGGCTTCTAGATATGTGACCATGCGAAGGATCTCTCTGTGTCTTAGTTTTCTCATCCATAAAATGGAGGTAATAATAAAACTGCTTCATAGTTTGTTGTGAAGGTTAAACAAGCCTATATATATATAAGGTTCTGTGAACAGTTCTTAGTTCAGTGTAAGTCCTCAAGTGTTAACTAGCTATACTAGTACTATTATTTTTACCTTTGTCCGAAATAACATAGTTCTGATTTTTGAAGACCTCCCCCAGTCTTGATCTTTGATATTTGCTCAAGTATGTACAAAGCCTCTCAGATTTTTTACTAGTGATTATCTTAACTCTATTCTTCTAGATTAAGTGTTCCGTGGGTTAGGTTTTCTAAAGAAATTACATGTGATGCTCTGTGGGCTCTGTATCTTCTCAGATTATTATTACACCCAGATAATTGGGAAATCTCAGCACTGGTTTTGTTTGTAATATGATTAAAAACGATTTAAAATTCCTGAAAGTTAGCTGTTAAGTCTGCTATCTATTCATTCCTCTGTTCGTTAGTTTGGTGAATATTTATTGAGAGTCTGCTGTGTACCGAGTTCTCTCCTATGGTAGTGAACAGGACAGACAAGATTTCTGGTCTGGTGGATGTTCCGTGTTACAGGGGAAGGGCAGATAGTAAGTAAATAAGAAAGTAATTTCCGGTAGCGATTAGTGTGTTAAGACAGTAAAATGTGATAAGAGACTAGCTAGGTAGGAGAGGGCTGCTTTGTCTCCAGTGAGTCAGGGAAGGCCTTCCTGAGGAAAGACGTTTGAACCGCACTCCTTGGATAGGAAGGATCTGGCTACGCAAAGGTCTGCTGGAAGAGCAATCCAGGAAGAGGAGTGGTAGGAGCAAAGGCTTTGGAGTAAGTATAAGCTAATGGTTTTTTTTTTTTTTTTGAGATGTAGTCGTGCTATCGCCCAGGCTGGAGTGCAATGGCGCAATCTCAGCTCATTGCAACCTCCGCCTCCTGGGTTCAAGCGATTCTTCTGCCCCAGCCTCCTGAGTAGGTGGGACTACGGGCGTGTGCCACCACACCCAGCTAATTTTTGTATTTTCAGTAGAGACGGAGTTTCACCATATTGGTCAGGCTGGTCTCCAACTCCTGACCTCGTGATCTGCCCACCTTGGCCTCCCAAAGTGCTGGGACTACAGGCGTGAGCCACCGCTTTTGTTTTTTATTTTAAAGGAATAGAACAAAAGCCCATGTGGCTGGAGGGAGGAGGAGAGGAATCTTAGGAGATGAGGCTGGTGAGGTCCACAGGGATGTGTGAGGTTTTTTTTTTTTTTTTTTTTTTGAGACGGAGTTTCATTCTTGTTGCCCAGGCTGGAATGCAATGGCACGATCTCAGCTCCCAGCAACCTCCGCTTCCTCAGCTCAAGCGATTTCCTGCCTCAGCCTCCCAAGTAGCTGGGATTACAGGCGTGCACCACCATGCCCGGCTAATTTTGTATTTTTTTAGTAGAGACAGGATTTCTCCATGTTGGTCAGGCTGGTCTCGAACTCCCGACCTCAGGTGATCCGCCCGCCTCGGCCTCCCAAAGTGCTGGGATTACAGGCATGAGCCACCACGCCCGGCTATGGGTGAGTTTTAGGCTTAAGTGCTGTTCACCCATTGGAGAGTTGAGGCCGAGAGCTGACCGATGACTTTTTAAAAGACCGAGCTGGGGACTGGATTGTAGGTGGGTATGACTGGATGCACTTTTGTGTTTTCGAGCGATTCTGGAATACTTCTCTAATTTTCTAATATTTCTGACACATTTTTCTATTATTCCTTATCCAGTATAAGGAATATTAGAACCCTTGCTTCTTCCCAATTTGTTTGGTAAACTTTCAAGTTTATTTATATATGCTGATGTTTAAACAAGAGAATATAGAGCAGATTCTTGGTTTTATACCTGTCTGAACCCAAAGAGAAAGTGGGAAGAGTTTAAAATCTTTGTTGTTGTTAATTTTTTCTTTAATATCAAAATATATTTAAAAAGAGGTTGTTTGGTCTTTTGACTTTATTTTTTTAATGTGGATTTATATTTCCATTGTTGAAGGGATTAATTTTTCTTTTCTTCTGAATTTGACTTAAAAATGCTAACCTGTACAGAAGAAGAAAAAAACACAATATAGTATGGAAGAAAACAAGCCTTGGTTTAAAAAAAAATTATTATTTTCCTCTTCATAGGGTCTATTGGTGTAGCTGTTTTAATATAAAGTTGCGAAGCATATATAGCTCCGTAATATAACCATTTCAAGTTACTAATAATTTTTGTGGTGTTTTGTTTTCTACTACTTGTTTATTTTTATTTATTTATTTATTTATTTATTTTTAAGATAGGGTCTCGCTCTGTCTCCTAGGCTGGGGTACAGTGACACAATCTTGGCTTACGCAGCCTCCGCCTCCCAAGCTCAAGTGATCTCCCACTTCAGCCTCCCGAATCGCTGTGACTGCAGGCACACACCACCATGCCTGGCTAGTTTTTGTATTTTTAGTAGAGACAGAGTTTCGCCATGTTGCCCAGGCTGGTCTCAAACTCCTGTGCTCAAGCAGTTTGCCCACCGTGGCCTCCCAAAGTTCTGGAATTGCAGCCATGAGCCACTATGCCCGCTAATAATTTTGAAGGCTATTTAGCAGCTAACAAATATGTTCCTCTTGATCTAACACTTCACCAGTGCTAGAAATTTTATATTTGATTTGTGATACAGATTCTGGTGTGTTTTTACTTTGTGTGTTTTGCAGCAACAAGAACATCTTAGGACATGAGTGCCCTCCCAAGTAGAGTTTATGAGCGCCCTCACCAAGTTGCTAGTTCAGTTATCACTTCACTGACAACTGCAGTGGAGTGAACAGGGAAACTTAAGTTCTTATTCTTAGAGGTATCTTGAAAATGTCCGGTAGTATCTTCTAGCCAGTTCTCTGGTTATGTCATTTCAGTGGGGAATTAATGGGGAGTGCGTTTGTTTTCACTCCTTCCCATATTCTTTTTTGCATTGGTTTTAAGACTTTACATATTTCTGAGAACTCTAGTCATTTCAAGTATTAGTTGACAGCACCATTTCTTAAATATGTGACATAACAAAAAATAGAGAAACTGTACATTTGGAATTTATATAATCTAGAAACAGTTTACTTTAACATAAGCCTGCTGTTTCAACAGATTAGCTCATCAGAATGCCAAAAGGTGTTTGTGATGGCTGTTTTAACTCATTGATATCTTATATATTAAAGTAAGTTTTTTGGTTAGATTTAACTGATTCAAGAAGGGAAATCATGTATTGGTTCAAAAGTAAGAAAAAGGCAGATTTTAGCCTTCTTAGGGGTGGGGGAGAGCCAAGGAAACAGCAGCTGCCTTTTCTTTTAAATAACTTAGAATATTTTAAAATTTGGACTATAGAAACAAGTTCTGCAGTGAATTAAACCAAGTAATATTTACTTTTAGGGGCTTTATCTAGACTAGAAGGTATGTTGAAGTGAGGAACTATTTTGTTTCTAAACTGTAGGTGGAATTTCCCTCCCTGCAAAAAAAAAAAAAAAAAAAAGAAAAGAAAAAAACAAAAAGCAGGAGCACTCTCTTAGATAACCATTGTGCAAAGATCCAAATCAGGAAGCTAACAGCAACACATTGTTTTATTAGGTAATATGTACACCTGACTCAAATTCTGTCAATTGTTCCAGTCATCTCTTTGTAGGAAAAGAAAACGTTTTCACATTGGATTGTCATGTCTCATGTGTTTGGCTGGTACCTTAGTCTTTGTTTTTTTACAACCTTTCAGTTTTGAGAACTGGTTGGTTATTTTGTAGACTGTCCCAAAGTTTGAGCTTCTCTTATGTTTCATCATGATTAGATTCGATGTATGCATTTTGGGCAGAAATCTACCAGAAGTGATGCTCTGTTTTCTGTGCATTATATCAGGAGACATATGATGTTGATATGTCTTATTACAAAAGTGTTGTTTTTTTCTTTTGTAATAAATATTTTATGGGGAGATATTCTGAGGCTATGTATTTTGTTACTCCTCAAACTTTTACCTGCTTTTAGCATCCATTTATGATTCTTGCCCGAATTAATCATTACTGTGATGATTGCCAAATGACGATTTTCTAATTCCAACATTTCTTTTTTACTGATCAGTTGGGATCTCCTTTAAGGAAGAGCTTTCCTTTTTATTTACTTGGTCATTCCTGCATTCATTCACATCAGGCTGGACTCATGGATTCTCATTGTATTCAGTGGATTTTAGATAGAATTTTACTTGTATTGATAGCCTTGAAACTTTTCTCACAGATCAATCGCTGTGAGAGAAACCAATAAGATGTTTCCCCAAATTCTAGGGGTGTGAACTTTGCACTCAGTGGATCTTCGGGATCTTGTTCTGGGTGGAATCAATTTGATGGTGGCCCTCACTGCTTCCAGCCATACGTGGCTTAAGAATGTGATGGTTTAGGAGCACAATACATGGGAAATACTTCCTGCTGTATTTAAAAGTTAAAATGTGGAAGTTTGATGTCCGGTCCGAAGGGCGAGGCACTGACCTCCCTGGACCCGAGCAGGTTGGTGGCCCCGGGCGGCCTCCCGTTGGCGGCTCTGGGATAGAAACCGCGGCGCATTTGTAAGTGCTTGCGCGTGGTTCCTCCTCGTTGTCCTGTTAAAGTTGCTCTTGGTCTGGAATGCGCGCTGGTCGTTATCTTTCAGCACTCCGCTTTCCACGCCGCACGCTTTTCAGTTATGCTTTATATTTCTCCTCGACTTAGATTTCGTGAGCTTTTAAAATGGTCCCATGTTTTATTTTTTCTCGTGCGTGGGCCGTCGTGAGGCTTTAAAGAGGAAGCTGTGACAGCACCCGGGCTCCGCTGCTCGTCACCTGGCCTTCCGCGCCCCTCGCCCCGCGCCGCGGGTGCGGTCCTCCCTCCAGCAGAGGGTTCCGGGCGCCGGCGCGGCCCGCACGGGGCCGGGAGCCCTTCCTGCCGGCTGGGTGCGCGCGACGCCGCCGACAGCTGTTTGCCATCGGCGCCGCTCCCGCCCGCGTCCCGGTGCGCGCCCCGCCCCCGCCAACAACCGCCGCTCTGATTGGCCCGGCCCTTGTCTCTTCTTTCCCCGCAGCCAATCGCGCCGGGCGAGGAGCTCCTGGTCTGGTACAATGGGGAAGACAACCCTGAGATAGCAGCTGCGATTGAGGAAGAGCGAGCCAGCGCCCGGAGCAAGCGGAGCTCCCCCAAGAGCCGGAAAGGTAGGAGCCCCCGGCCCGCCCGCCCGCCCGGTCCCGGCGCCACGCCCGTCTGGGACGCCGCCCTGCCGCCCCCGCCGCTGCTGGCCCGACCGCGAGGCGGGTCGCGGGCTCGGGCGGCGGCGCCCGCGGCGTCTCGGTGACCTTTTCCGGACTCGGCCGGGCCCCGGCCCCGCTCCCGCCCCGCGGTCCCGCTCAGGCCCTGCGATCGCCGCCCTCCCGCCCTGCCGGCCGGCCCCGCTGCTGAATCACGGCCGCCGCGCGCTCCGGCTGTTTCCTAACTTGTGACTTAGCTCCCGGGCGGCGGAAAGTGCGCGGACGCCGCTTCGGGGCCGGACATTCTCCCGCTGGCACCCCGAGCCGCGCTCCGCAGTTGCGCTCACGGCGGGCGCTGTAGTCCTTTCGCGGCTGGCGTGACAGCCCCGGCTCCGCAGACTCGGGCCCGCCGCGCAGGACGCGGGCCGCGTCGGCGGCGGAGTCGGGGTGGGGGAGTGGGGGAGGCAGAGACAGAGAGAGACAGAGACAGGAGGCGGCGGGGAGGGCAGGGAGACAGCGGGCGCGGTGGGCTTCCGAAAGGATGCCCAGGGGGATGTGGAAGTTAGAGAGCGTGTGGTTTTGTCGTTTTGGCTCAATTCTCATAGTTTTACGACTTCTGATGATTTCGAACAAAAGGTAAAAGTGTAGTCACGCTTAAAAAGGAAGGGGATAGTTTCTGGGTAGGAAAATAGTTTGGTTGGCTGTATCATATTTCCAGCTGGCATACTGACACGTTGGGAATTTTTTTTTTTAATGAAGAATTTTAATGTGAATTCAGGAATCGTTCATAGATTCCCAGTTTGAAAATATGCCAAAGCACAGTATGATAGTTTCTTATTGATACAAATACAGATTTGTGGGTTTTTTTTTTTTTTTTTTTTTGCTCGCCTGAGGTGTTAAGTAGATTTTTTTAGTCATCTGAACGAACGAGTCTATTCTTTACCCAGAACATTGCAAAGCGAGTTGTGGAAGTCATACTGTAAATAAAATCATGTCGTAAACTCGATTTAGGAAAATGTTAAAATCGACTTTAAGGAATGTAGGCAAGAAGTCTGTTCTGATTTTTCAAGTATGTATGCTTTGTGTATCACCACAAAATGGAAATACAATTAATTTCCCCGTGAGACAGTTAGTAGGCCTTTTACTGAATATGCATTGTCTATTTATTGAATGTGATTTAGTCACTGCTTTAGAGCGTTCAATGCTTTTGATCCTGAATCAGATGATCAGAGTCTAGAAAATTCCCAGGTTTTTTTTTTTTTTTTTTTTTTTTAAACTTTTAACTGAGTTCTGGGATTTTGTTAATATTGGGCTTAGTGCTTAGTTGTTTGCAGTGATAACTTTTTATGTAATTCAACTTGTTCCTTTATTTAGTATTCCTTTTGTTTACAACTAATGTTACCAGCCTTCCAGGTAAGTTGTTATTTGTAGGGGGCTGGAGATGGGGAGGACAGGACTCTCTTTACTGTGCCACTAATCATAACTAACTCCTATACTTAAATAGATTTGTAGTTTAATAGCAACCTTACTTTAACGCTTTTCTCTGTTTGGCATACTTTGGTGTGCATGTTTAGAACATATGTCATTACTCTTTTGCTTTTTTATCTGTTTATTTTTCTCTTAGTCGGATTTGGGGAAAAACTTGAACATATACTTTCTGTTTTATTAGTGATATATGAACTTGATATCTGCATTTTTATACCTGGGTAGACTGTTGGTGTTTCGTATTGACTTAAATAGTTCATATTTATTATTATCCTATTATTTTGTACTACTCTGGGCAGCCTATAACTCAGAATCCTAGGTTTCAATTAATTAAAAGACTTATGCTTTTGCAAAGCTCTCTCTTGGAACTTACAGTCTGTGTTTAACAGCTTGCTGGTAAAGAGATCTGTTTGCTCTCTAAGACTTAAGCTTTGGACAGTTTAAATAATGAGTCAAACCTTTTTTACTTTTAAATTAAATACTCAGTTAAAACCAATTTATAGCTTTCAAAGACCTGAAATGGAGTCTTTTTTTTTTTTTTTTTTTTAAGTATTAACTCAGTTCTATTTAGGTCTTATGTGTGACCTCAAACATTTAAGTAGTATCTTTTCAGGCAGTGATGTCAGAGAGCGAATCAACATAAATGTCATTCAGAGGCAATGTTAACTTAGTATTGCTGAAAGCCGCATGTTGAATACATAGAGCCGACAGGTAGATTGACAGTGGGCTTGACTTCATTTTCATTATGAGACAGAGAGAAAAACAAAGGGCTGAATTCTTCATAGTTCTGGACTTCAGCTCCTTTGCATGACAGCTGCTGTACTTACAGCTGTGCATTGCATGTGGTGCCTTTCAGAATTCATCAGATCGCTGGTGGATCATAAGGCGTGTTTGGGCAGAGCAAAGCCCTGGTTTCTTTACATACAAAGGAGTGGCCTCTCCTCTCTCCCCTCCTCACATCTCCTTTCTCCTCCCCTCCCCTCCCCATATTCATTCATTCATCTAATGTTTATTGAGCCCCTGCTGTGTGTTAGGCTCTCTGCTGGGTTGTAGCACACGGTGATGAGGGAAAAAGCAGTGAGTGGTAACTCTTCTCATGGCGCCTGTAGTCTAGTGGGGAAGACAAACATTAAATCAGTAAATAGCTGATCAGCGCCTAGATGGTTGGCATGTAGTAGGCCCTCAGTAAATATTAATTGATTGACAAGGACTCACACAAATGTTTTAGAAAGGAAAAGAATGCAGTGCGGTGAGAACACAGTTCATATTGGCTCCGACCGTGGAGCCTGCAATTTTACCATGGGCCAAAGATGGATATACATCAGGCATTTTAAACTGGAGTTTAATTTGGATTCCCAGTTTTGTAATTGAGCTTCTTCACTTTTTACACATCTGAGCAGCCTCTATGCAATGAAAAATAAGTTCCTTAGATGGAATAGATTAAGCTTTCAGGTAGAGAGCAAGGAGAGTTTTTAGTGTCCGGTGTTTCAGGCTATTTTAATGTGAACCACAGAAAAATTACAATTATAAAATAGCATTGAAACAGCCAAATTTAGAAGTATTTCTCATCTTCTTGATCTCTGTCCCCTGTTTGTTTTGGAGACAAATGAGAAATTGAATTTGCTTGTTAGCAGTAAGCAGTGACTGTTGGCAAATGCTCTTCCAGAGTGTAGATTATAATAGCAGTGTTTGCTCTATCAGTTACATAAGAGCCTTACCTGAAATTCTTTTACCTGGAGAAACAACAGTGGCTTTCTACAAATGGGCTTGGTGGAAGGAATGAAAAAGACGGGATGCCTGGGCATTTACCAGGTGTGCGACTTTGGACAACTCATGTCACCTTTCTGAGATGAAGTTTCCGTAGCCTGAAAAAGGAATATCATCATATCGATGATGGTTGTGCCACCTAACCTCACAAAGTTGTCAAGAGCAAGTGATATAATAGAAGCATGCTCTGTGAGGCTGTGGGCTCTTGGGAACTGTAAGTACCAACTCTCCCAACATGGCTGGCGTTTACTTCCCTGCTACTTGCGGAGGAACGACTGAGTTGGTGACTCATTTAATCAATGGGGATTTATGGAGCACCTGTGTAAGCTCAAAATAAGCACTGGGTCTCTTCTTTCCCTCTTCCTTCCTACGTCACAGCCCTATTCTGTGCTGATTCACCCTTGTTTTAGGCCTAGGTTCTAACCTATTGACCTCGCTGTTCACAGCAGATTGAGAGAGAAGAGTGTATATTTATAGCAGCAAGAAGTTTTATACCTGAAAGCTGGACAGAGAAGAAGACAGAAGGTTTATAACAAAATCAGTAATGAATTATAAAGAACAAGTTCCTTAAGGTCACTTAGTAGGTTCAGATAGTCCTTCCTAAAAACCGTAAGTAGTACCTGAGAATATCAACTAGTTTATAAGTATTTATCTCAGCGACGTTTAGTCACCACAGAACAGTTATTATAATCAGCTTAGCAAAGTAATATTTTATCTGTCTCTACGATCAGAATTTAAATTAAAAATCTTGGTACTGTGAAGAACACTCAAGTTTTTTGAAATTGTGTATATTTGAAATTCTTCTGTAAAGGTGCTAAATAACAAGTCTTTAGAAACTTAAAATATAGGGAGGTAAGAGAGCCACATGCAAAGATAACTCAGTCTAAGGTAGTCTAAAAAAAAGTGCAACACGGATTGTATAGGCAGTAAGGACTATTGGCCCTCCCTAAGAGAAGGAAAAAGGGATGCTGAGCTGGGCTGGCCAGGGAGCCTTTATGTAGAAAGGGTGGCAGGATGGGGACATTTCAGAACAGAGAGAGGAAGGAGAAGGACGTCAGGAGGAACCTTGGGGCCTGAGAAGTTGTAACTGTCTGGATGGTCTTCCTCTCTGTTATTTAACAAGTATTCCTTGTGTCTGTGTCAGGCACTATTCTGGGTGCTGGAGTTTCAGCAAAGAACTAAAATGACAAGGGTCCCTGTTCACATGGAATCACATTCTGGAGAGTGGGGAGTACAGGCCAACAGATGAAGTAGGTAAACCTTGTCAATAGTGTTTTGTAGGGTGGGTGGGGGAGGTATGGCCTGACTGTAGGTGGGAGGTCAGGGGTGACCATTCTGAGGTTGTGACATAAATGACACAGACGTTCTAGGGGCTGAGGGCTCCGGGAAGAGGGACCCAGTTCTTTTAGTAGTTCTACTCACGTAGAAGCCTACATGAGTATTTTTAGATTATGAAACTCAGTTCTGCAAATGGACATATACTGGCCCTTTGGTGCCGCACCAAGTGGCTGGGTTGGTTGTTGGGGGAGATGAGAGAGATGACTACAGCAGGCACCATCCTCCTCCAGTGCAGAGTCTCCAGTCTGTTTCATGACAGCCATGCGCAGGTCAGACTTAGTGGGTGTTCTGGTTGATGTGGGAGAGAAGGAAATGGACACTTTGCAAAATTGGATAACTTGTCCAAGATCGCCCTACCAATGAGTGTCACAGTTGGAATTTGAACCAGGTTTCCCATGCCTTTTCTTCTATATGATATGGAGCTTTTTGTCCACTTCTACATGCAGTTGACAACTACAGAAGTGACAACATTGGTTCCATTTAAAGTTGAAATTAGAGAATACATTTAATAAACACAGAGAGTGGACGGGCTTCCGTGGAGTTTGATCTCCTAACCTTTCGTAGCAGCCAGCAGCTGTGTTTCAGGCTCCAAGCTGAATGACAGAGGCCTGACTCTGGTGTCTGAGGATGATGATAGATGGGCCCTATGCTTACTGGGTGCCTGGTGGGCAGGTTCTGTGCCCGCTGACTTACAGGGCACTGGCCTGTAGTTCCTGTTTGCAGGTGCTGGAGCAGGATGTGGAGTGCTTGGACATGGCAGTGTGTTCCTGTGTCCGGCTTTATGCTGGCAAGCTTGTGGCATTAGACACAAATGAGCTGTTTCCGGGTTGGTCAGTCTTAGAGGAGCCTGTCTCTGCTGTAGCTTTCTGGCTGCCTCCTAGCTGAGGGTGCCTTTTGCTGAGCATTGAATGTTCCATCTCTAGTGGTTGTATGCCAGGATGAACTCTCTGCTGCTGTTGTGGTGGTCTGTTTTTAAGAGCTCAGTATGGTTTTAATTAGTACTTTTTCAACAGTAGGAGTTAGGGAATTGTAAAAAAAAATTGCAGTTCTGCTGCTGCTACTAAATTGCTCCAAATTTAGATGAAAATGTTGGTCAGTATTTTCGTTTCGTGCCTTTGATTCTTATGTCTATCCTTGTTTACAGGGAAATTATGTGGATTAACTTAAATTTTTCAAAGCATTTTGCAAATTTTTCAACTGTATTTTAGTGGGTGAATTTGCAAAAATCCTAACATCCATGATTTAAAAGTTTTAAATATCATAATTGAGTGTATTGGGAACCATGCTGTGCCCTATTTTTAGATTGTTATTTTGGTTCTCTTGTCCATATGTAAATTGGAAGGTGAGACTTGCCTAATACAGAAAAAAGGTTTGATTATGATTAAATTTTCTAAACAATATAAAAGAGGTAACAAGACCCTTATAGTTGGTTCAAAATAGTTTAGTTGATTTTAACAAATCCACTTATAATTTGAAAGTAAAAAACTCAGTTTCCTGTGTTTTCCTTAAATATGAACACTAGGTTATTTTTCCAAATGATGAATTTTTATTTTTTTTTAAACTCTTGAAGTGTTTTTTTTTTCCCTAGGCAATTTCATGTTCCAGTTTACAGATAGCTGTTACGATATTGAAACTTAATGTTCGTGGGAGCATTATAGAGAGGAGGGTGTAGTTACTTTATTTTTAAATAAAATAACTTTTAAAGTTTATTTATTTATTTTGTAGAGACAGTCTTTCTGTGTTGCTCAGGTTGGACTCGAACCCCTGAGCTCAAGCTGTCTTCCTACCTTAGCCTCCCTAATAGTTGGTATTACAGGCATGCACACGGCGTAGCTTTGTATTTAAAGTTGCCTCTAAAGAATTGAGGAATTGGAGGCCGGGCGCGGTGGCTCATGCCTGTAATCCCAGCACTTTGGGGGGCCGAGGCGGGTGGATCACAAGGTCAGGAGATCAAGACGATCCTGGCTAACATGGTGAAACCCCATCTCTACTAAAAAAAAACAAAAAACAAAAAAATGAGCCAAGCATGGTGGCGGGCCCCTGTAGTCCCAGCTACTTGGGAGGCTGAGGCAGGAGAAGGGCATGAACCCAGGAGGCGGAGCTTGCAGTGAGCTGAGATCGCTCCACTGCACTGCAGCCCAGGCGACAGAGAGAGACTCCTTCTCAAAAAAGAATTGAGAAATTGGATAAATATCCCAAGAACACCATTGTCGAGGTTAAAAATAGACATTTCTTTTAGTTAAAGGTTGTATGGAGAACTGAAGTTGAAGTTTCAGGTGGACTGGCGTGGTACTTTGTTGGCATTCAGATGGCTTGTTTATATTTCACGTGCTGCCAAGTACAGGCCTAAAGTTTTATTTTGGCCATCCATCTGGCTCAGAGTGTTTCATTAGTGTTCATAATTTGGTTGAAATAGTTTAGAGGAGCTGAATGACCTGGAGAAGCAAAAGTTACTTGAAAATGCTATTGTTTCTCTAAGTGGAAAAGAGAAATACTGAAAGTAGCTGTTTTTTTTTTTTGTTTTTTTTTTTTTGCCACTCAGATTAAACCAGTTTTCATACAAGAGTTCTTGGCTGAATTCATTTATTACAGTGTATTTTGATATGGACATATGTCATGACTTGACACTTATTTGCACATCATGTCATTATGCTGTGAATCACTCATTTCTATTGATGATGACAATGACAGCAATTACACTTGTTTCTAGTATTGTGCTGGTTGCCCTGTGTATACCATAGCTAATCCTCCCAATAACCCTGCAAAGTTAAGATCCGTATCCTCATTTGTAGAAGAGGAAACCGATGCTCCGTGGGGCTTCATACTTCGGCCAAGTTCACACAAGGTCCTAAATAAAAGGCTCTGTCTCTCTAAATCCAGTTTTTATGCATAACGTTTGTAAGTAGGACAGTTATACTGTGTAAGTTGCCATGTTTTATTTGCTTTACTAACTGGCCAGGGTGTATTTTCACTGCTCACTGTAAGAAGTGCCCACTTTAATCCTAAATACCAAGACTATGGTTAAGTGAAGTGTTTGGTGTAGGAAAGCCCAGTCATGACGACACCTTCAGCTGTTTTTGCTTTGGAGATTTATGGATTGCATAGGTATATTGTATTTTGAGCATCCCAAATAAACAGTTTTTTAAAACACAGATTGCATTTTCACCCCTTTCCAGCTGTTGTCTATCAGGTATTTTTTAAATGACATATTTGTTGGTTTAAGTTTCTAATGAATATTTTCTTTCTCTTGGGTTTTATGTTATTTTGGCATTAGTTTTGAAACCAAAAGAGCACAGTGAGACATTGCTTTTGCCCAACTCCCTCTGCAGTGCAGAGTCAAGGATTCTAGAGCTCTTTCATTTTGTCTTATTGATGAGAAGCTTCAGCTTCCAGCTCTGCAGCACTGGCCTTGTATTGAGACTGGCTTAACAGTCTGACTGTTCCACCAATAAAAATACACATTTTAAAGTTTTCTTAAGTTGAATGTTACAGATGATGAACACGCTTTAATTAACGTGTACTCTAAAGATTAATTACAGAAACTGTAAGTGCAATTCTGATTTGTTTGTGGATATAATTGAGTTATATCCTGCTTGTTTTTCAGTTTTGGGTGGTGATATTTTGTTTATTTGTTTTGCCAAAATGTTTATTTGCAGAGGGGGGTAGAATTTTTTTTTTTATTTTTTACTTTTTCATTTAAGAGAAATGCACATGAACTATTTGAAGCAGTACCTTCTTCAGAGGTTTTGTTTGCTGATAAAGCTTTCCTGTTCTAGCTGCTTGACTCATTCCAGAGGAGAACCATTAAAGGAGACCAGAAGGTGAAAACAGTCACCCTATAACCTATCCGTGTGGACTCCTGAATTTTCCTAAGAAGGGGCACACGTTGATTTCCTCATTGTCTTTATCACACAATAGATTCTTAGAATATGTGTGTCTATATAAAATTTGGCCGGGCGCGGTGGCTCAAGCCTGTAATCCCAGCACTTTGGGAGGCCGAGACGGGCGGATCACAAGGTCAGGAGATCGAGACCATCCTGGCTGACACGGTGAAACCCCGTCTCTACTTTAAAAAAAATACAAAAAAAAAAACTAGCCGGGCGAGGTGGCGGCGCCTGTAGTCCCAGCTACTCGGGAGGCTGAGGCAGGAGAATGGCGTGAACCCGGGAGGCGGAGCTTGCAGTGAGCTGAGATCCGGCCACTGCACTCCAGCCTGGGCTACAGAGCGAGACTCCGTCTCAAAAAAATAAAAATAAAAATAAAAATAAATAAAAATTTTAAAGCTGCTTGAGTTTGTAGCCAAACGTAATATGGCTTTTTCTACTTGGAACTTTTACTGAGAGTACTTTATTCGATTGTTCCTTAAAGACTTCGTAAGTAGTGGCCAGGTGCGGTGGCTCACACCTGTAATCCCAGCACTTTGGGAGGCGGAGGTGGGTGGATCACCTGAGGTCAGGAGTAAGAGAACATCCTGGACAACATGGTGAAACCCCGTCTCTACTAAAAATACAAAAATTAGCTGGGCGTGGTGGTGGCTGGTACCTGTAATCCTAGCTACTCTGGAGGCTGAGGCACGAGAATCGCTTGAACTCGGGAGGCGGAGGTTGCCGTGAGCTGAGATTGCACCACTGCACTCCAGCCTGGGCGACAGAGTGAGACTTTGTCTCAAAAAAAAAAAGACGTAGTAAGTAGTTAACACCTCCCCAACCCCCCAAACATACTGTAGGCAAGGCAGAACTGCAGTTTGTAATCTATACTTTCATTTTTCAAAGTTCTTTAGCATTTTTCTTTCTATTCTAACCTGTTATTTGAAAAACAGGAGAAGGTAACTTTGTTTAAAAGGTTAAAACTTGGTGCGTGTTTAGTATTCTGAGGGATTCTGGGTAAGAGACTAGAAAATTCTCAGTGTTCTGGAGCATTTATTGTAGCTGCTTGCTATTTCCTGCTTCTGTGGCCATGATCCTGAAATTTAAAAATATTTTGATGAAAGTTTTAATAATCTAGTCAATGTGTAGTTATTTTAGATGCTTATATATTAAAAGTACATACCATTTTTATTTTTAATATGAGAATATTTGAATAGTTTCAGAGGCAAGAGATTTATTCTAATGAATAAGATAATTTGTGTGGTATAAAAAATAACACAGTTTATAAGATAAGAATATAACATCTAAAATACTGCTAGTTTGATACTTAGATAACTTTCAGTTTTATATGTTCTTATTGGTTTAATCAATGTCTGAAAGATGAAAAACTAATTGCACTCTCAATGAATTAGCTGTCTGTTACCAGTTATGGACAGTAGCAAAGGATTGACCAGTTAAAAAGAAAACTAATACAGCATTGCTTAGGCTAAAATTCGCCTGCACTCTTTTTTTTTTTTTTAAATTAAAACTACAGCGATAAACAATCTTTTTTCTTGTATTTATAATCCTACCTCTTGGGGCAGTCTTTTGTAGATTTCCTGAGACACCACATGCCACAAAAATGAAGGCAAACTGGTTTGTTCACCGATGTTTAGAACCCCAAAACGGAATATGTGCAATGTTTGAAGTTGCACTGCCATTCAGAATGGGCAACAATGCAATTTCTGAGCCTTTTGTTATTCTTTTTACCATTTGGCCTCTCAGGTTCAGTTCTCATTCTCTTGCCAGTTTGAGATGTAGGATATGCCTTTCTGGTTCTGTTGACTACATTTTCGTCTTTCATGTATGGGATTATCAGAGCCTGCTTCTCTGGAATAAAGAGATTACTGGCCATAAGCAGAATGTCTAAGAGCCTGTGAGAAATGAGGGTTCCTGCTGTCCACCTCTTGCCTTGGTACTTTTGCTGTGAGGATGTTAATGTTGGTAATAGCTGGGTCCTAAGTCTTCTAACCTTCTATGGCAGGTTTACGCTGTGAGCAGCACCATGATGATAATAGTTGTAGTTTTGATCTTTTACACGTGGAACAATCTCCTAGACTATTTACACACGATGGACTGTAATTTTTGTAGGATTAGCGCTAATGTTGAAATTACAATTTCCCTCTGATATCCAAGAAAATAAGTAAAAAGTAATAATAATAATAAATATCATATGTTGTCAGTAGTCTCAATCTTGGACTTTTGGACCAGGGGTTGAAGATTCCAAATCTACTTGATTTTAGGAATTTTGTTAATTGCTGAAGGTGTGATCCACAGTGTCCTTCCCTTGTTAGATGGGTCATGGGCGTGTTTGATAACAAGATCAACTTTGGTAAGCATAATATCTATTTTTAGTTACTATAAATCCAGGAATTCAGGATAGAAGAGAATGTAAATTACTGTCTGTATGCCAAGATAAAATTTGGGGTTGTAGTAGAGTGCAGAAAATACTAAATCAAAAAAAAGTGATACTTGAATTTCTGTCTGATCCTTTTAAGTTTTAAAGACAGGGTCTTATAAATCTCATGGGTGATTGTCAAAAAGACATGGAATTGGTGAACTTTGTTTTCATAGCGAATTATTCTTGTGCTTCCCCCTACTCTTCAGTTTCTATGTTAAGCACATTAAAGAAAAAAAAAACCTACCTAAAATTTTTTTTTAGTGGGTGGGAATATACTGCTTGGCCTTCACTGTTGCTTTTGCATTAGATGCAGATTGATCAGTACTTTGAAAATGGATAGCTTGTTTAAAATGAGCCAGAAGTGTGCGTGTATGTTGGGTGGAGGGAAAAGGGGAAAAATTGCTGACCCAGGTATACCGGGTATACCTTGAGTGTTAGGAGATGTGCAGTATGCAGAATTTATTGTGATACACCATCATAGCCTTGGAATTAAGAGACCAGATTCAAGCACCAGCTCCACCAGTTAATAGCATTGTGACTTCAGGTGGGTTACTCCCCATGTTTGGGTCTTTAATTTGCCTGTCTATAAAACGGGAATATGAGCTACCTACCCTACAGGGTTGCTGTGAGCATTAAGCGAGAACGTTACAGGAATATTCCTGGCACACTGACCTTTGGTTCGTCCCATTGTAATGGTGGGCACCAGCAAAATTCATTCCGTGGTAACTGCCGTTCTCTGGCCGGTTGGCACACTTCTAAAACAAAAAAATGAACAGTTTTGCCATCTTGTGTAACATGTTCTCTTAAAATCCGTACTTTTTCCTTTCGGATCGTGGAGTGAATTCAGTTGATTTCAAATTAGATAAGAGTAAAGGGCCTCTTTGGATCCGCAACTAGATACATCGTGGCATTAAGGAATTCTTTATGTGCAAGAAACCTGCTTGTCTCTTAAAAGCTGTCTTGTTTCACTGTTACCCAAACGAGGACACCTGTGGTGACATAGGTTGGTGCATTAGGTAACTCTTGGAATATATTTTGTTCCATTTGCCTGGGCAGAAGCAAACATATCTCACTGTTTGCTTGTCTTACCTTTCTGTGGTCCAAAGCACTCATGACAGTTATAAGAGGATTTTATGTGAATGAATTTTTCTTAACATTTTCTTAGGTATTAAATTATCAGACAGCCCTGAAAGTAATTGTGTGGGAGAAGTTTCAGGACTGTATATGCCAGATTTTTTAAATAGTCTTTCTGGGGGTGAAATCAGAAAAAAACCAAATGGGTGAAATAACCATTTTCTTAGAAGGTGCTAATTAATTTGATGATAATCAGTTTTCTGGCAAGAAATGCCCTGATGATCTGAGCAGCATCTTGACTGGGTATTCTGAAGAGTTGGAGTTCTTTTTCAGGGATCACACAGGTACATTCCTTCTATTAATACACAATGCTTGTACAAACTCACAGCTTAACTTTGTAATAACACAGGAGTCCCTGACCCCCGATGTTGTCTACCAAATGTTGTGTTTACGTCCATTTGTGAATGTCTGGGGAGAAGGGCCTTAGGTGTTACTTGATACTCAGAGGGGTCTGAAGTCTCCTTTCCGAAAGATTAAGAACCACCACAGTGAACCTGTATGTTCACTTTTCAGACTCAAGCAGAGACAGTTAAAGCAATACAATCAGTAGGTTACAGACTTTAAAAACGAAATACACTCACAGCTTACACTGTTAGAGCATTAATATATACTGATGTGGACATGAGTGAGTGAGTGAGTGACAGAATTCTCTCAAACTTCTGTCCTCATTGGACTTGTACATTTTTATAATAATACCTGGGTGGGATCATGTGAATCAGTGGAGAACAAATGAACAAAACAAATGGATGAATTAGGATTTGTTAGTGGAAGCAGAATGCCATTGTCTTCATATGAAGGAACATATGCCGACAATTTAGATTTGTAGGCGTGCACTTTCTGTGATTTGTTTAGTAGAATCTGTGGATACTCCTTACAATCGATTCCATTTATTGAGTCTGTGCCAGGCACTATGTGGCATTCGTTTTGTGCATTACCTCATTTACTTCTCTTTGACGACAGTATCAGATCGGTATTACCAGTATATATTAGAGCTGGTTCCCATTTGCTTCGAATGGGATTATTTCTCGTTAAGCAAGTCATGGTCCAAGGGCTGCGGAGCAGCATTTCATGCTATTTCACTTTTATGGGTTTCTGTTTTTGAAGACCAAACTTATCTTGAGGACCTACTTTATTCTGAGTGCCACCACCACACTGGGGAAGGGGACAAGAGCCTAGCCACTGTCTCACCTCAGTTAGGGTCAGCTCTTTGCAGGGAGCACGGGTAACCTTGGAGACACAGGAACCTGCTGGGAGCAGGTGAAATGAGTGTGTAGGTTGAGAGACTCTTTCCACCAGCCATGGATACTGGTCTAGGAAGGACTCAAGTCTGATTCAGGCCGTGGTCCTCTGTGAGCCTTCCTCCCAGGCTCAATTTGTTCCCTGTGGGCATTATTTTACGCCTATATTGGCAAAAAATAGAAAAGCATCAGCTCGGGGACAATGTGGGATAATCCTTGGAGACCAGCACCAGGGAAGATTGTGTGCTTCTGAAAGGCTCCATTCTCAGTGCCAGAGCCTGTTAGCAAGGCCAGGTCCACAGCATGCGCTCCTCAGGCTTCCCGGCTTTACCTGGGTGGATAGTACTTTTCATCCTCCCCTCCTCCCTCTCTTCTCCTTCTCTTTCTCTCCTGACTCCTTGCTGCTTTCACTGTCCCTCCCTTCTTTTTTCTCTATTTTTAATGAAATACAGATTCTCTGGAAGATCTTTTCCACTCAAAATTTGCTTCTTGTTAACATTAGTAGGGCGTTTCTGCAGAGGGGCCTGTTTTTTGCAAAGTTAAACAGGTATGTAACACCAATTTTAAATTATTTCATTATAGACATCTTTGTAGTAATACATATTTGTATTCCCTTTAGCTCATAAGTGTTGTATAGCTAATAAGCAGCCAAAGAAAATTATCAGAATACTTCTTTACCATAATTCCAGAAACTTTACAAAGTACTCAAGAAATTTTTAAAAAATCTATCAAGAATAATAAGTTTGGGCTAAATTTGAATAGTAGTCTGATATAGCCTGAATAGCTAGCACATCTGAGAATGAGATACACGTTGCTGAATAGGCTAGTAGAATTTTGTATTTAGGTGGAGATCTATTTTAAAAATCTGGATTTAAGCTGGGTGTGGTGGCTCACGTCTATAATCCCAGCACTTTGGGAGGTCCAGGTGGGCAGATCACCTGGGGTCAGCAAACTCCTGACCAACATGGTGAAACCCGCTCTATTAAAAATACAAAATTAGCTGGGCCATGGTGGCTCATGCCTGTAATCCTAGCATCTTGGGAGGCTGAGGCAGGAGAATCGCCTGAGCCCGGGAGGCAGAGGTTGCAGTGAGCTGAGATTGCACCGCTGCACCCCAGCCTGAGTGACAGAGCAAGACTCTGTCTCCAAAAAAAAAAAAAAATCTAGATTTGAATTTAAATGTAACTTGTGATTTAAAAGAGTTTATGTGGAGAGTATGTTTTAGTTTCATCCTGCTCTTCAATCTGAAGGACAGCCTTGGCAGCTCTGAGTTTACCAGAGGGGAACAGTTTGTGCCAGCCAGTGTGCATGCAGAAGCCTGAAGAGGTCCCAGGTCTTTTTCCTTGGAGCGATTATGTGGATGGTGTGTCGGTCCGTAAGTGCTGATAGAGGCTCAGCTGCCGGCGGGAGGTGGCTGGGTGCAGTTGAGATCTTCCACAGCGGTGGGATCTGGTTGATCAGCTACAGTGGGGCTGAGTCTGAAAACCTGTGCTGGAATAAAAGTGCCTCATTTCATGGTAGGCCGAGTGATTAGGTAGCTTAATACCTCTGTAAATGCTCTTGTTTTTATAAACCTCTGCTAAAATGTGGCATATTCAAATGCCGTTGCTTAGTCTTTGCATTTTTAAGAGAAGTAAAATATAAAGCGGAAATAAAGAATGATTATCCCAGCCAACTGCCCAGACATCCACCCTTAGGTTAATACCGGCAGGCACTCAACATGATTGTTTAAATTAGATATTTGATTTAAATAATGATGGGTATAATAATCAAGTGCAGTGAACAGGAAAAAAAGAATATGGGGTATGTGACTGTTTGGAAAGAGGAAACATTAATTTTTTTGTTTGAAGTGATGTGTTGCATACAGTTGAAAGATGTCTACCAGAAGGTTAACAGGGGTAATTTGAATGCTGAGCATTTATGGCTATTTAATAGTATCTGTTGTATTTTTAATCCCTTTAAAGTCTTTTTAACTGTGTGTCCGTTGTGGGTTTGATGTTACTGGGGATCGTGGTTTTTTCTTGAATGGTTTTCCTGAGTCGTATGGGTAGGCAGTAGACAACACTTGAGCAGTACTTTTAGCCATCCAGGCCAAGTAGAGGCTTTTTCCAAATAGCACTTGTAAAACTGCAAATTTTACAAAATTTTAAAATGTTATATTTTATCTCAACCAATAAAAACATTTTCAGTTATCTTGTTAATTTTACTTCTGTTGGTATTTTCTTTATGAAAACTCATGTGTTTTTTTGGTGTGTGTGTAATGTAACCAAGTGCTCGTCTGAGAGAATACTAGCAGGTAGAGATACCATACTCTTATCAATACTGTCTCACTGGGAGCCACCTGCCAAAATCTGAATGTATATCCTCTTGATGTTCCTTAAATTTATCTCTGTGGGTACAGCATAGCCTGGTTTGATTAATTAGTCATGTGGCTTGGCCATTGTTCGTATGGGCATTTCTGTAACCAAATGTGAAGAATGAATTTTGAGTGTTTTCATTGTATCTTGTTGCATATTTATGTCAGATTTTTACTCCTTGAAAATATTTAAAAATGATGTTGTAGTTACTTCATCAGGATGCAGTATTGTAAAATTTGTCATGGGCTTTAAAGGGGGAAACATGATTTTCTTCTTAGCTGAGAGTAAGAAGTTCTCGAGGGTGTGGCCGTCTCCTCGGTTTTCAGGGTTGCCAGGCACTGGAAACACACCTCTTCTACAACACCTCCTGCTTTGGTTTTTTCAGCCACAGGGGGCTGAGTCCGTAACTTGAATTAGGTTCTTTATTTTGTAGTTGCCTCTTCATTATTTAAGGTTTTCAGATTTTAGGTACATTTTTCAGGCTACTAAAAAAACATGAGAAGGAAACCTAGAAATTGATTATAAAGTAGAATAGGTCAGCAGCTTGTTTATATTTAATTATTCTCCCACATCGTTTTGTTCATGCCACAACACTTTTTGAGGCTCCAAAGAAGGTAAGGACACTTAATGCTTTCTTATCTTGAATTTGGTGTAGTTTATTTGGGAAGCCCTTTCTTAAGATTTGGAATTATCCAGTCAAAACCACTGAAAGCCTTTTTCTAACAACATAAAAGCTCCGACTCCCTTCCGATGGATCTTTGCTGTTCTCCCATCAGCCTGACATTTGGAAGAGTTAGGGGAGCCCGCGGCCTCCACAGCTGCAGAGACTGTGCAGCAGCCCCCCGGTGGGAAGCAAGCATTTCAGGAATTTATACTGCAGTCTGCAGAACTGCAAAATCTAAAACTTTTCCATTGTTTCTGTTGGAAGCAAAACCTAGAGTTGTGTTTTAATACCATGAGCTACTTAAAATCAGAGAGGTTTTATTTTTATAATTTGCCTCCAGGATTACAGATAGTTCTTGGTGAGTTTAATTGCAGAAAAAGACTTGAAATTATGCCAAAGGAGCTTAACAGAATTTTTTACTGTCAGATAAGTTTCAAAGTTATTTTAAGTGAAAAAGGAAACTATAGAAAATGCATGGCATGTTACTTTTATAAAAACTAACTGTTGCAGCATCTTACTACTTCAGATCTATGGGGCTTGCTGTGCCACTGATCGCACCGTGACCAGTTGTAACAGCCACTTGTGATCCTCTGATAACCACCCCCACCCACCTGCTGACCTTTCTGAAAGCATTTCTGGTTGAGGCACACTGGTGCCCCCATCAGTCCTTCTGCCCAAGTCTCCCAGTTCTTTTGTTAATGACATTTGATGACTTCCAGAGTACCAAGTCATTCTCTTACATTAAAGCATGCATTAAGAATATTGAAATGAACTGTTAATTCCTTATGGAAAGCTTAGTTTTAGGTATCCATTTCCAGCTTCTCTCTTCCTGTCATCAACCCAACGCAGAATGTTAAACTACTAGGCACATATGCAGCAGAGCTGAGGTCTAATTCCAGTCGACCTTCCCCATCTCACACATAGCATCACTTGGCTGTTCTTTTTTTTTTTTTTTGAGATGGAGTCTTGTTCTGTCGCCCTGACTGGAGTGCAGTGGCATGATCTAGGCTCACTGCAGCCTCCGCCTCCTGAGTTCAAGTGATTATCCTGTCTCAGCCTCCTGAGTAGCTGGGATTACAGGCATGCCACCAAGCCTGGCTAATTTTTGTATTTTTAGTAGAGATGGGGTTTCACCATGTTGGTCAGGCTGGTCTCGAACTCCTGACCTTGTGATCTGCCTGCCTCGGCCTCCCAAAGTGTTGGGATTACAGGCATGAGCCACTGTGCCTGGTCGGCACTTGGCCATTCTTAAGATAACAACTTTGCCATTATCCATCGATTCCCCTTCCTTACCAACACAATCTATTACAGATTGTGATTTTTAAAACTTTTATAGGAGTCATTTCACATGTACTTTATACTTTTCTCCTCCCAGTTAAGCCTTTTCAACTTGCTTTGAGAACTCTAACTTTTCTCCAAACCAGATGTATCCTAAGTGATACTAGTGCCACAGCTGGCCTGCTGTCACAGAAGACACCTTTGACTTTGAAAAATTTGAGAGGCTGGATATTATAATGTATTGCTCATTCTTACTGAAATGCAGGTGACGCAGATGACCTTCAAGGCTTTTTTTGCTCCAGAGTGTTCTGGTTCTTCTCTGAGCCTTGAGCATAGTGAGTTCAACATTTACCCTGTTGCCTAGGGTCTGTGCCCTCAACTTATTCATATGCTTTCATCAAAGCCTTCCTTCAACCTAGTGTGAAAGCATGGTTCCAGTCTTCAGTTTCCTAGGAAGGGCCATCTTATCCAGGGGGAGGAAGAAGAGGTTAAGACTCTGCAAAAGGGTGAGATTCTAGATGGTAGTGTCTTAAGGCTGGGAGGAGGAATTCTAAGAATGAAAGAAATACCAAGTTGTCAAATGTGAAGGAGAAACTTGGGGCAAATAAAGCCTGAAGAACTATTGGGTTTTGTAATTATGGTATTAGTGGTAACCATGGGAATTGGATTCCTGTAGAGAGAGGGTGGAAGTTCAGTTGCAAGGATGAAGGACTGATGGAGGGCAGAGGAACTGGAGGCAGCAGGCACAACCCACCTTGGTGAGTTGGTATCAGTGCTGTTGGGAAGCCCGTGTCCTTGATGACCATTCATGGTACAGCTGTGGAAATCTCCCAGTTGGAGTCTTGTCTGATTTGGAACCAACTGTGTGTCTGAGTAAGAGGATGAGCTCCCCGAGTGAAGATTGGATGGACCTAGCTTCTGTGCACAGATATTTAATTCTGATTTTATCCTTCAGAGTTGCATAGCTCCCCAGTGAGGAGGCAGCACATGTAGAGTTACATATAGTTTTAAATTTAATTCATTTAAATCACCAAATGCATGAGCCTTCACTGTTGTGATGAATTTTTCTTGTAACTTGAGCAGGCCTCCCAGAATTTTGCATTCTCTCTACTGCCTGAACATTTTAAAGTGAAACATTATTCTCTAGAATTTCCTAGTGTGTCTGTCCAGTTTATTAGGATAGTAGAACATAGTCCAGACCTAGGTTAAATTTTGCATGCGATGCTTTAGGCAATTTTGGTTTTATAACTCATATCACAGGCATCAGCAGTATAATGCTGTCTTAGAAAATAGTCATTATGGCTGTTGAATGTCTTTGGTAGCTATTTCATTACAAAATCCAGTTTTGTTGATACTATTCAGTGGTGAATCATACTTGTTCAGATCAGGGTTCCGTGCTATTGACTTGTTTCTGCCACAAGATAACATAGAAATTAAAAAAAAAAAAAAAGCGTTCCAATTTGTTGCTTAAAAAAAAAAACAAAAACTATAAATGCAGTTTAAGTCTTCGTTTTGTTTTTGAGACAATCTCTGTCGCCCATGCTGGAGTGCAGTGGCATGATCATGGCTAACTGCAGCCTTGACCTTCTGGGCTCAGGTGATCCTCCCACCTCAGCCTCCCAAGTAGCTGGCACCATAGGCATACACCACCATGCACAGCTAATTTTTTCTTTTTTGATAGATATGGGAGTCTCACAGTGTTGCCCAGGCTGGTCTTGAGCCCCTAAGCTTAAGCAATCTGCCTACCTTGGCCTCCCAGAGTGCTAGGATTACAGGCATGAGCCACTGTGCCTGGCCAAGCAAGTCTTTATGCAACTTTTTTCACTTGCCCTTGAAACCAGTGAAATAATGGATGTAAAATGCTTTGTAAAGTAAGGTATGCTGCTGGATGCTGTGGCTACACCTGTAATCCCAGCACTTTGAGAGGCCAAGGCAAGAGGATTGCTGCGTCCAAGAGTTCGAGACCAGACTGGGCAACACAGCAAGATCTTGTCTCTGCAAAAAAGAAACAAAATTTAGGCAGGCATGGTATCACATTCCTGTAGTTTCGGCTACATAGGAGGCTGAGGCAGGAAGGAGCACCTGAGCCCAGGAAGTCGAGGCTGCAGTGAATCGAGATCGTGCCATTGCACTCTAGCCTGGATGACAGAGTGAGAGACAGAGTAAGACTCTGTCTCAAAAGAAAAAAAAAAGTATGCATATTAAGTCATTATTGATACTAAGAATTAACTGTAAGAGAAAGATCATTTTTAACATTTTGTCCTTGAGTTTTTTGTTTGTTTGTTTGTTTGTTTTAGACGGAGTCTCACTCTGTTGCCCAGGCTGGAGTCCAGTGGCGCGATCTTGGCTCACTGCAAGCTCCACCTCCCAGGTTCACGCCATTCTCCTGCCTTGGCCTCCCGAGTAGCTGGGACTATACTGCGGGCACCCGCCACCACACCTGGCTGGTTTTTTGTAGTTTTAGTAGAGAATGGGTTTCACCGCATTAGCCAGGATGGTCTTGATCTCCTGACTTCGTGATCCACCTGCCTCGGCCTCCCAAAGTGCTGGGATTACAGGCGTGAGCCACCATGCCTGGCCTCCTTTTTTTTTTTTTTAAGATGGAGTTTTGCTCTTGTCATTCAGGCTGGAATGCAGTGGCATTATCTTGGCTCACCGCAACCTCCACCTCCGGGGTTCAAGTGATTCTCCTGCCTCAGCCTCCCAAGTAGCTGGGATTACAGGTGCCCTCCACCATGGCTGGCTAATTTTTGTATTTTTAGTAGAGATGGGGTTTCACCCACTATGTTGGCCAGGCTGGTCTCGAACTCCTAACCTCAGGTGATCTGCCTGCCTCGGCCTCCCAAAGTGCTAGGATTACAGGTGTGACCCACTGCTCCTGGCCCTTGAGTTTTCATTCTGGCTTTACAGCTACTGTAGTCGTGTGGCATTGGGCAGATTATTTCACATCTCTGCTCTTTGGGTGTCTCCCTTGTAAAGGGATTTATGCGTTGGGACTTCGGGGGCTTCTAGCAAAATGGATCCATTAAGTGGTAGGGGCATCAGTTTTAGAATAAGGGCACAGTACAGGCCCAAGAATGAATACACTACATTGGTCTTATTCTCAGCAACTAAGTACACAGTTAAACATTAATTTTGGTATGTGAGCAACTTGATGCAGTAGATAACTGCTGTTTTCCTTCTGTTGCATTCAGTCTCTCATCTTGATGTATTCCTTTCTTCTCCTCATGCACATGGTGGTGTTCTGTCCCTCTGCTGTTCTTGTGATCATTTCCATTTCACTTTCCTTGTGTTTCATTCCTCTGTCTTTCTTGTCTAGACCAAGCGGAGCAGCCAGCTGGCAGTAGCACCCTGTAGGACCCCCAGGACCCGATGGTAAGTGCACTTGTGTGCTTGCCAGGCTCCCAGTGGCTCCTGCTCCTCTGCTTCACAGAGAGAAGCTCACAAATTCCATCTCCTCTTTGTAAATGTCCTTATGGGTTTAGTTTTTTTCTTTTAATTTGATGACATATAGGACAGAAATCAGGTGTCAGAAGAAATCAGTACTGGTTTAAGGAAATGTGGCAGGTTCCACCACCTGTTGCTGCAATATTTGGAGGTTGTGAGGGACACCAAGCGTGTGTATGTGTGGGCAGGACCCCTGGTTCTGCTTTCTGTTCTGCCATAGACTAATCAGTCCCCCTCTGGCCCTGGCCTTCACTTTCTCCCACGAAATTGAAGGCAGGACAGGTGATTTCGATAGTTCCTTTATCCTAGTCTAAGGCTGTCATGATGAGAAGTAACTTAACAGATGGTTCTCATGAAGATTGAGAACATTGTTTCAGGTGTCAGATGATCTCAATTCCATGATAGACTCGTGATACACTCATTTCCTTGATAAACTAAGTCTGTTGGTGTTCACCAAATTTAGTTTGGTGGTAAATTTAGTTCTTTATCGCTTCATTTTAGAATTGGCTTATTAGTGTTATTCAAGTACTTTTTGTAATTTTTAATACGTATATAGACTGTTAAGTTTCACAGGTCTTTAGTGACACAGAAATGCATTGGTCTAGCCCAGTGGTTCTTAACCTGAGGAAATCTCCCCAGGGGACATCTGGCCATGTCTAGAGACTTTGGATTGTCACAATTAGAAGCGGGGTACCGCTAGCATCTACTAAATAGAGGCTACAGGTGCTGTTAAACATCTTCCAGTGCATCAGACAGCCCACCCCACAGCCAAGGATTGATTATCTGGCCCAGATGTCGTTCATGGTGTGGTTGAGGCACCTGTAGCGGTCTGTGGTGGGATACCTTCCTTAGTCCTCTGATAGGATACAGGAGATGTACCTACTACAAATGGCTTCTACTCATAGTGGATTAGGTTTCCAGGGTCATGACTTTTAAAGAGGACACCTGGGGAGAGAAAAGGGAGTTCTCACTGATTAGTTTTGGTTGTCCAAAAAAGGAATTTGACATTTAGAGTCAGCTAGGTGCTCTAACGTTCTTGTTATAAAACTTAAAATAGCACTTTACCTTTTAGATAGTATGTGATTTCGAGTGCATCTTAATGGTATTAAGATTGTACTTCCTTTTGTTAAGATTTCATCTAGACATTTTACTTATTTAATACTCTATTTACATATAGAACAGTGTACTTTGCTGTTTATATGACCTACAGACTGGGTTTGTACAGCACTTGGGAGGTTGTGGAAAAATCTTTGCATTTCTTTTGCAAGTGATTGTATTACAGCAAATTGACATCTGTTTTTCTATTAAATTTTACAGTGTGGCCCTTCTTTAAATGTGTGTAAGGTTTATGCGAGGAGTGAAGGTTTACATTACACCTCTCTTTTAATTTATTGTAAAAGCTCATACTAAGTACTAAGTAAATGATCAGTAAAAAAAAGGGCACATTCCTTGGCCTGTTTGGGGCGCCTGAGGGGGTATGTCTTATAAAAATGTCATTGGATTCAGGGAAAAAGTTTCTGAATATGATTTTTGAATCTGTGGGCTACGCCAGGAACTCTTTCTTCACATGGTCATAAAAGAAGCCATGGATTTCCTCACATCAGTTGCAGCACAGAGAAGTTATGTCAGTGGTCATTTATATTTGTATTATGGATGTGTTTGGGCAATGAGCATTTTGTTTGCTATCAGTAATCTAATATGGGCTGAGCATTACACACAGACAGAACTAGCTTATGTCATAAGTGTAAGAGAACTGATGGAAAGGAGGTAGAATCCAAATTCCCTTAAAACTGGATCCCTGAAGAACCTTTGTCATTATCTGATTTAGACAAAGTGCTGTTAAGTTGACAGAGGGAGAAAGAATCACAAGAGGAGGTTATGCCTGTGGAAAGGTGCTTAGATGTTTGTGCCCCTTATGGAGGGAGATTGGCTTATAATTCCTCACCTGGAGACACGTGTTAGTCAGCTCTGTGCAGATCCTTCACTCTTGTTACCACGGGAGTGTGGTCCCAGTAAAGTGTGTGTTTGTTTCTTGCGTTCCATTTTAAGTGCCTTTGGAAGTGAATGGATAGACAGGCTATCAGGAATGTATTTGCTCAAACCCTTATAAATGTAGTGGCAAAAAAATCGGATTTCCTATGGGCTGAAGAATTAGGTGTTTAGGCCGGGCGCGGTGGCTCACGCCTGTAATCCCAGCACTTTGGGAGGCTGAAGCAGGCAGATCACGAGGCCAGGAGATTGAGACCATCCTGGCGCACACAGTGAAACCTCGTCTCTACTAAAAATACAGAAAATTAGCCGGGTGTGGTGGCAGGTGCCTGTAGTTCCCAGCTACTCGGGAGGCTGAGGCAGGAGAATGGCGTGAACCTGCGAGGTGGAGCTTGCAGTGAGCTGAGATCGCACCACTGCACTCCAGCCTGGGCGACAGAGTAAGACTCCGTCTCAAAAAAAAAAAAAAAAAAAAATGTGTTTAAAATAGTATTTTAGAATTTGCGTTTTAAGATTAACAAGCAAAATGACTGTTAAGGTTATTTCTCAAATTTTTTATCAAAATCTGGTGGTGTTTTTTAGGGTTTGTTTTTGCTTTGTATTGTACTTGATGTTTCTACTTTTAATCTAGATGTTTTCAATGATGCTGTTTTATGTCTCTGACCTCATTTTTGTTTGTTTACAGTTTTAACTAATTATGCTTCCTGGTAGTGATTCTCTGTTATGGAGAATATAACTTTATGTGTGTATAGCAGCTTTAAGTCGTTTTTAGTTTGATTTTACTAACGCAGAGATAAAAAGTGTCAGAGGCTTGTAGTTCTGGAAGCTGGTGGAGGTTTGTCTGGGGGAGAGCAGTGGAGAAAAAGGAGGATTGTTAGGGAAGAATGGGGATCTGTCTGGATCTGAAGACTGTGAAACACCAGCTTCCAGAAAAATAGAAATCTGGTAATTAAAAAATGTAAAAGAAAGGTTAAAAATTCTGGTTAAATCCTAAAGAAACTGGGCTTCTGACTTCTTCAGTATAATTACTCCTATAGATAATTGTTTCTTATCTTCATGACTTGAGTTCGTTGTTCCAGCTTATCAGAATGATGTTGCAATTTAATCTTACCTTCTAAACGTATGGTATCTAAACGTATGGCACTTGGAATGCAGTCAGTGTTTCTGAATTCCATCCTCTGAATTGTTAATGAAATATTGACCTGGGCTGGACCTAGTCAGATCCCTCAGGGCTCTCAGAGTGCCATGCTGGTGGACAGTGAATTATTCATAATTACTCTGAATTTGGTATTTAAGCCATTGTGAATGTGTATCTTTTGAAATTCAGCAGAATCTCTGCTTCTCTTGTTTTGCTTCCAACAATTATGGATAATCATGTATTAGTTAAAAGGGCCCCAAGTTATAACATTGTTTTTCTCTAATATGCTTCTTACAAATAGTCCCTATTAACTATGTGGCATTGAAATTCAATGCTATTACTAATTTTCCTTTGACATCAATAGTAACTTTTTGAGAATACCTTACCTCATAATTTGATGGTCATTATAGCTATGAAGGGAACTAATGCCCAAGATTCTCAAAAATACAAGATTGATGGGTTTCTTTCTTTTCCCCTCTGTCATCATTTATCTGTATAACATAGTATAGTCATGATTCATTCCTTTAGGAATCCAAAGTGATAATTGCCCAGGAATATACAGTGTGCTTGATTGGATTAATAATTGTCTTCTTCAATAATTCAGAATAACACATGAGCGAATGAAAGAATAAATGAATAAATAAATAAAAATTGTGTTTCAGGGAAGAAAAAATCCCAGGAAAATAAAAACAAAGGAAACAAAATCCAAGACATACAACTGAAGACAAGTGAGCCAGATTTCACCTCTGCAAATATGAGAGATTCTGCAGAAGGTAAGCTTGTGATATTGGCCTGGTCTGAATTGAGTATATATGTACCCAGTGAATTTAACTTTGTGTCTCCTTGTGTTGTCCTTCTGAGAATCATTTAGGATCTTTATGAGGTTAAACAGCAAAAAAGCTGCCTAAATTTAATATGGTAAGCTGAGCCTTCTATATGCTACCTTCCCTTCAAACAATTATGAAAGACTTTTCTTCTTAAAAATGAACTTGTTCCCTTGTTAAAATAAAATGAGACCAAGTGTGGTGGCTCACGCCTGTAATCCCAGCACTTTGGGAGGCTGAGCCAGAAGAATCTCTTGAGGCCGGGAGTTTGAGACCAGCTTGGGCAACATAGTGAGACCCTGTTTCTACAAAAGAAAATGAAATAAGAACATTCACTAAGATGATGGCATGTGCCTGTAGTCCTGGCTACAGGCGGGGGGATCACTGGTGCCCAGGAGTTTGAGGCTATTGAGCTGTGATCCCCCTCACTGTACTCCAGCCTGGGTAACAGGGTGAGACTCTGTCTCTAAAAAAAATAAAAATGATAATAAAATGAAACATATGATTGCATTTAAAAATAGCATAAAGTTCAAAACCATCAAAAAATAGTGATAGCAAAAGGACATGAGGAGGCTCCTGAGGTGCTTGTTGTTTTCTGTTACTCATCTGTGGAATGGTCACATGGGTATATATATTTAGTGAGCATTTTATCTTGCTGTATATATACTTAACTATTTGTACACTTTAATACATGGATGTTTTATACTGCAAATTAAGCATTTACTTAAAATATCAAAGATCTTTGATTTTTGTATAACAGAACAAAAAGTGTACAGAATGAAGTGTGTTTCTGTTTTTTGTTAGAATTTAAATTCTTATTTTCTCTCTTCGTGTTTCTCCCCTTAAAATTTTCTCCTTTATAGTCCCTCTGCTGATTAATATTCTAGGCCTGCTGTGACGTAAGAATCCAACCAAGAGGCATGGATTGAAAGTCAGAAAGACAGCTTGCCCTGTGCTCATTGCAGTTGGGCCACCATATTGAGACTATTAATGCAGAAGGGAAGGAGGTGTGTCTTAATTTGCCGTGGGCAAATTTTCGCAGATCGGAGCTTACTCGAGTTGTTTATAGTGACCCAAGTAGGCAAATTTCAGAAGACAGGTTTGTGACTCTTTAAGAAATATTTGTAGAGGAAAATAACCAAAATATTTTGGATGCCTTTCATAACCATTTTTAAGCACTGTTTGTGATGATAACATTCATAAAAGATTATAATTTTCTGTGCCATTTTATGAAGCAAGAATAGTCAAATTCATTTCCCAGAGTCTTAAAACTAAGTTCTGCCTCCTTATTGCAGATTTGCCGAGAGTTTTTTTTGAACAACAAAAATTAGAAAGGAACCTTACTACCTTTGGTGGCAGAATTAGAAAACAGGTTCAACAGTCGTCTACTCCCCTTGAGTAATTCAAGACAATTATTTTTCTCCTGATGCAACATCAGGTCCCATGAAAAATGACACTTGCTGGCCCGGCGCGGTGGCTCACGCCTGTAATCCTAGCACTTTGGGAGGCTGAGGCAGGTGGATCACAAGGTCAGGAGCTCGAGACCATCCTGGCTAACACGGTGAAATCCCGTCTCTACTAAAAATACAAAAAATTAGCCGGGCGTGGTGGTGGGCGCCTGTAGTCCCAGCTACTTGGGAGGCTGAGGCAGGGGAATAGCGTGAACCTGGGAGGTGGAGCTTGCAGTGAGCTGAGATCGCGTCCCTGCAATCCAGCCTGGGAGACAGAGCGAGACTCCGTCTCAAAAAAAAAAAAAGAAAAAAAGAAAAGAAAAATGACACTTGCTCTTTATCCCCCAGTATGTGGCACAGCTGGTCAAAGTGGGGTCGTAGGCTTCCCCTGAATGTTCTGCATTGTCCTCAGCTAATGGTCTGTATCATGAGCAAACAGTTCAGACTCTTCTTTGTGCTCCCAAACCTCCCTTTATGTTAAAACTCCACAGATCACATCAAGTGCGTGGACCCACTCTGGCATGGGCCGTACTTGTTAATAGAGCTGGTCGGTCTTTGGTTTGTATTACTTTGGACAGTTTTAAATCTGGGATTGTTTACCAGTCATGGGGAAAGACATTTTTTCCCCATCAAAAGAAGCCACAGATTTTGACTGAAAATGAAGTGTATTAGGAAATTTCTGAGCCTTAGAATTGCATTTTCTGTTGTTTCATTTCAACTCTTTTGGCAGTATTCTGGGTCTCTATTGAAAATGTCTTTGAAAAGAGATGTAGCTCCTAATTTGAAATACATTACTACCATCGAATGACTGGTTGCCCAGTTTGTGGAAAGCTCATGGAATTTATGAAATTAGTCTAGGGGGAGAGAAGGCTGTTTCTGTTTGGAAACAGAAACCTCATTGCTAGTAAATGTAGCAGATGGGAAAAATTAGTTCCCCATATTCCTGGGAAACAGCAAGGGGGCTAGGACTGAATAAGTGAGCTTGTATGAATAGTACCTGGCATTGACCTCTTCCCCACTGTGTCCACACAGTCCACGTGTCCAGTAGCAGGCCTCTCGGATCATGAGGGTCTGGCTGCTCTTTTCTGCCTCCACTGCTTCTTCCCCTTTCCTTGTTAGCACAGCAGCCAGCATCTCCATTCTCATTCCGCTCGGCCAGTCTTGCTCCTCAGCCTCCAGTAATGACCTTCCACCATCCTTTCACCCACCCTGCAGCCGAATCTCCCAGATGGCACTCTCCTGCTTTCAAATACCTTCAGCGGCTCCCCACTGTCACCAGATAAGTCCACATTAATTTATAATGTTCTCTATGTTTTGATTCTTCTCTGCTTGCTTTTCCTGTTCTGTCCTTAATTCTTGTATCCTTCAGGTTCAGTCTGCTTAACCCTTTCTCTAAGAATCCTTTCCTGATTAATCAAGCCCGTGTGAGATGCTTCCGTGCCACACTTACTTCCATAAACACAGCCATTAATGTTCTATAGTTTCGTTGCCTTCCTGCTTGTGTGTGGCTTCTATGAAAGTGAAACTCTTTGTGGGTAAGGATCTTGACAGTCTTGTTTACCTAGTGCTGGCAGATAGTGGGTGCTAAGTCAGTATTTGCAGGTGCCTGGGGGAACAGCCAGGTAATGTAGCCTGGAGAAGAAGTCAGAATAGCTCTGCCTGCTCCACGGAGCCTTTCTTCACTCTCCTAGTGCCTGCGGTAGAGGGGCCCGGTTCTGCAGTGCAGGAAGTGGGACTGTCACGACAGCAGCATTGGGGACCATTCCTACTAGCACGAAACCATGATTACAGCTTCTGTCTTTAAGAATCCTGTTGTCCCTGTGTTTTCTTCCAGTCTCTCCTGCATTTCTTTTTCTTTACAGCTAAATTTGAAAGAGTCGCTAATAGTTTCCCTGTCTCTCCCGTCTCCTTCCATTCTCTTAGGAACTCTGTTAGGCATTTGTCCCCACCACTCCACTTGCTGTCGCAATCACCAGACCTCTGCCTTGGCAGATGGAATGTTCCATTCTCAGTCCTTATCCAACCCAGCAGGAGTTCTGAACGCAGCTGATCATTCCCTCCGTGAAGCAGTTTGTTTACTTAGCCGAAGGGCCACCACTCTCTTGCTTCTCCAGATACCTCACTGGCCTTTCCCCCAGCCTCAGTTGTGGAGTCATCTGGGACACAGTCGTCTCATCCCTCTTCTGCCTGTGTTCACTTGCCAGGTGACCTCATCCAGTCCGATACCTTCTCTGGCCTTCTCTAGGATTTTGAAATTTCTAGGCCAGCCTCTTTATTGAATTCCAGATTCATATAAAGCTGTCTACTTAATGTATTCAGGTACCTTAAACTCTAGCACGTCTGAAGTAAGCTCTTGATTTCCCCCACAACATGCACATGCACATGCACACAGACCATAGTTGCTTCTCTTGTGGTCTTCAACATTTTATTAGCCAGGATTATCGCAGTTCTGTGGAATGTCGTCTTCTCTGTCACCACAACCAGTCAGCAGGCGCATTGTCAACTTCATCACCAAAGTATATCCAGAGCACTTGTAGTCCCGCCCTGCTGCCACCCCTGTGCTACCATCCTGCCTCTCCTGGAGGATGCAGTGGGCCCCGTCTTGTCCATCTGCCTCCACCCTTGTCACCTAGGGTTCACTATCTTCCTTGTAGTAACCAGAGTGAGTCTCTTGAATACAAATCAGATTATATATTTCTATCTGGTAGCCTGCCATTTTCACTCAGAGTAAAGGCCAGCAGCCTGCAGGGGCTTGTGTAAGTAGGCCCCTGTTTGCATCTCCAGTCTTATCTCCTGCCCTCACTTTCCCCAGCTTCCCCACCTCACCTCACTGACGTCTTTGCTGTTCTTTGAACGCATCTAGTATGTTCTTGACTCAGTGCTTATGCATTTTGAGGGTTCCTCTATCGAGTAGGGCTCGCCCCCCCCCCCCCCCAGTATTTGCATGCCTCATTTTCCTTAGGTCTCTCCTCCACTGTCACCTTCTAAGCAAGTCCTTCCATGACCGCCTTCTACCACCCACCTCAGGTGGGCTTGGCCTAGGGACTCCAAAGGGACTGCAGATTTCTGTTCCCTTCAGTGAGATGCTCCTGAGTTCTTAATAACTTGGCTAGGCTTAGAAGAGATGATCTCCAAAGATTATCTAGCTTGAAAAACTTGTGATTACATGATTCTGGAAAATGTTCTAGCTTCTGAATATAACGTTTTAGTTAAGAAGGAGAGAGGATCATTTACTCCAGACAGACTCGCAAGGATCTAACCTGGTGATATGTCTGGTAATGAACTATTTCCAGTTTGGAATCATGAGAAATTAGAATTTACAACTACTCTCCTAAAATGTAGTTTACTCCAACACAATTTTAAACACTGCAGTTTCTGTAAACAGAGTTGTATGTATGTGCAACTAAACACAAAACCCCAGCTCCACACGGACATCCTTGTCTATTGCGTTCGTGTATGTATCCTCACTGCTGGGAATATTGCCTGGTATGTAGCTGGTACTCTAAATACTTGTTGAATGAATGGATGAATGAAATGGATTCATATCCAATACAACTTTATCAATTAAGTATATAAAATAGAAGTAATTTATTGTTCCTCATCATCTCCCTCATGTTTTAGGTGGTAAGAGAAATCACTTGAATCATACAAATTATTCACCAAGTAGCTGGTTTCCCATGCTTCACTTCCATGCTTCTGCTTCCATGTGCTTTCTAGGTCCTAAAGAAGACGAAGAGAAGCCTTCAGCCTCAGCACTTGAGCAGCCGGCCACCCTCCAGGAGGTTCCTCCAGAACTAGCAACCCCTGCCCCTGCCTGGGAGCCACAGCCAGAACCAGACGAGCGATTAGAAGCAGCAGATTGTGAGGTGAATGATTTGGGGGAAGAGGAGGAGGAGGAAGAGGAGGATGAAGAAGAAGAAGATGATGATGAGTTGGAAGAAGAGGGGGAAGAAGAAGCCAGCATGCCAAATGAAAGTTCTGTGAAAGAGCCAGAAATACGGTGTGATGAGAAGCCAGAAGATTTATTAGAGGAACCAAAAACAACTTCAGAAGAAACTCTTGAAGACTTCTCAGAGGTAGCACCTGCCATGCAAATCCCCAGAACTAAAGAAGAGGCCAATGGTGATGTATTTGAAACGTTTATGTTTCCATGTCAGCATTGTGAAAGGAAGTTTACAACCAAACAGGGGCTTGAGCGTCACATGCATATCCATATATCCACCATCAATCATGCTTTCAAATGTAAGTACTGTGGGAAAGCCTTTGGCACACAGATTAACCGGCGGCGGCATGAGCGGCGCCACGAAGCAGGGTTAAAGCGGAAACCCAGCCAAACACTACAGCCGTCAGAGGACCTGGCTGATGGCAAAGCATCTGGAGAAAACGTTACTTCAAAAGATGAGTTGAGTCCTCCCAGTCTTGGGCCAGACTGTCTGATCATGAATTCAGAGAAGGCTTCCCAAGACACAGTAAATTCTTCTGTTGTAGAAGAGAATGGGGAAGTTAAAGAACTTCATCCGTGCAAATATTGTAAAAAGGTTTTTGGAACTCATACTAATATGAGACGGCATCAGCGTAGAGTTCACGAACGCCATCTGATTCCCAAAGGTGTACGGCGAAAAGGAGGCCTTGAAGAGCCCCAGCCTCCAGCAGAACAGGCCCAGGCCACCCAGAACGTCTATGTACCAAGCACAGAGCCAGAGGAGGAAGGGGAAGCAGATGACGTGTACATCATGGACATTTCTAGCAATATCTCTGAAAACTTAAATTACTATATTGATGGTAAAATTCAAACTAATAACAACACTAGTAACTGTGATGTGATTGAGATGGAGTCTGCTTCGGCAGATTTGTATGGTATAAATTGTCTGCTTACTCCAGTTACAGTGGAAATTACTCAAAATATAAAGACCACACAGGTCCCTGTAACAGAAGATCTTCCTAAAGAGCCTTCGGGCAGCACAAATAGTGAGGCCAAGAAACGGAGAACGGCGAGCCCGCCTGCACTGCCCAAAATTAAGGCCGAAGCAGATTCTGACCCCATGGCCCCCTCCTGCTCCTTAAGTCTTCCTCTTAGCATATCAACAACGGAGGCAGTGTCTTTCCATAAAGAGAAAAGTGTTTATTTGTCATCAAAGCTCAAGCAACTTCTTCAAACCCAAGATAAACTAACTCCTCCTGCAGGGATTTCAGCAACTGAAATAGCTAAATTAGGTCCTGTTTGTGTGTCTGCTCCTGCATCAATGTTGCCTGTGACCTCAAGTAGGTTTAAGAGGCGGACCAGCTCTCCTCCCAGTTCTCCACAGCACAGTCCTGCCCTTCGAGACTTTGGAAAGCCAAGTGATGGGAAAGCAGCGTGGACCGATGCAGTGCTGACTTCCAAAAAATCCAAATTAGAAAGTCATAGCGACTCACCAGCATGGAGTTTGTCTGGGAGAGATGAGAGAGAAACTGTGAGCCCTCCATGCTTTGATGAATATAAAATGTCTAAAGAGTGGACAGCCAGTTCTGCTTTTAGCAGTGTGTGCAACCAGCAGCCACTGGATTTATCCAGCGGTGTCAAACAGAAGACTGAGGGTACAGGCAAAACTCCAGTCCAGTGGGAATCTGTCTTAGATCTCAGTGTGCATAAAAAGCCTTGTAGTGACTCTGAAGGCAAGGAATTCAAAGAGAATCATTCAGTGCAGCCTACGTGTAGTGCTGTAAAGAAAAGGAAACCAACCACCTGCATGCTGCAGAAGGTTCTTCTCAATGAATATAATGGCATCGATTTACCTGTAGAAAACCCTGCAGATATGACCAGGAGCCCAAGTCCTTGTAAATCCCTAGAAGCTCAGCCAGATCCTGACCTCGGTCCGGACTCTGGTTTCCCTGCCCCTACTGTTGAGTCCCCACCTGATGTTTGTCCTTCATCACCTGCCCTGCAGACACCCTCCCTTTCATCTGGTCAGCTGCCTCCTCTCTTGATCCCCACAGATCCCTCTTCCCCTCCACCCTGTCCCCCGGTATTAACTGTTGCCACTCCGCCCCCTCCCCTCCTTCCTACCGTACCTCTTCCAGCCCCCTCTTCCAGTGCATCTCCACATCCATGCCCTTCTCCACTCTCAAATGCCACTGCACAGTCCCCACTTCCAATTCTGTCCCCAACAGTGTCCCCCTCTCCCTCTCCCATTCCTCCTGTGGAGTCCCTGATGTCTGCCGCATCACCCGGGCCTCCAACACTTTCTTCTTCCTCCTCTTCATCTTCCTCCTCCTCTTCATTTTCTTCTTCATCTTCCTCCTCTTCTCCTTCTCCACCTCCTCTCTCCGCGATCTCATCTGTTGTTTCCTCTGGTGATAATCTGGAGGCTTCTCTCCCCATGATATCTTTCAAACAGGAGGAATTGGAGAATGAAGGTCTGAAACCCAGGGAAGAGCCCCAGTCTGCTGCTGAACAGGATGTTGTTCAGGAAACATTCAACAAAAACTTTGTTTGCAACGTCTGTGAATCACCTTTTCTTTCCATTAAAGATCTAACCAAACATTTATCTATTCATGCTGAAGAATGGCCCTTCAAATGTGAATTTTGTGTGCAGCTTTTTAAGGATAAAACGGACTTGTCAGAACATCGCTTTTTGCTTCATGGAGTTGGGAATATCTTTGTGTGTTCTGTTTGTAAAAAAGAATTTGCTTTTTTGTGCAATTTGCAGCAGCACCAGCGAGATCTCCACCCAGATAAGGTGTGCACACATCACCAGTTTGAAAGCGGGACTCTGAGGCCCCAAAACTTTACAGATCCCAGCAAGGCCCATGTAGAGCATATGCAGAGCTTGCCAGAAGATCCTTTAGAAACTTCGAAAGAAGAAGAGGAGTTAAACGATTCCTCTGAAGAGCTTTACACGACTATAAAAATAATGGCTTCTGGAATAAAGACAAAAGATCCAGATGTTCGATTAGGCCTCAATCAGCATTACCCAAGCTTTAAACCACCTCCATTTCAGTACCATCACCGTAACCCCATGGGGATTGGTGTGACAGCCACAAATTTCACTACACACAATATTCCACAGACTTTTACTACTGCCATTCGCTGCACCAAGTGTGGAAAAGGTGTCGACAACATGCCGGAGTTGCACAAACATATCCTGGCGTGTGCTTCTGCAAGTGACAAGAAGAGGTACACGCCTAAGAAGAACCCAGTACCATTAAAACAAACTGTGCAACCCAAAAATGGCGTGGTGGTTTTAGATAACTCTGGGAAAAATGCCTTCCGACGAATGGGACAGCCCAAAAGGCTAAACTTTAGTGTTGAGCTCAGCAAAATGTCCTCGAATAAGCTCAAATTAAATGCATTGAAGAAAAAAAATCAGCTTGTACAGAAAGCAATTCTTCAGAAAAACAAATCTGCAAAGCAGAAGGCTGACTTGAAAAATGCTTGTGAGTCATCCTCTCACATCTGCCCTTACTGTAATCGAGAGTTCACTTACATTGGAAGCCTGAATAAACACGCCGCTTTCAGCTGTCCCAAGAAACCCCTTTCCCCTCCCAAAAAAAAAGTTTCTCATTCATCTAAGAAAGGTGGACACTCATCACCTGCAAGTAGTGACAAAAACAGCAACAGCAACCACCGCAGACGGACAGCGGATGCGGAGATTAAAATGCAAAGCATGCAGACTCCGTTGGGCAAGACCAGAGCCCGCAGCTCAGGCCCCACCCAAGTCCCGCTCCCCTCCTCATCCTTCAGGTCCAAGCAGAACGTCAAGTTTGCAGCTTCGGTGAAATCCAAAAAACCAAGCTCCTCCTCTTTAAGGAACTCCAGCCCAATAAGAATGGCCAAAATAACTCATGTTGAGGGGAAGAAACCTAAAGCTGTGGCCAAAAATCATTCTGCTCAGCTTTCCAGCAAAACATCGCGGAGCCTGCACGTGAGGGTACAGAAAAGCAAAGCCATTTTACAAAGCAAATCCACCTTGGCGAGTAAGAGAAGAACAGACCGGTTCAATATAAAATCTAGAGAGCGGAGCGGGGGGCCAGTCACCCGAAGCCTTCAGCTGGCAGCTGCTGCTGACTTGAGTGAGAACAAGAGAGAGGACGGCAGCGCCAAGCAGGAGCTGAAGGACTTCAGGTAAGCCCAGGAGCTGGTGGGAGGGAAAGACTGGGAAGGCGACAGTATCCTTGCCTATGGGCGGTTTTTGGTTTCTTGTTGCTTTTTTTTTTTTTTTCCCCTCCCTGTAAAATTTCAACCTAAACACTGAAAGGAAATAGCTGTTGCATAAGTTAAAGGCATGAAGGGTCACTGCTTTGGCTGCTTTTAGAGATGAATAAATAGTTTTAATTTCAGACTTAGGACTCACAAAGTGGTGCCACTTCTTTAATATAGCCAGATGTAAATTGAATTCGAAACTATAGAAAAGCTCTCAAAAGTACTCTTAAGAAAATATGAAATCCTCTCAAACTTCCTTTATGTCTTGGGTAATAATAGCTCAGTGTCACGTGTCTTATTTCCCGATCATAGGCCATTTCTTAGGTTAAGACGGGTCACTAAGTTCATTAGTAAACCTTGTTACAATCTTGTTTAATATTTCTGTGACTTCAGTATAGATCTAGTACCTGAGACTTTCTTTCATTGCCAATGCTTAAATATTAACAACTGATTGCATCGGTCAAAACAAAACATAGTCCTTTAAAAAGGCCTTAGTCCTGTCCGCCACCTCCTGAGCTCAGCCATAGGACAGTAAAGAAGTCAGGTTCTGGTTGGGAAGCAGAGTAGGAGAGACGTGCTTGAAACTCCAAGCAGGACCCTTGGCGGCTCTTTCAGGCCGGTGTGATACCCAGGGCATGGCAGCCTCGTTTGTCAGTACCTTTGTCTCCTCATTAATGATAGAAGGATTTGTCTTAGATTTGAAGTGACTTTACCGCTTTATTGCCTGTGCTTCCTATATTAAGAACTGTTCTCAGTGACAGATGAAGAGAGAGGGCAGTGGTTGAATTTGTTACATTGGATTCTCAGACTTTCTAAGTCCTTTGTCCGAAGTGGATGTGTATTGGAATTCCTGCTGTTTCTTTCTGAATAGTTCAGTCTCGTGAAAATTACTCATCAGATAGCATTTCTGCAAAATACTTGTAAATCTTGTCTTTTCACGGTATGCCACCTGACTCTAGGCCTTCATGCTATAGCTTTTGGTATCTGAACATTCTTTGGTGCTTTAAGCAAGCGGAATTAGGGATCCTAAGTGTGGACGCGACTGCCGTTCTGTAGAGGTCACGAGGACACAGGTGCCATTAGCTCTGCATAATTGATCAGGTAGAATTTTTAATGCTGGTGTGCCTTAAATCACAGCTAAAGATAGAGAAGAATCATTAACTCAGGCTGATTTGAATGATTTACTATAGGATTAATGGATCAGATTTTTTAAAAACTACTTCATAAATGTGTTAAATATTTAGTTGCCATAGGTCTGACCAACACTTGGTCTCTGGCCACGGCACATACATAGGTAGCATCTTGGAGGTTAGCTCTGCTGAAAATAAGCACCTGTGTTATCAGTTGTCAAAACTGCTTGCCTTTAGTAATTGAATTGTGCACCTGTTTGCGCTCAGTCTGTGTTCTGGAGGTGCCACACCAATAGGACATGATCAAATTGAATCCTTTTCCAGTTGCTTATATCTTCAACAGACAGAATGTGCCTTCATTTTCACAGATTGTACTATAAAACACCTCTCAGGTGGTTGATGCTTTAGAATGTACTGTTTCTATCCTTTTTGTCTTCAGTGTTATCTAAAAGAAGTGCTTGTTTTGCACTGGGCCCCACTTACACAGTTCAGGGTTAAAGTTGATTTGGAAAAATTAATTTCTGCAAAGAATAGCTGTCAGAGTGACTATAAATTTATCAAGTCTATTCAAATAGCCTCTACCCAGTGTCTTCTGAGTAACCTTTAAGACTACAGAGGACTAAAGTGCCTTAAAAATAATGTCTCTTCTTTGCTCCAGTTAATTTTCATTATTTTGCTTTGTTTGATAGTTAACAGTGGGTTACCTTGCTGGAGTGAAATTTGGCCTAAAAGGAAGCACAGAAGAATCAGATAAGAAAACATTGTATGGTCCTAACCGTGGACGGTAATGACAGGCATTGGTGGCAGCTCTGTGTGAGGTGCTGGAACTGTGCTGTGGACACATCTGTAGGTCAGGAATGTGATCCAAGGGTCCACTTACCAACTCACCATAAACCTGAGAAGTGTTCTTGGGAATTAGAAAACAAATGTTCATCAAGATATATTTTGACTATCTGGACACAAAAGTGGGCATTTCTTTGAAGTGTTTGTTTTGGTCTTAGTACTTTGTAGTTAGTTTAGCACAAAACTGGGATTCGTAAACTTAGACCTGGGTAATATGATGATTGTCATTAACGTGTCGCCCAGGGCTCTTACAGAGGCGGCCTCAGCCTCAGTGCATATTTGTTGCATTACACTAATAAGGAGTTGTTTGAACTACGGTCGTCTTCCTGTTTAAGTATAGTTCTACTTGTAAATTTTGTGTAGGGATGATTCCTGACACAAGGAATCATCACATCTATTCCATGTCTAGGAATACTCACTTTCACTCCGTTTGCAGCTTGCTTTACTTACCCTGTTGGGTACACAGGGATGACTTATAGAACAGGCAGCACATCCTTGTCCTGTGTATATCTTTACAACAAGCTGTGATTAAGAGCTAGTTTTCGATACTCAGATATTTTACATTTCAATGCCACTTTAGGATTCCACAGTTTTTCAAGTATATGCTTGCAATCAGCCATGTGATTTTTCCATGAGTTTTCTACTTAACACTGAGGGTCATTTCCTGGAACATAAGCCATGGTGCCAGACAAGGTGTCAAAAAGCCATGTGCTCCAAATATTTTTCTTAGGACAAAACACAGGAAAGCAGGCATGCCACAGTCATTCAGGTTCTCCTGCTGCAGCTCTTACTACAGTGACCTACCCCCCACCCCTCACCATGGCTTTCTGTAGTGCCGAGTTTAAATCTGTTGCTAAGGGATCATTTCCAGGGGCTCCAATAAAACAGAAAGGGAAGGAAAGAGGTACATTCTCTACTCACCTCCTACCCATCTTTCACCTTTGTGAACCCCATGGTGTTTTTGGGTTCTTTAATACTTATTTTAGAGCTACTTTTTTCTTTTCAAACTGAGTTCCTGTCGCAGTCAGTCAAGAAAACTTAAAGGTAGAGAAGCAAAATGAAATTCTAGACCAAGTTTTTCCATTTACCAGGAATTGATTAAAAAAAATAAAGTGCTGATTTCTCCTCCATCTCTGCTACACCCCTTGGAAATAAATGCGTGTAGTTTCTTGCAGGGTGTATCTTCTGGGTAGGACGCTCGTTCCTAAATACCTTCAGTCATGTGTGTGTTGTCGTCTTAATAACATTTGTCTTACGGTCTATTCACCTTTTTCTTTAACATGGTCAGTTCATGTAAGGTTATGTTATGTTGTCATTTATCTTCAGTTTTCTTATTTTCTAGGAACTTCCTGTAGAAAAGCCCCCCAAACAAAACAAACCTTAATTGACTAAAAGGTATTGCATGCTCAACTTAGGATAAGCACTACGGCAAAGGATACGAAATCTACCAAGCTTGCAAGACCAGTTGAAGCTGACTCAAAAATCCTAACATTCAACTGATTGCCGGCAGGCTTAGAGTCAGGCATCTGCTGCTTCGGTGGGGCCCAACGCGCATGCTGGGCGCCCAGGTGATTGAGATCCAAAGAGAAGGGCACTGTAAGACGGGCCAGATGAACTGGCTCCTCGTCATGGGACTGGTACCTCAGATCTGAGCATGACCCTTGTTTTTGGCACGTAGTGGAGAAAGGAATGATTTGAACTTAACCTTGCAAAGCAAGTTCTCTGTTTTAGCAGTAGTTTGTTGTAGGTTTCAGGGATGACAAATTTGGATGCACTCATTTAAAACGTTTTGGTCACATATCAGCTCTTGATGCCTTTCTTTTAAATTAATTATAGACAGAGAGAGGCATTTAGCTGATCTCTTACCCTGGTATTTCTTGTTTTTTTGTTGTTTTTGTTTTTTTAAATCACAAGTAGATTGCCAGCTTAATGGAGAGGAAACCAGATTGGATATGGACTCTTTTTTATGCCTATTCTGGTGTTGCGTTTGTGTATCCAAATGGGCATTATCCTCTCAGATTCTTATCTGGCACTAATTTATAACTATTATATTATCAGAGACTATTTAGCAATATATCAGTGCACAGGCGCATCCCAGGCCTGTACAGATGTATGTCTACACGTAAGTATAAATGAATTTGCATACCAGGTTTTACACTTGCATCTCTAATAGAGATTAAAAACAACAAATTGGCCTCTTCCTAAGTATATTAATACCATTTGTCCTTGCATTTTATGCCTCCCCCTAAATTAATGACTGAGTTGGTGGAAAGCGGCTAGGTTTTATTCATACTGTTTTTTGTTCTCGACTTCAAAAGTAATCTACCTCTTAAAAATTTGTAGTTTAATATTTGTTTGGTGAATTTGTGCCACTTTAATCCTTCCACTATCATTCCCATTTTGTTACATTTCTGTTATGGGGACTTTATGTTGAAATATTGTATAAAGCATTTGTAGCAGTTTAAAAATAAAATATTTAAAATTATTTAAATTGTTTTGGACGCTTCAATTGTATTATATGTGATTTACATTTCACTTTTTTTGTTGGCGTTGTTAACCCAGAGAGTGCTCCTGTATTGAACTTTGCTGTTAGTTATTTTATTGCTTCTTTTTGGAGAGTGCTATAAAAGACTATTCTAATGAAAACATTAAAATTTACAATTTGACATACCAAAAGGGGTTGTCCATTGATTTTAACCAATGTAGCATTGAGAGAGAGAGAGGTTAATTATAGATAGACAAGAGTGCTGTTTGCTGTTTTTCCCTCCAGCATTGAAATCACTGGGGCTCGTCAGATGTATTAAAAAAAGATTTTTTTGTGCTATTGCTGCAAACACTTAATAACTAGAGGAGAATTTAAACAATGCATTTTATATTATTGTAACCAATAAAAAACTTTCTAAACATCTGTGAAAGGACTGCATTTTGTATGTAATTGGGAGCAGTTAGGGGATAAAACAAGGTGTGTGGAGGACTATTCAAAGGCCGCGCTCTAATTTAAAAGTGCGGCATCTGCTCAGTGCACCTGGTGTCTGTTCACTTGTTTCTATTTGACAGTAACTGAACATGTGCTCATTCCAGTTGGAATTCTTTGTAGAGGGTGGACATGTAGTCAGGCAACGATGCCAAGACGTACCTTGTGAACTCACTCGGGTAAGAGTAAAATATAAAATAATTTCATCTGTGGGGTCTCTGTGCTTCCTGACAGTTTAATTTGTAGATTGATGTTTATTTCTATGGATTTCCAAGGAATGCAACCAAAAAGTTGTGATGACATACTCAGTTTATATGAAATTGCCGGGGTTTTTTAAGATTAAAAATGGCTGACTATAAGCGATTTCCTATAGTTTATCATCATAGCAGTTTGCTAACCACATCTGTCTGTCACTCACTCCTCAGGGAAAGGTGGTGAAGGGATAGCCAGCTTCCCTTGACCAGATGCTCACGTTTCTGGCATACAATATATCTCCCTTAGAAAAACACGGAGGAGGAGAGAGGTTGGTGGGAATCTGGAAGTGGTCTTTGATATTAGGAGTTGTAAACAAATGAGGATTGAACACGCAGCAGTGCCCTGTGAGGAGCTGAATGTTGTGAGAAAGAGCATGGTCTTGGGGGAGAACTGGGTTTCCATCCGAACCCATCTGCCGGCCGTTCATCCCTTCCTGTACCTTCAGTAAATGGGCCTCCAACAAGCGCCCTCCATGGCTATGTCTTTGGTGTTTTAGCCTTGGGCAAGTTCCTTTACATTCTGGATCATAGTTCCCAGTCTGCAAAAAGTGGGGAGTGGACTGGCTGGTTTCTGAGTGTGCCTTCGAGGAGGAGATCTTTTTTCCTGGATCTGGATGCTGTCAGACACAAGCACTGGACTGAAAGGGTGCGGTGATGGTTTGGTCTCCACGGTGTCCCTGGCTCTGCCTGGAACATGACAGGGACTCAGATGTTTACTGGAGGAGTCACCAAGGAACCATGTCACATCCATCTCACCAAGGGTGAAGCTGCCTTGTTTGGGTTGCTTTGACTCTTTTATGATAGAGTTAAACATTTTTTAAAGAATCAAAAGCTAATTAAAGCCTTCCGTCCCTGTTACCATTGAAGCATTTCACAGTGTTTCTGGTAAATGCCTTGCTAGGCTGGCTGTCTCGTCTCAGTTGTTACAAGTACTTTCTAGCAAGATATTTTACAAAATCAACTTAATTTATTGAGTACTTAGGGTATGCCTGGCTGTGTTCTAGGTGCTTAGGATACATCACTGAACAAAATGGACAAAAATCCTGACCTCTGTGGGGCTTATATTTTCATAGTGGCTTTTTTCCCCACTTTATACTTCACATTCCAGACCTCCTCGCTGTCACAATTCCCCAAAGGCTAGGTGGTCAAGGAGATGCTTCTAGCTTAATATCTGAGTGCCAATAATCTAGATGACTGCCGGCTTTTAATACTTACGTTAAAATGACTCTACTAAAATTATCGCTCACTTAATGCATTTGATATTTTATTCATGTGGATTTTGATTTGATATTGAACCTTGCTTTGAATATATTGACTTGAATCCATAAAAAAAATCATAAAGGGCAATTTACCTTGAAAGTGGATTAGAGCACAGGCGGATGAGAAAAGGGTTGACTCGGATATAAAGGCCACATTTAAAGTGCTTCAAAGACCAGGCTGATAGCTACAGAAAATGGTTTGTCATTCCCCATCAGTCTTTACAGGCCCAGCTGTCATGGCCTCTTTCTTGCCTGATGGCACCACCCCTGCAGCTGCCGCTTAGGGCAGCCTCAGTGAAGGTGCTGGTAAAGCACTGCTGTTGAGCGTATGTTCGAGGGCGTTGGAGGTGTGGATGGGCCATTCTGCTAGACTTAACAAAATGGGGAGCCACAAGCCCTGCCCTTCACACTGTGGGTTCCACACTTCACCTGGGGAGCTTGTCAAAACTACTAGTTCCAAGGCCCTACAAGTGGACTTTCCAATGAGTCCATTTAGGGCTGGGACCTACCTGGGTAATATGTACTTTAAAGACCCCAGGTAAATTAAGGGCACAGGAGAATTTCTGAATTTAATATGGGAAGAAATAAGATGAGGGTAGCTCTCAATTGCTAGAGAATTGTGTGCGCTTTAGGCCTCGCAGTGCCGCGTGTCATCCTTATAATCATCATGCAAAGTGGGCAGTGTTGTTTTCCCATTCTTCCTCAGGCTGGCGGGGGCGTGCAGCTGGCATTAGGGCATCGTTATTCTGAAGCCAATCCTGAGCCGTGTCCACTCGGTGGAAAGAGGAGGTGGTACGCCTTGAGTGTGAAGGAACCCTGGGCCTAATGTGTAGTTTCTCTCCGGCTTATGTTGATTCCAAGGCCCAAGCCCCACTGGGCCCTGCCGTTCTGGTGACTTGACCTTTCCTGAAGGGTTTGCCTCACAAGCAGAACCTTGAATACACAGTATTATGGGATAAGAAAAATAAAGGTCCAGATTGGTGAGAATGGTGACATGTGGACATTAAGATTTTAGACCAAACATCTAATGTCAAAATAGAAATTGAATATGGTTTGAGGTTTGAGTGGGTGGCATGTAGGGAAAAAAGTGCAAAACTGCTCCTTGGTGGTGCCATGGATCTCTGCTGCGGCCCCAGGCCCAATCCTTGCTGCCACTTACACAGGGTCACGTCACTTCCTCCCTCCCCGCCTTCTGCCCTTGTGCCACTTCCTCTGAGTGGTGGTAGAATGATCTGAGAAGCTTTAGGGTGGACTTAGCGTGGCTTTCCAACGCTTGCTGTGCGCTGGGTACTCTGCTGAGCATCTACAAAACAAGTCTTGGCAATGACAGCCTGAGGTTGATGTCATTTACCGATGGAGAAACAGATTTGGGGAAAGTGATTTTGTTCCAAGGGGACACAACTGTAAGGTGGCAAGTTGGGATTTGAACTCCAAGCTGCACTGTGCAGTCCATCATTTTTATAGGTAGGTTTTTTTGTTTTGTTTCTTAAGGAATTTTATTTCGTCTAAATGTAGAAAACAGGATGCAGTCCCTTCTCCATAAAAGCTTTTGGAAGCATTAGTGAGCAAGTAGAACAGTCATTTGTGGGTAAGGAAATCTTCCTGGTGCACCGAGACTTTTAGTCAGGAGTTGCTCCTGGACCCATTTGCTTTTAGTTTCCCTCTCACTGTGGAATAAACTTCTACCCCCATCACAGACCAATTAGTTCAGGTCAATCAAGCTGGCTTTATAGAGCCATCTGCTTCATCAACGGCAATGTGACTGTTTAACAGAAGCCAAGCTCATTATAGTAATACCCTTTGATTTTGGAGATGATTCTCAAGGCCCAGGGATCCTCATGCATCTCCTCAGATACCAGCGGAGAACCTTGAGCTGCTGGCCATTAACCCAAAAAGAAAGTTGGTCTAGGCTGCCTCCCAACTTCAGCAAATAGTGCGTTACATGCAAAACAAATAGGTATTTGCGTTCTGCTGATAGGTTATTTTTAAAGTACAGGATTACAACCTGGAGTGGGTATGTAGATTTCATTTAGTTTTCTACATTAAGAATTGAGAAAACCATCATGACTCTGCATTAAATTACTTGCATTTGCAAAAATCACATTCAATTGTGAATCATTAAAAGGTAACCCAGAAATACTTATTAGAGTAAACTTGTCGACCTGTTGCGGGTAATAGGATTTGCACATGCTTGCATTTCTGCCTCCTTTATGCCAGCTGGATTTCTTTTCAACACTTTTTTACCATAGAAATTCAGGTGGACATTCTGGAAACCATAAACATTTTACGGAAGACTGGTGCCTAAATGTGCCTTCCCATGTCCAGCTAATAAACCATGACAGGAAGTCAACAGAACAAGCCATGTTTCTGAACATCTTTTCATAGGTACCACCTGAGTTACTCAGTGAGGGGAGAGAACTGGAGTGTCATTTCAGCAACCACAGAAGGCTACAGGTGGATTTTAAAGCCCAGGTTTGTGTTCTGATTCAGAACATACCTAAGCTAAAAATATTTCCTTATTCATGTTTAAACAGGAGCCTATGATATAATCTGGAATCCTACTTACATATCTACTGAGTCTTAGCATTAAATGTAAATGTACATTTAAAATAGGACTCACTTTTAAAAAATCTGGAATTTGTTACACAGGTAAGTTAACAAAAGGGCATTTAGGCCTTAGGAGACAGTTGTGGCTATTTTAATTTTTTAACTTAACAGAATTTCAATGTACAGTGCTTGCATTTGTCATAGCAATAATTATTGGCCCAAAATATATTTTAATATTTTTTTATTGGAATGAAGTTATTTAAAACTCATGGATTCAATTTTCCTTGCAGTAACATTCTCTTCTCACTTGCTTTTTATAATCGCATCCAGTCCTTGCCAACCCAGCTAAAGTTTAGAACATTTTCAGATGGCTTCTATTTCCAGGCTATTATTGGACTTGTGAATTCAGGCACATTCTCCTGTTGTGATTCAGTCAGCCAGCCATTCAGAAAACATCTTTCAATAGCCAATCTGAATCATCAAGGTCTCAGGCTGTAGACCTGGAGGACTTTGTCCTAGGACTCTAAGAGCACCCTCAGGGTGTAGCTAACCACCATGGAGGCAGGTGAGGATGCACCTGGAGTATCACTGGCCTTTCCAATGCTTGGGGGCAGTTTTCTGAGTTCTTTACATTTTGAGCTCTCCCACACCTGACGGAGATGGTATTCTCATTTACAGATAGATCAACCGGTTCTGAGATAGGCAACGTCACTTGAAATATTTCCCATAGCTACAAGTGGGGACTCCAAACCCAGCCATCTGGTTCCAGAGCCAAGTTCAACTACAATTTGAAACCACCTAATCACTGTGCCTTTGGGTTTTGGAGAGACTTGCATGTACATAGCTGTTGTGTGCCCCATATGAGATGCTGATGGCCAGAGAGCAGTTCTGCTGCAGAGAGAGTGTATAGGATCATGGGAAAAACATGGACGTTGAATGCCTACCCATCTGGGTGTTCCTTACCTGGGTGTTGGTAGTTACTGAAAGGCAGGGCACGCTGCCAGTGGCATCCCAGCGTCCTGGCCTGCGGTGGAGCTCTGTGCCCCCCACCTACCATGTGCCGTGCACATTACAGAAGGCAGCGTGTGCTCCCAGTGAGGATCCAGTGGCTGATGGCTGTGGTGGCGCTGGTGATGACAGCGGACGCTTAATCGGTGCCAGGTGCTCAAGTCATCACAAAAACAGACCTAGGGAGGCACTGCTAAGGAAACTGCCAGGTCTTAGTAGCCGGCCCCGGGTGGAAAGGGGCAGCATGTGGGGACCTTCGATGATGGTGATCACTAAAGAACTTGAGGAAGAGGCTGTTGCCAAAACGACTCACTTTTCAAAAGCCCTGAAAGAGAAAAAAAGTCCTTCGTGGAAACTGAGAAGCATAAGTTTCTATTAATTTCATGAGTGGGTGGTTCTATCCTTTGGTGAGGCTAGAGCTTTGTCAGAATTTTTAAAACACTCCTAAAGGCTCCTAGAATGATGTGTTCTTCTCTGTCTAGGTAAGTGCGGAGCGATTGAGCCACGGGGTTCATGGAGAGTAGAGAGCAGGGATGTCCAATCTTTTGCCTTTCCTGGCCCACGTTGGAAGAAAGGTCACACATAAAATACAGTAACATGATAGCTGATGAACTAAAAAAAAAAAAAAAAGAAATACCACAAACCCTCATAATGTTTTAAGAAAGTGTATGAATTTTGTGTTGGGCTGTATGTGGCTTGTGGGCTGCAGGTCGGACAAGCTTGGTACCTGGGGAGCTCTGGACATTCAGTCTCCTAGGATCGCCGGAGCCTTTCTCAGTCTGAGACCCAGGGCCCCTTGTGGGAGCAATGCAAGTTGAGACAGAGCTTCAGTTCAGCCTGGTCTGCCGTGATTACATAGAAATGGAAATTCAAAGTTCAGAATTTCCTGAAGGCCACTTGCATTCCACAAAAGATGGTGAGGTGCAGGCCAGCGCTAGCCGGGGTTGAGGTTCTTCTGTTTTCATGACAGGCAGCGGAATGTAGGTACAGGCATTGGCTCTGGACCTGGAAGGCTGCTCAGCTGGCACCTCCTCCAAGAAGCCTTTCCTGACCATCGATCTGTCACACTGCCTGGTCCCTCATCCCTTTCCTTGCTGTGCTTTACTGTTCAAGACCCTTAAGCCTTCTGTACATTCTGTTTATGGACTCATTATGTTTGTTTACTCTGTGTCTCCCCTTCTTAGATGAGAGTTCTACCCAGGCAGGAACTTCGTTTTCTTCACTGCTGCATTCCCAGCATCTATTAATAGAACGGAGCCTGGCGTGTAGTAGCTGTTCAATAAATATTTGTTGAATAAAATATTTGAATTCTGGCTTTATCACGTATAGTTCTGTAAGCTTAATCTATGCAAGTCACTCAACCTCTCTGAGCCCCAGTTTTCCTTTCTGTGGAAGGGAGATAATCTGACCACAAAGAATTGCTGCGAAGACAACTTGAGAGCAGCCTGGAAGGACCACAGATGCTGTTCACTCCAGTGAGTGCTGTCAACGTCAGCTGCTGTCAGCATCACTATTATGACTGAATGATGTCCTCTCTAATCTCAGTTTGAATCTGATGAAAAGTTGAGCCTGGCATGCCATGTATAAGATTTCATGACAGCGTGAGTTGTAGTAGCCAGAACATTCCCTCATCTCCTGCGTCTGCCCAGAGAGAAAGCTCTCAAGTGGCCTGTAACTCCTGGTTTGGCCACCAGTGACACCGAGGACCTTAGCTGTGTCTTTGCCAGGCCAGAGTTGTTCCTGTGTGGACCAGAGCCACTTCCTTTTTATAGCAGGTTCTCCTACCCATCAGAACTAAAGAGACGTGAGCTGTAAGACAGGAAATCATTTTTCAATTCAAAGTGAGAAAAAAAGATGATTCATTCTTATTCTATCACCTCCTCCCTGTAACTTTCTATTTCTCTTGGTTTTGAATTTCAAAACCAAATGTCAGTTTTTAAAAGGTAAGTTCAGAAGAAAGCATTTCATTAGCTCTGTAAAACCATGAAAGCCAAATAACCTCGATTTGCTGAAACAATAATAATGTAAGGATGATCACCAATGCTTGCTGGCCACGATATTAAGGGCTTTCCATGTATTACCTCATTTAATCTTCAAAAGAGCCCTGTGAATACTTTTATGTTCTCCCATTTTACAAATGGGGGAACTGAAGCACGGAGAAGTCAAGCAATTTGCCTGAAGTCACAGATGGTAGGAGGTGAGCCAGGAGTCAAGTCTAGGCAGTCCGGCTTGTCTTTTAATCACGAGTCTGTTCTACCTCTCGTCTGTGGGTCTGGGAGTGAGGAGCCAGAAGGGAGCCCCTGGTCACGCCCCTGTGCCGCCTTTTAGTGGCATCGCCATCAAGCAGCAGGCAATGTGACTTAGTAAGCACCTTGTCTGCAGGACAAGAAGCACCAGCAGATTTGAAGGAGCTTAAAAGTGTGTTGCAGGTGAATGGATGTCTTAGTTCTTCCCGGGATGAACCCATTTTGTATGTTCTTGGGAAACCAGCATGTCTGAGGTTTTGGCCAGGCCTCGTTTGTTTGTTTTCCAGGGATGGAGCCTCATCCCTCTAGCTCTGTTAGAGAAGAAGCAGATTTAGATACTGACCAGCCCAGAGGGTGGATGAGCCTACTCTCTGGGGTCAACTTCTCCCCCTTCTATTTTCACAGAAGTCTTTCCAAGCCACAGTTGACAAGCAGGTTTCCATTTGTGTAGGGGGAGCAGTTGCCCAGGGTGCTGCATAGAACTGGATTCTGACGCTGGGTTCACACTCAGGGAAAGAGGGCTGGCTAAGTGACCCATGTCTGCCTTGTATGCACAAAGGCGAAGTGGTTCTGGAGTGCCACGTATTTGCTGCCTGTGATCTCGTGTCTGCTACTTTTCTGTTTTTTAAAACTACACTGGACTCAATTTCACCCTCCTTTGAGGGTTCAAGGTAACCATCAATTAATACTTTGTTGTAGAAAAGATGATTCTGGCATTTAGGAGATCCTGACCCCACACTAGAGGATCCAGAAGCTTGAGATGTGACTTTTGAGAAGAGCGTACTCCTCAAGATCTCCTTTTCCATCTGTCACTCATGGATATTGTCTGTGCTTCCTGGCATCCTTTAGTTATGCTTCTGTTAACTGTGGGCTGGGAAGCTAGATTGTGGTCCTGTTAATTATCATATGTCAACAAAGAGATGGTAGGCCCTGAGAGATCTCCCAAGGACCTCCCTTACAAGTGCATTAATTCCAGAACATGGATTTTTGGACACAGTTTGCTCACTCATTAACAATAGGTCTTGACCAGATGCGGTGGTTCACACCTGTAATCCCAGCACTTTGGGAGGCTGAGGCAGGAGGATCATTTGAACTCGAGTTCAAGACCAGCCTGGGCAACACAGTGAGACCCCCATCTCTACAAAAAATAAAAAAGCCAGGTACAGTGGCACACACCTGTAGTCCTAGCTACTCAGGAGGCTGAGATGGGAGGATTGTTTAAGCCCAGGAAGCCAAGGCTACAGTGAGCTCTGATTGCACAACTATGTTCCTGCCTGGGCAACAGAGCGAGACCCTGTCTCCAAGAAAGCCAAAAACCAAAACATAATAGACTTTGGCTTTTGATCTGTGCTGGTAAGTGATGTTGCTGGGACAAGTGACCTAGATAGGAGAGTATTAAGTATAACACACATATAATGGACTGCTTTTTTCCTTTTAAGCTCCCAAAACACATGAGTTAAAGAAATGATTTGTGGAGAGAATGAAACAAAAGTTTGGGTAAAAGTGCAATCAGTTCCTTTCTCAGCAAATATTTGTTGCCAGGTGAAACAAGAGTTTCCTTCTCTTTACCATCCTGTGTCCTTTAATTTATGTTTACAATAAATAATCTATTTGGTGCCAAGTGGTCGAATCTTGATAGTTTTAAAGAGCTGGTCCTTACAAACTCATGGAAGTACCTGTAGTTCACTACCTTTAGCAGAGATTGATGGACCTGCCCATGAAACGGATTTCTCTTATGGATTCAGGATGTTTCTCTGGAATCGTTTTGGAATTTCTCTCATAGCCAGTGTATATGTTAACAGGTGTGAGTTTTATACTCTTAATGTCTTCATGCTTATGTTAGGCTCCTGTGATTGAATTTTACAAGTGAGTTTAGTGAAAACAAATCTGTGTTAACTTTACAAACTTCATGTAGGAGCCAACCATTTGATAGGCCTCAATGAACTGGTGTCAGATATTGTAGTTGAAATATATGCCGTGCCAGGTTATTTCAACCCTGTAATTAATGATAGGTTTATATCCTTTGAAAGTATTTTTTTAAATTACAGACACAGCCTGTGAGTGCCAGCTAACAGCAGGTGTTTTATTAAGGTGTTGTTCTGAGTTGTGTGTGGCACATGGCGAGGTAAGAGCATTTTGTGGTTTGGTTTGCATTGTTAATTACAGCTCTAAGTGCTGTTTCCTGCCTGTGTTCCTGGGTGTGTGATGGAGCACTAGTTTGGATTATCTGCCCAGGATGTTTGCTCAGTGGACCACCTACATTAAAAAATCACCTGGGGGATTAAAACTTTCAGACCTACTAAACCATAATCTCTGGGGGTGAGACTTTGAAATCTTCGTTTTTATCAGCTTGTCAAATGAGTCTTTCCCGGACTTCTGAGGGCTTTTAAAGTTTTTCTTTTTTAAAAAATTTTTAAATTTTTAATGGCATGGTATCCCTTATCACTGAATTTCTTCTGATTTTAATTTTAAATTCTTTTCCTTTGCTTGTTTACCATCTCTGATATACTTACAGCGCGTTTCAACTCTCAGAACACTTTCAATTATGTTTTTCCTTAATTCTTATAACAACCCCGTAATAGATGCGTCAGGGGCAGCTCAGGAGCTGGGGACGTTTCTGAGTGTCGTAGGTAAGAGAGAATTGGGGGTTTGCCAACACAGCGCCCTGCGTGTGTGTGTTCACCTCCACCCACCATAGCCCTGAGCATGTGGTAGGAACTCAGTATTTGTGGAAGAAGAAGAAAAATCCTCAAGGATAATAGAGCCAAAGCTACCGCTCCGCTTCAGTGACCTACTTATGTGACCCTAACTTGTGACCTCTTGGTTTAAAATGTGAATGTTGGGGCAACTAACTGCTGGTGATTGAACAGAGAATGTCCCGTCCATGGGTAAATGATCCATTAAAATCAAGCCGAAAAAAATGGCTGGTGATAGCTAATTAAAATTAGTGTTACTGCCTCTGGGCATAGTCCTTAAGGTTAAAAATGCATGATGAAAGCCAATCAGTAACCCATAGAGACCAGCATAAAACTGTGCTAGAAACCCAGGACAGCACAGTTTATTAATTCAAAGGTACTGGTGGAATTACAGTCTCCCCTCCCAGTCTACACTGGTACACACACCAACGATACGAGTCCTCACAGGCTATGTTTGACGATAACTGAACATCCTGAACTTCATGGGGGTAAACTATTCAACTGTTCCTTCAGATTTCTAGGTTCTTTTATCCCTGTTTTTGGACCGGAAGATAGGGTGACCCTTTCTGTGGTACCAAGCTTGAATTTCCATCTCCTGACACTTGACCTCCTAAGGGATGGGAATGGGGAGATCCTTCCCTAGTAGAGCCTCCCAAAATACATAGCCATGGATGACTTTCCTTGCACATTTTCTGACTTTTGCTCAAAATAATGAATCATCTTCTTAGGGTTTAAACACTGACGGGTTTCATGGAGCCATATGCATTTGAATGGGCTGTGTTAACAAAGCTGTTCCAAAAACCGGATCTGCAACACAGTATCGCTTGCCTTGGACATTTCTCCTTCACCCTCATGAGTCACAAACACTCCAAGCAAACACAGAGGTCTCCTCCACTTACTTAGTCACTAAGTCCAGCATGTTCACCCTTGCCTAAGGAAGAACAGAGAATTAAGAATTGTAAGGGTGGCGCGGTGGCTCATGCCTGTAATCCTATCACTTTGGGAGGCCAAGGCAGGCGGATCACCTGAGGTCAGGAGTTCGAGACCAGCCTGGCCAACATGGTGAAACTCCGTCTCTACTAAAAACACCAAAAATTAGCTGGGTGTAGTGGCGGGCATCGGTAATCCCAGCTACTCAGGAGATTGAGACAGGATAATCCTGTCTTTGAACCCGGGAGGCGGAGGTTGCAGTGAGCTGAGATCATACCATTGCACTCCAGCCTGGGCAACAAGAGCGAAATTCCATCTATTAAAAAAAAAAAAAGAACATTTTGCAAAGCACAGGGCCTTGGAGAATGGAATGGGACGAGAAATCCTTCTAAACTTTTGTTGGAACGCCAACTGTGGATAAAACATACAGTTGAAGCCCAACTGACTTTAGTTTGACCAACCCACCATATTAATGCATGCTCTTCATTGCCTCTGGAAATCCTGACTACCGCTCATGGAGAGAGTCCATGTGCTTCCATTCCCAGCAGCCAAGTGAAATGCATGCCAAAGGTCAGTTGCATTGGTTCCCAAACCTGTTTATGCCACTTGTATTTATTATCACACTTGCACAATCGAATTAAATATTATACAAGCCGATGAATAGCATAGAGCTCTTTATGAAAAACAAGTTGAATGCTTAGAAAGGCTCATAGGAATTCACTTAAAAATTGCAGTCCAACTAGGTATGGGTGAGAAAATTAAAAATGTGCAGGGACCAGGACAGAGATCATAAAGGCATAGGAAGATTTTGTACTCAGATTCCCTTTATAAGTGTTTTAGGTTCTCTCCTCACTTTTAACAAAAACTGGAAGTTACAGATGATGTAATGTGGGTGTGATTTAGTCCAGAAAGTTAGTGCAGATCTTGGCCATTCATTCATTCATTCATTCATAAATGTGGGGCCTACACCTGCTGTTACATGCCTGGCACTGTTCTAGGTACCAGGGGATATAGCAGTGAACAAAACTGACACAATGTCCTACTCCATGTAATTTATGTTATAGTTGGTGGAGACAGGAAAGCAAGTAAATAGCATGTCAGATGATAAATGCTAGGGAGAGAAATAAAACATGGATGCGGGACTAGAGACTTCTGGAGTGGAAATGGGGAGTGCCTTGATTGCCTGAAAGAGGATGGGGCCTGGCACCCACGGGAGGAGTGGGGCTCAGGAGACGGCATCCCACCTTACAAGGAAGAAGGCAGCTGGGAAGGGAGGCAGGGCACAAACTGTGGGAGTCTTGTTCCACCATCAGTGTGTGCCATAGGGAGCGAAATCGTTGGAGGTGAGTGAGGATGGGGAGATGTGGAGGAAGAGGGGAGACGGTGAACAGCAGCCATGTGGGTAATCAAGGGAACGGCACCAGGGAACAGACAAGGGCTGCCAGGAGGCATATGCGCTGGGAGCCCACCGGAGTTTTGGGGTCATGAATTTAAAATGTGGTCAGGCAGCATGTTTGTGTGTTTTTCTCCATCAAAAAGGTTGGTGAACACACACACATCCCTCTATTTCTAATTAAGAAACGCTTGAGGAATGTACCCATGCTGATTTACTGATTCCCTGCTTTGGTCTGCTGGGCCAGCTCTCTCTGAAGGAGGGTTGGAGGAGTCTCCTCTTGGAAGAGCCTCTCTGGATTGAGGTCCATTGAGCTCCTGCTCTGTTCCAGGCACCACGCAGGCAGAGTTGGGAATGCTTCCCCAGCCGTACAAAGTTGGCGTTAGGCTCATTTCATAAAGGAAACTGTACTGAGGGGGCAGGTGACCCGCTCAGGCTGCTGGTGGCGGAGTTAGGACTGTCAGACTTACCTCATGGTCTCTGCCTCTCCAGGAGCACCAGGTCAAACCAGATAGGTCAAAAGGCTCCATGTGCCTAGTGTTCCCGTAGTGGCCCCCTGGGGCTGGAGAGGAGGCCATGCTGGGGAGGGCACTGCAGGCACGGGCATCGACGTGAGCGGGGGCTGAAGTGACATCCTATGGAGGGGGCAAGGGGACGGTTCAGGCCAGGGCCCTTGTGTGTGGAAAGCCACTCTCCTGGAACTGAGTAGGGATAGGCTTTGACAAAACCATCCCTTGCAGAATTCCCCTTGTGCGTTCAGAGCGTGTGTTTGCTTGACTCAGCACTGTAACCCACAGTAACTGGCAGAGTGAGCGGTCAGTGCCTATCAGATAACTACGGGAAGTAAGTTTGGGGTAGATGACAACATGTCTCCTCTTAGGAATTTACACTGCCTGTCAGCACATGAAAGGCCCAGAAATTCTGCAGAGACACGCCCGTGTGGTTTCACAAGCCTGTGCTCTGGAGGTAAATGGCTCGGGCTTCCATCCCAGTTCTGCCGCCTGCCGGCTGTGTGTTCTTGGGCAAGTGGCCTAACTTCTCTGTGCCTTAGTTCCTCATCTGTAAAATGCAGTAGTGCCTGTCTCATAAGGTTCTTGGGAAGATTAAAGTCATTATTCCGTATCAAACACTTGGCACAGTTCTTGGCACACAGTAAGCAGGAAATGTTAGCTGCAATTATGCAAATGATTATGAGGACACATACAGCGTCTGTGGGAACCAGTTCCACTGAACCTGGTTTTGGGAAATGCTGGTAACGTGTAAGAAACATTGGGAGACTTTTCATTCCACATGCGCCACCTGGCTATCGTTCCGCGTGGTCTCCCCAAATAGTGCCTGGCTGGGCTGGGTGTCTGTTGGAGCAGTTCTCAACCTGAGTGGAGTGCAGGATCCTGGGAAGGTCTGAGCAGTCCAGGGTGGGGCCAGACGGCCGGGATCAGAGTCATCTGACACCTGCAGGCCCCCGTAGGCTCCTCAGGTGTAAGGGAGATTGAGTTGTCCTGTCCTGGCCACCTTCCAGCCTGTTTGAGGACTTTGGGGATCACGAACAGAAAGGGAGAAGGCACGAGAGCCGACTTTACTATTCAACCCTGCACCCTGGGCACATTCTGAGGATGAGACCTCCAGCCCCACAGCCCACGGTGCCCTTGCCCTTCGGGCAGCAGCATCCCCATGTTGACCAACACCCGTTCAGGCACCAAGTGAGTGTGGCTTTCCCGTGACAGTGCCAGCCCTGCATCTGGGACGCCCTGCCAGCCAGGCACACCAGGGCGCCCCGAGACAAACTGGTTTTGACCTCTTGGGGAGCCAAGAACCCCCAGCTCCCACAGGCTTCTTGAGCATCGAGGCAGGAGCAGAGAGCACCGCAGGGGGCAGCTGCCTCTCATTGTTAGCATCCCTGGACCGGCTCCGGGTCCGGTGCGGGCATCATCATCATGTTCTAGAAATTCTCGGTCCAGGGCAGATGCCACATGAGGCTTCTGAGACTCTCAGCCCCAGCAACTCCAAACCACACACAGGGTGAGCTCTTCTTTTCTTCATCCTTGGGGTTTATGTAATCCTTTTGACTTCTTTGACCTAGATCATCTTTAAAAGACGGAGTGGTGACAGTGACGAAGTCTTAGTGTCATTACAGAATCTTACCGTCTAAAAAGGGCTCTTCTGCTGGGTCTCATAAGGGACCATCATCTCTTGCTTCCCCATTTGGGAATCTGCTTTTTCTATGTTCATCAGTCCTCACACACTTTGCGTTCGTGTTTTCTTTTTGGCTTCGCTCCTACTCTTAGAAGCTGCCTTTTGAAGAAAGCAATCTGTTTCAGCTCCACTGGAGAGGAAAGAAGGGACAGGATTTGGGGCAGCCTAGAACCAGGTGGCTGCAGGGGAGCGTGTGATGGGAGGTGTGAAGGCAGACGAGGGAGGAAACTGTGAAGCTGGAGGAGCCGCTCCTCCACCCTGCTGGGCTTCTCTCACCCGGGCTGGTCATGTCACAGGCAGTGACGGTGTTTCCAGCTGAGGTGACATTCTCCAGACTCGAACCCCTGTGCTGAATGGAGTGGGGAAGGTGGGCTGGGGAGGCCTGAGGGCTGTAGGGTTAGGTTCACAGAACTGTCATAAAAATGGGAGAACTTGTCCTGCCCAGGGTTTGGGCAGGAGCTTGGCAATGAGAGAAACCTTATGGGAAGCCATGCTGGGAGGGTTTGGTTTTTGAGCAGCATGGACGGCACATTTCAGGGTTGAACCACACCAGGAGCCTGGCTTTGCCATCCGTTTGCTCAGCAAACGTTCTCTGAGCACCTACCTGTACTAGGCCCCGTGTGCAGGTTCAATGGGTGAGAAGTGAATAGACTCCAACCATGCTCTCCTGGCGCTCCCAGTCCAGTGGGGGAGCCAGGCAGGTAGAGCCAGTTACAGAGATCTGAGTGCCCTCAGCAAGTCCTCAGGGGCTTCAACTACCCTTCTTCCCATCATCAATGTCCCCAAATAAGCAGTGAGCCTAGTCCTGTCCCCTCACCGCTCCCAAGGAACAACCTGGCGTGTGACTGTGAGCAAGTGCCTTGCTCGCTCTCCTCGGTTTCCTCGTCTGGAAGGGAAGGGCTGCTCCCTGCGGCCTCTGGGGTCCCCTGCACTTCTTGGGTCTTGGCAGCAAAGGAGGCAGCCACAGCCGGGCTTTCCCTGCTGGCAGGTTTCCCGGGCCGAGGTCACCTCAGGCCAGGGCGGGCCAGCCTCCCTGTCAGCTGGGTCAGGTGTTACGAGCTTGTCACATGCTGGGTATTTAGAGTTCAACCCAAACAGGTTTGGGGAATTCATGAAGACCTCAGAACCTGGCTTAGAAGCTCCACAAAGCAGGGGCGTGATCGATCTTTTGGGAGCGTGGAGGCCACATTGGGGGCTCAGCGGTGGGCTGATGAGAAGGAAGAAAAATGTGTCTGCTGAGGCTGACTCCAGCCCTGGAATCAGATCTGGGTATGAATCTTCCCTTTGTCCTTCTATTCACACTTCTTAAGTACACGAGTTACTTAACCTCTCTGTGTTGCCGTCCCCTCCGCCATAAAAAGGGTATAACAGCCCATCTCCTGGGGCTAAAGGGAGGATGACATGAAGACAGCGCACGGGCAGGCGTGTACTAATTCCTCACGGTCAGCTCTGGTGTCCCCACCATCCCCACCGGTGGTACTCAAGGGCTCTGTCTCACCTGAAGGCACCCCAGCGACTCGTTGGGCCCGTGGTGTCACACTTTTACCACTGCCTCCCAAGGCCTACTTTCATTCTCTCCCCTTCGACCCCCTCATTTGGAGACTTTGTCTACAGAACTTCACCAAGCAGCAGCTCCTCACCAGGGTTCAGAACGGGCCCCTGCTGCCCACTGCAGCCTAGCAGGCTGCCCACACTCGAGACTCCGCCGAAGGAGTTCCCCAGCCCCGTGATCCTGTGGTGCCCGCATGCGGATGCCTCTCCCAGGGATCTTCTTAAACTGCAGATTCTGACTCGGAGTGGGTGGGAGCTGAGAGGCTGCATTACCGACAAGCTCCCGGGGGAAAATGATGCCGCTGGTCTGGGGACCACACTGTGAGTACAGGGATCTAGACCAGTGGCCTGCAAAGGCACCTTTTAACATTCCCGATGCCTGGGCTGTATCTGAAACCAATGAAATCAGAACTTGTTGGGATAGAAAGCAGGCATCAGATCGGTTTAGTATCCCCGGGGACTACAGCGAGCACCCGAGGTTGAGGTTCTCTGTTCCGGTGCCCTCTGAGCGAAGGTGGGTCCAGCCCGAAACAGACTGCCAGAGTCGTGGGTGGTCAGTGCAGCTGCTCTGTGGGCAAAGGCTCACCCCCACCTGGCTTTGGGATATTGGAAACAATTCTTCAATCCTCACTGCTACGGGGACTGTGTCAGGGAGTGGGGCATGGGCTTTGGTATCTAATGGTCCTGGATTCAAATCTTGGCTGCTTCTCTAATTGGCCGAGGGAATTTGAGTGTCCAGCTTCTTTATTTCTCTGAGCCTCAGCACCCTCCTCTGTAAACCGGGACCATCACAGGCTTACAGGACTGCTGGGAATTTGAGGAGCTCCCAGAAGCTACCCAAAATAGCTCCTGGTGCATAGAAAGTGCTCAGTGGATGATGCGATTATGTTATTTTTTGTTTTTTTTTTTTTTTCCTCTTGCTTGACATCCTCACTTTACAGGCAAGACTCCTACGGCTCAGCGGGGTAGAGGCGTTTTCCAGTGGCCACACAGCAAGTCAGTCATGGAGCTAGGATTCCAGCTCTGGGTTCTAGAATCCCCACCCCATCCCCCTTTGGGTTCCTGCCCTGCTTCTTTCTTCTCTGTCTTCTCAGTCGCTCCCCCAGGCTGGGGGCTTCATTTGAATGGGCGGGGCCCCCCTGGAGCACGTGGGCCTTCCCACTTGGGGAAGGTGGGTCCTATAGTGGATGTCGACTGTTCTGGAAGTGGTTGAGGGCCGGTGGCTCCCACAGCTCCCACCTGTGGGCCCTCACCCAGCCTCCAGGGAGAATCAGCATGATCACAGGCTTGTCTTACCTTTGCACCATCTCCCCACCCGCTCCCTCTCCCCTACCTTCAGCAAAAGTGCAGAGAACATCAGACACTGACTTCAAATGAATTGCACTCTGAGAATTTAGAGAGAGTTGTGTAAGACTTCTGTGGCCAGCGATGTGGCCTAACCAGCTTTCTACATGGTTGTCCCAGGAGATCCCTCCTGAAGACTGCAAGAAAAAGGTGCAAGGAGGGACCAGGGCAGGCAGGAGTCCCAACCCAGGATGCCCGCGGAAGTCTGGCAGGGAGCTTGGAAGAGCACCGTGGCCAGGTGGGGACCCTGGAGCCCTGGAGCGCCCATGTCCTCCGAAAGCCGACAGCTCCTTCCTTCCCAAATTCCTTTCCCTCCATCCTTCTTGAAGCATCCTCTGGGTTCCTGCCTCTAGTGTCTCTCCTCCCCTTCTCTCTCGAACGCACTTTCAGGGATTTGGCTCTTCTTCAGGAGCCATCAAACCAAGGTTACCAGCAGCCCCCATGCTCAATGCCGTGGTTGGTTTCCAGTCCCATCTCCCTTGGCCCATCTGCGGCGGTGGACGCTGTTAATCCTCCTCTTCCTTGAAATACTCTCCACCTGGACACCACCCTTTCCTGATCTCCGCGCATTACTGGCTGCTCCCCCTCATCCTGCCTCTGTCCCCTCGCTCCGTCTCCGCACTCCCTTGGTGATCTCATCCAGTCACACGTGTTAAATACCACCCGGATGCTGACCAATCCCAGGTTTCCACTCTCATTAGAGTCTCCAATCAGCCGCCCACCTGACATCTCCCTTGAGCGTCTAGATTTAAATTTAATCTTTCCAAAATGAAACTCTCTCTCCATGAAGCCTCCCTCCCCTGCTGTCCTCCCTGTGGGGGCTGAATGGAAACGGTCCTCCTTGGAGTCCAGCTACCAGCTAGACTCAAACCTCTTCCTCCATCCCCACATCCCCAAATGCACCCGGAATCCACAGCTTCTCCCAGCTCGGCCTCCTCAGCTGCCCTGAGGTCCAGGTCCACTCCCTGGGTGGTGGCAGCCACCTCCTTGCTGGCATCCCCAGTTCCTTCCCTGTCAACCACGGTCTGTGCCCAGCACAGCAGCCACTTTTGGGTCCTGACATTCCTCTGCCCAGAAGGACAGGCTGGCTGCCACCTCACTTGAAGGCCTATGAGACCCTCCCCTCTGCCCACATCACCTCTGGCATTCCTGGTGGGTCTCACCTCAGGGCCTTTGCACTTCCTGTCCCCACTTCCTGGAACGCACAAGGCCCAGGTATCCAGACGGATTGATCCCCCCCACCCCAGGTCATAGCCCATGCGCTGCCGTTTCCCATGTCACCTTTCCCTGTCTTCTGCTCCACTCTCACCTTCACCTCTGTTTCTTCAGTTTCTCTTGTATACTTCAGTGTGTCTGGATTTCTCCCTTATCCAAAACCACTGGAGGCTGAATAAAAACGTGCTCATTTGGGAGCCAGGAGGCCTGAGTCTCGGCCTCATACGGGGATCAAACTCCTTCTGAAATGAGTATGTTTCCTCTCTAGGCTACGCTAAGTGACACGTAAAACTACGCTATATGTAGAGAACTTGACTTGTTTTATTCACCAAAACTTGCACTGGCAAAGCACCTGGCACAGAATAGACACACCGCTCACCCGACAAATAGTGGATGACCGCCTACTGTGTGCCAGCCAGCGGCCGGGGTACTCGGGGTGCCTCCGTGACAAACCAGCCTCCGGTGCACCCCCTCATGGAGCCTGCTAGACAGACAGTGAACAATAACCAGTAAACGCAGGTCTGTTGATGGGGATAAGCACAACTGAGAAAGTAAAACAGAGTCGAGATGGGGAGTGTCAGGGGGATTTGCGATTTCAGAGTGGCTAAGTGAGGCTCACTGGGAAGGAGACATTTGAACAGAAACTTGAAAGGGGGCCCGGGTGTGAGCCACAAGACCACCTGGGGGAAGAGCGTTCCAGGAACAGCCTGTGCTGAGTCCCTGATGCAAGAATGGGCCACTGGAAATCTGAATGACTGATTGAAAGAATGAATGTGCCCTTGAGGCCAGGAATAGAACAGATGTTCTATTTCTAGACATGTTCTATTATACGTTCTATTGTATAGACAATGCCCTTGCTTTGTCTTCAGACTAGCATGGGATTCTGACAAGTAAGAAATTAGGATCCACAGGAGACGATGCTCTGAAGCACCATTTCTGAGCCTTCCTATGAGCCAGGAGTGGCCCAGGTGTCTGAGATCTGTCCTCTGCCCAATCCTTCCCCGACTGTACAGATTGGATGGCATATGACATCCCCTTGTGCTTTCAAATTCCATTAGTTTTTGTTCTAAGTAAAATGTCCAGAAATTTCTCTCCTAGGGTAGGCAGTGGAGCACTTTGCCAGGGGCAAGACACTTCTGGGCAAAGTCTGTGTGGGGCACACAGCAGGTTCCTCCCAACCCTGCCACTATGTTTAAAATGTTCAACCACTGTGTTTGAAAATCTTACCAAGGTAATGCTACACCGCCCTGCTTTCTAAAAACAGTTGATGCTGGGCCTGACGTGGTAGCTCATGTGTAATCCCAACACTTTGGGAGGCCGAGGCAGGCGGATCACGAGGTCAGGAGATCAAGACCATCCTGGCTAACATGGTGAAACCCCGTCTCTACTAAAAATACAAAAAATTAGCCGGGCGTGTGGCAGGTGCCTGTAGTCCCAGCTACTCAGGAGGTTGAGGCAAGAGAATGGCGTGAACCCAGGAGGCAGAGCTTGCAGTGAGCGGAGATCGTGCCACTGCACTCCAGCCTGGCAACAGAGCGAGACTCCTTCTCCAAAAAAAAAAACCAAAAAACAAAAAACTTGATGCTGAACTTCTTCAACCCTTTCTTGATGTCTGGGATTTAGGACTACGTATCTCATTCATTTTGCCAGGATTTTATGGAGGAACATCTTTGGGAGCATAGTAAGTCCATTTTCCCTCCCCTGCACTGAATGGGTGCAGATTTCCTGGTGTCTGAGAACAGCTGTGCAGTGGGAATATCACGGAGTCTTGAATCGCTCATTTCTTCTTTCCTTACATATTGAGGGTCTATTATTCACTCACTCACAATTAGGTACTAAGAATACAATGATGAGCAAAACTCAGCCAGGCTCTGCCATCAGAGACCTTACGGTCCCCTGGGGATACCTGCATTGATCAGACAGTCACAGATGCCTGAGAAACTGCCCACGAGGGGGCAGGTGCCGTGGGAACCTGACCAGGGCCATGTTGCCTCAAGAGGGCAGCCCAGAAGCATTTCTAGAGCAGTGATTCTCAACCCAGCTGCATGTTGGAATCACTAAAGAGCTTAAAAATACCATAGCCCAATCCTGCCCCAGAGGTCCTGATGTCATGGCCTGGCATGCAGCCCAGGCCTCTCTGGGTGAATCTAGTGAGGAACCAGGACTAGAGGCCACCGGGAAATGGGTTCTACCCAGATTAGCTGGAGTAACAAGAACGGAAGGGGAGAGATGGGCTGGCAGGGCAGTGCAGGCTGGACTTGATGTATTAAGGAACTTGGACTGTGTCCTGGGAATCATGGGGTTTTGATAGGTTGCAGCAGGGGCGTGTTGTGGTCCATTTTGCCTTTTGGGAAGATGGTCGCGCTTCTGTGGAACAGATGGGAGGGGAGCCGTGTGGAAGGGAGAAGTCCAGTGAGGAAGGCGCCTTGCAGGACTCCAGGCTAGAGGTGGTCCCCGATAGTGGTAGAAGAGGAAGGAAGGCGGACTAGATGGAGCCAGTGGCAGGTGATGTGTAGCAGGAGAGGGTGACAGAGGGACCATGTTGACTCCCAGGTCTCTGGCTTTCAGGACACAAATGCAGTGCTATTCACCAAGAACAGAGCAGGGTGGGGTGGCAGGTGTGAGGCAGGGTCATAATTCAGGACCTGATTTAAGGGGCCTTCTAGATGTCCAAGAGATGTCATGTCAGCGCATGAATGGAGTTCAAAGGCCAGATGTGGGCTGGGCGTGGGCGCCGGTGGGTCATCTGTGTGAGGCTGGCCATGGACGCCAAAGCCATGGATGCATCCCCTAGGGAGGGAGTCGTGTGCAGAGATGACAGGCTGTGGTCCAGACCCCGTGTTCAGACCCTAATCTTACCAAGCATGACTCTAGGCAAGTTGTCTTAACAAAATTTGGGCTGCCATAACAAAATACCATGGACTAGGTGGCTTAAATGACAGAAATTAATTTTTTTCACAGTTCTGGAGACTGGAAGTTCAAGATTAGGGTGTCGCATGCTTTGGTTCTGGTCGGGGCTCTCTTCCTGGTTCACAGACTGCCACCTTCTGTCTGTGTCCTCTCATGACCTTTCTCGGGCACACGCATCTTCTTACAAGGCACATGCACTAATTGCGTCATGAATGTCCCATCCTCATGCCTCATTAAACCCAGTCACTTCCCGAAGGTCCCACCTCTAAATACGATCACACTGGGGGGTTAGGGCTTCAGCACCTGAATGGGGTGCAGGGGACACAAACGTTCCATCTGTAACATTAGTTAACCTCTCTCAAGTCTGTTGACCTCTCAGGTTCCCCAAGGACAAAATTAAGCGTGCATGGACCCAGAGCATCACGGCACATACATGGTCTAGCACATCGTTTTTCCCTGCCCTTGAACTTGCCCTCCTTTCCCGCTTCCAGGGAAATGACTGCTGTCTGCTACAGACTCTGTATTTGCTTCAATCTAACGGCTCTTTTCTTCCTCTTCTATTCATTTTGCTGCTTCTGATTGGCCGTGGACTTGGAAGCCATCGGCCATATTCGTTTGGATTGTGTGTACAGTAAGAGCAGCATGCACTGAACATGAAAGCTTGGGCTCTTCTTTTTTTTTTTTTTTTGAGATGGAGTCTCCCTCTGTTGCCCAGGTTGGAGTGCAGTGGCGCTTTCTTGGCTCACTGCAAGCTCCGCCTCCTGGGTTCATGCCATTCTCCTTCCTCAGCCTCCGGAGTAGCTGGGACTACAGGCGCCTGCCACCACGCCCCGCTAATTTTTTGTATTTTTAGTAGAGACGGGGTTTCACCCTGTTAGCCAGGATGGTCTCGATCTCCTGACCTTGTGATCCGCCCACCTCAGCCTCCCAAAGTGCTGGGATTATAGGCATGAGCCACTGCGCCCGGCCAAAAGCTTGAGTTCTGTGTGACTTTGCTCCTTAGGGACAGGCTGCAGGCCCAGGTGTGAATCTTAGTGCCTGCCTGCAGTGAGCTTCTGTCAGAGTTTACAGATCAGGGGCCGGGCGTGGTAGCTCATGCTTATAATCCCAGCACTTTGGGAGGCTGAGGTGGGTGGATCACCTGCTGTCAGGAGTTGAGACCAACCTGGCCAACATGGTGAAACCCTGTCTCTACTAAAAATACAAAAATTATCCGGGCGTGGTGGCGGGTGCCTGTAGTCCCAGGTACTCAGGAGGCTGAGGCGGGAGAATCGCTTGAATCTGGGAGGCGGAGATTGCAGTGAACCAAGAAAGCTCCACTGCATTCCAGCCTGAGTGACAGAGTGAGACTCCATTTCAAAAGAAAAAAAAAAAGAGTTTACAGATCAGTGGGCACTGGTTGTGGACGACTCAGACTTTCCACAACGTTCTAGGCTGTTCTCGGGATTGTGAAGGTTCACGGGCCTCTGGATAAGCCAGGCACTGACTTGTGAACACTTACTTGCACAGCGACGATGCCATCACCATAACCTACAGGAAGCATCCTGTGACATTGTGCTCGCCCCCTGCTGGCTGACGGGGCATCCCCTTGTAACTGGAGGCAGTGCTGGGAGCGCACAGGCTGTCCTTGTGCTGGAGACTCTGGGCTCTGCTGTCCCTGGGCAGGGGCCGGGCCAGAGGAGGGTGTGTGGTCCTGAGACCATGTTTCCTCCACTTGCAAACCAGGGGCATCCCTCATGGCTGCCTCTACCCACCCACCCAACATTTCCTGTGCCAGGTCCCGTGCCTGGCGACATAGGAGATTCCACTGTCAGCAAGACTCAGTCCCTGCCCTCAGAGACATCCTCTTTTAGTGGTGAAGGAGTCAGCAACTCGACAGGCAAGGTGATTGCTGTGGGAAGAGCTGTGAGCGAAAGGCCCAGAAAGTCACAGAAGGACATAAGGCAGACAGAAAGGAAACTCCAGAGGCTATAAGAACAGGGCTGGCGTGGCCGCTAACATGGGGAGGTCAAAGAAGTCTTCTTTCAGAAGACACTTAAGCTGAGACCCAAAAGGTGGGAGGGAGGGAGCTGCGGGCAGAGGAGGGCAGGGCAGGGCAAAGTCAAGCGGGGAGCAACCAGGTAAGAAGAGCTTGGCCTGGCTGAGAGACAAGTGCACAGGGCAAACGCAGAGTGCGTGAGGGGACCGGGAGGGTGGCGGGCAGGCGCACAGCACTCTAATAGTGTGGGACGGCTTGGGCCACTTTTGCACTGGGCAGTGACGTGGTCCAGTGTCGTGGTCATGTCCAATGGTCCTTATAAAAGCTTCTCTTGTTGCTTAGTGGCGAATGGATTGGTGGGGGGGGAGGCAGCATCAAAGTGGGGACAATGCAGTGGCAATTGCCACAGTCTCCGTGGAAGGCGTTGATGCCACAGGTTGAGCTGGGTGCTGGCAGTGGGAGTGGAGAGAGGTGTGTGGACTTGGAGGCAGAGTTAAGGAACCCGGAGATGGATCAGCTTGGGGGTGGGCACAGCGGGGGTCTCACAGCCCCATGATCACAGCACACTGCCCTGACACTGCACCTGCTTCACATGAGTGTGGTTTCTAGGTCTATGGCCAATCCGAAGCAGCAAAATGAATAGAAGAGGAAGAAAAGGGCTACTGGGCTTTAGTTGTAACAACAACACCTTTGGCATTGCCATTTCCTGAGAATAGTGACAAGCGTCCAGTGTGGCTGGAGCCTAGTAGGGGCGGGAGCAAGGTGGGACCCTAGGATGTGCCACTTTGCCGTGTTAAAGTGAGACACTCATTAGACATCCAAGTGGAGGGGCCGGGCAGGCAGTGGATGTGCCAGTGTGGAGCCCTGCACAGGAGTTTGAGCCAAAAGTCTGACTAAAGCATTGACACAGAGGTCTTACTTGACATTCAGTCTTTAAGGACCGGTCAGGACCTTGGCTCACCTCCTGCTCCGATGCTTCCTGGGGTCATACCCAGTAGGAGCATCTCACACGTGCCAGATTCTTCCCAGAAAGCAAAATGCTCCCAATCCTGGTCACCAAAATGCTTCCAGCCCTGCTCTCTGTTGGCAGACTGGCAGGGACTGTCTCCATTTTACAGAGGGGGAAACTGAGGCTCCAAGGCCAAGAGACAGGGAGTGGCTTACCCTGAGCCATATAGTCAATGAGAATGAGGATCGGAGGCCACCCCCAGGCGGCCATACTGCATCCTCCTGGGATGATGACTTCTCCATTTGTGTCCACCACCCGCAACTGCCACAGTCACGACACTGTGCTGATACTGGAGGGCCAGGGTGCCCTGCACGGAGACCTTTCTCCAAAGTTAATCATTACTGTAACCCCAAATTGGTCTTCCTGCTTTGCAGAAGATCAACCTGGAGCTCAGACAAGTCCACGACTCGCTGAGGTCACACAGCTAGTGGGTGGTAACCAAGAATCATGAGGCTCTGCGCTAACTGCTCCTGTGCCCTGGAGAAGCACCCAACTCCGGAGCTTTGGTCCTCGGTATTTAACATCTCCGGGCTTGGGGCGCTGTGCTCTCATGAGTTCTTTGACAGTGAAGTGCTTCTTGATCAGGAAGGACAATCCCCCAGGACGTCCTGTCCCCGTCCTAACAGGAAACACCCAATTGGTGACCTGGTGTTTCCTCAAAATTGTGGCCCCGGGAGCTGAAAGGCCTGCGCTCTGCTCCCCTGGGAAAGTCTCCATATCCGTTTGAGCCTCAGTTTTCTCATCCGTGAAAGGGGTATAAAAGCACTTGTTCTTCCTATTTCCTGGGCTGCTGGGAGGGTTCAGAGAGAAAGCTGAGAAAGTCCTTAGGAGTCATGGAGGCCATGTTCATGTTGGCTGGTGTGGTCCTCCATTAGGCCAGGCAGTGGATGAGGGGTGGCAGAGGGGCCTCTGCCTTCAGGGGTTCTGTCCCGGACCCACTGCCTCCACCCAGGTGGACGCCATGAGCCGGGGGAGGAGGCGCGCCCCCTGGTGGAGACGCTGTGGTTGCTGCATCCCCAGGAGCCAAAGGGAGCGGAGACGCACTGGCTGGCTAGAGAGGCCTGGGAGGTCGGGGTGTTATTTTTGTGTGATTGGCTTTTGGATATTTAATAACAGAGAGAAGGAGAAGCTGGGTGCTGATGATGCAGGGCATGTCTGCCTCCAAAGCTTCTGCTGGTCTTGCTACACCACTGTAGACATTTCCCTAGGAAGGGTGACGTCGTAGGGAGGGGACCTGCTCTTTGCCAGCTCTGTTTCTTATTCCCCAACAGGACATAGGAGTCCATGTCTCCAGCAGCCTCCCAGCTGGCTGTCTCCTCGCAGGTTGGGTCTCCTGGGGCACCAGCCAGCTAGAATGGGGGTGGGGGTGGCCCCTAGCTGCAGAGACAGCCCCCACCTCAGGCCCCCTCATGGGCCTTGGTGGCCCGTCCGGAGCACAGTTGCATGAAGCGTGGGGCCTCCGTTTCTTCCTTAACTCCTGCACAGGCGAGTAGACTGAGCTGACCGTGGGCCTTGGCTGCACAGCACGGGGGAGGAATTCAAACAGGGGCAGCCCTGACCTTGACGGAGAGCCAGGCCCTTGGGGGAGGCTCACTCGTCTCCCCTGTCACAGCAGGTCTCTTCGTCTTGTCTAAGGCTTTTCTCCGGCACCTTCTACATTTGCTCGTCTGTTGATACATTTGCATATTTTAATATTGATTGAGGGCTCCCTTGCCAACGTTGGCACTATCAGCATTTGGGGCTGGTTAAATCTTTGTTGCGGGGGCCTGTCCTGGTCACTGTAGGAGGTTTAGCAGCACCCCTGGCCTTACCCTCCAGATGCCAGTAGCAGCACCCTTCTCTCAGGTGTGAAAGCCAACAGTGTCTCCAGACATTACCAAGTGTGTGCCCTGATTGAGAGTCACTGATGTGAACTCTGCCATGTGCCAGCTTTGAGCTGGACTCCATTCCCATCTCCTGTTCCCTCAGGCAGAGCTGGCTCTGCAAACAACCAGAGCAGGTGGGGTTCCGGGCGTGTTTGTCCCTCCTGCTTTCCTACCTGCCTGGCCTCCCGCCTCCTCTGACCTGGGCCGCCTTGTCCGGAGGCCCCCCTCACTTTCCATTCTTCCATCTAGAGAGGCAGACAGGTGACAGGCTCTCTGTGCCTCAGTTTCCTCATCTGTAAATGAAGGATAATAACAGTATCCACCTGGGTAGGTTGTGTGAAGAGTTAGATTGTTTGTCTGTGGAAAATGCCTAGCACAGTTCTGGACACGCAGTGAGCCTGTATGTATCACTCTTACTCCGTGGATGTTTGTTTGTTTATTTATTTATTTGATATGGAGTCTTGCTCTGTCGCCCAGGCTGGAGTACAATGGAACAATTTCAGCTCACTGCAGCCTCTGCCTCCTGGGTTCAAGCGATTCTCCTGTCTCTGCTTCCCAAGTAGCTGTGATTACAGGCATCCACCACCACGCCTGGCTAATTTTTGTATTTTTAGTAGAGACAGGGTTTCACCATGTTGGCCAGGCTGGTCTTGAACTCCTGACCTCAGGTGATCCACCCACCTCAGCCTCCCAAAGTGCTGGGATTACAGGCATGAGCCACTGCACCTGGCCGGATGTTTATTTTTATTGTGCCAAGCTGGGGATGCAACAATGAACGAGACAAAGATCCTGACCTTGGGATCTTAGAGCTTATGAGAAAGGCAGACACCTTATTCTGGACACGTAAGGGGCCTGTTGGAGGAACACCCCACCCAGGAGTTAAAGAAGGAAAGCTTCCTGGAGGAGGTAACATCCCAGCTGGGATATGGAAGAGAAGGACGAGTTAGCTGAGTGAGGAAAGGAGAGGAATAATGGTGTGAATCAATTTTTTAAAGGCCCTTCTGAAAAAAATCAGATCCCATTTACTGGGGTGGGGCGGGGGAGCTTTTTTTGTACAAATAGGGCAAAACCATGCCCCCCCAAAATCCTAGATTCACCTCTTTGGGAAGCCACGTCACCACCGTGAGATACTCAGCATGGAAGTGCTTGGCACAGGATAGATGTGGAGGGTGGGGTTAAGGGCAGGGAGGGGACCTGCCTCCATCCCCCACAACCCAGCCCATGTGCAGGTGTGTTTGTACTTTGATAACAGTAACCTCCCCAGATGCTTTCTGCCTTATGGGTGTTGGGGCCTGGCAGGAGGGGAGAACAGGGAGGCACCTGGGGAAATAGAACCAGAGAAGGGCAAAGCTGTTGTTCTGATGCAATCGGAATCATTCTGGCTCACCTGCATATCCACTGGGGGTCACCAGACGGCGCTGCCCATCATGGTGTCTCAGAACCAGCCCAATGGGCACTCCTCTTGCCCGTGCTTCTGCAGTCGCCTCCGAGGGGAGAGAATTGGTGGATCGGACATGGAGAAGGACACATTGGTGGTTTAAGCTCATGTCCTGTTAGCTGACGCCAGGCACCTGGCCTCAAGGCATCCAGGAAGTGCAGTCCTGCCCAGGCCTGGGAAGTGGTGACCAGCACTAAGGAAGCCCCCCAGCAATGTCTAGGGCACTGGGCTGGGCTCCTGATGACAATGTGTGTTGTTCCTCTTCCTACACAGCTACAGCCTCCGCTTGGCATCCCGATGCTCTCCACCAGCAGCCCCGTACATCACCAGGCAGTGTAGGAAGGTCAAAGCCCCGGCTGCAGCCCAGTTCCAGGGACCATTCTTCAAAGAGTAGACACTCTGCCTGCTCCCTGACAGGTACGAGGCAGGACGGAACAGCTTCTGGCACTGTGTGGGTGGGTCTGGGTGTCGAGGGGATGTGGGCTTGGGTCTTGGGTGGGGAGGGGAGGAGAGAAAGGGGTGGGCGTGATTGCTTGTGTGTACCAGGCACGGTGCAGGGTCTCCCTCCAGGAGGGCACGTGGCTGAGTGCCGACTCTGGACCACCTGTTTCATATCCCAGCTCTGCTACTTCCTGGCTGTGAACTTCAAGCAAATTACTTAGTCTTTCTGAGCCTCAGTTTCCACATTTGTACAGTGGGCACTACAATAGTACCTACTTTATAGGGTGTTTGTGAGAATTACAAGTGTCAAATGTGCAAAGCACCTAGAAGAGTGTCAGCCACATAGTAAGCACTAGGTAAGTCATTACTGGAGTAATAATGATAAAAATACTAATTATACTCAGTTCTCAATTGCCTCAGAGGCCTTAAGACCAGAAAAGATGGCAGAGTTCCTATTCTCACAGTGTAATTGAAAGTAAAAAAAATACAGGCTGAGTAACCCTAATCCAAAAATCCAAACTCTGGAATGCCCCAAAATCTGAAACTGGAGTAAGGACATGACACTCAAAGGAAATGCTCATTGAGCATTTCAGATTTCAGATTTTTGGATTAGGGATGCTGAACCAGTAACTGTGTATGCAAATATTCCAAAATCCAAAAAAAATCCAAAATCCAAAAAATGTTGGGTCTCAAGCATTTCGGATAAGGGATATGTAATCTGTCCTAATCCATGAAATAGAAAACTCAGATTTATTTTGGACCAAAACAGTCTCTTCCTAGGTTTTCTGATAGTAAAAGCATGGAATCACTCTAAGATTTCTGTTGGATAACAGCGTGGAAACCAGACTTTTCATTTGTGGAGTACCTGGGTTCTGCTGGTGACCGATGAGCAGGCTTGGCCTTCCCTGTTGGTGACACCACACAACCGCATTCATTGTGTCCCCAAGGCCAGCATCTCAAAGTGTGATCAGAGGACCTCACACATCAGAAGATCTAAGATGCTGTTATAAATACAGATCTCAGAGTCCAGTTCCAAATGTACAAAATGGCCCAAAAGGCTCAAATCCCATTTACTGGACTATAGTATGAATAGGGCCAAACCCCATTAAAAAATCCTGCATTCGGCCAGGCGCGGTGGCTCACGCCTGTAATCTCGGCACTTTGGGAGGCCGAGGAGGGCAGATCACAAGGCCAGGAGATGGAGACCATCCTGGCTAACACAGTGAAACCCCTGTCTCTACTAAAAATACAAAAAAATTAGCCAGGCGTGGTGGCGGGCGCCTGTAGTCCCAGCTACGTGGGAGGCTGAGGCAGGAGAATGGCTTGAACCCGGGAGGTGGAGCTTGCAGTGAGCTGAGATTACACCACTGGACTCCAGCCTGGGTGACAGAGCGAGACTTCATCTCAAAAAAAAAAAAAAAAAAAAAAAAAAAAAATCCCGAGTTCACATCTCTGTGGGAAGTCACATCAGCCCGGTGAGATACCCAGCATGGAAGTGGTTGGCACAGCACAGATGCTGAATACAGGGTTAATGGGAGAGGGGACTGGCCACCACCCCTCACAGCCCTGCTTGTATTTGTGGGTGGGTATTGTTGGCACGGGCCCATCCTGGTGGGTGTGACCAGGGAACGTGCACTAGCAGATGACCCCCTGGGTTCTGGGACACACTTAGGTTTGGGGATGCCCTGCTTAACACAAGGCAGGGGTTAAAACAAGCCAGGGTCGTTTGGAATGAGTGTAGTTCAAGGCAAGGATGGGCTGAATTCTGAAACTCTGAGGTCTTTTGTGTTATGCCAGAAAGAGAAGGCTCTTTCTTCCTTCTCCCTGCCCTCCCTCCCCAAGACCTCACTTCTCTCTTTCCTTTTTTTTTTTGAGATGGAGTCTCGCTCTGTTGCCAGGCTGGAGCGCAGTGGCATGATCTTGGCTCACTGCAACCTCCACCTCTCAGGTTCAAGAGATTCCCCTGCCTCAGCCTCCTGAGTAGCTGGAACTACAAGTGCCCGCAACTACGCCCAGCTAATTTTTTTTTTTTTTTTTTTTGTATTTTAGTAGAGACAGGGTTTCACCATGTTGGCCAGGATGGTCTTGATCTCCTGACCTCGTGATCTGCCCGCCTCTGCCTCCCAAAGTGTTGGGATTACAGGTGTGAACCACCGCGCCTGGCTGTTTACTTCTCTCTTTCTAAAGCAGTTGGAGTTTCCGGCTTGGCTTTATTCCCTGGGGTTTGGGGAGGGAGCAAAAATAAAATCCACTCTTCCCCAGAGAGTCTGTTGTCTGCTGCTAGAACTGAACCTGTCTCTCTGGGGCCAGCTGCTCCCTGACAGGGGAACCTGGAGACTAGACCCTGAGCTGGAGTCTTACGGAACAATGTTGAAATGGTCTCTAAGATAGTACAGAACTCGGAGGCCCTGGGAGATGAACCTCCCATTTTATAGATGGAAAAATTGAGGCCCCAAGAGAAGAGACATAGGACGTGGCTAGAGTCTTCTGGAAAATGAGAGACCATACCAGGATGAGCAATTCCAACTCTGGGAACCATTTGTGTCCAGCATCCTCTTTGTGGCCAAGGCTGCTGCGTGAACCTTCTGTGTTGATGGGCACCGGGGAATTGCTTCTACCCCCGAGCAGGTGTTCTCTGCAGCCGGAGGGAGAGCCAGGTGCAACTGGGCTGGCTTCCTTCCGAAACAGACTGGGCCATTTCTGTTGGCCACTGCAGGCTTGGCCATGACGAAGATGAAATGTACATAGCATTTGCCAAGCCTTATGAATTTAGGCTCTGCCCCAGGGCCAGGCACTGTCCTAGGTGGTGGCCTTCTTTTTCCTTCTTTAAAAACGCATACAGTTTCCCAAGCTAAGCAATCAAATGAAGAGAGACCTAACGTCGTTTGGCCCTGCATCTTATGGTCTCTGCTCACCAACAACGAAGGCTCCAAACTGAGCAGTTTCATGTCTAAGTGACTGAAACTTGCTCCTTAAAATCTTAGGTAGCTTTTTTTTTCCATTTTATAAATTGGTACTTACATCAAGCATGTGCTACTTTTATTATTTTTAAAATAATTAAAAAAAAATCTTCTTTATACTGTTTGCCTTAGTTAGCTCAGGCTGCCATCACAAAATACCACTGACTGCGTGGCTTAAATATTGAACAGAAATTTATTTCCTGATGGTTCTTGAGGCTGGAAGTACCAGGTCAGGGTGCCACTATAGCCAGGTTCTGATGAGGGCCTGCTTCCTGGCTTGCAGACGTCCACCTTATTGCGGTGTCCTCACGTGGCAGGATCCTGGGGGAGAGCAAGCTCTCTGGTGTCTCTTCTTAGAAGTCCACTCACCTCATCATGAGCCCTGCTTCATGATCTCATCTAACCCTAATCACTTCCCAAAGGCCCCACCTCCAAATACCATCACATGGCGGGGTTAGGGCTTCAGCATCAGGGTTTTAGGGGGACACAGTTCAGTCCATAGCACTGTTTAACACAGTTCCAGATTTATCAAAATGCCACAGCCAAGTCTTTTAGCTCAGGAAGGTGTGCAGGTCAAAGCCCTCATTTTACAGAGACGGAAACTGACATGAAGGAGCGTGTGGCAGAACTGGTATCAACACTCTGGTCTCCTGATTCCCTGGACGGATCCTGGACTTTTAAGTGGACCGTGCCTCCTTCATGCAAAACTGTGTGTGCGTGTGGGTTTTGTTCAGAGAAAAGATTGACCTTCTTGAAGGACCCACGGCCTTGGCTGCTTTGCCTGCTCTTGCCCATTCCGAATTCAAGGCTTCATCACCCGTCTCCCGGACGGTCTGAATGCAGGAAGAATGAACACGGAGAAGTGTGATTTCTGGCCAGCACTGCCTTTCACCAGTCTCTGCAGCACCCCCTTTACTGTGGCTCACACAAAGCCAAGAGGTTTCTGTTCACTTTTAAGTGCAGAAAAGTGCCGCACTGCCTAGTCTATAGGGAGGCTTCCTTTGCACATCCTGTCTTCACCCCGCGTCTTTCCCACCCCAGAGGTTCAGCGAGAGGCCCAGGGATGGAATAGCCTCTCACCTGTCTGGCCACCATTGTGATCCTTCTCTCGGCTGTTGCTGCTCCTTTGGCAAAGACCGGCAGCCTCAGGGCCCTCTGTGGGCAGGATTTCTGACCTGGGCTCTCTCCTGGGGTCCTGGGAGTGGGGTATGTGGAGATTGCCCCTCCTGGCCCATCTCCCTTGTATGAGAGCTCCCCTCCACCTCAGGTCCAGCCCCCAGCTCCTGCGGCTGTGACCTCCCCAGAGGGCTGCTCTCTCGGTGGGGGACTGGCAAGATGGCTTCTTTAATGGATCCCACGTGACCCAGGGGAGACCCACACTTGCTGGCTACGCCAGGCCAAGGGAATGCAGCCACTCCATAGCGGGCCCCGCCTCTGCTTCCTTTTCTTCCCCCTGCCCTGGCTCATGGGCACAGGCAGACAGGCCAGTCCGTGGCATAAGCAGGCGTCCTCTGGGAAGGGACACGCCCTCTCTTGAAGACATCCCACTCCCCACAAACAACCCTTTCCAGTCCCATGGAGACATTTCAAGGAATTGAAATGAACATAGCATAGTGGTTAGGTGCACAGTGTCCCACTCCCCACAAACAGCCCTTTCCAGCCCCATCGAGACATTTCGGGGAATTGAAATGAACATAGCATAGTGGTTAGGTGCACAGTGTCCCACTCCCTGCAAACAGCCCTTTCCAGCCCCATCGAGACATTTCGGGGAATTGAAATGAACATAGCGTAGTGGTTAGTTGCACAGTGTCTGGAGCTATGCCTTCAGTGGCTACTTCATTCCTTTGTGTTTCAATTCACGCATCTGCGAAATGGGTTAATAATAATAATACCTCTGTCATGGGTTTGTTGAGAGGATTGCATAGCTTAGTGAATGAAAAGCCCTTAGCAAAGTGCCTGGTATGCAGTAAGCCTTCCATAAAAAACTGGTTTTATTATTATTGAAATGTTACATTATTAACTGTAGTAACAATAATAGCAGTAGTTATTTTTAGCAGTAGTGACCAGGTCCACTGGGCAAGAGAACTGTATCCCTGAACTTGGCCCAGCCAATTCAACCCAATGCAGTGAACATTATTTGTTTATTTATTTTGAGACAGGGTCTCACTCTGTCGCCCAGGCTGGAGTGCAGTGGTGCAGTCTTGGCTCACTGCAACCTCTGCCTCCCGGGTTCAAGGGGTTCTCCTGCCTCAGCCTCCTGAGTAGCTGGGATTACAGGCACCCACCACCACACCTGGCTAAGTTTTGTATTTTTAGTAGAGTCGGGGTTTCACCATGTTGGCCAGGCTGGTCTCAAACTCCTGACCTCCAATGATCTGCCCACCTCAGCCTCCCAAAGTGCTAGGATTACAGGCATGAGCCACTGCGCCTGGTCTTTAGTGAACATTACTAAAGGTTCACCCATATTTTCAGCTCTGGACTAAGCACTGTAAATGTGGTTTCTGCGGAGGAACCATGCGGGAACAGCCATCCCCTCCCGACTGGAAGAGCACACAGATGCTGGAGTGAATGAGCCTGACCTGGGTTCAAGCCTCACCTCTGCTGCTCATCATCGGCAGACTTGTACAAGTTACTTCTCCTCTCTGAGCCTCCATTTCTCTCATATAAAATGGGGATCTGTGTTGCCTGGCATGAGGGTTGTTGTGAACATCCAAAGGAAATTAAGCAGGAGTACCATCACTTTGGAAGACTGTTTGGCAGTGTCAACTGATGCTGAACACGTGGGTGCCTCAGGACCCAGCAGTCCCACTGCTGGGGACACATTCAGCAGATATGTACCCACGTGCACCAGGAAACAACTGCGAGAATGCTGATATGTTATCTATGAACGTCCTACGACCCAGCACTTCTGCTCAGCAGAAATGCATACATATATGTACCATACGTGTCTTCTAGACACATACAAGAATGTTCTAGCAGCCTGACTCACGTGGCACCAAACTGGAAGTTCCCAGTAGTGGATCAGCAGAGGAGTAGATGGATAGAGGTGGTGTATTTCTATAGTAGCACACTACACAACAACAAGGTTGAAAACATCAACCACACGTGCAGAATGGGTGACTCTCACAAACACTCAGTGGAAAAAGCCAGACACAGGAGGAGATGTACTGATTGACCCTATTTATTTAACTTAAAAAATGGGTGAAATCAGTCTACGGTGTTAGAGGTGAGGACAGTGGTTCTTCCGGAGGGCAGGAGGGTTCATGTATCCTTAAAGGGGTCACGGGTTGGGGGCTGATGAGCGGCTGTCACGTTCTGGTTCTTCATCTGGGTGCCAGCTCTGCAGGTGTATTCACTGTGAAAATTCATCAAGCTGCGCTTTTTGCTGTATGTACGGTATGTTTCAATAAACAGTTTAATTACAAAATTAAGCGCAATAACGCGTGGACCACCGTGATCGGCACTGAATATGTGCTCACCGTTATTATTTTTATTTTCTTTTTCTCCTCAGCACCTGAAGTGACCTGGAATCAGTGAAGCCAAAGGGACTGGCAGTCTGCCCTGCAGGGAGTACCGACCTATCCCAGTTGTGTGAGCCTGCGAGAGAAAGGGAGTGCATGTGCGTGCGTGCATGTGTGCGTGCATGCATGTGTGCGTGCGTGTGTGTTCAGGTGTTCTCGTGCGGGTGCGCGAGTGGTCTTCAAACAAGGGTCCTGAACCCCGAGGCGGCAGGAAGGCGGCCGACTCCACACTGTCCTTTGGGATGATACTTGGATGCAGCTCTTGGGACCGTGTTTTGCAGCTCAGCCTTCCTGTTGGGGTGGGGCCTCTCCTACTATGCAATTTTTCAAGAGCTCCTTGACCCTGCTTTTAGCTTCTTGAGTTGTCTTTTGCCATTATGGGGACTTTTGTCTGACCCAGGGGTCAGCCTTAGGAAGGCCTTCAGGAGGAGGCCGAGTTCCCCTTCAGTACCACCCCTGTCTCCCCACCTTCCCTCTCCCCGCAACATCTCTGGGAATCAATAGCATATTGACACGTTGGAGCCAAGCCCGAATATTCCCCTTGGCCCCGGCACATGGAAAATCCCCTTCCTTGCCTAAGGTGTCTTGAGTTTCTGGCTCTTGAGTCATTTCCAGACTTGAAATTCTCATCAGTCCATTGCTCTTGAGTCTTTGCAGAGAACCTCAAATCAGGTGCACCTGGGAGAAAGACTTTGTCCTCACTTACAGATCTATTTCCTCCCTTGGGAAGGGCAGGGAATGGGGATGGTGTATGGAGGGGAGGGATCTCCTGTGCCCTTCATTGCCACACTTGGTGGGACCATGAACACCTTTAGTGTCTGAGCTTCTCAAATTAGCTGCAATAGGAAGCAAACAAATTGGGAAATGAAAAAAAAAATGGGAAGATTAAAAAGCACAGGGGGAAGAAGAAGAGATTTCGGAGGCCATCCTGCCAGGGGCGGACGGGGCTGACTCCTGCTGTCTGGAGGACAGTCAGTCCATGTCTCGGAGAAACGGGTGAGCTGAGCTTGGCGTTCGAACCCAGTTCAGTGAGGTTCTTGGGTTTTGTGCCTTTGGGGCAGACCCCAGACGAGGATGTCTGAGACCATTTGGGTGCTGTTTTCTCAGCTCCAATTTCGATAGTGAGCTATCAAACCCAGAGCGGAAGGAGGGAGCTCTGATGAGCACGATTTGTCACACAATAAAGGGATTTTTTTTTTTTCAGGGCTACTATGGTTGATCTTGCAACTCTGTAAATATGTATGTAGACACTTTTAAAAGCACGTATTTATGTCCCTGACTGTAAATGCCCCATTTTTAAAGTTTTATAACTTGTGTTATTTAATGAGTCAGTCAATCGGCTGCAGTATGGGGTCTGATAAGGATCTAGAAAAAGGGTCTCATGTGGACCCTCACATGGGCAGAAAAATGGTGATCATTGGCCGACATCACAGTTTTCCTGTTTCCCACCCAGCTAAAAACCGTTGTTCGCTTTAAATTTTCATAAACTGTAATCCTTTCACTGGCTCCTACAGTTAACCCTCACAAGCATGAAGTGCTGTGGCTGTTCCTTATCCTAATGATACGCTTTTGTCCCGTAAATGTCAACACTCATGAGCCATACCCCGGCCTCTCAGTTCTTGAGGGGCTCCCCCTTCAGCAGTGAGGAAAGCTCACAAACCCCAAACCTGGCAAGTCACCTGCAGCCCATGGTGCGCGCTGGGAAGTGTGGCTGAGGCCTTGGGGTCACTCCTTTTTTGCATGTGCAAATGTGCTGGTCACCCTTCAGTGCTCCCAGATGGTCAGGAAAACTGTTCCAATCCTGAAAAGTGGGGATGGCTTTGTAAAAGTGGCGTTTCCTGGTCAGTGGTGGTCTTCAAGACGACAGCTCTGTATCTGCCATGTGAAGAGAAATAACAATAAAAGTGTGAAGAGCGATTGTGAGGAACAAGCGTGGGAGTGATCATTTTGGTTTCTGTGCTCTGTCTTCTGTGGTGGTGGTTTCGGTGGGAGTGGGGTGCGGGTCCCTGAATGCTCCCTCCCAGCAACAGGAGGAACCAAGGGCTCAAGGAAACTCACTCTGGAAACATCCCACCTGGTAAGCGAGGCTACTCTGCCACCTGCCAGCCAGTGAGTTGAACCACATCACTAACACCAGAAAGACCTCTTTTGATTGCAAATATAGTCTCGTCTTTAAACAGCTTTATTGAGAGCTAATCCACAGATCATACCACTTACCACTTAAGCGTACACATCAGTGGCTTTTAGTATATTCAGTGTCATGCAGCCATCTCCACAATCAATTTCAGAACATTTCCATCACCCCTAAAAAGAAACCACAGGCCCATTAGCAGTTACTCCCCATTTCTCCCACAGCCCCTACCCTTAGGCAACCACAGATCTACTTTGTGTTCCCGTAGATTTATCTATTCTGGACATTTCATAGAAGTCGAACTGAACTAGATAACATGTGGTCTTTTGTGACTGGCATCTTTTACTTAGCATAATGTTTTCAAGGTTTGTCTAGGTTGCAGCGCATGTTAGTACTTCATTCCTTTTTATGGCCAAATGTTCCATTGTAGGAATAGACCGTATTTCGCTCACTCATTCTTCAGGTGATTTACTTTGGTGCTGGTTCTGCTTTTTGGCTATTAAGAATGTTGCTGCTATGAACATTCGTGTGACAGTTTTTGTGTGGACATAGATCTTCTTGGATATATAGCTAGGAGGGAACTGGGTCATATGGCAACTCTATATTTCACATTTTGAGGAACTGCCAAACTGTTTTCCAAAGTAGCTGCACTATTTCACATCCCCACCCATAAGGATTCCAGTTTCCCCACATTCTTGTCAGCACTTGGCACTGTCTTTTTTAAAATTTAGCCACCCTACTGGGTGTGAATGTAAATGAATTCTTTGAAGGAATAACCATCCCTCTGATGACAAATCCTGGCAGAGTTAGATATCTGAGTCCCAAGAGGATGGGGATGGGTACAGGGGATTCTGATGGGGAGTGAAAGACAAGTGTATTCTTGGGTTTGGGTGGAAGGAGACCCCAAAATGATCTTTGTCCACATCCAAATATTGCAGAAAAGTAGGAGGAAGAACCCAAAGTTCTAGCTTTTCACTTAAACACTTCCTCTAAAAAAGAGAAGAGGCAATGTGTTAGAGTTCTCCAGAGAAACAGAACCAGAAGGATATATATCTATATATATATATGATTTATTATGATGAATTGGCTCACATGATTGTGAAGGCTGAGAAGTCCCCAGATCTGCTGTCTGCAAGCTGGAGACCCAGGAAAGCCAGTGGTGTAACTGAGTCCAAGTCCAAAGGTCTGAGAACCAGGGGAGTTGATAGAAATCCCCGTCTGAGGGCAGAAGATGAGATGAGATGTCCCAGCTCAACAGTGGGGCAGGGGAAAAGGGGTGAGTTACTCCTTCCACTTTTTGCTCTCTCCGGGTCCTTAATGGATTGGACGATGCCACCCACACTGGGGAGGGCCATCTACTGAGTCCGCAGACTTAAATGCAAATCTCATCTGGAAACACCCTCACAGATACACTCAGAAATAACATTTAATCTGGGTACCCCGGGGTCAATTCAAGTTGACACATACAATGAACGATCCACTCTTTGAAGGACAGTTATCTAGAAAGTAAACAGAGTAGACTCCCAATGAGGTGAAATCCAGGCATGCAACTCATCAGCACTGGCTGGTCCCCTAGGAATTTCACACGGGCCTTGCTAAGGGGGAACTCACAGGGGGTGGTGATGGCTGGGGGAGGTGGGGTGAGTAGATGGAGGAGAAAGTAAAGAATTTAAGGGAATGAAAAGTGTGGAGGCCAATCCTGGATGCTTTGAGAGCATAGCAACGGGACCTCAAATCCAGCCTGGGGCATCCGGGAAAGCTTTCTGAAGGAGGAGGGGGCCCAGGGGACCCAGATCCCAGTGAGGTCTCCCCACCTAACCTCCACATTAGGCTTTAGAAAGATTCATGAAGGGAAGAGAGGCTTTCTTAGTATGGCAAGTAGCCTGGAATTAAAATGAAAATGATGACATCCATCAGTGGACTGCTTTTCAGCTTCATTAGATATTCTCACACATAATTCCATCCCATTCTTCCAATGGGCTTTAAGGTGGGCAGGGCGGGTCTCATGTGTGTTCTGCACTGATGTCGCTCAGTGAACTGGGTGACTCTTCCAGGTCACACCTACTCAGCATCAACCCGGAGCCAAGCCAGCCTTTGCCTCCAAGACCAGGGCTGCTATTCTCATACAAGCGCCCTTTACTGAGCACTGTGATGTACCAGGTATTTTCTCCACATCCCCTCTCATCTCACAACCCAGCAGTGTGAGTATCTCAATAACTGTTTCACAGATGCAAAATGTGAGGCTCAGAGATGTTCGATGATTTGACCAGGGTCACATAGCTGGTAGATGTGGGCCAGGTATTGGACGCAGGACTTTCAGGGCCCCAAAGCCAAGATGTCCTACTCACCCATCCTTGTCCCTCACTGCACCCTTTACCACTGTTTCAGCAATTCCTCATGATCTCAAGCCACCTTGAAAGTGGAAACATTATAACAGAGGTCAGTCCCTGACTCCCAGGGTATAGCAATCAGCTCCTTGGGCTTTTGCTTTGCCCAGATTTGTACCCATACAAGACGCACAGGTTTAAAAGGTGTTGGAGCATCATCCCCAGGTTAATCTCAGCTCTGCTCCATACCGGCTATGACCCTGGGCTGGTCATTGGTCTCAGCTTGGTTCCTTGTTTGTACAGGGGGATGGCAGTCACTTCCACCTTCCTACGTTTCAGTGAGGATAAAATTACCTACTGCTGGGTCTCTTTAGGGTAAGTAAACTTACCTGTTTCTGGGATCACCTGGTCTTGTTGTTAAAAGAGAGATTCTTGGTTTCCACCCCAGCAGGTGTTGAATCAGAATGGGGTTCGGGTTGTTGTCAACAAGCTTGGCATGTCCCACCAAGTTGAATGCCCGCTGTTTGAGGATTATGGCCATAGCAATGATTGAAAACAGCATTCCAGCCTCCAGCAGAACAACAAATCGAGGTTGCCAGAGGCTCTGGAGTTTGCATTCAACAGCGTCTCTGGTGACTCTTTAGAACATTGCACTGGGCTACTCCTAGGAGAGGGGAGGACTGGCTCTGGCAACGCCCACCTTCCAGGTGCCTCACAAAGCCTGCTGAACCTGACCACCTGTCTCCAGTGGAGAAACAGGACAGCGGTACTGAGACAGGGGTCGGGAAACAGGGAGCCCCCACAGACCTCTGTGGTAGCAGCACGCAGAATGCGGACAGCCTCGACTTCCTTGGGTCAGGTTAGAGGGAACCCAGTGGGGATTGCAATGGGGGATCTAGTACTTCGGTGAGGTCTGGGATTTGGCAACCTGCTGAGTGACCAGGACTGTGCGTGTGTCCACCAAGGGAACCCGAGGAGGCCACACACACAGCTCACCAAACACATCAGCTGTGGCTGGGACAGAGGCTTCTCGGGTACTGCAGGTGGGAGCAGGCAGCTCACCTGAGGCTGTGATGCCCCCTCTCGCCAGCAGATGGGGACCTCCCTCAAGTCCGTGCCCCAGGACATCCGGCTTTTGCCCAGGCAGGGGTAGGTCAAGTAGGTGAGCGCAGTGCTCCTGGTTATGGCTGAAGGTATAAGGAGCCTTGGGGGCCACAAAGCTGCTCAGCTGAGGGGGTGGGAAGCAGTCCCTGAGCTCCCTGCTTCAAAGAGGCAGGCTTGGGGTCCCCCTCTGGCATGCAATAAGGGGTGAGATGCAGTGATGTGAGGTGGGGCGCCCAGCTGAGGGTGAGAGTTCGCTGGGCTGGAGGACCAGAAACTCAAACTGTCCTGACAGCTTTGCTGGCCATGGCTCGGCTGAGAAGACAGAACTGCTGACCCCCAGCTCTAGGAAGCCTGTGCCCAAGATGAGAGCCTGGCCTGGAGTGTCTCCTTCGTTACAATAGGCTGGTGGGGAGGGGCCAGGGGGCCAACCCATAGCAAACGAGACCTTCAGCTGGTCCCTGATGGGCCGGGTGCAGAGTAAAGCTCTCCCATGCCCTCCTGATCCTTCCTCCTAGTCCAGAGCAGGTGAGACAGGGAGGGCGGGTTTGCTGAGAGGGTGAGACTGGTCATGTGATTCAGTCATCAGGTGGCTTCTGTGCAGGGTTTGGGAGAGGGGACTGAGGGCCAGTAAAAGTCAGCACATAGACAGATCTGAGATTGAGGGTCTCCTTGCATTTCCCACCCTGACCACCTTACTTGTCTGCCCCCAGTTCTGGTCCTGGCAGCTTAGGATGCTGTGTGTTTCTTTGGGCTGTGTGCATATCTCTGAATCCAATCAAGTCATTCTAAAGATGCTCCAAAGCCTTCCCATGCACTTAGAATAAAATTCAACTGCCCTTTCTGGTTTAGATGCGCCCCTAGCCTCACCCTGCATCCTTCCCCCCACCCCCATTGCCCTCTTCATTGCAGTCTCAGTAGTCATCTTTCTGCTCCTGGGCTATATAAACTCTCTTCTGCCACAGGGCCTTTGCACAAACTAATTCCTCTGCCTGCAATGACTGTCCCTGCTTAGTCACGTGGCTTTCAGCTTGACTGTCCTCTTCTCAGCGTCCTTCCCTGAACACAGAGTCCAAAGTAGCTCATCACGTCTCATTTGGGCCTATTGGTTTATTCTTCCCACTTATCATTACCTGAGACTTTCTGGTCTCCTGGCTTCTCCTGAATGTCGGTCCCATGAGAGCAGAGGGACCACATCTGTCTTGTTCAATACTGCATCTGGTGCCGGTGACAGCACCCGGCACCTGTCACTGGGGACCTACCTGTCCGTAGGTCCTCGGGATTCATTGTGGGGTACACTGGGAGTCTTCCCTCAGAGAAATCGACCTCGGAGGAGCCCTTGCTGACTCGGGGATCCAATGCAGTTGTATGAAAGTAGCTGGTTTGCAGCTTCCAGGATGGGCAGAGCACTCTGTCCAATTCTTAACCATGGCCTGCTTCTCTCTGTGGGTCTCTCCTGTCCACCTTCAGGGCCAGGGGGAAAAATGAGGGAAATTTTGTTTTAAACATCACTGCTTCAGAGGTGGGGTACGGGATGCCCAGTTCAATTTGAATTTCAGATAACAAACAGTTTTTAAAGTACAAATATGTCCCCAGTATTGTATGGGACATATGTATACTAAAAATAAAAAATAAAAAGGTTGTTTATTTGAAATTCAAATGGAACTGAGAATTCTGTTGTGTTATTTGCTAAATCTGGCAACCCTATTCAGAGGGCCAGGACCCTCAACGATGCCCTTCTCTTCTTGGTCATCTTGAGGGGTTCCAGCTGGTCACTCTGAAAGCTCTCAGCCAGTCCTGGCCCTCTGCCCAGCAGCCAGGCAGCGGCTTCCTCTGCTCTTAACAGCAGCTCACGCCTTGGATGTGAAGGTCGCCAAATGTCAAGTGGGGCCCTGAGGACTCTAAAGAGTGTTCAAGTGGCTCTTGGCGCCTGCCTACATCTTGGGATTGTGGCTCTGATCCTTGTGATGCATAAAATTAAAAAAAAAATTTTAAATAACCACCCTCCCTTTCTTGCCATCAGATGTGAAAGATTGCATGACAGAAGGGCAAACAAGTAGACTGATTTTGGCATCAACTGGTAGGATTTCGCAAAATAACATCATTTTTGGGCATCTGCGGCTTTGGTCCCCTGCCCCTTCCCAGGGCCATGCTGGGCGAGCACTTCCAAACCAGCTGTTGTGGAAATTTGGGCACTGGAGTGGTCTATATATGTCTGTCTTACCCAAGTGCCATTAGATGCTACCAGCAGAAGTCTGAGGCTGGGAGTGGAGGGGAGGCAGGGGCCTGACACACACCAATGCCCACCCTGAAGCCCAGGACAGGGAGGCCTCCACTATAAGCCGCCTCTCCCTCTGTGACCTCTTAGGCCTGGGGTGTGCCCTAAGGAACTCATAACATGTGTGTCCTACCTCAGCACTGAGGCATGGGGAAATTCTTGCGTGAGATTGCTTAAACACAAGACTTTTTATTTTCTAATTAGAAAATGTACATGGTTATTAACGCCATAAAAATAGAGAAAATCCAAAGAAATCCTGCCGCTGATGGCTTTTTTTTTTTTTTTTTTTGATGGAGTTTCCCTCTTGTTGCCCAGGTTAGAGTGCAGTGGTGCGATCTCAGCTCACTGCAACCTCCTCCTCCCAGGTTCAAGCAATTCTCCTGCCTCAGCCTCCCAAGTAGCTGGGATTACAGGTGCCTGCCACCATGCCCAGCTAATTTTGTATTTTTAGTAGAGATGAGGTGTCACCATGTTGGCCAGGCTGGTCTCGAACTCCTGACCTCAGATGATCCACCCACCTTGGCCTCCCAAAGTGCTGAGATTACAGGCATGAGCCACCACGCCTGGCCTGATGGACCCTTTAGTGCATAATCCCTCAGGTTTTTATGATATAAATATTAGCAACTGGCTGTGACATCAATGGGCTGTGTGACCTCAAGAACTTGTTGAACCTCCTCATGCCTCAGTTTTCTTATCTGTAAAGTGGGCATGATCATAGTTCCTTCCTCATAGGGTTATTAGGAAAATTGTTTGTTACGTCAAAACACTTAGTGCCTGGCTTCAGAACTGTAAAGTGTTAGTTATGATGTTAATCACACTGGGCTTTTAAACTTTAAGATGATTATTACTTCTACATTACCTTTAATGGTGATGTGTGTGGGGGTACGTAATATAGGCAGAATTTAGGTTACTTCTGTTTTCACACAGACACTGACAGTTTGGTATGTGTTTGCTCACAGTATGATCATTTGCTGATGGAGTGGCATGGCTGTGTCAAGAAGCAATGACAGATCAATCTTACTGGATACACACCATGTGCCTTGCACTGGACGTCTTTGCCTTAGGCAACCCCCTTGAAGGTGGGCTCCATTATTGCTCCTATATTTATGGAGGAGGAAACAGGCTCAAATGGATTGACCTCCCCTGAGGTCACAAATGGTGGAGCGAACCACTGGTCTGGTTCTTGAAGGTGGAAGATGCCCCATGCTCGGGTCCCAGTGGAGCATCCTCCAATGGCTGCAGCCGTCTGTGGTCCACCCTCCTAAGGCTCTGTGGTTTGCCTGATGCCGCTCCAGGTCCATCTCCTCTAAATTAGGAGACACTGCAGGGCTCCTGCTTGGAGAGCAGGGTAGGAGAAACTCGGAGAGTGTCCAAGAGCAAGGCCCTTCCGGCACACGTAGGGATCCAGGTGCAAACCAGCTACCCTGAGGCCTGCTCAGCTGGATTCCACTGTCTTGTGGAAATTACATTTTTAACAACGTGCCCTTTGTCTTCTGGGCACAGCCACGTGGAAGAGAGGCATGGGGAGGATTTGTAGGCAGAGGGCAAGCATGGGCAATCTTTCCCTTTCGGGTTTGTTTGTTTGCTTTGTATTTAGATCTTTAATGATGCACACCTAATATGAAACCAAAGAGCCTGATTTCTGTGACTAGGTGCTGCCCACTGCGCCATCCTGAAGCCGTGGACTTGAGGGAGAGGCTGTTGTCCAAGCAGGACATAGGTAGAGATGATGCTGGGCGACTCAATTGGGGGCCATCCCCCCCATTTCCCATTCATTGTGCTGGGAAAGGGCCAATCATTTCTTAACATGGTCCTTCTGAGCCAGGCATTCTAGGTGGGTTTATCTAGCACCAGCTCCGGGTACATCTGTTCTGCAGAGCCCCTGCTGCTCCTGAAGGTCAAATCGAAATCTTGCGGCACAGCATTCCTGCGAAGGCACCTGCAGGGAGCAGGATCCTCAGGCAGGAGGGATGCGAAGAAGGAAGGGAGTGGCAGAAGGTGCCATCAGCGCTGCTGAAAAGCTGTACCTTGGATGGCCAGGGTCAGCTTTGTTTGCTTATTCCAGCTTCCCCCTACCCTGCCCTTTCCAACATCATACACCTACTCACTGCTCCTGGTGGAGCATGCGTGTGCTTTTCCATGTGTGTGCAAGCTGGGAACAGGTATGTGTTCCACACTGCACCTGCTGAGCCAGTGGTTGGGAGGGGACTCTAGTTTCACCATTCCTGCCAACTAGATGGGGCCCGGGCTGGGTACAGCTCCTTGGGGGCTCCATCCCCTCTTTTTGACATGAGGCCTATTCTCTGGTATGTCCGTCTCTTCTGAACACCATCCCTCCCTGGGTCCCCAGTGGATGCCGTCGGCCCATGCAGGAGCAGCCCCAATGCGCAGCCCTTTTCCTTAAGAGGAGGAAGATCTTTTTAACCTGGGGAGTGTGAGGTTGTGTGCACAGGAAGAGAGGGGATGGGCAGGGGGCAATATGAGGGTGTCATTGTCCCCAAATGCTTACCATGTTTTCCCCCAATTCAGGACCCAATGTGTGGCCTCAGGACAGAGCTATGACCTGGGGCATGGAAGATACAAGGGAACAGATTAGCCTAAGTGAAGGCTTGATTACTTTTTTTTTTTTTTTTTAAGACAGTGTCTCTCTCTGTCGCCCAGGCTGGAGTACAACGGCACGATCTCTGCTCACTGCAACCTCCGCCTCCAGGCCCAAGTGAATCTCCTGCCTCAGCCTCCCCAGTAGCTGGGATTACAGGCACCCATCACCACGCCTGGCTAATTTTTGTATTTCTTTTGTAGAGATGGGGTTTCACTATGTTGGCCAGGCTGGTGTCGAACTCCTGACCTCAGGTGGTCCACCCGCCTTAGCCTCCCAAAGTGCTGCGATTATAGGCGTGAGCCACCGCCTATAGTCTTTCTGCAGTCTTTCTGGGTCTTTCTGCAGCAGCGAGGAGGGATCAAACAGCAGCTTTGCTTTTCTTTTCAGCCTTTTGTGTTTTGCCAATTTTTCCTAAATCAGGCTTATTTAGCATATGCTTTGTGAACCCCAAAAATCAGAAACAGATCTCAGTCAATTGAAGAAGTTTATTTCACCCAAGTTAAGGATGTGCACCCATGACACAGCCTCAGGAGGTCCTGACGACACGTGCTCAAGGTAGTCCGGGCACAGCTTGGTTTTGTACATTTTAGGGAGACATGAGACATCAATCGATATATGTAAGATGAACGCTGGTTTTGTCCAGAAAGGCGAGACAACTCATAGCAAAAGCAGGACAACTGGAAGTGGGGAGGGGGTTTCCAGGTCATAGGGAGATAAGAGACAAATGGTTGTATTCTTTTACATTTCTGATTAGGGTTTTCAAAGGAGGCAATCAGATACGCGTTTATCTCAGCGAGCAGAGGGATGACTTTGAATAGAATGAGAGGCAGGTTTGCCCTAAGCAGTTCCCAGCTTGACTTTTCCCTTTAGACTGGTGATTTGGGAGCCCCAAGATTTATTTTTCTTTCACAGTCTGTTGCCAGTGTTTTATATTTGGGATGCATTCAACCCTATGAAAAGTGAAATGACCTCTGTAAAGGTGTGCTTGCATTCTCCATACAGACAAATGACAAGAGCTGAATGATTGCTTTGGGGGATAGGATGGGGACATGAGAGAGTCCCTTGTGAATCCAGGAGGACACTTGTGGGCTGGGAAAACTGTTCTTCCCGTGTTCACAGCAGGAGACTGTGTCCTGGACCATCCTCCCCAGACTTTGGTAGACCTGAAAAGTCCCTTATAGATTTAAGAACGCTTGAAACTTGCCAGAGCAAGCTGGGTGACCCCCACTCGAGAAGAGCGCTCTCCTGGAATCTCATCTGTTTGGAAGGTGGTAGCACCACGCAGGCTGCTGCTGGACAAGAGACACACGCAGCCAGCCACCCTCTGACACTGCCCACGTGGACCAAAGTGGCTGATTCGTGCACCTGCTCATCATCCCTGTTGGAAGCGGCCGTATCCCTTGCAGGTGAGGGTAGAGGTTCAGGGAGATGAGACAGTGATGGCACAGGTGTGTTCTCTGCTGATGGAGCTGCCACCACACCGAAATCCCCAGTCCTGCCCCTATTGAAACCATGCTTATGCTCAATGCTGGTTCCAGGCTTCCTGTTTATCTCCACCTCCACTCTGTAATGTGCTGGGCACAGGTAGGCAGCAATCTGCAATGGATGGGTGGTGCGGCTGAATGAAATGATCTGTTCCTATTGGTGCAAGATCGTCATCTGATGTTTTAGTGGACAATTTGTGTCCTGGGGTGTACTAGTCTGCTCTGGTCACCACAGTGAAATACCTTGGAGTTCTGGAAACCTAAAATCAAAGTGTCAGAAGGCATGGTCTCTCCTGAGTTCTCTCTCCTTGGCTGGCAGATGGCTGCCTTCTCACTGTGTCCTGACATGGTCTTTCTTCTGTGTGAAGACACATCCTGGTGTCTCTCCCTCTTCTCATATGGGGACCCATCCTATTGGATTAAGACCCATCCGTATAATTTCATCAATAGCCTTAATTACTTCTTTAAAGGCCCTATCTCCAAATATGATCATGTTCTGAGGTGTATTGGGAGTTGGGATTTCAACAGATAAATTTGGAGGAGTGGGGCACGATTTAGTCTGAAACCTATGCAGGGAATTTGTCTTAGTTGTTACTTACTTAACATTATCAAACAGTCCTCTCTACCCGCCACCGCCAAGGGCACACTGCCATTCCTTGCTAGATTCACTGGTTCTAAGTGAACCAATGGGCCCTGGAATCCAGACAACTTATCTATAAACTGTCCTACTGCATAAGTATCAGTCGGGATGTGCCAATTATGCTGCTGTAACAAACAACAGAATCTTAGTTGCTGATGATAAATGCTTAGTTCTTGCTCATAATACATGTCAATTGTGGACTGACTAGGAATCCTTTCTCATATTTGCTAACTTCAGGATCTAGACAGACGAAGTAGCGTCTTTTTTTTTTTTTTTTAAACTTATTGTAAAACCAAACACAGGTACAGAAAACCACACAAAACAAATGTATACTTTGGTAAATTACAGAAACTCCCTGGTAACTACCTCCAGGTCAGGAAGGGAATGTTACCAGCTACTCATTCCCAATCACAGCTCCCACTTTCCCTCCAGAAGTAATTGCTGTCCTAACTTTCATGGGGATCACTTCCTTGTATTTTTTTAATTAAACTTTTTTATTTTAGGATAATTGTAGATTTGCATGTAGTTGCAAGAAGTGTCTTACATTTCTTTGCTCATATTCTAATTGAATTGTTCACATCTAATTTAAGAAATAATGCAGAGGTTCTGTGTACCTTTGTCCAGCTTCCCCCAGTGGTAGACATAATCCAACATTACAACCAGGATATTGACAGTGATGAAGTCAAGATACATGACATTCCCAGCATCACAAGGATCCCTCATGTTGCCCCTTTATGGCCACACCAACTTCCCTCTCACCCTACCTTCCCCTGAACCCCTGACAACCACTAATCAATTCCTCATTTCTGTAATCATACAGCATGTATCCTTTCGGGGTTTGCTGGGGTTTTTTTTGTTTTGTTTTTTGAGACAGGGTCTTACTCTGTCATCCAGGCTGAAGTGCAGTGACAGGATCATGACTCACTGCAGCCTCACCCTCCTGGGCTCAACTGATCCTCTTACCTCAGCCTCCTGAGTAGCTGGGGCTATGGGTGTCTGCCACCACACTTCGTTAATTCAAGTTTTTTTTTTTTTTTTTGTAGAGATGGTGTCTCCCTATGTTGATCAGGCTGGTCTTGAACTCCTGGGTTCAAGTGATCCTCCCACCTCAGCCTCCCAAAGTGTTGAGATTATAGATATGAGCCACTGCGCCCGGCTGGGGTTGGCTTTTTAACTCAGCATCATTCCCTGGGGATTCTTCAAGGTTGTGGTGTGTATCAGTAGTTTGTTCCTTTTTATTGGTAAGTAGTGTTTCATGTTACAGACGTTCCACAGTTTGTTTAGCCATTTACCTGATGAAAGGCATTTATTTCCAGTTTTTGGCTATGAGCAGTATTGCAGCACTATTTACAATAGTAAAGACATGAAATTAACCTAGATGCCCATCAATGGGAGACTGGATAATGCCCCCCCTTTCTTTCCTTTCTTTCCTTTCTCTTCTTCTCTCCTTTTCCTGCCCTCCCTCCCTCCCTTCCTTCTTTCCTTCCTTTATAGAAATGGCCAAACTATTCCAGAGTGGTTGTACCATTTAATGCTCCCATCAGCAATGTGCAAGTGATTCAGTTTCTCTGCATTCTTGACAGTACTTGGTGTTGTCACTATTTTTTTTTTTTTTTTTTTTTTTTTTGCCATTGTGGTTTTAATTTGCAGTTCCCTCATGGCTAAGGGTGCATAGCCATGTGATTATTTTTCATGTGATTATTTGTCATCTATATTTCCTTCTCAGTAAAATGCTGGCTCATGTTTTTGCCCATGTTTTGATTGAATTGTTTTCTCACTATTGAGTTTTGATAATTCTTTATATAGTCTGCATACCAGTTCTTTGTTGGATATGTGGTTTGTATATATACGTTTCTAGTCTACAGCCTGTCTTTTTATCTTTTTAGCAGGGTTTTTCATGAAGCAAGCATTTTGAATTTTGATGAAATTTGATTTATCAATTTATGCTTTTATGGATCATGCTTTTGGTGTTGTCTATCAATTCCCCCCAGCCCTAGGGTTTTCCTGTGTTTTTTTCCTACATGATTTATAGTTTTACATTTAAGCCCATGATCCATTTTGAATTAATTTTGTGTAACGTGTAAGACTTAGTTCAAGGTTTTTTTTTTTTTTTCCACCTATAAATATCCACTTACTCCAGCATCATTTGTCAAAAAGGCCATGTTTCCTCCATTGAAATACTTTTGCATCTTGTCAAAAATCAGTTGGGCATATATGTGTGGGTGGGTCTATTTCTGTATTCCCTATTTTGTTTCATAGATTGTCTTTTCTTTTGCCTTCTTATGGCACTTGGAAATTGACTGTATGCCAATATCATGCTTAATTACCATAGTAATTAATATCAGTCTTATCAATATCAGTCTTAATTACTGTAGCTATACATTAAGTGTTTCATTCTTTTCTTTTTTTCCTTCCTTCCTTCCTTCCTTCCTTCCTTCCTTCCTTCCTTCCTTCCTTCCTTCCTTCCTTCTTTCCTTCCTTCCTTCTTCCTTTCTTTCCTTTCTTTTCTTTTCTTTTGAAATCTCACTGTGTTGTCCAGGCTGGAGTGAACTGGCATGATCTCAGCTCACTGCAACCTCTGCCTTCCAGGTTCAAGCAATTCTACTGCCCCAGCCTCCTGAATAGCTGGGATTACAGGTGCCTGCCACTACACCGGGCTAATTTTTTGTATTTTTAGTAGAGATGGGGTTTCATCATGTTGGTGAGGCTGGTCTCGAACTCCTGACCTCAGGTGATCCACCCACCTTGGCCTCCTAAAGTGCTAGGATTACAGGTGTGAGCCACTGCAGCCAGCCTTAAAATAAGTCCTTCTTAAAAAAAAACTTTTGTATTAGGTTCATGGATACATGTGCAAGTTTGTTATACAAGTAAACTGTTTATCACAAGGGTCTGGTGTACAGATCCCTTAACATGAACGGATGTTGAATTTCATCATTTGGGTAATAAGCATAGCACTGGACAGGTATTTTTTCTGATCCTCTCCCTCCTACCACCTTCTACCCTCAACTAGGCCCCAGCATCTGTTGTTCCCCTCCTAGTATCCATATGTTCTGTTTTTTAGCTCCCACTTATAAGTGAGAAAATGCAGTATTTGATTTTCTGTTCCTGTGTTAGTTCACTAAGGATAATGGCCTCCAGCTCTATCTATGTTACTGCAGAGAACATGATGTTGTTCTTTTTTGTGGCTGCATAGTATTCCATGGTGTATATGTACCACATTTCCTTTATCCAGCCTACTGTTGATGGGCATCTAGGTTAATTTCATATCTTTGATATTGTGGATAGTACTGCAATGAACATGCAGGTGCATGTATCTTCATGGGAGAATGATTTCTATTTCTTTGGGTATATACCCAATAATGGGATTGCTGGTTGAATGGTAGATCTGTTTTAAGTTCTTTGAGAAATTGCCACACTGCTTTTCACAATAGCTGAACTAATTTACACTCTTACCAGAAGTGTATAAGTGTTCTCTTTTCTTCACAATTTTGCCAGCATCTGTTAATTTTTGATGTTTTAACAATAGCCATTCTGGCTTGTGAGAGATGGTATCTCATTGTGGTTTTGATTTGCATTCCTTTAATGATTAGTGATGTCAAGCATTTTTTATATGCTTATTGGCCACATGTATATCTTCTTTTGAAAAATGTCTGTTCATGTTCTTTGCCCACTTTTTAATGGGGTTGTCGTAAATTTGTTTAAGTTCCTTATAGATTTTGGATATTAGATCTTTGTCAGATGCATAATTTGCAAATATTTTCTCCCATCCTATAGGATGTCTGTTTACACTGTCGATAGTTTCTTTTGCTGTACAGAAAGTCTTTAGTTTAATTAGATTCCATTTGTCAACATGTGTTTTGTTGCAGTTGCTTTTGGCATTTTTGTTGTGAAATCTTTGCCAAGACCTCTGTCTAGAATGGTACTTCCTAGATTATCTTCCACGGTTCTTATAGTTTCAGGTTTTATATTTAGGTTTTTAACCCATCTTGAGTTGATTTTTGTATGTGGTGTTAGGTAGGTGTCCAGTTTCAATATTCTGCATATGGCTAGCCAGTTATCCCTGCACCATTTATTGATGGGGGAGTCTTTCCCCCATGGTTTGTGTTTGAAGCTTTGTTGAAGAACAGATGGTTGTAGGTGTGCAGCATTATTTCTGGGCTTTATATTCTCTTCCGATGGTCTATGTGTCTTTTTTTGTACCAGTATCATGCTGTTTTGGTTACTGTAGGCCTGTAGTATAATTTGAAGGCAGGTAACATGATACCTCCAGCTTTGTTCTTTTTGCTTAGGATTGCATTGGTTATTCAGGCTCTTTTTTTGATTCTATATGAATTTTTTAATAGTTTTTTTCTAATTCTGTGAAGAATATCATTGGTAGTTTGATAGAAATAGCATTGAACCTGTAAATTGCTTTGGGGAGTATGACCGTTTTTATGATATCCATTCTTCCTATTGATGAGCATGGAATGTTTTTTCATTTGTTTGTGTCATCTGATTTCTTTTACAAATGTTTTTTAATTGTTGTTGTAGAGATTTTTCAACTCCCTGGTTAGCTATATTCCTATGTATTTTATTCTTTTTGTGACAATTATGAATGGGATTACATTCTTGATTTGGCTTTCAGCATGGATGTTGTTAGTATATAGGGAGGCTACTGATTTTTGTACATTGATTTGGTATCCTGAAACTTGCTGAAGTTGTTACCAGCTCAAGGAGCTTTGGGGCAGAGAATATGGGGTTTTCTAGATATAGAATCATTCATTTACAAACAGATATAGTTTGACTTTCTCTATTCCTATTTGAATGCCTTTTATTTCTTTCTCTTGCCTGATTTCTTTGGCCAGGACTTCTAATACTATTTTGAATAGGAGTGGTGAGAGAGGGCATCCTTGTCTTGTGCTGGTTTTCAAGGGTTCTTGTGCTTCTGGCTTTTGCCTATTTAGTATGATGCTGGCTGTTGGTTTGTCATAGGTGATTCTTAATATTTTAAAGTATGTTCCTTCAATACCTAGTTTATTGAGGGTTTTTAACATGAAGGGATGTTGAGTTTTATCAAAAGCCTTTTCTGCATCTGTTGTGTGTTTTTTTGTTTTTACTTCTGTTTATGTGATGAATTACATTTACTGATTTGCACATGTTGAGCCAACCTTGTATCTCAAAGATAAAGCCTACTTGACTATAGTGGATAAGCTTTTTCATGTGCTGCTGGATTCAGTTTGTAGTGTTTTGTTGAGAACTTTTGCATCTATGTTCATCAAGGATATTGGCCTAAACGTTTCTTTTTTTGTTGTGTCTCTGCCAGGGATTGGTATTGGGATGACGCTATCCTTATAGAATGAGGTGGGGAGGAGTCTCTTCTTGTATTAGTCCGTTGTCACACTGCTATAGACATAGCTGAGGCTAGGTAATTTATAACAGAGGAGGTTTAATTTACTCACAGTTCTACGTGGCTGGGGAGGCCTCAAGAAACTTACAATCATGGCGGGAGGGGAAGTAGGCACCTTCTTCACAAGGCTGCAGGAGAGAGAGAAAGTGTGTGAAGGAGGAATTGTCAAACACTTCTACAACTCTCAGATCTCGTGAGAACTCACTCACTATCATGAGAACAGCATGGGGGAAACTGCCCCCATGATCCAATCATCTCCCATCAGGTCCTTCCCTTGACATGTGGGCATTATGGGGATTACAGTTTGAGGTGAGATTTGGTTGGAGTCACAGAGACAAACCATATCACTCCTTCTCAACTTTTTTGAATAGTTACAGTAGGAATGGTATCAGCTCTTCTTTGTACATCGGGTATAATTCGGCTGTGAATCCATTTGGTCCCAGACTTTTTATTAGTTTGTAAGCTTTTTATTACTGATTCAATTTTGGAACTCATTATTGGATTCATTTTCCTCCTGGTTCAGTCTTGGGAGGTTGTATTGTCTAGGAAATTATCCATTTCTTCTAGAATTTTTAGTTTGTGTGCATAGAGGTGTTCATAGTAGTCTCTGATTTTTTGTTTCCTCTGGGATCAGTGGTAGTGCCCTCTTTGTCACTTCTAGTTGTGTTTATTTGGATATTCTCTCTTATTTTTCTTTATTAGTCTAGCCAGCAGTTTAATCTTTTTCAAAGAACCACCTTCTGTATTCATTGATCTTTTGTATGGTTTTTCATGTCTCAATTTTCTTCAGTTCAGCTCTGATTTGGTTATTTCTTGTCTTCTGCTAGCTTTAGAGTTGGTTTGCTCTTGCTTCTCTAGTTCTTCTAGTTGTGATGTTAGGTTGTTAATTTGAGATCTTTCTAATTTTTGATATAGGCATTTAGAGCTATAAACTCCCTCTTAATACTGCGTTAGTTGTATGTTGTATCTTTTGCTCATTAGTTTCAAAGAATTTCTTGATTTCTTCCTTGATTTCATTGTTTACCCCAAAGTCACTCAGGAGCAAGTTGTTTAATTTTCACTTAATTATATGGTTTTGAGTGATTTTCTTAGTATTGATTTCTATTTTTATTGTGCTGTGGTCTGATAGCGTGGTTGATCTGACTTCATTTTTTTGAATTTGCTAAGTACTGTTTTATGTCCAATTGTGTAGTTGATTTGGAGTATGTGCCATGTGGCAATGAAAAGAATGCATATTCTGTTGTTTTGGGATGGAGGGTTCTGTAGATGTCTATTAGGTCCATTTAGACAAATGCTGAGTTCAGGTCCTGAATATGCTTGTTAATTTTCTGCCTCAATAATCTGTCTAATACTGTCAACGGGGTGTTAAAGTCTCTAATATTGTGTGGGCATCTAAGTTTCTTTGTAAGAAATTTGCTTTATGAATCTGGGTGCTTCTGTGTTGGGTGTATATATATTTAGGATAGTTGGGTCTTCCTCATGAGTTGAACCCTTTACCATTATATAATGCCATTCTTTATCTTTTTTTTTATCTATGTTGGTGTAAAGTCCATTTTTTTTCTTGAAATTAGGATTGTAACCCCTGCTTTTTCTGTTTTCTATTTTCTTGGTAATTGTTTTCCATTTTCTTATTTTGAGCCTATGAATGTCATTGTTCATAACATGTGAGATGGGCCTCTTGAAGAGAGCATACCATTGGGTCTTGATTCTTTATCCAGCTTGCCATTCTATACCTCTTAATTGGGGCATTTAGCTTGTTTACATTCAGAGTTGGTATTGATATGCATGAATTTGATCCTGTCACAATGTTGTTAGCTGGTTATTATGCAGACTTCTTTGTGCGGTAGCTTTAGTGTGTCACTGGTCAGTGTACTTAAGTGTGTTTTGTAGTGCCTGGTAAGGGTGTTTCCTTTCCATATTTAGTGTTCCCTTCAAGACCTCTTGTAAGGCAGGTCTGGTGGTAACAAATATAAAAGGGTCTTATTTCTTTCATTTATGATGCTTAGTTTGGCTGGATATGAAATTCTGGGCTGCAATTTTTTTTCTTTAAGAATGCTAAATATAGGCCTCCAATCTCTTTTGGCTTATAGAATTTCTGCTGAAAGGGCCACTGTTGGCTTGATTGGGGGTCCCTTTGTAGGTGACCTGCCCCTTCTCTCTAGGTCTCTTTTAACATTTTTTCTTTCATTTGGACCTGTGGGGGTCCAACCCACAGACGCTACTCAGTGATGGATGAGAGATGTACACTGACAGATATTCTGCCTGTCAGTCTGGCTAACAGGCTCTGCTCTGAGTCTGGAACATCTACTCCATAAGCTGGCAAAGTTTGCATTTATTTAGTACAGATTAAATGACAATGGTCTCAAGTAAACACCATTAGAGGGTAATTAACATTACCAACTCCCTGAGTAGAGAGCAATTATGCACCCATGGTTGATCAAAGGTTGTTCTTAAGACCACATGAGTAAACAAGCTATTTAGATAAACTCCCCACATTCCCTTGTTGTTTGCTTTTTTGCTATCAACTAAAGGTAAAGAGGATTAACCTGCCTTCAGCCAAATTTGTTACTGAAGCTATGCAAACCCCCTGTCCTTCCAAGAAGATTTGTGTTCATTCCCTATTACTTTAATTTTTTCCAACCACACTGATGGATCCCCTACATGGACCCTGGGTGGGGAGGGGAGAGGTCTCACTCACTCACCCTTTCCTATATGGATAGGTTCTCCTGGCTCTGTGCTGAGCCCAGAGCTACTGGTGCCCAGCTTTGTTCTTCTCTGCTTTGTGTTCCCCTGCTGCTTTGATGTAACCCACCATGGTTTCTCACTGACCTGTAGGGTCAGTGTTCACAAACCCTTTTGTTTACACTCCATGACAGCAACACACAAGAACAGGTTCTAGTCCACCATCTTGACACTGGCCTACAATGTCTTAATTCCTCCAGCTTTATTTTTTTCCAAGGATTATTTTAACTACTACAGTTCCTTTGCATTACTATAAAACTTTGGAATAATTTTGTTTATATGTATAAAGAACCTTGCTGGGGTTTTGACAGAAATCGTGTAAAAACCTACATATCAATTTAGAAATAATTTTCATCTTCACTATGTCGAGTTTTCCAATCTGTGAACATGGCATCTCTTCATTTATCTAGATATTCTTTGATTTCTTTCATAAATGTTGTGTGGTTTTCAGAATAAAAGCCCGATATAGACTCAGAAATGTAATACTTACATGTAAGTCTAAATGATTGTAAAGGGTATTATGTCTGGAACTAGTGAGTCCTTGATCTTGCTGACTTCAAAAATGAAGCCGGGGACTCTCCCAGTGGGTGTTACAGTTTCTAAAGATCGGGTGTCCCGAATCTGTTCCTTCAGATGTTCAGATGCGTTTGGAGTTTCTTCAGGTGGATTCATGGTATTGCTGGCTTCATGAGTGAAACTGCAGACCTTGCCAGTCAGTTACAGCTCATAAAGACAGCGTGGACCCAAACAGTGTGCAACAAGACTGATCATAGCATAAAAATAAAACTGCCAAACCACTCGAGGCATTCCAAGCTGGTTGACACTGCAGGCTCTGGCAGCCGGCTTTTGTTCCCTTATCTGACCCCACCCACATCCTGCTGATTGGTCCATTTTACAGAGAGCGATTGGTCCATTTTACAGAGAGCTGATTGGTCCGTTTTACAGAGAGCTGATTGGTCCATTTCAACAGAGTGCTGATTGGTGAATTTACAATCCTTTAGCTAGACACAGCGTGCTAGACGGCAGAGTTCTCCAAGTCCCCACTAGATTAGCTAGATACAGAGCACTGATTGGTGCATTTACAAACCTTGAGCTAGACACAGAGTGCTGATTGGTGTATTTACAATCCCTTAGTTAGACATAAAGGTTCTCTAAGTCCCCACTAGACTCAGGAGCCCAGCTGGCTTCACTTAGAGGATCCCGCAGGAGGGCCGCGATTATAGCTACTGGCCAATCCCCCGCCCTGAGCCGGCACTCCTCAGCTCTTGAGTGGATAATGGGACCCGGCACCACGGAGCAGGAGGCGGTGCTCGTCCTGGAGGCTCAGGCCGCGCAGGAGTCCACGTCCCAAGCCCTGCCCCGTGGGGAGGCAGCTGAGGCCCGGTGAGAATTTAAGCGCAGTGTCGGCCCGCCGGCAGTCCTGGGTGATCCGCCGCACCCTCTGCAGCTGTTGGCCCGGGTGCTAAGCCCCTCACTGTCCTGGGGCCCCGGGGCTGGCGGCGCCTACCGGCCGCTCTGAGTGGGGGGGCGCGGGGTGGGCCCGCGGAGCCCATGCCCACCAGGAACTCGCGCTGGCCCGCGAGCACCGCGCGCAGCCCCGGTTCCCGCCCGTGCCTCTCCCTCCACACCTCCCCGCAAGCAGAGGGAGCTGGCTCTGGCCTCGGCCAGCCCACAGAGGGGCTTGCGCAGTGTAGCCGCGGACCGAAGGGCTCCTCAAGCGCGGCCAGAGTGGGTGCCGCGGCCGAGGAGTTGCTGAGAGCGAGCGAGGGCTGCCAGCACGCTGTCACCTCTCAGTATTATATTTTAAATGTTGATGTCCATGTGTTCCTTGTGAGTATAGAAAATGCAGTGATTTTTGGGTATAGATCTAGTATCTTGTGACTTTGATAAACTCACTTAGTAGTTCTAAGAGTTTTTGTTAGTTTTTTTTTGGATTTTCTGTATATTATAGGAAACCACGTCAATCTGCAAATAGAAACAGCTTCCTCCCTCCCTCCCTTCTTTTCTTTTCTTCTTTTTTTTTCTTTCTTTTATATATGCTTTTTTTTTTTTTTTTTTTTTTTTTTTTTTGGCCTTATTGCGCTGTCTAGAACTTCCAGAACTATGTTGAATAAGAGCTGTGAGAGCATATATTCTTGCCTTGTTTCCAACCTTAGGGGAAAAGCATTCAGTCTTTTGCAATTAAGTATAATGTTAGCTGTAGGTGTTTTGTAGATGTTCTTTATCAAGTTGAGGAAGTTCCTGTTCTTCCTACTTTCTGAGAGTTTTTTGTTGTAAGTGGATGTTGACTTTTGTCAAATGCCTTTTCCTGCATCAATTGATACCATCGTGTGACTTTTACTTTTTAGCCCCTTAATATGGTATATCACATTGATTAATTTTTGAATCAGAAATCTGCCTTGCATTCCTGGGATAAATCCCACTTGGTTATGTTGTATAATTCTTTTAATATATTTGCTAATATTTGGTTTGTTAAATTTTTTTGTCTATATTCAGAAAGAATACTGACCTACGGTTGTCCTTTTTTGTACTATCTGTTTGGCTTTGGTATCAAGGTAGAACTATCTTTATACATTCAATTGGGAGTATGCTCTCCTTTTCTGTTTTTTTGAAAGCGATTGGAATTAGTGTTAATTCTTCTTTAAATGTTTGGTAGAATTCTCAAGTAAAACTGTTTGGGCCTGGAGATTTCCTTTTTGGGAGTTTTTTTTTTTAAACATTATGAATTTTATTTAATAGTTACAGGGCTATTGAAATAATCTATTTCATATTGGATGAGTTGTGGTAGTACATGTTTTTAGATGGAATAGATCACTTCCTCAAAGTTGTCAAATGTATGTGTGTATTGACAGTATTCTGTTATTCTCCTTTCAATCCCCTGTATTATTTCTGATGTTTCTGGTTCTGTCAGTCTGGTTGTGTTTATCTATCTTCTGATCTTGTCAAAGAACCAACCAACTCTTTTCATTAATTGTCTATATTATTTTCTGTTTTAAATTTCATTGATTTTTAAAATGTTATCTTTATTATTTCACTCCTTCTCTTGCTTTGGGTTTCTTCTTCCTTTTCTAGGTTCTTGAGATAAAAGGTTATTTACTTGAGAGTTTTTCTTCAGATATATGCATTTAGTGCTATAAATTTCCTTTTCAGTTTTAGCTGAGTCCCAGAAATTTTGTTATGTTGTATTTTCACTTTCATTCAGCTTAGTGTATTTTTAATTTTTCTTGAGACTTTCTTTTTGATTTATGGATTATTTAGATGTATGTTGCTTAGTTTCTAAGTATTTGGAAGTTTTCCTCTCATCTTCTGTTTTTGTTCCTCTGACCACATACCTATTCTGTGTGATTTTATTTTTAAAAACTGTTGAGGTTTGTTTTATGGCACAGGACATGGCATATCTTGGTGTATGTTCGGTGGGCACTTGCAAAGAATGTGTATTCTGTTGGGGTGAGTGTTGTAAAAATGTCAGTTAGAACTTACTTGTTTGTAGTTGATACATGATTTGGCTCTGTGTCCCCACTCAGATCTCACCTTCAGTTGTAATGCCCATAATCCCCGCCTGTCAAGGGCATGACCAGGTAAAGGTAATTAAATCATGGGGGTGGTTTTTCCCCATGCTGTGCTCGTGATAATGAGTGAGTCTCATGAGATCTGATGGTTTTATAAGCATCTGGCATTTTCCCTGCTTGCACTCACTGTGTCCTGCCATCTGTGAAGAAGGTGCTTATTTCTCCTTTGCCTTCCACCATGATTGTAAGTTTCCTCAGGCCTCCCCAGCAATGTGGAACTGTGAGTCAATTAAACCTCTTTCCTTTATAAATTATCCAGTCTTGGGCAGTTCTTTATAGAGGCATGAAAACAGACTAATACAGTAAATTGCTACTTCAGAGAGTGGGGTGCTGATACTTAGATATCTGAAAACGTGGAAGTGACTTTGTAACTGGATAATAGCTCCCACTTATAAGTGACTTTGTAACTGGGTAATAGGCAGAGGTTGGAACAGTTTGGAGGGCTCAATGAAAGACAGAAATATGCGAGAAAGTTTGGAACATCCTAGAGAATTGTTGAATGGCTTCGACCAAAATGCTGATAGTGGTACGGACAATGAAGTTCAGGTGGGGGTGGTCTCAGATGGAGAGGAGAAACTTGGGAGTAAAGATGACTCTTCCTATGCTTTAACAAAGAGACCGGTGGCATTTAGCCCCTGCCCTAGAGATCTGTGAAACTTTGAACTTGATAGAGATGATTTAGGGTATCTGGTGGAAGAAATTTCTGAGAAGCAAAGTGTTCAAGAGGGAGCAAAGCATAAAAGTTTGGAAAATTTGCAGCCTGGCTGTGATGTAGAAAAGAAAAACCTGTTTTCTGGGGAGAAATTCCAGCCAGCTGCTGAAATTTGCATACGCAATAAGAAGCCAAGTGTTAATCATCAAGACAATGGGGAAAATGTCTCCAGGGCATGTCAGAGGTCTTCAGGCAGCCCCTTCCATCACAGACCCAGAGGCCTTGAAGGGAAAAATCATTTCATGAGCCAGGCCCAGGGCCTTGATGCTTTGTGCAGTCTTGGGACTTGATGCCCTGCATTCCAGCTGTGGCTAAAAAAGGGCCGACATACAGCTCAGGCCATTGCGTCAGAGGGTGCAAGCCCTAAGTCTTGGCAGCCTATATGTGTTGTTGGGCCTCCAGGTGCACAGAAGTCAAGAATTCAGGTTTGGGAACCTGTGCCTAGCTTTCAGAGGGTATATGGAAATGCCTGGATGTCCAGGCAAATGTTTGCTCCAGGGGCAGAGCCCTCAGGGAGAACCTCTGTTAGGGCAATGCGGAAGGGAAATATGGGGTCAGGGTCCCCACATAGAACCCCCATGAGAGCATTGCCTAGCAGAGCTGTGAGAAGAGGGCCACCATCCTCCAGACCCCAGAATGGTAGATCCACCGACAGTTTGCACTATACTCCTGAAAAAGCGAGACACTCAACACAAGCCCATGAAAGTAGATGGGAGGGGGCTGTATCCTGTAAAGCCACAGGGGCAGAACCGGCCCAAGACCATGGGAGCCCACCTCTTGCATCAGCTTAATGTGGATGTGAGACATGGAGTCAAAGGAGATCATTTTGGAACTTTAAGCTTTAATGACTGCCCTGTTGAATTTTGGACATGCATGGGGCCTGTAGCCCCTTTGTTTTGGCCAATGTCTCCCATTTGGACCAGGAGCATTTATCTGATGCCTGTACTTCCATTTTATCTAGGAAGTCATTAACTGGGTTAATTTTACAAGCTCATACGCAGAAGGGACATGCCTTGTCTCAGATGAGACTTTGGACTGTGGACTTTTGACTTAATGCTGAAATGAGACTTTGGGGTACTGTTGGGAAGGCATGATTGGTTTTGAAATGTGAAGATACGACATTTGGGAGGGGCCGGGGTGGAATGATACGGTTTTGTTCATCTTGATTGTAACTTTCACAATTCCCACATGTTGTGGGAGGAACCTGATGGGAGGTGATTGAACTAGGAGGGCGGGTGTTTCCTGCACTGTTCTCATGATAGTCAATGAGTCTTATGACATCTGGTGGTTTTAAAAATGGAAGTTTCTCTGCACAGGCTCTCTCTTTGCCTGCCACCATCCGTATAAAATGTGACTTGCTCCTCCTTGCATTTTGCCATGATTGTGAGGCCTCCCCAGACATGTGGAACTGTGAGGCCAGTTAAACCTCTGTCTTTTGTAAATTGCCCAGTCTTGGGTATGTCTTTATCAGCAGCCTAAACAGGGACTAGTAAATCCCCCTAATTTCTACTTGTTAAGGGCAGGACCAGGAGGAGGTGATTGAATCATGGGGGCAGTTTCCCTCATGCTGTTCTCATGATAATGAGTGATTCTCATGAGATCTGACGGTTTATAAGTGTCTGGCATTTCCCCTGCTTGCACTCACTCTGTCCTGCCACCCTGTGAAGAAGGTTCCTGCTTCTCCTTTGCCTTCCACCATGATTGTAAGTTTCCTGAAGCCTCCCCAGCAATGTGGAACTGTAAGTCAATTAAATCTCTTTTCTTTATAAATTACCCAGTCTCAGGCCGTTCTTTATAGTAATATGAGAACGGACTAATACCAATAGTGTTTTGATTTTACATGTGTTAGCTGATTTCTTGTTATTTTATCAGTTGTTGAAAGAAGGGTGTTAAAGTTTCCAACTATTTTTATGGATCTATTACTCTATCCAGTTGTATCAGTTGTATTTCACATATTTGGAGTTCTGTTATTTGGTATATACATGCTTAGGATTTCTATGGGCCATGTAAAAAATACTTTGCCAATTTATGCCTTTTAATTAATATAGATTATTTACGTTTAATGCAATTGTTGATATGTTGGAGGTTAAGTCCATAATTTAAATTTTTTTTCTTTCCGTCTTTTATTTGTTTTATTTACCTTCCTGTGAGTTAATTGACCATTTAAAAATTCAATTTTAATCTATTGGTAGTGTTTTTGAGTGTATCTTTTTGTATCTTTTTACAGGTCTTTTAGTGGTTGCTCTAGGCATTATATTATACGTACACAACTATCAGAGCCTACTGGTATCATCATTTTATGACTTCAAGTGAAGTGTCAAAATTTTACCTACCTTATGCTCTTTACCTTTCCCTATTTATAACATAATTACATTAGATATTTCCCTTATATACATTTAGAACCGGATCCGACAGTGTTATGTTTGCTTTATCGATCAAATGTAGTTTAGAAAACTCAAAATGAGGAAAGCCTATTATATTTACTTATAATTTTGTTTACCCTTTTTTTCTTTATTCCTGGTTGTATTAGTTGCTGCTGTAACAGATTACCCCAAAGTTGATGGCTTAAGACACAGCAATTTTTTATTATCTTATAGTTCTGGAGGTCAGAAGTCTAAAATGGGTTGGCAGGGGTACATTTCTTTTGAAGAATTTAAGAGAGTATCTGCTCCTTTGCTGATTGTTGTAATGGAGCGAATCTGTTCTCTTGCCTTTTCTAGTTTTTGGTGGCCACCTGTATTCCATGGTTTATGATCCCTTCTTCCATCTGAAAGCCATCATTGTAGCATCTTTAAATCCTCTTTCTTTCTGCTTTCATTGTCACAGTCTTTTCTATTCTGTCTCTCCTGCCTCCCCCCTAAAGGGACCTCTGTAATTATGTTAAGCCCATCTGGGCAATCCAGGATAATCTTATATCAATGTCCTTAATTTAATTACATCTGAAAAGTTCTCTTTATTACGTAAAGTAACATGTTCGCAGGTTCCTAGGATTAGGATGCAGACATCTTTGGGAGGCCATTCTTTTTACCACAATGATATTCCAAGTGTAATCTTTTTTTCATTTCCTTTCTGTTTAGAGAACTTTTACCAGAGAAAGGGTAGATTACTGGTGACAAATTCTCCTACTTTTCCTTCATCGGAGAATGTCTTGGTTTGCCCTTTATTCCTCAAGGATATTTTCATTGGCTGTAGGATTCTAAGTTGACAGTTCTTTTCTTTCAGTGGTTGAAAACTTTGTCACTCCTTTCTGGCATCTGTGGTTTCTGAATGAAAAACTCCCTGTCTTACAAATTGCTTTTCCCCCACTGGGTATAGTTTCCCTGCTATCTGATGTGCCCAGGCACTTTTTGTACATTTCCTGCTCTAGACACACCTGGAATCAGCCATTTCTCCAAGAAACCCTGGTTTCTTCTAATGAGGAATGTTGCTTCACAGTGACAATTCGGTACTAGGGAATGCTCCTTGCCACTGGGCGTGGAATACAACCAATGTTTTCTCTGTTTTTTTTGTTGTTGTTGTTCATTTTTTAAAAAAGAATTTATTTTAGGTTGTGGGGTACACGTAAAGGTTTTTTACATAGGTGAACACATGTCACAGGGGTTTGTTGTACATATTATTTCGTTACCCAGGTATTAAGCCCAGTACCCAATAGTTGTCTTTTTGGCTCCTCTTCTTCCTCCCACCCTCCCCCTTCAAATAAACCCCAGTGTCTGTTGTTTTCTTCTTTGTGTTCACAGGTTCTTATCATTTAGCTCCCACTTATAAGTGAGAACATGCAGTAATTGGTTTTCTGCTCCTGCATTAGTGATATTGTTTGGCTTTGTTTCCCCACCCAAATTTCATCTTTAATTGTAACCCCATGTATTGAGGGAGGGACTTGGTGGGAGGTGATTGGATCATGGGGGAGGTTTCTCCCATGCTGTTCTTGTGATAGCGAGGGAGTTCTTGTGAGATCTCATATTTTAAAAGTGACAATTTCTCCTGCATGCTGTTTCTCTCCTGCTGCCATGTATGAAGGTGCTTGCTTCTCCTTAGTCTTCCACCATGATTGTAAGTTCCCTGTGGCCTCCACAGCCATGTGGAACTGTGTGTCAATTAAGCCACTTTTCTCTATAAATTACACAGTTTCAAGTAGTGTCTCTATAGCAATATGAAAACAGACTAATACAGAAAATTGGTACCAGGAGAGGGGTATGCTCTAAAGATAACCTGAAAATGTGGAAGTGACTTTGGAACTGAGTAATGGGCAGAGGTTGGAACAGTTTGGAGGACTCACAAGAATACAGAAAGATGTGTGAAAGTTTGAAAGTTCCTAGAAACTTGTTGAATAGTTTTGATCAAAATGCTGATAGTAATATGGACAGTGAAGTCCAGGCTTAGGTGGTCTCAGATGGAGATGAGGAACTTCTTAGAAACTGGAACAAATGTCACTCTTACTATGCTTTAGCAAAAAGACTGGTGGCATTTTGCCCCTGCCCTAGAGATCTGTGGAACTTTGAACATAAGAGAGATGATTTAGGGTATCTGGTGGAAGAAATTTCTAAGCAGAAAAGCATTCAAGAGGTAACCTGGCTGATTCAGAAAATATTCAGTCATATGTGCTCACAAAGAGATGATCTGAAACTGGAACTTTTATTTAAAAGAGAAGCAGGGCATAAAAGTCTGAAAAATTTGCAGCCTCACCATGAGATAGAAAAGAAAAACCCATTTTCTGTGGAGAAATTCAAGCCACCTGCAGAAATGTGCATAAGTACGAGGAACAGAATGTTAATCCCCAAGACAGTGGGGAAAATGTCTCCAGGGCATTTCCGAGATCTTCATGGCAGCCCCTCCCATCACAGGCTGAAAGGCCTAGGAGGAGAAAATGGTTTTGTGGGCTGGTCCCAGGGCCCTGCTTCTCTGTGCAGCCTGGGAACTTGGTGCCCTGTGTCCCAGCCACTCTGGCTCCAGTCATAGCTAAAAGGGGCCATTGTACAGCTCAGGCCATTGCTGCAGTTGGTGCAAGCCCCAAGCTAGGTGGCTTCCATGTGGTGTTGGGCCTGTGAGTGTGCAGAATACAAGAGGTGAGGTTTGAGAACTTCTGCCTAGATTTCAGAGGATTTATGGAAATGTCTGGACGTCAAGGCAGAAGTCTGCTGCAGGGGTGGAGTCCTCATGGAGAACCTCTACTAGGACAATGCAGAGGGGAAATGTGGAGTTGGAGCTTCCACACAGGGTCTCCACTGGGGGACTGCCTCATGGAGCTGTGAGAAGATGGCCACAATTCTCCAGTCCCCAGAATGGTAGATCTACTGATAGCTTGCACTGTGCACCTGAAAAAGCTGTAGGCATTCAATGCCAGCCCATGAAAACACCCTTGGGAGCTATGCCCTGCAGAGCCACTGGGGCAGAACTGTCCTTGGTCTTGGGAGCCCACCCTTTGCATCGGTGTGTCCTGGATGTGAGACATGGAGTCAAAGGAGATTATTTTGGAGCTCTAAGATTTAATGAATGTCCTGCTGGGTTTTGGACTTGCATGGGGCCTGGGGCCCTTTGATTTGGCCAATTTCTCCCATTTGCAATGGGAACATTTGTCTAATGCTTGTTGTACTTGCATTGTATCTTGGAAGTAACTAATTTCTTTTTTATTTTACAAGCTTATAGGCAGAAGGGACATGCCTTGTCTCAGATGAGACTTTGGACTTGGACTTTTGAGTTAATGCTAGAAGACTTTGGGGAACTGTTGGGAAGGCAAGATTGGTTTTGAAATGTGAAAAGGACATGAGATTTGGGAGGGGCTGTGGTGGAATGACATGGTTTAGCTTTGTGTTTCCACCCAAATCTCATCTCGACTTGTAATGCCCACATGTCGAGAGAGGGACCTGATGGGAGGTGATTGGATCATGGGGGTGGTTTTCCCCATGCTATTCTTGTGATAGTGAGGCAGTTCCTATGAGATCTGATTATTTAAAAGTGGCAGTTTTCCCGTCTCCTCCCTCTCCCTCTCCCTCTTCCTGTCCCTGTCCCTGTCCCTGTCCCCACCACCACCACCACGCAAGAAGGTGCTTGCTTCTCTTTTGCCTTCTGCCATGATTGTAAGTTTGCTAAGGTCTTCCCAGCTCTGTGGAACTGTGAGCCAATTAAACCTCTTTACCCAGTCTCAGATAGCATCTTTGTAGCAGTGTACGGACTAGTACAGTTACTTTGCTAAAGGTGATAGCCTCCTGCTCCATCCATGTTCCCACAAAAGATACAATCTCGGTCTTTTATGGCTGCATAATATTCCATGGTGTGTATATACCACATTTTCTTTATCCAGTCTGTCATTGATGGGCATTTAGGTTATTCCATGTCTTTGCTACTGTAAATAGTGCTGCAGTGAACATTTGTGTGCATGCATCTTTATGCTAGAATGCTTTATATTCTGGGTAAATATCCAGTAATGGAATTGCTGGGTTAAATGGTAGTTCTGCTTTTAGCTCTTCAAGGACTTGCCATACCGCTTTCCCCAATGGTTGAACTAATTTTACATTCCCACCAACAGAGTATGAGTGTTCCCTTTTCTTTACAACTTCATCAGCATCTGTTATTTTTTTGACATTTTAATAACAGGCATTCTGATTGGTGTGAGATGATATCTCATTGTGGTTTTGATTTGCATTTCTCTAATAATCAGTGATATTGAGCTTTTTGTCATATGCTTGCTGGCTGCATGTATGTCTTTTGAGAAATGTCTGTTCATGCCTTTGCCACATTTTAATGGGGACTTGCCTTGTCTCAGATGAGACTGAGACTGTTTTTTTCTTGTACATTTGTTCAAGTTCCTTATAGATGTTGGATATTGGATCTTTGTCAGATGCATAGTTTGCAAATATTTTCTTCCATTCTGTAGGTTGTCTGTTTACTCTGTTGATAGTTTCTTTTGCTGTGCAGAAGCTCTTACATTTATTTAGATTCTACTTGTCAATTTTTGCTTTAGTTACAATTGCTTTTGGTGTTCTTGTCATTAAATCTTTGCCAAATCCTATGTCCAGGATGCTGTTGCCTAGGTTGCCTTCCAGGGTTTTTGTAGTTTTGGGTTTTACATTTAAGTATTTAATCCATCATGAGTTGACTTTTGTATATGGTATAAGAAAAGGGTCTAGCTTCAATCTTCTTCATATGGTTAACCAGTTATCCTGGCACCATTTATTGAATAGGGAGTCTTTTTCCCATTGTTTTTTTCACCTTTGTCAAAGATCAGATGGTCATAGATGTGCAACCTTATTTCAGGGCTCTCTATTCTTTTCCATTGGTCTATGTGCCTGTTTTTGTACCATTACCATGCTGTTTTGGTTACTGTAGCCTTGTAGTATAGTTTGAAGTCAGGTAACGTGATGCCTACAGCTTTGTTTTTTTTGCTTGGGATTGCCTGGGCTATTCATGCTCTATTTTGGTTCCATATACATTTAAAAATATTTTTTTGTAGTTCTGTGAAAAATGTTATTGGTAGTTTGACAGGAATAGCATTGAATCTGTAAATTGCTTTGGGCAGTATAGCCATTTTAATGATACTGATTTTTGCTATCCATGAGCCTGGAATTTTTTTTTTTTATTTGTGTCATCTCTGATTTTTTTTGAGCAGTGTTTTGTAATTCTCATTGTAGAGATATTTTACTTCCCTGGTTAGCTATATTTCTAGGTATTTTGTGTGTGTGGCAATTATAAATGAGATTACCTTTCTGATTTGACTCTTGGTTTGACTGTTGGTGTATAGGAATGCTAGTGATTTTTGTACATTGATTTTTGTATCCTGCAACTTTGCTGAAGTTGTTTATCAGCTGAAGGAGATTTTGAGCTAAGACTATGAGGTTTTCTAGATATAGAATTATGTCGTCTGCAACAGAGATAGTTCGACTTCCTCTCTTCCTATTTGGATGTTCTTTATTTCTTTCTCTGATTGCCTGATTACTCTGCCTAAGACTTCTAATACTATGTTGAATAGACTATAATCAGTGTTTTCAATGGGCATGTAGCTACAATCTTGAATTTTGCTAATCACTAATGCAGAGAAAAAGGGGACTCTGGAGGGTTTTACATCTGCAACTAAATGCTCTACCATAGAGTAATGCATGTTACTTCCATTCCTAACTCATTGGCAAGGACTAGTTGCCTGGCCTTATGCAATCATAAGGGGAAATGCACTCCTATCATGAATCTTGGAAGGAAAAGTGGAAAATATGGTAGTAATGTACACCACAGTACGAGAACCCCATATGCAGCCTGGTCTAATCGATTAGACATCAAATTAGTGTTTAGAAAATGTGTTGAATCAGAATTAAAAGTGGTAGGGACAAACACAATTTTTGAAGTCAGACCTATGTTTGAATCTTGATTCCTCTGCTATCTAGTTCTGTTTCCCTGAATGAGTTATATATTGCCTCTTTCTGTATTTGAACTGTAGATGATGATTGCATGTTATTTTGTGGGATTAAGGATTAATGGAGAATGCATGTAAAGCTTCTAGCCTGTTTTCTGGAACATAGTAAGTGCTCAATACTTAGTAACTCTACTATTTTCTCTTGGCAGAAATTTCTACCTGTATTTTTTGAAACTTAAAAAAGTTCTGTTTCTTACTACCTAGGCTGCCATTATTAAACTTAATTTTTTTAAAAAATAAAGTAATATGCATTCATAGTTTAAAAGTTAAATCATCATGTCTGATAACAAAATAGCAGAACTCTTGCCAGCCTTTTTACCCCAAATTTTCATTTCCAGAAGAAACCACTTTTAATATTTTTAGTTGCTTCTGGTATTACCCATTTATATATGGTATGCTAATGTCACCTAAAATTGGCAAAATCAATGAATATTATCTATTATAGTTGGTCCTGCATATCCATTTTATATCTGTGGATTCAACCAACTGTAGATAAAAACCTGCAGATACGAAGGGTTAGTCGACTGTACTATACCATTTTACATAAGGGACTGGAGGATCCCCAGAATTTGGTATCCACAGAGAATCCTGGAACTGATCCATCATGGATACAGAGGGCTGACTGTACACATCTGTAAGAGAAAATGAGGATTAAACTTCCATACCATCCTCTCCCACTATAACCCATAAATTACAATTTTGCATTGAATTAATAGTCAATAGTCAGTCTTTGTTGTGATGATGCAAACATGTTCTATGCTGAGCCAGTAATACATTGTGATTGCTTTTTTTTTTTTTTAACTTCTCCACCCCAGCATTTTGTTTTATTTGCTTAGTTATTTATTTGCCTTATTTTCTGTGCCCATCCCCAGAGTGTTCGCCAGAGCTGTAAAACACCTCAATATGGTCAAACTGGTTCTCTTGCTTTCTTGTTCTTGCTCACTCTCTCACGCTCTGAGATATTACCCCTAGAGTCCTAATCCTTTTGCTATCAACTAGACTGGTCACCCTTAGTGACTCAACAGCTGGCACTCTCCTTGGTCTTCCTTTCACTATCATTTCAAGGATTCATGTCATATCCTCTTGTGTTAGGATCTCAGAAGCAGGAGTTCCATGGGGCCACCTTTCTTGGTTTATTCCCTTTCTTTATTGAATTCTGCCTTTTAGTCACTTCCTGAAAAGGGTGCATGGGAATGAAATTTGAGTCTCTACTAATCTGAAGATTTTTTTTTTGTACTTTCGTGCTTCTTTTATAACTTAACCCAGTAGAAATCTAAGTTGAAAATTACATTTTTAAGGACTTTGTTTCATCCTTTTTCAGCCTCCAGTGTTCTTGCTGTCAGGAAATCCAGTATGCTGGATGCCATACCTGTTTTTCTTCAGAAGCTTTTAGCATCTTCTCTTGATCACTGATGTTGAGACAGAAACTTCACAGTATGGCTAGGTATGAGTGCCTTTACATTTGCAGTACTTGGTGGGTGCACTGCTGGGATTCTGAAATGTTATAATTCTTGAATATTATGAAAGAAGTATTTCGTTTCTCTTTCTGGAACATTTATTATTTAGACATTTAGCTCCTGGAATGATCTATTTGTTTTGCTCTCGATTCATTTGTTCTATATTTTTTTGTGAGACTTTCTCAATATTACACTTCAAGTCTTTTAAAAATTAAATCATTTTTGCCTTTTTTTTTATTTTTTGAGACAGAGTTTCACTCTTGTCACCAAGGCTGGAGTGTAATGGCACAATCTTGGCTCACTGCAACCTCTATCTCGTGGGTTCAAGCTATTTTCCTGCCTCAGCCTCCCCAGTAGCTGGAATTACAGGCATCTGCCACCATGCCTGGCTAATTTTTGTATTTTTAGTAGAGATGGGGTTTCACCATGTTGGCTGGGCTGGTCTCGAACTCCTGATCTCAAGTGATCAACTCACCTCGACCTCCCAGAGTGCTGAGATTACAGGCATGAACCACCATGCCTGGTCTCATTTTTACTTTTTAAGATGTCTATTTTGTTATTCCTTGGTATTAGCATCTCACAATTTCATGGGTACGAAATCATCTCTAAATCATCTTTTTTGCAGTCATCTGATACATAATACATTGACTATTTCTAGAGAGCTTCTTGTTTCAGCTTTTATTTAAATTATATAGTTCTTTTGTATTCCAGTAACTATTCTAGGTGGGTTTACAAGTATTTACTTATTTTATAATCTACCACTTCTGAGGGAGGTATTATGAAGTGATCCAAAGTCATTTGTTCAAGTCCCACAGATTGCAGATGGCAGAGCTGGGATTTGAACCCAGGCTTTGACTCTGGAGCCCATGCTCTTAGCCACAATAACTAGGAGCTACATGCTTCTCTCAGGGGTCAGTCATGTCAGAGTGGGCTGTTTTGTCATACTTCGAGAGACACAATGCTGACAGGAAGCCTTGTATGCATGGGTGATGCTTGTCTACTGGTGAGCCTCTCGCAGGGTGTTTGGGTAGAGACCTGGACATTCAGCAGGGACTCCTAAATGTCAGTATCTCAGGAGTGTCCTGAAAGGAGATGTATCCGGGTGATAAAGAACTGGCTTTAGCATTCTGATTGCTGAGTGGAGAAATATAATATATAGGCTTTTTCTTAATTTCCCTGTCTTTATTACAGCCTTGCTCTTGCCTTTAGCTGTGCTTGGCGTTCATGAGTCCTGGGACTTCCTGGCTCAGCTACTCTCTGCAGTGTCCTTACTGTTAAAAAAAAATCACATTGCGGGAAGGGGGGATGGGCAATGTAAGTGTTCCTTATACATTTTCAATTCATCTTCCTATTTTTCAGCCCTCTTCCAATACCTACCTTCAGAAATGCCCTCTGCCTCTAGTTCTGAGTCTTTCTGGATTTCTATGGTGTGTGTTGCAGCTTTCTGTTGACTGCCCTTCACTCCTCCTTGCCATCCAACTCCACTTTCATATTTCTCTGCCTTATGATGATCATCCCTTAGATATCTCCCTTCCAGCTCTCAATGTTTATTGACATTTTGCTTCTCCCATCTCCCTTCTCCTTGTTGCCTCGGTGGGTTTCTACCTTTTTATTTAAAAAATTATCATTCTGCCCAGGTGTGGTGACTCACACCTGTAATCCCAGCACTTTGGGAGGCTGAGGCAGGCGGATCACCTGAGGTCAGGAGTTCAAGACCAGCCTGGCCAACACGGTAAAACCCTGTCTCTACAAAAATACAAAAATTAGCTGGGCATGATGACAGGTGCCTGTAATCCCAGCTACTTGGGAGGATGAGACAGGAGAATCGCTTGAACCCAGGAGGTGTTCAATGAGCACCATCAGGCCGAGATCACGCCATTGTACTACAGCCTGCGTGACAAAGTGAGACTCTGTATCAAAGAATGGATCATTCTATTGGAGTTATGGGAAGAGACTATTATAAATGTATGTTTAATCTATCACATTTAAACTATTTATTTATTTATTTTTGAGACAGGGTCTTGCTCTGTTACCCAGGCTGGAGTGCAATGGAGTAATTATGGCTCACTGCAGCCTCGACCTCCCAGGCTCAAGCGATCCTCCCACCTCAGCCTCCCAAGTAGCTACAGGTGTGCGCCAACATGCCTGGCTAATTTTTAAGTTTTTTTTTTTTGGTAGAGATGAGATCTTGCTATGTTGCCCAGGCTGGTCTCAAACTCCTATCTTCAAGCAATCCTCCCACCTCAGCCTCTCAAAGTGCTGGGATTACAGGCATGAGCCACCATGTGCAGCCTGAAGAACTACTTTTAAAAGAGGGAAACTACCCTTACAATGATCCAGACCTGAGCCTGCACGTGAACACCTCTTGAGAAAGAAGGCGCAGTAGAAAGGCAGGGCATTTAAGAATGATGGCTTTGTGCAGTACCTGGTATGTGATAGCAAGTCATTTGTCATCTATATGAAGAAGGTGTCACTTCACATTAGAAAAGAGTAAAAGAAGGATAAGAAATGACTGATCTGGGAGACATGAAAGATAAGACAAGTATGGATTAGGGAGTTCTACTTCTTGTAGCTTTTCCATTTTCTATCCTAGCCCCCTGGGAACCTGTTTCTAGCATAGGATATAATCAATGTCTGGAGTCCTCTGTGCATGTGAGGTCAGTTTTTATGTATTGTAGCTATTGAAATATATTTTCAGGTCAGAGTTACCTGGAGGATATAGCACCTGTCTTTGCTTGGATACTATAGAGAGAATAATTGCTTCATAGTGTTTCAAAGGGTGAACTTTCATTGTGTGTAATAGACTCTGGCAATTTTGCTAGCTCAGCACTCATATTCTCTTCCTAACATTTTCTTGATATTTTCAGGGATTATTTCTTCCCCTATGTGGGTGCTTTAGCCAGGACAAGTCAGGTCAGTTCTTTGCATCCTGTTTAGTTGCTGAGAGGGCATTTCCTTCCTCATGCCATCCTAAATAGAGCCTGGGAGTAGGCAGGGGACCCAAGCTGTGTCAGTCAGATGCCCTTGTTTGAGACTCTGAATTCTGAGTGATGCAACAGCAGAAAAAAATGGTTGGCAGTCATGCATCTCAGCTGTTGTTCACTGATCAGATACTTCTGCCTTGTAAGTATACTTGGCTTCTTCAGTCTCTGCTTCCAAGTCCCTAGAGGTATCTTAGATGTTCTTGTACCAATTAGGGTTTTGGTTGCAAGCTACAGTGCCGACTGTGGCTTTCTCAAGTAAGAGCAAGGAATGTATTGGAAGGATATGGAAACTAGAAATTGGTGGGAGGCTGAAGGACCAGACTTAGAACCTGGGAATGAACCAAACATGCTCTAGAGTGTTAAGAAGTAGGAAGCATGAAAATCAGATTTTAATAGAAACAGTCCACGAGAACAAATTTGCAGCTGCTGACACATGCTGCTATGTCATTAAGCCACCCCCATAGCTACCTTGGGATTATTATTATTTTTTTTGAGACGGAGTCTCACTCTGTCACCCAGGCTGGAGTGCAGTGGCGCGATCTTGGCTCACTGCAAGCTCTGCCTCCTGGGTTCACACCATTCTCTTGCCTCAGCCTCCCGAGTAGCTGGGACTGCAGGCGCCCGCCACCACGCCCGGCTAATTTTTTGTATTTTTAGTGGAAATGGAGTGGGATTATCCTTAATTGTCCTTTTGTCTCTACCACTGTCTGCAGATTCAAAGTGTCCCTGGAGGGAGGATGTGCCAAGACTGGGTCACATACCCGCCCACTGATTTTGAGTTCTATGCAGCCAGAAGTGGGCAGGCCCACCAAACTGCTGGTTTCCTCTCCAGGTTTCCCTAGCTTCATGTGGGTTCTGCAGATTCCCAGTTTCTTTCCAGTAACTTCTGTTTGTTCACTAGCCGGAAGCCTGTGTCTTACACAGAAGGATTCCTCCACAGTGCGGTAGGCATCATCGTCCCCACTGAACTCTGTTTATTGGTGCATCTTAGAACTTTGGAAATGTTGAATTCTAGGCTGAGAATTTGTTCTTGACGCATCAGCTTGATTATAATGTTCAGGGGAGAAAATCACTTGTACATCTTCTGCTTATAGCCGTTTATCGCAGACTGGCCACAAAGAGCATTTTCTACGTTCTTGGCCCGGGAGCTGGCAGTTCGCATTGAAGTGTCAGCAGTGAGCACGGCGCCTGCGCTTGGAGATGGGCCTGTAAGACGAGTCAGTGTGGGCAATCCATTCTCACTGGGCACATTCAAGCTCGAGCGCTTTTCTCTGAGGAGTTCATTATTGTGGGGGTGGGGAGGCAGTTTCATGTAAACATGAACAAGAAACTACTTCGTCCACTACTATAATTTGGTTAAGGAGATTTAACTAGTTCTGGGGAACCAGAACCCCCTGGGAAGCTGTGTGTAAAATGTTCTTGTGTGTAGGCATGCATGCTAACTTTTTGGAGGAGAGGGTCCCTGGTTTTTAGGAACCAATAGGGGTCTACGATACCCCAAAATACCCATTGAATTGTGTTGTGAATTCTGAGCTTCTTAAAATGAAGAAGTGGTGATAGCCACATAACTCTGAATGTACTAAAAACCATTGAGTTGTATGTTTAGATGGGTAACTTGCACGGTTATATGAATGATAGCTCAAGAAAGCTTTTAAAAACTAACCCTTGGGGCCAGGTGCGATGGCTCATGCCTGTAATCCCAGCAGTTTGGGAGGCCAAGGTGGGTGGATCACGAGGTCAAGAGATCGAGACCATCCTGGTCAACATGGTGAAACCCTCATCTCTATTAAAAATACAAAAATTAACTGGGCGTGGTGGTGCATGCCTATAGTCCCAAGCTACTCGGGAGGCTGAGGCAGGAGAATTGCTTGAACCTGGGAGGCGGAGGTTTCAGTGAGCCAAGATTGCACCACTGCACTCTCCAGCCTGGCAAAAGAGCAAGACTCCATCTCAAAATAAATAAATAAAAATAAAAAATAAAAACTAATCCTTCAGTACTCACCTATTTTTGAGCTGGGGATTGCCTGAACGATAGGCTAATCTTGGGTCCTCAATGAATTTGGGTATTATTGAGCTTGTTGGGATGTCATTGCCCGATAACCCAAATACAGTCATTTTGTGGTGCTTCTAAGTGAATTATTGGCTTTCAGTCCTGGACCGAGGATCATATCTAATCCTATGATGAGTAAAAGAAAGCGCTTATTTCATTTGCTGCCCTAAAAATGGTTGTAGTTCTGGTAATGGGCGAAGCTATGAGTGCACTGAAAGTTTAGCCCAAATCCTTCACTTTAATGAGCCTCAATTCCCTCCAACTGGTACCTGTCACCCTGTTAAGTGATCAGGACTCAAGATATTTTGTATTATTTGCAGGGGAAGTGCTACATAGTGATATTGGGGACTACTGCCCTCAAACTGAAACAAAAACAAGAAAAATTAATGTTGGACCCTCCTGGGATCCTACAGAACACATCAGGCGATTAGGGGGTCAACATAGCGAGCATTAAGGAAACATAAGTCAAATCTATCTTGTGTGTAGCCGTAAAAATGCAAGCCTGCCTGTATCCTGTTCATGGCTAATTCTTGGGAGGCTTCTATCACAGCTGCACAGAGTCTGAGCATGTTACCATGGCCTGGGTGGCCCTCTGACCTTGGCCCATTGCTCTGTTCCACCTGCTCCACGCCACTTGCCCCTCCTAGCCCGCCATGCTCTTTTTTCATCTTTGAAGCTTTGTTTATGCTCCTCAGGATCACTCCCTTCCACCTAGCCAGCTCCTCTTCTTTTCCACTCTAAAAGTTTCCCTGCTATTGTCTCTTCCAAGAATCCGCCATGGCTGTGAAGCGTGCTGAGGTATCCTACTCCCAGCTTCTTACCATCACTTCCTTTACCACCCTGTGCCATTTGTAATGCCACTTCCTTACACCCATGTGCGCTTGGGTGGGCAGGAGGCTTTTGAAGCTGTAGTGCCCTGTGTTATTTATTCACAAAAATCCTGCAGCTGCTGTCTCCATGGGTAGTAGCTACTCTTGTAGCTACCCTCGTTGAAGAGATCAGTGAGAGCCAGGTCTGCCTGGAGATGGGGTAGAGGAGGCTCGGGGGCCCCACTGAGACTTGTGCTCTAGAGAACAGCTGGCTCCAGATTTTGGAATTCAAGGGCTATGTTAGTTTCCTAGGGCTGCCATGACAAATTTTTCATAAACTGGGGGACTTAAAACAGCGGAAACTTACTCTATCACAATTCTGGAGGTCAAAAGTCCTAAATCAAGGTATCAGCAGAGCCATACTCCCTCCAAAAGCTCTAAAGGAGGGTCATTCTTTGTCCCTTCCAGCTGCTGCTGATGACCAGCAATCCTTGGTGCTCCTTGGCTTACATAACTCCAGTCTCTGCCTCCATCTGCACGTGGCCTTTCTCCTGTGTGTCCCTGTGTCCAGATTGCCTTCCTCTTATAAAGGCACTAGCCATTGAGTTAGCATCACGTCCTAATTTGGATGTAGGGGGGATGTGGCCTGCCCTAATCCAGTATGACCTCATTTTAACCTGATTACATCTGCAAAGACCTTATTTCCAAATAAGGTCACATTCACAGGTTCCGGGCAGACATGGATTTTTTTGGGGGTTACCGTTCAACCCAGTCTATGAGCTCCTCCTCCAAATGTTCCCCCTTCACTAAATAGCTCGTGTATCCTCTCATTTGCCAGCTTTAAAAGCCTGAAAGTCACTTTTTTTTTTTTTGAGATGGAGTCTCGCTCTGTCACCCCGGCTGGAGTGCAGTGGCGCCATCTCTGCTCACTGCAAGCTCCGCCTCCCAGGTTCATGCCATTCTTCTGCCTCAGCCTCCTGACGAGCTGGGACTACAGGTGCACGCCACCATGCCTGGCTAATTTTTTGTATTTCTAGTGGAGACGGGGTTTCACTGTGTTAGCCAGGATGGTCTCGATCTCCTGACCTCTTGATCTGCCCGCCTCAGCCTCCCAAAGTCCTGGGATTACAGGTGTGAGCCCCCACGCCTGACCACCTGGAAGTCACTCTTAATATTCTCCCCCCCCCCCTTTATTCTATCTCTGAAACAGATCCCACATTGATCCCATTTATCTGTCTTTCCATTTCTTCCCAACCACCCTGGCTGGAGCTACGATCAGAATGACTTTCATTGCTCCCCCCGTTGCCTTACTATGGCCCATTGTCTCTTCTGCAGCTGGGGGTATCTGTTTGAAATTTAAATCAGGACACTACTTGGATTGACCCTTCCAAAGCCTGCCCATTGTGCATTACAGAGAACCCCAAAGACTTATGGCTTGTTTGTGAGGCTCTATGTGGTCCAGCTGCTGCCTCCTCTCCCAGCATCACTTCCTACCACTCTCCCTCTGGCTGTGCTCCAGCCACAGTGACACCTTTCGGTTCCCAGGACACATTTGCATGTCCTTTCGTTAGCACGTGTCCTCACTGTTCTCCCGCAACCCCCAATGCCTACCGCTTTACCAGCTAATTAACCAATCATGCAGGTAATTTGCTTCAATGTCACTTTCTTGATTTAAACACTTCTCTGACCCCTGAGTCTACAGGGGTGCCCCTGTCATCTCATTATGCCCTTTGTGGGGACGATGCACTGGTCCCTTGCAATTATGCTTCTGTGATTGCCTGTTTAATCTATGTCCACCCTGTTAGACTATTAGCTCCATGAGGGCATGGGTCACCTTGTTCACAGCTGTATCCCTTATACCTGGAAGAACATCTGGCACAGATACTTGCAGGAATTAATCTTAGCCATCACCTCCCCATCTCCCCAGTTATTTCTTCGCTCATTAGGTATTCAAGGGCCCACTTGGTGCTTGACCTTGTGCAGCACTAGGGAAGATAGATGTGTGGCACTCAGTCTCCTTTCTGTGTTGTACTGGAACTCTTCCCTTTTTATACAGCGTCCTGTGGCTGGTTGGAGCAGGCCTCACGCTGTAGAAAAACACGTGCGTTGGACATGCACCTTGCAGCTACAGGCCCCTGTGGCCTACTTTTCTGTGCCGTTTTAGGTTCCTTCCTGCTTGGCCCCTAGTGTGCCTATAGACTTCTCATCTCCCAGGGACAGATCCAGGAGGAACAGGCTATAGCTCCAGGAACCTCCTTCTGGAATCCTGGTATGACTGAGTTACTCTTCTCAGGGTGGGCACTATCCTACACACCTTGCATCTGGATTTTGTTTATGCCCTATTATTAAAAGGCACTGGTTGTTTTCTAGGTGAGGGATCGAGACCTGCAAAGGGTCAGAGTTTCCCACTGTGTGGCCCAGCCTCGCCTGGCCAGGGAGTTTGACTCTGGAGATGACGCTCTTTGCTGCCCCACTGTCACTGTCTGGGTTCTCTGGGATGCAGACTGTGAGTCAGAATTAATACTAAGGGAGGTTTTAGGGAAGCGCTCTTGGGGTCCACCTTAGGGGGAGGTAGAGTCAGGATTGGACAGATGGAGAAGTTCATTTCCACGCAGGCCCCACAGCCTGGCTGACCCCACAGGTTGCTTGGAAGCTGAAATGGCTTGTTGGAGTGCCCCACACTGAGCCAGAATGGCTGGGCCATCTTTAGATATGAGGAGTGGAGGGTTCCTGGGGGCAGGAGGGACGTGCCCTTGGGCCTCTCTGCAGCTGAGGCCATCCTGCAGGACCTTTAGTACCACTAGCAGCAGGGCAGCCAGCCCTTTCTGGAAGGAGGGATCTGAGATCTCATCTGCTACACTCTCTCCTCCTCCTCTCTTTCTTTTTGTGGATAATTCTAGAACTTTCCACCACTTATCTGTAAGTGGAGTTTTTCTCACCTTAGATAATTGTTGCAGTTCTTGAAAGTGAAATATCCTTTAAAAACTGCTAGTGGTCATTTCAAGGATAATCTGGCCCAACCAGCTGTATCATCCCAAGCTTTTAGACTTATTTATCCGTCAAAGCCAAGGGCCATCTGCTCAGTGTGGCAGAGAGGGCTGTGGAATGGTGGCAAACCAAGACTCTTGATACGGAATAAGTTAGAGAGGATTGTTTGCAACGTAGGAGCCCCTTAGTTTGAATGCAGAGCTAAGTCTTAGTAGTTAAGCAGAAGGAATAGAAAAGGAGCATGAAGAGAAAAACCCAGCTGAGTTTCTGCTAAGTAAAAAATCAGCAGGGGGCCACCGGGTACATTCTAGCTGCCGTGGTGATCTGCCACAGGAAACCTCTCTTGTCTCCTCCCACCTCCTGGAAGAGCTTAGAAGTCATTCTTATCTGGGAAATCAAACGTAGTTCTTCATTTATATCAGGGCACGGCAAACTTGTTTTGTACGTATATTGTTCTGTATGTACATTGTGTAAATGTACATTTATAGAACGTACGTATATTCTTCACAGTTACATCTAAATTGGCATTAAAAAAATTGAAACTGTCCCGTTCCTTCTCTGCATGACTAGCCAGCACCATTAAGCTACCGCTGTGTGCCAGGCTCTGAATAAGTGCTTTGAATAGGATATTTCTTTCTTTCTTTTTTTAACTTTTAAGTTTAGGCGTGCAAGTACAGGTTTGTTACATAGGTAAACTTGAGTCATGGGGGTTGTTGTACAGATTATTTCATCACCCAGGTATTAAACCTAGTATCCATTAGCTACTTTTCCTGATCCTCTCCTGCCTCCTACCCTTCTAAAAGGCCCCAGTGTGTGTCGTTCCCCTCTACGTGTCCATGGGTTCTCATCATTTAGCTCCCACTTCTCAGTGAGAACATGCAGTATTTGGTTTTCTGTTCCTGTGTTAGTTTACTAAGAATAATGGCCTCCAGCTCTATCTGTGTCCTGCAAAGGACGTTATCTTGTTCTTTTTTATGGCTGCATAGTATTTCATGGTGTATATGTAATACATTTTCTTTATCCAGTCTATCATTGATGGGCATTTAGGCTGATTCCACATCTTTGCTATTGTGAATAGTGCTGCAGTGAACATAACACGTGTATGTGTCTTTATAACAGAACTATTTATATTCCTTTGGGTATATACTCAGTAATGGGATTGCTGGGTCCAATGGTATTTCTGTCTTTAGGTCTTTGATGAATCACCACACTGTCTTCCACAATGGCTGAACTAATTTACACTCCCACCAACAGTGTATAAGTGTTCCTTTTTCTCCACAACCTCGCCAGCATCTGTTATTTTTTGACTTTTTAATAATCACCATTTTGTCTGGTGTTAGATGGTATTGTAGTGTGGTTTTGATTTGCATTTCTCTGATGATCAGTGATGTTGAGCTTTTTTTCATATGCTTGTTTGGCCACATGTACGTGTTCTTCTGAAAAATGTCTGTTCATGTCCTTTGCTTACTTTTTTATAGTTTTTTTTTCTTGTAAATTTGTTTAAGTTTCTTATAGTGCATAGGGTATTTCGTGGAATCCTCACAACCCCCTGAGACAGGATGCACCCATTTTTCATAAGATAAAAACCAAGGTTTAGAAAAGTTCACCAAATTGCTGGGAGCTACACAAATGGAGAGCAGGAAATAATAGATTTCTGTCCTGGGTCTTGATTCTACAGCTGTTGACCTTGCTCCCTGTACCTCCTATTAGAACAGGATTCCTGTCTGTGCTTCCTCTGCATGCTCCTGACCACGTGCAGTTTGCTTCCTGGGGGGAGTTGGCTGGGAAGGGGTGGAGTGAGCATCATGGTCATTGTGTGTCATGGGTGAACAGGTAAACCACCAACTAGACTAGGACCAGCACACATTGGCCAAATATGGGCCATGGCTCTCGAATGGTTTTTACATTTTTATTAATTTATTTATTTTTAACTTTTATTTTAGGTTTGGGGTACATGTGAAGGTTTCTTACATAGGTAAACACGGGTTGTACATATTACATATTGTTGTACATATTATTTCATCCCCCAGGTATTAAACCCAGTACCCAATAGTTACCTTTTCTGTTCCTTTCCCTCTTCCTACCCTCCCCTCTCAAGTAGACCCCAGCATCTGTTCTTTCCTTCTTTGTGTTCCTAAGTTCTTATTTAGCTCCTGGGTTTTTACATTTTTAAATGGCTGAGAAAAACATCAAAAGAAAACTACTTTGTGACACATGAAAATTACATGACATTGAAGTTTCAGTGTCCATAAATAAAGTTTTATTGGTACACACCCATGCTGATTTGTTTACATGCCATCCATGGCTGCTTTTGTGCTATGACAGCAAAGTGGAGTGCAACAGAGACTGGATGGCTTGCAAAATATTTGCTATCTGGCCCTTTGCACAAAAATTTCGTTGACTCCTGATCTAAGATGAAGAGTAATGTTTGATCTCTCAGATAAGAATGACTTTCTAAACTCTTCTGGAGGTGGGAGGAGATGGGACACTTTTTAGGGGGCAGATCCAAAGGGCAGCTGGATACGAAGTCAGATTAATTGAATTGTATATATGCTTATATACATTGTTCTGGAACATTCTTTGCAGTAACCAGGTACTTGCTTTTCGGTAGGTCTTAAGCGAATGTCTCTGTGTTAGCTGTGCTCTGATGAATTAGTGCTTTTCCTGCAAGCTCTTGCCTTGAAGCCTGATGTGTTTCTATTATGTCATGTTCCTCTCCAAGTGCTGGCACCCCTGAGCAGCTTTGTCAGTATAGGATGCTTGTCAATTTGACAGCTCTTGCCACAGCAGATCAAAGCAGCATTACTTAATGATTAGCACAAGGAGTTTCTACTCAATAAACCAGTGAAGAGCTGCCATGTACCAAGCCCTGCACTAGGTCCTGAGGGCATGAAGGTGAGTGACAGCCACTGTTCTTAGGCCATCACTACATAGAGTGATGGGTGAGATGTCAGAGGATCTCAGGATTCTTTGGTTGTAAGCAACAGAAGAAGATTCTGGCTGATCTCAGCCAAAGACTGTGCATAGGGAGGCTATGGAATGATTCACAGGAGAAGCTGAGCAGCCAGGCTCACAAAGGACAGGGGTACGCAGCTCTGGGGACCTAAAGAGAGGAAATACAGTCAGTCTCTTCTGGAGTCTATGGTGTTGGGACAGATTTGTTCTCCCCATTTTTCTCAACTTGATCAATATTAGGTTGCCTCAGCATGGGAATCTGGCTTGACTTCAGTCCTGTGTCCACTTCTTCAGCTAGAAGAGAACAAGACTCTTGATTGACAGTGTGCCAAGGCTGTTGCAGGAGTGCAGGGGACTTCCCAAAGGACATGAGGTTGTGTTGTTAGAAAAAGGAGTAAGTGCTGTTGGGCACGGAAAACCAGGTTATGCAAGTCCTACGCATTATGGAAGCATAGAGGAAGATGCCCAACCCAGCCTGGTAGATCAGGGAAGACTTTGTGGAGGAGGAAACAACCAAGCTGAAACCAGAATGACAAGTCAAGTTAACCAAGGCAAGGGGCAAGAAGGAAATAAAACATTACAGGCCAAGAGAATTACAGGTGCAAAGGCCTAGAGGCCAAGGGCATTACCATTGTCTGTAAAATAAAAGCTCTTCCCTGCGGTCTGTAGGAGTGATGGGTCACTTTGCCCAAAGATTTGTACTTTTAAAGATCAGAGTCCATGCTCCCTCCATCCCCCTAGAGTCCTTGAGCTTTCCAAGGTCAACTGAGCCTCATGAAAAACCTCAGGCTGTGACTCTCTCTCTCCCAGGGAGTCTGCAGGCTTAAATGAAATCTTGAACCTCCAGCACTGAGACTTGATAGGAAAAAAAAAAATACCGCTGCAGCCTTGAGCATTTTTATTGCTCCTCTCTGGCTCCAGTGGGGGAGGCCTCCAGTTGAGAGCTGCCTGAACTGATTCGCACTGGCCTTAGTCACAAATTGTGGCTTGACATTTATAGCAGCCACAATCCACGTGTATCGATTATTTAGAAAAAGAAATGAAGAGATGGCCGAGCAGCTGCCTCCTCAAACATCTGCTCTTATCACATTTCATCCTGACGGAAGAGGGGGCTCCAACTGGGAAAGGGGCAGTAAGCTCTGTCCCCAGTTTAGATCTTGTTCGTGTCTCGGGAGATAGCCAGCAGCTTTTATTCACTGTCTTTGATTAATCAGTTCCTCTTTATTCATGTGAAAAATCCACAATCACCCGGGGGGCTCCTTGGAAGCATTCATTGTTCTTTGCAGGCTGGGCTCAGTTGCTTCTGTTTTGTGTTCATGGGGTTAATGAAAGTGGAGCCACTGTCTCTGTTGGCTGTGCTTTGATGAATTGGCACCTCTCCTGAAAACTATATTTCTCTGATTAAGCCGATGAGTTTGCTTCCTCCCTTCCCCTCGGTCATTAGGAGGTTGTTCCTTCCATGCTAATGATGGTGGGAGCTGTGGGGAAGAGTTTGGGCCTCCTTTCCATTCAGAGAGCACTTGGTCATGCAATTATAGTCCAAGATCCTTCCGACGGAGTGAGCCCAGAGGTGAAAAAAACAAAACCCACAGTAGCGCCAACCCTAGAATGGAAAGAAGCTGAGTTATCGCCTGCGGTTAAAGAGTTGAATGGCACCTTGACCTACAGTGGGTGTGCTCCTCAGTGCCACTTGGGAGGCAGGCAGACCCCTCACTCTTCCCCCAGCCAGCTTGACTGGAGCTGGCCAGGTTTGATCAGATTCTGGCCAAGCTCTGCTTTAACTCGGGCAAGTCACTGGCTCTCTGTGATATAACTGTCCCCCGTAGAATGAGGGGATTGAAATAGATACATGTGTTAGTCTGCCTAGGCTGCCATAACAGAATGCCACAGACAGGGCGGGGGCCTAGGTGACACATTTATTTTCTCACAGTTCTACAGGCTGAAGTCCAAGACTGAGGTGCAGGCAGGGTTGCCTTCTGGCCAGGCCTCTCTTCCTGGTGGGCAGGTGGTTGCCTCCGTGTCCTCCCTCCAGCTCTCTCTGCTTGCTCAACCCCATGCCTCTCCCACGTCTCAGGAGGACACCAATCCTGTTGGGTTAGGGCCCCACCCTTATGATCTCATTTAACCCTCCTTACCCTCTTGTAGATCCCTTCTCCAAACACAGTCACGTTGGGGGTTAGGGCTTCAACATGAAAAAACAATTCAGTCCATAACAATGAGAAAACTTGCACTCCAAAAAGGTGAGGGAAGTTGTTGACATTTCCGTACAAAGTACCAATTGTTGGGTGATGGGAGAGGACTTTTTCCAGCTATATAATCATCCCTTACCCCATTTCTACTTGAGAAACCCCTGCCATGCTGAGCTAGTCTCACGGATGCCATGATGAGCTGCTATCACTGGTGGCTGTAAGTTTTCCCTTCCCTGTGTTGAGTTGTAGCAAACTCCACTGGTTGCCCACCCAAAAGCTATTTACCCCCTCTCCTTTGTTGGCCGAAGGATCCTCATGATGACTTTTGTGGGTCCTGGGTACTTTTGCGCTTGGGGGCTCCATTCCTCTATAAAAAACATTAAAAAATTATATAAATGATGTTGGAAGTAGACACTCACTTATTGTGAGAAGTAAACCATTTCTGTGGGCTTCTAAAGGTGTTGTTGGCTCTAGGCCCTGGTGCCTACTCTGCTTCACGGGTAAGTCAAACTGAGGTCCACCCTTCACCACCTTCTATAGGGAAGGATGACCTTCCACCAGCCACATGGGAATATCAGGAGTGGGGAAAACCATTCCCGCAGCTGCTGACCTGGCCTAGCCAGGGAATGCTATCTGGCCAGTGAGATGCAAGGCACAGTTTCCCAGAGAACTCCTAAAAAGGGTTTCTTTTCCCTTAATGAGATGCATGGGGGAGAAATAGCCCTTCTTTTCTTGGGCTTTCTCATGCCTGTGTGTGGCAGCTATTTGGAGGTGATGAGGCAATGCTGACTCACCAGGGGTGGCGGGGGCAGCACACAAAGGGTGGAGGGGACCTGAGTCCCAGATGATGCCGTGGAGCCATGGCATTAACCATCACGGAACTGTCGTGGTCTCTGCTAGGGCTGCCATGATGGTGACGAAGTACCACAAAAGAGATGGCTTAAACTACAGACATTTACTGAATCTCAATTCTGGAGGCTGGATGTCTGAGGTCAAGGTGCTGGCAGGGTGGGTTGTTTCTGGAGGCTGTGAGGAAGAATCCGTTCCATGCCTCTCCAACTCCCGGGGGGTTTTCTGGCAATCATTAGCCTCCCTTTACCTGTAAAAGCATTCCCCGTCTCCGTCTTCATCTCTACGTGGCTTTTTCCCTCTGTGTGTGCCTGTATCCAAACCTCCCTTTCTAAATAAGGACATCAGTCATATTGGCTCAGGGCCACTCTAATGCCTTCATTTTAACTTGATGACCTCTGTAGAGACCTCATCTCCAAGGCTGCTTTCTGAAGTTCTAGGGGGTAGGACTTCTACATAGAAACTTTTGGGGACACAGTGCAGTCCATAACATCTACCTTGAGACTGGTTTTGGGGTGACAAATCCCCTTATTTTTTATTTTTATTTATTATTATTTTTTTTAGAGACAAGGTCTCTCTCTGTCGCTCAGGCTGGAGTGCAGTGGTGTGATCATAGCTCACTGCAGCCTCCAACTCCTGGGCTCAAGCGATCCTCTTGCTTCAGCCTTCTGAGTACCTGGGACTACAGGTGTGCTCCACCAGGCCCGACTAATGTCTTTAGACCAGTTATTGCTCAAGCCTTTTGAGTTGGGTTTTGTTACCTGTCATCTGCCTGACACTCGAATTGCTGAAAGAGATCTCCGTAGGGCTGTCCTGTTCTAGTCTCTGGCATCATGGGTTTCCCTTCTCATCCTCAGGCCCTACTAGGAACTGTTTTTGTCTTTGTTTCTGTTTTTGTTTTTGAGACAGGCTCTTACTCTGTTGCCCAGGCTGGAGTGCAGTGGCATGATCTTGGCTCACCGCAGCCTTGGCCTCCTAGCCTCAAGTAATCCTCCCACCTCAGTCTCCCAAATAGCTGGGACTTACAGGCACATACCAGCACACCTGGCTAAGTTTTATGTTTTTTTGTTTTGAGATGAAGTTTTACTCTTGTTGCCCAGGGTGGAGTGCAATGGCACAATCTTGGCTCACTGCAACCTCCACCTCCTGGTTCAAGCAATTCTCCTGCCTCAGCCTCCTGAGTAGCTGGGATTGTAGGCGCCTGCCACCATGCCCAGCTAATTTTTTGTCTTTTTAGTAGAGACGGGGTTTCATCATATTGGCCAGGCTGGACTTGAACTCCTGACCGCAGGTGATCCACCCGCCTCAGCCTCCCAAAGTGCCAGGATTACAGGTGTGAGCCACCGTGCCTGGCCAGTTTTATGTTGTTTTTGTAGAGACAGGGTTTGGTCCAGTTACTCAGGCTGATCTTGAACTCCTAGGCTCAAGTGATCTGCCCACCTTGGCGTCCCAGAGTTCTGGGATTACGGGCATGAGCCTCCATGCCCAGCCCCCTGCTGGGAATTGTACTCTCATTTTGTTGCTGTTGGAGATGTTCATGGACAGGTCCATGAACCAAAGCCCTGCACAGACATTCCAGCTCAGACAGCAGCACACGCAAAGGCCCTGAAGGCGGAAAGAGCTCAGGGTGTTTGAAGAAACCACAGAAATGAAACGGCACTGATGTCCTTGCCTTTTCTGTTAGCCACCTGCACTGCCTGGCTGGCGGCCCTGTCTTCTGTCTTCCAAGCATATTGCTCTGATTTCTGCTTCCATCATCACATCGCCTTCCCTCTTACAGAGACTGTGGTGAAGAACCAGGCCTGCCTGGGCACGCAGGATCATCTCCCCACCTCGGGCTCCTTCACACAGTCCCATCTGCAAAGTCCCTTTGGCCACATAAGGTAACATATGCCCAGATTCTGGGTATTAGGACATGGACATCTTTGAAGGGGGCATTATTTAACCTACTACAGGGAATTAGACTGTCACATGTGTTGATTTATCTCATAGTGCAATGGCTGCTTAGAAGTGGGTGCTTTCCTGCCCATTTCTGCTCCTGGAGTTGAAGTAATTACTTTCCTATACCTTGATGCAGAGGGTGGGAGGTGGAGTCAGTATCAGCAGCACCAGTGTCTCCCGGGAGCCTGTTAGACACGCAGATCCTCCGGCCCCACCCCAGACCTGGGAATCAGAAACTCTGGGGATGTGGCTTAGCCATCCGGACTTGAAGCCCTGCCTCACGACCCTGCCTTTATTTAAAATTTTGATTTTTGCATTCAATTTGAAATATTTGGAATTAAGATACTACTATTCTTGACTATTGAGATTTTTTTGGTCTCCGCTTCCCTTTTGCACCTGGGGGACTGCCTCGATTCTTACCCTAGAAAACAAAAGTCACTGAATCTCAGATCAAAACCTGATTCCCCCAGGAGGTCCGTTTCGTGTGTGACACAGACGTCGACCTACTCGGGCAATCACAGATGCCTTTCGTGAGGACATGATGTCAGGACTGAGAACTGAAGGCTGGAAGGAGTTAACCTGGCGAACAAAAGGTAGGGGCATCCCAGGCAGAGAGAGATGTAGAAGCAAAAGCTGGATGTTTGGAGGGAATGCAGCAAAGAGAGGGCCTGGGGAGAACACTGTGGTGTGATCCCTTTAACAAAGATTTATTGAGCTCCTATTGTGAGCCCTGGGGTCTCCTGGCCTTTAACAACCCAGAATTCCCCCCCACCTACTGACTTGGAAAAGCCTAAGAGAGGCAATCGGAAGGAAGGTTAGGTCTCGGCATGCCTCGGTCACATTGGCAAAGGATGCCCCAGGTACTCTTCCGCCGAGAAATGGTATTTGGCACCCAGCAAATCAGCCAGGAAAAGTACAAAAGGCCCTGCGTCTCATAAAAGATGCATTTAGCACAGGTTTCTATTTCAGAGCTAATGGCATTAGCTGTTTTGTAGAAAGTAAGAAAGCACGATTACCCTGTTTTAATAACATGGTTGACAGCACAGCTCTAATCCTGGGGGATCCTGGGTTTACATTCTGAGGTTTCTGTAGCAAGTGAGTTCTTAGTACCAAGCTGGCGTGTAGCCTTATATCCCAGTTTGCCTAAAACACTCCCGGTTTATACCTCATATTTATTAATAGCACCCCCTTTCACCTTCTAGTGTCCCAGTTTGGCAATAAATGACATGATCACCTTAGTGACACAAAACTGAGAACGCTAAGCCCATGCTTGATGGAGCAGCTCCCTGCCGGCTCCTTAGAGAAATCCACCCCTAGCAAAAAAACAATTCACCAAATCTCAGACTGTGCCCCTTTATCCGTTAATGTTTGAGGCCATGTCCGTGCTAGGTACTGCTCTCAAATCCAGGCAGAAAGACTTCCTAGGATCCGATATCATACTTTTCATTGTACTTAGGAAAATGCTTAAGTAGAACAAGGGGAAACAAAGACATCAGTAAGAGAAAGTAGCACTCACTTTCATTTCGTAGGCCACTCTTCAAATGTGAAGGCTTTTCCAGTGACAGTGGTTGGGGAATAGAAAACCTTCTTGGTGAAAGCGAATGTACTGCTCCAATTCAATGTTTAATTGTTTAAAAAATTACAACTATACAAGTTTGTTTTGGACAATTCAAGGGAATAAATGGCAATGCTCTCAGTTGTCCTACTGCTTTAGGGTAAGAGTTATTAAGTTAGATTTGAATCCACCCAGACCTTTAAAAGTAAATTTTATTGAAGTATAACAACAGCAAGAACACAGATGGTGGTAAGATGGAGCTGCTGTGTCCAGAGAACATTGCAAGCCCCAGGAGCCTCACTGGGGGGTCCTCCCGATTACCAGCCACCATCCTTAAAGGGGACTACCATCCTGATCCCTCAGGCTAATGATTCTATGAAGTCCAAAAAGATAAAACTAAATATAGTTATGCATGTATTTTATGTCTGGCTTTTTCCTCCAACCTTGAGAATCATCGATGGTGTATGTATTTTTTGGTCACTTTTATTCCTGGGTGGGTTCCATTGTATGAATATACCCTTTCATTTTGTTCTGTTGTTGATGAAAACTTGGATTATTTGCATTTGGGGGCCATTATGAATAATGAATGCATCTGTGAGCATTCTGGTAATATGTTGGTGCACATGTGAATGCATTTGGCCAGGTACCTGGGAGTAGAATTGCTAGGTCATAGAGCAGATGGATGCTCAACTTTAAAATATCATAGCAGACAGTTTTCCAAAGTGTTTGCATGACTTGATGCTTACATCAGTAGGGTCTGCGAGTTCCTATTGTTCCACAACTTTTTCTTTTTTTTTTTTTTTTTTTTTTTTAGGCGGAGTCTCGCTCTGTCGCCCAGGCTAGAGTGCAGTGGCCGGATCTCAGCTCACTGCAAGCTCCGCCTCCCGGGTTTACACCATTCTCCTGCCTCAGCCTCCCGAGTAGCTGGGATTACAGGCGCCTGCCACCTCACCCGGCTAGTTTTTTGTATTTTTTTAGTAGAGACGGGGTTTCACCGGGTTAGCCAGGATGGTCTCGATCTCCTGACCTTGTGATCCACCCGTCTCGGCCTCCCAAAGTGCTGGGATTACAGGCTTGAGCCACCGCGCCCGGCCATTCCACAACTTTTTCAACACTTGGAGTTGTCGATCCAATGTTGGCTATTATGGTGAGTATGTGTTTGAATTTCATTGTGGTTTTAATTGGCTTTTCCCGTGAATAATGAGGGTGAGCATCTTTTCATATTGGCCATTTTAAATACCTTCTTTTGTGAAATGCTTTGTCCAAATATTCCTGTCTATTTTTGTTTTGTTTTTGATTTGAGACAGGGTCTGGCTGTGTTGCTTAGGCTGGTGTGCAGTGGCACAATCTCGACTCACTGCAACTTTAGCCTCCTGGGCTCAAGCCATCAGCCCACTTCAGCCTCCTGAGTAGCTGGGACCACAGGCGCACACCAATATGCCCAGCAAATTTTTGTATTTTTTATAGAGACAGGGTTTCACTGTGTTGTGTAGGCTGGTCTCGAACGCCTGGACTCAAGCAATCCTCCTGCCTCGGCCTCCCAAAGTGCTGGGATTACAGGCGTGAGCCACTGCATCCAGTCCTGTCTATGTTTTAATTGAGTTTTTTGCCTTATTGATTTGGGGAAGTTCTTTCTATAATGAGAATATGAATCTTTTCTTGGTTATAGGTGTTACAAATTTCTTTCCTTCATCAAGAAACAATAATAAGAGAGTAGAAAGACTAGTCACAGAAATGGGAGACGTTTTTAACTTTGATATCTAATTTATCAATTTTTTCCCTAATTGTTGGTGCTTTTTGTGTCTCATTTAAGAAGTATTGCCCGCCCACCTTTACCACAGCCATAGAGGTATTCTCTATCATTGTCAAGACATTTTTCTTTTGGCGGGGTGTGGTGGCTCACACCTGTAATCCCAGCACTTTGGGAGCCTGAGGTGGGCGGATCACTTGAGGTCAGGAGTTCAAGACCAGCCTGGCCAACACAGTGAAACCCTGTCTCTACTAAAAACACAAAATTAGGTGGGTGTGGTGGTGGGCGCCTGTAATCCCTGCTACTCGGGAGGCTGAGGCAGGAGAATCTCTCTAACCCAGGAGGCAGAGTTTGCAGTAAGCCGAGATTGTACCACTGCACTCCAGCTCGGGTGACAGAGCAAGACTCTGTCTGGAAAAAGAAAAGTAGAAAAAGTTTTGATTTCACATTGAAATCTACAATCTACATGTAACTGACTTTGATCTATGGTGTCAAGTGGGGGTCAAGTTTCACTTCTTTTTCTCCGTATGAGTTTCTACTTGATTGACTGCTATTAAGCATCTCCGCTGCCCTGCAGTGATGGTGTTGTCCCAATGCCATGAGTGAGTCAGCCTCTGGACACTTCATTCTCATTATTGATCTCTCTGTGTATTCTTAGCCCAGTACCACGTTCTCCTAACTACTGAAGCTTAATGATCTGTCTGGAGGATCTGGTGGAGCAAGTCTGCATTTCTGGTGGCTTTCACCAATAGCTTTCGGCCCTTTGCCTTTCCAGTTATATTCTGGAATCATCTTGTCAATATTTACAGAAAATCTCAAATTTTGATCTGATTAAATGTGTAGATGAATTTGGGAGGATTGAAGTTTTTGCAACATTGAGTCATCAAATTATGACTCAGTGGTGCATGTCTTCATTTGTTCAGGTTTCTTTCCTTTCTGCCCGTCTCATAGATTTCTGTGGAGTGCTCTTAAGGGCTTTTTGTTAGATTTATTCCTTGTTATTTTGATATATTTTGATGTTATGTTATATTTTCTTAAAGTTTATTTTGTTTCACGTCCAGAAATATAATTTACATTTTAACATATACCTTACGCTTATGTGGCAATGCTGCTAAGTTTATTCTAATAATTTATCTGTATACTTTTGGGATTTTCTACCACAATCATGCCAACTGCAAATAGTGACAATTCTATTTTTCTGTTTCAAACCTCAAATCTTATCTCTTTTACTCCTAGTATAATGTCGTATAGAAATGATAGTGGCCATTCTTGTCTTATTCCTGAGCTTAAAAGGAAGCCTTCAATATTTCATGAATGTGAATGATGTTTTCTGGAGGCTTTTTAATACAAATTTTTTATCACATTAAAACAATTCTCTTTGTGACACTTTTTGAGATGTGAATAAGGTCTGGCAAAGGGATAATTTTTGTAATGTTCTCTGTGTGTGTGTGTTTTTTTTTTTAAAGAATGTATACGCTGTACTTGGCAGGCACAACTGATCCGTTAGATATGTCTGTTGGTCAATATGTTAATTATGTTCAATTTTTCTATATTGTTTGCTTTTTGTTTAGTTTTTCACTTCTGAGTTTATTTTCTTGCAGTTTGTCAATTTTTTGCTCATGTTTGGAGGCTTGTTAAATTGATCATTTTGTTATTATGAAGGATGTTTTTGGTGCTAGAACTGGTTTTTTTTATCTTTGTCTACTTTGTCTGATAGCAACATAGTATACTAGCTTTCTTTAGAATTCTTTTTCCTCTCCTTTCCTGACATCTTTTGGATTGATTATTTTTATACTCATTTTCCCTTATTAGTATGGTAATTTTGTATGCTTTTATAAACTTTCAGTGGTTATACAAGAGATTACAGTGTGTATCCTCGACTTATTAAGGTATAATCTGTTTTTCCCTGGACAATGCAAGGACCTTAGAACATTTTAATTCCGTTCTTCTTTCAACTTCTAAGCTATTTTTGCTCTGAATTTTATTTCTATATAGACTTTAAATCCCACAGTGCATCACTGATCTATTAATATAAGATAAATTAATGTTAACCATTAGTAATTATGAATTCATAGTCAACGTTATATTTAATTTAGACTTAGTCACAGTTAACCTTTTCACAGCTCTTTGTTCCTTTCTATGGTTCTGAGCTTCCATTTGGCTTCATTTTTCTCCTCCCTGAAGAAACTCCCTTTACTGTCTTCTTGATGTGTCTGCTGGTGTTAAATTTTCCTAGATTTCTTTGGTCTGAAATGTCTTCATTTCACCTACATTATTGAAGGATATTTTCAATGGGTATAGAGTTCTACGTGGCAGTTACTCTCTTTGAGCACTTTGAAAGTCTCATTCACTGACTTCTGGTTTCCCTAGTTGGTGTTGAAGTCAGATCTAAGTGGGTCTCTGTTGTTGTATCTAAGGTTCTTTGTTTTCTCCTCATCCTGACTTCTACAGCTGCTTTTAAGACTTTCTCTGTTATTGGTTTTCAACTTATTACTATGATAAGCCTAGGTATGATTTTCTTTTTATTTATCCTATTTAGGGCTCATTGAGCTTTTTAAGTATTAATTTACACCGTTGCAAAGTTGTATTGATCAAAGTTCTTCATAAAAACAGTGCCAATCGGATATACATAGACATAGAAGAGGAGATTGATAATGGGTGTTGGCTTGCATGATTACAGAAGCCGAGTAGTTCCACCATCTGCTGTCTGCAAGCTGGAGACCCAGGAAAGCTGGTGATGTCATTCAGTCTGAGTCCAAAGGCCCAAGAACAAGGGGAGCTAATGTTACACCTCCCAGTCTAAGGCTGAAGGCCTGAGAGCTGCGGTGGGGGCTGCTGGTGTAAGTCCTGGGGTCTGAAGACCCAAGAACCAGGAGCCCCAGTATCCAAGAGAAGGCAAAGATGAATGCCCCAGCTCCTCAAGAAGACACAGAGAGAGGGATTTGACATTCCTCTCTCTCTCTCTCCTTTTTTTTTTTTTTCTATTCAGGCCTCAACATATATTGGATGATGTTCACCCACATAGGTGAGGGTGGACCTTCTTTACTCTGTTGCTGATCCAGACACTTACCTCTTCTGGAACCACCCTCACCAACACACCCAGAAGTAACCAGCTCTCTCAGTATCCTTTAACCCCCCATTAAAAGCTTCTTGCAAGAGGAGATTTGATCTGACTACTGAAAGGGGTTGTGTTTTGGGTCCTTTGTTGTCTGCAGGGCACTGATACTGCCTAGAGTCTGTCCCATTGCCCCTTCATCCTTGCAGATGCTCTGGATGGAGCATGTTTTAAAAAAGGCTCAGCTGAGTTTGCAGAAGCATCATAATCCTGTCACCCATGTGCCAGGTTCACAATACGTTGTTCACTCCCGAAGTCCCTGCCAACCCTGCCAGAAAGGGACCTGCTGAACTGTATAGTGTTAACCCTGTCATGTTGACACATACAATTCACCATTCCAGGTGTTAACAGTTTTCTGTTGGTATTGCTTCTACTCCTTTTGTCCTACTACTTTTCTTCATCCTCTCTTATTCTCTCTTTCTGGGATGACAGTTAAACCCGTGTTAGTCCTTTTAACTGAATCCCAATGTCTCGTCCTTTCCTCTGTCTTTCCTATCCTGTTGTCTGTGCTTCACTCTGACTTTCTTCTGACTGATCTGCCATGTCACTAATTCTTTCCACCTGTGTCTAATATCAGTTTGGTAAATTTTTATAGTTTTTTTCCCCCCAAATCCTATACCTTGCCCCATTTCCCTAACCACGTTAAGCAAACTTACTGTGGTCTGTGTCTGATATCTGGACAGCTAGTAGTCCTGCCCTTCCTTCCTTCCTTCCTTCCTTCCTTCCTTCCTTCCTTCCTTCCTTCCTTCCTTCCTTCCTTCCTTCCTTCCTTCCTTCCCTCCCTCCCTCCCTCCCTCCCTTTGTTCCCTCCCTCCCTTTGTTCCCTCCCTCCCTCCTCCTCCTTTTTCTTTTCTTGATAGGGTCTTGCTCTGTTGCCCAGGCTGGAATGCAGTGGTGTGATCTTGGCTCCCTACAATCTCTGCCTCTCAGGCTCAAGCTGTCCTCCCACCTCAGCCTCCCCAGTAGCTGGGACTACAGGTGTGCACCACCATGTCCAGCTAATTTTTGTATTTTTTTTTGTAGAGACAAGGTCTCACCTTATTGCCCAGGCTGGTCTTGAACTCCTGAGCTCCAGCAATCCATCCATCTCAGCCTCCCAAGGTGTTGGGATTACAAGCGTGAGACACTGTGCCTGGCCTGGGGGTTTTCTTTTTGTTGTCTGTTTCTCTTGCCTTTTGACCATATTGTCTTTGTCCAACTAATTGTTTTTCTTAAACTGTAGGAAAACTGAAAGAATAGTAAACATTCCTCCTACAAGTCATTTGAGTCTGCTGTAGACACGATGCTCCATCATTCCCAAATGTTTTAGTGTGTGTTTCCTACACATCAAGGACATTCTCCTACTTACCACAGCACAACTATCAAATTCAAGGAATTAACATTGATCCATCACTACTCTCTAATTTGCAAGCTCCATTCAAGTTTTATTGGAACAATTCAGGATCACAGGCTGCATTTAGTCCTGTTGCCTTTTTACTTGCTTTCTATTTGGAACAGTTCCTCAGATTTTCCTTAACTTTTATGACGTCGCCACTTAAAAATATAGGACAGTTATTTTGTAGGCTGTTCTTCAGTGTGGGTTTATAAAACGTTTTCCTGATTAGTTGCAAGTAATAGATCTTTGTCAGGAATACTGCAGAAGTGATGCTGAGTTCTTCTTATTGCATCCTTTTTAGGTGGTACATGGTTTTGATTTATCCTATGACTAAAGAGGTTAACTTTGTAACTAACTTTGATTAAGATAGTGTCTTCCAGGTTTGCCCGCTGTAAAGTCACTCCTTTTGCTTTTTGTGATTAATAAAGATTTTGTGGGGACAGAGTTTGAAGCTGTAAGTTTACTGTTTCTCGTCAAGCTTTCACCCACTACATTTAGCATTCATTGACATTTCCTGCCTGAATTATGATTATGAGAGGCTGTCAAATGGCAATTTTACAAGTCCATCATTTTATGCATCTATTGGTTGGCATTTGACTGTAAAGAACTTTTTCTTCTCTGTGTGCATTTATTTGTGGATATATTTATGTATCCATCCATCCATCATCCTTCCACCCATATAGACCTATAGGTTTCTATTCAATGAGTTATAATTCATTATCATCACTTTTATATAAAAATTATTCTTGATTTGGCCAGTGGGAGTTTTTTCAAGCTGGCTACTATGTCTTTTTGGAATGTCTCCACCCATCTTGGAGAAATTCCTTACTTCCTGGCTAAACAAGATATCAAGATATCTTTGTGTTTTTCATGCATCAGTCCTAGACCAATCAGCTCTAGTTCGTTTTAGTGGAGGAATGATATTTAGAGCATAGATCTTGTTTATAGGATAGCACATTGCTATTGGGGTATCATTGTTCCCAGGCCCTCTCAGTGGACAGAATTAGGGAATAGAGTATGTATGTTCTGATACACACAGCTGGATACACACCTACATCTAAATCTAGATATATTTATGTGACTATATATAGATTAAAAACACCAATGTTTATAATTTCTATTCAGCATCACAGATTGCATTCTAGCTTTCCCTTGTCTCTAACAGTGAGACCTGGCTCCCATTATCCTCAATATGTTTACTTATTTGCTCAATCTCATCCCGTATAACCAATCTCCTGTTGCTGTTGCTGCTTCTTGTGTGAATGCCTTACTTATCTTACTTGGGCTGTGACCCTAAGGGATTTCTGTCATCCCTCCTTACATCACAGATGTTGTAAGTTTCTGCAGTGCAGTGATGATCACATTTGCCTGACAAATGCCCCTTTATCTTGCTTGGGTTTCTGAGTTAGTATTGGGCTCCACCACCTACTCCTTTGGCAAGGATTTCTACTTCTCTTGCCCAGTGTTTTGCATTGAGTTGAATTATTGAGGAAGGAAGGAAGGAAGGAAGGAAGGAAGAAAAGTAGATACCTTGTTATTTTAAATTCAGTGCTAGACAGTATTTATGAAATTATAAAAATAAGACTTAGGGATAATGATATAATGATGAGTGATGATAATGATATTCCTCCAGAGAAGTATTATATTCATTCCTATGGGTTCTGTTGTGACAGAATAAAAGACAATGTTAGCTCTGTCTTGCCTGGATCTATTGATCAGTGATTTCTCTAGTCAAAGAAAGGGTTAACTTTATAAATAAGTCTCTTTAGAAATCTAATGAAGCTCCTTTTGAGCCAGTTACTATTTCAGCACCTGCCATTTTTAAGGTTATGAGAATAATAGGACTTAGCTCTGCATCAACACATTAGCGCCCTCATACACAGCTGGTAGGAATGTAAAATAATAAAGCCACAGGAAAACACTTTGGCAGTTCCTCAAAGCATTAAACATAGTTGCCATATGACCCAGCAATTCTGTTCCTTGACCTATACTCGAGAAAAATAAAATGCCCACACCAAAAATGATACACAAATGGTTATAGTGGCATTATTCATAATAGCCAAAATGTTGAAACAACCCGATGTCTATCAACAGATGAATGTATAAACAAAATGTGGTATAGTCATACAATGAAATATTATTCAGTCATTAAAAGAAATGAAATATTGGTATATATTACAAGTTGAATAAACCTTGAAAAGATCATGCTAATTGAAAGGAGCCAGACACAGAGGTTCACATATTACATCATTCTATTCATAGGAAAATCCAGAAGATGGAGATTAATAGATATAGAAAGTAGATGAGTGGTTGTTGATGGTTGAGAGGCTGTCATGGAGTTAGGGGTGAGAGCTAGAGTGTACAGGTATCTTTCTGAGGTGGTGAAAGGGTTCTAACATCAACTGTGGTGATGGTTGTGCATGTATTTGCATATACTAAAGATCACTGACTTGTACACTTCAAGTGGGTGAACCGTATGACATGTGAATTATATTCCAGTAAAGCTACTTAAACATTAAAAAAATAAAGACATTCATCGTGACTTGCTAGGAACCTTGGATCCATCTGGAAACATTTGTGGAATATAAGTTAATAGCACAACTTCTCAAGGACATAGATAATAGCTAGTTTCAAAGCAGAGGACCAACCTATAGGCCTATTCATCCTGTAGATTACTGTGAATGGCTATGTAACTTTTCTGCTGGGTAATCTTGGGCAAAGGACATGAATTTCTCTAAGCCCAGGTTTCCTCATCTCGGAAGAGGGCACATTAGAATCTATCATTAAATAAGAACGTTTGTGGAGCTTCTGATGCCCTACAGCTCATGTCATATAGCAGCCTCCACTTACTTTATTTCTCATAATAAATTATCAGTATCATAAAACAAGTTGCTCTGAGCTTGGTGTCATGTTTTCCTAAATTGCTCTTCATTTTATCTCTGTCTATAACGGCTGGCTGGGGTACTCTGCACCTTTTGGGAACTGTAGGTGATAACAGCTGATGTATTGAGCCTGGGTAGATGTGTGCAAGCAGCTCTTAACTTCTGTGAGAGTATGAGAGTGTGAGCACAGTCAAGGAAGCACTTTGGGGCGAGTCAATTGAAAGCCTATCAGACTGAAAACATACCAAGGAGATTGCCGGGTCTGTCCTTCAGACCCTGGCTGGTGGATGAAATGAGTACTCAGACAGAGGTATGCAGTATAAGAGCAGCTAGGTGGCTGCCTGGCTCTAGTGGCCAGAGAGCAGCCCCAAGAAGCTGGAGCTGCTTCCTTTTATTCAGTGCAGGCACAATGCCGAAAACCTGGAGCCAACACAACCTGTAGGTAATTAACATTTATTGTTCCCCTTTTGGGGAAGTCGTGGGCAGATGATCAAAGGTCAGTTCCTGGTCAACATAAGTAAACAAGCCTGTTTAAGTTAAATTCCCCCACATTCCCTTGTACCTACTCCTTACCCTCTACTCAGGGTTATAGGACAGCTGCCTTCAGCTATTCTCCCCCAGGGCTCTGTAGAATCTTCTGACCTTTCGGAAGGTTTGTGTCCTTTCCCTATAGTTTTTCCCACCACTCTGACAGATCCCCTACAGGAAATCTTAAAAACAAGGAGATAATTAGTGATTTGAACCAGAGAAAATTTATATTGTTTCTTATCTAAAAAGCCTGAACTAGACTTTAAAGTGTTTTCAGTATAACAGATATTTATGCTAGCCTTGTCCTAATGACTTGCCCAAATTCCCTCCCCAACCCAATCCTCTTCCTTCTGCTGAAACAAATCCTACTTCTCTTCTTAGACCCAGGTCTAACACTGCCTCCTGTAAAGCTCTCCCTGAAGGCTCTAGCTGTCACCTGCATTAGAATGACAAGACCTTTCATGGCCATAATTCCCAGTGTGGTTTTGTGTCTTTCCGCTTGTGTGGTTAATCATTGTTTGTGTTTATCATATATACATAGATATATTTTGTGTTGCTTTTCTCACTGTCTCTTCATTCCTTCCCTCTACCACTTTCCATGCATACCACTATCCCATCTACCTGTGGTTAGCATAGGGTTAGGGATCAAATAGATATTAAACAAATGATTCTTATTAATGCATATGTAACAAGAGTCCTATACATCAGTTAATGACTTCTCCTGTGTGACTTTCTTTTGACCTCTATCTCCAGTGACATTTCAATACGTGAACACCTCTCTGTGAGGAATAGGCTTGTATTATAAATGAATGCAGACCATGCTGGGTGTAACAGGATGGCAAGCATATTCCATATAAAGGGGGCAATTGCTGCTCCAATTTATTGTGTGGTGAGACATGCAGACTCAACCCTATCAAACCTGACTTGTCTTGAAAAATCAGAATCCAAACTTCTTAAAATGTTGGCCACTAACTTTAAAATTTGAACATTGATAGCATAGTTTGAGTAGATAGAATAGAGAGCTCAAGAATACACTCATATGTATGGAAACATGATAGGTAATACTAATGGTGCCACAGTGGAAAAAGGTAGGTAGGGGGCGTTGGTCAGTTTGAGCTGCTATAGTAGAATGCCATAGACTGGGTGGTTTATAAACCACAGAAATGTATTTCTCACAGTTCTAGAGACTGGAAGTCTGAGACCAGGGTGCCAGCATGGCCTGGTTCTGGTGAGGGTATACTTGCAGATTGCAGGCTGCCAGCTTCTGTGTCCTCACTTGGTGGAAAGACAGAAAGTTCCCTGGGATCCCTTTTATAAGGGCAGCAGTCCCATTCACAATGGCTCCACCCTCATGATCTAATCACCCCCAAAGGCTTTACCTCCTAATTGTATCATATCCGGGGTTAGGATTTCTACATAGCAGTTTTCGGGGAACATAAACATTCAGTCCATTGCATAAGGAAAAGATGGTTTCGGGAAAACTGTTTCAGAATCTTGAGGAGAAAAAGGTGAACCCTACCGAATACCGGATATAAAAGTAAACTCCAGATAGACCTGAGTATGAAAGGTAAAACTATAAAAAAGGCTAAGTTTGTAATCAAGAGGGAAGGATGTTTTAAGCAAGACCCCCAGATCAGACTATAAGTCAAAAAGCAACCGACCTGACTACCCTAAAATTAATTATTTCAAGTCAAGGAAAGACACCATGGGTAGTTATCAGTTGGATGACCAACTGGGAAAAGATAACTTGTAAAATGTAAGTAGATTAGAGGTTAATATCTAGCAAAACCAGTGAACTCTAATGAATCAACAAGAATGCTGGAAAATAATAAAATGACTGAAAAAATGGGCAAAGACTATGAACAGGAAATTTCCTGAGGAGGAAGCCTCCATGGCTGGTAAGCTTTTCAAGAAGTACTTGACTTAGTAATTAAGGAAAGGCAAATCAAAACAATGAATTATAATGAACTGTAGCTATTAAATTTCCTAGCTTTCTAATTTCTGCCAACAACAATTATTGGCAAAAGTGTGGGAAAGTGGGAGTACGAGCACCGTGTGTAGTACTAGTGGGCATGTAAACCAGCACATTCTGGAGCCATTCTGGAGTAGTACTTGGAAACATTTAATGAAATCAAATTTGCATTTATCCTTGCACAGTTTTACTCCTGGTTGTGTAGCCAGGGAAATTCTTGTGCAGTTCTCCATCTCTCCTGGTTTATGCCATGTATCCCAGTATAATTATCAGTGGCACCTCCACTCACTTTCAGAGTGTCCTGATTTGGACAATATATTGCTTGATGACCTTACTGCTTGATGGCATCATCATCGTGCTGCTTTTTTTTTCTTTCCTCTTTTTCTTTTTTTTTTTTTTTTTTTGAGACTGAGTCTCGCTCTGTCACCCAGGCTGGAGTGCAGTGGTGAGATATTGGCTCACTGCAGCCTCTGCCTCCAAGGTTCAAGCGATTCTCCTGCCTCAGCCTCCCAAGCAGCTGGGATTATAGGCACCCACCACCACACTCAGCTAAATTTTTTTTTTTTTTTTTTTTTTTTTTTTTTTTTGTATTTTTAGCAGAGACGGCATTTCACCATGTTGGCCAGGCTGGTCTCAACTCCTAACCTTAGGTGATCCGCCCGCCTCGGCCTCCCAAAGTGCTGAGATTACAGGTGTGAGCCACTGCTCCCAGTGCTGTGCTGTTTATAGGAGGAGAGCTTCGGAAGCAAGTCAGTTGCCCGGTGGTGCTAAGGGAGCAGATAGAGTAAAATGGTACATTTAATATATGAAACACCATGTAGCAGTGAGAAGCAATGGACTGGGTATACAGAGAATGCAGGAAGATATAGATTGCCAAACAGAAGACATCTGCAGCTTGAACTACTATATGAAGGTTCACCTTGGAATTTTTTTTTTTTTTTTTAACAGCAGCTAACAGGTCATTGCTGGGATGCATTATAACTTCCATTTCCACTCAGACCTGAGAAACCACTCTATTTCTCTTCCTGCGTGGGATTTCTGCAGATATCAAGAGATCTGGTCTTCTAACCCTAGCTCTGGACCACCTTAGAACCCTAGAGAAAAATGGTCCCTGGTGTCCTACAGTTTCATGACGTGGAGAAGAGCCTCTTACATGACAAGAAAAGGGATGCCAATCACTTAAACTACCCGAAAGCATTAACAAAGTCAGACTTCATTTGAACTCTTGGAACTACTTCACGGCTCCTCTGCCTTGTCTTACCCATCCCAAGGAACCCTCAAAACATCACTAAGCTGTATGTCTTTGCTGGCCAAGGGCGCTAATGGAAAAAGGCTCCGTTTGAGAGTCTTTCTGGCCCCTAGATCAGTTGTGAGTTTATCTACCATTACTTAAATACAGAAGAGGCAAATGGCTTTTCTAAATCAAAGTTCTCCGGAGGGAAACAGACGCAGGTGCTTTGACGGCTGCAGCTGTGCTGATTGTGGCACAGCCTCTCTCTCCCTGCACGTGTGTTGCTGCCTAGCAAGGTGATTGCCAGTGCCAATGTCGCAGCAGAATCCTCCAGCAGAGTACCCCCAAATGCTGGCCCAAGATGATGCAGCCTTTCTGGAGTTAGCGTCTTCATGATTAGCAGGTGGAACTTAGCGAAATAAACCCAGCACTGGCAGAAATAGCTGTTGGAATCATGCAAAAAGTACTCCCCCTCCTCCTTTTCCAGAGAAGTGGCCCCTTTTGGTTTGGAGCAGCGGACAGATCCTTCTTCATACACAGCAGGGCTGGGTCGGCTAAGATGAAGCACTCAGATCTCTGTATCACCGGAGCGCCCTACGGGATGTGTGGCATTTTCTCCTTTTCTCTTGGTCTCTGGATTTTACCGCAGGCAGTCGGGTCTCCCGTGCCTGGCACTTCCTTGACTGTGGGCAGGAAGAGGTTACAGCAGCCCTGGAGCCTGCTGGGCTGAGTTAGCACTTCCCTCCGCTTCCAGAATATCTCCCAGGAACAGCCCCCTTTGCATCACGGCACGGGGTGGCGGTGCGGGCTGGGGGCCACCGCAGCAGGTCCCAGTCCCTCCCTGCTGCCCCGCGAGGAGTGGGGAGCTGCAAGGCCGAGGCGTCCGGACTGGAGGATGAGCGGGGACGCCTGCGGGTCTGGAGCTGCACCGCGCCCGCGCCTCCCGCGCTCTGCCTTTGGCAGCAGTCGGACGCTCTGCGCGCGCAGGACCTGGGACCGCGGCACTTGCGCGGGGACGCAGGAGCCCAGGGCCGGCGCTGCGGGCAGCGGGGCGGCGCCAGCACGGCCAGCTCCCCAGGGAGCCTGGAGCAGCATCGTGCCCTGCACGCCTCCCTGGACTGAGACGCCGCGGGGCCTGGGCAGCGCTTTGCCGGCAGCTGGTGCTGGAACGCGGCCGGGGCTGAGCCGCTCCCGGGGACTCTGCCCCTTCCAGGTGATCCCAGGGGAGGCAGCCCGGGGGTCAAGTTCTAGCCACCCTTCCGGGCCAAAAAGCAACGACTCCTAGTTAGGGGGAAACTTAGCTTTTTGTTTTGCTTGGAACTGCTGCTGTGCAAGATTTGCCAAGCCTTATAGGGTTTCATTTTTTACTTGATTGGTGTTTGAGAAAAACTGCAAGGAAAGGGTGGCGAAAGGAAGAAACACTATAAACTTTGGGGTAGACATTTTCTTGGAAGTGACAAGTAGCCTCAGATCTGCAGTTCCTGGGCCAGCGACGGCATCCTTTGCTCTGACACTCCAAGGGTCTGGACGCTGCCACATGACCAACACCAAAGACCCCAGAAGAGCCATGGAATCCACGTTGGCGACATCCAGTTCTGCCACAGGCCCCGTCACCTTCTCCCACGTCTTTGGTCAGCAGTGCCAACTTATGCAAGCAGGTAGGAATTGTGTCGTGTGTGATGTGCCCAGAGAATGGGAAGTGGAACGTTATCCCGGGTCCCCAAAAACAGAGGTCTGTGTGTGTCTGTGTGTCTGTCTGCCTCGGCTCTTTCTCGATGTAATTTGGGATGTAAGACTTAACTAGCTAGTGACAGGTTTGCCTGGCATTTATCACTGTAAAAGATAAAGTTTTTAGGACTTGCCATGAGATAACGCACTGCTTTTGCAATGTGTGAGGGCCCTTGTTTGTCCTTCGTCATCGATTTTCTCTGTGGCTAGCTGAGGGGTGAAGGAGGGTGCGTCAGGATGGATCTGATGATGCCATGCTGTGGCCATCTTTTGAGGGCAGGTGCCAGTCCTAGCCTGGTTGCCTTTGTCAGCTTGCCTCTCTCTGCTCCTAAGAGTTATGTTTAATCTATGCCCCACCAGCCGCTGCTGGAGTAACTTCCATGCATGTAAGTGTCTGTTCTGAGCAGCCTCTCCCAGGCTTTGACTTGGTTGTGGGGATTCCTCATTAGTCTTTGCTCATGAATTTGTCTTCCAAATGGCTTGCGTTTTATACGGAAGGGAAAGGTTAGCATGGGCTGTAGGCCTTATAACCCATGCTAGCTGTCTTGCTAGGATGCACATGTGGTCGCATAGAAAAAAAAAAGGTGAGGATGGATGGCTTGGTGCAAATAGTCACCGTACTCTAACTCACAAGTGGTACTTGAGATATGCTTATGATTGGGTTGGAGTCACATGCGATATTGGATGCCTGTTTCTCTGCTTTTTTGGAGTTAATTCCCACTGGGAAAACAACCACACATTCCTCCAATGTTTTCCTGGGTGTTTTAGGGTTAATTGTGCATTTTGGCTTGAGTCTCAGGAAGATGGTGAGAAGAGCACTGTATCAGGAGTCTGGGGGCCTGAGTCAGTGTTGATGCTTTCATTGGGTAGTTGCATGACCTTGGAAATTGCAGACCGCACCCCCCTTCCTGGGGTATCCATCCCCTGCTGCAAAACAAGAGAACTGGATTCAGGGCTGCTGGGTCCATCCAGGCCTGAGATTTTGTGAGCTCAGAGAAGCACATCTTGGATGTGTCTGCACAGAGAGGCAGCTCGTGGAGTGGGTGAGTGAGGGCTCTGGAGCTGACTGCCTGGGTTGGGGTCCCAGTTTCACTTATTAAAAACTGTGTGATCTCAGGCAAGTTACTTAGCCTCTCTGTGCCTCAGTTTCCTTTTTTGTGAAATGGAGATACTAGGCACTCCTTCATAAGGTCATTGCAAAGATTAATTAAGTTAATGTGTGAAAACATCCTTCTATGGGTCAGTCAAGTCTTCTCTGTTTGTGGGGAGGGGCACAGCTGCCTTTGGTCATAGACAATGGAAGCACTGAATGCACACCGTCCGCCATCCACTGCACTCCTAACTTGATTTTGGTTTGTCCAGAAGGTTGAAAATCTTCCACTCTCTACATCTGTGGAATATTTTATCTGGAATGCATTAGGTAGGAGGGCTCAGAAGCTTTCCTGGACTGAGGTTCCCTTGCCTTGCCTTTCTACTTCTCTGAGACTCCTGTGGGAAGGCACATCGGATTTCTAAAGTACCTCCCCTGCGGCTTCATTCACTTTCTTTTAGAAGCACCCAGGCCTAAATCAGGCCATGAAATCCTCTGCCTCTTCTTAAAAAAAAAATCCTTTATGTCAAGAGAGCAATGCAACATGGAATAATAATGACTAGCAGTCTCCAGGGAGAACACTCTCCCTGAAGAAAGGCAAAGAGGAATCATTAACCTTAAGTCGAAAGAGCTCACTCAATTAGGACGCGAAAGGGATTGAGACCAGCACTGATACGTCTCCAGCCAGCCATTTACAGTCCAGTGAGTATCACAAATGAGATCTTAAATGTATGTGAAAATGATTCGCAGACTCTAGGGGTTTACAGCTGGGTTAATCACATATGTCCCAAGTGAGAGGTAGCTACAGATCCCATGTACTCGCTGAGTACCTACTATGCACAGTGCCAGGAACCACAGGATCTGGAGAGTAAGTTATGGCTGATACTCCTGGAGATGTTGGTCTCGCTGGTGTAAACATAAAGCATATTGAGGAAAAGAGAATTACATACAATGTGACTTTTCAATGATACCATTTTCTGAACAACCCTTCCTATATGTTTTACATAAACCAGCTCCTGTAATTTTTATAATTTTTTATTTTTTGAGATAGGGTCTTGCTTTATTGCCCAGGCTACAGTGCAGTGGCATGGTCATAGCTCACTGCAACCTCAGCCTCCTAGGCTCAAGTGGTCCTCCTGCCTCAGTCTCCTGCTACTATGCTGGTCTAGGGCAGGGGTTAACAAAGGTTTTGTTTCTTTTGCAAAGAGCCAGATAATAAATCTTGTTGGCTTTATAGTCCACATGTTTTTGTTTATGGCTAGTTGGCTCTGCCATTGTAGCACAAAAGCAGCCACAGACAAAGTGTGTATGAATGGGCATGGCTGTGTGCCAACAAAACTTTATTTACAAAAGCAAATGGTGGGCCAGGCTGTAGTGCAGTGGCATGATCATAGCTCACTGCAGCTTTGACCACCTAGGCTCAAGCGTTCCTCCCATCTCAGCCTCCCAAGTAGCTGGGACCACAGGCATGTACCACCATTCCCGGTTAATTTTTAATTTTTTTTTTTTTTGGAGAGATGAAGTCTCGTTATGTTGCCCAGGCTGGTCTTGAACTCCTGGGCTCAAGTGATCCTTCTGTCTCAGCCTCCCCAAATGCTGGGATTGTAGGAGTGAGCCACCATGCTAGGCTCCTGTAATTTTTTAAAACCCTAGCCGATTTCCACAGGCAAAGGAAATACGTGGGGGTTGCCTGCATGCCCACATTCACACCCTTTGGGAAGGAAAGCCTTGGTCTGGTGCTCAGGCCTGTCCCTTTCACCTCTAAAGTGAATGTTCCCTAGTGGCAACTGGGGCAAATCTTTTATATCTGTAAGTATCTCATGTCTTAGGAGGAAAAGTTGATTTCCAGGAATGGAGCAGTAAGGATATTTAAAGAGGTGGAGATGGGAGGGGGTTGTGCACTAAATGGCGCCTAGGATTTAGTGGGGCAGCAGAGATAGGTTTCTGGGAGGCAGGGTGAACTTGGGCATGGGTGAGACCAATGAAAACTTTGACCCATTTAGCAGTAGTGGGAGCATAAAGGTCTGGTGGGGCCATGGGAAAAGCATGTGGTTCTTTCTCATTTAGTCCCAGTTTGGCTGTTGCTGGCTGTGTGAGCTTCAAACCAAAGGCTGGCAAACTACAGCCCTGGGGCCAAATCTGGCCCACTGCTTGCTTTTGTAAATAAAGTTTTATTGACACACAGCCATGCCCATTTATGTACATTTTGTCTGTGGCTGCTTTTGTGCTATAGTGGCAGAGTCAAGTAGTCACGAGTGAAACCATGTGAACCATAAAGCCAACAATATTTATTATCTGGCTCTTTGCAGAAAAAACAAAAACTTTGCTGACCCCTCCGCTAGACCAGCATAGGAAGCACAGAATGGGATTAGACAGAATTTGTGTGGGACAATGTGAAAGGGATCAAGCCTGAGAGTGTGGCTCTGAAAGATGCTTATTTGCCGGTACCCTTCATGCTACGTGGTGCTGTGGCTTTCTCATTTTCTCTTCCACCATCCACACACCACCTCATACATGTATGTAGGGGTTGCTTCAGGAAGCTTTTAGAATAGGTCTGAAAGTGCTAGCAAGAAGAGAGTTCTCAGCATGTGCCCAAATCTACAGCACCTGAGCTGGACAGGATCACATCTGCCTCAGTGTGTTCTGACATTCCAGATAAAGATTTGCCATGGCGGACTGCTGGCAATTTGGCACAACCATAGGTGGCACTTATTGGGTAGTTATTCTGGGATGGTTATTGTGCCCCCCGAAGGGTGGATGGAGGATTTCCTGGTGAACAGGTGAGATTTCCATGTTGACAGAGTTGGGATTTAAATTTCAGGCAGCCCAACCCCAAAGCCTGTGCTCACAAAAGGCAATTCCACAGCTTCTGCAAAGGGTTTTAAACAATGTGTCTTGTCTCGCTCAAGGATTTAGAGGAGAGAGCAGCACTCTGGATCTTGGGGTGACTTTGATGCTGTTGCCCACCCTCCTCCCTCTCCAGGTCCTTCGTCCCACTCTTAATAGTCCTATGAGGAAGTTCATTCTCTTCTATTTCTAACCCCCAACCCAAATTTCTTTCACTTGCCTTTGCCCCTGCTATAGCCCAAAATGGTAGGTAAGAAGTTGATCTGGTCAGGCAGGCATGACCGATGGAGGCTGCCATTGTCCATTCTTGCTGCCTGACCTCCTTCAGGTGGGAGCTTAAGACCACACTCCCAGGTGGGGTATCTGCTGACATTGTGATATTCAGAATCATAGAGGGGTTTGGCTGTGTCCAACATCTGAGGATGTTGGGGGGACCTCCGAGGGGATAGGCAGTACAGACTCAAGCTGGTATGCTAGTGGCCTCAGTGCAGCTGGACAAGTCCCCTTGTCCATATTCTCCTGGGTTCCCAAAACATTTAACTGGACACCCCCTACCCCCTGACCTGGCATTTGGCTGCGTCTCTGCAGAGGGGTATTGCCCTATCCCCTGGCCTGGCAGTCTATTGGTTGGGTGACCCCCAGCTTGCAGCCCATAGCTGGTGGGGACTTCCTCTGTTGTGCCAAGTTCTGACTTGCTAAGTTGCCGCTGTGTCACGGAAGTTGATTTCCAACCCATTTCATGTGGGCAGAAAGCATTTCTGCAGTTACCTTGCTTGACCAGAACAACCAAAGTCATTTTGTCTAATATGTCCTGCTGACGCTGCCTGAATCCAGGCCCAGCTCAAGGAGGGTGGAAGGGAGATGAGAACAGGAAGGTGACAGGACTTCAGCACCTGGACTGCCGCTGCTTGGCACTGTTCCTGGGCTGCAGCTCAGGTGCCACCTGCAAGGCTCCTCGTTTGCATGACTAGTGAGGGATTGGTCCCCTGCACCACACCTTGCAGAAACTCAGAGATGTGCAAGCCATGCCTGTCTGGCTGTCTCATCTGCCAGACTGGTACCTGCAGCTGTGGTATGGGCAGCTTTGACTTTATTATCATGTTCCTTCTGAAGGCTGCCAGCTGAACCCCTTTCCCTGCCTTTTAAACAATATAGGGGTCCTTCTGAATATGAAGCCTATCTACATTTGGAAGCCACTTGCCAAATTTATAACTAAGAAGGCAAAGGAACCAACATTTACGGCATCTGTGGTGAGCTGGGCACATTGGGGACTTTTGCAAAAGTTAAACAGATGAGGATGAGCAAAGAAGCAAGCGCACACTTGCTGTCGTTCTGTCCATGGGAATGGGAGCACGGCTTTAAGGTTTCCTTGTAGATCCCTGAGGGGTGGTGGTATGTAGGACCTGTTTCTTGCCTGACTGTTTCTCCAGTGGAAATGGTGTGTTCTGACATTCCAGACAAAGATTCGCCATGGCGAACTGCTGGCAATTGGGCACAACCATAGGTGGCACTTATTGGGTACTTATTCTGGGATGGTTATTGTGCTAAGTGCTTTACGTATTACCTTGTTTGACCTTGTTGCATCCTCAGAAGGCAAGCGAAATCATCCCCATTTTATAGATGAGGAAACTTGAGGCCCATAAAGAGAAATATTTCTCTTAACTAGTTAGTGGTTGGGCCAGGATTCAAATTCAAGTCCCTATTTATTCCTGTTCTTCCTTCCAGAATCCTTCCTGTTGTCTCCTCCCAGAAATTAAATCTCCAGAAATGTTGCTTGAACATCTGTGCCAGCAAAGGAATGTTTGTTGAATGAATGTGGAATCTGTTAACACTGGGGTGACAGTCACTCCTCATAACATGTTAGGTTGGGTTGTGATTTCTGTTCATTAATGTCTTCTGTGTTAGACTCTAAGCTTCCTGAGGTCAACAACTATTATGTTGGTTGTCTTTTTTTTTTTTTTTTTTTGAGTTGGAATTTCACTCCTGTTGCCCAGGCTGGAGTGCAATGGTGTGATCTTGGCCCACTGCAACCTCCGCCTCTTGGGTTCAAGTGATTCTTGTGCCTCAGCCTCCTGAGTAGCTGGGATTACAAGCATGTACCACCACGCCCAGCTAATTTTTGTATTTTTAGTAGAGATGGGGTTTCACCATGTTGGCCAGGCTGGTCTTGAACTCCTGACCTCAGGTGATCTACCAGCCTTGGCCTCCCAAAGTGCACCCGGTCTATCTTGGTTTTCTTTGGATCCTCTTTGCCTCATATGGTGCTGGCAGTGTAGCAGCTTTCATCAGTAAGATATTGATGCATCTGTTTTAGACCACATCATTAGTTGTTTTACAGGGCGGCTGTCATCCTTATGAGTAGCTGTTAGCATGATGAAATGGTGTTAGTGGAATCTGGGAAAGCAAAATTGCAGTTATGTTCATTCTCTTTCTCAAGACTAATTCTTCTTGATAGTCCTCAAGTTTGCCTCGACCTGGATTCCAGGTCAGTGGGGAAAACAACTTATTCCAGTAGTCCCTTGGGCTGATCAGATGGAGTACTCTGAACTCCAGGCCTTAAAGGGAAAGAGATATACGTTAAGCATAATGGACAAAGAGGTGGGAGTCAGCCTCTCATTCCTCTCCTCCAGCAGCCCCTCCCTGCCCAATCCCCCACCCTCAGCCGCAAGGTAGAGTATTCCCTACCAGCCCCTGGTGATCTCCTTGAGACTCATGCAGCTGGTGGTGCGAGCACTTACTGTCAATGATGCCCCTTGGACCACTACTTGACCTCCTAGAAGTTCCCACAAGTTGCTTATTTTCTCAGGAAAAAGCATCAGGGTGAAGTGGGATCCTCATAGCCTTGAAGTAAGCAGCGTACGCGGTGGTCTCAGCTTGTGAGCAGCACAGGCCTCCCACATCGGAAGCAGTCTTATTTTTCCAGAGACCTCTTTGTCAGTGGCAGGGGCATGTGATTTTTAGTATGGATTTAAGAGCTCCATGGCTTGGGTTCAAATGCCACTTCTGCCGTTCACTAGCTGTGTGACCTTGGGCAAGTACCATAACCTCTCTGTGCCACATTTTTCTCATTTGCACTAGGAGAATAATAGTTTACTACTTCATGGGGTTGTGATGAGTTTGACAATGAGTTACTACAGGTAGAATGTTTCTCACAGTGCCTGACACAGAATGCTAGTATAGGTCAACATTTGCTATCGCTATTTGTTATTAGTGCAATTGCTGTATTTTATTTAATGAGAGGAAGTTTAATAACACTAGGAATTAAAACATTTCTTCTGGTCATGTCTTTCTGACAAGTAAAAAAGTTGCTACTTGTTTTCCTTGGCTAATCATTGGAATAAAAAAAAAAACTCAACATTTTTTTTTCTTGATTCCCAAGGCCAAGAACCAGCCGGTTATGAAGACAGCCATCCCCCTCCCCTCCAATCACAAAAGGATGTTTAAAGAAGGGCCCTCATTGGACCAAGTTTGCCTGGGGTTTGTGTGTTTCTTCCTGGTATAATTAACAGTATCAACGTTTATTCTCAAGCATGTCTTTGTTTGCATGTTAAATCATACGGTCACCCTTAATAAGAGGCAGCTGAGTAAATAAAATTCCAATATTACTTAAACAAAATGCGGATCATCTGATCCCAGAGGAAGCAGTTTAAGGTTAAAAAGACAGTCAGGGGAAGAAGCGGATATTTGGTCTGAAACAGTGGGCTGGACAGGTCAGGTGAGCTGGATGCCACTTCTCAGAGATTCTATTAGGATTTCCAGTGTTGCCAGATCATGTTTTCCAAGAGAAACCTGGAGTCCCAATGTTCCTATAAAGCCCTCCAATTTGTGGATGTGCCTTACCAATGAAAGGTTTAAAATTCCAGAGATCAAACTCTCCAGCTGTGTCCTGCCAGTGGGCCACGAGGTTACAAGCTCTGGTTTAAGTGTTCAGTTCTAATTAGCAGGTCTCCCATGCTGGCTTAAAAGCCGCTTCTGACATCAGCGATACTCTTACCTTTTGCTCTTGTTTCACCCTTGTGCATGAGATATCCACTGTTTGACAGGCATCTGAGTTCTGCCACGTGTGAACACGTGTCTCTACAGCTGTCAGCTTCTTGCATCCTTGCCTAGCTTGTTGTATGATGAAGTATGTGGTAGGATTGTGATAAAGGTGCCTTACTTATGCTACTGATGTTTACTCCCTTTCCTTGGTCACGGGTTCCTGAAGGCCTGGCGGGGGATGTGGATAAGAAACACATAGCCCCAAGGCTCTGAGGCATTCCAGTTTTGGACCTGAGATTGTCTAGTGCAGAAAGGGAAGGCCTTAGCTGAATCGCTGATGCACATGGCCCCAGGCAGCCCCGGGGTGCTCAGCCGTAGAGCTAGCTCTCTGCCCTTGATGGTGGCACCACAGGGCAAGAGGGGTGTCACTGGATTTGGTGAGACAATGGGGGGTGTTTTTGAGAAAGAAGAAAAATGGCCCATTTGTGGGAGAATAACTTGGGGATCCTACTTTACCCTTGGTTCTTTCTTCTGAAAGTGCTGGGATTAAATGACTAGTGGGTTTCCTCGTTTGAGGAAAGGCTTCCTCATGGCTTCCATGATACCAAAAATCCATAAGGAGTGGGACCATGAAGGTGCTTTGTCTTTCCCAGGGTGTAGGGGGTATATACTTAGCCTTTAGGATTGGTCTCATTCTTGCACATGTGTAATCAACCAGCTTAACTTCACACAGGCTGTTTTCGTTAGGCGTGATGTGGATATCTAAACCAGCTTCCGAACAACTTTAAGAGTTGATTTTTCTCATTTGTGTTCCCAAACTCTGGTGGTTACCAGAGGCAGGAAGGAAGAGAGGGAAGAGGGAGAATAGAAAGGGGCTGATGAATGGGTGCAAAAATATAGGTAGGTAGAAGGAGTACGATCTAGTGTTTGATAGCTCTGGAGGGTGACTGTAGTTAATTGCATATTTCAAAATAGCTAGAGGAGAAGAATGTGAATGTTCCTGGCATAAAGAAAAGACAAATGTTTGAGATGATGGATGTTTCTCCCTTTTACCCCGATTTGATCATTACACATTGTATGAATGTAACGAAATACCGCATACACCCTCAAAATATGAACAACTATTATGTATCAATTGAAATACCTACGTAAATAAATTGAGGGAAAAGCTCTTAACCAGACAAGATTTCCCTCCCATTCTTCCTAAATAAAATGGAACGACTGTAGTTTGAACAAAACCTCTATGATGGTCCCCATAATATGGCCATGGGTGAGTAAGGCTCAGCCTGTGACGGGAACCACAAGGCAAGAAGCAAATGAGGTGGGTTTCCACATAGGTCAGTGGGAAACCCTAAAGCAACAGGGGTTATTTGAAGTCTTAACACTGACAATGTGATGTTTGGAGTAGGGAAGATTACAAAAGTCTTGATGTAAAATGCTATGAAAATACAAAATTATATACTAATGATGTACTGGCATTCCGACCCCCCTACCCCCATCTCTCTGGGCGATGACGTTCAGACCTTGATGAATAACCTAGTTGTGGCTTTATGGTCTCGGACCACATTTTTCTTTTGGACATTAGTTCCTTGACCAACTCGGATCACATCTATCTTTCTAGGGATGTAAGGAATGAGTTAGATGAAATAGACATGGAGTCAGGCAGGACAGCCAGTGGGGGACTCCCATCGAAGGACAAAGACAATGTCATGATGGTGGCCGAGTGGCCAGGCTAGATTCCACTTGCCTGGACTTCCTGAAATTTGAAATCTTCTCTTTGATCTCCCCAAAGCCATTATCAGTTACATATAGTGAGGACGAGTTAGCTCACTTAAAGAAAGAACTGGTTTGGGGACCAGGAGTAAAGGAAAAAAAGGAGGAGGATGTTTTCATCTTTGCTGGTCGAGGGAGTTAGAGGAGTGATGGGCAGGAGGAAGACAGTCACTGCTGGGGGAGATTTAAAGAGATTTTGAGCGGCAGCTCTAAGAGGGTAGTGCTCTTGACTACTTGAAAAGACAGAAGTTTTGACCTTGATTCCATGATGAGAAGCGAATCTAAAAAGGAATGTACGTGGTGGGTCCCTCTAGTCTCTGGGTAACTGCAGCCACACTCAGGAGCACCAGGTCTCCAGGAAGGGATGCAAGCTCTAGAGAGGCATGAACCATTCGGCACAGAGACATGGTACACTCAGAAATATGTCAGGAAACGTGGAAAGGTCTGTTTGGAGACTGAGGCAGGGTCTACAATATCATCGGTGCTTAACATGGAGCAGTTGTCTGAAAGGCTGGGTAGAGAGATCTGAAGCAGGACTAGGGCAGCGGAGCAGAGGATGGAGAGGCAGAAGGCAGGGCAAGGAGATGCCCTTGGATGCTGGAGACCAGCATGCACCTTCATCAGCCCAGAGGAAATAGCCACTTCCAAGACAGGTGAAAAGGAATAGTATCTCAGGAAGGGAACCCCTCACACCTCCTCCCTTCCATTAATAGGCAATACCCCATGGCCTGTTAAGCGGGAAGTATTGCAGGTAGAACTCCCAGGTTGGAGAAGTTGGGTTGTAGGGACCGGGCCAGTCACAGCTGACATGATCATTCATGATCAGGACCAATCTGAACTGGAGGCCAGGACCAGCTACAGCAAAGCCTTCACAGCTGGGTCTCCAGAATGTTTAGTTTTATTTTGACTACTGTTACTGGATAATGTCAGCTGGATATAGATTTCTAAGTTGAGTTATTTTCTCTCAACATTTTGGAAAGGATGTTCCTCTGTTTCTGGCTTCTACTGTTGTTGTTGGTCTTTGATTTTGGGGTCATTTCTCTGTAGGTGGTCTCTCTTTTCTGTGGATTTGCTTTGACAGTCTTTGTCCTGGAAGCTCTGTAGTTTCACCACAGTGTGGCTAGGGTAGATCTAATTTTATTTATCCTATTTGGGGTTTGTGTTTCTCAGATCTGAGGATTTGCATCTCAGATGCAAATCATGTAACTCGTGTTCAGTTAGTCATGTTCAGTTATGCAAGTAACTCATGTTCAGTTACTTATTTCTTTGAACACTGATTCCCATTATTTCTATCCCTCCCTTAGAAATTCCTTTGTGACTTGTGTTAGACTTCTCAATTTGAACTCTTTTTCAGATTTCCCATCTTTGTCTCTCTGTTCCATTCTGGATAATGACTTTAAAAACTGTCTTCTGGTTCATTAATTTTCTTTCTAGCTGTGTCTAATCTTCAGCTGAACTCAGGCAATTCATTTTTTGTTGAATGTCTTTTTTTTAACCTCTAGAAGTTCTCATTGAATAGTTTTCAAATCTCCTAGGTATTATTTTAAGGTACTCTTTGTCTCTCTTGCTCTTGATCATATGTTTAATTTATTTAATCATTTAAAATGAATACTTATCTGATAAAGGAATTTTACAATCCAATTCTGGCACTCCTGAGTACATTTCTTCTGCTTTTCTGTTGACTCATGTCTAAGATAGCTTATTACCTTACGCACTTTGCAAGATTGGATTTTGAGCTTATTCTTGGAATTTTATCTGTGAGATATCATTACCATAGGTAATGTTAATTTCCAGGCTGGAGACTTCCATATACTCCCAGGTAGTATAAAATTGAACCCCAACTCATATGAGGATAAGCTTGGAGTAATGACTTATTAAGGGGGATCACTCTCAACCCCTCTCAATCCATGACTCATACTGAGACAGACAAGCTTTCTTACCTCCCTGTGCCTGTGTTCAGGACCCACATCCAAGTCTCATCTTCCCTGACGACAAGCCCTCTAAGATAGCTGGCGTGTGAATATGTGTGTGGAAAGTATTGCAGTTCCAATTCCTCTATCCCAGCATAACCTAAAACCTTGCCATCTATCCTATGTGACTAATAAAACTCTAGCATTCATTTTACAAGATCAGCAATTGCCTCCGAACAGCCAATCTTAGTGTGTGCTATTACTCTGGTTTTCGGTTTTGTAATTTTTTTGTTTGTTTGTTTTGTGGATGTATTAGTTTCCTATAGCCATTATAACAAATTACCACAACTTCGGTGACTGAAAACAACAGCAACGTTTTATCTCATTGTTCCGGAGGCCAGAAATCCAAAATCAGTATCTCTGCACGGAAATCAAGGTCTCAAAAGGCCTGAGTTCCTTCGGGGGGCTCCAGTCTCTCTCCATGATTACCCAGCTCCTCCTCCTCATCTATGTATGTGATCTCCCTCTGACTCTGTCTTCTAAGGACGCTTGTGATGGCAATTAGAGCCCACTCGGATAATCCGGGATAATCTCCCCATTACTAGATTCTTAACTTCAATCACATTATTTGAAACAAGAGACCGTTTTCCTGAATAGCATAACGTTTATAAGTTCCAGGAATTAGGATGTAAATGTCTTGCAGGGGGCATTTTCAGCCCACTACAGTAGATTTCTATTACTTTGAGAGTTCAGTTTTGTGTTTCTAAGGATGCCTAGTATATTTCCAAATGTTTTATAGCCTTCCCCCCCAGTCTACCGTACTAACTCCCTGAAAAAGAAATAGAGCAAACAACCTCCAGGCTGGAGAGAGAAATGCACAGCCTCCTGGGGGTGGGATTCATTTTTGGAGAGCCAGGAGTTGGAGATGTTGAGGCGTAGGTGCTTACAGGTGTGAGGAAGTGATGCTTCTAAAACCTTGTGGGGCAGAAAGGCTGTGCTACTGCTAAGGAGATGCCGCTGCCTGGGCTGGACTTGCCCAGGTTTCCAGTCTGCCTCTTCCCATTCTTCTGGCCTAACTTTGTCTCTTGGCTTCCATAGGCGTGTGATTGACTTTGGCTTACTGCTGTCCTTTGACCTTCCACTAGCTGTCAGTGTCTTCCATTCTGACAGCTAGAACTGACCTTGAGTCTGTTTCTTATTGTTCCCTTTGCCTCAGACACTGGACAAGACATTCACCCGCGAATCTCCCAGGGACTCACTTTGTGCCAACTGGGCGTGGCCAAAACCAGAGCAGGGCCAGGACCAGAACTGACCCTTATTACACAGCATGCTATGCTGCAGATGCCACCACGGGAGAGAGATGAATACATTCCCGAAAATTCTATTCTGGGGCACATCTTCATTCCTAGCAACATTCAGGCAAACCGACCGAGACTATGTCATGCTTGTTGGGATTCTTTGGGAAGTAAGACTTCCAGCCTGTGTAAAGGCCATTGCAAAGTGAAACACCCAGTGTCTCCAGGTAATGTGTGGAGTGGTTATGGTGGACTTCTTGTTCCATTAGCTCAGAGAAAAGAAATGTCTACGTGGGTGATTTTTGTTCCTGCCTCTTTTGATGTGATGTCTCCGTCTTCAGTTAATGTGAATGGCTGAAACCTTGATGAAAAGTGTGTTTGCAGCTGGATTTCCCCTGAGAAGGTATCTCCACCGTGCAATAGAACCTTCAAGCACCACCGGGCACCCCCTCCAAGACTAGAGTCTCACTGAAGGCTGGAAGCACATTTGGTTCCTCTCATGCCAGTATTCGGGATCGGTTGGCGAATGTCTCCCTATAGTGAGGTGGAGTGGCCCCTGGGGACTGTGCCAGAATGCTTGGCAGGGTGGACTAGGACCTAAATTCAGTTTAATAGCAGGAAGTGGTAGAGAAGACCCCAGCCCAGGGGTATGGGCCGAGGCCCGGCAGAAGGAGTGACAGGATTTAAGGCAAGGCCTTTGAGGGGTGTGTATGAGGGTGTGTGTGTGTGTGTGTGTGTGTGTGTGTGTGTGTGTGTGTGTTGGGTGCGGGGGAGGGGTGGTCTTGGAATGAGTGAGGCTGGCATTATCTGGTCTCTGTTACTCTCAGGTCCAAGCTGTCTTATCCAGGGGGAAATTCTAAAGGTAACCCAGTCCCCGGAGCCACTGATGTTATCTCCTGGTCCAATAGCCCTTCCACAGCCTAACCAAATGTATGCTATTTGTACCCAGTTTCAAAATATTTTCTGGGAAACATAAGGCTGAATTAGTCTGGCAACCTTCAGACTGGCTTCTCATGAAAGCTCGGCCTCCCCATGAGACATTTTTGGATGGGTTTGGGAGTAACTTCTCCCACCGCAACATTTTTTTTGGCTTGGATAATACTTCTTGTGCCCCTGTTCGGTGAGGTTATAAGACTGTGTAGTTCATAGAGAAAAAGAGAACGTGCTTCTGCTAAACAAGAGCTGATTCTCTGAGAATTATTGGGGTCTGAAGACAGCAATACTGGTCCACACATTTATAATATGATTAGCAGTGGTAGCAGGAGACGGAATAGATGACAAGGCAGAGAGAACATTTGCTGTCAGCTGGCCTGCAGGAACTTAATAATTTAAAGAAAGTGCCAGCCACATTTTGGCAGTCCATTTTTCTACTTGAAACAGAATTCCTGGACTTTGTTTCATACTGAAGACATAGTTTATTTTTAGTTACATCAGAAAGCCTGTGGCTGGGGTTATTCAGAAAGCTGGACTGCCCATGAGAAATGGGCAGCATCAACACATTGTCTTGTGGTTCAGAAAGACTCTCTTGCCTGCTCTAGCATGAAGGACCGGCCACTTGCCTTTGAGGGTAATGAGAGAGGTCATGAGAAAGCTAGGGGGTTTCAAAGCAGTCCAGGCTTTCTTACACAAAGCAATTGCTATAGGCTGAAGCTTGGCTCTTTGACCTTGACGGCTCTTTGGCCAAGAAAGCTCCAGCTGAAATAGCGAATTCTCCTGGGTCCTAAGTGTTCATTAAAAATCCAGTTTGTCAGGTGGTACTACCCTGGTTGTCCCCAATTTAAACAGAAGTTCCTTTGTGGACACTGGCACTTGGAAATGGAAACTTGGAGCCCTGTCGAGGCCAGATGGCAGCCCGCAGAGACGTCATAGCTTTTCTTGGGAAGGCATTGATCACTGATAAAAGAACTCAGCATTGCAGAAGAACCCTTTGCTATTATCTTGTCCCTTGGTAAACTAAAGCACGGTGGGGCCCGTGCTTCCCTTTCAAGAGTCATAAACTTCTCAGGTGATGGAACAGGCCTGAGCTAGGATGCTGAGCTGCAAAATTGTTGTGTGTGCAGAAATCCACGGTGGCAAGACCTGTGTTCACCCCAAGTGGCATCATGGCAGAGCTGTTAAGGACTTCCGTGAGCTGGAGGAGAACATAAAATAAACACATCTTTTATGAGACCAAAGAGAGTAAGTACGAGGCTACTTCTTGGGCTGCCTTTTGTGTTTGCAAAGCAGGTAGACCTTGCAAGTTTGCCTCTTCTCCTCTCTTCTTGGTACTTGCAGGTAGACGAAGTCCACCAATTCAGAGAAAGTCGATAGGTGCTTTCTTATCCCTGCGAGAGGAAAAGATAGGCATTGGCAGGGGGCATTTAGGTATAAACATTTCTTATGGAAATATAAGGTTATTGATAGTCTTAGTGTCCAGCCTTGAATTGTGGAATTGGCGGACACACCATTTAATTTCACTGGGTCTTAAATACCAACGGTAACAACAATGTATCTGCAAGCTCAGAGTTCAGATAACCTCAGAGGTGATTTCAATTAGGAGATAAAATAGTGTGGGTCTTTCTCCTTCCTGGGATGCCTGACAATAAAGAAAAAAATCTGTAAACCTATGACAGACTGTGTTTTTTCAGGGGCGAGAGGGTGAGGAGGGGAGGTACAGATCTCTCTCTTCGGTAGTGAGGCGGAGAGCTCCCGTCTAGCATTGGAAGGTGGGGGAGGTTGTGAATAAGGAGGAATCTGCCTGGATCTGTTCTGTCTCAGCCAGGGTTTCCCCTACAAAATGCTCTTCTTGCGCCCTGCTTTGCCACCCACCTGTTCCTACACCCACATTTTCTTCAGAGAATTGCAAATCAATACTCAATATTGTTTTGGGATTATTTATTAATAAGCTTGGGCTTATTTAGGATAAAATGTCTTTCTTGGCTGCTGCTTATGATGAAGGCCTGGTTTAAAAATGTAGTGAGACGAATTAAGCATTTATGAGGGCAGAGTCCTCCTCCTGCCAGCCCTATGGAAAGATTTGGTCTGAGTTGAACCCTGAGAATAAGGTGAGTAATTTACAGGGCTGGAAATGTAGAAAGGAGACCAGAGGCAGCTCTAGCCCCTCTTCTAGGCTGGCTTCAGGGAATCCGCTTCAAATGTTGAGGCTCATGGAGGCCTCATTTAAACCCAGATGATGGTGGTCAGTCTCACCCCTGAGTGGAGAAGGCTGATCAGGAAGGGCCCGGATGCCACTCCCAATAGCTGACATTTGGACTGGATACTTTTAGTGGGGTCTAGTATGGTTGGTCCCTGCCCAAATCTCATGTTGCATGGTAATCCCTAATGTTGGAAGTGTGGCCTGGTAGGAGGTGATTGGATCATGAAGGCAAGTTCTGGTGGTTTAACACTATCCTTGATGCTGTCGCGGCAATAGTGAATTCTCATGAGATCTGATTGTTTAGAAGTATGTGACACAGGACCAGCGTGGTGACTGATGCCTGTAATCCCAGCACTTTGGGAGGCTGAGGCAGGGGGATCACGAAGTCAGGAGATGGAGACCATCCTGGCCGACATGGTGAAACCCCATCTCTACTAAAAATACGAAAAATGAGCTGGGCATGGTGGCATGTGCCTGTAATTCCAGCTACTAGGGAGGCTGACGCTGGAGAATCGCTTGAACCAGGGAGTCGGAGCTTGCAGTGAGCCGAGATGGTGCCACCGCACTCCAGCCTGGCAACAGAGCGAGACTCTGTCTAAAAAAAAAAAAAAATCTGTGTGACACGCCCCCTCCCTTGCCCCACACCGCCTCTTGCTCCTGCCTCACCATGTAAAGTGCCTGGCTCCCTGTTTGCCTTCCGCCACAATTGTGAGTTTCCTGAGGCTTCCCCGGAAGTGGAGCAGATGCTAGCATCATGCTTCCTGTATAGTCTACAGAACCATGAGCCAATTAAACTCCTTTTCTTTATAAATTGCTCAGTCTCAGATTTTTTTTTTTTTATAGTAATGTGAAAACAGACTAATACAGGGCCTAACTCCCACCCAATTTCCAGGTGCTTTTATTTAGCTGTTCTTGCACTGCTACAAAAAAATACCTGAGATGGGGTAATTTATAAAGAAAAGGGGTTTTATTGGCTCATGGTTCTGCAAGCTGTACAGGAAGCGTGGCGTCATCTGTTTCTGGGAAGCCCCAGAAAGCTTCCAATCATGATGGAAGGCAAAGGGGAAGGAGGTGCATCACCTGGGGAAAACGAGAACAAGAGAGAGGTGGAGGAAATGCCACACACTTCTGTTTTGTTTTGTTTTTTTTTGGAGATGGAGTCTCACTCTGTCCCCAGGCTGGAGTGCAATGGTGCCATCTCAGCTTACTGCAACCTCCGCCTCCCAGGTTCAAGCAATCCTTCTGCCTCAGCCTCCCAAGTAGCTGGAATTACAGGTGCCCACCACCATGCATGGCTAATTTTTGTATTTTTGGTAGAAACGGGGTTTCACCATGTGGGCCAGGCTGATCTTGAACTCCTGACCTCAGGTAGTTCACCCGCCTCAGCCTCCCAAAGAGCTGGGATTACAAGTGTGAGCCACTGCGCCTGGCTGGTGCCACACACTTAATAAACAACCAGATCTTGGAGAACCCACTCACTGTCAGGATCCTGAAGTCAGCACCAAGCCATGAGGAATCTGTCCCCATGACCCAAACACCTGTCACCACGCCCCACCTTCAGCACTGGGGACCGCAATTCAGCATGAGATTTGGGTGGGGACAAGTATCCAGACGATATCAGGAGAAACTATTATAATCCATCATGATTGAGCCAGAAGAAATGAGATTCTCCTCCTTTCCGAGGCCGAAGGAAGACATCACTTCCTTTGAGGTCTATATACATTGTCCTACTTTAAAAATTTTCAGGGCCGGGCGCGGTGGCTCAAGCCTGTAATCCCAGCACTTTGGGAGGCCGAGACGGGCGGATCACGAGGTCGGGAGATCGAGACCATCCTGGTTAACACGGTGAAACCCCGTCTCTACTAAAAAATACAAAAAACTAGCCAGGCGAGGTGGCGGGCGCCTGTAGTCCCAGCTACTCGGGAGGCTGAGGCAGGAGAATGGCGTGAACCCGGGAGGCGGAGCTTGCAGTGAGCTGAGATCCGGCCACTGCAACTCCAGCCCGGGAGACAGAGCGAGACTCTGTCTCAAAAAAAAAAAAAAAAAAAAAAAATTTTCATTCACAACATACATCACCTGGTAGGCTAGACAGAAGCATTTTGAGTTTGTTATATGATACTGCTTAATGTATTATATCCTTAGTCCTTAAATAAAAAAATGTCATAAGGCACGATGCAGCTTGGCAGAAAGGGAAGATGTGTTTGATGAGGACGGTTCTCTGCTGGAAGTTGGAGTTGGGTTTGGGCCCCCAGAAGTCCCTTCTAGGTGGTTCTAAGAAGTGAAGGATATGGGTTTGGTGTCAGATTCGCATTCTGGCTGTGCTTGGCTGTTATATTGTCATGTTACTTTGGACAAGTTCCTTTTTCCCCATTGCCGTTGTTTTAAATCTGTCTGAACCACGGCTTTTTATGTGAAGTGGAGATGGCAAGTCTCTAAGGTAGGAACTATAAGGATTATATTAAAATGCATGGGAAATGCTAGAGGACTATGTGCTTGGAGTAACACAAAGACCAGTGCTCACGATCAAAGGCAGCTTCCCAGCCGAGCACTGGGCTGCCTTGGTCACCCCCTTTACCCAGCACACAGGTCAAATCTTATTCCTGGTAAGCACTGTAGAGTGTCTGTTCAGGTCAGAAGAGAACCCCCGTCTTTCCTCCTGTGCCTAATGAGTCCGCGGCAGTTTCTTACTGAAACTGCTTTATCTGGCCTCTGCTGAGTTGGTGATTTGTCCGATCTGCTTGTGAGCACACACTTAAGATAAAAGGTCACATGAAACCGTGTGCTGCTTGGTGGGATCAATAAGTGCCATTGAAGATACTCCAGTCCACTCAACTCCCAGGACCAGGGCTGGGCTTCTCTTCCTTCAAGGTCTAATGGAAGAGGCTGAGACCAGGGGAAGAGCTCGTATTGATACCCATTTAAAAAATAGATCAGATGATAAAATTGATAAAGTGTTGATTGAGTTTTTATATCTGTAAAAATGAAATCCTACCTAATGCAAAGTCTTTTTTTTTTTTTTTTTTTTTTGAGATGGGGTCTTACTCTATTGCCCAGGCTGGAGTGCAGTGGCACAATCTTGGCTCACTGCAGCCTCTGCCTCCCAGGTTCGAGCAGTTCTCCCACCTCAGCCTCCCAAGTAGCTGGGATTACAGGGGTGCATCACCACACCTGGCTAATTTTTTGCAGAGATGGGGTTTCACTATGTTGGCCAGGGTGGTCTTGAACTCCTGATCTCAGGTGATCCACCCACCTCGGCCTCCCAAAGTGCTGGGATTACAGGCATGAGCCGCTGTGCTCAGACCTAATGCAAATTCTATAATTCTGTGCAAGATTTACCTGCTGGCTGTACAGCATAAATAAACCAAAGGAACACCTGGGTGGGGACCAGGAGCTGCATCCTGCATGGCCCCTAAGAAGACTGGCTTAGATGAAACTGGAACTCTCCTTTATCATCTTGCTGGGTCATGGGGCTGGGGTTGGGGCACTGGAACCTCTCCTAATGTTAATATTGAACTGCAAGAGGCACTTAACTAAGCACCTACTAATTTCCCCCAAGACAAGGTGTTCTAGGGCATACAGGAGAGGCAGAAGTCTAGCCCTTGCCAGCTCAGATAGACAGACATCAGGAAGAAGTAGAGGATGCCAGCAAGTTAGAAACTATAGAGGAATCATTTTGGTATAAACTGGTGGTATGTTCTGTGTGACCTCTGTCTGGTCAAGCAGAGGAGACTTGTGGGAGATGGTGGGTCTTGCAGTGGATCTTTCCAGATACTTTGCACTGTGGATTTGGTATTTTGGGGTAGGAATCTCAGGCTTTCAGGCCTGTGGTGGAGCTAGAGACAGTCACTGGCTGCTTCCCAGAGTTGCCTCTGCCAACGTGAAGGGGCTTGGCTGGATGGTGGGAGAATTTTGAGCCCTGTAAGGTCAGGAACTGATTACGCAGCTCCATTCTTCCCAAGGGCTCCTTCTCCAGCAAGGCAATTCTTACATCTTTGCAAATCTGGTTTCCTTCAGGCCTCAGGGGAGATAAAGCTATGTTGTTGCATGGCTCTGCTCTCAGCTCTCCTCTTAGCTAGGATTTCCTAGACTTTTCCAATTCATGTAGGCCAAACAAGAAACCTTGGAGGGGATGATCCTTTTTGAAGTGGTTTTCTAACTTCAGTGTTTCATAATTCTTTGGAAGGTGGTTTAAAACACAGGCTCTCAGCCCCGCCCCAGGAATTCTGATTACTGGGTGTCACTGCAGGCCTGTTTATTCAACAAGGACCCCTAGAGCTCCTGCTTCAGGTGGTTTGAGAATCATTAAACTAGTGCAGTGGGTCTTGAACTGGGATCCTTAGACCAGCGTCACCTGGGAACTTGTTAGAAATGCATATTCTCAGGCCTCAGCCGAGACCTGCTCAGAGACACTGAGGGTGAGGCCCGGTTATCTGAGTTTCAGCACATTCTGTCCTGACTAAGGCTTGAAAACCAGTGTGCTATGGTTTGCAACAACTGAAGACATGCTGAAGGAATTTCAAACTCACAGGACTGGAGAACCAAATCCCAGTAGGAATAGTCAGGGTACAAGTTTGATTTGGTACCAATCTGGTGGTACCTGGTTTTGCTAAAAACAACAAGAAAGCTACTCATGCTTAGAAATCTCACTCTTGCCCTCCTGCTGTGTCTCGGGCACATCACTCCGCACTAGGGATGCTTTGTGAGCCTGGCGGTTCATTTTACCCCCTGAGCATCAGTTTCCTCAACTGTAACGTGGGGATAATATTGTTGACCTCACAGTGCTAAAACTAGTGTGAATTTCACAAACAGTACCTGGCTCAGACGTGAGCAAATAGAGCTACTGATATTTGCTAAAGCTCCTATGGCAGGCAGTGTTCTGGTGGGTGGGGTCTGTGCCTGTAATGGGATGTCAGCCCCTCGATTGGGTTATGTTATACGGCCCCTATATAGGGGTGATGTCCCTCCTGTGAGTACAGGGTATTCCATGACTCCTTCTTAGCTGCCCATGGAGAGATTTTCCTGCTGACCTTGAAAAAGCAAGAGGCCACACTGTGAGAGTGCCTGGTGGCAAAGTCTTAGGGCCCTTAAGAATTATGCTAAACATGGCTGGATGTAGTGGCTCACACCTGTAATCCCAGCACTTTGGGAGGCCGAGTTGGGAGGATCACTTGGGCCTGAGGGAAGTTCCCAGGAGCCCAGAGTGAACTTGAATGTCAGGTGGCTGGAATGGGAACCTCAGTGAGACAGCCATAAGGAAATAAGTCTTGCCCACAGTCTGAATGAACTTGGAAGTGAATTCTTTCTTAGAACCTCTAGATGAGAATGCATCCCAGCTGATACCAATATGCAGCCTGAGACCCTGAGCAGGGGACCCAATTATGCTGTGCCTGGATCCGTGACCCTCGGAATGGAGATAATAGTGTTGCTAACTTAGTGGTGATTTGTTACACAGTAATAGAAAACATACACAATCACGTGTGTGTGTAAATTTATACACATGCATGTGTATACATGCAGGCGTGTGTATGTGCAGATGTGTATAGACATGCACACAGACACAAACACAGGCACACATGTATACGATCTGTCTTTCTCCAGCAGGGAGTTAGCAACCCCTTGGGGAGGACACAGTGCCTGGGGACCACAATACTTTTAGGAACTCATAAAATTGTTTTAATTTCTTTTAAAAGAAGAAAAAAAAATGCACTATGAAGCTGACAAAAATGTTTTAGTCTATAACATTAATATATTTGTCTTCATACCAACATAGTCGTAAAGTATAATTTATAATATATTTTATGGAGAACTTGCAATAGCAAAAGTGCTTGGGCACTTTGGGGCCCGTAAACATCATAATATGGCCCTGGCAGATGGTGAAGAGGAGTCCTGCCCTCTCCATGCCAATTTCCTCCTCCTCCTCTGTCCACCCCCAGCCCTGGGGCTGTGTGCACCAAGGTTTCTTCTCCTTCCACCCCAGCGCCCCGTTGCGCTCTGCTTCCACCCTTGGTTGGAACATCTCCTATCTGGTGACCATTCCAGATGAAGGACGAAGCATGAGAGAGGACCCAGGTCATGAGGCCAAAGACCTTGCTATTCACTTTTTAGCACTAGAGAGAGAGAGAGAGGCTTGAGCCTGGACTCAGCTCCGCCTCGTTCCACCTTCCTTATCTCTGAACACCTTCTGCATAGTCTGTGACACATGTCAGTGTTCACTCCTTGCTTTGATTAGGATTCTTTGGTTGTGAGCCACATAAACTAATTCTAGATGGAAAACAATTCAGACAGCATTAGGGAGATTTCAGAGAATAGGAGAGGTGAAGATCCAGGATTTGAAAAAGACTGGTGTTAGGGCATCATTGGTGGAAGCTGTGGCAGGGGTTGGGCCCGGGGAGTTGGGGTTCAGACCAAGCCCTAAATAGTAAGGTCTTTGAACCTTCACCGGCAGGATGATCAGCCCCAAGTGCCTTTGGTGCTTGCATCCTGCAGGCCAGATGTGGCTTTCCAGGAGTGAGGGTCCTCTTGGGTGAGGGCAGTCGTGGGCTCACCTATCCTGATGGGAAATTAGGGACCCTGGATGGAGAGTCCCACCCCAGCTGCACATGAAGGGTGGGGGATATGTCCCCAGAGAGAGGAAAGAATGACATTTGCCTGAAATAGGAAGGGATGGCATGCAGCAGGAGTTGCCTCTGGTTATGTTCTGGTTTGTATTTTCTGATTGCCTCACGAGTCTGTGTCCGAGACCCCCGCTGGGACTCTAAGCATCAGGAGAGAGGGGCTGTGTCTTAGCCTGTCTGGTATTTCCCATACTGCTTAGTATATAGATGGTAGGTGTTCACAGGCTGCTTTATTCATATTTATTTTCCCTATCCATTCAGCACCCGTGTGCCAGGTGCCACATGTTTAGAAGTGGACAGAACAGGGTCCCTGTGTTCTTGTTGCTCAGAAAATAGCAGAGAGAATTAGACATTCACCATATCATACAGATGTGTATAAAATTCCAACACAGAGCAGGTTATGAAGGGGTGGCAGAGCTGTAATCAGGGCAGCGGAACTGCAGCGGGGGAGTTCAATAGACACTTCCTCCCTGAAGTGATGGCTAAACTGAGATCTGCAGGTGGGCAAGATCCACCTGGGGAGCCACCGAAAGGCCTTCTAGGCACAGGAAGCCTCCTGTAGCTGGAGGCAATGTGGCCTCACTGGGGGAGCAGAATGGGGCCCCATGGTTGAGGTGAGTTGAGCTCAGGGAGAATGGGGGAGAGGAGAGAGGGAGAGGCAGGGCTGCAACTCACAAGACTTTGTACACATGTGGAGGAGGCTGGCATGCTCCGTGGGTAACCATGGAAGGATTTTGAACAAAGGAGGAACTCGTCTTGATTTCTGTTTGATTCAATTAAAAGAATTCTCTGGATGCTAAGATAGCCAGGCTTCCATTTTCCTTGAAGTATGTGTTTGTGTGTGTGTGTGCACGTGTGCATGCATGCACACCATGTGTGTAATATAGATTTAATTCGTTTAATGTAAAGTAGCTCCTACCATACATTAGAGGAAAGAAGCCATTTCTATAACATAAAAGTTCGAGGTGAAGGAGCAAGTGTTGATGGAGAAGCTGCAGCAAGTTATCCAGAATATCAAGCTAAGGTCGTTGATGAAGGTGGCTACCCTACACAACAGATTCTCAATGGAGATGAAGTAGCCTTCTAATGGAAGAGGATGCCATTTAGGACTTACATAGCTAGAGAGGAAAAGCTGATGCTTGGCTTCCAAGTTTCAAGGACAGGTTGACTGTCTTGTGAGTGACCAATGCAGCTGGTGATTTTAAGTTGAAGCCAATGCTCTTTTACCATTTTGAAAATCTTAGGGCCCTTAAGAATTCTACTAAATATGGCTGGATGTGGTGGCTCACACCTGTAATCCCAGTACTTTGGGAGATCAAGTTGGGGGGATCACTTGAACCCAGGAGTTCAAGATCAGCCTGGACACAACATGGTGAGACATCATTTCTACAAAAAATTAAAAAAAATTGGACATGGTGGTGTGGCTTTGTGGGTCCCAGCTACTTGGGAGGCTGAGGCAGGAGGATCACTGGAGCCCAGAAGGTCGAGGATGCAGTGAGCTGTGTTCACATTACTGCACTCCCGCCTAGGTGACAGAGAAAGACCTGTGTCGTTAAAAAAAAAAAAAAAAAAGAAAAGAAATTATGCTAAATTTACTCTGCCTGTGCTCTGTAAATGGAACAACAAAACCTGATGACAGCACATGTTTACAGCATGGTTTACTGAATATTTTAAGCCCACTGTTGAGACCTGCTGCTCAGATAAGATTCCTTTCAAAATATTACTGCTCATAGACAATGCACCTGGAAACCCAAGAGATCTGATGAAGATGTACAAGGAGATTAATGTTGTTTTCATGCCTGCTAACACAGCATTCATTCTGTAGCCCATGGAACAGGGAGTAATTTAGACTTTCAAGTGTTGCTATTTAATATGTACATTCTGTAAGGCTATAGCTGTCACAGATAGTGATTCCTCTGATGGATCTGGGCAAAGTCAATTGAAACCTTCTAGAAGGGATTCACCATTCTAGATGCTATTAAGAACATTCATGATTTATGAGAAAAAGTCAAAATATCAGTATTAACAGGAGTTTGGAAGAAGTTGATTCTAACCCTCATGGATAACTTTGAGGGTTCAAGATTTAAGGGGAGAAAGTAACTGCAGTTGTGGTGAAAATAGCAAAAGAACTAGGAATAAAAGTGGAGTCTGAATATGTAACTGAATTATTGCAGTCTCATGATAAAACTTAAATGGAGGAGAAGTTGCTGCTTATGGTTGAGCAAAGAAAGTGGTTTATTGAGATGGAATCTACTCCTGATGAAGATACTGTGAACATTGTAATGACAATAAAAGATTTGTAATAATTACATAAACTTAGTTGATAAAGCAGTGGCAGGATTTGAGAGGACTGACTTCAATTTTGAAAGAAGTTCTACTATGTATAAGATGCTATTAAACAGCATTGCATCTTTCCTGAAAGGAAGAGTCTATTGATGTGGCAAACTTTACTGTTGTCTTGTTTTAAGAAATGGCCACAGCTGTTCCAGCCTTCAGCAACCACCACCCTGATCAGTCGGCAACCATCAACATCAAAGCAAGAGTACTCCACCAGTAAGAAGATTACAACTTGCTAAAGGCTCAGAAGAGCATTAGCATTTTTTGTCTTTTGTGTGTGTGTGTGTGTGTGTGTGTGTGTGAAACAGGGTCTGTCTCAGTCTGTGGTCCAGGCTGGAGCACAGTGGCAAGATTGTAGCTCAGTGTAGTTTTGACCTCTTATGGTGGTCAAATTTTTTTTTTTCCCTTTTTGGAATAAAATTGAGATTAGATAGTGGGCCTTCTTAATGTTCTTACTCAGCAAAGTAAACAATTAGCAAACGTATCTTTGTCCACACAAGGGACCATGAAACTTAAAAAATTGAAGTATGGCATTTACTAATCAGAAGTGTAGTGTGGCTCAGTGAGTTATCACAAGTGAATACATCTGTATAACCACTTCTCAGCACACAAAGTGCACTGCACTTATCTACTCTTGGAAATGCCTTATGCCTCCTTTTAATCATCTCTTCCAACTTCTCCCAAGCATGAACTCTATCCTGACTTCTTCCAAAGTAGTGTAGTTTTGCCTGTTTTTGACCTTAGATGAATGGAACCATAGAAGATGCTTTCCTTTCTGTCTGACTCCTTTTGCTCAACCCATTTTGGGATTTCTCCATGTTGTGTGCAACAGTAGTTGGCTCTTTTTCATTGCTATATAGTATTCTGCTGTATGAGCATATCACACACATTTAATATGTCTGTTCTACACTTAATGATCTTTTGGGTTATTTCTAGTTGGGACCATTATGAAAAGTACATGATAATGCATTCTTTTCCAAGTTTTGTTGGTGTACATGTACACATATTCCTAGGAGTAGAACTGGATCATGGATGTGCCTGTGTTCAGCATTTAAAAAGATATTTAAATTGGCCATTTGGACTCTGTTGTCAAGTGTTTGTTCAAGGCTTTTGTCCATTTCTGTATTGGGTTATCTGTGTTTTCCTTTTTAACTTTTATAAGTTTATATATAGTGTGCATGCCAGTCTTTGGGGCATATGGATGGTGGATGTGGCTTGCCTTTTCACCCTCTGACATTGTTGATGAGCAGAAACTTCCAATTTTAGTGTAATCCGCAATATTAATATTTTTCATAGGCCACCACACCCAGCCTATGTTATCTTTTAGAAGCTTAATTGTTAACCTTTTATATTTGGATCTAAAATCTACCTGAAATTGATTTTTGTGTATGGTGTGAATTAGGGATCATGATTCTTCCTTTTCTGTATGAATATCCTGTTGACCCACAGCCATTTATTAAAAAGGTTATTTTGCTGAGGCGGTTGGATCACAAGGTCAGGAGTTTGAGACCGGCCTGGCCAATATGGTGAAACCCCGTCTCTAATACAAATGCATAAATTAGCTGGGGGTGGTGGCACATGACTGTAGTCCCAGCTACTTGGGAGACTGAGACAGAAGAATCACTTGAACCCGGGAGGCAGAGGTTGCAGTGAGCTGAGATCGTGCCACTGTACTCCAGTGACACAGTGAGACCCCATCTCAAAAAAAAAGTTATTTTTCTGCCCCATGTTCTGAAGTGCTCTTTTTGCCATGAATCAAGTGTCTGTCTATATGTGGTCTGTTTTGGACTCTATTCTGTTCTTTGATCTGTTTACCTGTCCTATACTCATACCATACTGCTTTAATTACTTTAGGGTATCGGGCTTGCTATTCAAGAGTGTAAGTCCTCCAGCTTTGCTTGGAATCTAACTGGTGAAGTTGGCAGGCTTACCAGATGCACATGTTGTAAGAGTTAAAGAAAGAAAGAAACCTGAAACATGGCTCAGCAGTCAAAGACAGGTTTGTTTTGGAGAATAAACCTGAGAGGGGCTTCTGGCTGGTTTTGGTCAGGAGCCTTCTCTCTTACAAAGGATATTTAAGGGTTTAGGGAAGGAGAGCTTATCACAGGCTCAGAATGTTTCTGTGTAGAGGAGTTTTATTGAGGGGTTGGGATGTCTCTGGTTGGAGGGGAGGTTATCATGGGACTGGCATGTTTCTGGTCAGAGGGGAATTTATCTCAGGACTGGAATGTTTCTGGTCAAAGTTGTCACTTGTAGTGTATGGTCGTGCTAACATTGCCCATTAGGCTGATGTTTTTGGGCTGGATTTAGGTGGTTTTCAATCAAGGGGAACTTAAAATGGTGGTGTTTGTCCAAGATGGTGATGCTCCTGCGCTGTCACACGTCAGATGTACAGCTCAGAGGAATGTGCATGTAGCATCTGGAAAGGCAATAAGCTCACTTTTCTGTGTGTGCATTGTGTCCCAGACCCATGCTAAGCCATCTATATGCATTGTTTTAGTTATTCTTTGAGGTTCTTGTTATCCAAAGGTGACTGATATCAGAAAAGGTCTCTCAAACTTAGATTGCCTTGATTGTTCTTGGTGTTTTTTATTTCCATAATACATTTTATAATCAGTTTATCAATGTTCACAATAATATCTAAATGTAATTTGATATTTTATTGATTCATGGTCAATTTGAGAATAGACATCTTTTCAGTATCAAATCTAGTGCAGGGGTCAGCAAACTTTTTCTGTAAAGATCCTGATAGTAAATATTTCTGGCTTTGCAGACCAGATAGTATCTGTCACAGTACTCAACTCTGTCATTGCAGTGTGAAAGTAGCCATAGGCAATATGCAAGCAAATGAATGTGGCTGTGTTTCAATAAAACTTTATTTACAAAAAGAGGCAGTGGGTCAGATTCAGCCACGGGTAATGGTTTACTGACATCTGTTCTAATCCATGAGCATGCCTTCCAAGTTCTTTCATATCTGTGAAATCAAGAAATATGGGAATCATATCCTGTTATCCTCATCCTTTGTAATCTTTCCTCATGCTTCTGTCTTGCCTTGCACTATAGTTGTTTGCATTTTTTTTTTTTTTTTTTTTTGAGACAGAGTCTTGCTCTGTTGCCCAGGCTGGAGTGCAGTGGTGCGATCTTGGCTCATTGCAAGCTCCGCCTCCCAGGTTCATGCCATTCTCCTGCCTCAGCCTCCCGAGTAGCTGGGACTACAGGCGACTGCCACCACACCCGGCTAATTTTTTTATATTTTTAGTAGAGACGGGGTTTCACCATGTTAGCTAGGATGGTCTCAATCTCCTGACCTCGTGATCTGCCTGCTTCGGCTTCCCGAAGTGCTGAGATTACAGTCATGAGCCACTGTGCCTGGCCCCAGTTGTTTGTATTTTTATTGGCGTCTATGATCAGATCATTGAGCCATTGGAGACCAGGGACTGGGTTTTTTCCATGTGTCTTTTTCCTTTGGTGCTCTATACAGGGTCTGACACATGTACTGGTGCAATAAGTTATTAGGGTCTGAATCTGATGTTGAAGAGAAACTGGGAAAGGATGGGGTTTAGAAGCTCACCCTTAGGTGCCTGGGCTCTGGCTTTTTCTGCCTTTTCTGTAGTGCTTTGGGGAAAATCCATGGCACTAAGACTTGGTTCTGTCCTTTACAGATCATTGGTCCCCACTGCCCCCCACTCTCGTATTCTTCCAGTAAAGTTCTGCCTCCTGTGAAGATACAGAAAGATCATGTAGGTATTAGACTTTGGGCCACTTGAAAGCTATGTCTGTGTTTACTGATCCCCTGGCCTCTAACATAGCACTTCGTGAGTTTTGAATAATTGAAGGGACTAACAGAAGGAGAAGGTTATTTCTGTTTCCTATTGGAAATCCCTTGGAAATATCTCTTGTGGTCGCATTTCTATTGGGATGGCTACACTTTGCATCTGGCTTCTTAGGAGAAGGGTTTATTTGGGGCTGCTTTTTCAGCACCACCTGGCAGAGCTGCTTGTGCTTGATGTACTTGGAGTTTTTCCTGCGGTCTGCCCCTGAATGGGAAGGATGGGAATCGTGGCTGAACGCAGCTGGGGTTTCCTTCTCTCCCAGATTTACAGCTTTGAAGGCACCCTGAGACAGCATGACTCATCAAGTCACAGTCTTGGAGGCTCTTGGGACCAATCAGGGCAGCTGGCTTGAGGACACCCTGTCCAGCTTTAGAGTTAGTGGCGGGATCACCTTCCAGAATTCCCCAGTGGAACTCAAATCTGGCTCTTTTGGAATGTTTTTTTCTTACTTTTGGTTGTATTTTGTGAAGCTGTACCATTTTATTTCTGTAGTTTAGTGCTTAGAACTTTGGTCAGCACAGAGTAGATGGAGAATGACTTATAACCTAACTAATGAGGTTGATGGGCTCGTCAGGTGCACAGGTCAGAAGGACAGCTCAGGGGAATATGCACACAGCAGCTGGAATGGCCATACAGTTGACCTTGAGCAACCTGGGGGTTAGGAGTACTGATGTTTTCCTCCTGGACAAAAATCCATGTATAACTTTTGGCTTTCCAGAACTTAACTACCAATAGCCTACTGCTGACCGGAAACCTTACTGATAATATACACAATCGATTAGCACGTATTTTGTAGGTTATATGTGTTATGTACTGTATCCTGACAATAGAGTAAGCTAGAGAAAAAAATGTTATTAAGAAAATCATAAAGAAAATATAATTACTGTTTGTTAAGTGAAAGTGGATTATCATAAAGGTCATCATCCTCGTCACCTTCATGCTGAGTAGGCTGAGGAGGAGGAGGACGAGGAGGGGTTGGTCTTGCTGTTTTAGGGGCAGCAGAGGCAGAAGAGGTGTGGTGGAGGTGGAAGGGGAGGCAGGAAAGGCACACTTGATGTCACTTTTATTGAAATATATCCTATATAGGTGGACCCATGCAGTTCAAAGCTGTGTTGTTCGAGGGCCCACTATAGTTAAATCCTAGGAAATGTCCAGTTAATGCATAGTTAAATGCTAGGATTTGCTGATGGATTGAATACTGGGGAGTGAGGGCAAGAGAAGAGTGGATGCTGACCATGCGGGTCTCCCCTGGATGGCCCATAGGATGGAGTAGCCATTGGCTGAGACAGTAGAGAATGTACGGGAGGGGCAACTATGGGGTGGTGGGGAAGAGCAGTGATTTGGTTTTGATAATGTTCTCTCTGTACTTTTGTTTTTTTCATGACTCACTGCTTCCCAGAGCCATAAACTCAATCTGCAAGCACTGGCTCAGTTATTCTTTGAGATTTTTATCATCCAAAGATCACTAGAACTAGAAAAGGCCCCTCAAGATAAATCTATGTAAATGAAGGCTAAAAATTCAAATGAAGGCTAAAAAAAATTTAAAAGATTGAAGACTCAGCAGTAAAACTAATTAAAAATTTTTTAATAATTTTTTAATGTAACAAAATTTACGTGGGTATGAAGGGGACTTCAGTAATATTTTCTTTTATTAAAATACACTGAAGCAAATAAAGTGATCATGTTTTAATTCTAGGTGGTATAGTTCTTTTTAAAAAACAGCTTTATTGAGATTTAATTTATATATTGTGAAAGGAAAATAAATCTTGGGGCCCCAGTATCACTAATCTAAAGGGAAAAGTCAAGCTGGGAACTGCTTAGGGCAAACCTGCCTCTGATTCTATTCAGTCATCCCTCTGCTCACTGAGATAAATGCATATCTGATTGCCTCCTTTGGAAAACGCTAGTCAGAAACTCAAAAGAACACCATTTGTGTTTTAGCTACCTATGACCTGGAAGCCGCCTCCCCCCGACTTCGAGTCGTCCAGCAATTGCTTCGAGTTGTCTCGCCTTTCCAGACTGAACCGGTGTTCCTCTTATATATGTTGATTGATGTCTTACGTTTCCCTAAAATGTATAAAACCTGGCTCACGACTGTAATCCCAGCACTTTGGGAGGCTGAGGCGGGCGGATCACAACATCAGGAGATCGAGACCATCCTGGCAAACACGGTGAAACCCCATCTCTACTAAAAATACAAAAATAAATTAGCCAGGTGTGGTGGCGGGTGCCTGTAGTCCCAGCTACACGGGAGGCTGAGGCAGGAGAATGGTGTGAATCTGGGAGGTGGAGCTTGCAGTGAGCGGAGATCATGCCAATGCACTCCAACCTGGACGATAGAGTGAGACTCCGTCTCAAAAAAAAAAAAAAAGTATAAAACCAAGCTGTGCTCTGACCACCTTGGGCACGTGTTGTCATCAGGACCCCCTGAGGGTGTGTCATGGGCGTGGGTCCTCAACCTTGGCAAAATAAACTTTCTAAATTAACTGAGACCTGTCTCAGATATTCAGTGTTCACATCATCATACAATTCACCCATTTGAAGTGTACAATTCAGTGATTTTTAGTATATTCACAGGTGTTATGCCACCGTCAACAAAGTCAAATTTAGAGCATTTTTATCAGTTCACATAGAACCCCATACACTTTAGGTCTCGCCCACTCCATATCCCCCAATTCTTTCCACCCCAGGCGACCACTCATCTGCTTTCTGTTTCTATGTATTTATCTATTCTGGACATTTCACAGCAATGGGATCATAGATTATGTGGTCTTTTTGTGACTGGCGTCTTGCACTTTGCATAATGTTTTCGAGTAATTTCAGATACAATCCGTGTTGCTGCATGTATCAGTGCTTTATTCCTTTTTATGGCTGGTATAGTTCTTTATACCTTGCCATAGTTTTGAAAGAGTCACCACTTGGCAGGATAATCTAATGTGGTTATGTTGAAAGGATGTTCTTATCTGTGAGAGCTAAATAAAGTGTCGAAGGGGGGATGGGAGTGCAGGTAGTTGGGAAATGCCTCAGTGTGGTGGTGATATTTCAGCAAAGATCTGAAAGAGGTGTGAATACCTGGGAGATGGTGCTCCAGGCAGATGGGATGGGAGGTCTAAAGACCCTGTGATAAATTAAGAAATGTCAAGGTGGGCAATGAACAAGGGGGCAATAGCAGGAAGTGCGGCCCGAGAGGCACTGAGCTGGGGTAGGCTATGGCGATCACTTAGGACCTTGTAGACTGTTGAAGGGAGTTTAGATTTTGTTATGGATGAAAGGGGAAGCTGGGAATGCAGAAGTGCCTTGACTGACATACAAGTTCAAGGACCTCTCTGGCCACCAGTTGAAAATGGACCATAAGCACTGGAGGACAGAGGTGGACAGTCCAGGTTGGGAAGAGTGGGTGTGACCATGAATTGGACTCAAGCACTGGGAGTTGCAAATGGAGTTGGGATCCATTTCAAAAATAGTACTTGGAGGATTTGCTGATGATTGAAGTTGGGGAGTGGGGGCAGCAGAGTGAATGAACACGAAGGTCTCCCCTGGTGGCCCATGGGATGGAGTGGCCATTGACTGAGATGGTAGAGACTTGGGAGAGGCACATACAGGGTGGTTGGGGGGAAGAGCATGATTTGGTTTTGATAATGGTTTCTCTCTCCCTTTGTTTTTTTTTTTTTTTTTTTTTTTTTTTTTTTTTTTTTTTCATTTCAAAGGATCTAGTTCTCATTTGAGTCTTCACTAATGAGTCACTTCTCCTAGGAAGCTTTCACTGATTCTCTCCCAAACTGGGTTGGGGTCTTGCTGGCTCCGACAGCACTTTGTGCTCCTCTATGCCCTTGCTGTTACTACCCAGGGTGGGCAGGAAAAGGACACACCAGGCTGGCTCTCCGCCCTGGCTGGCCGAGACCACCGATGAACACTGCGCCTCCCTGCTGGGAGGAGAGGGGCTCACTCTTAGTTGGGGGGCAGCTCTGCCTCTGTGAGCTGGAGGTGCTCTCCTTTCTCACCCTGAAATTTTTGAATTCCATGTTTAGGACAAGAATGAAACAATGAACAGTCTCCACTTGTGTTTCTGAGTCACCCGATGGCTTCCTCCCACGTTTCCCTGCGTTTTCCCTATTTTCAAGCCCCCTTTGCACCAAGGTATGCACATGTATAGCAGGTGACATTGGGTCCTGATTACAGTAAAACTTACAGGTCCTTGTTATTAATGAGTAAAAATAACCAGGCAATGAAAATGAGAGAGGAAGATTTATCTTTGTTTTAAGAGTTTTTTTTAAAAAAAATCTCCTGGGAACTTCATTGCATGACAGCCATAAATGGCTGTAAATTTTCGCAAGCACAAATCAGTATCTTAAGATGACAAAATGCTGGCTGGAGTGGCATATCATATTTAATATTGGGGTAACAGTTAAAATAGCATCCTCCATAGTTGCTATTTTTCCAAGTTAGGGCTTCAGAGGGATTAGCTAGGAAGACAAGAAACATTTATCATGTATGGTTTTTGCTCCCTTTCAAAGGTTAATCTTGCTCTGGTGCTCAAAGAAAAAAACCTGCAAAAATATGTGTTTTAAATATGCATGTGTCATAAAGTGGCTAAAATCCCATGTCACTTGACCCTTTGTTTTCCATGAAAATCCTCATGCAAGATTCTGTCATTGTAGCGTGGCAGCTATGCTAAAAAAGAGATGTCACATTTTCAGTTTCATCAAGTAGGATTCTTGTTTTTGTGTGTGACCTAATTTCCCTGTTCTGTAAAGCCCTTTCAGAAGTCTTTTAAGATCACACATAATGCAGTCCTGGGTTTTGTTAATAGAAGTACAATGTCAAGGTGCCTGTGCCTTCCCTGCAATGAACCTGGTCCCAGTGCAGTTGGAGAAGAAAGACCCTGAGGAACTGGAAGGTCACACAGGGACCCTGAAGCAGGTTTGGAAGCCTTTCTGTATAAAACAGAGCTGAGCACAGTGGGGCATTACAGAGAGGACTTCAAATGGGGCCTGGGAGCTGTTCACAGACACCTAAAAGGGTTTGAGGAGGAGGAAGTATTTTTTCTGCTCATCACATCAGAAGGCAAAGTTAGGAATAGCTGGGCAAAGAACCATCAGAGGTGGGTTAGGAGTTTGGTCTGTGTCTCAGGCAGACCTGTGTCCAAATCCCTACTTCACTTTTATCCACTTTGGACCTGTGTTCAAATCCCAATGGTACTGTTGCATTCTTTCATTCAGTGGCCCTTGGTGGAGGATCTCTTTTGAGCCAGGCACGTTTTTAGGTATGGAAAATACAGTGGATGCAGGATGGAGAAGGTTCCTGCCCCAAGAAGCTTACATCTTAGTGGGAAGCCAAAAGCTAGATCCATATTCTGGTGTTTAGAAGGTCGCATAGCAACTGAAACAGAGAGGAAACTGGATGTGTGGCGTGGAAGAGACAGCTGTGTACAGGGTGCTCAGAGGCCGCTCTGCAAGGGGCCACGTTTGGGCTGAGACCTGAGTGATGGAAAAGATATGGTCAGTTGAACATCAAGGGGGAGGGCATCCCAGGCAGGGGCAGGGCCCTGGCAAAGATGCTATGGTGGGAACAAGCCTGGCAGTGGGTTCAAGGAACAGAAAAGAGGGCCGAGTCAATGGCAGAGGTAAAATTCCAGCTTGGCTCCATCTGATTTCAGAGTTGGAACTGTTAACCACAGAGCTGAGCTGCACATGCTGGAGGAAGCAGAGGGGTGTGTTCGTATGCAGTGGTCAGAAATTTCATTGCTCAGATTTTGGGGAGAAGATCAGGTTCCTGTAAACTAATAGCCTGTGGCTTTAAAAACATGCAGCCTCGGGGGTTCTCCTGAAAGTGCTTTCTCATCTAGTTAAGAAACTTGGGTGGAGATCCCATTGTGTTACTTCCTTTTGCTGGGTCCTTCTGGGTCATGGATGATGATGATGGTGATGGTGACATTGATGAGGACAACTGTAACCATAGTAACAGCTTCTCTGAGAACTTGTTATATACCTGGCATTCTATGTATTATCTCCCTGAATTCCTATTTTTCCTTCCTTATTGTTCTGATAACACTGAAGCTTAAAAAGGGTATGTGACTTGCCCAAGGTCACACAACATCAGCATGGCTTCTGAAATCATGCTTGTCACTAGTTTTCTGAATTGCAAATCGGGAGAAAATGAGTTAGAAAGTAGAGTTTAGAAACTCGCTATTCCCAAGACACTGTTGCCTGTACAATGTGTGATTAACATAATGAAAAATTCAGGACATGATTTTCATCCTGAATAAAATATTCATCCAACAAGGCTCTGCATGGGGATGATGGTCAGAAGCATACATGGGGTGCATTTGGGGGAAAGAGTGACTTCTAGGTAGGAGAATTCTTTAAAGCATTGCCTTTTCATAAAATATTTTGATCTTTAATTAGATGCCTTGGAGTGAAAAACAAAATGCTCTATTTGAAGAAGTCTTTTTTTTTTTTCTTTTCCCTGATCTCTAATTTTGGAGAAAAAGCTCTGATAGGCGATAGATTCTAATCTTTGCTGTGTGCTCAAACAAGTTGTGAATTAGAGAGACTTCTCCTCCTGGGAATTAATAGCTTTCTGCTTTGTAAAATAGATTTAAGAAGCCAGAGCTGGGCCAGCTGAGGGCCAAGGTCTGGCTCAGCTTCAAGGCTCTTTTCTTTTGAGAGACAGGGTCTCACTCTGTCACCCAAGCTGGATTGCAGTGGCAGGATCGTAGCTCACTGCAGCCTCTAACTCCTGGGCTCAGGCAATCTTTCCACCTCAGACACCCAAAGAGCTGGGATGACAAGCATGAGCCTGGTCCAAAGGTCTTTGATTATAAGGTGGAGTTGGGCCTCTTGGACCCAGGAGTGGCACCTGAGAGGCACTTACCTGTGTTTTGTCTTGAACGTCTTTGTCTTGATTTAATCCAGTTAAAAACTCAGGCTGCTGGTGGGTGCACTTTTGCATTCATTGGAGAGTGAGGTTGACTCCCACTGTGCGCTCTTTATCTTCATGACTGCATTCAGGCTCCCAAGGAAGAGATAGATTGTCTGGGAGGCACACTGCAGCTCAGGAGCCTGCAGCCATCCATCATCGCGACACCTTCTTTATGGGCAGAATGACTTTGGTGACGCTCACATCAATGTCAGCCTGGGGCTTTGGTGCTAGTCCCCTGAGCCTGACATCTGGGGACACTTTGAGCAGCTACTAAAGATCTCATGGTTAATATAGGGATCACATGAATGAGATAAAATATGTGAACTAATTGGGAAGAAACCAGGGATTCTAGCCACAGGAGGGTGTATGGTTGGCATAGGAAAGGGATGGGGGCTGGGAAGTGTTTGGTATTTTCTGGGAAAAGATCCAGTGCAGAGAAGGGAGAGAATTAAACTAACAGGTAGAATGTATTAAGTGTTTGCTAGGACCAGACCTTGTGCTAAATGCTTTGCTTGGGCCATTTTCATTAAATCCTCATAGCAACTGCCTGCAGTAGGTGTTACTGTTATATCCGTTTGATAGGTGGGGAGGCTGAGGCACTGAGTGTTTGAGTCACTTCCTCCATGGTCACAGTCTTGGTTGGGTGGAGCCAGAATTTGAACTCAGGCAATCAGACTTTAGAGTCTAACGCGTAACCATTTCCCCCTACTGCTTCCGTATTTCCCCTTCCCTGTATATTACATAGCCACATTGTTTGCCATGTGACGTTGCTATGCATCTCATTAGAAGGAGGGAACATCCTGTCCCCTCTTCCTACCATTTGATGTTGGACTTGGTCAAAAGATTTGATGTGGCCAGTCAAGTGTTGGTGCATGTGATTCAGTTACAGACTTTAAATGTGCTGGCATGAGTTAGCTCCAAGTCTCACGTTTCTGCTACCTGTTGTGAAAAGGACAAGCGCCGGGGAAGCTGCTTCTCCATGCAGTAGACCTGAACCCCACCTGCAGCCTGAAGCCAGGGTGAGCCACCAGCAAAGTGTAGCCTACCTGTCAACCCACAAATGAGAAATAAGTGCTTCTTGTAAGCCACTGGGTTTGGGTATTGTCCTATGTCGTTATTACAATGGGATACAACGCGATCTCTGATACAATGGAATCTGCTAAACCATTTTTTCCCTTCCTCTGTTTCTCTTGTCTCCTCTTCCATTGAACATCTACTTTGTGACTGGTGCTGTGCTAGGGCTAGGGAAACAGATACAGACCCAGTCTTCATAAATCCCAGTCTCATGGGGGAGTTGGTTAATAGGCAGACAAATTAAAATGCTGTACTTGAAATATAAGAAAAGGATAAAAGTCGTTGACGTAGTCATTGGAGAAGGTTTTACTAAGGTAGGAACCTTTGGCCTGGGTTTTGCAGGATTCATAGGAGTTTACCAGATCTGATATTCTAGAGTAAAGAAAGTGCTGGATTTAATAATCTCTGCATCCCTGGTCATCCCATAACAGCCACTCAGTCTTGGGTTGGAGAGAGAACACTCCAGTGGTCCTTAGGGGGTCCTGGACTGACCCCTCTTGACCTGTCAAGATAATGCCCACAGATCTGCCCCAAGGTCTTGTGGGTCCTGGCTGTATACCTCTTCCCCACCTCCCCTGACCCCTACAAGTCTATCTTATGTGTCTGGAGTTGAATAAAACAAGAAGCAGATCCCTCCGGTTCCCAGTAAAGTCATGTGGTCAGAGCATCTGTGTACAAAGTCCTTGGTTTTTCTCCTGATTAAATAATGAAGGGTCATTTATCTCTGTTCATGCTGGAAGAATTCAATTTTGCCAATTAATGTTAGTGAATTGCAAAATCTAAGGAAATGATAGTTTCTGCAAAATAAAAACAGTCACCCTATTTTTATTACACAGCTGTAATGGTCCAAGTACATGGCTATGATTGGATTTGTAAACTGTAAACATAAATTAATAATTCTGTCTCCAAATAGCAGTGCAGCTTCCCTGACATGTTTTAATTGCTGTGCTTTGCAGTGCGGGAAAACCTGGCCGGGTGTGACTGCAGCAAATTGCTTCTTTGGGAACTGCCAATGTTTTTCAGCCAGAGGGGTGTGTGTGTGTGTGCGCGTGTGCATGCCTGTGTGTGTGCGCAGACACATGCTTTTTTCTTGAAAGGTGCTGAGTTGAGGCTTAGCATCGTAGACTCAGGGAAGATTAAACCAGAAGCAGTCATGCCTTATGCCAGTGTCCTGAATTCTCCATTATCCAGACTAATGAGAGAAGATAAAAGGTATGGATAATCAAAAACATGGCCAATCCCAATGATTGTCATGTGTGCACATGTATGTGGTCCCTAGAATATTAATGTTAATTCATATGTGTAGCTTAGACTGAGCTATTTCAGAACCCAAAATCATGATGCAAATACTCATAATTGCATTTTCTGATTCATAAATGTATTTATATAAGACACCTTACAAAGGTGTATAGCTTAAGTGTTTTTTTTTCTTTCAAAACTGAGTCTCGCTCTATTGCCCAGGCTGGAGTGCAGTGACACGATCTTGGCTCACTGAAACCTCTGCCTTCCCGATTCAAGTGATTCTCCTGCCTCAATCACCCTCCCACGTAGCTGGGACTACAGGCACGTACTGCCAGCCTGGCTAATTTTCTTTTTTTGTATTTTTTTAGTAGAGATGGGGTTTCACTATGTTGGCCAGGCTAGTCTCAAACTCCTGACCTCAAGTGGTGCACCTGCCTCAGCCTCCCAAAGTGCTGGTATTACAGATGTGAGCCACCATGCCCAGCCAAGTTTTACATTTAATAGCTCACGTATACAAGAAGGAATAAGTTATTGGCTAGTTTACGTTCACTTATATGAGTGGGGTACAATTCTCAGCTTATTAAACATATTAAATCCATGAATTCTCATAACATCACCATGAGATAGGCACCATTTTTATCCCCATTTTATAGATGAGACCTGAAGGGCATGAATAAGTTGGCCACAGCAGCACAGCTAGTAAATTCGATCCAAACTCAGGCAGTCTGGCTTGGGTCGGAGCTCACAATTAATCACCAGCATTATGAGTTCATTGCTAAATGTTTGACATTGGAATGATTCCAAAATCTGGGGAGGATGATGTCATGCATATATCCTTTTCTTTTGACAGGCTTACTTCATAATTTTCTAAAATGAATTCTAAATAAAAAGTTTACTTAAAAATAGATACCGAAAAGCAGATACTTTTTCTAAATACATTTTTTTTTAGGGGAAGAATTTTAGATGTACAGAAAGGTTGCAAAAATACTACAGAGAATTCCTACACACCCTTTACCCTATTCCCTATTTCCCTGAACTTCAGTATCTTACATTCCCATGGTATATTTATCAAAAGTAAGAAACCAGCATTGTACATGACTATCACAGAAACGCAAGGCTTTGTTTGGGTTTTACTAGTTTTTCCATTAATGTCCTCTTTTTGTTTCAGGATCCCATTTAGGACCCCACATTGTATTTTTTTTTTTCATTAAAAAATATTCATCAGCCAGGCTTATGTCTGTAATCCCAGCACTTTGGGAGGCTGAGGCGGGCAGATCACCTGAGGTCAGGAGTTTGAGACCAGCCTGACCAACATGGAGAAACCCCGTCTCTACTAAAAATACAAAATTAGCCGGGCATGGTGGTGCACGCCTGTAATCCCAGTGACTTGGGAAGCTGAGGTGGAGGTTGCAGTGAGCCGAGATCCCACCATTGCACTCCAGCCTGGGCAATAAGAGTGAAACTCCGTTAAAAAAAAATTTTTTTTTTCATCAAGTCTGGTAGGGTCTGGTACAAAGTTAGTGGTCCTTCATTCATTGGACAAATGTTTACTGAACCTTTGCTTTGTGCCTGGCTTAGTTCTAGACCTTGTGGGCATAGCTATGGACAGAACAAACCCAAATCCAGCCCTCATAAAGCTGACAGGCTAATATTTGCTGAATGATCATTTTAATGGTGAGAATAATAGCAAATCATTCATTGAGTACTTGCTATGTGGCAGGCACTGGTCATGAAGGCACTGTGCTCATTTGATTGAAATCATGACCCAGTAAGGTGCCTGAGGTTCAGAAAGGCAGACTAACTTCCCTAAGCCACATATCTGGTTAGCGGCAGGTTAGTATTCTAACCCAGGGCTGCCTGTCTCTAAGGCTGACGTCCTTATTATTTTTTGGAAATGAATGAATGGATGGATGAATCCTTAAAGAAGACCGTCAGAGACAAAAGATGTGTTGGATGAGAAAAGAAAGCCAGCCTGAAGTCAAGAAAAGAAAGACAAGATTACCAAGAATACCTCCATGCCTTTGGATGAATGGAAATAGCCTGTACCAGTCCTTTTAAATAACACAGATATTTCTCTCCCTGGGAACTAGTATAGAGTAGATGCATAAAATATAAAAGAAAATATAAAAGAAACAGCAGTGAATGATCACCAGACTCACAGGAGTGAAAACAACAGTTGCCCCTCTGCCAGATGAATTGCGACAAAGGGTAAAGTGAGGTTGAGTTTCCTCAAGGACAAAGTGTGCCTCAGATTTTCTGTGAGCCTCCACTGGGACGCTGGGGGTGTGTGAAAAGCTGCCACCTTGAGACGGTACTCCCCAAGGAAGCGTCTGGAAAGAGATGCCTGGAAAAGGCCATAAGCGTAGATAAGCCTGCCACTCTCTAGAGGCAAATCCTTACCTGTAAATTTAATGTCATCGTGCTTTTGCCAAAGTCTATGAAATTCCTGTAAGCGGAAGAAATGAACATGGGCAAAATACATAGCTAGAAAATCTCCTTCACTGATACCCAAGAGGAGATGGGATTGGTGGAGAACAGGTTCTCTCTCTCCAAATCCTACTTTCCCCTCCTGCTAGAATCTCACTGGTCTTTCCAGATAGGCAGTTTCATGTGACTATGACTATGTTTACTGTTTCTCTCTTTCTCTTTCTCTCTGCCTATTGAAACCCTTTCTATCCTTTAAGACCCAACGTTGGAAGGGGTTCCTCTGACCACTGGGCTCCCAGGCATTGTATTTATTCCTTGGGCAAGATTCATTCTGTTTACTTGGATTGTTTACTTGCCTGTCTCCTCTGAGTGACCAAGAGCTCTTTGAAGGTGGAAACTGGGTCTTACTCATCAGTCTAATTTAATCCCTAACCCCAGTGCAGGTTCAATGAGAGTTTTTACTGTGAGATGAAATGAAATTGAATAATCATAATAATAAGCCTTCAGGACTGGATGTGGTGGCTCATGCCAGCACCTTGGGAGGCCGAGGCAGATGGAGCACCTGAGGTCAGGAGTTCAAGACCAGCCTCGTCAACATGGTGAAACCCTGTCTCCACTAAAGATAGAAACATCAGCCAGGCATGGTGACGGATGCCTGTAATCCCAGCTACTCAGGAGGCTGAGGCAGGAGAATCGCATGAACCCAAGAGGCAGAGGTTGCAGTGAGCCGAGATAGCGCCATTGCACTCCAGCCTGGGCAGCAAGAGCGAAACTCCATATCTAATAATAATAATAATAATAATAATAATAATAATAAGCCTTCAGTACTTACTAAGCATTTTACATATATACTGTTATCCAATCTTTCCAACAAGCTGAACTGTTTTAATTCTCATTTTATGATGCAGAAAGTGATGCAAGAGACTTGTGTAAGGTGACACAACTGGGAAGGGCAGAAACTGGGATTCAAACCCATGCAATCTGTCAACAGAGCCTGTGATGTTGACTGCTGTCCTGTGCTGCCACCATCCTACTTAACAGAACGTTGGCTGTTTTCCAAGAACCTGGCCTTTGGGGATGCCATGTTATGGCTTGGAACTGTGGGAGTGAAGAAGTTGGAGAGCTGGCCACCTATCTCCAACTCACTGTTGGGAGGTTACGTTTCCAGCAGAGAGCTCCAGCACTGGCCTGTAAGCCACAAACACATGTGTAGTTGCACCTTGAATTAAGACAATCCATGCTGTAAATATTACAGTTTACAGCATGGGGTAGTAGATGGAACATGAATTTCATAATTTGGTTTGAATTTAGTAGCTGACAAAGTTGCTACTGACTGGGCAAGCCACTTCACACCTCTGAGTCCCAGATTTCCCATTTCTAGAATGGGGATCATTACTTTTACATTCTTGTGTGTGTGTGTGTGTGTGTGTGTGTGTGTACAGAGAAATTATTTAATATACATATATCATCAGAAAACTAGAATACACACTATTATATGATTTGTATATATCATTACATATCTGGTATGTGTATCTTATCCTAGTATTTATACTGTATATTCTAGTTTCCTTTTAAAATTTTTATTTTTAAGATTTTGGGGGGTACAAGTACAGTTTTTTGTTTTGTTTTGTTTTGTTTTTTGAGATGGAGTTTCGCTCTTGTTGACCAGGCTGGAGTGCAATGGTGCAATCTCAGCTCACCACAACCTCTGCCTCCCCCAGGTTCAAGCGATTCTCGTTCCTCAGCCTCCTGAGTACCTGGGATTACAGGCATGTGCCACTATTTCTGGCTAATGTTTTTTTGTATATTTAGTAGAGACAGGGTTTCTCCATGTTGGTCAGGTTGGTCTCGAACTCCTGACCTCAGGTGATCCGCCTGCCTCGGCCTCTCAAAGTGCTGGGATTACTGGCATGAGCCACCATGCCCGGCCTACAAGTGTAGTTTTGCTATATGGATATATTGTGTAGTGGTGAAGTCTGAGCTTTTAATGTACCCATCACTTGGATAGTGAACATTGTACTCAATAGGTGATCTTTCAGCCCTTACCTCCCTCCCACTCTTCCACCTTTTGGAGTCTCCAAGGTCTGTTTTTCCACTGTGTATGTCCACGTGTACCCATTGTTTAGCTCCACTTATAAGTGAGAACATGTACTGTTTGACTTTCTGTTTCTGAATTATTTCACTTAGGATGATGGCCTCCAGCTCTATTCTTGTTGCTGCAAAAGATACGATTTCATTCTTTTTAATTGCTGAGTAGTATTCCACGGTGTGTGTATATATGTGTATAGATTTAGGTTATGTCGATTTCGTGACTTTGCTATTGTGAATAGGGCTGTGATGAACATACTAGGGCAGGTGTCTTTTTATAAAATATTTTTTTTCCTTTGGGTAGATAGCCAATAGTGGGATTGCTGGATCAAGCCATTACGACTGTGCAAGACGGTATCTTATTGTGATTTTAATTTTCATTTCTCTGATGATTAGTGATGTTGAGCATTTTTACATATGTTTGTTGGCCACTTGTATATCTTCTTTCGAAAAATGTCAGTTCATGTCTTTTGCCCACTTTTTTTTTTTTTTTTCTGAGATGGAGTCTTGCTCTATTGCCCAGGCTGGAGTGCAGTGGTATGATCTCGGCTCACCGCTACCTCCACCTCCCAGGTTCAAGTGATTCTCCTGCCTCAGCCTCCTGAGTAGCTGGAATTACAGGCGCCCGCCACCACACCCAGCTAATTTTTTGTATTTTTAGTAAAGATGGGGTTTCACCATGTTGGTCAGGCTGGTCTTGAACTCCTGACCTCATGATCCACCTGCCTCGGCTTCCCAAAGTGTTGGGATTACAGGCATGAGCCACCATGCCCAGCTGTCCTTTGCCCACTTTTTAATGGTGTTATTTGTTGTTTTCCTTGATGAGTTGTTTGAGTTCCTTGTAGATCCTGGATGTTAGTACTTTGTCAGAGGTATAGTTTGCAAATATTTTCTCCCATTGTGTAGGTTGTCTGTTTACTCTGTTGATTATTTCTTTTGCTGTGCAGAAGCTTTTAGTTTAATTAAGTCTCATTTGTTTATTTTTGTTTTTGTTGCATTTGCTTTTGAGGACTTAGTCATAAGGTCTTTGGCCTACGCCAATGTCCAGAAGAGTTTTTCCTAGGTTTTCTTCAAGGATTTTTAGAGTTTCAGGTCTTATATTTAAGTCTTTAATCCATCTTGAGTTAATTTTTGTGTATAGTGAGAGATATGGGTCCAGTTTTATTCTTCTGTATAATGGCTATCCGATTTTCCTGCACCATTTGTTGAATTAGGGTGTCTTTCCTCAGTGTATATTTTTGTTGACTTTGTTAAAGATCAGCTGGTTGTAGGTATGTGGCTGTATTTCTGGGCTCTGTATTCTGTTCAATTGACCTATTTTTATGCCACTACCATGCTGTTGTAAACTTGTAGTATAATTGTAGTATAATTCAAAGTCAGGTAATGTGATGTCTCCAGTTTTGTTATTTTTGCTTAGGAGTGCTTTGGCTATTCAGACTCTTTTTTGGTTCCATATGAATTTCAGGATTGTTTTTTTGAATTGAAATATGAAAAATGATGTTGACAATTTAATAGAAATTGCATTGAATCTGTATATTGCTTTGGGCAGTATGGTCATTTTACCAATATTTTCTGTTTGTGTCATCTATGATTTCTTTCATCAGTGTTTTGTAGTTCTCCTTATAGAGATTGTTCAGCTCCTTGGTTAAATGTATTCTAGGCATTTTCTTTTTAGGTATAAATGGGAATGAGTTCTTGATTTGGTTCTCTGCTTGATTGTTACTGGTGTGTTAAAATGCTACTAATTTTTGTACATTGATTTTTTTACCCTGAAATTTTACTGAAGTCACTTATCAAATCTAGGAGTCTTTCGGAGGAGTCTTTAGGGTTTTCTAGGTGTAAGAGTATATTATTTGTGAACAAAGATAATTTGACTTCCTCTTTTCCAATTTGGATGCTTTTTATTTTTATTTTTTTATTCCTGATTTCTCTAGGTAGAACTTCCAGTTCAAATCCTCGGTGTCCAGGCAGAAGTCTGCTGCAGGGGTGGAACCCTCACAGATAATCTTTACTAGGGCAGTGGAGAGAGAAAGTGCGGGATTGGAGCTCTCACACAGAATCCCCACTCGGGAACTGCCTAGTGGAGCTGTGGGAAGGGGACCACCCCTGCAGCAGGCTTCTGCCTGAACACCCAGGATTTTCCATACATCCTTTGAAATCTAGGTGGAGGATGCCAAAACCTCCTTCACTCTTGCACTCTGTGTGCCTACAGGCTTAACACCATGTGGAAATCGCTAAGGCCTGTGGTTTGCACCCTCTGTAGCATGAGCTTTACTTGGGGTCCTTTGAGCAACAGCTAGAGCTGGAACAGGAGGGATGTGGGGAGTATCCTCTTGGGGTGGCACAGGGCATTGGAGCCCCAGGCCTTGCCCACAAAGCCATTCTTTCCTCCTAGGCCTCTGTCTTGTGATTTCCAGGCTGCCTTGCATATCTTTGGAGTACCTTCCAGGCCTTTCCCCATTGTCTTGGCTATCAGCACCTAGCTCTCTTTTAGTCATGCTAATACCTCTAACAAGTGTTGCTCCACAGCTCCTTTGTATTCCTCTTCTGATACTGCTTTGTATTTCTCTGCCATTTAGCCAGGCTGCAAATTTTTAAAACTTTTATGTTCTGCTTCCTGTTTGAATAAAAAAGTTCTAGCTTTAAGTCATTTCTTCTCTCCTGCATCTGAGTGTAGGCCACATTTTGAATGCTTTGCTGCTTAGAATTTTTTTTCTACCAGATACTCTAAGTCATCACTCTTCAGTTAAAACTTCCGCAGATCCTTAGGGCATGAGCACAATTTCTTTTCTGAGGCGTAATAAGAGTGACCTTTGCTCAAGTTCCCAATAAGTTCTTCATTTCCATCTGAGATCTTGTCAGCCTGGACCTAGTTGTCCACATCACTGTCAGCATTTTGGTCACAACCATTTAACCAGTCTCTAAGGAGTTCCAAATTTTCCCTCATCTTTCTGTCTTCTTCTGAACCCTCCAAACTCTTCCAATCTCTGCCCATTACTCAGTTCCAAAGTCACTTCCACATTTCCGGATATGTCTATAGCAATGCCCCACTCCTGTTTTAGGCTGTTCTTGTATTGTTATGAACAAATATCTGAGACTGGGTAATTTATAAAGAAAAGAGATGTAATTGGCTCATAGTCTGCAGGCTGTATAAGCATGGTGCTGGCATCTGCTTAGCTTCTGGGGAGGCCTCAGGGAGCTTTCACTTATGGCAGAAGGCAAAGAAAGAGCTGGCACAAAACATGATGAGAGTGGGAGCAAGAGGGTGGTGGGGGAGGTGCCTCACACTTTTTAACAACCAGATATCATGAGAACTCACTCACTATACTGAGGATAGCACCAAGAGGATGGTGCTGTACCATTCATGAGAAATCTGGCCCCATGATCTAATCGCCTCCCACCAGGTCCCACTTCCAACGATGGGGATTAAAATTCAATGTGAGATTTAGAGGGAACAACGTCCAAACTATATCACGGATACTGGCCTGTAGTTTTCTTTTTTTTTGTTGCATCCTTGCATGGCTTTGGTGTCATGGTGTTACTGGCTTCATAGAATGAGTTAGGAGGATTCCCTCCTCCTCCTTTTGGAATAGTTTCAGTAGGATTGGTACTGGTTCTTCTTTGTACATCTGATAGAATTCAGCTGTGAATCCATGTGCTCCTGGGAGTTTTTCTGTTGGGAGATTTTATTTTTTGATTACTGATTTAATTTCACACTTGTTATTGGTCTGTTCAGTATTTCTATTTATTTCTGGGTCAGTCTTGGGAGGTTGTATGTTTCTATGAATTTATGCATTTCTTCTAGGTTTTCTAGTTCGTGTGCATAGAGATGCTCATAGTAGTCTCTGATGATCTTTTGTCTTTCTGTGGTGTCAGTTGTAATGTTACCTTTATCATTTTTGATTGTGTATATTTGAACCTTCTCTCTTCAGTTCTAGTTTTCTGATGACATATATACATATCAGATAATTTACCAGAGAAGTAGAATACATAAAAAGGAATGACAACTCTAGAATTGAAAAAAAACTATAACTGAAATTAACTCGATATACAGGTTAGACACAACAGAAGAGATTCGTGAACTGGAAAATTAATAGAAAAAAATATGTAGTGCATTGTATATGATTGGGGTTGAAAAAAATTTCTGCTACCCTTACTGGGACATTACTTGGGTTCCATTTTTTAAAAACTTACAGTGAGTTGTTGCAAAGATTCTTAATTGAAATATCCAAAGAATATGCATTATATTTATACCTAAAAGGTCTGAAATGCATCTATAATATTAAATGGGAAAAATCTTGGCCGGGCATGGTGGCTCACACCTTTAATCCCGGTACTTTGGGAGGCAGAAGTGGGTGGATCACCTGATGTCAGGCGTTCGAGACCAGCTTGGCCAACATGGTGAAACCCGTTTCTACTAAAAATACAAAAATTAGCCAGGCATGGTAGCACATGCCTATGATCCCAGCTACTCAGGAGGCTGAGGGGGAAAGAATTACTTGAACCTGGGAGGTGGAGGTTGCACCGAGCCAAGATCGCACCACTGCACTCCGGGTGACAGAGCAAGACTCCATCTCAAAAAAAAAAAAAAAAAGTAGGGGGGAATATCTGCGTCATCAATGACTACTACATAGGAAAGATTAGTCTCTTTCATACCTGCTCACACACTCTTTCAAACAGTTCCCTTCCCTTTATCAAACGTTTATTGAGAATCTACTGTGTGCTGGAGATGAATAGGGAACATCAGGAAGCCTGTGGTCCTCAGCTACATGTGGTCTCCATGCTATGACTCACATTTAGGTTGGACAGGCCCTCCTGTCTGCTTACCTCTCACATCGGCAACCCAAACGTTGGCAAGTCAAGTCACAGGTGGTGATGTTTTGGCAAGTGCCTATGTAAAACAAATGGGATTGGTGGATTCTGTCCCAGGAAGCATCCTCTCCTGGGGGTTCTTTATTCTGAAGTTTCAGCAGTAAGTAGCACTTTAGAGCAAGCACAGCTGTGTTTCAGATTTTCCTTCTGTTAATGGAAACTTGTTGCAGAAAAATTTTCCTACAAACAACAAGTAGAAAAACTGGCCCCAAATAAAACAAACCAAACCCACCACCCTCTCACCACCACCACCAACAGCAACAACCAAACTCGTGTGTTTGAGAACATCAAAGAGCTACCAAGGCAGCCAGAACTTAGGGAGGCAGCATCCAGAGGGAGGAGAAATCCAATGATGTTAGTCCAATTTTCTGCTGTGTCTTCTCTTTTAAGGCATTTGACAGTTGTAACCTGTGTGAGGCTAAGAGTTAAGAAGTTGAACAGAACTCAATAGTCAAAACAAAACAGGGAAACAAAGCCGGAATTTTGGAAGTCTTATGGTTCTGGGCAGACAAATACTGAAATCAGGGTCTGCTAGGGAGGAAGGTCCCTGGTAATTCCAGTTAGCGTCCTGAAATGGCTATGTTTTAGGAGTTAGAGTGAATTGAAAATAGAGCATCCCTCAGAAAACATTAAAGCCCAGCTTCAAAGTCTTCAATTCTAGAAATGGGAATGGAGATTAACTGTAAATGGACATGAAGGATTTTGTTGGGGGGTAAATTGCTATAAAATAAATTTTTGGTGATAGTTGTACCACCTGGTAAAATGTATTAAACATCGTTGACTTGTACACTTGAGATGGGTATTATGATATGTAGGAGACACCTTAATAAAGTTGTTTCAAATGTATGTAGAATTAAAATACATAACTGCAGTAGCACAAAGGCAGATGAAAGTAAATGGAGGTAGTGTTATAAATGCCTTGAATGGCCGCAAAGCAGTAAAAGTAGTAATTTATATTAGACTGTAATAAGCCAAGCATGTGTGTCATTATCTCTATGGTAACCACTAATAGAAGGGTGAAAAATGTGTAATTAAAAAGCTACTAGAGGGATAATTATAATAAAAATAGTTGATTAATCAAAAAGAAGACAAGAAAAGATAAGATAGGCAACATAAAATAGTTTTGACAAATAGAAAACAAATAGTAATATAGTTGATATAAACCCGGAAATATCAATAATTATATGTAAATAGACTAGATGTTCTCAGTAACAGAGAAGAAAATCCAACACATGATCTTACAAGAGATATCCTTTAAATATGAGACACAGGCAGATTTACAGTAAAAGGGGAGAGGAGAGATATCATTGTAAACACTAATCAAAAGAAAGCTGGTGTCACTTAAAAAAATATAAAACAAAATGGACCTTAAGGTAAAAGACATTACTAGATATAAAGAGAAACATTTCATAATAATAACCATAACAGGCTCAATCCACCTGAAAGATATACTATCTGGAAGATATGAATAAAAAATTTATGTGCAGGCCGGGCATGGTGGCTCACGCCTGTAATATCAGCCCTTTGGGAGGTCGAGGCAGGTGGATCACCTGAGGTAAAGAGTTCGAGACTAGCCTGGCCAACATGGTGAAACCCCGTCTCTTCTAAAAGTGCAAAATTAGCAGGGAATGGTGGCACATGCCTGTAATCCCAGCTACTCGGGAAGCTGAGGCAGGAGAATTGCTTGAACCTGGGAGGCGGAGGTTGCGGTGAGCAAAGATGGCACCACTGCACTCCAGCCTGGGCAACAGAGCAAGACTCTGTCTCAAAAAAAAAAAAAAATTAGAATTGATCAGGGATGTGAGACTCCATCTCAAAAAAAAAAAGTTATGTGCACCTGCTAATATCACCTTACAATATATATAGCAATGAATGGTAAAACTGAGAGTGTACCCACAATCATAGTGGGGAATTTTAACACGGCTGTTCCATAGGATGATTTTTTTAAATGACATTTGCTCTCAGTAGTGTGTGTGTGTGTGAGAGAGAATATTTTAAACCTAGGTCATTAGTATGTTTTTTATGAACCCGGTGCCTGGTAGATGGGGTGAATTAGGATATTGGAATGCTGGTTCTGGCAAGGGCCATCTGAATTGGGGAAGATGCAGTGGTGTGGTTTACAGAACATACGAGATGGCTCCTGTGCCCGCTTCCCTTTTCTGCCCAAGTCCCTATTGCTGGACTCCTGAGGAAGCACAATTATGGGTCTTGGGTGTTTCCAAAAAAGGCCTCTCTCCAGCAGCAAGAGCTGCCAGATGGCAGTGGTTAGACAATCTGGGCTTCCAAGTCCTCGGGAGAGTCACTTAGACAGATGAAACTACCTTCCTATTTTTAAATAAATCCAGAGTTAGCTTTTCTGTATTCTTTCCCCGGTCAGCAATTTCTGGTGCTTTTCTACTAAGAACTGCATTCTTTTGGCTAACCTGAATCTCTCATGTCATGATTTAAGTGCCTTTATTCTAGTGTGCTTACCACAGTCTTACTGACAGAAGAGGAGAAACCTCACACAGCTGCCTTCTAAAGCACGGTTTTTGTGTTCTCAGTCACAGAATGCATAGAGGCGAAGAGTTCTGATTCTGGAGCCAGTCTTCCTGGGTTTCAAAACAGGATTTTCCTCTTATTATCTTTGTGACCTGGGACAAATTACTTTTCCTTCTCCTCATCCATAAAATGGAAATAAAGTGAGCAGTTTTGAGGATTAAGAACAAACAAGAGCACAGAAGTCTACCCGTACTGTGATCAATACTAATCATTATGGTTATACTCGCTGTAGAAAGTTGGGAACTTCCAGGGAGTACAAGGAAGTTTAAAAATCCCCTACGATACCGTCTCACAACTGTCCCCTGCTCCAGTACCTAGGACAATCCTTGGGAGCCTTAAGAAACACTTGTTGAACTAATATTCCAAAAGGGCCATGATCACCTGCCTGTGCCCTGTAATTTGTGTCAAAGATGCTAGATGGCTAAGGTATTATGTTCCTGAGGTCACCTGATGCTTTCTTTATCTGTGTTACTCCATAACCCTACTTCCTAGTACCGCACCTGAGCCCTATAAATGATGCCTCATATTTTAAAATTAGGTAGTGTACTTTCGTGTGTGTGACTGCTGTTACGAATGACCACAGACTTAGTGGCTTACAACAGAAACGCATTCTTTCAAGGTTCTGGAAGCCGGATGCCCAAAATCAAGGTATCAGTGGGGCTGCATTCTCTCTGGAGGCTCAAGGGGAGAATCCGTTTCTTGCCTCTTCTAGCCTCTAATGGCTGTCCCAGTTCCTAACCTGTGACGGCAACCCTCTGATCTCTGCCCCCATGGTCACTGTATTAGTTTGTTTTCACACTGCTATAAAGAGCTGCCTGAGACTTGGTAATTCATAAAGGAAAGAGGTTTAATTGACACACAGTTCCTCATGGCTGAGGAGGCCTCAGGAAACTTGCAATCATGGCGGAAAGGGAAGAAGGCACATCTTTCATGGGAGCAGGCGAGAGATAGTGAGTAAGAGCAGGGAGTACTGCCTTCTAAAGCCATCAGCTCTCATGAGAACTCACTCAGTAGCTTGCCTAGGATCACTCGGGTAGCAAGAGGCAAAATCGTGACTGGACTCAAGATGCGTGTTCTCACTCATGTGAACAGCATGGGGGAAACCGCCCCGTGATCCAATTACCTCTCACCTGGTCCCTCCCTTGACACGTGGGGATTATGGGGATTACAATTTGAGATGAGATTTGGGTGGGGACCCAGAGCCAAACCGTATCAGTGACATTGCCTCCTCATCTGCAGTGTGCCTGTGTCAAGTCTCCCTCTGCCTCCCTCTTGTCAGTGCACTTGTGATTGCCCTTAGAGTTGTATTAGTCTGCTCCGGCTGCCATAACAAATACTACAGACTAGGGGCTTAAACAACAGAAATTTATTGTCTCACAGTTCTGGGGTCTGGGGCTGGAAGTCTGAGGTCAAAGTGTCAGCAGTGTTGGTCTTTTCTGAGGCCACTCTCCTTGGCTGTAGATGGCCGTCTTCCCCCTGTATCTTCACGTGGTCTTCCTTCTGTCTGTCCCTGTGTCCTAATCTCTTCTTAAAAGGACACCAGTCATATTGGGTCAGAGCCCACCCTCAGGACATCATTTTAATGACCTCTTTAAGGACCTCCTTATTTCCAAACACTGTCGCCCTGTGAGTTAGCTTTTCTGTATTCTTTCCCTGGTCAGCAATTTCGGGGGCTAGGATGTCAACATATAAATTTTGGGGGGGATACAATTTAGCTCATAACAAAGGCCCACTCAGATAATTCAGGATAATCTTTGCCATCTCAAGATCCTTAACTGCAAAGACTGCTTTTTCATTTGAGTTAACAGTCACAGATTCCAGGCGTTAAGAACTGATTTCTTGGTAAGGTCCTATTTCATCCTACTACAGGTAGAAATGAGAAAGTGAAGGATTCTGGAAACGTCAGGCTGCTGAACCACCCTTGATATGGTTTGACTCTGTGTCCTCACCTAAATCTCACCTTAAATTGTAATCGTCCCCACGTGTCCAGGGCAGGGCCAGGTGGAGATAATTGAATCATGGGGGCGGTTTTCCCCGTGCTGTACTCCTGATAGTGATCGAGTTCCAACAAGATCTGATGGTTTTATAAGGGGGCTTCCCTCTTTGCCTGGCACTCATTCTCTCTCCTGCCACCTTGTGAAGAGGTGCCTTCTGCCATGGTTGTCAGTTTCCTGAGGCCTCCTCAGTCACGTCGAACTAAATTAATTAAACCTGTGTAAATTACCCAGTCTCAGGTATCTTCATAGTAGTGTGAGGACAGACTCACACACACCTGGTGTGGGGAGAGGGGGCAGTGGGGAGGCGTTTGCAGGATGGAACCTTCCTGTGCGGAGATCCAGTGTTGGCTTCTCAAGCCTTACCCCCAAGACCTCTTTGTGGCCATGAACCGTTCTTTTTTTTCTGCAAACAATCTTTTTCCTGTTACCATCTCCTGGTTTTCATTCTGTATCTCTGGAGGCTTGTCCTCAGTATTGCGGGCCCTGTTTTGCTGTTATTTTCAGGAATTAAGGTATGGCTCAAGGTTCTGCCCTAGGCCCCTTCCCATGTTACAGACATGAAAATGGAGGCTTAGAGAGCTAAGTAACTTGGCTAAGGTCACTCGGGTAGCAAGAGGCAAAATCGTGACTGGACTCAAGATGCATGACTCAAATGTCCCAGCATCGCCTCTCTGATGTACCCAGTACCCCCAGCATATACTCTGTGTTCAATAAATATGCTGAGTAACACAGAACTCAAACCCAGGTTTTCTGGATCTAATCTATTATTCTTTCCAGCCAGCATTCTGGTAAGAACATCATTTCCCCTCTCCTCTGTACCCAGAGGGAGCAGCTGTCCCAGAAATTGCAGATACTCTCAAGATTTTTATTTTCAGCAGCTCTGATTTTTATGTTCAGGGACCACACTTAATTATTGCAAAACATCTGCTGGCACAAAATGCCGTTTTGTTACTGAATCATTCCCAAGAACATCCCATGAGCTCTTGTACTTGGAGACACAATTTCTGCAGGGGCCTGGGCCAGCAGAAATACCTCCTGTTTAAGAGGCAGCAGGGGAGACTTAGGGTTGACTGGCTTTGAAAATAATCACTAATTAGATTGCTCAGGGCTTAAAAGATGATCGGGCTTCTGAATATCAGACAGTGGTCCTTATCAAATATTTAATAACCTCTGCATGACTTTCTGTGAGCATCTCTGTGTGGGGAGACATTTTGAGGGCGAGATTTTTTTCCATGTCTACGGGGTTCCATAGTGGTGATCATAATAGCTCACACTTACTGAGCCCTTTTTCTGTGCCAAGCAGCGTCCTTAGCATTCCATGAATTTAATCACATTCAAAAAGGTCTCCTATTATCCATATGAATATACCTTATTATGGAGAAGTAATCTGGGTCACCTAGAAGTTGACTTTCCCAAGGCTGAGCCAGCTGGCAAATGCACGACAGAATCTAAACCCAGACAGGCAGACCCCAAAGCCCCATTCTCAGCATGCATCCTCTAAGGTCAAAGGTAACGGGGAAGCTGCTGCTCCAAACGCAGCCGAGACAACATCCAGTTGTGGATCTGGGAGAATTCCCACTGCAACTGTTGACGATAAGACTGAGTTTGATGTGAGGAGGAACTTCATGGCTAAGATTTAGAGACATAGGTCCATGGAAGATTCAAAGGCCTTGGAATGGCAGGTAGGGGCCTTCCAGATCCCATCCCTGCCTTGCTCTGCAGCCCCCTCTTCCATGACATCCCCACACCCCAGGGCTGAGCCTGCTCCCTGAGCTCTGCTCCCTCCCAGGCCTCTTCCTTTGCTTCTTCATGCACCTGATGCTTTGTTCGGGCTGCACTTCCTTCCTCTTGGCCTTTGTTGTTGGGCGGAGTTAGGTGCCAAGGCTTTTCTGTCCCTGCCTCCTCCGATGGTCCTGCACAATGCTTCCACGGTGTCCTTATGCCTTCCTGACTTCCCTGGCCAGGCCAGTGGCCTTCCAGGTCACCTCTTCGGGCATCCTGCATTGCCCCCACAGAGCACTTCCAGCTGTCCTTTTGCACCCATTTCTGGGATTTGATTGTCTCTTCCATCAGAGTGTCAGCTCCATGAGGACAGGGACTGTGTCTATTTCTCATTATTGTATATCCCCGGCCTTCAGTGTACTGCCTGGCAAATAGTTCATGTTCAAAATATTTTTTGAATGAGTTGTCTTGAGTTATCTACTTGCTTGTGGGCTTCCTTACTAGACTGTCAGGAAACAGGGTCCGGCAGGTAGTAGTTGATGTGTTTAGATTGGGATTTTTAGTAAAGATACAGTTTACAAAGGCAGCATCAGGATGGGGCAGCGCAGGACTGCAGGAGTTATTATAACCATCCGGCCTGAGCAGACCAGGAGAGGGAAGCACGGCCTAGAAGGAGCTGGGGCCTGGAGAGAGCAGAGGAATGAATACCCCAATCTCACCAGCCACTCATCCTTTGACTTCCCTGTATGCCTCCCATTGGCTGAGCCCACAGGGCAGTTAGAGGTCAAGGGGGTTCAAGGATGCAGTTCCCACTGGTTGTCTCTTGGGGAGTTTCAGGGGCAAGGTCATCTCTCCAGAATTGTGTGTTAAATAGGTGTACAAAAGAAGGAGTCGCTTCCCAAAAGATGTGATAGTGTTGCAGTTCTCGGGAAACTGTCAAAGGAGAAGATAGAACGGGGTGTTTCTGGTCTTGTTGGGAAATGACCCTGCCTGGAGTCCATAGGATTCTTCTTCCTTTCTCCTTTTTTTTTGGCCAATACCCAGCCCTGTAGTAAGTTAAGGATTTGGAATTGGCAGGTGATACCATTGCATTGTCAGGTAGAGATTCTTTGAGCGAGGACTTTAGAGCGGAGACACTGGGGGTGTGTCCAGTGCACAGTGTTAGGGGTCAGCATATTTGAGTGAACATCCCAGCTCCTGGAGAGGCAGCAAGGCATAGTGGTAAGGACCTGGAGTGAGGCTGCTCAGGTTCAAATCCTGGATCTAGGGTCTACCACTTCACAGCTGTGTGGCTTGACTTTCCTATCTGTGAAATGGGGATAAGGGTAGATGAGGATAAGATGAGCTTAGTCCACGCGAAGCACTTAGACCCATGCCTGGCTCGTGGTTCTGGGACCACACTTCCTGGTGAGCTCAGGATGGCCCCAAAGTATGCCTGTCATCCCAGAAGAACTATTACTAATGCCTCCTCTGCTCTCAAAAGGGTTCTGGTTTGGAGATGACTCACATGGTCTTACACATTGCAGGCTGTTGTTATGTCACGCCGAATATTTGGACAAGCCACTTCACTGCTTAGAGTCTTAGCTCTAAAATGGAGATAATAATAATAATATCTGCTCTTTTGGATTGATTTGGGATGATAGGATGAAACAGAATGGCCAGCACAGGGTTGCTGTCCGTGATGGTCATGCTCTTTGTGTTTCTCTGAGTCCAGGCAAGCCATATAGATGCAGATGGATCTCCCACACCCTTAACACCCACTTTCTGCTTTTGTAAAAATCTCTCAAGTAAAAGTACCTTAAGACACATGATGCCAAGGTATGACCCACAGCGCTGTTGTCCTGGTGGTTATCTGGCCTGCCCTAGCTGTGCTATTTATTATCAGTCTGGTAGTTTTGGTAACAGTTTCCCAGGGAAACCTTGAACCAGGTCAGGCCTGTTTGCGGTAAGTAAAGGGTGGTGTCTTAACCCAGATTCCTGCAGGCCTGTGGGAGCTGTTGATTGTTTGAGGACTGTTTGTTGTATAATCTCCTTCCTTTTAGCAGCTTCTTATTTGAGCAGGAAAAAGGGGTTTCAGGACTCCCTAAAGCTTCTACCTTATTTGTTATTAATATTATTTACTGGGCTGCCTTTTTGTCTTCTAAATTGAATTACTCTCAAAAGGGTTCTGGTTTGAAGATGACTCACATGGTCTTACACACCGTAGGATGTTGTTATTGTCATGCTGAAGATTTGGACAAGCCACTTCACTGATTGGAGTCTTAGCTCTAAAACGGAGATGATGATGATGACGATGATGATGATAATAATAATCATATCTGCTCTCTTTTGGGTTGATATGGGATGATAGGATGAAACAGAATGGCCAGCACAGGGCTGGACAATCGGCCTGGGAGGCTCAAGCTTCTGCAGTTCTTCCAGGCACTATCTTCTCTCTCCTCTCACCCCTTACATGTTGGAGGTGAATTTTGGCTTTATTGACTCAGGGAGGAGTTATGGCTACTTCTTGGGCCCTGTGCCGAGCCTTTTAAAGGGGAGGGAGAACAAACAGCAGCAAGCTGGGGCAGTGTCTCCTGGGAACTGTTGTAAACCCCCTGATCGCTTTCAGAACACCTTATAAAGTCAACCTGTGCGCCACAGCACAGAGACACATGACACTGAAAGGTACCCCCCGACCAGATCACCAGGAAAACTCCTCATGTTGCAAGGCCACTGGCCAGCCAGGGCTCAAATACCAGTAGTGTCAGCTGGACCACAGTTGTGCTGTGTGACCTTGGGATGTCCCTGTCCCTCTCTGGACCTCCACTTAGTCATCTTTAAAATGAGGAAACTGAATCAAAGTTCTCTGTGATTTTCCTCCTCATTATATGATTCTTTATTTCCTAAGATATAGGGAGAGACATTTTTTAGCTCATCATAAAAGGTATTCCAACAGCCACAGCTGCTTAATGATCAACAGAATGGGCTGCCCTGGAGTAGTGAGCAACCTATGGTTAGAGGTATTCAAGTAGAAGCAACAGAACAGGCTGTGGTGGGAGCTACAGAAAGTCCCCCGAATTCAGTAGACAATTGGCCTGGGAGGCTCAGAGCTTCTGCAGTTCTTCCAGGCACTATCTTCTCTGTCCTCTCACCCCTTACATGTTGGAGATGAATTTTGGCTCTATTGAGTCAGGGAGGAGTTAGGCTACTTCTCAGGGCCTGGAGTGGTCTAAAGTAACACCTCTCAGAATCTGGAGATACTTTTTGGCCCGTGGAGTATTTCATGCTGTAGAAGTCAATCTTGGTTCTGGACTAAGCCTGACTATGGGAGACAAGTTTTTGCAAAGATCGTTACGAAGGACCTCAGGATGAACTGAGTAGTTCCATGTCCAAGTTTTATTTTCACCTCAAAATTGAATGATAATTTGTCTGATTAAAGAATTCCTGATCCAAAATAACGTATTCTCAGAAATTTCTCCCATCAGCCCTTTTCTTCTAGCGTTTAGTGTTGCTAATGATAGCTTTGATCACAATTTGATTCTCATTTCTATGTTGATAACCCTTCCTTCCTTCCTTCCTTCCTTCCTTCCTTCCTTCCTTCCTTCCTTCCTTCCTTCCTTCCTTCCTTCCTTCCTTCTTTCCTTCCTTCCTTCCTTCCTTCCTTCCTTCCTTCCTTCCTTCCTTCCTTCCTTCCTTCCTTCCTTCCTTCCTCTCTTCCTTCCTTCCTCTCTTCCTTCCTTCCTTCCTTCCTTCCTCTCTTCCTTCCTTCCTCCCTCCCTCCCTCCCTCCTTCCCTCCCTCCCTCCCTCCCTCCCTCCTTCCCTCCTTCCCTTTCTCTCTTTCTTTCTCTCTTCTCTGGAAGCTTTTAGAGTTTTCTTTTTAATTTGTTCTGAAAGTTCACTACTATATTTCTAAATATGTGTCTATTTTCACGAGCATGGTGGGCTCTTTTAATCTGAAGATTCATGTCTTTAGCTTGTTTCTTATTTCCCCTCTTACATTCTAATCGTTTTCTTCTAAAGCTCTTGTTAGAGTTGCACCATCCAATATGGTGGCCACCAGATTGGTTACCAATCATAATCTTGAAAGATAAAATTCCAAATGTCATTCTCCTGAATATTGAAATCCTGGAAGATCAAAATTTCTAAAGTTGAAATCCTTTAATTCTAAAATCACTAATATTTTATTGAATCCCCAAACCATGGCAGGTTTGCAATTAGGTGTGGTCAAGTCTTCAAAAAGCGAACCTCAGGGTGTTATCAGTAAAGTTTGTTGTTTTCCATTTGGCCCTATGCATTTGTTGGAAAATTCACATGAATGAAGTGGCCGTGCACTACAGCAGCAACAACAAAGGCAGCACTAAGGAGGTGGAGGTTGCAGTGAACCGAGATTGCGCCACTGCACTCCAGCCTGGGCAACAGACTGAGACTCTGTCTCAAAAACAGCAACAACAAAAATAAAACCAAAACCAAACAGAAACAAAAACAAAATCGCATCATGTGTCTGCATTGGCATTCCTTCCAGCTGATAACATTCTGGGAGCTTTTTTGTTGAATTAAAGCCACACTTATTTCTCTGAAGAAGCCCCCAAAGTCACTGACTGGTTCAAAAAATAATTTTGTGCATGACGGGAGAAGAAGATGTGATGGGGTTGCTGTTTGATAATTGGGATTGTTTCTGCCAAGTCTGTGGTCTGTGTATAAGTGCATGCAGAATGGATTTTTATATACTCAAAACAACATAGAAGCATGACACAGAAGATGGGAAAATTTCATAGGGAATGCTCATGTTCATGCATGTCAACTCATAGAAGAAATTCAAAAAAGCAGTGCCATGTAGAAAATGAATGTGACCATATTCTCTGAGGAGAGCCATGCCCTAAAAGAAAAAAAGCAACCATTCATCACCATGCAAGACTTCAGAAGTCGGCCAGCTCTTAATGTACTACCTCCATGCAATTGCCCATAATTTATCCCTGTAATACACTCTTCCATATGTTGAGATTTTTTTTTTTTTTTTTTTTGAGACGGAGTCTCGCTCTGTCACCCAGGCTGGAGTGCAGTGGCCAGATCTCAGCTCACTGCAAGCTCCGCCTCCCGTGTTCACACCATTCTCCTGCCTCAGCCTCCCCAGTAGCTGGGACTACAGGCGCCCGCCACCTCGCTCGGCTAGTTTTTTTGTATTTTTAGTAGAGACGGGGTTTCACCGTGTTAGCCAGGATGGTCTCAATCTCCTGACCTCGTGATCCGCCCGTCTCGGCCTCCCAAAGTGCTGGGATTACAGGCTTGAGCCACTGCCCCCGGCCGAGATTTCTTTTTAGTTTTTTTGAGGGGGTTGGTTGGATTTTTTTTCTTTTTTTTTACTTTCTTTCCCACGATTTTAAATTGTCAGCATTAGTTTTTACAACTTGCTATCCTGTGTTTTTCATCTTCACACTCTTTCCGATGTTAGAAGTATAAATTGTGTGAAGACTTTTAGAGTCTTTACTAATTCACCTTAGGCTTTTTTTTTTTTTGTTTGAAATTTGACTCCTCGAAAGTAACATTTTCACTTTGACTGTGTGTAAGGCATTGTGTGTGTATATAAAAATGTTGAAACTTCCTCAGTAAATGAAGATATGTGCTTTTTGCATGCCTGCACTTGTGAAATATAAAATTTCCTGACATCTCAGCTCTTTGGGTGACTGTATATGCGTGCTGAATTGTGGTTTTTGATTGGTCTCATCAAAAGATTTAGGTTGTATGTCACGGTATTTCAGATGACCACAGTTATATAAGCTATTTCTTTATTAACATGGTTCGTCTTCTTGTAACTGTTACACCTGTATGACTGTCATTAGTATACCTGAGTGTTTATGATTACAAAAATAAGTATGTTTTTATTGCCTATTTTACTGTGTAAAGTGGCCTATGAAGTGTTCTATTATGTTTTTATGTAAATAAATCTCCTTTTAAAATATAAATAGCCATTTCCTAGCCAAGGGAAGCCATGGCAGATGATGGTACCTGGAAAATTGGGACACTCCCACCCTAATACTGCGCTTTTCCAATGGTCTTAGCAAACAACACACCAGGAGATTATATCCCACGCCTGGCTGGGAAGGTCCCACGTCCATGGAGCCTCACTTACTGCTAGCACAGCAGTCTGAGATGGAACTGCAAGGCGGCAGAGAGGCTGGGGGAGGGGTGTCCACCATTGCTGAGGCTTGAGTAGGTAAACAAAGCAGCCAGGAAGCTCGAACTGGGTGGAGCCCACCATGGCTCAAGGAGGCCTGCCTGCCTCTGTAGACTCCACCTCTGGGGGCAGGGCATAGCTGAACAAAAGGCAGCAGAAACTTCTGCAGACTTCAACATCCCTGTCTGACAGCTTTGAAGAGAGTAGTGATTCTCCCAGCTTGGAGTTTGAGATCTGAGAACTGACAGACTGCCTCCTCAAGTGGGTCCCTGACCCCCGAGTAGTGTAACTGGGAGACACCTCCCAGTAGGAGCCGACTGACACCTCATACAGCCGGGTGCCCCTCTGAGACAAAGCTTCCAGAGGAAGGATCAGGCAGCATTTGCCGTTCTGCAGCCTCCGCTGGTGATACCCAGGCAAACAGGGTCTGGAGTGGACCTCCAGCAAACTCCATCAGACCTGCAGCTGAGGGTCCTGACTGTTAGAAGGAAAACTAACAAACAGAAAGGACATCCACATCAAAACCCCATCTGTACATCACCATCATCAAAGACCGAAGTTAGATAAAACCACAAAGATGGGGAGAAACCAGAGCAGAAAAGCTGAAAATTCTAAAAATCAGAGCGCCTCTTCTCCTCCAAAGGAACGCAGCTCCTCACCAGCAATGGAACAAAGCTGGATGGAGAATGACTTTGACAAGTTGATAGAAGAAGGCCTCAGATGATCATCGGTAATAACAAACTTCTCTGAGCTAAAGGAGGATGTTCGAACCCATCGCAAAGAAGCTAAAAACCTTGAAAAAGGATTAGACGAATGGCTAACTAGAATAAACAGCGTAGAGAAGATCTTAAATGACCTGATGGAGCTGAAAACCATGGCACGAGAACTATGTGACACATGCACAAGTCTCAGTAGCCGATTTGACCAAGTGGAAGAAAAGGTATCAGTGGTTGAAGATTGAATGAATGAAATGAAGTGAGAAGAGAAGTTTAGAGAAAAAAGAGTAAAAGAAATGAACAAAGCCTCCAAGAAATATGGGACTATGTGAAAAGACCAAAACTATGTCTGATTGGTGTACCTGAAAGTGAAGGGGAGAATGGAATCAAGTTGGAAAACACTCTTCAGGATATTATCCAGGAGAACTTCCCCAACCTACCAAGGCAGACCAACATTCAAATTCAGGAAATACAGAGAATGCCACAAAGATACTCCTCGAGAAGAGCAACTCCAAGACACATAATTGTCAGATTCACCTAAGTGAAGGAAAAAAATGTTAAGGGCAGCCAGAGAGAAAGGTCAGGTTACCCACAAAGGGAAGCCCATCAGACTAACAGCAGATCTCTCAGCAGAAACTCTACAAGACAGAAGACAGTGGGGGCCAATATTCAACATTCTTAAAGAAAAGAATTTTCAACCCAGAATTTCATATCCAGCCAAACTAAGTTTCATAAGTGAAGGAGAAATAAAATCCTTTACAGAAAAGCAAATGCTGAGAGATTTTTGTCACCACCAGGCCTGCCTTACAAGAGCTTCTGAAGGAAGCACTAAACATGGAAAGGAACAAATGGTACCAGCCACTGCAAAAACATGCCAAATTGTAAAGACCGTCGATGCTAGGAAGAAACGGCATCAACTAACAAGCAAAATAACCAGCTAACATCATAATGACAGGATCAAATTCACACATAAGAATATTAACCTTAAATGTAAATGGGCTAAATGCTCCAATTAAAAGACACAGACTGGCAAATTGGATAAAGAGTCAAGACCCATCAGTGTGCTATATTCAGGAGACCCATCTCATGTGCAGAGACACACATAGGCTCAAAATAAAGGAATGGTGGAAGATCTACCAAGCAAATGGAAAACAAACAAACAAAAGCAGGGGTTGCAATCCTAGTCTCTGATAAAACAGACTTTAACCCAACAAAGATCAGAAGAGACAAAGAAGGCCATTACATAATGGTAAAGGGATCAGTTCAATAAGAAGAGCTAACTATCCTAAATATATATGCACCCAATACAGGAGCACCCAGATTCATAAAGCAAGTCCTTAGAGACCTACAGAGAGACTTAGAGACTTAGACTCCCACACAATAATAATGGGAGACTTTAATACCCCACTGTCAACATTAGACAGATCAATGAGACAAAGTTAACAAGGATATCCAGGAATTGAACTCAGCTCTGCACCAAGCAGACCTAATAGACATCTACAGAACTCTCCACCCCAAATCAACAGAATATACATTCTTCTCAGCACCACATTGCACTTATTCCAAAATTGACCACATAGTTGGAAATAAAGCACTCCTCAGCAAATGTAAAAGAACAGAAATTGTAACAAACTGTCTCTCAGACCACAGTGCAATCAGACTAGAATTTAGGATTAAGAAACTCACTCAAAACCACTCAACTACATGGAAACTGAACAACCTGCTCCTGAATGACTACTGGGTACATAATGAAATGAAGGCAGAAATAAAGATGTTCTTTGAAACCAGTAACAAAGACACAGCATACCAGAACCTCTGGGACACATTTAAAGCAGTGTGTAGAGGGAAATTTATAGCACTAAATGCCCACAAGAGAAAGCTGGAAAGATCTAAAATTGACACCCTAACATCACAATTAAAAGAACTAGAGAAGCAAGAGCAAGCATATTCAAAAGTTAGCAGAAGGCAAGAAAAAACTAAGATCACAGCACAGCTGATGGAGATAGAGACACAGAAACCCTTAAAAAAATCGACGAATCCAGGAGCTGGTTTTGTTTTTAAAGATCAACAAAATTAATAGACCGCTAGCAAGACTAATAAAGAAGAAAAGAGAGAAGAATCAAATAGATGCAATAAAAAATGATAAAGGCGATAGAAACTACCATCAGAGAATACTATAAACACCTCTACGCAAATAAACTAGAAAATCGAGAAGAAATGGATAAATTCCTGGACACATACACACTCACAAGACGCCACCAGGAAGAAGTTGAATCCCTGAATAGACCAACAACAGGCTCTGAAATTGAGGCAATAATTAATAGCCTACCAACGAAAAAAAGTCCAGGACCAGATGGATTTACAGCCGAATTCTACCAGAGGTACAAAGAGGAGCTGGTACCATGTTTTCTGAAACTATTCCAATCAATAGAAAAAGAGGGAACCCTCCCTAACTCATTTTATGAGACCAGCATCATCCCGATACCAAAGCCTGGCAGAGACACAACAACAACAAAAAAGAGAATTTTAGACCAATATCCCTGATGAACATCGATGCAAACATCCTTAATTAAAATACTGGCAAACTGAATCCAGCAGCACATCAAAAAGCTTATCCACCACGATCAAGTTGGCTTCATCCCTGGGATGCAAGGCTGGTTCAACATACGCGTATCAATAAACGTAATCCAGCATATAAACAGAACCAAAGACAAAAACCACATGATTATCTCATTATTGAGGCAGAAAAGGCCTTCAACGAAATTAAAGAGCTCTTCATGCTAAAAACTCTCAATAAACTAGGTGTTGATGGGACATATCTCAAAATAATAACAACATTTATGACAAACCCACAGCCAATATCATACTGAATGGGCAAAAACTGGAAGCATTTCCTTTGAAAACTGGCACAAGACAGGGATGCCCTCTCTCACAACTCCTATTCAACATAGTGTTGGAAGTTCTGGCCAGGTCAGGCAGGAGGAAGAAATAAAGGGTATTCAATTAGGAAAAGAGGAAGTCAAATTGTCCCTGTTTGCTCATGACATGATTGTATATTTAGAAAACCCCGTCGTCTCAGCCCCAAATCTCTTTAAGCTGATAAGCAACTTCAGCAAAGTCTCAGGATACAAAATCAATGTGCAAAAATCACAAGCATTCCTCTACACCAATAACAGACAAACAGAGAGCCAAATAATGAGTGAACTCCCATTCACAATTGCTTCAAAGAGAATAAAATACCTAGGAATCCAACTTACAAGGGATGTGAAGGACCTCTTCAAGGAGAACTACGAACCACCGCTCAGCGAAATAAAAGAGGACACAAACAAAGGGAAAAACATTCCTTGCTCATGGATAGGAAGAATCAATATCGTGAAAATGGCCATACTACCCAAGGTAATTTATAGATTCAATGCCATCCCCATCAAGCTACCAATGACTTTCTTCACAGAATTGGAAAAAACTACTTTAAAGTTCATATGGACCCAAAAAGAGCCCTCATTGCCAAGACAATTCTAAGCCAAAAGAACAAAACTGGAGGCATCACACTACCTGACTTCAAACTATACTACAAGGCTACAGTAACCAAAACAGCTTGGTACTGGTACCAAAACAGAGATATAGACCAATGGAACAGAACAGAGCCCTCAGAAATAATACCACACATCTACAGCCATCTGATCTTTGACAAACCTGAGAAAAACGAGAAATGGGGAAAGAATTCCCTATTTAATAAATGCTACTGGGAAAACTGGCTAGCCATATGTAGAAAGCAGAAACTGGATCTCTTCCTTACACCTTATACAAAAATTAATTCAAGATGGATTAAAGACTTAAATGTTAGATGTAAAACCATAAAAACCCTAGAAGAAAACCTAGGCAATACCATTCAGGACATAGGCATGGGCAAGGGGACTTCATGACTAAAAAATCAAAAGCAATGGCAACAAAATTGACAAATGGGATCTAATTAAACTAAAGAGCTTCTGCACAGCAAAAGAAACTACCATCAGAATGAACAGGCAACCTACAGAATGGGAGAAAATTTTTACAATCTACCCATCTGACAAAGGGCTAATATCCAGAATCCACAAAGAACTTAAACAAATTTACAAGAAAAAATCAAACAACCCCATGAAAAAGTGGGCAAAGGATATGAGCAGACACTTCTCAAAAGAAGATATTTATGAAACTCACAGACACATGAAAAAATGCTCATCATCACTGGTCATGAGGGAAATGCAAATCAAAACCACAATGTGATACCGTCTCATAGCAGTTAAAATGGCAATCATTAAAAAGTCAGGAAACAACAGGTGCTGGAGAGGATGTGGAGAAATAGGAACACTTTTACACTGTTGGTGGGACTGTAAACTAGTTCAACCATTTTGGAGGACAGGGTGGCGATTCCTTAAGGATCTAGAACTAGAAATACCGTTTGACCCAGCCATCCCATTACTGGGTATACACCCAAAGGATTATGAATCATGCTGCTATAAAGACATGTGCACACGTATATTTATTGCGGCACTATTCACAATAGCAAAGACTTGCAACCAACCCAAATGTCCATCAATGATAGACTGGATTAAGAAAATGTGGCACATATACACCATGGAATAATACTATGTAGCCATAATAAAGGATGAGATCATGTCCTTTGTAGGGACATGGTTGAATCTGGAAACCATCATTCTGAGCAAACTGTCGCAAGGACAGAAAACCAAACACCGCATGTTCTCAGTCATAGGTGGGAACTAAACAATGACAACACTTGGGCACAGGGTGGGGAACATCACACACTGGGATCTGTCATGGGGTGGGAGGAGGGGGGAGGGATAGCATTAGGAGATATACCTAATGTAAATGACGAGTTAATGGGTGCAGCACACCAACATGGCACATGTATACATAGGTAACAAACCTGCACGTGGTGCACATGTACCCTAGAACTTCAAGTATAATTTAAAAATAAATATCCTTTAAATAATTTTTAAATTATTATTTTTTAAAATATATTTTTGAGATTTTGGTCTTTTGGGATTATGATTTTCAAGATTTTAGACTTTAGGGATTTTGATCTTTCAGGATTTCAACACTGGGGGTGATGGCATTTGGGGTTGTGTCTTTTGGGATTATGGCCTAAGCTCTTCACAAAGATGTTCTCCACCTCAGGAATCTGGGAAGGAGAGGACAACTGGACAAACCACTGGTTTGTGAGTCTTAAAGCCGGCTTGCTTTTCTTAAAATTTTCTACCCTTTTGGGGCTCATTAAAAATTCTCTACGATTAGATCTTAATATGACTAACATTTTCTCTTAAAAGACAGTACATTCCTACTACATGAACATGACCTTCCTAACTCTAACCTTTAGGGATAAATGAAAGAAAAGGCACTGAGCAAAGTCCTTGGGACTTTTTAGTACCCCTCCACTGGGATGGGCCGTCTTCTCCAGAGAGTTACAGCCATGTGGCCCATGATTGTGGAGTCACTCCAGTAGTTCTAAGAAACATTCTTCCATTGGACTCATCACTGGTGTCTGCTCACCATGAATGCCTATCATCCCAGCCCCTCATGGGACCTGTAGTGAGGATTCTGTAAAGGCTGCTGGATGAATGAGTGATGTGTGCATCAATTAATCCCAATTAGAACTGGAAACTCGGTTCCCATTTTTTATTAACTGAGATAATGTTGTTTTGTATTAATTTTCTCTAAATCATTATTTTGTTCCCTTGCTGGCGTTCCCTCTTTGTCATTGTCACTAATGTGTACAGTCTTCAAGTTGAGTCTTCCTTACTTGGAATGTCAACCTGCAGTAATTTTTAGGGATGTCTGTAGATGTTACTCCATCATTTCTTTCTTTTTTTTTGGATCATTTATAAAAATGTCAGCTTGGCCAATTCCAGCCCCAAGTCTCGGTAGGCTTTCTATTTACATTTTGCATTTAGGGACATGTCCGTTTGTCTCTATGTTGAATTCCTGCCTGTTCCTGACCTATGACAAAACTGTTCTCCAATTCCCTGCTAGCTCATGTTTCAAAAGGAACTTTTAGGAGAAATATTTCTTAGGAAGTATTCTGACATGCACACGATTATTCTTTTCTTCCTGGGCTTCCGTCCAGGAATCTTGTGACTAAGTTTGTGTACTCCAAGCATGGCCCGCCTAATGGTATGGTAATTGCTTTGGCTCTCGCAGGAGTCTGTCCTCATAATGTCATTGTGCAAATGCTTGGAGCGTGATATTCCCACTATTTTGTTGTTTGGAAAAAAATTATTACTTTCAGATTAAAAAACAAAAACTGTGGACTTGAAGGATATATAGAGAAGATGTGGGAAGAGAATGAGGGAGCTGCTCACCTGTGTTTTGTTTTTTAGGTGAGCAAATAAAGACCCAAGGAAAAGAGGAATGTTTCCAAGGACATGAGAGTCGTTGGTTACTAAGTGAAGCTATGGCTTCCCAGGTCAGGAGTCTAATTGTACGAATTGTATTAATTTTGTCTGTGTGTTGGTGGGTAGCTGAGAGCATGATGAGGTTGGGGAGACCACTGTGAGTCTTCTTTATAAGATGATCTTGCATTTACTCTGAGCCTTGTAGGGAAGCTCCAGCAGTTGGGGTAGAAGACGAAATCCTGCCTTGTGTTGGAGCCTTGTGACCTGCCAGGATCCTGGAGAAGATTATGAATCAGGGAGTAAGAGACTCAGATCATTGCTACTTGTCCAGTGACTAGCCTGACCTAGGAGTCAGTTGGCCTCCCCAGACTTCTGTCCCCTTACTTGTGATGTGTGGAAATGCAAAAGAAAATGATATATGCAGACTCTAAGGCCAGTGCCCCTGGATATGGGCAGTGACCGAGACAATCCAGATCCCTGCTCTTCTGGGACAAGGAGACAGGAAACAGCTAAGCAAGCTAAACTAAGATAATTTGACAGTAACGAGGCCATTTAGACAATAAGAGGGTGATGAGACATGGAGTGACTTGGGGATGGGTTTGGGTTGGGTACCCCCGTGTTTTAGTCCATTTAGTGTTGCTGTAAGGGAATATGTGAGGCTGGGTAATTTGCATAGAAAAAATTATTTGACTCTCAAATTCTGGTGGTTGGAAAGTTCAGGATTGGGCGTCTGCATCTGGTGAGGGCCTCAGGCTGCTTCTAATCATGGCAGAAGGCAAAGGGGAGCCAGGTGCGCAGAGATTGCCTGGTGAGAGAGGAAGCAAGGTGGGGATGGGTGAGATGTGAGGCACTTTTTAACAATAAACTCGCACTGGAACCAGTGAGTGAGACAGTGAGATCTCAAACTCTAGGGGATGGCATTACTCTATTCATGAAATAGCCACCCCATGACACAAACACCTCTCATTAGGCCCCATCTCAAATTTGGAGACCACATTTCAACATGAGACTTAGAACATGAGTCTTAGAACAGGACTTAGAACATGTCTCAACATGAGACAAACATCCAAACCACAGCACTTTGTTTCTAATAGGACAGGTGTGGCTACTACCAGCAGAAGTATGATGATGACAGTGATGAGGGCATCCAGGGAACAGGGACGTTCAGTGCTGGACATTCAAGGATGGGAATGTGATAGTAGTTCAGGTTATTGAATAGGCATGTGCATGAACAGTCACCTCATTCGTTCATTCATATATTTATTAAGCATTCACCATGTGCTAGGCATTGCTCAGGCATTAGGTACACAACAGGGAACATCAAAACTGTGATGTGTGCACCCAGAGCTTATCGTGGAATGGGGAAGACAGAAGTTATTGTAACTATGCACACATAGATATTCCATCTATGTAACTATGCACACATAGATATTCCAATATTAAGAATATTGCTAATTCTTAAAAAAATTTAGCCTTGTACTTTTCCTTAATTCCACTTCACTAAAAATTAAAAATTAACATATTGGGGGAGAAACTAATTTGAAGGGCGGGTCAGGGAAGGCTCCTCTGGAGTCATATTTAAGCAGAGACTGGGGAATTGGGTAGGAATCATCCAGCCTGGGAGAACTGGTGGTGACAAGGACCTGTGGGCAGATAGATAAATCTATGGGAGGCAGACCCGGAAGAGCCAAAGCGCATGGTAGATTTCAGAACACAGAGGAGACCAATGTGGCTGGCGCAAAGGAGGGAGTGGAAGTGAATTGGAGGCAGAGATAAGAAATGCAGGGGCCAGGCTGCTCAGGTCCTTGGTAAGAATTTTAGGCTCTACTAGACTGATGAGGTCTGACCAGAGCTGAGAAAAGCCAAGTGTGAGCGTCCATCCCACCCATCCTGGTTACCATCTGCCCTGTCGATCTTGCCTGTGGTCTAGGCCCAGCCACAGTCTTTCTTTCCATTTTCACTCCCGCCGTGATGAATCTAACCCCTGATTCCACCATGTCCAGGTGATTGCAGGTACCTCCCAAGTGATCCCTCTAGAAGCCCCTGGGAGGTGATCAGGAATTAGTGCCCTTGCAGAAGAGACCCCAGAGAGCCAGCTAGCCCTTTCCCCCAGGTGAGCATGTAGCCGAGAAACACTTCTATGAGTCAGAGGACAGTCGTTACCAAAACCAAATCTGCCAGCACCTTGATCTTAGACTTCCCAGCCTCCAGAACTGTTGTTTATAAGCTACCCAGTGTATGGAATCTTTATTATAGTAGCTCACAGGAACTCAGACAAGGACCATACCTGGCCTCTCCTTGAGATGCTCTGGGATGGACTGTAAGTTGGCAGGGAGGAATTAGCAGCCAGGATCCACGTCTGATTCTCTTTATCCTCAGTCCCCAGCACACTCAGAAATGCTTCAATAGAGTAAGGTCATATTGAATGTGAATGTCAGAATTGATTGGCAGTCCATCCGTCTGATCCTATTTGAGCGTGGCTCTGCCCTCTCACACCCTCAGGGCGTTTGCACTTGTTCCCTCTGTGTGGGATCGTTTCCCCTATCCTTCTCACCACGTGAGCTCCTATGCATCCTTCAGTTATCAGTATAAATCATAGATGCTTCTTTCAGGAAACCTCAGCTGACCAGGTTAGATGTCCGCATCACACCCTCAATTTCTTTACCTCCACCCTGGGAAATTACCAAATTAAGGCAGCCCTTCTCATTAGCTTGTGAGCTCCTTGTGCACAGGGCCTGGGTCTGATTCACTCTGTTAGACTTGCTGCCCAGCACCGTCCCTGGCTTATAAATAGTACTTCATAAATGGCCATTAGAAAATCACTGTCGAAGGGCTGCAGTGCAGTAGGCACTGCATTTGGAGCTGGGGAAGGAGGCAATGATGAACAGAAACAGATACAGACTATTCCTTCTATTTTCATGTATATTTGAAATTTTTCATAATGAGAAGTCTAAAAAACATGTAAACCCCATCCCTGCCTTCACAGAGGCTACAGTCTAATGGGGAAAAAGCCATTCATAAAATAATCATGGAATTTATCATTAAAATCATGTTTAGCCATATGGAGGAAAAGCAGTAATAATTCACTTCTACAATTCTTGAGTATATGCCAAGCGTTGTTCTAAAAGTTCTGTGTGCATTACTCATTTAGTCCTCACAAGATCCCAACAGGAGGGGCACTATCATTATCCCATTTGGCAGAAGGGGAAACTGAGGCAAAGAGCTTTGCCCAGCATCACACGGGAGGCAGAACTGGGATTCTAACCCAGATAGCCCAACTTTAGAACCCATCTTTTGATTGTATCTATGACTTTTATAAGGACATACCTTAAGTCATGCACGTTCTAGTAATGCCAGCACTAGTCCCAGAGTTGTTCTTGAAAGGTGCCGTTTTCCCACTTGCTGAGCCACGGAGATGAAGGTGAAATCAGAACCACAAACTCACACCTAACCAGGACCACCCTGGAATGTTACGTGCAGCCACAGTGACCTCTTGTGGTTAAAGCATGAATGGCATGAATGCATCACATTGACTCCGGGAGACTAAAGCTCAGGATGATTTCCCAAATCGGCTTTTATTTGCTAAGGCCTCATCTGGGTCCTACCTGGGCTGGTGTCTCCCAGGACACGAGGAAGGATAAGTTTCCAAAGGCGGGCTGTCAGGGCTTGGTCAGTGGTTTGGGGCTGCTGGAAGTCTGTGCTCCTGTGTTCTGTCCAGGCCTTTGGAAAACTCTGGCCTCAGCTCCATCCAGCTCCCCTCTCCTGGGGCTTCAGAACAGGGGGCTGCATGGCTCTGTCATCCAGGTTCAGTTGGTTACACCTTTTGCAGGCACTGTGTCCCTGACTGAGAAGGGGACAGTTATTCATTCATGTTATCAAATATTTATTGAGCACCTACTACATGCCAGGCACATCCTAGGTGCTGAGAAGAAAACAGAAAAGAAAAGAGGCAACATTCCTGCATTCCTTCTCCCCTAGATTAGGGGCAGAGCCCCTTTTTCCCCACCTCCCTTTTCCCTCTCCTGCCCCCACCCTCTTCTTCCAACTTATAATTTAGCATAATGATTTCATTCCTGGGGTTCGTGTGTGTGTGGAGTCTGTGTGTGTTGAACAAAAGGAACTTGATTTCTAGTGAACTCGAAGAATAAACCATAAACCAAAACAGCCAGCCAGACACACGTGCACACACACATGCCCATGTACAAATTCCTCACCTCATGATGTTTTCATTCTAGTGAGGAGAGACTAGACCATAAACAGGTGATCATAAATGTCACAGAGAAAAGTAAAGCTGCAGTAAGAGGGTCGGGAGTGGAGTGGTGGCTGGGAGTCATTTTGTGTGGGCTGGGCTGGGACGCCTTGATGATATTTAATGAAGACTCAAGGTGCCTTGTAGGGATGCAGTTGATTTGCTTCCTTTCTCTCTGTCTCTTTCTCCACTGAAATTACCCAGAAGTTAATACATGCAGTGGTACAAGTAGGTGTTTTTATGTTTGAACGTCAACAATTCTAGAGGCAGTCACTCAGGGTGACATTGAAGTCACAATTATCTACTACTTTGTTATAGTAGCCCACAGGGACTCAGACAAGAACCGTACCCGACCTCACCTTGAGATTCTCTGGGGCAGACTGAAAATTGGGAGGGAGGAATAGCAGCCAGGATCCACGTCTAATTCTCTTTAGCCTCTGTCCCCAGCACACTTGGAAATGCTTCAGTACAGTAAGGTCATGTTGAATGTGAATGTCAGAACTGATTGGCAGTCCATCCCTCTGATTCTACTTGAACATGGCCCTGCCGTCTTGCACCCTCAGGGTCTTTGCACTTGTTCCCTTTGCCTGAGATCATTTCCTCTATCCTTCTCACTGTGTGAGCTCCCATGCATCCTTCTCACCTCAGCATAGATCCTCGATGCTTGTTCCTGGCTGGACTGTTGGCCATGCAGGAACGAACATTTGTCCTCTTGGTCCTGTTGTGCTTCACACTTGGAGAAGTGGATGTAGGGAAGTGAGCTGTGTGGATATCTGGGAAGAACATTCTGAGCTGTGGTAACAGCCTGAAAGGCCCCGGGGTGGGTGCTTGAGGGACAGCGAGGAGGCAGATGTGGCTACAGGTGCAGTAGGGGGGTCGGGGTGGAGCAGGAGGTGAGGCCAGAGAGTTAGGGGAGGTGACTGTCACATGGGACCTTAACAATGCCTTGTCCCTATCTCTGTCAGGACGGATTTTGGCCTTGAGTGTGAAGGCAACACCTTCTCAGAATGCTGAGTGACTTTGTCCACACAGTGGAGGGGTGATGGAGGTGAGCTCCTGACTCAGGTGCCCTGGCACCACGTGAGGCTCTCTGGAGCCAGGCATCCTCAGAGGCTCTCACTTGCATTATTTCTTGTTTACTTTTCCAACAACCCTGGGTGATAGGCATTATCCTACCCATTTTCTTTTTCTTTTTTTTTGAGATGGAGTCTTACTCTGTCACCCAGGCTGGAGTGCAGTGGTGCGATCTTGGTTCACTGCAACCTGTGTCTCCCAGGTTCAAGTGATTCTCCTGCCTCAGCCTCCCACGTAGCTTGGATTACAGGAGTGAGTCACCATGTCCGGCTAATTTTTGTATTTTTAGTAGAGACAGAGCTTCACCATGTTGGCCAGGCTGGTCTTGAACTCCCGACCTCCTTGTGATCCACCTGCCTTGGCCTCCCAAAGTGCTGGGATTACAGACGTGAGCCTATGTGCCTGGCTTATCCTACCATGTTCTAGATGAGAAAACTGAGGTGTAGAGAAGTAGGGAAGAGAGTTTTAGGGGGTCAGGACAGCTTGTCTGAAGCTGTGGTGAATGGAGGATTTGGGGGTGTTCTGGTGAAGGAGAAGTCTTGGAGAAGCTAAAGGGACGAATTGGGGCCAGTTTGCAGGGACATGCGTGTCATTATAGGAAGCTGGAACTTTATCTTGGTGTCAGCAAGATAATAAAGGGATATGATAGGAAGGAATATATGATACTACCTGTGTTTAAAAAATCTCTCTAATGTCTGTGGTGGTGGGCAGTGGGGAAGGAGGGGTTGGAGAGTCAAGGAGATGGGAGATTTTGTGGACCATCTAAAGCAGGCTGAGGGCTATTTTCAAGAGAGAAACAACCTGATTTAGAAACATCAGAAGTTGGAAGTGAGTGAGGGAGGCAGGTTAAGGGAAAGTATGAATTTTTCATTTTCTATTTTTCCTTTATTTTCTAGAACATTCAGCTCCATTTGGGGACTGTAGTGGGCACTGCAGAAGTACTTGTTGGATCCAAATCCTCCAGCTATGTTGCTGGCTGTGTCCTTAGTTCCTCACATGGGTGGTGACTCCAAATGGACCACAACCCCTTCAAACCTAAGAAGACAGCGTCTTTTATACACTGGGCATTTGGTGTTAGATGATGCTTTAATTACTGTTCCTCTGGCTCCTTTATGAATTAATCTATCATCCAGGCAATTATAGAATTTTCTAAGTAAGTAACAATCACTTCTTATCTCCCTTAAAATTCTATTCATGTATCAAAGCCTGGCTCAACCATCATCTCCTCCATGAAAACAAAACAAAACAAAACTCCATCTCCTTCTGTGCTCCTTTAAAGGGTTAAATGTTCCTGCTCTGGGCTGTGTGTGTGTGTGTGTGTGTGTGTGTGTGTGTGTGTGTATGCGTGTGTGTAGGGCTAGTGGATGACAGGACAGTATACTGGATGTCATAATAGGCTTTGGAGTTAGACATCATACCTGCGTTTTTAATCGTACTTCTGCCAGTTGCCAGCTATGTTATCTGGTTACTTAAATCTCCGAGTCTTAGCTGTGTCATCAGTAAAACGGGATAAGAGTACCTACCTCCTAATGCTGTTGTGAGAGTTAAATAGGCTGATTGATCACAGAGCTTGGCACAATGTCTGCCATTTGCAAGTGCTCAAATAATGGTGGTAGGGGTTGTTAACACTCTTCATCAATTTTTAAAAGTTGCCTTAAAAATTATTAATTGAGCATCTACTATATGCCATATCCTAGGCACTTCTGTATGCATCAGTGAACAAAACATATGTATTCCCTGGAGGGGATACTATAATTCTGTATAGTCTTGATGGGGGAGATAGAAATAAACAATGGTGTTTAACATCAAATAAGTGTATTTTATAGTGTGTTAGAAGCTAATAAGTGCTGTGGAAAAAAAAGAAGAAAGGAAAGCAGTAGAAGGTGGTTGATGGTACTCGGGCAGGTAAATCAGTCAGCTGCTGCTGTGTAACAGTCACATAACCTGATGGCTTAAAACAACAGCTGCTTATGTAGCCCCTAGTTCTGTAGTTCTGTGAGTCTGCAATCGGCTGGGTTCAGCTGGACAGTTCTGGTCATGGCTCGTCTGGACTGTGCTCATTCATGCATCTGTGGTCACTGGTTGGTCTAGGATGGCCTCAGGACAACTCTTTTGTGTTAAACATAGTCTCTCATGCTCCAGCAGGCCAGCCAGGCTTGCTCGCATGGTGGAAGCAGGGTTCTGAGAGAGGGAAGCATCCCAGCCTTCTCGAGGCCTCGACCGGGAGGCATCCCATCCCTTTTGCTGCATTCTGTCAGCCAAAGCAAGTCAAAGCCAGCCAGCTCTTGAAGGAAGGAGCTAAAAAGTTTACATAGCAAAAGGTGTGGCCATGGGATGGAAAGTGAGGGGCGATAATTGTGGTTACTCTTGCAGTCAGTCTACCACAGTGAGAAGGTTGCAGGTCGCAGCATTCAACAGGCTGGCAAGGAAAGCTCTCCCTGAGTGAGAAATTTACAGTTGGACACAGATTTGAAGCAGATGAGGGAGCTGGTGAGGCAAGTGGTGTAGATAAGAGGGTGCCAGACAGAGGGCATGGCTATAGCAAAGGCCCTGGGGCAGGAACGCACCTGGGACATTCCAGACAGAGTGGGAGAGTGAGGCTGGAGAGCAGAGTGAGAGCAGCAGGGGGAGGACAGAGAGGCCACCTGATGAATACAGGTTATGGCAGGGACTCTGCCTTCTACCCTGAGTGACATGGAGGGGTGGGTGCTAGAGGGCTTTGGGCAGGAGGTCAGGACCTAACTTGCATTTTTAAAAGATGATTTCAAGTTCTGTGTTGAGACTAGATAGTAGGGGGCAAGGGTCTAAGCAGGGGGACCTGATGGGAGGCTCTTGGGGAGGAGATGGTGACACAGGCCCTGGGAAATTGACAGCACCTTCCCCTAGATGCTGAGGGACATCACATTCTAGGGCTGTTTTGAGGCTTGAATAAAATGCCGATGCCAAGTGTGTAGCTCGGTGCTCAGGATATGACAGATGTTCAGCAATGGAAAGGGGGTGGTGGTGTTTTGTTAAGGTGGGTGCTTTTAGTAATTATTATGTCAGAAGGAATCGCTTCCTGATATTTTGGACCTGCCAGTGCGGCACTTACCACCTTGCAACTTGAGTATTTATTCGCATTGCTATTTCCCAGCAAGACTGGGAGCTTCCTGAGTCAGGGAAATAAATACATCCGCAGCCCGGTATTCCCAGCTCTCAGCATCATGCCCAGTGCACAGGTGCATGGAATGAATTCACTCCGCTGTGACTTCTGCTGTGAGGTTAAGGAGGGCTGGAGCTGCGTCTTAATTATCTCTATTTCCACAGGGCAAAGTCTAGTGTCTTCTCATAACCGGTGAGTCTATCCGATTGAATTATATTGTTTGCATGTCGTCACCTGAATGTAAACTGTTTCCGTCTGAATTAGGAAGATCTCATGAGCCCTCCAGGGTTCGTGATTCCAGCTGGTTTCCTGCCAAGCTGAACATCCTCCTGCAAGAAGGGCTGGGTCCCCCCTGATTTACACGGTTATTGGAGATGGAGCCCAGGAGGGGGAGGCAGAGTACAGCAAAAAGCAGGGGGAGGGCGCAGCACAGTCCAGGCGGCTCTCCAGGTCCTTCTTTCTCATCAGACTCTTAACACCGAGGCGGGCCTGAGGTTTCCTAAGCCTTTGCTGCTCCTTCCATTCCTCAAGCCCTACCTATATCTCTCCCCTTCCTCCTGCTTTCTCTCCCTGCCTCCTCTTCCTTCTCTCTCTCCTCTTCCTTCCCTCCGTCCTACTCCCTCAACACACCTGAGTGAGAGGCTACTCAGGGACCAGACAGGAAAATGGCAACAGCAATAGCGATAGGAGGCAAGGAAGACCACCTTTCAGGGACAATGGGAGGGCAAGTGGGGACCCCTGCCTTTTGGACCCCAGAGCTCTTTGCTTGAACAGCTTCTCAGCCCTGGCTCTGACCTGTCTTTACCGTGGCGGCAGCAGGTCCTCACAGCACTTTCTGGGGGTGGGGTCCTGCGGTCTTGATGTGTGAAACTGATCTCACTATCCTTGGAAGGACTCCATGGTATGGACAGGGTCACTGACAAGGAAACCCTGGCTTAGAGTGGTGACCTGACATCTCTGGGGCCACACGGCTGGGGAGTGGTGATGCCAGGATCTGAACTCAGGAGGACCCAGTGTAGGCTCTTGATGTCTACCACGGTAGCCCCCTGGCCACAGGAGGCTGGCTTTTGGGCGCTGCAAGTGTGGCTATCTGAGTTGAGATGTGCTGTAAGTGTAAAATAGACGTGGGATTTCAAAGCATTAGAATGAAACACAGTATAATATATGGCATTAGGAATTTTTAATAATTTTTTATATTGGTTACTTGTTGACATGGTTGTTTTTTGGCATATTACATAAAATAAAGGTTGCTGAAATTCATTTGACCTTTTTCTTTTTACTTTTTTAAATGCACTATCAGAAAATTAACAATTACATATATGGTTTACCACATAGTACTGTTGGACAGCACTGGTCCACACTATGTATGTCTTAAATCACAGTGTTCTACTGTGTCTGTATAACTGGTCCCGCCCCACCCCTCAGCCCAGCTAGACTTTAAACTTCTTAAAGGCAGGAGTCAGGACTGACTTACTGTTTTATTTTCTGTAGCACCTTAGATGGGATGCAGTACAAATTAAAGTTATTTTTTTCGAAGCTTTTTATTTTGCAGTCATTAAACTCTCAGGAAGTTGTAAAAATAGCACAGAAGGTACCTGGTAGTTTGCTTTCCTCAGCGCTGATGTCTTACCTAACTGTGGTTGGCTGACTAGGTGTTGGACAAGCGTGTGTGGACTGACTTAAGAGTGCATTAATCAAGAAGGTGCCCACTCTTGCCTACCCTGCGAGGAATGCAGGTCTTCCAGAGCTGGAGACTGAAGGACCGATTGAGAAGGATTACTTCAGCGAGCCTTTGGAGTCTCCCCACACTTCCCCAGGGTCACCCAATAATACACTGAGGTGACCCTTTGGGAATCACTGGTGGCCACCATCCAGCCATGTAGGCATGCAGACAGTGTGGCCTGGGGGTAATGCAGAGGCCTAGGGGTCAGACTGTCCCAGTCAAGTTCTGCCTTCACCACTGAGGACTGGTGACTACTGCACTTCCCTCCCCAAGCCTCACTCTCCCCATCTGAATGGAGCCAATGACAGCGCATCGCCTCTGGGCTGGTTGTTGGGACTGGCTGCGACAGAGCAGGAGAAGTGCCTTCATACATTCCGTGGGTGGAGACTGGGGCAGGCGAGTGAAGTGTGGCTCACCCAGCCCGCCAAGCCTTAAGATCCTAGTTCGGATCCCAGTTCTCATTTTCATAAGACCGGAGTGGGGCTTCACCGGCCGGGGCCGGATCTGCTCTCAGCTGCCAAGAACGGATGCAGTGGGGCCCTGCACCTGCAAAGGCTGGCATGGCGTCTCTCCCAGGTGGCCCCAACACAGTTGGGCAGCAACCCTGGCATTGGAGCTCCTGCCTCTTTGCAGCTGCAGTGGGGACAGAAACCATGGAAACCACAGAGTGATCAGTGCCTCTCTCTTGGTCTCTAGGGACCTCCTCCTGTTCCCCAGTGCCATCACCCCAGGGTGCTCGTTTCCCACTGCTTTCTTGGGGGAGGAAGTGGCTAGTTTGAGAGCTGAGTTTGTAAATGGTTCCTGGGTGGCTCCTGGTACTGGGAAGCCCTTGGTCCTGCAGGCTTGCAGCTCAGGCAGCCAGAAGCTGAGATCCTTTAGGGCACCCTGGGACTTCAGATTCACTTCTTAGGACATCTGCAAGGCCACCACTGAGGGAACTGAGACCAACTGAAAGGGTGATTTAAATCAGGGTACTTTCTAGCAAATAACCTGTGACTTTCCTGATCTGGGGGACAGACCTCCTAGGTTTGTGAGAAGGTCCAGACAGAACAGTGCCTTGGAGCTTTTACTGTGGATCCCTGACAGGCAAAATGGGCTTGAAGCCATGGGCAGCTACTCAACCCACCTTTAACTCCAGCTGCTAAGAATCTGACTTTGACTCAATCTGCTATTGCCCTCTTACTCCTTCCCTGCAAAATTCCTCACATGATGGGTCTACACTTCCTGTCTACTTCCTCATTGTCCATTCTGTCTTCAGTCACTTCTGGTTGGGTTTTGACCCTACTGTGGAGGACAGCAAGGCCTTTCTTTGCCAAATTCTGTGGTCAGTCCTTTCACGTGACCTTTCAGCAGCATTAGACCTAGACCTCTTTGAAATCCTTTATTCTCCTAGCTTATAACACAGTGGATTGTCTATTTTGTTTTCTTTTTTCCTAGCCATGCTCACCACTTCTCAGTATCCTTTGCTGGCCCCCCTCTTCTTCCATTTGAACATCTACTCTACATGCTGTCTCTCTAGTTGATCCCATCCAGTCTCATGTCTTTAAATGCCACGCACTTGCTGATGACTCCCAAATCTACAAGTACAGCTGTGACTTGCTTGCTAAGATTCCATATTCAGTTGCCTACTTGACATCTCTACTTGAGCTTCTAATAAGTATCTCAACTTATCCAGTCTAAAATGAGACACTTTATTTGTACCTGTACGGATGATTCTTCACCAATTTTCTCTGTTCATTCATTTATTCAGCAGGTATTCATTCAGTATATGCCATGTGCTGAGGAGTCTTCTAAATACTTGAGATATGGCAGTAAACCAAAAACAAGTTTCTGCCCTCATGAGGTTTATATTCTAGCTGGGGGATGTTATGGGTTAAATTATGTCCCTGAAAAATTCATATGTTAAAGTAGTAGTCCCCAGTACATCAGAGTGCAAATTTATTTGGAAATAGGGTCATTGCAGATGTCATTAGTTAAGTTAAAATGAGATCATACTGGAGTAGTGTGGGCTCTTAATTCAATAAGTCCTTACAATTGGGGGAGATTTGGACACAGACATGCACATGCTGACAGGGAGAAAACCAAATGAAGATGGAGGCAGACTTTAGGATGATGCCTTTACAAGCCAAGGAATGCCAACCATTACCAGCAAACCACTAGAAGCTAAGTGACAGGCATGGAACAGATTCTCTATCGCAGTCCTCAGAAGGCAATGACCCTCTTACACTACTCTTTTCCCTGGTCACTCTGCTTCAGCTACACCAGCTTGCTTGTTGGGCGATGAAGCCTGCTCCTACCTTGCATTTCTTGCACTGGCTGTTCCTTCTGCTTGGAGTGCCCTTTCCCCAGCTCTTTGTGGCCCTCAGTCCTTTGCATCATTCATGGCTCAGATGCTACCTGGATGAGGTTCCATGCGACACCAGTCTTCACTTGGATAGAAAATGACTAGGATGTGTGCCCAGCACACACCACAGATAATTATTTTCAGGTAGGCTCCATGTGTGATTTGAGAATTTCAGATTGCATTTTCTTTTGAATTCAACTATAGAGACCTGTAACAGCTAAACATTATTGATTCTTAAACTGATTCTGTGAGGTGGGCACTGGCCATTTTATAGAAGCAGCAGCCAAAGCTGAGAGTAGTTAAGTAGTTTGCTAAAGGCACAGGGCTGGTGAATGCAAAAAACAAATGCAAACCTTGGTTTATTTGATGCCCAAATTCATGCTATTTCCATTCTACTAAATGCATTATAATTCCTGTATCTTCGTCACTCATATCTTAGACTCCAGGAATATCTAATCTAGAAAAAAGAGGCTGAAAGGTCAAACAAGTATATTCTTGGTTTTTAAGTAAAAGGAATATTCCAAATACCATCTGTTCTCAGCCTCTCTTCTGATGGCAGAAAGTGATATCTGTCAGTGAATGATTAAGGCACTAAATATTAGCAAAAAGTGCTGACACGGACTGATAATAGCTCACATTTATTGAGGGTGCACCATGTGCTAAGAACTGTGCTGAGCCCATCTGTACTTTAATTTTATGACAACTCTGGAAAGATATGCTCTTATTCTCATTTTACAGGTGAGGAGACTTAGGATCAGAAGCATGTATATGATCATATAGCACATATCTGTGATCATACAGCCTGGCCATGGAAGAGTTGGAGTTTGAATGCTGAGTGTCCGATTCCCAAATGTTCACTCATTAATAATGAAAAAGGTGGGCTTGGCACCATGCAAGCCTCTGATACTATCTACCTGTGATAGATCATATGTGATTCTGCTCAAAGGCAGGGGGGTAGAGGATTTGATCTCTTAAGATAATTCTCTTTTAAGAGAATTCTATTTTTCTTGACCAAAATGTCAAAACATCTCTTTTTCCAGAGCCAATGCCTATTCTTAACAATGACTTTCTTTGGAAATGGGCTTTGTCTGGTTCATACTTCTATTCTGATTTACTGGCATGGGCTCCAAACCTTGTGCTGTTAATCTTTGTCTAAAATATGCCATTTCAGCTCTTTCCTGGAGTTGTGGATTTTGTCTAAGCCAATCAAAATACTCAATAATGAAGAAAAGACCTTCAGGCATAAAGATTTTTTTATTCTGATGGTTTTAATGAGAACTGAAAATGAGAGTGACATATTTTGTGTATCAATTATCTACTGCCCCAAACCACCCAAAACTCTGTGTCTGTCACTCAGCTTGCTTTGGGTGGGTGATTTAGGCTGTGCTCAGCAGGGAGGTTCTTCTGCTCTGTGCTAGACTCTTTACATGTCTGGGAGTTGGCTGGCTGATGTCTGATTTAGGGTGGCCTTGGCTGGAAGGACAACTCAGCTCTCCTCCACATAGCTCTCACATTTCTCCACCAGCCTAACTTGGATGTGTTCTTATGGCCTTACAGATCTATAACAATGAGCAAAGCTAATTGTAAAAGAGAGCAAGTGGAACTGTTTATATAATCTTGATATCTCTGCTTGCTTCACGTTTACTAACATCATTTATGCCATAGCAAGTCACAGGACTGAGTGAAGAATCAGAATCAGACTGTGTATGTGTAGGGTGGACTACAGAGTTATAGCTCAAAGGGCATGGAATTGGAGGTTCAATAATTGGGGTCACTAATAAAATCAATCTACCACATTTCATGGTTTCATATGCATGCATCTTCAATGTAGACCTGAATATGCATTTTCCTCGTCATATTCACATGCCTTAGTTGCCAGAACAAAACACAGTGTGCTTCTCCAGTTTAAGGGATGCATATCCACTGAGTATCTTGTGAGTTTTTTTTTTTTTTGGTGTATCTGGGAAGAATTTCAGAAAGCATGGTGATATGGCTTGAATCTATGTCTCCACCAGAATCTCATGTCAAATTGTAATGCCCAGTGCTGGAGGTGGGGCCTGATGGAAGGTTATTGGATCATGGGTGTGGGTCCTTCACAGATACTTTAGCACCATCTCCCTTGGTACTGTCCTTATGATAATGAATTCTTGTAAGATCTGGTTGTTTAAAAGTGTGTAGCACCTCCTCTCTTTCCCTCTTGCTCCTGCTTCCACCATGTGAGATGCCTTCTTTCCCCTTTGCCTTCCACCATAATTATAAGTTCCCTGAGGCCTCGCCAGAAGCTGATGCTGCCATGCTTCCTGTACAGCCTGCAGAACCATGAGCCAGTTAAACCTCTTTTCTTTATTGATTTCCCAGTCTCAGGCATTTCTTTATATAAATGTGTGAATGGACTAATACACATGGCTTCCAAACACATGGCAAGATAGAGAATTGTTTTGTGTTAAATCAGAGTGGAAAAGGCATGTGCAAAGGGGAAATAGAATATTTCAGTAAGTAATACAATTTAAGAAGAAAAAAGCAGTCAACAACCTTGACTTGACTCCAATAACCTTGAAGAAGACTCCAATAAAATACTAATGAACATCCATGTGTTAATGCCACTCTACTTTTTAAAAATAAACAGAGATGTGAGGATGCTCCCAGATCCTCTTGTGGGGTGGAAAGGAGTTCCACTGTCTGTCAGTTGCTATGAGCCCAACAGCCAGTGTTCTGTGCTGCCAGAGGACAGGTAGCTACATTATCCAGAGCTCTATGATCCATGATTGGGTCTGTATTCTTTCTACAACACCAGGATTAACAAGTTGCTGGTGAGCCCAGAAGGAAGACCCCCAGCCTTTTACTATGATAGTTTTGGAGATAGGCGAGGACCAACCTATCTCTCAGCCTCGATGCTAGATACATTGTGGGGTTATCAGATGGACATCCCTGGAGGCAGACTGGCTGTATTTAAAGAGAACTGGACTGGAATCAGAACGTCTGGATCTTGCTCTCAGCTCTTGCTTGAACTCACTGTGTGTCTTTGGGAAAGTAATTTTCTTTCAGCTAACATCTGTAAAATTAAGGTTTTGACTAAGGACTCCCACCGGTTATTCTGTGTCTCAAATACCAAATCCCTGTATTGAGTCAGGGTTTAGAATCTGGATATGAGGACCCTTATATAATGCAGTGATTTAACATATTTATTGTCTGTCACGTGCCAGGAATTGTTTTAGGTGCAATAAAAATATTCTTGCTCTCAAGGGGCTTCTTTCTTCTTCTCATTTCCCCTCCACCGCTCCTCCTTCTTTTCTTCCTTCTCCCTATTCTTCTCTTCATCCTTTTCCTCCTTCCCTTCATATTCTTCCTCTCCATCTTTATTATCAACATGTGTAAAACAGTGATCTGGCATTCACATTATTCCAGACAATGTACTAAGTTCTCCCTTGACATGTATTATCCATGTAACCTTTATAACAACCTCATGGAGGTAGAGGCTATCACCACCACTATGGTGAATATTTCCCCCTTTACCCTCTAAATCCACTGTCTGCCCTTCTTCACCCTGCTTTATTCCCTAGAAGGCTGACCCCTGTGGACCTCATTAGCTGTCTTCCTTACTCTCAGGTGTCTAGTTGGGCTTAGCCAATTGAAACTACTGGCAGAAGAGTAGAGAATCCGAAGAGAGTGAGGTCAGAACACATATTTACCTGGCTTGCTTCTCACCAGGTTGTCATGATTTCTGGCTCTGGTCAGGCAATCCCCTTCATACAAATGCCTTCTCTGGATTCAGGTAACAACTCTCTCAACTTGCCTTTCAGGCCTACAGTGTTACCAGCTTTCCAGTGTTTGTAGCCCAAGGTACTGCATCATCCTATGTTGGTTTTCTTAAATCCTGCACACACCTTTGTGCCTAATCCCTTTATGCATTTTCCTCCAATAATCCAGTTTGAGAGTGTCATGTATCTTCTGCTGAGACTTTGTGACATCCCCATTTTGCAGATGAGGAAACTGAGCTTTAACACCAGCCCTATCACAAATGGGTTGTGTGATCTCCATCCTGGGTCTCAGCTCAAATACCACCTCCTCCGAGGAGCCTTCCCTTGTGACTTATTAAGTAGTGCCCTGCATCAGGTATCCCCACGACCACCCACAGGTCTGTTGGTTCACCAGGAGGATTCCTAAGACTGTGCATATCGTCATACTCACAGCTAGGACTAGGAGGATCCAAGGCAAAATCAGCCAAAGAAAGAAGTGCATGGGGGCAAAGTATGGTGGAAACCAGGCACAAGCTTCCAGGAGCTTCCCCCAGGGGAGTCACATGGGATGTGTGTCAATCCTCCAACACTGGATTGTGACAATGTGTGTGAAATGTTACTGAGCAGGGAAGTTTGTAAGAGATTCACTGCCAGGGTTTTTACTAGGGGCTGGTTATATAGCCCTTCTCTGCCTAGCATGTACCAAAACTCCAGACCCAGAAGAAAAAGCAGCTGCTTAGAATAAACCATATTGTACAGTCTAGGCATAATGAGGCACTCTTATCATTTAGGGAAAGTTTCTATCAGTGTAGGGAACTGTTTAAGATGTAAGTTGGCAAATACCAGCCGTAGTAAGTTGAAAGATGGTGCCTTTAAAGATCTGCCTACATCGAATTCTCAGAACCTGTGAATGTGACCTTATTTGGAAAAGGGTCTTTGCAGATATAATTAATTAAGGATCTTGGGATGAAGACATCATCCTGGATTATCTGGGTGGGACCTAAATCCAATGACAAGTGTTCCTCATAAGAGACAAGTGTCCTCATAAGAGACAAGTATCCCATATAAGGAACAATTTGACAGAAGAGGAGAAGACAGTGTGACCATGGTGGCTGAGATGGGAATGCTGCAGCCACAGGTCAAGGAGTGCCTGGGGTCACCAAAAGCTGAAAGAAGCAAGGGACAGTTTCTCCCCTGGAGCTCCCTGAGGAAGGAAGGTCCTGCTGGATTTGGGATTTCCAGCCTCCAGAACTGTGTGGGAGTCAATTTCTGTTATTTTAAGCCACCCAGTTTGTGGCAGTTTGTAATGGCAGCCCTAGAAAACCAATACACCAGCCAAGGGCCAACCTTGTAAACCTTAGAGACCCTGGTGGTCTCACGCAGACCTTCAAGACTGCTTTGTTAACTCTTTTTTATATCCGCCTTTTCCCCACAGTGTACTTTGCTATCTGATGATCTATTTATTTTTATAGTACTTTTCTTACCCTAATTATATTGTTTTCTAGTTGTTCATTTAACATGTATTTATTGATCACTTTCCATGTTCTAGGCACTATGCTGGATTTTGGGTGTAGAGTGATAAGAATAGATGGGGACTCTGCTCTTAGTGATTTTACGTTGAGAGCCTACAGTAGGAAGACAGATCATAGCATGTGTCAGGGTGGTGGCTGAGTCAGCTGGCCGTCCCTGCCTCCACATGTATTTGGATCGAATTTGGCACTTCCTGTCATTACTCAGAAGGCAGGAGTGGGGCCTGGGGAGACCTTTGATTGTGAGGCACATCAAGGTCACTGTTCAGAACACTTGGTTACTTCATCACAGCCCATACCAAGCATATAAAAAATGTCTCTTTATTCTAAGACTATCTTTGAGTGAGAAAGGAGCTTCAGAGATCACTGGGCGGAGAGGTGATGCTTCAGAGACTCGAATCTTTCTTCTGCACTTACAACCATGTGTAGCAGAAAAGAGCTGCATGTGCCTAATTTGCAACTTGAAACACAATTGTGTTTTATCTAGGTATTAGTTTATCATATGTCTGTTAAATTATAGCTACCCAAACATGCTCTTGAGTCCCCAGTGCTGAGTAAAAACTTAGAACAGAGTAGATACTCATCAAATATTGATTGAATGAGTGGACGAATGAGCCATACATTTCCTTAAACAAAACACACCAGCAGGCAGATAGTATTGACTCAGTTGTCTCCCCTACCAGATCATGAACTACTTGGGAACACGAGTCATGTCATCATGTTTTTTTGTGGTCCTGGCACATTGATGGGGTCAGTCAAGGCTTGCTGAATGAATGAATGAATCAAAAAAGAATAAATATGAGTACATGCACAGTAAACCCAGCTTCCGAAAGGTGTTCTGATGAAAAAGTAAAGCAACATTTCTCAGAGTGCTTGGGAAGTCTCTCCTAGATTTAGGCCACTTTTCCTCTGTGTTTTTGGTGTCTAGGACAATTAATTTTGTTCAGTCCATTGCACCCTGCCTTGAATTCAGATGCCTGGGTGATTTTTCTAAAATTTTGGCTGTTTATCTTGTGAGGCTGGTTCTCCCATTAATATCCCCCATCTGTTCTGCTTTCCAAATAATGTCTTTTTGAGAGTTCTTAAAGTTGGCCTCTAGAATCTTCGTTTTCAGATGATTTTTCCATTTCTAATAATGACCATTCTGTCTAATTTTTATTAATATTTTCTGATGGACTTTCCAAATGCATCCATGCTTTTGATTTTCGAAGAGAGCAAATGGGAAATAGATTAATAAAAATCTGTAATGTAACGGTTTTACTAAGTCAATCTGTCCTTTGCTGTCATAGAACCAAGCTTCCATTTCACTGTTCAAGAACTCATCAGATGAAATGACCTCCTTGTCAAGAAAAATTACTCCATATGGTAATGTAATCACAAAAGAGAAACATTGTTTTCCTATATATTATTCCCTGCAGAAACTGCAGTAAGAAAGCCATCATATTAAAAATATCTAGGATGCTGAGGTTCCTGTTTGCCAGCCTGATGGAGTTCATTTTCTTTATAGGAGAGGCAAACTCAGTTCTCATTGGCAGCATTTTATTTTAAGGGTTCATTAGGCAATTGTACATTACACTGGAACACCTGTGGAAGTGCAGATTATATCTACATGAATATAAATGCATTTGTTATGACTCACGCTATTACAGTCAATAACAGATGTCTTTTTAAGAACAGGCACTTAAAAAGAAGTGTGTATCGATGCATCCACCTATCTTCCTTAAGATGCTAGTGGCAGCGCTGTGCATTTTTTTAATTTAGAAAGTCAGTATAAGGAGAGATTAAAGCATCTCTACTCTATTAAGCATCACCTTCCCTTAAAAGTGCAGTATTAGTCAGAAAAATGTATATGTTTAAATAGCGTCTTACTTAATGAATCCTCTTCATGAACCACATTTACTGCACAAGGAAAATATTTTTCTTCATCTTGGTAGGGCCATAGAGACAATTCATCCGAGGTTGAGTTGAGCTGGGAACCCTCCTGTCTTATGAATTATTCAACAATTTCCCTCTGTTGAATACAGGTTGGTTCTCCACTGTTGGTGAGGATCAGAGAGGAGGTAGAGAGACCGTTACCTGTGCAGGAAGAGAGCTTAGTCCACAGAGAATTCATTCTTTGTTCTTGTTTTTTCAACTGGGTTCTTTTGTTCTAGATATTATCCATCTGATGCCACTGGTGAGGTATCAGTGGTACATTGGAAAGAACATGAAACTTGAAATAAAACTTAGTTCTGTGACTTCAGTGGTTTCTCTTGTGACATAATTTAAATCCCCTATGACTTAGTTTCTCATATGTAAAATGAGGATAATTTTACTTATTGCATAGGATTGTTTTGAGTTTTCAATGGAGTCATGTAGGTCTTCTGGTTCTGCTGAAATAGCTTAGATAGACTAAGCCTTCTTTCTGTCTGAGATCAATTGTAAAATCAGACAAGATATGTCAAAGAGAAGGGAAATAAAGCTCCCTGAAGACAAAGAGAAACCAAACTAACCAGAACTTGAGAGGCCAAATTTTGGAGAGAAGAAAATCTTACTCATGTCAACCCCACTTTTGCTTCTGGTTTCTCTTTGCAGGGCATTGCTGATTCACAGGAAGGAAAAATAGAGGTTGAGTAAAAACAAGTGGCCTGGATCTTATAGCAGTCTTGCTAACATGGGGAGACAGAGGTTAGAATTTGTTGATGCCTAGACAGTTGAGAGTTGAAGGGCCAGTGTCCTATAAAGGAGGAAACTACAGAAAAATAACCTCAAGATTCTTTGTACAATTTCACCTTGATGCAACTGTCGGATTCTTAAGTTGCATATGTGTGGGGCAAGACTCAGAAAACGAAGTGTGAAGCAGTTGCTAGAAGACTAAAGAGCTAAGCAAACATTTTGGCAGTTAGCTAGAGCCTATGTAGGTTTCATCTTCACCATGTCGGGCATTTAAGAAATTACCACACATGCTAGGAAATAAGACCTGAAAATCACAAGAAGAAAGATCTGTGGTGATCCCAATATTGAAATTTTCAGACACAGACTTTAAAATAACTATGGTTCACTTATTCAAGAAAATAAAATAAGATAAATAATTGCATTAAAAAAGCAGAATATCTATATAGGTAGATGGATATAGAGATACATATATATACACACACACACACACACACAAATTATATGAAAATGCTATACCTTAAAAATAAAGATAAGTTAATTCAACAGAGAGGTTTAACAGTAGATCAGACCCAGTAAATATGACTATTAGTATACTGGAAGATAGGTGAAAATATCCAGATGAAAGTGTAGAGAAAAAAGACAAATTTTAGAAAAATCGGATTTTTTAAAAAAAAAAGTGGAAAAATGTTGAAAAGAGCCTAAGAGACAGTTAAGATGCGTTGAAAAAGTCAAACATATGCATAGACAGAATCCCAGAAGAGAGGATGTAATTAATGCAGCAGAAGCAAAATTTGAGCTGATGTGGTGGCATGCCTATAATCCTAGCATTTTGGGGGGCTGAGGTGGGAGGATTGCTTGAGTCCAGGAGCTCACGACCAGCCTGGGCAACATAGGAAGACCCTGTATTTACAGAAACAAAATTGCCAGGCATAGTGGCCCATGCCTGTGGTCCCAACGATTTGGGAGGCTGAGGTGGGAGGCCTCTTGAGTCTGGAAGGTTGAGGCTGCCGTTAGCCATGATTGTGCCACTATACTCCAACCTTGGTGACAGAGTGAAATCCAGTCTCAAGAAAAAAAAAAAGCAAAATTTGAAGAAATTACTGACTGAAAAAATTTTTATGCTCATTGAAGGCATCAAACCCCAAATTCAAGAAACCACAAACCTCAGGGGAGAAAAAAACCCAAAACTAAAACAAAACTTAGAAAGCAAAACAAAACCTCCATCACATACAAAAAGGAAACCTCAAGGCATCAAAAATTAAAAAGGTATGTTAGCTTGAAAGAAGCAACAATAAAACCAATAGCTAATTTCTCAACAAAATGATGAAAACCAGGTGACAATAGAATGACATCTTTAAGTCACTGAAAGAAAATAAATGTCAACACATAATCCTACATCCAGCAAAAAAATCCTTCAAAATATTAAGATAGAGATACTTTCAGAAAACAAAAACTGAACTGCACTAAAAAGAATATTTAGGTCAAAAGGAAAGGACCTCTAGATGGAAGCATGGTTATCCAGGAAGGATTAGAAAGAATATGTGCAGTGGTAAATGTAATTTAAATCTGTCAACTGGAACAATAATAGCAATACCTTGTAGATTTAAAATATGCATAGAATTAAAATACATATAAAAATAGCCACACAAGGCAACAGTCGATAAATGCCTTTAAAGTGTTAGAGGGTTCTGGCATTGTCCAAGAAGTGTCAATGTCCTAATTTAGGTAGATTTTTAATAAATCAAGCATGCATGTTGTAATCTCCCTAGGTTAACTGCTAAGACAATAATGAAATAGTATATACATGAGAATCTAATGGAGGGTGAAAAGTGAAATAATAAAAAATACTTGAGTAATTCAAAATAAGGCATGAAAGCATAATAAAAATTGAACAATAAACAGAAAACAAATAGAAAACAAATAGTGAAGAAGTAGTTTTCATTTCAATACATTAAGAATTATGCTAAGTATAAATATACTAGTCAAATAACAGCAAATATTGTCAGACTAGATTTTTAAAACATATAACTATATATTGTTTACAACAAATATACCTTAAATGTGAACGTATTTAAAAAGCTAAAAGTAAAATAGTAGAAAAAGATATACCACGAAAATACTAACCAAAAGAAAATGGTATAGTTATAGTAATATCAAGGTAGACTTTAAGATAAAAAATATTACTGAATATGAAGAGAAAATTTTATAAAAGGGTCTTTTCAAAGCATATATATATGTATATATAGCAAATATAAATTTGCGTGTCCTTACTAACATAGCCCCAAAATATATAAAGCAAAAGCAGACATAACTAAAAGGAGAAATAGATACACGAACAATCAGGGCTAGAGATTGTACGATAATTCTTTTTGTAATCGATACACCAAGCAGACAAAATTCTGGCTTGGGATCTCTGATGTGGTTGTAGTCAGACAGCAGCTGGAGCTTGGCTCACCTTGAAGGCTTCTTCACTTCCACGTCTGCAGCTTAGGCTGAGATGACTCAGATGATTGACAGTTGGAGTAGCTGGGATCACTGGCATCTTTCTGTCTATGTTGTCTTTCTGAGTGGTCTGTCTAGCATGGCAGACTCTGGGCAGTCAGACTTTATGTCTAGCAGTGAAAGGCTCCTAGAACGAGTGTTCCAGAACCTTGGGGAAGCTGTATAACATTTTATGACTCAGCCCATGCATTTTTGATAAAGGTGACATTACCCCTTAAGGGACAAAAGTTGGTTCTTGGAGAGGTATAAAATAATTTCTCTCTGTCTCTGTCTTTCTCTCTCTCTCTCTCTCTCTCTATATATATATATATACACACACATATAAACACAGATTATATGTAGTACAAGTAATACATATGTGGAATTAAACTATCATTAAACTATCATGGAAGTGGTTAAATGATAAGAAAAAGGTCTAAGAAGATGGTATGGAGAGGATCATAGTTTTTAAAAAGTTAAAATTAATAATTTAAAATATTAGAAATTATGCTTAATAATTAGAATTATTAAATTATAATTTAGTAATATAAGTATTTAAACATTATTTAAATATACATTTAGTATTTATATTTTAAATATTAACGTATTGATATTTTAATATTACAGTGGGCTGGCCTTAGAAGTTCCATAATGTCATTTTCGCTATTGGTCAAAGCAGTCATAAGCTTGCCCAGATTGGAGGAGGGGAATACCAGACCCCACCTCTCAATGGGATGCGTGTCAAAGAATCTGCCGCCATATTTAAATCCACCAGAGTGAACATTCTGTAGATTCCCGCAATTACAGAGCTCTGCCAGGTACAAAGTTTTACTAAGCAGACCGTGGAAAAACCATGAGAAGAGGAAATCTGGTAAGAGGCAGAGTGAACTTGAACCTGTGACAAAGCGAGAGGTCTTGTTTATGGGCTCACGTGAGAACTTTCACCTCCAGTGTATGAATGAAAGAGGGGTCAGGGAAGCTAGAAGTTGTCTTCTGGCTCTCGTTCAACGGGGGCCCCCGTGGAAGGATGTGATGACTGTGGATGCTTTTACAGACCCTAGAGGACGCTGTGATATGTTGTGGTTGTGACTGTGTAGTGATTATTGCTGACCTGAATGCCCTAGTCTTAAACATTAGAGGGTGGGACTTTCTCACCGTACAAACCAGAAGAATGACCTGGACAGGGAAAGCCACTTGGCTGAAGTCATACACAGAGGTGGAGGGCTGTGCTCTCGATTTGCTAAGTTCCCACTTTAATGTTGATTCCCACACCTCGGAGAATAATTAGAGGAATATTAGTAACTGATTTATTTCCGTTGTTATTGGGCAAAGATCCAGGTCCTGGAGGGACTCCAGTCGGGCCAGGGCCTGAATCCAGGCAGGGAAGGGAGTCCTGGGCTCTGCTCAGGCCGACTGTGGACGTGTTTCCGCTTCTCGGTGAGAGTGGGCTGCCTCGCAATGCCCACCTCAGGGGAACCTCTTTTCCTTCTTTTGATATCTGAGGATGCTCATTGATCATCTCTCCATGTACTTACAAAACTAATGCCTTTTCATTTTTATTTCAAAAGTTATACATGTTTATTTTTTGAACCTCCTCTTCTCTTTTCGAAACCTAAACTGGTGTGTGGGTTGAAGGTGGGGGAGGTGGGAAGGGGGAGGTTCTTCTCAACTTAAGCTTGGTTCAGCTTCAACAGATGTTGAATATAATGGTAGAAACAACTTGTTTGGGGCTGCATTTATTTGGACTATTCATCAGGAAGTCTTGGAATCCTCTAGGAAATGGGCAATGGGCTGTTCTTTACTGGAATTGCCAACAGAATTGACAATATTTCTCTCATATGTCTTGCATTGAAGTGTAAATTCAAACAACTCCCTAGAAAGCAACTTGAGCACAAGTAAATTCATATTTTGACCTAATAATTCTATTTTTTGGAATCTGTTCTAAGAAAACGAGAGAGATGGATGAAGATGATAACTTTGTAAGGGTGGTCATCTCAGTGTTATTTATGGGAGGCAAAAATTGGAAGCAGTCTAGCATTTCAATAATAGGAAGTTTGTGAAATAATTGTGATTTTATGTATGTTACTATATATAAGCATATATGGACATACTAGGTAGAGACTGAGTTTGGCTTATTTATGTATTTTCAGTGATGAGCACAGAGCATGGCATGTAAGTGTGCAATATATGTTTTCTTGGTAAGAGGTTCACTGAGATTCACATACCATATACATAATTCACATGCCATACAATTCACCCACTTAAAGTATACAATTCAATAGTTTTTAGTCTATAAACAGATATGTGCAACTATCAACACAATTTTAGGATATCTTCATCATCCTTCTAAAATAACCCTGTACTTGTTAACAGTCACTGCCCATTTTCCTTCAACTGTCAAACCCTAGGCAGCCACAAATCTACTTTTCATTTGTATCAATTTGTGTATTCTGGACATTTTCTATAAATGGAATTACACAGTGTATCGTCCTTTGTGACTGGCATCTTTCACTTAGCATAATGCTTTCGAGGTTTATCTGTATTGTAGCATAAATGAGTACTTTATTCCTTTTAATTTCCAGATAATATTCCATTATACAGTATACCATATGTTGTTTATCCATTCATCAGTTGATACATATTTGAGTTGTTTCTACTTCTGACTATTACGAATAGCGCTATAACAAGTTTTGTGTGGGCATAAGTTTTCATTTCTCTTGGAATACATATTTAGGAGTGAAGTTCCTGGGTCATATGGTAACTCTGTTTAAAACTTTCAGAAACTATCAAACTGTTTTCCAAAGTGACTTTACCATTTTACATTTCCAACAGCAGTGTATAAGAGTTCCAGTTTTTCCATACCCTTGCCAAAACATAAATATTTGCTGAATAAATGAAAGGATGTCAAAATTTGATCATGACATAGGATGATGAAACTGTAAATATGTTATGATTGTATTTTTTCTTTCACAAATTTGCATTAGGAACAAATCTTGTAAGAAATTGAATAGGTTATTTTTGGTTTGATGAGATTGGGGTAATTAAAATTTTCATTATAATTTTCACATTCCTTAGCTTGCTGCAGTGAACAAATGTTGCTTATATAATAAGAAAAAATATTTACAAAATGTTGTTCTGTAGAAGTTTACATCAGAGAGAAGGAAAAAATATCTCAAAATAAGTTTTCATAGGTCCTAGTTAGAGATGTTTCTTGCATTGAGACTTGGAAATGGATAAAATACATTAATCTGACTTTGCCTGTTTTTGGCTAAATGTAAAGATTAAATGACTTGGTTGGGGGTGTACATCAGTCAGCATTCTTGGTTGCAAACAGTAGAAACCAACTCCAGTTAACTTAAACAGAAAAGGAATGTATTGGAAGGGTATTGATTGGTTTGCAGAAGGCTAGAGATCCAGGCTTTCAAAAATGAGCAGAAGCCAAGGAAGGATGGATACAGCCAGTATCCCTATAGAGGAAGGAGAAACCAGCCACCAGGGCTGTCATGTCTAGACAGCAGCGCCGGGACACTGGGTTTGTCCTCATTTAGACTCATGCTGCTCTGTCCTGGACCTGAAAATCTGCTACAGCCTTGTGAGTTCATGTCCTTCTGGTTCCTTCCTCAACCTTGAGAGCCTTCAGTTGCCTGAGTGTAGGTTACATACCTATCCACAACTCTAGAAGCCAGGAGATAAATTCTTCCCCCTAATGCTGTGGAAGAAAGAAAGTGTCTTCCACTGTAGGGTATGCCCCTGCCTGCCTTCTACCTGTCATGGGATTTATCTGACAGAAAGGTTCCTGGGTGCTCAGCAGGCAGAATTTTACTACAGGAGAGACTTTTTTGTTGTTGATTTTTAAATTTTTTTTAACTTGAAGTTCTGGGATACATGCACAGAACATGCAGGTTTGTTACTTAGGTATACACGTGCCGTGGTGGTTTGCTGCACCTATCAACCCGTCATCTAGGTTTTAAGCCCCACATGCATTAGGTATTTGTCCTGATGCTCTCCCTCCCCTTACCCCCTACCCCCCAACAGACCCCAGTCTGTGCGATGTTCCCCTCCCTGTGTCCATGTGTTCTCATTGTTCAGCTCCTACTTATGAGTGACAACATGTGGTGTTTGGTTTTCTGTTCTGCAGGGGGGACTTTTGTATCTTGTAATCTAGATTGCAGTGTCATAGTCATAAGCTTAGTCAATTTTGTGCTGCGATAATATAATACCACATGCTGGGTAATTTATAGTGAAGAGAAATTTTTTCTATAGTCCAGGGGCTGGGAAGTCCAAGATCAAGGTGTTGGCATCTGGGGAGGGCCTGCTTATTATGTCATAATATGGCACAAGACATCACATTGTGGAAGGGCAAAGAGAGGGAGAGGGAGGGGGAGAGAGAGAGAAAGAGAGAGAGAGAGAAATTCACCCTTTAATAATGAACCCACTACTGTGATAACAGCTCTTAAAAATCCCATTTCTTATTAGTGTTACAATGTCAATTAAATTTCAACATGAATTTTGGAAGGATCATAGTCCATTTTGTGTTGCTATAACGGAATACCTGAGCCTGGGTAATTTACAAAGAACAGAGATTTATTTTTTTACAGTACTGGAGGCCAATCAGTTCAAAATTGAAGGGTTGGCATCTGTTGAGAACCTTTGTGCTGTGTCATCCCATGGTAGAAGGCAGAAGGGCAAGAAAGGATGAGAAGGAAAAACAGAAAACTCACAATGTCAAGCACTTTTATAATTAGCATTGATCCATACAGGAAGGTGGAAACCTCCTGACCTAAACACCTTGTATTGTACTCCACCTTCCAACACTGTTGCACTGGGGATTAGGTGTCCAAAACATGCTTTTGGGGGGACATATTCAAACCATAGCAGAAGGAGACAAATATTCAAGTCATAGCACAAGCATTTAGAGAATAAGAGAAATTATTATTTCTTGAATAGGTGAGAAAGGACAGACTACCAAATCATTCATATTTAAGCAGTAAATAGTAGAAATAAAAATGACCATTTCTGCTATATAGTCAGGGTAAATAATGTAAGTAATGTTAGCTGCTGTAACACACAACTGGAAAGTCTTGGTGGTTTAACACTGTAAAATTTTATTTCTTGTCCACGTTATTGTCCAAATAGGTGTTCCAAGAGATCTAGTAGGATTCTTTTATCTTATGATTTCATCCACCTGAAGACAATTTTTCTAGGTCCTCCCTTGTCTGGCAGTTAACAAGAAAAGACAGTGTATGGGGTATCATTTAGGAGATTTCAGGGCTCAAGTCCAAAAGTGGTGAACATCATTTCCCACTACATTCTACCAGCTAGAACAGTGGGTCTCATTTGATCACAAGAGAGACTGGGAAATACAGTCCAGCTATGTGAGTAGGAAGACATGGGAATTGGCTTGGTGAGCATGTGACAAGTATCTGACAAAATCCTTTATTAATAAAGAAAAACAAAAGTAGCTATTGTCAAAATTCACCATAGCAATTCTTAATATGTTTTGGGGTCACTGGTCCCTTTGAGAATGTGTTAAACTCTTTACCCTAAAAAAATACACTTGTAAAAACATTTTGCAGACAATCTCAGGAATTCAGGCTACTCCTAGTCTGAGGATCCCTTGGCATCTTCATTTTGTGCTGCTATAACAGAAAACCTGGGCCTGGGTGATTTATAAAAAACAGAAATTTGTTGGCTTACAGTTATGGAGGCTAAGAAGTCCAAGATCAAGGGTCTGACGTTTGATGAAGGCCTTCTTGTTGTTAATCATTACATAGTGAAAGGTAAGAGGGCAAGAGAGAGAAAAGGGGATTGTACTCACCTTTTTGTAACAAACCCATTCCTGTGATAGTGGCATAAATTCATTCATGAAGGTTGGAACCCTCATGGTCTTTCAGCTCTCACTAGGCCTCACCTCCCAATACTATTACATGGGGATATTATGTTTCCAATGTAGGCTTTTGGGGGGACACATTTAAACCATAACACGTTGGGCATATGGCAAGCAGAGACCAAGTTGGCATTTGTTGAGCACTTACTATATAGAAAGCACATTTCTGGGTACTGTGGGGTTACACGGATGAACCAGACAAAGCCCTAAACCTGGAGGGCTTTACAACCTTCAGGCAGGAATCAGAGAAACAAGTATCACATGAGACCAAGGTATAATAAATGCTGTGCTAAAGATACAAAGTGGTGACCAAGTAGAGACCTCAGGCATCTACCTACATAGACATAGGCCAATGCAGAAGTTAATTTTTCAGGGTTGGTTTATAAAGTCAAAATGGGGCAAAGCATTCATTCATTCATTTATATATGCATTTGTTCAATTTTTACTCTGTGTAGTATTCCAGGTGGTGGGGATAAATGAGTGGATGGGAAAGGCAAGATTCTGTACTAGGGGGAGCTTACATTCTATTTGGGAAGGCAGAGGGAGATACTAGCAAAGAAATAAAATGGCCATCCAGTGACCACAGGCCCTTGGTACACCTCATCAAGCTCATCTTTAATTCCATGGAGAAGGATTGAAAAGAATTGCTGCCTGCTCAGAGGCCAGTACCGTTGACTCAGACTTCATGGTCATCTTGTCATTCCATCCTTGAAGAAGACCTGGCAACACTGAGCTAGCTGCCATGGCCCTAGGCAGGGCATATCAAGCCAGACCAAAGAGCTGGCATCATCTGAGACTTTTCCCTTGCAGGAAAAACTACCCAAGTGAGAAACTGCAGAGAATGTGTTACAGATGTGGCATTGCCAATAGGGAGACTGAAACGGGAAAGAACTTTTCTGAACTCTCGGCAATCAAAAACAAACTTTACTTTAGAAAAACCGCTGGAAGTTTGGTATAAAACCAAGCATACATCTAGTGTTTAAACCAGAAATTCAATTCCTAGTATCTACCCAAGAGAAATGAAAACATACATCTATCAACAGACTTGTACAGGAATGTTCATAGCAGCCTTATTCACAATAGCCACAAACTAGAAAGAGCCCAGGAGTCCATCAAGAAAAGAATGAATAAACAAGTTGTGATATATTTATACAAAGGAAGGCCATTCAGTAATAAAATAAATGTATTCCTGATACAGGCACCAACATGGATGAATATCACAAACATTATGATGAGTGAAAAAAGCCAGACGTGAAAGGGAATATACTGTATAACTTTCCATTTATGAAATTCTGGACTGGTAAAGCTAATCTGTAGGTAGAAAAAAAAAAAATCAACACACTAGCCAACCAGGGTGGGTAGGGGAAAAGATTGGCTGAGAAGGGACACAAGGGAGCTTTCTCATTGGCGGTAGTCTCTATATTTTGATAGGGGTTTGGGTTATGCAGGTGCACACATTTGTTAAAACTCATAGGATGGTACACTTAAGAGTGTTCGTATTTTATTTTATGCACATTTTACCTTAAAAGAAAAAAAATCTGAACTTAATCATAAGTACACTGTGGTGTTTGGAGTGAAGTGTACTGATGTTTGCAGCTTTGAAATGCATGACTAAATGAAATGAATGGACAAACGAATATACCTGCGATAAAGCAAGTATAGTAAATGTTGATTGTAGAACGAAAGAGGTGGGTCTATGAATAAGTGATTACTATAAATCCTTTCGACACTATGTTTGAGTGTTTTCATAACAAGATATTAAGAAGAAAATAAGCATTGCTGCGTAATAAACTATCCAAAGGTTTGGTGACTAATAACAACTATTATTTTTCCTAGTTTTGTGGTTTGGCACATGTAGATAGGGGTTTTGATAGCAATAAAGAAGCAAAGACAGGAAAGAAAATAGCTAGCATGTATATTTAACGCATCCTGTGAAATCAGTGGTGTGCTGGTAAATGTTTAACAGCCAGCTCTTGGTGGGAGGAGTGAAGGGAAGGGGGCCTTCTGTTGTGTAGCATTTGCTGGCTTCCGTGGTGTAAATACCCCCACCATGACTGATTTCAAGCTACCAATATGCCCTTACTGAACAGGGAGTTGGAAAATGTAATGTTTCAAACATCACACACTGGGGCCTGTTGGGGGCGTAGAGGGCTAGGGGAGGGCTCACATTAGGAGAAATACCTAATGTGGTTGATGGGTGCAGCAAACCACCACGGCATGTGTATACCTATGTAACAAACCTGCACGTTCTGCACATATATCCCAGAACTTAAGGTATAATAATAAAGGGGAAAAAAAAGAGAAAATTTAGTGTTTCTACCATACAGATAAAATAATGTAAATAACCTGAAGAATAATAGTAAAATTCAGTAAAATAATTAGGGAGTGATGCATTTTGAGTATTTATTACCTTTGTTTTTAATATCCTAATTCATTTCATTGGAAGTTTATGTAGTTTAATTTATAATAGCCATTATGTTTAACTACTGGCTCACAAAATTCTGGAACAAGTAATAATGGTAAGCTGGCTTACGTTCGGGTCTTGTGGGGTAATTTTCATGACCATTAGGTAGAGCATTTTCACTCTTCTGCACCCTGCCCTCATTTCCTTCAGCAAATATCATGGTTGACATGATGCTTCCCAACTTGCTTCTCTCTCCAGGCTCATTTTCCCTGAGTGTACTCTAAGCCCCAGCCACCTTGAGCTGTGGATACAGATGCAGTGTACCTCATTCCCAGCCCTCTGTACCTTACACAGTATGTCTCCATCTGTCTCCTCTTCCTGGATGCCTTTTTCTCCATCATATTCCTCACTCTCTACTACCCCACCACCACTACCTACCACTACCAACCAGATAACTTGCAGTTCCCCCAGCTAACTTCTATTCATCCTCACCTCTGAATTTAGCACCTGCAGCAACTCCCAAATGGTCCCAGACTGGCTAAGTGTTCATCTTATTTGTTTTAAGAAAAATCCCACTTTCTACACTTCATGAAAAATATTTTTGTCTCCCTGCTAGACTGTAGGCACCTCAAATACGTGGGCTGTGTCTGTTAGAGCTGCTTCCAGGACAGCACGTCACTGTATGTAGTAGAAGATCCATAAATGTTGCTGAATTTATGAATCTTTATTTTTTTTTGCTCACCAAAATTATTGTGTGAATGGCTTCCCAAGTCATCTCTTCCATTCCTGTTTACACCGACTGAAATTGGGAATCTCCAAGTTCTCTCTTTACTCTCCTCTTTTGCTATCACTTCTTAGTCTCTGAAAAGAAATTGTCTCCCCTTAAGTGATGAGTCACGGAAGGAGGGGAGAGAGAATTTTCTGCAAATGGTGGCTCGAAGGAGTGCCTTCTACTGAAAGGTTAAAGCTGGCTGCTATTAGCCAAACCAGCTTGCCTGAAGATAATGGCCCTGAGATTAAAGGCTTGCAGGTTCCGGAATTCTGCCTCTTTATCAGAGGCAAATTGTACCAGAAAGTAAAAGGAAAGCCTCCAGGAGGCACTCGCAGCTCTCTGGGAAGGTAAAGAGCAGGGAACGGGGGATTAACGAGCATCTTCTTTGCCGATGCTGCCTTCTCATTGCGGGTGGACGGTGTTGTCATCCGAGGGCTACTTCTGAACATGTTAGAGGAGAAAAACCAGCTCATCTCCCCTGTGCTTTTATCTAAGTTCAGACTTGGCCAAACGTGGTTCCTCAGCGGGCTTTCAAAGGTAAAACAAGAAAAATTTTTATTTATGTTTCTTTTTAAGTTTGGATCTGGAATTTTTCCACTGTTCTCTCTCTCATCAGCTCCCAAGACTGAAACCACAGCATGATAGAGTCTATGACTGGTGGAGTAAATGCTTTGTTTCCCTTCTTGCTGTGCCCCTTTGCTCCATTGATGTCAGGCTTGGCCGTGTGATTTCCTTTAGCTAAGGCCATGTGGATAGTAGTAATGTATGTCATATCAAAGTCAATGCACAGTTTGTCATCTCCTCTTTTCCCTCTCCCATGGGCAGGAAATAATCCCAGAAAGAAGTTACTTCATCAGCCTGGGTCTCACAGTGAAGGTAGCATTGCAGGGGGTTGGAGGGAGTTGCAACTGACCTGGGTTACACGTGTAGCATAAATGAGAATGGAAAATATTAATGACTGTAAGTCCTAGACTGATTGATACATACACAGTCAGTTAAAGGAGCTTACTAGGTTTTAGTAAGAATGAAAGGGAAAGAGCGTAACTTAAAAAAAAAAAAGGTTTTAGTTGACATTAAATTATTTGATGTTTATTTAAAAAATAAGTGAATTGTATAGTAAATAATTTCAACTGTATGGAATTATCTCTTATCTGGCATTGTCTTTCCTATTTCAACAGGTCAGTTGAGTGGTAGTTGGTGTAGTTATTTGTTGAATCAATATGTATCAAGTACTGATTAGCATCTAAGCACTATATTAGGTCTTGGGACACAGTGGCAGTCAAAACAGAGAAGATCCCAGTCTTCGTAGAACTTTCCCTCTTGTTGGGCGAGGTGAATTCAAAACAAAATAAAATACCAAGTAGTAAACATGGTAATTTCAGGAAGTTACTAGGTTACAAGAACAATTAGACAGGGCAAAGTGATGGAGAGTGACTGTGAGGGTCAGGGGGGGCCTGGAGCCACCCCAGAGTATTTTGACTTCTCAGGCTTTACAGTACTGAGAAACTGAACTGATACGTACATATGACTTTCTAAAAATGGAGTCATAGTTTTATGTCAATCCCTTTAATAAGCACATTGGATGAATTTAAAATTGGGAGCCATTTTGTTTTACAAATGAGTCTCTTTGTGGGGCAAACATTTAACTACATATTTATCTGGAATTAAGTCTGAATTTTTATCCATAAAAAGACCTCATTCCACTGTTGAAGAGAACTCTTCTTGGAGAACATCTTAAGGAATTTGGTTTCTAAAGTAGCCAGGGAACTCCATGACAGGGCAGTTAATTTTAATTTGGTTCCAGAATATGATAAGCCCACGTGTGCTGTAAAGCTCTGATCCAGGGCATGGCATTTTTTGTTCCTTCTGGACAAAGCCCACCATCTGCTTCCAGAGAGTTTACGATGAGCTCAGAGAGCCAAGGATTGCAGGCACAAAAGCATACCAACTGGCTTTTATGTTTTCAAACTCCGCAAAGCCAATGGGACCAGAAAAGTAGAGAATTATTCACATTTGTCAAAAGTTGACTCATGTCTTTCGCACCAATTCTGTTCTCCAGTCAAAATCATAAAATGTCAAAGGCAAAAGAAGTGAAGCTCATCATTTTACAGTTGTGTGACCTGAGACCAAGTGAGACTAAAATGAGTTGTTGAAGTCTGTGCATTCAACAAATATTTATTGAGCCCCAGTATGCTCGGAGCTGGGCACTGAGCCTAGAATTTCAATGGGGAACAAGACAGTCTTTGTTCCTAGGAAGTTTATAGTCTGGTAAGTTGAGTGGAAATTGGAGTTACAAAGGTAACAAGACGGTTCTATGAGAATTTATCCCTAAACAGCCTGACCTATTTGGTGGGGCAGTGTCCAGGGAAGGTTTCCTTGAGGAATTTACCCTCAAGCAGGTGTCTGAAGGATGAGTAAGGTTTAACAAGGATAAGGGCATGTGAAGAGGATGCTGCAAGATCCTTCCAAGGCTGGAGATGGAAAGCGTGCACAAAGGAATTCTGGTGGATGGGAATGCAGCATGCTAAACAAACAAACAAACAAACCCTGAAACTAATTGAGGTTGGAGAGTAGAAAGCAAGGAGCACTAATTTTCTAGGGGAGGAGGTGCTCTAGAGAGACTCATGGGCATAATGGAAACTTCTAAGGAGGAAGTGACATGTTTAAATTTCCTCTTTGAAAAGAACATGCTGACTCAGAATAGGAGAATATTCCGTTAATCCAACAAAGATCTACAAAAAGCCTACAGCAAATATCATACTTAATGGTGAAATATTAAAAGACTTTGCCTTTGGGACCTGGAATAAAACAAGGATTTCTGTTATCATTACTTCTTGGAAGTCTTAGACAGTGCAATAAAGAAAAAAAAAAAAAAACCCTAATGATTGGGAAAAAAGACGTGTTACTATTTGCAGATGAACATGACTGTGTAGGGAGAAAATCTAAAATAATCTATACACAAATTATTATCTCTGATACATAAACTTGGCAAGGTTACTGGATACAAAACAAGATGCAAAAATAAACTTTTATATGCTAGCAGCAATAAACAGAAAGTGAAATTTTAACAAAGATACTTTTACAGTAGCATAAAAACCAGACTACCTGGGAATAGAGCTAACAATAGTTTTTTTTCTGAAAACTGTGAAACAATATTGGAAGAAATTAAAGAAGAAAATAAACAGATACATCTTGTTTGTAGATCGGAAAACCTAATCTTGTTAACATTTTCATTTTTTCCTAAATTGATTTATAGATTTGACACAATCCCAGTCAGACCCCTCACCTTTTTAGGTGTAGAAATCTCACAGTTGGGAGACTGGCCTAGCCTCTCAGCCTACATCTTTCTCCCGTGCTGGATGCTTCCTGCTCTTGAACATCAGACTTCCAGTTTTAGAACTCAGACTGACACTCCTTGCTTCTCAGCCTGCAAATGGCCTATTGTGGGACCTTGTGATCATGCCTCAAGCATTTTTCCAGATTTTCTTTCTGCTGAGCTCACCATTATTTTGGCTTCGAAGCTCAACGTGATAGAGGCAGTGCCAAGACGGCTGACCAGAAACAGCAGCGATCAGAGGCTCCCATCGAAAAGAACCATAATAAGCATGTGAATCCTTTACCACTAACCAAGGTATCCAGATTCAGTTATCAGAACTGACTAGGAGGCTGGCATGATCCATGGAGAGGAAGGAAGAGCAGTGTGGTGCGGCAACCCACCTGAGAGCCACACGGGGCAGGGGAGCCCCTGACCCCCAGCCAGGGGAGGCAGTGAGTGAGTGTGCTACCCAGTGGGGGAAACTGCTTTTCCTACAGAACTGTACAACTCACAGATTGGAAGATCCCACTAGCAAACCCGTGCCACTGGGGCCTAGAGTCCCAACCCCTGAGCAGAGCCACGTAGATTCTCAACAGCCTCTCAGCTGGAGTCCCCTTAAGCCTAGGGAGCTCCTGGGGAGGGAGGGGCAACCAGCACCATAACTGAGGCTGCCTGCTGGCTAAACCATTTGAGCTCCTTGAGGGAGGAGCAGCAGCCAGTGCTGGGACCCACAACTGCCTAACACACTAAGCTCCCTGGGCAGGAGAAGGGCAGCATTCCTCTCTATAGCTCCAGGCTGTGCTTTTCCCCTGCTGAAGCCAGGGGAGGGAGGGAGGCTGGACGGCTTGTTCCCAAGATGTGTCTGTCTCCCACAGCCCAACACACCTGCTGTGGCAGACTGCAGCCAGAGTGCCTCTTCAGGCCTGACCCTGATTCATCCTTCCTCACTGGGTGGGGCTTCCTTGTAGGAACTCCAGTAACTCCAACCAAAGGCTCAGGGACAGAACTCAGGTCTCCCTGGGCCTAAGCCCCTAGTGGGAGGGGTGGCCACAGTCCCTGTGGGCCGGCTGACTTAGCCTTTCCTCCTGATAGTTCTGAGGAATCTGGGCAGCCCAGATGAGTGGGTTTCCCCCACAGTGAAGCACACCCCCCTCCACAAAGAAGTAGTCAAAGTGCTTTGTTAGACAGGTCCTGTTCCCCGTTCCACCCAACTGGGCGAGACCCCCCAAAAGGGGTTGACAGATACTCTATACAGGAACAATCCTGCTGGCATCAGATTGGTGCCCCTCGAGGTCAGAGATCCCAGAAAAAGGAGCAAGCACCTATCTTTGCTGTTCTCCAGCCTCCTCGAGTGACGTCTCCAGGCTTGGGAGCAAACCAGATGAATAGGGCCTCAAGTGAACCCCTAGCAAACTGCAGCAGCCCTACAGAAGAGGGACTTGACCATTGAAAGAAAAACAGAAAACAAAAAACAACACCATCATCAACAACAACAACAAAAGCCCCCACAAAAACCCCATCCAAGTGTCAGCAACCCCAAAGATCGAAACTAGACAAACTCACAAAGGTGAGAAAGAATCAATGAAAAAACACTGAAAACCTGAAAGGCCAGAGTGCCTCCTTTCCTCCAAATGATTGCAACATCTCTCCAGCAAGGGTGCAGGATGGGACAGAGCATGAAATGGATGAATTGACAGAAGTGGACTTCAGAAGATGGGTAACAAAAAACTATACTGAGCTAAAGGAGCATGTTCTAACCTGATGCAAAGAAGCCAAGAACCTGATAAAAGGTTAGAGGAGCTGCTAACTAGAATAACCAGTTTTGAGAGGAACATAAATGACCTAATGGAGCTGAGCTGAAAAATGCAGCATGAGAACTTTGTGAAGGATACACAAATATCAACAGCTGAATCGACCAAGCAGAAGAAAGGATATCAGAGTTTGAAGACTACCTTATTGAAATAAGACATGCAGACAAGACTAGAGAAAAAAGAATGAAAAGGAATTAACAAAGCCTCCAAGAAATATGGGACTTCATAAAAAGACTGAACCTGTGATTGAATGGAGTACCTGAAGGAGATGAAGAGAATGGAAACAAGCTAGAAAACATACTTCAGGATATTATCCAGGAGAACCTCCCCAACCTAGAAAGACAGGCCAACATGCAAATTCAGAAAATACAGCGAACACCAGTAAGATACACCACAAGAAGATCAACCCCAAGACACATAATCATCAGATTCTCCAAGGTCAAAATGAAGGAAAAGATGAAAAATGTTAAGGGCAGCCAGAGAGAAAGGCCAGTTCACCAACAAAGGGAAGCTCATTAGACTAACAGCGGACCTCTCAGGAGAAACTCTACAAGCCAGAAGAGATTGGGGGCCAGTATTCAAAATTCTTAAAAGAATTTTCAACCCAGAATTTCATATCCAGTCAAACTAAGCTTCATAAGCAAAGGAGAAATAAAATCCTTTCCAGACAGAAAAATGCTGAGGGATTTTGTTACCACCAGGCCTGCCCTTGCAAGAGCTCCTGCAAGAAGCACTAAACATGGAAAGGAAAAACTGGTACCAGTCACTGCAAAGACACACCAAAATATAAAGACCAATGACACTATGAAAAAACTGCATCAACTAATGTGCAAAATAACTAGCTAGCATCATGATGACAGGATCAAATTCACACGTAACAATACTAACCTTTAATGTAAATGGGCTGAATGTTCAGTTGAAAGACACAGACTGCATAATTGGATGAAGAGTCAAGATCCATCAGTGTGCTGTATTCAGGAGACTCAACTCATGTGCAAAGATACACATAGGCTCAGAATAAATGGAGGGAGGAATATTTACCAAGCAAATGGAAAGCAAAAAACAGCAGGGGTTGCAATCCTAGTTTCTGACAAAACAGACTTTAAACCAAAAAAGATTAAAAAAAAAAAAAAGAAGGGTAATGGTAAAGGGAACAATGCAACAAGAAGAGCTAACTATTCTAAATATATATGCACCCAATACAGAAGCACCAAGATTGATAAAACAAGTTCTTAGGAACCCAAGAAAGACTGAGGCTCTCACACAATAATACTGGGAAACTTTAACACCCCACTCTTAATATTAGACAGAATAATGAGACAGAAAATTAACAAGGATATTCAGGACTTGAACTCAGCTCTGGATCAAGCAGACCTAGTAGATGTCTGTAGAACTCTCTACCCCAAATCAACAGAATATACATTCTTCTCAGCGCCACATGGCACTTATTCTAAAATTGACCACATAATTGAAAGTAAAGCACTCCTCAGCAAATGCGAAAGAACCGAAATCATAACAAATAGTGTCTTAGACTACAGTGCAATCAAATTAGAACTTAAGACTAAGAAACTCACTTGGCCAGGCACAGTGGCTCATGCCTGTAATCCCAGCACTTTGGGAGGCTGAGGCAGGTGGATCATGAGGTCAGGAGTTTGAGACCAGTCTGGCCAACATAGTGACACTCTGTCTCTGCTAAAAATACAAAAAATTAGCTGGGCGTGGTGCTGTGCACCTGTACTCTCACCACTCAGGAGGCTGAGGTAGTAGAATTGCATGAATCCAGGAAGCGGAGGTTGCACTGAGCCAAGATCACGCCATTGCGCTCCAGCCTGGGTGACAGTGCAAGACTCCATCTCAAAAAAATAAATAGAAAAAAAAAAAGAAACTCACTCACAACCACACAGTTTCATGGAAATTGAACAACCTGCTCCTGAATGACTCCTGGGTAAATAATGAAATTAAGGCAGAAATCAAGAAGTTATTTGAAATCAGTGAGAACAAAGAGAAAACCTGCCAGAATCTCTGGGACACAGCTAAAGCAGTGTTAAGAGGGAAATTTATAGCACTAAATGCTCACATCAGAGAGCTAGAAAGATCTCAAATCGACACCCTAACATCAAAATTAAAAGAGCTAGAGTGACAAGAGAAAACTAATCTAAAAGCTAGCAGAAGACAAGAAATAACTAAAATTAGAGCAGAATTGAAGGAGATAGAGACATGAAGAACCCTCCAAAATATCCATGAATCCAGGAGCTGGTTTTTTGAAAAAAAATTAACAAAATAGACCACTAGTTAGACTAATAAAGAAGAAAAGAGAGAAGAATCAGATAGACACAATAAAAAATGATTAAAGGGGATATCACCACTAACCCGACAGAAATACAAACTAGCGTCAGAGAATACTATAAACACTTCTATGCAAATAAACTAGAAAATCTAGAAGAAATAGATACATTCCTGGACACATACATCCTCTAAAGACTAAACCGGGAAGAGGTTGAATCCTTGAATAAACCAATAACAAGTTCTAAAATTGAGGCAATAATTAATAGCCTACCAACAAAAGAAAGTCCAGGACCAGATGGATTCACAGCTGAATTCTACCAGAGGTACAAAGAGGAGCTGGTACCATTCCTTCTGAAACGATTCCAAAGAAGTGAAAAGCGGAGACTCCTCCCTTACTCATTTTATGATGCCAGCATCATCCTGATACCAAAACCAGGAAAAGGCAACAAAAAAAGAAAACTTCAGGCCAATATCCCTGATGAACATTGATGCAAAAATCCTCAATAAAATACTGGCAAACCAAATCCAGCAGCACATCAAAAACTTATCCACCATGATCAAGTTGGCTCTATCCCTGGGATGCAAGGCTGGTTCAACATATGCAGATCAATAAACTTAATCCATCACATAAACAGAAGCAAAGACAAAAACCACATGATTATCTCAATAGAGGCAGAAAAGGCCTTTGATAATATTCAACATCCCTTCATGTTAAAAACTCTCAATAAACTGGGGATGGATGGAACATATCTCAAAATAATAAGAGCTATTTATGACAAACCCACAGCCAATACCATATTGAATGGGCAAAAGCTGGAAGCATTCCCTTTGAAAACCAACACAAGACAAGGATGCCCTCTCGCACCACTCCTATTCAACATAGTATTGGAAGTTCTGGCTGGGCAATCAGGCAAGAGAAAGAAATAAAGGGTATTCTGATAGGAAGAGAGGAAGTCAAATTGTCTCTGCAGATGACATGATTTTATATTTAGAAAATCCCAGCCCCAAAACTCTTCAAACTGATTAGCAACTTCAGCAAAGTCTCAGCATACAAAATCAGTGTGCAAAAATCACAAGCATTCCTTTATACCAACAGACAAGCAGAGAGTCAACTCATGAATGAACTCCCATTGACAGTCGTCACAAAGAGAATAAAATACCTAGGAATGCAGTTAACAAGGGATATGAAGGACCTCTTCAAGGAGAACTACAAACCACTGCTCAAGGAAATAATAAAGGACACAAACAAATCGAAAAACATTCCATCCTCATGGATAGGAAGAATCAATATCATGAAAATGGCCATACTGCCCAAAGAAATTTTTAAATTCAGTGTTATTCCTATCAAACTACCATTGACATTCTTCACAAAATTAGAAAAAACTACTTTAAATTTCATATGGAATCAAAGAAGACCCCACATAGCCAAGACAATCCTAAGCAAAAAGAACAAAACTGGAGGCATCATGCTACCTGACTTCAAACTATACTACAAGGCTACAGTAGCCAGAACAGCATGGTACTTGTACCAAAACAGACATATAGACCAATGGAGCAGAACAGAGACCTCAGAAATAACAGCACACATCTATAACCATCTGATCTTCGACAAACCTGACAAAAAGCAATGGGGAAAGGATCTCCTATTCAATAAATGGTGCTCAGAAAACTGGCTAGCCATATGCAGAAAACTGAAACTGGACCCCTTCCTTATACCTTATACAAAAAAATTAACTCAAGATGGATTAAAAACTTAAATGTAAAACCCCAAACCATAAAATCCCTAAAAGAAAACCTAGACAGTACCATTCAGGACACAGGTATGGGCAATGAACTCATAATGAAAATGCCAAAAGCAATTGCAACAAAAGCCAAATTTGACAAATGGGATCTAATTAAACTAAAGAACTTCTGCACAGCAAAAGAAACTATCATCAGAGTGAATGGGCAACCTACAGAATGGGAAAAAATCTTTGCAATGTACCCCTCTGACAAAGGTCTAATATCCAGAATATACAAGGAACTTAAATAAATTTACAAGAAAAATCAAACAACCCAGTCAAAAAGTGGACAAAGGATATGAACAGACCGTTCTCAAAAGAAGACATTTACGTGGCAAACAAACATGAAAAAAAGCTCAACATCACTGATTGATATGGTTTGGCTGTGTCCCCACACAAATCTCAACTTGAATTGTATCTCCCGGAATTCCCATGTGTTGTGGGAGGCACCCAGAGGGAGGTAATTGAATCATGGGGGCTGGTCTTTCCCATGCTCTTCTAGTGATAGTGAATAAGTCTTACAAGATCTCATGGGTTTATCAGGGGCTTTTGCTTCTTCCTCATTTTCTCTTGCTGCCACCACATAAGATGTGCCTTTTGCCTCCTGCCATGATTCTGAGACCTCCCCAGCCATGTGGAACTGCAAGTCCAATTAAACCTCTTTTTGTTCCCGGTTTTGGGTATGTCTTTATCAGCAGTGTGAAAATGAACTAATACACTGATCATTAGAGAAATGCAAATCAAAACCACAATGAGATACCATCTCATGCCAGTCAGAATGGTGGTTATTAAAAACTTAAGAAATGATAGATGCTGGTGAGGCTGTGGAGAAATAGGAATGCTTTTACACTGTTGGTGGGAATGTAAAGTAGTTCAGCCATTGTGGAAGACAGTATGGCAGTTCCCCAAAGGTCTAGAACCAGAAATATCGTATGACCCAGCAATCCTATTACTGGGTATATACGCAAAGGAATATAAATAGTTCTACTATAAAGACACATGAACACGTATGTTTATTGCAGCACTATTTACAATAGCAAACTCCTGGAACCAGCCCATATGCCCATCAATGATAGACTGGATAAAGAAAATGTGGTACATATATGCCATGGAATACTACACAGCCATAGAAAGGATTGAGATCATGCCCTTTGCAGGGACATGGATGAAGCTGGAAGCCATCATCCTCAGCAAACTAACACAGGAACAGAAAACCAAACACCACATGTTCTCACTCGTAAGTGGGAGTTGAACAGTGAGAACACATGGACACAGGGTGGGGAACAGCACACACCAGGGCCTGTTAGGGGGTTGGGGACGAGAGGAGGAAACTTAGAGGATGGGTCAATAGGTGCAGCAAACCACCATGGCACATGTATACCTATGTAACAAACCTGCACGTTCTGCACATGTATCCTGGAACTTAAAGTAAAATTAAAAAAAAAATTCGAGTTGAACCTAAAATGGATGTAGAAATGCAAAATGCTAGGACTAGTCAAGGCAATCTAGCCAGCACTTACACTTTTATATAGAAAGAAGTGAAAATAGATGAAGGACTTGACTTCTAGATATCAATTCCTATTAAAAAACATAGTACTAAGGCAGTATAATACTGACACATGGATGGACAAAGCCAGACCGTAAAAAAAGAAAGTCCAGAAATAATAACCACAAATATACAGTCATTTGATTTGTAAGACCACACACTGCAGTGTGGTGGTGAAATTATTTTTGTTTCAATAAATGCTGCCGAGTTAACTGGCTATTTATATGAAAAAAGATGACAGGTGGATGGTAGACCTAATTGTGAAAGCAAAAGCAAGCAAAAATAAAACAGAAACAAAACCAGAAACCAAAAATCCTTCTAGAAGAAAATGTAGGAGAGCAGCTTTATGATTTTTGAGGCAGGCAAAATTATTTTAAATGAGATCCAAAAAGCTCTAACCATAATGGAAAAAGGAACTGGTAAATAGGACCAAATTAAAATTGAGAGCTTCTGTTCTTCAATAGATACTATTAAGGGAGTTAAAAGGCAGTTCATGGAATGGAAAAAGACATTTGTAATATATTTGACAAAAGACTTATTTACATAATATATAAAGACCCTTACAAATTAATAATAAAAAAGCAGGCAACTTAATAGAAAAAATGGGCAAAAGGTTTTAGCTTTCACCTCCCAAAAGAGGATATCTAAATTGCCAAAAAAAAAAAAAAAAAAAAAAAAAGCAAGTGTTCAACCTCATTAGAAATCAGGGAATCATGAATTAAAACCACAGTGATATACAACTAATGCCCACACCCAAATGGCCAAATTGAAAATGACAGATGATATCTAACATTGAGAAAAAAGTGGCACAACCAAAACAATCATATATTGCTGGTAGCGGTGTAAATTGGTGCAACGATTTTGGAAAAGTGTTTGGCATTATCATGTTGAGAACACATTCCTATAGACATAACCATCTGAAATGCATATGTATGTTCACCAAAATACATGTGCATAAATACCAGTACATTTACATAGTACAAAAATGTACAATGTCAATACCAGCACTATTCATATTAGTCCTAAAGTGAAAACAACTCAAATATCTATAAACAGAAAAATGAATAAATATAAATCATGATATAGTCATGTAATGGTGCACTGCAGCAATGAGGTACTTAGTGACTAGAAGAAGCACAATGAGAATTTCTTAGGGGGCACTGGTGATGTTCTTTTTCTTGATCCAGATGCTGGTTTTGTGGGTGCATTCACTCAGTGAAAGCTCATCGAGCTGTTCCTTTATGACTTGCGCACTTTTGTACTTAGTGTTTGCTATGGTTTGAATGTCTCCTCCAAAACTCATGTTGAAGCTTAATCTCCAATGTGGCAGTATTGAGAGATGGGGCCTTTAGGAGGTGATTAAATAATGAGGTATCTGTTCTCAGGAGTGGATTAATGGGTTAATCAAGTAATGGGTTGTCACGGGGCTGGGGAACTGGTGGCTTTATAAGAAAAGGAAGAGAGAACTGAGCCAGCATGTTAGCACACTCAGCCTCCTCACTACCTGATGCCCTGTGCCACCATGGGATGCCACAGAGAGTCCCCACCAGCAAGAAGGCTCTTATCAGATGCACTCCCTCCACTTTAGACTTTCCAGCCTCCATAGCTGCAAGAAATACATTTATTTTCTTTATAAATTACCCAGTGTCAGGTATTCTGTTACCAGCAACAGAAAATGGTCTAAGACAGTGTTATACTTGAATAAAAATTTTACTTTAAAAAAGAAAATAAAAATAATTACTGCAGAGTAGAGCCAGACAGTGGAGTGAGCATTCTAGATGTAGAGAGGGAATTAGGTGGTACTTGCAAGAGTCCTGGTGTGAGACCAAGCTGATGGCTGCCGAGAAATAGCAAATTAGGTTCAAGACAGACGGAGGAAGGAAAACCCAAGAGAACTTGAGAATGGGTTGGTTAAAGCAGAATACAGAAGAGGGAGGTGTCCACGTTGACTTTCAGGTTTCTACCTTGTATAACCAGGTAGAAAGTGTCTCCCTCTCCAGAGAAGGGGGATGCTGGAGGTTATTGAGCAGGGAGGATGTGAAGAACATACACTTGGAGTTGAGGTTCTAGAGACGTACAAGTAGAATCATGGTGTAGACAGTTGGGTATGTGGGTCCGAAGTTCAGAGGAAACGCCAGGGTTGAAGACATAAGTTGTTAATAAACTGACCTCTAAAAAATGGAATTTGAACTGACTCTTTTAGATAAAGATACGGGTTATCCATATGCCAGGCACTACTCGGCTGAACGCTTTACCTATAGGATCTTTACCTATAGAGTTGAAGGTAAGCAGATTGCAGATGCATTGAGCTTTAGGAAGGGGAGGGAATGAAACAGGGGGGCTCTTCAGATTCAGATCTTCTGACTTAAAGTTCCAGATGTTGTTGCTGATTCACACTGCTCCTATCAGTGGACTCACTGGCCTGTAGTGTTGTAGATCCTGGATGAGCAAACAAAGGCACTGTAGCATTCCCACTAGGAGAAAGCTTTAAACAAAGACGGTATGTATCCATCTGTCGGCCTGAGAAGGAGCTCAGAGACTTAAACTCCATAATTGCCTCATAGAAGGTTTAGTAGATACAATCTCAGGATTCAAATCTATATATTTTGGATATTAATCTCTTATCAGATATATATTACACAAATATTTTCTCCCAATGTGTAGGCTGCCTTTTTATTTTGTCTATTACTTATTTTGTTGTGCAAAAGCTTTTTAGTTTGTAGTCCCACCTCTTATATTTTTGCTTTGTTGCCTGTGCTCTGATGTACAGGTTAGTCTGTTTTGCATTGCTATAAAGGAATAGCTGAGGCTATGTAGTTTATAAAGAAAAGATATTTATTTGGCTCAGGGATCTGCCAGCTGCATTACAAGTATGGTACCAGTGTCTGCTTCTGGTGAGTCCTCAGGAAGCTTTTACTCATGGCAGATGACAAGGAAGGGGGAGCTGGCTTGTCACATAGTGAGAGAGGGAGCAAGAGCGATGCCAAGCTCTTTCAAACAACCAGCTCCCAGGGGAACCTTTCTATGAATTTTACAGTTTCAGTCCTTGTGTTGAAGTCTTGAATTCATTTTTAGTTTATTTTTGTGTAAGATTAGGGTCTAGTTTTATTCTTTTGCATGTGACTATTTAATTTTCTTAACATCATGTATTGAAGAGACTATCCTTTCTCCACTGTGTCTTCTTGGTGCCCTTGTTGAAAATTAGTTGTACATGCTTAAGTTTACTTCTGAGTTCTATATTCTGTTTTATGTGTCTATGTGTCTATTTTTATGCCAGTACCATCCTGTTTTGATTACTTGAAATATAATTTGAAATCAGGAAGTGTGATGCCTCTAACTTTGTTTTTCTTTCTCAAGATTGCTTTGGCTATTTGGGGTTTTTTTTTTTTTTTTTTTTTTTTTTTTTTTTTTTTTTTTTTTTTTGTGGTTCCATGTGAATTTTAGAATTGCTTTTTCTATTTCTGTGACAAATGCCATTGGAATTTTGATAGAGAATGCAGTGGGTCTCTATGTTGCTTTGAGTGTTAAGGACATTTTAGCAATATTCATTCTTTCAATTTATGAACCCAGACTATCTTTCCATTTATCTGTGTCTTCTTCAATTTCTTTCCTCAATGTTTTATTGTTTTCAGTGTACAGATCTTTCACCTCCTTGATTACATTTATTTCTGAGTGTTTTATTCTCTTTGATGCTATCATAAGTGGTATTGTTTTCTTGATTTGTGTTTTTAGATAAGTCTTGATTGGTGTAAATAAATGCAGCTGATTTTTTGGGTTGATTTTTGTATTCTGCAACTTTACTGAAATCGTTAATTAGTTCTAAAGTTCTTTTGTGTATATGTAGAGTCTTTAAGGTTTTCCATATATAGGATTATGTCCTCTGCAAACAGGGATAATTTTTCTTCTTCCTTTTTGATTTGGATGCCTTTTATTTCTTTTTCTTGTCTGATTGCTCTTGCTAGTACTTTCAAGTACTGTTTTGAATAAAAGTGGTGAGGGTGAGCATTCTTGATTAACTGTCTATGGCCAGCTTCCTCTGGTGCATTTAAAACACAGTGCCATTCCCAAGAAGATATGCACACCCAGCTGGACAGGATGGCACATTTGGCAAAAGGTCAGGCAGATCAGTAACCACAGGTTGGCAGTGTAAAGAGTGAAACACTATCCATGTCTGGCACAAAAATACAGAAACTCAGTATTCCCACAATCTGATGGTGTATCTATAGTCACCTTTTTGCAGATATATAAGCCACAATTCTATTACATTAGCTTCCAAATCACTGGCAGCATCAAGGTCATGCTGAAGTTCAAATGCTGGCTCATTGGGGTGTGAATGCAAATCATCTGCTTTTTTTTTTTTTTTTTGAGACGGAGCCTCGCTCTGTCACCCAGGCTGGAATGCAGTGGCGCGGTCTCCGCTCACTGCAAGCTCCGCTGCCTTTCAGGTTCACGCCATTCTCCTGCCTCAGCCTCCCGAGAAGCTGGGACTACAGGTGCCCGCCACCACGCCTGGCTAATTTTTTTGTATTTTTAGTAGAGACGGGATTTCACCGTGTTTGCCAGGATGGTCTCAATCTCTTGACCTCGTGATCCGCCCGCCCTAGCCTCCCAAAGTGCTGGGATTACAGGCATGAGCCACCGCGCCCGGCCATCATCTGCTTTTTTAGTCATGGACAAATAAAACATATGTTCTACTTGCTGTTACAAATCAGCAGATTTAACAGACACTCTCCAAGAATGATTTTTAACTCTAAGTCAGCAGGAGCTAAAGGAAAGAAGTGTTGGAACAGGGTTCAAGCATCCTAGGTTTGACTCCTGATTCTACCCACAATGATCCCTGTGCTGTTGGTTCAGTCACTTCCTTTTGGCCCTCAGTTGCCTCATCTGTAAATAAGAGGTTTTACTGTTTTGTCTCTAGGAGTCTTTCATCTGATACATTTCTTTGATTCTAAATTTAAGTGGCATATTAGACTTCTAGTTCTGCTAGAAGTAATTGGCATTGTGGTTTGCCTCACTTCTTGTAAAAAGGTCAAGGCATGCTGCTCCCAACCACTGTGTTTAATGTTCATTTGCTGACCTGAAATTTGAGTTGATCATGTAAAACCCTCCTGTGCCTAAATGCATCTGGGGATAAAAATAACTTCCCATGAATTCTCCCCTGGGTGAGCAATTTCACATGCATTAGTACCCTTAGCTTCCACACGACTTCTCGCCACTGTCCTTGTTGTTCTAGTAAAAGGTATGCATTCATAGAATGCTAAAAATGTTTTATGAAAAGGAGACTAGGGTGGTATATCGAACCTACTTGATGAAAAAATCTGCTAGAGTCATTATATTGAAAGGGGACTTCCCTGGATTTCAAGAGAGGGATTATTTGCTCATTTGTTAATTAATTCGTTCAAAGATCAACTAATCATTTAGTAAGAAACTAATGTGTGTCAAACCCAGAGTTGAGTACTGGGGATACAGCTCTGAAAAGGGTCTCGATCTTAGTGAGCATAAAGTTCAGTGGGATAGGCAAGTAAAGAGATAATTACACGCACATAAAATCAGATGACTGTGACATTACTGCTTTAAAGCTATGCTTTCATTTTTTTGGAGGATGAGGATGAAAATGTTGATGAGGATGGTGGTACCGATATAGCCAGGTGCTATTCTAAGTGCTACACATATATTAACTCATTTAATTTTCTATTTTCCCAATTTTAAAATTGTGTTAAAATGCATATAACAAAATTTACCATCTTAACCGTTTTTAAGTGTATATAGTTCAGTGGTGTTAAATACATTTATAACATTGTGCAACCATCACCACCATCCATCTCCATGGCTCTTTTCATCTTGTGAAACTGAAACTCTGTAGCCATTAAACAGTAATTCCCCATTCCCCACTCTCCCAGTCCCTGGCAACTATCATTCTATTTTCTGTCTCTATGACTTTGGCAACAATACTTACTAAATACTTACTAAAAAATTAGCTATAATTTTTTTTTTACTCATACTTACCCTACCATGGGTCTAAGATGTTAGTTATCTTTGTTCCTGATGCACATTAAAGTAAGTGCATAACACTTCAAATGAAAACCATCCATGCTCCGTAGAAAATCCTCCTGGGCCTGCTGTAGAGGAGCTGCTGGCTGCACTTTGGTCTTACTGTATAAAACCTGTGTTGTGTTACAAATGATACCTCATCTTCTGGACTTTTAGTTTTTCTAGGAAGAAGGGCTGGGGCCAACTCAGAATATGAGTGATGAAACTGTAACATACAATTTAAATTTCTGATCAGCATTCTGTATTGAAGAAAGGATGCCAGCGATGAAGCTGTCTGGTATGGGAGGTGGGAGGGGTTCAGCAGAAGTATTTCTTGGTTGCTCAACTCTCCGTCCAAGTCTTGCAACCCTTTGCAGCCAAAAGCAGCCTCTCCACCATCTGCCCCATGGCTCAGCTTGAAACTGGTCTTTCAGGCTTGGTCCTGCCCTTTATGAGCAGGCTGAGACTCATATATCATTGTCAGAGAGTGTTTGTTAAGCATCCTCATGATGTTTTGAAAGGTATGCTTTGATGCCAGGTGGCCAGAAATGTACTCAGGGTGGACAACAATAGAAACAGAGGTGTCAAAGCCCAAAAGGATCTGAGTGACATAAGAGAAAGCCTGACAGCTTCATGGGGGAAAACCCTGTTCCTCAGGTTAGGTGAAGTTTCATGTGGCAGAGGAAAACATCTGCATTTAAATGGCCATTCTTAAGAGTGTTAACTCTTTGCCAGTGGCAGAAACTACCCAGTGATTGTCACAACCTTTAGCCTTGCTTCCCTGTTTTTTTTTTTGGACCTTATCTCTCTTCGCCATCTTCTACTTCCCCTGTTTCCTCTCCTTACCTCTTTTTTTTTTTTATCTCCCCTCCTCCATTACCATCTCTATTGCCATAGTTCAGCATCTGCCCACCTCTCTCCACATCTTGGGAGTCCCCAGACCAAGAGGCAAGATCTACATTGCCCCCTTGGGTAGATATGAGATGTGCCCTTGGTGTCCCAGGATGGAATTGACAACACCTGAGAAAGGTAGACTTAGAAGAAAGTCCAAGTTGCTACCTCTGGTTTGGAAGAACCCAGGTGATCTGGTGGCTGCCTGATCAGATTTGTTTCGCACTCTTTCTTGCTCACCATGATCCAGCTCCAGGTCTTCTTTCTGTTCTTCCACCATGCCCAGCTCATGCCCACTACAGGGCCTTTGCAGCTGTTGCCTTCGCTTAGGATGTTTTCTTCCCCAGTCTTCACCTGGCTGCTTCGTTTACATCACCTGACAGCAAAAACTACCATGCGCTGCCTGGCTTTTCTCTTGAGGTCACCTCCCGGAAATCATTAGTCCCATCATGGAATACCCCCAGAGACCGTGAGCTCGTTTCTTCCTATGGAAGAGCTTTGTGCCTCTGGGCAGCCTCTTGGTTGGAATGCTCTGAAATTGCATACTCCGTCTAGGGAGGGATTGTGTGGGGGGTTATGAGCTAGAGGTGTAGAGCCAGACTGCCTGAGTTTGAATCCCTGTTCTTCCATGAGCTCTGTGACCTTGGGCAAGTGAATGAACCTCTCAGAGCCTCAGTATTTCATTTCTGATGTAATCAGCGATAAGGAACTTACTTCATAGAATTGTTGCAGGGATTAAATGAATTAATACATGTAGAGAGCCTCAGCGTTTCCCAGCACAGAGTAAGTGGAATACAGGCCGGCAGATGTTCTCATGATTACCTTGGATCACATCTGTCTCCTGCAGCAGCAGTTCTCTTTGGGGATGGTTCTACCTTTTAGCGGGTGTTTGGAAATGATTGGGGGTATGCTTGCTTCTCACAGTGATTGAAGGAGGCTACTGGCGTTTTGTGGGTGGGGAGAAATGCTAGATATCTTGCAATTCACAGAGAAGAATTTCTCCATACCCTCTACCTGCCAGATGTTCATATACATGAGAGACCTTTTAACATGTAAGTGAGGGGCCTGACTGTAGGGTATTTTTGTATAGTTGAATCTACACTGAGTTTTTAAGGAATGTAACTACATATAAATCGAAGAAACACCATGTCTTGTTTTATTTGGATTTTTTCCAGGAGCTGTGCCCCATTTTGAAAATGTTCATGAAAGGTACATATACCTCATGGTACTTGAATTAACAGAACAACCACCTGAACCAGTGTGCAACTTACAGCCATTGCAGTCATGGTGATTCTTCATATATGTACAAATGCACTTATTTAACTTTTGTTCCAAAATGCTAAATAGAAAAATCAGTGTCAATAATATCCAATTGCTTATCTCTTGACTCCAAATGAAAATGGGCTGAAAAAGTAAGTGAAAACGTTGGCTGGGGTCACTAGTCTTCTAGTCCAACCCTGCTTGAGAACGTACTTTTAAAAATACACATTAGACTGGGCGAGGTGGTTCACACCTGTAGTCCCAGCACTTTGGGAGGCCGACACAGGTGGATCAGGAGTTCAAGACCAGCCTGGCCAACATGGTGAAACTTTGTCTCTACTGAAAATACAGAAATTAGCTCAGCATGTTGGCACACACCTGTAATCCCAGCTACTTGGGAGGCTGAGGCACGAGAATCGCTTGAGTCCAGGAGGCAGAGGTTGCAGTGAGCAACCACTCCAATCAATGAAATGGTAGAGATTGCACCACTTCATTCCAGTGTGGATGGCAAAGAGAGAACCTGTCTCAAAACAAACAAACAAACAAACAAACATATTTACCATATGCTCCTTTCATTTTCTCCTTTACAGTTTATTTCATTTTATTTTTCCTTACCTTTTACTACCCTAACTTAATTGTAATTAAGTTAACTTATTTGTAATTAAGTTAGGATAGTAAAAGGGGAATTTCAACATATGTTATGAAAAGAAGGCTTCGAGCCTGATGGAGACCAGCATCCCTGCCCTGAGACACCTCTTAGCGGATCCTAGACCTGCTTCCTGATTTTTCTTCCCTGCGACAGCTCTTCAGATATTTAAAGATGATGACAACATTCATCTGTGCACCCCTGAGTCCACTTTTCCAGAACCTGCATCCTCACTTCCTTAAACGTTCTAATGATGTGACTTTCAGACTCCTTATTAGCCTGGTGGCCCCTCTACAAATTTTCTCTGGTTTCTCTAACTGCCTCTTTCCAAAGAAACCAACTAAACAGTACCCTGTAAACTATTTTTATCAAATATGCGGGATTTTTTTCAAACAGGCAGGAGGAACAAAGTTGGTCCTGGATCTAGGTTTTGTGCATAATAGTCAGTGTTTGGATTCCCATTGGGCAGAACAGTGAAGCCTTGCAATGAAAACCTTTTAATAAAAGGAGAGTGAGAAACGGGGTGTTTTTTTAACCCCAAAATGACAACCCCCCAGAGATTTTCTGTTGTGTTGTTTTGCTTTTTCGCTTGGTAGCAGCAGGGACTTCCCTGCTGTGTACCCACAACTGTCCGAGGATGGTCATGATAGCCTCAAACTCCAGAATCATGGGATTCATGCTGTAGCTCAGAGAAAGGCACCAGAAAGGAAGGGTTTGATGGAAAATAACCTAGGAATATGGGACTTTAGTACCAGGTCTCTGCTATTAGCTTATTTTCCTGACACCGTAATCAAACTGAAATTGTGCCAACCTTTCCATTGTCATGGTTCAAATGGAAGGATTCCTCCTTCAGCAAGCTTGTGTCCGGGGATGGCTGCTAGATGTGGGCTTCTCATTCTGTAAAGAGTCCTCTCTAGAGAGACAAGACTCTGATTGACCAGGGAACAGATTCTTTGGAAGCCTCCAGATCATGACGATGACGGCTCTGGAATTTTCAGGGCCTTTTGCCAAACTGGGATTGGTCCAGTGAAATCTGATTTGAATGTGACCCTTTAACTCAACAACAGCAGTCCCAATAGGTGTCCCTTAGGTCCCCAGGAGGAGCGGGAGTTGCTTGTCCTTGCATTAAATAGCTTTAGGCTGCTCCATTGAAAAGTGTTTCATACTTGCTTTTTTAATTTTTCTATTTCTTTCTCATGAGGACTCTATATGCCACCACCCACAATTGATGATTTTTTTTTTCACTAGACTACAATGTATCTATAACATCATATCCAGGAGGAAGGCTTGGCGCCATGTTGCAACTGTGTCTGTTGTAATTGTTCCGCCTAATCTGGAATTTTCTGAACAACCCAAAACAGCCAGAAGCAGAGTCTCTTAGAGAAGCATCTAAGTCACCTAGACCAGGGTGCTGGGGCAATGACATGGAAATGTCATCTTCCCAAGCAGAGAAGACAGAGTCCCCTGTTAAAATGACAGAAAAGGGTGAGGATGTCCAGCTGTCCCAGGGCCCTGGTGAAGAAGGAGAGGATGCCCAGATGCTTACCTCTTGGTGTTCCTGCAATGATGCAAGCAGAAACCATTTCAGAAGGCGTAGAACCAAGGGTCCACAAACGGTTAAGAGTCCCATGGGTCCCATCCAGCTTACTGCCTATTTCTTTTAGTCTGCAAGATAAGCATGGCTTCTTCATTTTTAAAGGGTTGGGACAAAAATCAGAAGAAGAAGATTTTGTAACATATGAAAATGATGTGAAATTCAAATACCAATATTCATAAATGTCCTTAAAAAATCAATATCCAACATAAATGTTGGAAGGAGCAAGATGCGGTGTCTAATAGAAAAAGTACATCTTGGAGAAAAGTCTGAGAGGGTGAGAAAGTGGAGCCCTGTTTAAAATAATGAGCCCCTGCACAAGTTAATAAGATAACATTGTCAAAATGATGGTACTCTAATCCAATTTGCAGTAGAGCCAAGGCCAAAATGCATTCTTTGCTGGTAAGGAAATGTAGCCTCAATGATACTAATATTCAAGCAATTTACCAAGTGATAAAACTAAAGTAATTTATTATAATTTTACGCTGAGATCTCTTTTTCTTGGCTTGGGAAAGGTTTTTATTGCCTCTAGTCTTGCAATTTCACCATTGCTAATATTGATTTTACTATAATCTCTTTCCTTTTTTTACACTTCTCAAGTTATTTCTTGATTTGGACAAAATCCACATTTTAACACAGATGATATAAAAACCAACCTTTGAGAAAATGTATTATGATAATTATGTTTTCCTACTGGTGGCCAACATTATGTATGTGCCAATAGAGAAAAATGCATTTTGAAGTCACCAGACTTTCCTCTTCATTTTATCTTCTTTGAGCTTAAAGGAGAAGCCTAAGAGGACAAAAATGCCGTTTAGATGATAATGGCTCTGTCCGTTGGGAAGGGCTTTGCAAGACTTCCGGGAAAGGTGACCCACATTCCCTCAGTAGACCTAGGCACGGCTGGAAAAACACTTGAGTGGTTCCCTATTGTCCTACATTATTTTATGAAGACAAGTGTGTTAAACATCTACTTTATTTATTTATTTATTTGAGATGGAGTTTTGCTCTTATTGCCCAGGCTGGAGTGCAATGGCGCGATCTCAGCTCAGTGCAACCTCCGCCTCCCGGGTTCAAGCAGTTCTCCTGCCTCAGCCTCCCGAGTAGCTGGGATTACAGGCGCCGCGCCACCACGCCCAGCTTATGCCTGTAATCCCAGCACTTTGGGAGGCTGAGGCAGGTGGATCATCTGAGGTCAGGAGTTCAAGACCAGCCTGGCCAATGTGGTGAAACCCCATCTCTACTAAAAACACATCTAATACATTTTATGCAAAAATACATTTTATGTAGAAAAATACAAAAATATATTTTATGCAATCCTGGGAGGTCAGTGTGGCTCTTCCCATCTTTCCACTGGAGGGAAATTGGGTTCATAGAGTAGAAATACTTTGCCCAAGCCCCAACAGGTGCTAAGAGGTGCAACGAAAACTCAACTTGAGGCTGTCTGATTCCAGAGCTCCATAATCTTTTCACTGCACTGGGATTGAGGGCCTCCCTAGAAAATACCTCCCTATGACCAGAGACCACAGGATAGTAGAGGCTGGTAACACAAGGGCAACAGGCACTCAAAACTGAAAGCTCCGTATCTCTTTAAGAATGCAGTGGTTCTGAGCCTTGTTGCTAGGCTAGCTGTGTTTCCAGGCAGGCTCATTAGAGCATATCTTGGTTCTGCACATCACAGGGTGGGGCACTCATTTCTTTTCTCTTCCAATGCACGAAGCATTACCAAAGCCTGGTGTTAAATAAAAAGGACAATGTAGGGCTCCGAGATTAACTGTTGCTGTATGTATTAAACACTTTGCACACATTTCGTGTTGTGCTAGGGAAAATGCAAGAACACTTGTACACAATGTCGGTGATATAATACTCACTCTTATGGGTACAGGACTCTATGGCTTACGAAGCATTTTCATAACCATGACCCTATGTAAGCCTCTCAAGAGGAAATGTTATACCCATTTTACAGGTGGGGAAACTGAGAGACAGCTGACTGAGTCTGTGGGATTCAGATCTCTGGGAGATCAGAGCCATGGGGATAATTTGGGCCTCTTAGCTCTCAAAAGGTCAGTGTTGGGGGCATGTTTATGAGATTGTACACGACCCACTGTGGGTGCCCAATGAAATTTCAGAATATCTCAGAGGCTCACTTTGGGATGCATTGTCCTAATTTTCTTTTAGAGGCTTCCATAAGCTGCTCCCCAAATAGATTTTTCTTGTGGTTTTGCTTCCCCTGACCTTTGTTTTTGTGTTAATGGCCTTTATTTCCCATTAGCTTCTCAAGAGCTGGTGTGTCACTGAGCACGTGTATTTTAAAAAACACAAAAACCTACAGTTTCCATGAAGATCCACAAAGAAAACAGAGAAGCGTGGATTTGCCTTTGTGCTGCTCTTACTGTATTAAAAATTAAATGTGGTAATTTTTGTATGTGCATCTGGGATTTTTGCTTTCTGGGTTAATTCAGGAGCAGTTACCATGAATAAACATGTGTTTGCTGCTTCGGCATAGTTTTGGAACTAGCTTACCTGGATCAAACTTGTCTCTTATAGTTGCTTCAAGAAGTGGCTCTCTGAGATGAGTTGGCAGTGATTCTGGTCTATTTCCTGTCAGCCTGGTGGAAGACAAGTAGGACATGCATCTTCCCTTCTTGTTCTCAGTATTAGGTAGCATGTTCACAAAAATAAATCTGATTCCTTCTGCTTTTTCTCAATGATGTTCTGCCAATTCGAGGCAGAGGCTTAGGGTCCTTTTCAACCTGTCTCCCAGCTTCTATTGCAAATGCCATCCTTACACCTACACCCACTCACTGTCAGTTATTTGCAAAAGACTCAGAGTCCTCAAATCTGTGTCCATAAACATTTACCTTCTGACTCAAGACTAGATTCAGGAAGTAACTTGTACAGTGCTTGCAATTTCAAGATAGAAACTGAACATTTTTCCTTTCTAAGAAAGGCAGAGGAGCAACTTACATTGATTGAACCCTTGCTATATTCCAGACACATGCATTTGTTCTTTTCCATGACCCAGTGCATTCTCTTAGCCTGTTTTTGCAGGCCCAAGGGGGATGAAAAGTGGGACCTGCCCAAGGGCATCACGTAAGAGGCGAACTCAGATTTAAACCCAGCTTGTCTGACCACAGAGTGTATTCCATTACACCCCAATGCTTCACCAGGCTGCAGAGGCTCTGTCGGGTTCAGTGCAGCTCTTGAGTAAAATCCTCTGCTGTGTTCTAATCCTTTTGTTTTCTCCGAATTTGAAAAAGCATTGAGCATGCCCTGTGGAGATTTTCCAGCATGAGAAAAGACCGTGTATTGGAATTCTCTTTCCGCTTGTGGAGCTTCCACAAAGCGTGCTCTATTTTCATCCAGAGCTGTCATGCCTGGGTACTTGGCCCAGCCCCCTCGCCAAGACTCCCTGAAAGTCACGTGTTGTTGCTAAGCTTTGGTCACCTGAATGCTGGGAGAGCAGCCAGGGGTAATGATCATCATCATAATGGCTGACATTTACTAAGGATGTATCTGCCAGGCACTGATCAAAATGCTTTATGTGAATGAACTCATTGAAGCCTCCACACCTCTCTACGATTAAATTATTATCCCCATTTGGCAGATGAGGAAACTGAGGCACAGAGAGATTAAGTTTGCATTGATCACTGGCTGGCTAGCATAGAGTCACCTTACACTTCACTTATCTCTTCTAAATAATGAACTCAGAGTAAAACAAGACTTTTACAATGTGTCTGAGCTGGCCAGTCCACTGCCTTTACTCTCAGTTTTTCTTAGTGCTTTTCTTCATTGTGACATTTGTTTCGACAGCTTATGGCCCAATCCACTGTGGGTAAATTGACATGAGATGACGATATTTGCTTCTAGGCAAAATTTACTGACAAACAAAATGAAGACAGCGTGCAGGGGGAGAAGGAGGGGCCTTACCAGTCTCCCATTGTGAGCTTGCTGATCTTCCCCCTTTTGGGAGACATGGTAGAAAAATAGAACAGCTATAATTTATAGTGTTGATAATTTGCACATGTGATGGTTAATTTTAGATGTCAACATGACTGGGTTAAGGGATGCCTGGATGGCTGATAAAGCATTGCCTGTGGGTGTGTCTTTGCGGGTGTTTTCAGAGGAGATTGGCATGTGGGTTGGTGGACTGGGTAGGGAGGATCTGCCTTCCATGAGGGCAGGCACCATCCCATCTGCTGGGGGCCTGGATAGAACAAAAACACAGAGGGAAGATGATTTTCTGGCTTTCTTCTGGAGCTGGTGCTTCATCCATCTCCTGTACTTGGGTTTCAGAACTCTAGGTTCTCTGGCCTTTGGATTGCAGGACTTACATCATGGTCCCCGTGAGTTCTCAGGCTTTCAATCTTGGACTAAGAATGACACCATTAACTTCCCTGGCTCTGAGGCTTTAGGACTTGAATTGAGCCATGCTACCAGCATCCCACACTCCAGCTTGCAGATGGCCTGTCATGGGACTTCTTGGCCTCGATAATCACATGAGCCAAGGCCCCTAATAAATCCCCTCTCATCTCTCTCTCTATCTATATATCCTTTGATTCTGTCTCTCTGGAGTCAGAACAAGACATGTGGCCTTTTAATTTCCGAAAGCTCTTTCTCAAATATAAATTTAATTAGTACTGACCAACAAAAGACCAAGAGAAACTTAATTCTTGCTTGCAGACTTACTAGTTAGAAATGACTTGTTTTATGTGACATGATTTGAAATCTATATCAGATGCTTGAAAAACACCATATACCCTAGATATTTTTATTAACTGCTATGTTCCTGGTTTGTTGGTGTAATGAGAACCACACACTCAATTCCAATACCCTGTGATAAATTCTATGAGAAGGCTATGTACCAAGACCCATTGGGTACACAAATGAGGAAACCACCATTCTTGGAAGGCAGGGACATTTGAACCAAGCCATGAAGGCTGAGTACAGCATGTTTGGCATGGGCTGGGTTATTCATAGTCACTCTTCTCCTAGCTATTTCTTCTCTGTTATCCATTTAGCCCAGAAGCTTCTATAGATACACCTCATCCAAGTCCCCTTTCCTCCGTCATGACCAGCACAACTTCATACAACAGAACCTCCACCTGCCAAAAGATACTGCCAAGAACACATCCGTTGCACAGCAGGTGAGAACTCTAGTTGACCTCAGTGTGCTACATTGCCCTGCTCTTGACTAGCAGGTATTTTCCAGGGTTTCTAGGTCAACTTTTTCCCTGCGGCCATGAGATCCTTTCTGCAGCTTATTCTAACAGGGTGGAGCCCAGAACAAAGAGTGTTGTGTCTCCAGGCTATTAAAACTCATTCCTTACTCTACAGCAGTGGTCTCTGATCTTTTCAGCACCAGGGATTTGTTTCGTGGAAGACAGTTTTTCCATGGATGGCTGTAGGGGGATGGTTTTGGAATGATTTAAGTGCATTACATTTATTGTACACTTTTTTCCTATTATTGTTACATTGAAATATATAAGGAAATAATTATACAACTCATCATGATGTAGAATCAGTGGGAGCCCTGAGCTTGTTTTCCTGCAACTAGATGGTGCCATTTGGGGGTGATGGGAGACAGTGGCAGATCATCAGGCATTATATTCTCATCAGGAGCATGCAGCATAGATTTCTTGCGTGCACAATTCACAGTAGGGTTTGCGCTCCTGTGATCATCTAATGCCACCACTGATCTGACAGGAGGTGGAGGTCAGGCGGTAATTCGAGTGGCTGTAAATGCAGATGAAGCTTTGCTTGCTCTCACCTCCTGCTGTGTGGCCCAGTTCCTAACAGACCATGGACTGGTATTGGTTCATGGCTCAGGGGTTGCAGACCCCTGCTCTATAGGACACTAACCAGCTTGGGTAGGAGTTTCTGCCTACATACGGAAATGTCTTAGGCTAGATGATCACTCTCTTCCTTCCCCATCTCACTTCACCCCATCCCTAGACCTGTAGGATAGAGCCTGTTTTCACCCTTGTACAGGATGAACAAGTTTTATTTCTTCACAATATGATTGAGGAATCCAGCCCCTTAGCATAATTCTTGCTGTAAAACTGTGTTAAAGTGACTAGCAAACTGTTTTGTATAATTATGCGATGGAATCTGAATGCGCTGTGCTGGATATGCACGATAAGTGTCCAGTTTGTTTCTTAGGATGATCCGGGAAAGACAAGATAATTCACCTTGCTGTGTCGATCCTTCCTAAGATTTTAGTTTTAACTAATTGAGTCAGCAGAACCATTTGAAATCTGAGTTCCAGGAACGTTTTCCCTCTGTGAGCTTATATGATTTTGCAATATCTGGATAGAAAGTAAAACATTTAGTCCGTCTTCTGGAATTCTCAAAACAGTAGGATATTTTAAGAACACTGATGGTAGCCAGCATTTGTCACTGTTCCTTTAGACGAGTCTTTGGAACTCGAGGGTCAGGCATGTAGGTTTCTTTTCAAAGTCTGTAAATCATGAATCGTCTTGTGGCTGCATTTCTGAGGGAGGGATGTTAACTTTATCACTCTTTCTAATTAAGCAAGGTGGTGATTTTGGCATTTTAACTCTTAGCTAAGCCGGGTTTCTCACCATCTTAACCTCAACACTACTGATGTTTTGGGCTGGACGGTTTTTTGTTGTCTGGGATGTGGGAGCTGTTCTGTGTGTTTTAGGAATGCTTAGCAGCATCCCTGGCCTCTGTCCACTAGATGCCAGCACACTACTCCCCAATTATCACAACCCCAGATTTCTTCAGACATTGCCAAATGCCCTACGGTGGGGGAAAGTGCTCCCCAGTTGAGAACCATGGTCCAAGAGCCTTGTTATAAAGGCTGCCTGGATCAGTAGCATCTGTGTCACCTGGGAGTGGTCAGAAATGCAGAATCGGAGACTAATAAGCAGACCTATAGGATCAGTATCTGCATTTTCATCCAATTCCCAGGTGATTTGTTTGCATGTGGAAGTTTGAGGAATTTGGTAGTTCAATGACTTAAAGCAGTAATACTCAAACTTTGGTGTGTATCAAAATCCCCTTGACACCTAATGAAGAACACAAATGCCAGGGTTGTGGAAGGAGGAGAGAGTCTGGGTCTCTTTATTTTTCCCAAGTTCCCCAGGTAATTGTGATACTGACCAAAATTTGAGAATCATTACCTTAAAACCACAAGATCACAACATAGACTGCGTTTGTCATGAGGTCAATGCCCAAACATTATTTTATAATTTTAGAAGAAAAATTTTAGATGCAGTGATCTTGTGGAAAGACCCAAGCAAGGTGTCCTGGTGGTCAGCATCTTATCACTTCTCAAGTATTGTAGGAGACAGACTCTTTATGTTCCGTGGGGAAGCCAATTTGTTCCAACAGCTGCATTACAAATAGAAATTCAGAAAGAAGTATTTGCAATTATGAGATGCAAACTGGAAATGATTTTCTCTGGGATCAATATTCTCCAGGAGGAAATGGGATGTGAATAAACATGCTTTTTTTTTTTTTTTTTTTGTAATGACTTTTCAGGTGCAATGCATCAGTCTGTTCCATCAGTCTATTGGATAAGCATTGATGTCAGCCACATTACCCATGCCATCCCTGGAAAATAAAGAATGACAATTGATTTCATAACTTGTTGAGTGGTGATGAGGGTAGGTGAGGACTGAATAGTGACTAGGATCTTTGGATTTGAGTGGTGTGTGTGTGTATGTTGTGTGCATGCATGCTCTTTCTAGCTTGTTCTTTATACATGACAAAACTTGACTTTTCTTTTTCTCTAGTTCATTAAGTTCGGTCATGGTGTTTATGTCTAATCTGAGTGGTTTAAAATCTTTTTCGATAACTTCACCTTTGTAAATCCACTGTAAGCTTTGTATAAATGTTAGTCTGAAGGCTTCAATTATAAGAGAATTGCAAGTACACAATAAATGATAACAATCTTGATTATTAAGAAGCCTTTGACCTATACAGAGTATAGATCTTGAAAAGACCACAGTGCATTATAACTTTCACTTATTTAAAGCAAAAAACAAAACCTGTGGATTTTATACGTCATATGATGCAGCATTTCTATAATATTGTTTTTGTGTTATTATATATAATACTGTGTTTATATTTGAAGACCAAAGACCTTGAATTGTGGTCTCAAGTGGTCTCATTGATAATGTGAACACAGAGCTGTTCTCTTTACATCTCCCCATGATTGTACTATTTCCCATCATGACCTTTCTTCTTCCAGATGGCTTAAACAGTTAATGACAGTGTACAGTAATAGAGTTTTCCAGATTTTCTTGAAAGAGAGGTAGGTGGGGTAGTTTGGTGCAAAGACATTGATTAGGGAAGTGATTGGCCTGGGTTTAAATCCCATTTCTACCATGAAGTGTCTCCATGACTTTTGAGCAGGTTTCTTAACCTCTCTGGACTTCTGATTGTTCCCTTATAAATGGAACACTATTTCCCACCTGGTATGATTCTTAAGGGGATAAGCAACAGCCAAAATGTCAGCAGTACTCATTGGCTGGGTATGGTGGCTCATGCCTGTAATCCCAACACTTTAGGAGGCTGAGGTGGGAGGACTGCTTGAGCCCAGGAGTTGGAGACCAGCCTAGTAACATAGCAAGATTCCATCTCTACAAAAAAATAAAAAAAATCAGTCAGGCATGTTGGCATGCCCCTGTAGACTCAGCTACTTGAGAGGCTGGGCAGGAGGATTGATAGAACTTGGGAGGTCCAGACTGCAGGGAGCCAAGATTGCTCCACTGCACTCCAGCCTGGGTGACAGAGTGAGACCTTGTCTCCAAAATAAACAACAAAAACAAAACAAGAAACAATACTTATTGAGTACCCATCAGGTGATATATTCTACTAGGTGCCTAATACATATTAATCTCTATGAGGAGGTTTTATTAATATCATTCCATCTTGCAGTTAAGGAAATGCATCTCTCACCAGGGGTGACACAGCTCCAAAGTGGTCCAGGCAGGATTCAAACCTGAGTGGTCTGGTCCTGAGTTTGTGATCTTATCCCATAGGCTGTGTTTCTTCCTTGGGTGGGCATTGACTGTAAAGTTACCTGCATGTGGATTTCATAGGAGAGGAAGCAGGAAGAAATGCCGGTAGAAGGACAATCAAGGAATGGTAAAACAACAACAACAACAACAAACAAACATAAAAAGGGGCCATCTTAATAAGCAGTAGGCGGAAGAATTGAGTGACAGGAGCCAAACCCTCAGATCCCAAGAGAGGAAGTGGGTGAGTGAGGATGAGTTCTGGCTCTGCTGATCTGCACACACAGTGGACTCTCAAGACCTTTCTTGTCCTGAGATTTTCCTCTGAAGAACTCTGACCAAAGTCTGAGAAATCAAGACAGAAACCAATGGGCAATGTGTAGAGGTTCACCCGACCCAGCTTCTCAGACCACTGAGGGCTTTGGGTTGGCATCTCATGGACAGTACAGGGATCCCAAACTTCTTACACAATAAAACCTTGTCCCACCCAAAGAGCCAGAGCACCACACGGAGCAGGAACTTCTGCTTAGGATTATCTTGTTAGGGATTGTGTGACAAGGAGAAAAGCATGTGGTGGCTGAAGCAGGAAATGTAAATGGTGCTGACAAGAGAAAACCTTCAGGCTGGTGACCCAGAAAAAGTTCGATGCAGAAAGATATTCAATACAGCCTTGTTTATCAACAGCCACAAATTGGAGGCAACCCAAATGCTTGACAACATGGAAGTAAATTATGATTAATCATCTTTATGAAAGTTTATGCAGCCATTTAAAGTGATGGACGTGAAAACAATGTGGTATCCTGGGAGATGTTGCTAATATAAAACTCTTTCAAAATATCAAAATTATTTGAAAGATCACATATACTCACACATAAGAACCAAAAGAAAACAGAAAATTAAAATGACAAGTTCCTTAGTGGCAGTCAGGCTATTGTTTGTTTTAAAAACAATTTGCTGGTATCGTGTTCATTTAATTAATTTAGAAAAATCAAGGGATGCATTCTGTCCCTCTGCTTGTGAAAACAGTCAACAGGAAAGAAGCAGGAACAGGGAGAGGGTACCTTTGACTTGTTGCTTGGGTGCACAGCACTTGAAGGTAATTCCTGGAGGGCTGTTCTGGAGCAGGTGTGGCACTCAAAGCAGGTTCAAATGCAAGCTGGCAGGGTTTGCCAGTCAAGGTGTGGGAGAAACCCAGGGGAGGGAGTGGCACATTTGTATAAAGAAGCCAGGCTATTCAAAGTTGAGCATCTTAACCTTGGCTGCATATTAGAATAAACTAGAGAATGCTTAAAAGGCACTGATGCTTAGGCTTTGTCCTCAATCAATTAAAGCAATCGCTGGCATGGCATGTCTAATAACATCCCCAGCTGACTTTAATATACACCAAGGATGGAAGGCCAAGCATCCAAAGAGGCAAGAACAGCCTTACAAAGTATCCCAAATGAGATTGGTGATTTGATACTTAAGGAAAATTAAGTCAGATCAAAGCACGTATTTTTTGTCTTAGGGTTAAAAACATTTGGAACAATTTCCCTGCCCTTCCACTAAATTTTGTCTTGGTTCCTCCCAGTGTACCAAACAAAACAGGTCACTGGTTAGTTGGCCCATAGGGGAAGACATTTTTTGCATCTGAATTTGGAGGCTGGGGTGGCCAAGAATATGAATATCACGCACTTCACTGAACAGTTACCGCTAGATTCTTACTGTTCCTCTGCTGACCATCCCTTCTCATTGGTCAAGTGTCAAAATGAGCTACAATCTTTGAGGCAGCTCTACTCAGTTCTGACTAAGTAAGATTTGGAAATTCCTTGTATTTGTGTCTCTGCTTCTTCATTATGAGTCTAGATTCTTGCTCCTCAAAATACGCTAGTTAGACCAGCATCATCAACATCACCTGGGAGTGTAAGTGGACCATGTCTTAACCCTAAGACAAAGAAGACATGCTTTGCTCTGACCTAGTTTTCCTTTAGTACACCATTGCTAATCTGCTAAATCCAAATCCATGTTCTAACAGGATCTCGGGGTTTTCATATGCACACTAAAGTTGGAGAAATGCTGATGTAGACCAGCACTATCCAATAAACCTTCTGCCATGATGGAAATGTGTTATATCTACACACTTCAATGCAGTAGCCACTGGCCACATCTGGCCGTTGAGCATTGCAAATGTGGCTCATGTGACTGAGGAACTGAATTTTAAATTTTATTTAATTTTAATTATATTAAATTTAAATAGCCAATATGGGTAACGGCTACCATATTGGCTACAAACCTTTCTAAAATTTGGCTCCATTCTTACCTCTCCAGTGGACCACCTGCATGATGGTTGCTTGTCTTTCAAAATTAAAAACTAAAAATACCGTCCTCTGTTTAGAGACTATAGACTCTTCAGCTGGATGCAGAGTATGGAGCTGTCCTATGAGAGGAGTGGTCTTTGTTCTCACTCTCCCCCGCTTCCTTTTCACCCCAAATGAGTTCACCTTAAGCTTATGCCAGCAAGACAGTCCATAATTATGACTGTAAAACTCTATTTGAGGAAGCGAAGCAAAAATGTTTGTGCGAAGGAAAAGGGCATTTAAAAGAGCTTTAGAGATGAAGAATGATAATGTATTAGACCTTTTCTGTGTTCCATGCTAAATTCCTTATATATATTATTTCATTTAATCCTCCCAACAAGAGTGCAGGGATTTTTGTCTTTTCGGTTCACTGATAACTCCCAAGGGCTGGCAACAGTGAGTGGCACATTGTAGGTGCTCAAGGACTACCTGTTGAATCTCATCCCCATTTTATAGATGATAAAGTTGGAGCACATGGTGGTTAAGTAATTTGCTTGAGATTATAAAGTGGTAGAGCCAGGCTTGAAGACCCTGTGGTGGGGGTTCCAGATTCCATCTTAGCCCTGTGCATGAACAGTCAACTAACTTCAGTACATTAATAAACAATGGCCCAGCTGCTCGTTTCTCTGAATTCATCTGTGCTACCTGAGGCGGGGCAAAGTCTAGATACAAAGAAGCTTGATTTAAAAATAATTTGTTGAGTGCCAGCTATTTGCCCTGCTCCGGGAAAGCAATGGTGTAGAGCAGCAACTTTTCTTAACCTTTAATGTGCTTAAGAATCTCCTGGGGATTTTGTTAAAATGCAGATTCTGATTCAATAGACCTGGACTGAGGTCTGAGACCCTGCATTTCTAACAAGCTTTCTGGTCCAAGAACTGCAGCTGGAGAGTGAATAGCATAGCCCTGCTCTCAGGAACCTCACAGTCCAGAAGGGAAGCAGATGAAGGAATTCATGGTGAAACTGCAAAGTGGTAATTGCTTGGATAGGATACAGGGGGTTCTGTGGGGATCATGGAGGAACAACCAGATGGGGGACGTGACATCCAAACTGAAACTTGAAACAGGGTTGGAGGAGAGGCAGGTGAAGAGAGTAAGGGAAGCCTGGTCCAGGAAGAAGCAACAGCATGGACAAAGAATGGGAAGGTAAAACAAGGATAGGGCATCTGGGGACATGAAAACCGTCCTGACATCCTATCGAGAACCTGCTTCTCCTAAGGTAAACACTTTATCCAAAGTACAGCATGTTGGATTTCAAACTTTGCCTTTTCTTGGCTGCAGGCTGGAGCCCAGGTCACCTGCAGACAAACAGCCTCCTCTGAATCCCATGCTCAAAGCACCACTTGGTTCTCGTTGATATTTCTGATTTTCCATTTGATGTCTGGAATCCTTTGCCCACTGCTCCTCAGCCCCATGCGATGCACTGACTTCCCCTGGAAGCCTAATGAGGCAGTTGCCATGGTAACCGGGTGACATCCCTGTAACTGATGCTAATGCCGTAGCTCCCTAAACCCCATGCCTCTTTCTTTCTGTTTGGTAAATTAATAACATTTAAATTAAACATATTAATTTATTTCATGTCAATTAATTTGTATGTAAAGTTGCATGCCGGCTTCTGCACCCCCCACCCCCCAACACCCATTAATTAACTCCAGCCAAATTGGGAGCACATCAGAGAAGGTTGCAATAGCTTCTAGCAAACTATAATTACAATACTGTGTTCCTACATAGAAAGTAATCAACGTCAAAATAATTGCTTTTCACAGGTCTACAGTCAGCTGTCTTATCATATAGTTAACTTACAATTATAACCATTTACATATTAAAAAAATAAAAAATGGGCCAAAATATTGGAGGGACAAGCAGTGGCCACCAATACAATGACTTGTGTTTGATGTTTCCCTTTTCTCAATCGATATTTTTGTTATTGTTTTCTTTGACACGCAACATCTGTCTCTAAGGCTGGTGATGATGCCACCTACGACTTTGCCAGGCTGATTTCATGAATTGCAGTTTCCAAGAGGGCTAGTCATAGAGAAGAGTCATCAGGCATGCCAGTGGGTTTATCTGGCTCCAAATGAGCCAACTTTTGCCTTCCTTTATTCTGTCTTTGTAGAGATGGTGGGAAAACTGGTTCCTCCAAAAGAGATTATGTTCCCAGAATCTGCTTCTCACTGGTGAGGCATGCCTGCTGCCAAGCTTAGTGTGAGCCTTGCTAGTCTTATTGGAGTAGCTTCTGTCCCCCCAAACTCTGCACAGCTTTTTAGCACTTAGTAGCCTCTTTCTTCAAGCTTTGGGGTGCAACTCTTTATTTATGGTAAAAACTGATGTCTGGGAAGCTGTACGTAGGTGAGTGCCACTGGCTTGTTTCTTCATTCTGGCAGGAAGTAGAGTTGACGGAAGGTTGTTGGGTATGCACAGACTTCTACAAATGATCCAGCGTCATGCTTTTCAAATCGGGCGTGCCAGAAACCTGCTCATATTGTAGCCTGAGATGTGATGCATTGTATCCTGGTAGATCCTGGAGCTGGAATTTGTCTACTATCTAATTACCTCCTCATGCGTAACCAGTCAGCCAGCCGGATGTTAATAAAGTGCGTTTCTATCACCTACTCACCTCTGCGTTAGGCTCTGGGAATTGAGAGGGGAGCTAGGGACGTGTGTCCACAGCCCAGCTGGGTTAGAGCTGAGACACGACCAGCTCCCTTCTGTATCTTTTTAAAAAAATTCAAGATCAATACAGGTTTATCATTTCTGCTCTTCATTTATGAAGACCTCCTTTGACTTTTTACATTCCTTAAGGACATTTATCTTTCAATGTCAAATATGTCCATTGTAAAAGCTAGTTCCTGTCCATAGTTTCAAAAGGTTTGCGTTTAAATGTGAAAGAAAGAGAAAAAAACGGCCATGTACACACAAACACACACACGCACACACCAATCTATCAATTTCCCTCGAGTTACAACCTCTTCTCTGCCAGCTTGGACAGATGGATGTTTATTACTAGGGTAAAGAATTGCAAGAATGGAGGCTTCCACAAGTTACTAACGACTTAAGGACAGGGTGCTAAAATAAAATGACTTTGCAGGTTTTACAAGTATAAGGGGGAACTGCCTGTTTTATGTGCACAGGAAAATGGAATTTACACTCTCCCTTAAACCAGCAACTATGTCTCTTGACCCAGCAACTGCTGCACCGTAGGCATTTAATGAATATTTATTTTAAGGTCATGAATTTCTTTATGTCTTTGTATAAGCCTATAATCTGTTTTGTGGCTACAATTTCTCCTGACTTGAAAAGAGATGTAATACCTTCCTTCCTCAGAAATATATCAGAAGTTGGTTGAAGGGTCAATATAGGACCTCCGTGCGCCACCAACCTGTAGTACTAATATTTGGAGATAGGGCTGTTATTTCCTTATAAGCTAGTTGCAATTAACAGGCATTTATTTCATATGGTGGCTTTTGGAGGCACATGAAAATGTATGTCCAAATACCATGTGCATATCAACAAGTCAGACTTCAATAGGGACCCACATTATTATAATTATATACAAAAAATGATGAGTAGTACAGGCAGGATTCCCAGAGCAAATAATTTTTGTTTCTTTCCCATGTCATGAGGATTCATGAGCTAATTCCTACAAGTTGGCTGGCAATACCCAGATGAAGGTTGCTTGCTGAAGATGTTGCGGGGAACCAGCACTGATGTAATTCGTTCCTCCGTATAGATGGAGAATGGTTCTCTTTGTTACAGAAACGCTTGGGGAAGTTGTTGCTTTGGCCTTGTTGAATTTTCAAGGAAAATGAGAAGATATGTTTTAGGACATTCACCATGTCCTCCTGTGAATGGGAGGCAGAAGCTCCTGCTTTTACTCAGTTCTATTGCTGGCTAGATTCTTGCCATAGGATTTGAAAATAATGGAGTTGGGTTGTCATGGCAACGCATCCCACATTGTAATTTTGATATTTTGGCCAGTTCCTTGACGCTACTTTTATCTCATGAATTGCTTGAAAAGTTTCTTAAGACTCTGCTTCAAGGACATGAGGATTGACAGTGTTCGATGTCAGAGGAAGAAGCAGGTATTCAGTTTGCTTTCCTTCCTGGACATTGTATAAAGTGGAATTCTGGAGTTTGTGTGCTTGAGAGAAAAGCCTAAAGAAACTTGCTTTTCTTATTTAACAAAACCATCTTCATACCCTTCACATCTGCCTGAATCTCTAGGACAAACTATTTTCTACCCAACAAAATAATCCCCCAAATTGGTATCTTGAACGTTATGTCTGGATGGCTGGCTGATTGTTAAAAGATCATCCATACCCGCTCTTCTCTTCCTTCCCCAAACTTGATACTTCTGCTGGGGTCTCCCCAACAGCCTCAAAAAACAACTTCCATCCCCTGGCTACCCGATTCTTCTTGGACTCCTCCCTTCTGATCTGTTTAATGGGTCAGGGAACCCATTTATTTCTTATAACGATAAGCAACACTTGCTGTTTGCTCTGTGTTAGACAACTGTTCTAAGTGCATTACGTGCATTACCAAACTTAACTTTGGCATCAACCGACGCTGTGAGGTTGGTAGCATTCCTTATTACCTTTAATATACAGACAGGGAAACTGAGGCATCAGAAGGTAGAATTGCTTGCTCTAGGTCACATGAACAGGGATGGCAGAGTTAGAGTTCCAATCCAGATTGGCTGGCCCCAGAGCCTGTGTGCTTAACCACTGTACCCTGCAGCCTATCTCAGACCCTTCTCCTTTTCTGTGGAATCCACCAACCTCGGTCTGTCCCAACACCTCCTCTTTGACCTAGACCCCTATTGTCTCTTGCTGAAATTACTGCAGCAGGTTCCTGACTTTTTCCTCTCTCTCAGTCTGTTTCCCATCCGTTCTACACGCAGCTACCAGAGTGATTGTTCTGAATTTCCAACATAGTTACACCCGTCACATCCTGGTTCAGCTCTTCCGATGGACTCTCAGTGCCTTCAAGGGTGTACCTGAGCTCCTTAACGTGTGTGACTCCTGTGTGTTCTGACCCCTGCTTAAAATGATGATGAAAATCACCATGATCTTGGTAATGATGAGAGCTGGCATTACTAAGCATACACCAAGCGCCAGAGGTACTGCAGGAATCATCACATTACATCCTCCCAGCGTCCCTGATTGAGGCTGGAGAGGCTTCAGATGATGGCAGAGTGAGTCCAGGCCCTGGACTCTTCACCAGCGACCCTGAGTCCTGTGCCCTCTGCACCCTGGGCTTACTGAGCAACTTGCAGGGTCAAGCATTTTCTCACCTTTGGGCCTCTGCCCTGCTCCTCTGTCTGCCTAACCTTGTACTTGTCACAAAAAGACTTTTGTTGAAGGAATGCAAGAACTTCACAGAAGATGCCTCATTGTTTGGAATCCTTTTCTGCTACTAATGGAGCAGACAGGAATCAAACCCAGTAAAACAAGACAAAGTCAAAGGAGAGGCCAGTGATGAGGAAGATCGACAGCCAGCATGAACTGGGAGGAGGAGAGAACCAGCATAGGCAAGGATAGCACTCAGGAGCCACAGGTGAGCAATTTGGTTTTGTCTCCAATTGGAGAGGTGACACTAGAAATAGACAGCAAAGTGACTGGCAAGGTCAGAGTCAAACCGAGAGGCTCTGAATGCCACAGTCATGGGATGGGGGCTGCTGAGATTCCTGGAGACGGTAAGGCAGCATCATTGATACTGAGAATTGCTTCCTTCCCACTTATTGAATCTCAGGCATCGCCATCTCCTGACTGCGCAAATGCCAAGCTATACCCTAGGGATAGGGCTGCAAGCACAGACTTTTGCAAAACCTTGCTCAAGAACTTGTGACTTTATTTTGTAAGCTCTGTAGAGCCACTCACTGGAAGGTTATTTAAAGTGAGGAAGGCATGCTCACTCTTTCTTATCTCGCTGCTGCTTAGGAATGGGACAGAAATGAAACCTTCGGAGTCACACAAGGCTCCCCAATCTCTGGTGAAGTTTAAGTTTGTGCCCAGTTACCGCAGCCACTGCAAAACTTCTAGAAGCCCATGTCAAGCAAAGCAAGTGGAATGGGAATCGAATCTTTTCCTAGCAAAACGCGTTCTCTCCACTTCTTCCTTCCTCAAACACATGCAAGGGAGACTCAGAATTTGTAAAGGGAAGGAAACCTGGGAAGCAGCGTTTAACCCTTTATTAATCCAGTCCACGCTTCCCTGGAGCTGAGACCGGCAGATTGGCACATCTTCCAGAGTCTTCCAGGCAACACAGGACAGTCAAAAGGAATGTGTGTGGAAACGTCTAGCATGGAACAATGTTGAGCCCAGCAAGGCTGTTGTGCCTTTGATTGCTGAACTGAGTTATTAGCTATACCAAGAATGTCATCTAAATGTAAATCTCTGCCATGGGTAATAGACAAATGTTCCTTTTTACCTTGAGTTTTCAAACAACCTGTATCAGGTGGCTATACATAATGGCAAAACTAGACCTGGATCCACACCACAAAGGAAAAAGAAATGTTCATTATCACAGCCAATTTAAATGGAGGAGGATACAAGCTGTTTCCTTGTAGCTATTTTTTTTTTCTGTGCCTTTGCAAAGACATTGCAAGGGTCTCAAGGAGACATCATCCAGTGAGGCTGTTTACAAGAGTCCTGTTTAACCAGGACAGAATTGGTTAGTTTTAATACTGCATCATTAAGGGAAGTGATTTCTTTTTCATGGGGCCAAATTGGATTAATTATATGCACACGGTATATACTTAACAAATGGCGTAATTCAAAGGTGTCGAGCTGGGTCACGCACAATTTGGTTCTTTGTTTTTCAAGTGAACAAGGCGTTTGCCATTTACACTCTGAATTAAATGTGCTAGGTTTGAAAATTCTAGTGGCCATTAATGTTCCTCGATGGGCTTCAGTGCATTTATTATTTCCCCCCCTAGATTTTACACATAGTGCTACAGATGACCACTGGCAGAGTTAAAACACAACCAGAAGAGAGAGTTCCTGGTTCATTGGGTGCACTTAGTGCCTGATCAGAATGCAAAGCACCATCAATCCAATTCAGTGATTCCTTGATTATCAGCAGGCTCTGTGTAATCGAGGGATGAGGCCTGGCTCGGCTGCCCTTTCTTCACGCAATAAAGACTGGTGGGAAGTATTGAGTCCTGAAGGCAGACACGGCTTCTGAGGAACTGCAGAGGGCTCTTAGAAGTGGGCAGCTTGCAGTGATGGAGGAAGATTCTGCACTCCCAGCCTGGCAGAGGCAGCATAATAAAACTCATTTGATGTGTTTCCAGGTGAGAGGTGACAAAAAGGCAGCATTCCTGAGTTTGGCATTCCCTTTTCCCAACACAAAACAGCAAAAGAAGGTGTCTTCTTTTGTTTATTCTACAGCGAGATTGGGAGGCGGAGCCACATTGTCCTGTCTGGTCTCACCGGAACTTAACCTGGTAGGAAGGGCAGATAGGCAGATTCATCCACTACAGTGCGACGGGGAGATCTGTGGTTGCTGCAGTGGCATTGCGTTGTGATTGACAAAAAATTGCAGTAGATACCAATTGAGGATGTGCAATTTCCCTAGTGGTGAAGGCTCCAGTTTCATAAAGCAGGAAATAACAGTGTTCCTAGATGCAGGGAAGGCTTCCCATGGTCCCCAGATACCCCCTGGGGCCCTATAGCTAAAGATGAGTCACCTGCCTAAAGCAAGCATTTGCCCAGTTGTGAGAAGTTTCTTTTTTCTTTTTCTTTTTTTTCTTTTTTTTCTCGAGACGGAGTCTCGCTCTGTCGCCCAGGCTGGAGTGCAGTGGCCGGATCTCAGCTCACTGCAAGCTCCGCCTCCCGGGTTTACACCATTCACCTGCCTCAGCCTCGCGAGTAGCTGGGACTACAGGCACCCGCCACCTCGCCTGGCTAGTTTTTTGCATTTTTCAGTAGAGACGGGGTTTCACCGTGTTAGCCAGGATGGTCTCGATCTCCTGACCTCGTGATCTGCCCGCCTCGGCCTCCCAAAGTGCTGGGATTACAGGCTTGAGCCACCGCGCCGGGCCTTCTTTTTTCTTTTGAGACAGGTTCTCATTCTGTCGCCCAGGCTGGAGTGCAGTGGTATGATCTCAGCTCACTGAAACCTCCGGCTCCTGAGTTCAAGCAAACCTCCCAGATCCTCCCACCTCAACCTCTCAAGTAGCTAGGACTACAGGCATGAGTCACCAAGCCTGGATAATTTTTGTATTTATTTATTTATTTATTTAGTAGAGATGGGGTTTCACCATGTTGCCCAGGCTGGTCTCAAACTCCTGACCTCAGGTGATCCGCCTGCCCCGGCCTCCCAAAGTGCTGGGATTACAGGTGTGAGCCACCATACCTTGCCTGTTTTGCCATTCCTGTAGTGGTTTTGGAATCTGTTATCTACTCCTTACTCCCCCAGCTAGAGTTTCTGGCTATATGTCTGCCCACTTTTCAATTGCAAATGTCGTCCAAGAAAAGAAGTCTTTAATATATTTCTTGTGAGGTGGAGAAAAGCATTTCCTAGGATTATCCGTTGGCAGGCTCAGGCTTCAGGCTGAGGTAAATACAAAGGTCTTAGGAAATGAGAGAGTCTGAAAAGGCTTTATAGAGGAGGTATCATTGGAGCTGGGTTTTGAAGCATGAAGAGAAGTTTTCTAGGCAAACCACAGAAGTCAGGACCATCCCTGGCAGGGGGAATCGCACATGCAAAAGAGGCGGCACAAAAATGCACCTTTTGAACGGGCTGGAGTTTCTCATGGTGCCTGAAGAAGCTGAGCTGAGCAAGGAGGTTTCTCTTCCAACTTGGCCCAAGACATGTGGGGACTTCAGCAGTTTTGGGTGGGAGGGAGGAGGCTGGGATGGGTAAGACCTTTATTGGGAGGCGTTAACTCAGTTCTGGAGGCCAAGTTGTGTGGTTGCTCAGGCTGCGTTTAATTCAGGCAATGCCTCAGTGAGTGGAATGTCTTTGTGTTCTGTACAGGCCGGGTGAATGTGTTATTCCACGGTTGGGCAGGACAAATGAATCTGAAATCTGCATGTTGAACTCTGTTTGAGAAAATTATAAATGTTGCAGAAAATTTAGAAAATGCAGTAAAATAGGCACAGCGGCTTGTGCATGTAGCCCCAGCTACTCAGGGGGCTGAGGCAGGAGGATCACTTGAGCCCAGGAGTTTGAGGCTGCAGTGAGCTGTGATTGCACCACCGCACTCCAGCCTGGATGACAGAGAGAGACTCTGTCAAATAGAATGGAAAATAGAATAGAATAGGATAAAACAGCTATTTAAATCACCTAGAACCCGATCATCCAGGGAGAATTACTGATAGTCTTTGGAGTTTGTTTGTTTGTTTGTTTATTTATTATCATTATTATTTTGAGATGGAGTTTCGCTCTGTTGCCCAGGCTGGAGTGCAGTGGTGCAATCTTGGCTCACTGCCACCTCCGCCTCCCAGGTTCAAGTGATTCTCCTGCCTCAGCCTCCCGAGTAGCTGGGATTAGAGGCATGCACCACCATGCCCAGCTAATTTTTGTATTTTTAGTAGAGATGGGGTTTCAGTATTGGTCAGGCTGGTCTCAAACTCCTGACCTTGTGATCCACCCACCTCAGCCTCCCAAAGTGCTGGGATTATAGACATGAGCCTCTGTGCCCGGCTGGAGTCTATTTATATACACACATATTCTGAACAAAAATGGGATCAATCACATAGGATGGGATTATTTTATAGCCCACTTTTTCCACTGAATATATCATAGACCTCTCTCCATGCCAATAAATACAGTTCTACAATACTGGTTTTGATGGCCACATGGCAGTTCCTTGTTAAGAAGCATGATCATTTATTTATCCAGCTGCCTATTGCTAGACATTCCATTTGCATGACAGGCTGCCCTCCCCCTTTGCCCTCACTCAAAGTGTTTGCCTCTTACCTCTCTAAATTCACCTAAAGCTATCCCCTACCAGTATAGAAACAGCATTTCTGATGCTTTCATATAAAGCGGAGAAATCTGTGCACTGACTCTTGTCTGAAGCCATTCTGCCTTTCTGTTGATTCTGTGTTACCTCCCTTGTTGGTCAGTGGAGGAATAGGGACCAAATTTAGAACCCCGAGTCCTGTAATGCACAGCCCAACTCCTCAGGCAGCAGCTATAGCGTGGCTTGCAGGGAGAAAGAACCTTTGATTCAGAAGTGTCTGTTCCCCTCCTCCAGCTGTTTTCAAGAACCCCAGCACAGAAACAGCTGTCAGCATGTCACAGTAAATTTGGTTTGGTGGCAGCCTGGACACAAATAAGCTGCCTACATCATGAAGAAATGGGGTTCAATTAAGCCTCTTAAGTCTCCCAGCCATGCTGCCTGAGTTGGTTTCTTCATTTGCGTCCACACCCTGCAGACTTTGGCTGAGTAAAATAGTGTTTCTGCACCAGTGGGTTTGTTTAGGCTGCTCACTAATAGGCCCATGCTTTACTGAAAGCCTAGGATGCATTGCTTGCCTGGACTGGTGCATATGTAGAACCCTGAAGGCTTTGGGTTTTAGGGGGTGAGAGACTGGCTACCTGAAAAACAAGCTTAAGGAAGGGATTAAATTCACCCAACCACCCACCTGTCCATCCATCCATCTGTCCACCCATCTGTTCATCCATTCATCCATCTATCCACTTATTTATTCGTTCAGTAAGATTTGTTGGATACCTCCTATATGCCAGGCTCTGTTTTAGGCACTTAGGACACTCAGTGAACAAAAGTGGCAAGCAATACTCTATGAGCACAAGCAAGTTACATCGTATGCAGAAGGTACTAAAGGATATGAGTAAAGCAGAGCAGGAGAGGGATCTGGGGGGTCTGGGTGGGGAAGATGCCGTTGTGATTTTAAGTAGGGTGGTGGGGTCAGACATCATTGAGAAGTTCCCCCTTGAGGGATGATTTGGAGAGTGAAGAAGTTAAGCCATATGGTTCTTGGAGGGAGAAAGTTGCAGACAAAGGAAGCCCCCAGGTCAAAGGCCTTACGCAGGAACATCCTGCACATTAAAGGACAGCACCTGGGACAGGTGACCTCGGAAGAATAAGCTTGGGGGAGAGCAAAAGGAAAGGAGGTCTGAGGGCAGGGCTCCAGGTTGCCCTCCTTTTCAATATACCTTTCACTGTAGAAGTGCAATTGGGTCATGAAAGTGGGATGCTGGGAGCTGAGTGACAACCCTAGACACCAGTGCCTTCCTCCCTGGGCTCCACTGAAGAGAGTCCTCGGGAGGGGGGCAGAGTCTCTGCCCTTCAAAGGACGCAGGAAACCTTGCCCTCGGTCATACCTGTGTTGAAGCTGCAGGGGTTCAGGAACCCACGGAAGCAGTGCAAAGCAAAGCATGGAGTTGAAAATGAGATAAATAGATTTGGGTGTGAATCCCTGTCTTTCCAATTCCCTTTACAAATAACTCACTCTCTAAGCCTCAGTTTCACCATCTATGAAAGTAGGGATTAAAGGCCGGGCGTGGTGGCTCACGCCTATAATCCCAGCACTTTGGGAGGCCGAGGCGGGTGGATTGAGATCAGGAGATTGAGACCATCCTGGCCAACAAGGTGAAACCCCGTCTCTACTAAAAATACAAAAAAAAAAAAAAAAAAAATTTAGCTGGGTATGGTGGCGCGTGCCTGTAATCCCAGCTGCTCGGGAGGCTAAGGCAAGAGAATAGCTTGAACCAGGGAGTAGGAGGTTGCAGTGAGCCAAGATGGCGCCACTGCGCTCCAGCCTAGTGTCAGAGCGAGACTCCATCTCAAAAAAAAAAAAAAAAAAAAAAAAAGTAGGGATTAAAATAATAGCTATTTGAGAACAACATATCTATTTGAGGGAAATAAAGTTGCTTGCTTTCAGACAAAATGGTAAATTGCAGAACCGAGACTTCAACCCTCTACGTCTGCCTACACCGTCTCCCTGTGAGCTGCCCTCTTATCAAGGCATATAGCAAGAATCAAGTCAACCAATAAAGTGTTTGAACAAGGCTAGCAAATTGTCAAGTGCTGTATCGATGTACTTTGTCATTGTTATTAAAGATGGGACTTGGGGTTAAGTTCTGAGATGACCCTAGCATCTAGCAATGCAAGATTGTCCACATGAGTCGGCAGTGGCATTTGAGTGACAGCTGAAAATTCTGCTGCTGAAGGTCACTGAAGAGCTTGGCAGTACTGAGCATAGTTAATAGATTTTAATCATGTTTTGTATTTAAAACTTTTATTTACACAGTATAGTTTAGCAATCGCTGCTGCCTGTGCATTTTACTAATTGATTTATGTTAACTTCCATGCATGCTATTGATCAATATAAACAGCCTTGTACTGTTGCATGCTTGGAGATTTAGAGCAAACCCTGACATCCGTGCACTCAGTATGCTGGGCGACCTCTCCAGCCCTCTTCCACAGGGGAAAGGAGCACAGATAACTGTGGATTATCTAGATTTTTCTACATTGCCATGTGTGCCTGTTTCCAATCAATTCCGATAGACAAGCTTGTACAGCAAATCTATTTTAACATCAAATTGCTAGCAACGATACTGACATGCATATCACCCTTAGGCTGGGGATTTTTATGAAAACGTTAGATAAATCTTACTTGGGTAATAAATTCATCTGGCTGAACTTGGTGGAAAAGGTGTGTGTGTGCGTGTGTGTGTGTGTGAGAGAGAGAGAGGTATTTTTTTCTGCTTGTGATATTTTGAACTGGAGGGATTTCATATTTACCTGGCTCAGGCAATAAACCCAACCTGGTTGACTCATTTCCACCAAATGTGAGCACCCTAAAATAGCACTTACATCTGACCTTTTCAGTTTGAAAACAGCTGACTCTGTAGCAGGAAATTGAAGCTTCTCAGGGAGAAAAGACCAGGCTGAATTAGGTGGAAGGAGTCAGTTTGGGAGCCTTCAGATCTCCAGTGTATGTGGCTAGGAGTGCTGTGGGAGGTCAGGGGAGATGGAGAGGATTCCTTCCATTAGACTCGAATAGGCTTAAAAGCCTGAGCAACTTTCCTAAGCGTCTTTAAGAAAGCCTTGCTAGGCCAGGCACAGTGGCTCATGCCTGTAATTCTAGCACTTTGGGAGACCAAGGCAAGCAGATCACCTTGAGGCCAGGAGTTCGAGACCAGCCTGACCAACATGGTGAAACCCTGTTTCTACTAGAAATACAAAAATTAGCCAGGTGTGGTGGCACCTGCCTGTAATCCCAGCTACTCAGGCTGGGGCTGAGGCAGGAGAATCACTTGAATTCGGGAGGCGGAGGTTGCGGTGAGCCGAGATCGCACCACTGCATTCTAGCCTGGGAGACAGAGCGAGACTCCATCTCAAAAAAGAAAAGAAAGCCTTGCTATTCTTGTTCACTTTGGAAAACGAATATTCTCCTGAGCTGTTAGGAGTTAATATAATATATATAAAAACTAAATTGCATTTTAAAGTACAGATAGAAACCATTTTTTACCTTTAAAATAATTTTTTATTTTGACCAAGTAATGCATATGTATAGTTTCAACATCAAATAATGGTGAAAGGCTTCTAATGGAAAACAGCAGTGCTCCACCCCCTTGAGAGCTTCACTTTGCTCCTCAGAAGCAACCACTGCTGAATTCTTTTAGCTGTTTCTTCTGACATTTTCTCCAATAGTTTCAGGTCGTATCAGTGTATTATTTCATGAATGATCAATTTTGAACAATGTCTGTTGCTTTCATATTATGCCTAGGTGAGGACATCTGACCTTACACCCCTCTTTCTCTTCTCCCTATATTCCAATAGTATAATTCCACATTTTGTTGTAATTACTGTTGTTTCCATTATTATGACTAGCAGATACTGTTTACTTCTAAGCCAGGGAATGTACTATGATTATACTTCTATGGTTTTTTTCATTTTTTCTCAACTTACTTATAAAATCTTCATTTTCCCATTTCCTGGATTTATTTCGAGTCTTTGTCTTAGTTTTCCTGTATTCTCCAACAGCTGTATAGAATGCTCCTCAATGCAATTTTCAACTCAGCCAAACCTGTCAGATAACCTATCAGTTTTATTTTTTTTCTCCTTGATTTCTCTTTCCTGGAGCCCTCCCTTATGCTCCCTGTTGGCTTGGTTCTTCTCTAAGACTGCTGAACAGATTTCATTCTGGGGTCTCTCTTCCATTATCCTGGAATTCCCTTTACTTTTCTCCTGGGCTAGATTCCCTATTTCCTTGATCCAAAGTTTTCTTTTTCAGTAGTTACTTTCCCATGTTAGTGGACCTCCTTCCCTTGTAGTTTCCTACAGAGTACTAGAGAAGTAACTTCTTGTGTGACTTTGCATGTCTGAAAATGTCTTATTTTACCCACACCCTGATGGATAGTTTGGCTGGGTATAGAATCTTTCTCTTACATTTCTGAAGATGTTGGTTAATTGTTTTCTGGCTTCTGCTGCTGTTGTTGAGAAGTCCAGTTCCATACTGTTACCTGATCCTTTGTGACATTCCTCTCTGAATGCTTTTAGGATTTTCTTTAACTCTGATTCTAGGATAATTTCATTATGATGGGTCTTAGTGTGGGTTGGGGTTATGTCTGGTACTGGGAAATTTTTTAATGTTTTTTTTTCTTTGTTTACTACCTGTTGTTTTCTCTGTTCTCTCTCTCTGGAAATCTCTTAGTCAACTGTAGGATGTCCTGGCTTCACCTATTTTTGTTTGTTTGTTTTTGTTTTTCCTCTTCAGTTTTTTTTCCCCCTTTTGGGAAATTTCCTCAGCATGAATGTCTACTCCTTTCACAGAACCTGCTGCTCTTGATTCCAGAACCATCCTAGTTTATTTCCTTGGAAAATACACCCACATCTACTACAAGCATAGAAGAGAGGGAAGTCACTTCCTATGCTGAGTTACAGAAGGACAAGAAGACTATGAGTCCAACAGCTTCTCATCCAGACCTGCAGAACATTCTCCCTGCTTTCAGCCCTCACCTCAGTCTCAGCTACCTCTGTACCTGATACTTCAAGTTCCTGAGCAGGTCTGGGGTTCCCAGGGCACATCAACTTGCTTTTCTGTGTTGTTTCCCTCTGCCAGAACTTAAATTTAACGTTCCTCTGCTCGATCTGTTTTATCACTTCATATATTGTGGGTTAGTGATACCGATGACATCTAGCTTCACCCAAACTGTGTTTGGGTTTCTTTTTTTTTTTTTTCCCTCCTATTTGTTGTGAATTGATTTTTTAGAGTAGAATGGGACAGATATTTCTTCATTTTGCCATCTTAAAACTGGAAGTCAAGTTGTCTATTTACAGGGTTTCTCAAGCTACTCCTTTGTATAATAAGGTAAAAGATCATTTGATATATCATCTTTCCACAACTTTTGCGTGTTACTGAATGCTAGTGGTGAATGAAATCAGTGTTTCTGCTTACTTAACTGGCCTTAATTGTCTCTTGTCATAATGATCATTGTTGACTTAAATTTTTTTTTTCTTACTGTGGTAAAATATACAAAACATAAAATTTACTATTTGAACCATTTTTAAGTGTACTGAATGGGATTTAGTACGTTTACATTGTTGTGCAACCATTATCTGTATAACCTTTTCATTTTCTCAAATTGAAACTTTGTACCAACTAAACCCCTTCAATCCATACCCAGTCCTTGGCAATTACCATTCTACTGCTGTCTCTATGAATTTGACTACTTTAGATACTTGATATATGTGGAATTGTACTATATCTGTCCTTTTGTATCTAGCTTATTTCACTTAGCATAATGTCTTTAAGGTTCATCTGTGTCGTAGCGAATGTCAGAATTTCCTTCCTTTTTAAGGCTGAATAATATTCCGTTGTATATATAGACCAATTTTGCTTATCTGTTAATCTGTTGACGGATACTGGGTTATTCCAGCCTTTTGGTTGTTGTGAATAATGATGCCGTAAACATGGGTGTACAAATATCTGAGTTCCTTATTTCAGTTATTTTGGGTATGTACCCAGAAGTGGAATTGCTGGATCAAATGGTAATTCCATTTTTATTTTTATTTTTTTAAGGAACTGTCATACTGTTTTCCACAGAGGCTATACTAGCTTACATTTTTGCCAGCAATGCAGAACTGTCTCAATTTCTCTATACCCTCTCCAACACTTGTTGTTTTCTGTTTTTTTTTAAATTAACCATTCCAATGAGTATGAATGTAATAGACTTTTCAAAGGTACGTGCTTACTTTTATGGAGTATTAGGTAAAGCATTATGCATGCGTTATCCCCTTTAATCCTCATATCAACTCTGAGGGAGGCACTACTGCTATCCCCATATTCCCGTGTTACATATAAAAAGCTGATGTTCAAAAAGGTTAGGTGACTTGCCTGGGTTGATATAGGGACTAATAGGGACTAAGAAGCAGAGCCAGTGTTCCAATTATATATCAGTGTGTAACAGAGCACCCAAACCCTAGAGGCTGAGAAACAACAATGTATTGTTATCTTTCACAGTTCTGTGGGTTGACTGGGCTCAACTGGGCCATTCTCCCCTGTGTCTCTCATGTGGTTGGACCAGATGGTGGCTAGATGTGAAGTCAATTGAAGAGTTTACTGGGATAAATGCCCAAATGGCTTCTTCAATCACGTTTGCTTTCTCTATGCTTCTCCATGTGATCTCTCTCTCTCTCTCACCCTCCACCAAGATTGAGTCTCCAGCCATCTGACTCCAGAACCCGCTTGCCTAACCACCCTGCAATACTGCATTTCTGTTGGTTTATCTTTATTCTTGGGGTCATCAAAGTCTAAAGTAGAAGCATCATTAGGGATCACCTAGTTCAGTGGCTTTTAGAATCATTTTCTAAGAAAAGAAAAAGTTGAACTCTTTCCTCAAATGATAATTTACCCGGCATTTAAGAGTACAGTGAGTAAATTAAAGACAAAGGGTATGGAAACTCACTGTTCTGCCTCCCTACCAAGTCATGTGACCTTGGACAAGTTATTTAACCTTGATGTGCTTCTGTATTCTACTTTGTAAAATGGAAATATTTCCAGTAATAATACCTACTATTGGATACTGATGAAGAGCAGATGAATTAATATATATACATAAGTTCTAAGAAGAATGACTAGCATGTCGTAAGGGCTCAATGAATGAAGCTTTATTATTATTATTATTATTGTCATCATCATTAAGAGTGATAAGTAATATGAGATAAACCAGGCAATGTTCTAAAATGGGAATTTGTAAACGAGACTCCTCTCTCACCATTAACTGTTTAGCCACTGAAGTAGATGAATGTGCTTTCAGTTTACAGCCAGGGCGATGTCATGGAGTAAGGATACCTGCAAATTCTTTGCAACTCCTCCTGCTGAGAGGTAATTATTTTCTCCCTGAATCTGGGCTACCTTTAGTGACTTTCTTGACAATAAGATGTGACAGAAATGATGTTATGAGATTTCTGAGGCTAAGTCAGAAGAAGCCTTTCAGCTTCTGCCTGGGTAATTAGACCACATACTCTGGGGAAAACCAATAGCCATATAAGAGCCCCATCTACCCCGAGACCACTATGCTATGAGAACCCTGAGCCACTCAGGGAGGTCCTAGAGGATGAGATGCAATGTAAAAAGAGAGAGACCAAGGAGCCCCAAGGGGCCAGTTATACAGATGCCAAAGCCATCTTGGAAGTGGGTCTTCCAGCCTCAGCCACCTCAGCTGACACCACTTGGATCAGAGATGAACTGCCCAGCAGAGCCCTTCCTGAATTCCAGACTCACAAAATCAGGAGCCAAATAAAAGTGTTGTTTTCAGCCATTAAGTGTTGGGGTAGTTTGCAGCGCAGCCATGGAACAGGAAATGTATCCAGTGGCTTTAGTATATACCTGGAGAGGCATTGGTCTAGCAAAAAGAGGCAACTCACCAGCATCACCCATCAAGGACAGTGTGGTGTGAGAATTAAAACTAGGGACTCTGAACTCAATTGACTTTGCTCAAATCCAAGCTCTGTCATTAGATAATTGAGCAAGATTTCTAACCTTAAATTCCATAATTCAGTTGTAAGGACCAAATGAATATATATTTGCAAGTCACTAGAACAGTGACTGGCACATAGTAAATATCTACAATTATCATTATCAATGATAACTGATAGCAGATTCTGAATCAGAATCCATGTTCCTTGATTCCAATGCATTGGATTCTCAGGAAGCCAACGCATGGTGGGGTGTGTATATGTGTGAAGTTAGAGACTTTGTTACTTCCTAGTTTGCATTTCCTCAGGCAGGTTGCAAGTTGCTTATTACTGAGCCTTAGTTTCCTCATCTGTAAAATGGGACTAATAATAGTAGGGTTGTCATTGGACAGGTGAACTATGATAATTGTGAAAAGGATTTAACATAGTACGTATAAAATGGTAAACATTCCACAATGGATAACTATTACTCCTGTACTACCAATACTGCTACTAAGACTTCTATTTCCACAATGCTATTATTTTCCTACACACAGATGAGTGTGATATGTAACTGTGAGAAAAGCCAGGAAAACACATAATTGAACGCTTGGAAGTTTTACCTCATAGTACAGAGAATTGACAAGGTCCATTTGCTATGAAAATCCTGTTTCTAGAGAGGCACTGTTAATGTAAATTCTCCAAAAAATGAACTTTAATCATCTAGTTGGAAATCACCAGCAGTTTGATAAAAAATTTAATAGGAAACATGGATGGTGGGTTCACCTAATGATGACTCTGAAGCGACAGCATCTGTTGCAGATTCACTGAGAATCATTTTCAATATGACACACTCTCTCTCACCAAATGAAACATTAATTTAAAATCCCAATCCCAGATGCAACCAGAACAAACATTCTTGGAGCCAAAAATAGGAAAAATACATCTGAAGATTGGTAAGGGGATGGTACTTTTGTGGTTTTATGTCCATGTCTGTTCAAAATTTAGGCAAGAATAGGTACATACGTGTGTGTGTGTGTGTGTGTATGTATATGTATATATATTACCAGAGCAAAGCAAAACAAAACAAAAATAAAAAAATAAGAAAGATGAAAGAAGCCCAAGGGTGTATGTGTACTGTCCAAATATACTCCAACATCCCATCTTGTTTGCTGGCTTTTGACGCAAAACAGGTCATTTTTCCTCCTGCTTAGAACTTGCTTGCAGAGATTATTGGAGAGAGCTGCATGGATCAGACCCATGAGTGAACTCTCAGACAGTCCCTGCACTGTCATCATCCTGAATGGTGGAGGTTTATTGGGCAGGATGCAGGTGCACAGTGTCCAGGACCAGCCATGCCCTCTTCCTTACCTGCACTCAGTGAGTTTCCCAGGAAGAAGGTATGATCAGGGTTCAGGGACTTGGCTCTTGATTCTTTTAAGGTCATCTGGCAGCAGACCCTGTGTTTCCTGATTGCCATCTCTGAATTGCCCAGTTAACTCCTGAACAAACATTACCCAAGGAAGACATTTTGCCAGAATTTTTATCCCTATCAGGGAGAGACAATCTGAAGGCAATCTTGCAATCTTATGGGGTACACCTGGGTGGGGGTTGGGGTGCCTGGGGCACTTTATGAGCCATTTGAACCAATGACTTCTCTGTCCAGTGGGTCCACTTTATTTATTCCTTTGTCTGTCCACCCATCTGTCCATCTGTGCATTGGTTCATCCTTCCATCCACCCGTCATCCATCCTTCTATCCATCGATCCATTTTAAACTCTTTGTTTAGAAGCAGAACTGGTGGAACTGTTACCTGAATCCTGGTGCAGCAAGAGAATCACTTGAGCCCGGGAGGAGGAGGTTGCAGTGAGCTGAGATCACACCACTGCACTCCAACCTGGGTGACAGGGTGAGACTCAGGAAAAAGAAAAAAGAAAAAAAGAAAAAAAAAAAAAGAAGGAAAGAAAGAACAAAAGAGTTTAAAAACACCGAACTGGAAGCTCCATGAAGGGACACAGAATTCAGGTTCAGTGTGATTCTATTTAATAGAGATCTGGGCATCTCTCTGACCCAGTGGCTAAGGGTTTAGGTCTAGAGCCAACTCTTGCAATCTCCAGCTGTGTGATCTGGACTAATTACTTAACCTCTCTGTGCCTCATTTTTCTCAATCACAAAGGTGGGAAAGTACCTACCTTGTTGAGTTTTTGAGAATTAAATGGCATCGTATTTGCAAACCTTTAGCATAGTAATACCCAGCATGGAGGAAATTCTCATCAATTCCCAGTCAACAGTTCTGGCCAAATGTATCTCAATATTTGTTAAACCCATCTCCTCTTCTCCATGCCTCCCACCCTGCCTTAATTCAGGCCTCCATACTTTCCTGATTGGACCGTTTTAATAGCGTTCTGCTGTTACAGCAACCAAACTGATGCCTCTAAAATACTTCTCTTTTTTTCTTTTTTCTTTTTTTTTTGAGATAGAGTCTTGCTCTGTCACCCAGGCTGGAGTGCAGTGGTGCGATCTTGGCTCACTGCAACCTCTACCTCTGGGGTTCAAGCAATTCTCTTGCCTCAGCCTCCCAAGTAGCTGGGATTATAGGTGCCCACCACCATGCCCAGCCAATTTTCATATTTTTTAGTAGAGACAGAGTTTCACCATGTTGGCCAGGCTGGTCTCAAACTCCTGACCTTAGGTGGTCCACCCATCTCGGCCTCTCAAAGTGCTGGGATTACAGGCATGAGCCACTGTGCCCGGCCTAAAATACTTACTTGAACACATTGTCTCTCACTTCATGTTTAAAACCTTTCAATGAGTACCTGTTGCCTATTGGAAAATTTTCTACCTTCTCAACAACCAGTAATAATAGGTCACCTATGATCACCAGGGTGCTTCTGCCCCAGTCTTCAACTTCAGTACCCACACTCCATGCTCTCCCTCCCTCTCTTCCTTCCTTTTTTATTCCTTTTCCGTCGTTTTCTCCCTCTTTTCCTCCCACCCTCCCTTCCTTCTGTTCTTTCTCTAGCTTAACTGATGTTGACGGAGATTTTTGATGTGCACAGAGCTCTGTCTGGCACAGGGGTGATAGTGAGGGAAACCAGACAGTGCCCTTGCTCTCAGGGAGCTCCCATGATAGACAAGAAGCCAGACATTGATCAAAGAATCATGAAATTAGTGTCCAGTCTCAGCTGTGACAGTGTCAGAGGGCCCGACACAGTGGGAACTTCAACCTGGCCAGTGAGGTCCATGGCATATTGGAGGAGGAGGCCCTGCCTTGCCTGAGGAGTACATATGCATATGTGTTTGTGTGGGTGTGTGGGGGCATGCATTACATATGTCTGTGTAAGTGCGTGCATGTGTGTGTGGGCATGCATGTATATGTGTGCATGTGTGTGCATGTGTGTGGACATGCATGTGTGGATGTGGATATGTGTGTGGGCATGTGTCGGCATGCATGTGTACATGTATATGTGTGGATGTGTGGGCATGTGTGTGCACATGTGTGTGCACATTGTGTGGATTGTGTTTATAGGTATGCATATGCACATGTATGTGTGTGGATTGTGTGTGGGCATGCATGTGTACGTGTGTTTGCATACTATAATTTGAAGCACTGGACACTTCTCTAAAGGCCAGACCAACAGCCGAGTTAGGCACTTGTAGTAGTCTGTTTTCAAACTGCTGTAAAGAACTGCTGGAGACTGGGTAATTTATAAGGAAAAGAGGTTTAATTGACTCACAGTTCCACATGACTGGGGTGACCTCAGGAAACTTACAATCATGGCAGAGGGGAAGCAGGAATGTCTCGCATGACAGCGGGTGGGAGAGAATACGTGAGAGTGCAGGAAATACTACCATTTACAAACACACCAGATCTCCTGAGAATTCACTCACTCTCATAGGAACAGCGTGGAGGAAACTGCCCACATCATCCAATCACTTCCTTCCCTCGACACATGGGGATTACAATTCGAGATGAGATTTGGGTGGGGATGCAGAGCCAAAACATATCAGCCCCCCAAACTCTCAGCCTCCTCCCTCCACTTCCCCCACTGAGCTCTCAGCCAGCCTTGTGGACAGGCCTGCCCCTGTGCCAGTGCTGAGGACCCGGCCCATCCTCTGAGAGCTTCCCTCTAACCTCATGAGCCAGGCCCACTGCCACATCCTCAGAACAAAGCAGGTGGCTGAGAGCATTATCTGGAAAATCCATAACATGTATTATGACAAGCATCATTTGGTTGAAATGATCTCAAATGCTTTTGTTGATGTTGTTTAAGGGAAATCGAGCCAGATCCCAGTTAAAGGTATAGATTTAATTCAGTACCATTGCAATAGAGGAGGGAGGCTTCAGTAAAACTGACCTCAACTCTGAGCACAACAAAGACACCTGGGATTTATAGCCAAGGATTGGAGGGAGGGGGTCAGTGGATGGAAAATTTCTAAGGGGAGACATCAAGGGTCATAGAATTCTTGCTGAATGGACCTCAAAAGGTTCTTACTAAAGGCAGGCCAAGGACTTAGACATCAAGGGTGGAGATAAGGAATTGTATTAGATATCAAGGGTGGGGAGATTCTCTTCAAGCTGATCAAGCAGGACTCTTGCTAAAACTGAACTGGGCAGGCCAAGGACAGGGCCCTAGTTGAGAAGAGTGCTCAGAGGAGCCTGTCTGAAGCTTGGCGAGGAGGGAGTCTGGGTTTTTTCTATTTTTTAAATTCCTTTACCCTTAAGAGAGCAGAAGATAAAATTTCTGGGAAGTAGTATGTTTGCATCATGCACTGCAAGGTATTGAATTATCTGTTTCTCTTCAACGGAAAGGTAAGAAGTCTGATTAAGAATGGCTGGTATTAAGCCAGGTGTGCTGGCTCACGCCTGTAATCCCAGCACTTTGGGAGGCCGAGGTGGGATGATTGCTTCAGTCTAGGAGTTTGAGAACAGCCTGGGCAACATGGTGAACCCCCGTCAGCACAAAAAATACAAAAATTAGCTGGGTGTGGTGGCATTCACATGTAGTCCCAGCTACTTGGGAAGCCAAGGTGGGAGGATGGCTTGAATCCAGGAGGCGGAGGTTGCAATGATCCGAGATTGTGCCACTTCACTCCAGCCTGGGCAACAGAGCCAGATCCTGTCTCAAAAAACAAAGAACAACAACAACAACAACAAACAAGCAAAAAAAGCTGGTACTTACCATGCCTGTGCTATGTTCTGGAGCTCTTCCAAGCCTTATCTTTTTGATCCTCACTGTGGACAGGTGCTAGTATAGCATAGAGGCTAAACTTTGGGCATGGCAGTGGTCCCTTAACGAGCTGCTTCACCCTGTGGTTTGGATTTTATGTACCTGTCCTCTTCCATGCTGGAGAATATGCACCTTGATTCAGGACCCAAATCTCAGGCCCTTCCTGACACCATCACTGACACCTGGTTCACACCTTGTACCTGCTCTCCCAGGGGTCAGCCAGAGAGCTGAGTCCCCCCAACCCAGCCAGGGCCTAACTCTAAACACCAGATGGGTCTGTGATAATTATCTGTGTGTTTACACATTCTGCATTTTGCAAAGGCATTAGCCTTTTTGAGCCCTCTCTATCAGCTGATCTCATCAATATTTCAGAACTGTGTCAAAAAATAAAGATCAAAAGAGATGCTGGGCACCATGATCATCTACAAAAAAGTATTTGTTCATCCTGCACCCCATGTGGCTCAGTGGTGGCCGCTGCTATACCAAGTCATGCAGGATGCCCTATGGGGGGAGTTTACAATTAAGATCATATCCTGTGATGCTGAAAAGTTATTAAAAGAAGGACAGGGTGCTGGGGTGGAAAAAAACAAAAAACAAGAGAAATTGACAGGAAGATGATGTGTTTGCACTGTGTGCTCTGTGGGGTCAAATGCTCTGGGCCTTACTCCAACTGCCCGAGAGGTTGGGATACACGGGGGGCAGAGGCCCATTTGGTGAGCTCCAGTCATCCTGGAGAGCAGCAAAAGGAGACTGAGAAGGTAAGGTAACAAAGGAGACAGGGAGGCCTTTTCCTCTCTGAAGAAGTGACATTCGAGCAAGGAGCTGAATGAGGCCAGGAGGGATTCCTGTGCATATTCTAACAGACAGTCCAGGCTTTCAGGCAGAGGAACAGCCAGTGAAGTGCTCCTGTGCCCATCTGTAGGTTGATGAGGCCCTTATTTTCCCATGGAATGCCCATGGGGTTGATGTGGCAGACAGAGCCTAGGATGACCCCCAGGAGGTCTCCAGCCCCTGGTGTCTAGGCCCTTGTGTATTCCCTGCCCCTTGAGTGTGGGCAGGACCGGTGCCTCGCTTCTAACCAGTAGAGCACAGCAAAGGTGGTGGGAATGCCACTCCATGATTCTGTGATGTTACATGGCAATGGTGACGGGATCTAACTCCTGTGACCACATTACATCACACAAGGCTCCATCTTCCTAGAGTCGCTGTTGTTCTCCCACTGGCCTTGAAGAAGCAAGTGGCCATTTTGTGAGAGCGCCGGTAGACAGGCCCACGTGGCATGAAATGTAGTTCTACTACCATGAGAAATGGAATTTTGCCAACAACCTGAATGAGCTTGGAAGCAGCCCTTCCCAGGTGGAACCTTCAGAGGAGATGATGAGATTGCGGCCCTGTCAATGCCTTGATTGCCGTCCAGTGAGACACTGGCGTGGAGAACCCAGCTAAGCCACACCTGGACTCCTGACCTACAGAACTGTGCAATCATAGATGGGTGTTGTCATGAGTGGCTGTGTTTTTGGTACCTTGTTACCCAGCAGTAGAGAACTAAGGCAGTTGGTATCCCAGGCAGTGGACACTTTCCCCTGCTCAGTTGTAAGGAAAACTGTCTGATGACATTTATTGAAACGGGGATCAGAAGGCTCCAAGTTCTGATCACAACCCAGAACTACATCACAATCTTCATGGGACCTGGGTACTTTTGCCGTTGTGGGCCCCATCCTCCATTAAAGAAAACAGTAAAAATTGTTTTATGCCTGCTTTGGTATACAGACGAATACAGCTTTCCCTTCAACAATGCAGGGGTTAGAGGCACTGACCTCCTTCACAGTCAGAAATCCATGCATAACTTTTGACTTCCCAAACACTTACCTACTAATAGCTTACTATTCACTGGAAGCCTTACCAATAACATCGTTGATTAACATGTATTTTGTATATATATGTATACATAGTGCCTTCTTACAGTAAAGTAAGCTAGAGAAAAAAATGTTACTAAGAGAAGCATAAGGAAGAGAAAATAGATTGACTCTTTATTAAGTGGAAGTGAATCATCATAAAGGTCTTTATCCTCATTGTTTTCATGTTGAATTGACTGAAGAAGAGGAAGAAGGGGAGGGGTAGGTTTTTGTGTCTCAAGGGTAGTGGTTTGTCTGTGAGTTTTTTTCTTTTTTTCTTTTTTCTTTTTTTTTTTTTTTTTTTTTTTTTGAGACGGAGTCTTGCTCTATCGCCTAGGCTAGAGTGCAGTGGCGCTATCTCAGCTGACTACAACCTCCATCTCCCAGGTTCAAGCAATTCCCCTGCCTCAGCCTCCCAAGTAGCTGGGATTACAGGTGCCTGCCACCATGCCCAGCTAATTTTTGCATTTTTAATAGAGATCGGGTTTCACCATGTTGGCCAGGCTGGTCTCGAACAACTTACCTCAGGTGATCCACCCGCCTCAGCCTCCCAAAGTGCTGGGATTACAGGCGTGAGCCACTGCACCATCTTGTCTGTTTTTTTTTTTCAAACTGTTTACAAGTTAAAAAAAAACTCCAAGAATTTTTCCAATATGTTTACTGTAAAAAACTCACATGTAACTGGACCCATGCAGTTCAAAATTATATTGTTCTAGGGTCAACTGTATAATCCAGGGTTGGCTCATTATGACATACTTACTATTATATTCATTTATCTTCTGATTAAAAAAATAAAAATAAACACCTTTTCACAGGTCCCTAAAAGTATCTTGGGCCCCTGGTGTGAGCCTATGAGGTCTGATGGATAATCAGCTCCACCAGAACCTCCCTACCCTGTAGGCCACTTTGAAATTTTTGGTAGACTGAATTTGAGTAAATGAAGATGAGATGAGGACAGGATGAAGAAAGTCAAAAATGGGAAGAAGAGAAAGAAATGGAAAACATTCTATCTCAGTAAATATTTACTAAGGTTTTCATGGGGGTTAAATGCTGGAACCACAAGTATAAGGGTAGCTCAATTCTTGGCCCCAGGAATGTTCCACTTTAATAAAAGAGATGAGATAAAGACCTGGGAAATGACAACATTAAGATAGGTGACAAGGGCCAAAAGGGAGAAAAGAAAATGAATCATTCGAGGAAGGAGAAGAGTCCACTTCCAGGATTGTTTGTTCATTTGCTTGTTGGTCTGTTCATTTATTTTGCAAACATTTATTGAGTTATAGGTCATGCGTGGGAGTTAGAAACGTGTATAAGAAGTGGTGTCTGCCTTAGAGAAACTCATAAGCTAGTGTAGGAGACAAATTATTTTAATATGATTTGTTCAAGAAAGCTTTCTGGATGTGAAGCCTGGCTCTAGAGCAGACGTCTCGACCTCAGCACCATTGACATTTTGGGCCAGGTAGTTCTTTGCCGTGGGGTCTGTTCTGCGTATTATAGGATATTTAACAGCATCTACAGCCTCTAGTCACTAGATACCAGTAGTCCTTATCTTCTCCTTCCAGTTGTGATAACCAAAGTGCCCCTGGAAGGGTGGGGAAGGAGACCTGTCTTTGGTTAAGAACCATTAGTCTAGGATTGACTGTGTAACCCAGAGTGAGTTATTTAATTTGTAGGTGCCTCCGTTTCCTTATCTATAAAATAAGGACAAAATTAGACCTATTTCACAGGCTTATCACAAGTATTAAGTGAGTTGATGTGTGTAATAAACTCAGAATATTGGTTGGCACGTAGTAAGTGCTCAATAAATGTAAGTGGCAGCTGGCATCATTGTTGCAGGGAAGGGCTCTGACACATGATTTAGAATAGACCCAGAGCCTGTACTGCATGAAGATGTGGGTGTACAATATATGCGTTGAGGAGCCTTGGGATATAAGACACATGCATATTGATTGGATCTGTGAAGTCAGGGAAGGTTCCAGAAAGCCTTGATTGCCCAAGCAAGAAATCTTTCCCCTGAGTCAGGAGGTGGTGGGGATCATGAAAGTTTCTGAGACAGAATCGGAGACATGAACAGGTCTGACTCTGAAGCCTGTGTTTGTCCTGAGACACCAGACTGGAAATGGTCTTATTTAGACTAAGCAGGAGACCCAAACTGACTATGGCCTTGCTCCTATACACTGTCAAGTCTTTCAAATGTAGACAACAAGCAAACAAACAGAAAACATTCAGGTTTTCTGAGCTGTGTTTAGTGGAGAGTGGAGGTTTCTCAAGCATCCATACAGGAAAGCCCTTTTCCCTCCATTGGATCATCAGACAGGGGTTCAGCTAACAGTTTCCTGTAAACCTAAACCGTGCAGTGCTGTAGCTCCACAGAAGGTAGATTTTCCATTCCTCTGCCAAGAACAGATGAGTCAGAGTGTGGGGAGCCTCCCTCTGCCCCCTGGAATCTCTACTCTTTTAGTTCACAGAGTAAAGGGAAATTAATATTATGGTTTACAACAGAAAAATCAGCCTCCAGGATGTGTTCTGGACTTAATTTTGCAAAAGAGAAGGTTAGGATGAATAGGAGGCAGCATGCAAGGGGAGGTGAACAGGACATTCCAACCAGGATCAGCATGTGCAAAGGCTCTGAGGCAAGAAAGGTTTTGGCATATTCAAAGAACTGGGAGAAGCCTAAAGTTGGCAGCAGCATAAGATGAGGCTGGAATTATTGCTATGATGCTACCTCAGAGGACGGCTTTGGGATGAAGGAAGGACAGAATTTGCTATCTCTTTAACCTTCTGGGAATTTAGAACAAGGAGGTTGCGGGGCTGTGGGTGAATTAGAATTACTTTCTTCTCACCTGGTGTTATTAGTCAGGGTTCTCCAGAGGGACAGACCAATAGGATTTGCATATACAAAAGGGAGTTTATAAGGGAGAATTGGCTCACACGATTACAAGGTGAAGTCCCACAGTAGATCACCTGCAAGCTGGGAAAGAGAAGCTGGTAGTGGCTCAGTCTGAGTCCAAAAGCCTGAAAACCAGGGAAGCTGACAGTGTAGCCTTTAGTCAGTGACTGAAGACCTGAGAACCCCTGGCAAACAACCGGTGTGAGTCCCAGAGTCTAAAGGCCAAAGAACTTGGAGTCTGATGTCTAAGAACAAGAAGAGAAGAAGGAACTATCCAGCATATGAAAAAGAAGGGAGCCAGAAGACCCAGCAAAAAAGTTTATCTCACCTTCTGCCTACTTTGTTCTAGCGATGCTGACAGCTGATTGGATGGTGCCCACCCACATTAATGGTGGGTTTTCTTCTCCCAGTCCACTGACTCAAACGTCAGTCTCCTCTGGCAACACCCTCACAGACACACCCAGTAACTATACTTTACCAACTATCGAGGCATCCAGCAATCCATTCAAGTTGACACCTAATATTAACCATCACATCTAGATATTCTAAGATAATATAGTCCTTCTACCACGTGCTATCCACAATGCAGGGAACTCAGAAAAGGTTCGCTACAGGAGCAGTATTTTAGGATTCCTTCAGGTCCAGAGTGCCTTAAGTGTTGTCTGTTTTTGGGGAAGCATCTTGTAACACTTTCTAAATTCCTTCATTGTGTCACAATGGCCTCGACTATTTCCCCTGCTTTCCTTTGATTTATTTGCAAAAGCCAGAACCTGTTCTGGAAGCCTATCCTCAAGTCAATACCTTTGATTCTTTCAGACACATTTGGTAGGCAAGTCTCTTTTAAGCCTCCTGCCTTCTCACCACTGTCTATTAAAAACGGTTTGGACTTCCATGATTGTGTGGTTCTTTTAAGAATGAGGGTTTCATGTTCCCTACTTGCCATAAGAGCTGTAAGGCCAGATGTTCTAACTGGTTCTAGAATATTTTCCCAGAATGATAAAGTTGTCATTTAAGAATCATGTTATCAGAATGCACTTATTCAGATCGAGGTTTAATTCAAGGGAACAGTTTCCCTCTGAATTTCCCTGAGGACAGGGACAATGTCCCCTGACTTCTTTTCTTCTGCCTCACTGCCCTAGAGCAGCTGGAAGCATCTGTGACAATGGTCCTGAGAGAACTTCCTATGAATGACTTGGGATAACTTCTGAGTGAGATTAGATCATGTCCTAAGACTAAGCAACTCTGTAAGTTTGCATCCAAGCAGGACCCTTTTGGAAGTAGAACAAGGTGTTGTGAATAATTATTCTGGAGTAACAGGCATAATCCAGGACTGTCTTGGGCAAATTGGGATGTTTAGTCACCCTCCATGTAAGTGACCCAAATCCTTGCCAGATGTTCCTAAATATAAGTTCCTGCTGCCTGCAGTGGTGGATAGCACCCTGGATTTGGAGACTGGAGACTTGGGGTCAAGACCCTACTCCTCCCACACCAGCAGCATGGCCTTTGATAAGTCAATGAGTTTCTCAAACTCTGTATCAACTTTTCTTCTAGAGAAAAATCTAGAAGCATAATGGGTCCAAGAAGGGGAGGACCAGGGTGGGAGAGGAGATTAACTCTGCAAGTGTCCAGCAAACGGGGGAATATTCACAAGGGATAAGACGATGGGCAGTTATAAACCAGTGGTCACGACCTGTGATAACAGTGGGTATAGCAGAGTGCTGTGGAAGGCAGAGGAGAGACCCCTATGTCACCTGGGGAGGGGAGCAGAGAGGAGTAATGGAGAGGGAAGTGTTGAGGAAGACTTTCTGGAGTTAGTGATCTATAAGCTAAGAACTGAAGAATGAATAGGAGATTCCTAGGAAAAGGGTCAGAGAAGAGAAAAGAGGAAGTGCAGGAAGTGTAAGACACAAGAGGGGGCAGAGAGGGCACAGGCCAGGCAGGCAGAAGAGAGCTTGGTATGTCTGATGAGCTGCAAGTAGCTGCGGCATTGAATGTGACCCTGTGGAAGGTTCTAGAACAATATGTGGGAAAATGCTCAAAAAGAGGCAAGCAGACCCACATCCCAAAGGGCTTTGAATGCCTCATAAAGTAGGTTTGGATTTCACCCTGAGGGCAACAGGGAGCTTTGACATGTGTTCATGTCCATCTTCCCCAACAGCAGAAGAAAACTTCACAGTGGCAGGAACTTGCCCATCTTTTTCATCACAGTACTCTTGTTAGCCCTGTGCCTGGTATACAGCAGGTGCTTACTAAATATCTAAAGAATGAGTAGATTGAAGAGTATTTAAGAGGAAGCTTGCCTTTTAGATATATCACATCCGTGCAGAGCGGAGAATGGGTGTGAGAGTTGGGGACACAAAAAGAGAGAATTCAGAAGACTGTCACCAAGAGCTGGCCTAGTGTAGGGTGGAGCAAATAGTCACCTCTTACCTTATGGACTTGCTAATTTAGGGGAGAAAAATGTGCCTTGTTGAAGTCTGGAATTCACATAATAAAGATTTGGGTGGTAATGGAGTTAAACTCTGCAAAAGTACCTTATTCTTGGAAAGCACAGCAAAAAGGAAGCATGGAGACGTTCGGTTAGTTCTGTGGGTTGTTTTGATTTTTTTTTTTGAAATCCCAACACAATGACTACTGAAGTAGATGGCGTGGTACACCCTGGAAAGCTTTGCTATAGAAAGAAGAAGAATCAGAACAGGGAAAAATTCTATACCAGGACTGTTAGCCACAAAAGAATGAGAAGATGTGCGGCTAACTACTTCAGGAATCATTCCTGAAGCATGAAAACTGGAGCGATTCAGGTTGAAACAGCATGTTTTTGAGTATGACAAAATGGACGGGACAGAGTCAAGAGGGAAGTGGTAACCATTGTTCCTGGAGTTCCCAGACGGCATGTCCTTCGGTTATTTTATACTTTGCCCAAAGGCTTAGTAAGGAGAATCAGACATCCTACTTGAGGCACTACAGCGTGCAAAAGGGTTTTCAGTTTCCCACTGAGACCTTAAACTCAAGACTTTCTAAATGGCTTTGTTAGGGTCTTGTCTGTTGGATGATGGTAAAACTTTGTTTATTCAGGCAAATTGGAGGCAAGTCAAGTCTGAATTATTGCCAAAGGCTGCATTGGGTAATTGTTTAAAATAAATTGTAAACACAGCCATTTGTTCAGTAATCTATCAGCTATTTATTGAGCACGTACTAAATGATAGCCTGATGCTGGGAACTGGGAATCAGGAAACAAAGTAGATACAACCTCTCTGCTGAGGAAGCTTGAGTCTAGTGTGAAGGAGAATCAATAATCAAATGACCCTCCAAATCAATCTTTAATTAAAAACTGATTCATGCTACAAAGGAACAGTTCAGGAAGACAGGACATCATCAAGCAGGGACATTTAATAGAATTTAGGGGTGGGGCAGTGTTCAGGGAAGGCGGCTTCAATATGATATTTGAGCTGCCACGTATGTGAACCCAGTTAACAGGCAGTGGAGGGTGAGCAATTAGAAGTCTGGCCACATCTGTCTCCATGGATAGATGAGACGTGGCTGGAAGCACAGGAATTATAAAATGCTTAAAAACATGTTTTGTTAAGCAAATTCAGTATACACGTATTTTACATTGTTATTATTTTGCTTGGCTCAAGTTTCATTATCAATTCCAAATTACTGACATCTGAATTAATGTTGCTATATTTATTAACTCAACCCTTTTATGTTGAACTCCTGATTACCTGCCATAGATCAGCCATAGGACCAGCTGTGCAGACTTGCAGAGATGAATAAAACATTTTTGGTGCCCTATGGAAGACAATGTCCTAATCCAGCAGCTATAAGGTACGTCAGTATTCCCCAAAACTTGAATTGGTTGAGTACCCACTGAACACTATTTTCCATAACTGGAAAGTAAGTAAAAATAATTATAATGAAAAAAAAAATACTGTGCAACTACCTTCCTAACTAGCTGTGTTGCCTGTAAGAGACTTTCAGCCTAAGGCATATTCTCTGTTTATTCAAAATTGAGATCAGATATCTGTGCAAGAGAGGTGTTAAAGGCCAGTGGGTGCCCAACTGAGTACCCAACGGAGTACCCAACGGATTCTCGTTATAATCAGGTTTGGAGGGTGATTCTTCTGATTGAATAGCTGACATCTGTAAAGTTGCAACTCTACAGAGTTGAAATTCCCAATATCACACCATCTATGCAGAAGTACTTAAAAGTACATTATGGTAGGACTTATATAGAGGTTCCAGGTAGGCCAGTGATACGGTTTGGCTGTGTCCCCACTCAAATCTCACCCTGAATTATAATAATCCCCAGGTGTCAAGGGCAGGGCCAGGTGGGGATAATTGAATCATGGGATAAGTTTTCCCCATACTGTTCTTGTGGTAGTGAATAAGTCTCATGAGATCTGATGATTTTATAAATGGGAGTTCCGTGGCACAGGCTCTCTTGACTGCCGTCATGTAAGACGTCGCTTTGCTCTTCCTTCGCCTTCTGCCATGATTTTGAGGCCTCCCCAGCCACGTGGAATTGTGAATCGACTAAACCTCTCTTCTTTATGAATTACCCAGTCTCAGGTATGTCTTTATTCGCAGCATGAGAACAGACTAATACAACCAGTGATTATAAAGGTGGAGTTTATGAAAGAGGGAAGTGATAGGTAAGGATGGACAATCAGGTTAAGGCGTATTCAGATTTGGGCTGTATTGAAGGAGAATGGACCATGGTGGTAGCTGGGGTAGAGGGATTGGGGAGGATGGTGAGGGAAGTTCATTGGTGGCTTTTAGCGGCAAGTGACATTGTCAAAAGGAAAACTAATACTCTTTCACACGTGATTCCATGCTTCTGTGTTAGAGTAAATGAAGTCTAGCTCCCGTTCCTCCAAATCACGAAGGCTGCGTGAGTAATATGTCTGTTAGAGTTTTTTGGATGCCAGCAGGAGAAACCAACTGCGGCTAACTTAACAGAATTGAATTTTCTTTTTTTTTAAAGACAGAATCTCGCTCTGTTGCCCAGGCTCGAGTGCAATGGTGTGATCTCGGCTCACTGCAACCTCTACCTCCTGGGTTCAAGCAACTCTCAGCCTCAGCCTCCCGAGTAGCTGGGATTACAAGCACCTGTCACTCTGCCTGGCTAATTTTTTGTATTTTTAGTAGAAACGGGGTTTCACCTTCTTAGCCAGGCTGGTCTTGAACTCCCGACCTCATGATCCCTTGGAAGAATATGCAGTAGCTCACAGAGCAGCAGAGTATCTTCAACTACATGCGGCCCTTGTGTTCACACTGCCAGAAGAGAGCTCTGAGGGGCTCCCCTCCAGACGAGGGGAGGCTGGGGGCTCTAGATTGACAGTGACGTCAAGGCTTTTTGCCCCAGGGGAAGACAGTACATTTTGATTGGAAAACCGAAGTACTGTTACCAGAATAGGCTCTGTCAACCGGTGTCTATTTTAATTAACCAGCAAACTTTGACCAGTCGGACAGCCAACCCAGGTCACTCTGCTGCAGCCTCTCAGACCTGGGTAAGATGGACCCCTGCTTGGAGGCCATGCTGTAGAGGGGCCCATTAAGCTGAACCACAAAAACGCAGACTTGGCTTATTTGTTTGTTTGCTTTGTTATTGTAAGGAAGCATTTTGGATGTTTAGCACCCATTTGAGCTGATGGGCATTGTGGACAGGAGGCAGGAAAGCTGAATGGGACTTCCTGGGCCAGACAGTGTGCACCTGAGAGCACGAGCAAGGGGCATGGGTGAGGAAACAGTCAGAGGCCCTGCCTGGCAAACATGGACAATGCTGGTGCTTTTGTGTAAGGTTGACTGCCCTGAGCACAGCCGGGTGATTGTGCTTCTCCCTCCCTGCAGCTTGGTGGTGTAGTCTGGGAAGTGGAAATCCTGAGTCAGTGGAGGGGAACCTGCATATCCGGGGGCTTGTCCAGGCCAGTCCCCACCCAAGGTCCAGTTGCCCCCAGGAGTCTTGTCCCGGCAAATCCTTACTACTACTCAGACCACGAGTGGCCAGTAAGCAGAAAACATGGGTCCTTCAGCCTCCTGGTCAAGAGGCTGGGTTCTGGGGAACAGGCTTTGGGGCCCTGGGTATACCTAGATGGTAACTTTTAAATATTTAGATGTGGGTATGTGGGGCTCTGTTTGTACTCTTGTTCTAGGTTGTGCAGATGTTATGGGGAGACCTCTGACAACACAACACCTCGGGTAGAATTTCGTCCAATGTTGCAAAGCTCTCACCAGGGGAATCCGTTTGGGCTTGCCCTCAGCATTGATAACATGATAAAGCTCATTCAAGACACATGAATGGCAAAGGAACAGGAGTTTTGGAGGAAATGGGTTGGGGTGAATTTTGCTGGTATAGTTCCAAAACCTTAGAACAGAAGGCATAAAGCTTTCACGGTAACACACACGTGAAAACAAGACAAGAACAGGAAGCACAAACACTGTGTTAGGGTAAAAGAGGCTAATGCATTTTGAAACAGGCCCTGCCAAAAAGATTGCTCACCTTTGAAAGCTAAAAGCATAATTTGAATGTTTTGTTTTGTTTTCCTATATTTCTAAGCACGCATAAGCTACCCACTCTTACTCTAAAGTCTTGGGCCAAATCAGAAATGCATTAAGAAAACTTCAAACAGCACATAAGAGTGGATATCTGATCTTCCAATTACTTCAGCAGGTTCCAATCCCGGCATCTAATCCACACGCTTCTGAACTTGCTCCAATCGATATATAAGGGGCGGGCCTGGCATTTTCCTCTCCGTGTGCATCTTTGTTGTAAATAAGCTAGTGACTGATCTCAAAGCAGAAAGGGAAGGGAGCTTTGGTTTCTTTCTTTTAAGAATTATATTGAATATATATATATTATGTTTATGTATAATATATAAAATACATAATATATAATATATATTGTATTAATATACAATATATATATTCAATAACTTTTAGGGTACAGGTAGTTTTGGCTACATGGATGAATTGTATGGTGATAAAGTCTGCAATTTTAGTGTATCTGTCACCGGCTTAGTATACATTGTATCCAATATGTAGTGTTTTTTTTGGTTTTGTTTTATTTTTAATCCCTTATCTTCCTTCTGGCTTCTGAATCGCCACTGTCCATTATACCACTCCGTATGCCTTTGCCACCCAGCTTGGGTCCCACCTATAAGTGAGAACATACAGTTTTTGGTTTTCCATTCCTGAGTTACTTCACTTAGAATAACGGCCTCCAGCTACATCCAAGTTGCTGCAAAAGACATTATTTCATTCTCTTTATGGCTGAGTAGTATTCTGTGATGTATATTTTCTTTATCTCTTCCTCAGTTGATGGGCCCTTAGGTTGGTTCCATATCTTTGCAATTGCGAATTGTGCTGTGGTAGACATACCTGTGCAGGTGTCTTTGGGATATAATGACTTCTTTTCCTTTGGGTGAATGCTAAGCGGTGGGATTGCTGGATCGAATGGTAGATCTACTTTTGGTTCTTTGAGAAATCTCCACACCGTTGGGAAAGGAGAATTCAATCTCCTTGAATCTGAATTCCTGTTGAATCTCGTTCTCACTTCTTGGGGTAGAGGGTTGGTTAGTGCCTTTCACTCTGTGATGACAGGACATCACTTCCCTTTTCTAGGCAGGAGAGCAGTCTGTTCATTTTATGGTTAGAACGTGCTTTTAGTCCCTTAACCACCAGAGAAAACCCTCAGTTGTATAAAGGATCAAAGCTGTGGTTCATTTGCCCTGAAGTTGCCGCCCTCTGTTGGTTTCCAGAGCTGGAAGATGATAGAACTGCCAGGCTCTTTGGTATGGTATCAGTAATCACTAGGTAGGAACTTTATGGCTCTTCTTTGTAAACTCCTTTCTGGTTGATAAGTTACAGGATAGAAGGTTGCATACCAAATTCTGCCATCTATACCCAAATGCCTTAGCGCTCAGGCACAGAAACAGTGGAGAACCTGTATCCATTAGCTCAGCAAAATCCCCGCCCTCTGTCCTTATGTGTTCCTGACGAGAACCTTGCCTCAGTTTCCCTCTTGGGCTGGAGAAGCCATAATTTGGCTCAGCTTAAATGTCACTTTCTCTGAAACATCTTCCTTGGCTACCCTATCTCAAGTAGCTCCCTTTCCCCCAAACTCAGTTGCTGTGTGACTGTCATACTGCCCAGTTCTGTTTCCTCTGTATCACAAATCCCTATCTAGGATTACTTATTTACCCAGTTTTTTCCCCGACTCCTCTCTCTTCCTCCTGCCACCACCCCCGCCCCCCGCAAATAATGTAAGATCTATGACCACAGGGGCCTTGTCTGTCTTGCCCACGGCTGTCTCCCCATAGCCTAGCACAGTGCCTGGCCCGTGATAGCCTCTGAGTCTATGTTTGTTGAATAAATGAAGGAACCTTTTCATGTTCTTCCCCTTTGCTGGTTTTACTGCTTAGGTATGACGTAGAATGGGAAACTTTCCCCCTCCTTTGGGAAGAGAGATGAGTGATGTTTTAGCTGTACTGCTGGAGAGACTAAAGCTTTGAAGTTATTTCATGATGTTGCCTACAACTGGAGAAATAGAACCATAGATTTCCAACCAGCCCCTACCCCAGATGGTGAAATCCACAAAGCTGGTATTATCTGTGTTTGTGACCCCTCCTAGACTGTGGGGAGGATGGGCATGGGCTTATTTATGTTTATATTTCCAGTGCCTGGTGCCTTGTACTACTCTGTAAACATTTGTTGAATGGTTTTGCTGCTTCCACCTTTCTGTCTGTCCCCCACCCCATACTGCTCCCTGGATTAGTCCCACTGTGTTTCCAGGACACTTTTGACTGACAGAATCCAATTCCGGCTTGCTAAGGAATAAAGAAAAGGGGGAAGGGTGAATTAGTTAACTTTGAAAGTTCTGGGGCAACCACAGCTGATCCAGGGCTCCCACGATGTCATTGGGACTTGGTTTGGCCTCATTTCAGTCTCTCTGTGCCAGTTCCTCATTCAGGCAGACTCACCCCATGTGGTGGCTCCCAGCATCGTCCTCACAGTCAACAACCCCAGCAGAAAGAGAGGTTTTTATTCCTTAGTGTTGCAGGAAAATTGTCTGGAATTGGCCTAAATTGTGACACACTCATTCCTGAATCAGCCCTTTTCAGAGCCAGGACACTCTGACTGGCCAAGCCTGGATAGTGTGCCAACTCCTGGATCTAGGGGTGGGTGGAGCCCACCTTAACTGCCGGCAAGAGAGTGAGGGAGGGGTGTTGGTGTTCCCCCACAACAATTGAGGTGTAATTTCCAAACCTATTGATACAGAAACAAACAAACTTACTGCAAAGTAGACTTCTGGTCTACCAACCACCGCATTAAACTTAGAGACAAGGGTGTCCCTATCTTGTCCAATCAGTTAATGTGTGTGATGATCTTCTGAAAGAAACAACCTCTTCCTGTACAAGGAAGTTTAAATGTTACTGATGCTTGCTAGAGATAGTTTTTTATTTGTTTCTTACCTTGTGGGCTCCAAGCCCCAGTTAGAAAAATAAGCTGTCTTTGAATCACCTGGGGGCACTTTTAAAAATATAGATTCTCAAACTATGCCCCCAAAGAGTTTTTAAAAAGTCTGCAGTGGGGCCAGGGATATGCATTAAAAAAATCTCGTCAGGGGATTCTACTATGAAGCCAGGCCAGAAAACCATTGGCCTAATCCATTGGTGATGCTTACATTGAATTTTGGGGGCTTAGTAGGGTGCAGAGGCAGTATCATGGCTGCCTAATGGGAGAGAAATTTGCGCCCTTCAAGGACTTTCATTGCCCTTCCAATCCTGTTACAATTGCAGCTGTCTTTTCCGCACTACAGAGAGCAACACTTGCTCTGAACTTACTCTTCAAGTTTTTGTGTCTGACCAGAAATCAGTAAGTGAGAAGTTGTTGAGTGCTCTCTGTTTGTTTGTTTGTTTGTTTGTTTGTTTTTTGAGACGGAGTCTTGCCTGTCACCCAGGCCTGGAGTGCAGTGGCACCATCTCAGCTTACTGCAGCCTCTGCTTCCCGAGTTCAAGCAATTCTCCTGCCTCAGCCTCCTGAGTAGCTGAGACTACAGGTGCCGTGCCACCACGCCTGGGTAATTTTTGTATTTTTAGTAGAGATGGGGGTATCACCATATTGGCCAGGCTGGTCTTGAACTCCTGACCTCATGATGTGCCCGCCTGGGCCTCCCAAAGTGCTGGGATTACAGGCATGAGCTACCGTGCCTGGCCAGTTGTTGAGTTGTCAAGCAAGGTCTTCATCTCATTGTTCACTAATGGTTTTCATTATTGACCCAGGAGCTAATTTGGGGAAAGAGAGCAGGATGGAACCTGGTAAGTGGGTCTGTAGCTGCATCACACTGTGCATTTTCATCAGTCGAGTGTGAGGAGGGGCTGCTTGTCCCTTGGGCGTGCCACGTAGAGCAATTACATAATGTGGGTAGCAGGGTTCCACGTGAAAAGTGCTCATTCTGGAATGATACCTTCTACACAACCAGGATTATCAAGTTGGGGAGGAGAATGAGAGGCCTTGCAAGCTGGATTTCACGCACCATGCACTGGGACTCTGAAAGCTTTCACTCAAGCTATAAAAGTAAGACCTGTTTACTTCCAAACCCCCGTGTAATTACAAATATCAACTCATCTTTTCTGTACAAATAAACTCAAATGATAGTGATCTGTTATTTGGGGCCATGTCTGTGTTACCAGGAAGATTTAGCTGGCTTTCTGAAATGCCGCAGACCTAATTGCAACCAAGGGAAATGTTGAAAGCCTCATATTTTCAGCTTAGCATACTCATCTTTTTTTAACCTCTTATTTTTATTTCTGAACAATGTTTCTTGGATTTCATGAAGGACAGGGGCTATTTTGGAGGAAGGGAGGGAAACCCTTTCAAGTTTTGCTATCACTGGATGTTTATTCCTTATCAACCACAAGACAAGGCCATCCTAGGAGAAAGCTGGGAGCTACATGGGTGTTGCTGTTTCCTGTTGATCCTTGCAGGTGTTTAAGAACAGAGGGAGGAGGCCAGGCGTGGTGGCTGATACCTGTAATCCCAGCACTTTGGGAGGCTGAGGCTGGCGGATCATGAGGTCAGGAGATTGAGACCATCTTGACCAACACGGTGAAACCCTGTCTCCTCCTAAAATATAAAAAATTAGCCCATCGTGGTGGCGTGTGCCTGTAGTCACAGGTACTTGGGAGGCTAAGGCAGGAGAATTGCTTGAACCTGAGAGGCGGAGGTTGCGGTGAGCCGAGATCGCACCACTGCACTCTAGCCTGGCGACAGTGCAAGACTGTCTCGAAAAGAAAAAAAAGTAAATAAATAAATAAATTAAAAATAAGAGGGAGGAGACAAGGTATGAAAATTAAAGGGAGGTGGAGGGATTAAGGTTTTTAAAATTATTTGCTTGTTTTGAAATGTGAGCAAAAACTATGCCTTCTTATTTATTGCAAAAACAGCCTTATATTTGTAAGGAATTTCACAAATCCACTGATACATACAGAAAAGAAAATCATTCCAGTACACCCTAATCAGAAAGATATCAGAAATTCAGTAGTGGTGAAATAACAGTCTTGAGTTGCAAGAATAATTTGAAGGCAGACAAGCAGCGCAGATTTAAATAGGAAAGACGTTTGGGTTTAACGATGAGGATTTACATGATGCTTCTTTCCTGTCCCACTGTAAACAAGTCATTTCTACAGTGCTGTGGCCACCATTATTGATGAGAGAAATAATGTCTGACATTAAACATCTTAAAGAATCGGGAACTCACCATATATGCCTGCTTATTCAAAAGGTGACACTTTTGTACATGTGTGGCTTTCAAGGTTGTGAGCTACACATATTCTTTTAAAGCATTTGGCTAATAGTACCCAAGTGTTACTGAACTGTGTTTGATTCACCTAAATCATAAAAACAGCCACAGACCGTGCCTTATCTGAATGTTACAGATACTCACATTGAGGTATCGTCATTCCATTGCACAGCAGAGAGTGAAAGGACAGAGAGGTTAAGAAAGCTGCCCAGGGTGTCACATCAAGTTGGTGGTTGAGTTAGGATCCAACACTGAGAATCCCTGACTGCAGCCCTTCGGTAATTCTGTTTCGCTGGGCTGATTGTCACAGGCATAAACCCCATCCGTGGATGAAACCTAGGATTCTTTTTACTCCCAGAGCTGGATTGAAGCCCATATGTACAATCATATAGTAAAGGAAGGGGTCAAGCGCAAGACAGCTATGGGAAAGGGACTCAGGACACAGAGTTTAGCTGCAGATGTCACTCTTGCCTGCATTTAAATGGACCCAAACTGGGATTCAGGGTATGTTTGGGGAACTAGTAGCTCTCATCTATGTTTCTGACCCTGTGGACCCCCGATATCTTTGCTTTAATCACCTTGGTCTGGAGTCTGGTGGGGGACTGTTTGGCTGGATGAAGGAACAGAGAGTTCTGGGGACAGGCACAAGAGCATGCCCTCTTGAGCTTTGCCCGATCTCGTAGGTTCCAAGAGTACAAAGGGGTGCTACAGTCAGAAACAAACAGAGCTCTTTCCATGACAGATTTTGTGTGGTTCTGCAAACATGCTTCGGGGGCCCAGATGACCAGGGATTGTCCAGTGTGTATTTGTGTAGAGAGGATGCCCTCCCACTTCTGCATGGAACTCAGCATCCTGTCGGCATTGTGAGGGCTGGCAGCTCTGGGAAGATGGGGGCAGCATCCTCACTTGGACATGGTGTGTCCTCAGCAGGTTTGGGTGTGTCCCTAGTGGGCACCTCCTGCAGCAAACTCTCCCAAGGAGCTCTGGTGGAAGGGCGTAAAGGACGTGGTGCTTAGCACATGTCAGGCAGCCTTTGTCAATTCCCAGAACTACTTGCGGTGAGAGAAGGGTGCCTGGCAAGAGCTGGCGGTTCTGCCTGAGTAGGTGGGAACAGCCCACTAAGGAAACCTGAGCTGCAAGAATTCTGCTCCTCCCAACTGCAAGGCGTGGAGACCCTCAGGATCTACCTGAGTTTCTATTTTATCTTATCAGTCATGTTTGTAGTATCAGGTGGCTCTCTGTTTAGGGTAAGTATCAAGAATGCAGAATTTCACGTGGAACCATCTGGACTGAAATACTATCCCAGCAAGTTCTAACTTTGCTAACTTAAGTAATTTGATCTCTTCATGCCTCTGTATCCTCACCTGTGAAATGGGGATGATGGTGACAGATGGTGATGATGGATGAGGATGATGATGGTGATGATGACGATATTTACATTATAAAGTTGTCTTTTTGCACAGGGCCTAGTGCAGTGAGTGTTCAGTTGATGTGATCTTATTGTACATTAAATGCCATTTAGTGTTTTTAGTTTTGTGTTGTGTTTTTGCTTCTCCAATTTGCTAGGGCTTTTTCATCTCGGACTAGGAGGACTTGGTTCTGAGTCAAGAGAGAGCAAGCCCCAGCTGTGGTGCACCTTCATCTGTTTCTTCCGGGGCCTCGGAAGGATGGTAATGACTCCATGTTGACTGGGGATTTCACCACTTACCAAGGGGGATGGCATGGGTAAGACCTCTCCAACACTCTGTGCCTCCACCTACCTATAAAGGGGGCTAATAATACTGATCTCCTAGGGTTGTAATGAATATCAACTGTGGGAAAAATGTGTGTGAAACATTTTGCAATAATAATTATGAAAGCCCTGGTATCCTTTCACTGGTGAGAGACGGCCCAGGAAAACAGAACGAGTGTGCACACCTAAGTCAGACTGACCCAGGTTTGAGTCCTAGCTTTAGTTCTAGCTGCGTGACCCATGACAGATTGCTTAATCACTCTGGACTTCAGCTTTCCTCTCCTGTAAACTGGAACAATGACACCTCCCTCCTGCGACATGTAAGGGCAAAAGGAGATCATGTGTGTTTTATGTCTGGCACTAGGGACGCCCAGACATACTTTCTCCTCACCTACTAATTCAGACACCTGCTTGCCTTTCTGAATTTACTACCACTGAGAAAAAAAATTGTAGATTCTAGAGGCCATTTACCTACTCTGCCAATCCCGCTGATGGGAGTCTTTTAAAATCAGGGCTGGTTCTGAGTCTATAAAAGTTACTCTTCTTCAGGTCATGGTAGAAGGAGCTAAAACATAGTGAATGATGGTGGCGTAAGGCAATGGAGAGGAATGCATATCCCACCCAAGGCACCTGTGATCAGCTTTGCAATTGAATGCAGCAAGAACTGCGTTTGAGAAAGAAAGAGAAGAAAGAGGCTATCAATATTTATATTGCTTTCTGAAATCTGAGAACCCAAGACAGTGAGTACGCAGAGATAGAAACAAGAAAGATTAATCTTGTGTATGTCAGGAGAGCTGAAGAATTCAACAGTGGCCACAGACTCTAGTGTACCAGGAATAAATGCATGCAGGGAGCTACATGGAATTGGGAACAGAAGACATTCAAGTTCTTTCCTATTTTATTTCCTTTTATTATTTTATCTCTCTTTAAAAACAATTTTTATTATACTTTAAGTTCTGGGGTACATGTGTAGAATGTGCAGGTTTGTTACACAGGTATACACATGCCATGGTGGTGGTTTGCTGCACCTATCAACCCGTCATCTATGTTAGGTATTTCTCCTAATGCTATCCCTTCTCTAGCCCCCCACCCCCGACAGGCCCCGGTGTGTGATGGTCCCCTCCCTGTGTCCATGCGTTCTCATTGTTCAGCTCCCACTTACGAGTGAGAACATGAAGTGTTTGATTAGAAAATCAGAAGCTCTTGTGTTAGTTTGCTGAGAATGATGATTTCCAGCTTCATCCATGTCCCTGCAAAGGACAGGAACTCATCTATTTTTATTGGCTGCATAGTATTCCATGGTGTATATGTGCCATGTTTTCTTTATCCAGTCTGTCACTGATGGACATGTGGGTTGGTTCCAAGTCTTTGTTATTGTGGGAAGTGCCATAATAAACATATGTGTGCATGTGTCTTTCCAGTGGAATGATTTAAAATCCTTTGGGTATATACCCAGTAATGGGATTGCTGGGTCAAATGGTATTTCTGGTTTTATCTTTTATCTGTCTGTTTTGGTGAACATTCTGGAAATAGAACAAAATATTTCTGCTGGTCCAGGCCAGGCCTCAGGCTGCTGCTCTGTCTCAAACTACACACCCCTGACATTTGCAAGGCCCTGGACCAATAATACAAAGGAAGGCTCACACACTATATGTCTAAATATGTGAGAATTGTCAACTCAGCTAACAGACTGCTAAGTGAAATATGTTCCATCCCCCTACCTCACAAATGCACCTGGAAAGCCAGGTTTGAACACAGGAGTCTGAACTCCACAATAGTCTGTGCTCATGGCTACTGGGGAAACCCGTCTTTGGTTCCCAGCCTCTTTCTTCAACCCTGACTCTGTGCCACCTCACAAAGAGCCCCTCCCCACCAACATACCTGTGGATATCCTAACCTCCATGCCCAAGATCTGTCTACATCCTCTGCAAACCAGAACCCCTTGACCATCCCGGGCTGAGAGGTGGACACACATCAGCAATGGGACCCTCTCCTGGGGATGGACCTGGGGAAAAGCCTGTCCCAGTCTTAGAAGAAGGTTTGGGGTCGTTTGACAGAAATTCTGGGGTCCTGGGTACTTAGAGGTCTGGACAGCTGTGGGAGGGTGCAGGGATAGTTGGCAGGGGGGCACATCTGGGAGGGAACTAGAGCAGGGCCCTCTACAGAGGGCAACCTAGGACAGGGGACCTTCTAGCCCAGGTCTAAGGGCAGAACTGGTCTCAAGTGTATCTGAGGGCTTTTAAGCATTAATGAGGTGTCAAAAAGAATCCTTATTGCATACGTTTTTATTAGCAATGGATTGAGATGCAGGGACTTGGGTTCCAAGCCTGCCTCTGCCCATTACCTACTCCGTGTCTTAGGGACAAATTGCTTCTCTCTGGGCCTCGATTTTATCGTCAATGAAATAAAGGTGTTGGACCAGGTCATCTGTAATTTCCTTTTCCACCCTCTAAGTGAAATATGTTTGCTTTCATTCGTGTCGACTCATATTGAACTTTGATTTTGTGCAGAAGTTAGGAGAGGAAGTAATTTTAGATCTGTGATTTATTTCTCATTTGAGAACAGTTTCCCTGTGTTTTTGGTCACTGAAGGAAAAAAAAGAGGGGGTGAGGGGGCTGCCAGGAATGAAATAATTGGCTCATATTGCTAATTATTTGTATTAAGTGGTTGTATAATGGGAAGTTTGAATATAAATATTTGGTCTTTTTAGTGTAACATTTACCCATGAGAATTACAAAAATCCTCAGTGCAATCAGAGTTCATTTAAATGTTAATTTTAATTTTTATTTACCACTCGGTCTTGGTGCTGAAATATACATAAGTTAAAGCAACTGCAGTGGAGGTTCCTTCTGCCGCCTCTGGCAGAACTCACTCTTGTGCTAATGGTTGTTTCCCATGATTTATTTCTCCTGTGGATCACCTTTGTTGCAAGAGAGGAGAAAATGATTTTCTTTAGAAGGTGTATTAATCTACCTCAGCACACATCAAGGTGCAAAAAATAAAACAGCAGAAGCACACTCCTTGGGAACAAAGGAGCAGTACAGATAAGGGGTTGGCATGGAACAGAAAGGGGGCAGAAGACATTTTGTTACTTTAACATAAGCTGATGTGGGCAGACTTTTAAAAGTCACCCAGATTTTTTTGTTTGTTTGTTTGTTTTTTGAGACGGAGTCTCGCTCTGTCGCCCAGGCTGGAGTGCAGCGGCCGGATCTCAGCTCACTGCAAGCTCCGCCTCCTGGGTTTACGCCATTCTCCTGCCTCAGCCTCCCGAGTAGCTGGGGCTACAGGCGCCCACCACCTTGCCCGGCTAGTTTTTTTTGTATTTTTTTAGTAGAGACGGGGTTTCACCGTGTTAGCCAGGATGGTCTCGATCTCCTGACCTTGTGATCCGCCCGTCTCGGCCTCCCAAAGTGCTGGGATTACAGGCTTGAGCCACTGTGCCCGGCCATAAGACCAAATTTTTGTACTTGTGCATGCTCAGAACAAAAATGCAGTTCCTTGAAAAACGATTGTTTTGCTCCTTCCCGGGGAAAGCCATCCTGTTCTGAAGCCACCTACCCAAGACAGTCTGCACCAGGGAGAGCAGCGGCACTTGGGCTGAATAGTTCTTTGCTGTGGGACTGCCCTGTGCACTGTAGGATGTTCAGTAGCATCCTTGGCCTCTGCCTGCCAGACGTCAGTGGCACCCTGTTACGAGTTGAACTGTGTCCCCGCCCCCCGAAACTCATATGGGAAAGTTCTAACCCCTAGGACCTCGGAATGTGACCTTATTTAGAAAGAGGTCTCTTGCAGATGTAAACAGTTAAGATGAGGTCATTAGGGTGGGATTTATACGAAAGGGAAACGTAGGCTGGACGCGGTGGCTCATGCCTGTGCAGGTGGATCTGCTGAGACAGGCGGATCACGAGGTCCAGGAGATTGAGACCATCCTGGCTAACACGGTGAAACCCCATCTCTACTAAAAATACAAAAAATCAGCCGGGTGTGGTGGCACACACCTGTAGTCCCAGCTACTTGGGAGGCTGAGACAGGAGAATGGCGTGAACCCGGGAGGCGGAGCTTGTAGTGAGCCGAGATTGTGCCACTGCACTCCAGCCTGGGAGACAGAGTGAGACTCCATCTTAAAGAAAAAAAAAAAAAAGGGGAAATGGAGACAGGTCAGCACACTGGAAGAACACCACGTGAAGAGAGACGAAAGTAGAGATCAGGGTGATATATCTACAAGCCAAGGAGTGCTGAAGATTGCCAGCAAACGCCAGAAGATTGCCAGAAGCTGGGGGAGAGCAAGGAGCAGATTCTCCCTCACAGTTCAGAAGGAACCGCCCGTGCCAACACCCTGATCTCAGACTTCCAGCCTCCAGAACTGTGAGACAATAAATTCCGATTGTTTAAGCCACCTAGTTTGTGGTACTTGGTTAGGAGAGCCCTAGCAAACTAGTTCACATCTCTAGTGGTGACTACCAAAAATGCCTCCAGATATGGCCAAATGTCCTCTGCAGGGCAAAGTCACCCCTGCTTGAGAACCACTGTTGTGCATATTACCGACGGCTGCTTTCACCTGACCCCAGTGGAATTCAGTAATTGGGACAGAGTTTGGCCTGCAAAGCCTAAAATATTTATCATCTGACCCTTTCTATAAAAAGTTTGCAGACTCTTGCTCTCAACTCTCCCATGGTGCACTGTGAGCTGGCTGTGGGGCCCTGAGGCACACTAGGTTCTGCAGAATCAACCCATGAATGGCTGAGAATGGAACTAAAGATGCGAGGTGAAGATGCTGTTGTGCAGAGGACTGTCGCTTGCCCTGGGTTGCACGGCTGACCAGTGGTGTGATTGATTCATACACATCTAGGACTTCTGACTTTAGGGTCCCTGTCCTCAGCCCTCATTTTACTTCCTGACTGCTCTTCGTCTGTCTTGCCTGGACTGGGTCTCTCTTGACCAGTTGCTTCCTTGGGCCACCTTGTGATTGCCAGGAAGGTTCTCAGTTTCCCAGATCTCATCCTCTGTGTTACATGGGGCTTTAGGCTGTCCCCCTGTGGACTTTGTTCTTGGCAGTTCTTTGATCCCAGGTGTTCGTTCTGCCATTGGCTTGCCACTGTCACCGTCCATAGAGTGCCAAGGTGCTGTTGGTGGGAATCTTCTCTTCTAAAAATGTCTTCTGCAAAAAATGCCTGTAAAGGGCTGTCCCCACAGTTGAGTGGTGAAAGGGTTTTTTCTAGACGCCTTTGACTTTGGGAAGGCAAAGAAGACACCCTTAAAATGGGTGCTGCTGCAAAAAACTTACACGTTACTCAAAAGATCTTTCTTCAGCAGCATTTCCTGGCCCTCTCTGGCCCTCAGCCCCCTGATCACGGCAGCAGCAGTCATTTTAAAACTGTCCATCATTCAATTGGGGTTGGATTGCTTTTTCAGACCTAGAAGACCGACCTTGTATTGATTCCTTTAGGCTCTGTGGTGATAATGGAAACTTTGAAGAGGAAAAGGAAACCAAAATATGGTGTAGATCATGGTTTTGGGTTAATTTGTGTTTCCCAAAAAGCTATGTTGAAATCCTAAGCCCTGGTACCTGTGAGTGTGATCTTATGTAGGAACATAATCTTTGCAGATGAAATCTAAGTTAAAAAGAGGTGACCGGGGCGGGGATATGGCTGGTGTTCTTACATGGAGAGAAGACACACCAAGACCGACACAGAGGGAGAAGGCCACGTGACAAGGGAGGCGGGGACTGGAGTGACGCATCTCCAAGCCAGGGAATGCCAAGAGTTGCCGGCAGCCACTTGCCATGGGGAGAAAGATGTGGAATTGCTATTCCCTGGGAGGCCCCGAGAAAGAAGCAACTCTGCTGACATTTTGATTTCGGACTTCTCTTCTCCAAGACTGAGAGACAATAGATTTATGTTGTTTTAAGCCAGTTGGTTGGGGTGATCTGTTATGGCGGCCCTAGAAAAGACGCATGATCATTAAAAGGTTCACGTATTTTTACATCTTCTGTATTTTTACTTCTCCATGTGGTTAAGCAATCAAATGGTTTTGGGGTCAGGACACATTGCTGGCACTGATGAGCTGATGTACACTCTTGCCACTCCCCAACCTCTTTCTTCCTAGCAGTTATCGTTGTTCATAATTACACATGCGCCTGTGTAATTATTTGAGTGTCTGCTTGTCCCACCAGATCCAAACTCCATCCACGGCATTCAGCATAGTGATTGGCAGCAACAGGCATTTAATAAATATTTTGTTGAGAGACCTTGAGCAAATCATCTATCATTTCTGAACTTCAGTTTCCCTATCTTAAAAATAGAAATATTAATGGTGCTGTAAGAGAGGGACCAAATATGTCTTAGTCCATTTGGGCTGCTATAACTAAATAACATAAACTGGGGGAACTCATAAACAGCATAAACATATTTCTCACTGCTCTGGAGGCTGGGAAGTCCAGAGTTGGAACACCAGCAGATTGAGTGTCTGGTGAGGGCCAGCTTCCTGGTTCATAGATGGCGCCTTCTCATCATGTCCTCACAGGAAGGAAGGGGCAAGAGTGCAGTGGTGCGATCTTAGCTCACTGCAACCTGTGCCTCCTGGGTTCAAACGATTCTCCTGCTTCAACCTCCCTGGTAGCTGGGATTACAGGCATGTGCCACCACACCTGGCTAATTTTTGTATTTTTAGTAGAGATGGGATTTCTCCATGTTGGACAGGCTGGTCTTGAACTCCTGACCTCAAGGTGATCTGCCTGCCTCGGCCTACCAAAGTGCTAGGATTACAGGCGTGAGCCACCACACCCGACCTCTGGGGTCTCTCTTATAAGGGCACTGGGTTAGTCCATTTTGCCTTGCTGTAAAGGAATACCTCAGACTGGGTAATTTATAAAGAAAAGAGGTTCATTTGGCTCACGATTCTGCGGGCCGTACAGGCATGGCACCAGCATCTGCTTGGTTTCTGGTGAGGGCCTCAGGAAGCGTCAACTCATGGCAGAAGGCAGAGAGGGAACAGGTGTCACGTGGCAAGAGAGGGAGCAAGAGAGAGCAGGGAGGTGCCAGGCTCTTTAACTGTTTTCACGTTTAGAAAACAAAGTGCAGCTTGCTGCTGGCACTCATTTAATTTTACGTAAACAAGCTCTTTGAGGCTGAAGCAAATCTGTCTTTCAATGTGAAAATAAAAGATAAAAACCATTCTTGCAGTTATTTCTTAACAGAACTCACGTCAGAATCATCTGAATCATCAGAACCGTCTATTTTGGAAAAAATCAGACTCATCAAATGAATCTTCGGCCAGCAACTGTTCCAGAGCGTTGTTAACATCACGTGTAGGAAAGCTACGTGTTCTAGGATTTGACATTTTCAGTGGTTGAGAATTCCTATATTTTGTAAATGGAAATACCGGTACTGAAACCAGAATGCTAGAAACAGAATGATGTCATTTGCTTCCGAAGTCGATATACTTACAACAAAGCAAAAATAATAATAAAAGCGAGCTATTTCGTGGGAAAGTTATCTCTGGGTAAACTCTGGGTCCAGCTGCAGGTGCTGCGGGTGAGTGTTCTTGGAGCAAATGGGGAAAGAGTTAAACAACCAGCTTTCCCGTGAAGGAATAGAGCATGTAGAGAGCTCATTCAATACTTGGGCTGGCACCAAGCCATTCATGAGGGATCCGCCCCCATGACCCAAACCCCCATGACCTCCCATCAGGCCCCACCTCCAACACTTGGGATCACATTTCAACATGAGATTTGCAGGGGAGAGATATCCGAAGTGTATTAGACACCCCTCCCATTGACAGGGGCTCCGTCTTCATGATCTCATCACTTCTCAAAGGCCCCACTTTCCGATATCATCACATTGGTGATTCGGTTTCAACATATGAATTTTGGGGGAATGTAAACATTCAGACCATAGCAAAATCCTTTTCCTTTTACCCTTCTAAGTTCTCAGCAGGGGTCCCTATAATGAAAGACTGATTGACAAGAGGAAAACAAACAAGTTTATTAATATGTGTATCTCATATGTACGTTGGAAATACCCAAGGAATGAGTAACTCAAAGAGGTGGCTTACAGCTCCTGCTCCTATAACTAATCTTTCACAAAGGACAATACATTAGCAGATAAATGACAGGGCAAAGGAAGGTGGTTTTAGGCTTCTAAGGCCGGGAAAGTGTGGGAAGGGAAATACATGGGGAAACTAATGGAGTAAGGTTTGTGTGTGGATTCCTCTGGTGCTGTAAGAATCTGGGGTCGTCTCTAGTAAAGGAGAATTTATATCCTGCCCTTAGGCAGAAAAGGGGGTAGGTAGAGAGAGATTTTGCTCCATTTGTTGCTTCTTAGTTGCCTTCAGCTCAAACACAATTCTTATGTCCAAGTGGCAGATTTGAGGGTGACATACCGGGCTCCTTCAGTAACTACTTCATTGCTCATTTTGAGGATTAAATGAGATACTGTATGTGCAGCACGATGCATAGCATGTCGTCGATGCTGGCGTGAGCGTTTTCTGCATGACTCTTTTCTGTAAAAGCTTCAGTAGCACCTAGAGCTTTGGGTATTGTGTATCTGCTCGGAATTTAGGCCCAGCACATAGCTAGCTTGTGTAACTTGTTTTGACAACCCCAGGTAACGATTTGTCATTAAGAGCTACAGTTGAAGTTTGACCCCCCCAGGGAAGTTTCCATGGTTTCTAAGACCTCATCACTAAACAGCCCTGAAGATACAGAAAAAACCTTCTTTCAAATTGCTGTTAAGGCCATGCTTGTCACCCTGGGAAAAGCTAATGGACAGAAACATATTGATGTGTTAACAGTTTGAGACCTTTCCCCTAAGAAAACCTTTTAGCTCGCAAGGGTTCATTCACCTTAATTAAAAATTATCCAATGGATACATCTCTTTCCATCACTCTGTGGACACACATGGTGTTGGTTTTTTCTTTTTTTTTTTTTTAAGGAATTAAATAAAACCTCATCCTTCTTCAAATAAATCCTTTGTTTGCTTTATTAAGCAGAAAATCCTGCTGGCTATTAGTTGTCAATTAAATTTAGGTGTTAATTAAAATGGCCATGTCCAAGCACTCCTGGAGATTAATCTACCACTTGGGACCCTGTTGTTGAAGATGGCCCTGAACTGCAGTACGTTATCTGTGATGTGACCACTCGGTACCACCCTGGGACGCAGGAGAGCTCACTTAAGGATGAGCTTGTTGCATACATTTTAAACAGCTCTTCTTCCCAACTGATGAACCACATACCTAGGATGATTTAAATCACGAGTATGGCCAATGGGTCAAATCTCATTCTCTGCTTGTTTTGGTGTGGCTCGTGAGCTAAGAATGGTTTCACATTTTCAAATGGTTTGCAATAGCCAAAAGAATAATAATTATTTCATGGCACATGAAAATTATGTGAAATCGAAATTTCAGTGCCCATGAATAAAATTTTATTGGTACATGCCACAACCGCATGTTTACTTATTGTCTGAAGGTCTGTGGCCAACCCCTGATTTAAATGATCGCTGTGACATCAGCGCTCAACTTGAAGACACACAGACACTTGCGTGCACTCTGTCCCTTTTTGTTTTGTTTTGTTTTGTTTTTGGAGACACAGTCTCATTCTTTTGTCCAGTCTGGAGTGCAGTGGTCCAATCAAGGCTTACCGCAGCCTTAACCTTCCAGGCTTGATCCATCTTCTGGGCTTGATTGATCCTCCTGCCTCAGCCTCCTGAGAAGCTGGGATTACAGGTGTGTGCCATCACCCCCGGCTAATTTTTCTATTTTTTCTTTTTTTTTGTAGAGACAGGGTCTCACTATGTTGCCCAGGCTGGCCTCAAACTCCTGGCTCAAGTGATCCTCCCGTCTCTGCCTCTCAAAGTGTGGGATTACAGGCGTGAGCCACTATGCCCAGCCCACTCTGTCCCTTCTAGCATCTCTCTGATGGGGCTGCCTGGCCACCAAACATTCCATGGTGTGTTCATCCCTGAGTGGTAAAGCAGCATCATTCAATAATGTGAATGTATTCATCCTCTTCTAGGTGATCAAGCTGTGGTTTTGTGAGGACTGCCTTTTATATACTGAGGCTGATTCTTGAGGTGTGCTGGGAATCAAATCCTACCTTTCAGGGATATCTTAAATCCAATCTTTTACTGAATGTCCTCTTCTTAAAGGAGGAGAAAACCACCATTGCCTCCATACTTTGACAAGATAGTCCAGGCAAGGGGGAGCGAGATTGTAAGATGTGGAGAGTTGACACCCTTCCTTGTTATTTTACAAGAAGGGCCAGGCCTGCAGTAGATTTCTGAGCCTGCCTTCTTAAATGACTGCCCCAAGACCCAAGTCAACCCTTGATTGCATCCTGTGGGGAGAGTTAATAATGTGTTCTGGGCATGTGCTCAAGGAAGCCCTGCCCAGGAAGGATAACAAAATTAGAACGAGTGCTGCAGCACCTGAATCTTTGGACCAGCTGCAAGCACCGTGAAGAAGCAGTTAATGTGTGTTTTTGCCAAACCTCTATATGACTGGACCTCACTTTTCCTGAGCATCCTGTTTCTTTTTCTTGTGCTTTCCCAGCTGATCTGAGGTTTCCCTGCCACCTCTCCAGGCATCGAAAGTCCAGGCTGTCCCCAGGGAGCAAAACCTAATCGTCCTCACCCATCCATGGCCTCTTGTTGATCTTTAGCCGTGTAGCATCTTTGCATCATGGTCTTGATTCTTCCGTACATAGAGCACTTTCTCATAGGTTATCAATTTGGCAAAGCTATGTGCCTATAAATAACGTTGATGAGCATGATATTGATTTGATACATGTTAGTAGAAAATAAATGTGGAAATCAATATGTGTGTTCTGAAATCAGCTACCTACAGTCAAATTCTACCTGTTACTTGCCAGCTGTGTGCCTTTGGGTAAGTTTAGTAACTTCTCTGAAACCTTAGTTGTCTCATCTGAAAAGTGAGATGATGAGCAACACAAATGGTATTGAAGAGAAGTGATTTGTGCAAGTGCCTGGCATGGTGCCTGGCTCAGAATAAGTGGTCTGTACATAAGAGCTGATGCTAATGCATCTTTATTGTGCTTTTAGGTAGCAAAGAGTTTATCAATATGGCTTGGAGTGTGCAGCAGTAGAAGGAGTTAGATCTGGGAATGTTATGGAAGCCGGTATGTGTAAACATGCCCATATTAGTCATTAATTTCAAAGACCTTCTCCTGAGCCCAGTGTGATTGGAAATGGCAACTTGATATTAGACTCATATCTCATTACAGCATCACTGGAGGCTGATGTGGGCCCAGATGTTGTTTTCAGCGTTGTTCCTCTGATTACTTTATCCTCATGAAATCGATTAATCCTCCCACACTTTCTTCTATTTAACAAATATTTATGAATCACTTACTGTGTGTTAGTCATTGTCCTAGGACCTGTGAGCAAAACAAACATGGTGTGTTCTGTAGTACAGTTGGAAGCAGACAGACGTTAATCAAATAATCACACACACATTTACATTTTTAAAGACCCATCTGGCTGCAGTGAGGAGGCTGGATAGAAGGCAGTAATGGAAACACAGAGACCCATGAGAAGGCTAACACCGCCCCTCTGGAGGGAGACGGTGATGGCTTGGACAGGGATAGTGTGGTCAGATGGAGAGAAGTGGGCATGTCTAGGGGTGATCAGAAGGTAAAATCAAGAAGACCAGATATTCTAAAAGATGGAATGTGGAAGTTGAGATGGTCAGGAGTGATCCCCTGGTTTCTGGATTGTGGCCTTGGAGGGAGGGAACTCTGACGGAAGTCCAGGTGGTAGGCGGAAGAGCATGAGTGCAGTTTGGACATCCAGGTGGGGTGTCAGTCAGATGTCGGATATATGGATCTTAGAGGAATTCTCCCTGCTATTTGGCACATGCAACCTGATCCTATACAGTGAAAAAATATATTGCCAGATCCCCTGCCTACGTATGTGCACACACAGGGTTAAATACATCCTTTACATACTGTACACATCATTAAGAATCAATCATTTTCTGCTCTGTTGCAGCCCATGTTAAGGGGATTGGTTATCATCAAGCAAGTTCAAGGGGATGCAGTTACTCCAATATAGTAGTGTTGGAACCATTTACTTCCATCTCTAACTTTAAAAAAAAAGTAAAACCTATTTGACCATCTTATATCAATACAATAGTCATTAAAAATGTACATGTATGTGTATATATGTGTGTGTGTGTACTTTCATGTATGTATACATGCATGTATGAGTATATGTGTGTAAGTGTGTAAATTGGATCCCTACAAAATTAAAGGGATTTCTTGGACGCTCTGAGGTGGCTTTCATGTCTCTGAGGTGGTTCCTGGGTTCTTTCATTCAAAGATTCCCAATACTTTCAGTGTGCTGTTCTTCCCCCAGTTACGCTGAATGCCCTGGAATTTGCTGTCATCTTAGAATAAATCCATTTATCTCTGAAAACCACAGTGGTTTGTATAAGCTATTTTGAACTCACTGTAATTAGCTAACTTAGCTAATTGGATTGTTACTTTTTGGATGTAATTTCTTCGTCAGTTTTATTGGGGCATAATTTACATAAGATAAATTAATCAATTTTCAGTGTACATTTCAATGAGTTTGGACAAATGTAACCACTGCCACCAATGTGAAATAGAACATCTCATTACCCTAGGAGCTTGCTTGTCCCCCTTTACAGTGGATCCCTTCTCACCACCCCCTGACCACTAGCAACCCTGCACCTGCTTTCTATCACTATAGTTTTGCTTGCTCTAGAGTTTTATAAAATTGAAATCACTCCACATGGAAACTTTTGTGTCTAGCTCCTTATACTTAGCATATTGCTTTTGACAGTCGTTCATGTTGTTGCCTGTATCTGGAGCTCATTCTTTTTCATGGCTATGTAATATTTCACTTTATGGATATGCCACAATTCACAGGTGATGGACATTTGGGCTCTTCCTAGTTTTAGGCAATTAATAAAGTTACTATAAACGTTCATATACAAGTCTTTGTAGGTGGATATGAGCCTTTATTTCTCTTTAATAAATACCTTGGAGTGAAATTATTGGCTTGCTTATATGGTAAGTGTAACTTTATGAGAAATCATCAAACTGTTTTCCAGAGTGACTAACATTTTGCATTCTCTCTCAGCAATATATGAGAATTTCAGTTTTTCCACATTCCCCCCAATACTTATTAAATATGGCCATATCAAAAAATGTGAAGTGATATCCCATAGTGGTTTTAATTTGCTATTTTTCTAACGATTATTGTTGTTGAGCGTCTTACTGGCCCTCATATTCTTATTTGCCATCCTCTTAGATATGCTTTGGTGAGATGCCTGTTCAAATCCCTTGCTCATATTTGTTGGATATTTTGATTTCATATAATTGAGTTTTAGGAGTTCTTCATATATTTTGGATGCAAATCTCTTATCAAATATATGTCTTGCAAATATTTTATTTTGGTTTGGTTTGGTTTATTTTATGTTAAGTTCTGGGGTACATGTGCAGGATGTGCAGGTTTGTTACATAGGTAAACGTGTGCCGTGGTGGTTTGCGGCACCTATGAACCCATCACCCAGGTATTAACCCCGGCATGCATTAGCTATTTTTCCTGATGCTCCTCCCCTCCCCCATGTCTCCCCCAACAGGCCCCAGTGTATGTTGTTCCCCTCCCTGTCTCCATGCGGTCTCATTATTCAGCTGCCACTTACAAGTAAGACCATGTGGTAGGTATTTGGTTCTCCCAGTCTATGGCTTGCCTTTTCATTTTCTTATCAGTATCTCAAATATTAAAAGGTTTTAATTTTGATGAAGTTCAATTTATCAATTGTTTCTTTTATCTTTCATATTTACTCTAAAGAACTTTAAGTTTTTAAGTTCTAAAGACATAAATAATCTTTGCCTATTTAAGAAGACTTTGCTGTACTCAAAGCATTAATATTTTCTCTTTTTTCTAAAAGTTTTATAATTCAGCTTTTACATTTAGGTCTATGATCCATTTTGAGTTAATTTTTGTGCATAGTGTGAGGGAAGGGTCTAGTTATGGATATCCACTGTTCTAGGATAATTTATTTTAAAGATTATCTTTTCTCCATTGAATTGTGTTGACGTCTTTGTTGAAATTCAATTGACCGTGTATGCGTGGGTCAATTTGTAGACACTGCCTTCTGTGTTGTTATGCAAATACTACACAGTCTTGATAACTTCAGCTTTATAATGTCTTGAAATCAAATAATTGTAAAGCCTCCAACTTTGTTTTGCTTTTAAAAAATTGTTTCTGCTATTCTAAGTCCTTTGTGTTTCTATTATTCGGTTGTGAATTTCTCAAAAACAGCTTGCTGGGAATTTGACTGGGAAGAATGGATGTCACCATCATCATCATAGGGAATCTTCTAGTCAATGAGCATGTGATATATCTCTCCATTTATTTGGGATGTTTTATGTTTTCTCAGAAATGTTCTTCATGTACAGGTCTTACACTTAAAGAATTATAATTTTGATGCTATCATAGATGGCTTTTTTCATATTTAATTTCCAATTTTGTTTGGCAATATATAGAAATATAAATTATTGTTGTATAGTGACCTTTTATCTTCTGACCTTGCTAAACTCACTTATTCGTTATAACTGTTTTGTAGATTCTTTAGAATTTTCTACAAAAATAATCATTTAGTCTACAATAAAAGCCAGTTTTAATTATTTCTTTTTAACTTCTTTGTATATTCATTTCCTTTTCTTGCCTTATTTTACTGGCTAGATCTCTAGTGCAATAGCAAATAAAATGAGGCAGTGAACATCTTCGCCTTGTTCCAGTTCTTATAGGGGAAGTATTCAGCCTTTTCCACTAGGTATAGGGTTAGCTGTAGGGTTTTAGATGTGTTTGATCAGATTGAGGAAGTTTGTTTCTATTCCTATTTTGCTGAGAGTTTTTATCAAGTAGCTGTTAAAATTTTAAAATTATTTTTACATCTATTAAGACGGATGGTTTTTCTGTTTTAATCTGTTAATGTGGTGAATTACACGGATTAATTTTCAAACGTTAAGCCAGTATTACATTTTTATCAATTATTGAGAGAAGGATATTGAGGGCTCTGTAATTAGATATGTCTAGTTCTTCTTTTAGTTATATTGTTTATTGTTTCATGTATTTTGATATTCCTTTATTAAGTCCATGCACATTTAGCATTTTTTTTGTTTTTTGCTCTCTTCATGAATGGACCTTTTATCATTATGAAATGTCCCTCTTTATCCCAGGTAATATGCTCTGTTCTAAAATTTACTTTTTCTAAGATTCATACCATCACTCTAATTTTTTTTTGGTTAGTGGTTGCATGCCTTGCCATTTGCTAAAAAAAATCCAGACTTTATTTTTTAGGGCAGTTTTAGGTCTACAGGAAAACTGAGAAGAAGGTGCAAAGATTTTCCATATTCCCTCTGCACTCACACATGCATAACCTCCCTTAGTATCAACATCTGCCACTAAAATGGATGCTGTGTCTTTTTATATTCTTTAAAAATTTTTCTATTTAATATTTAGAATGTTTTTAAAAATAGTTAGTATATAGATGGGTCTTGACGTTTTATCCTATCTGACAATCTGTGTCTTTTAGTTGAGGGTTTTTAGGCCACTTCCATTCAGTGTAAGTACTGATGTGGTTGCATTTAAATATACTGTTTTCCTATTCATTTCTTTACATATCTGATCTTCATTTATTTTATCTTGTTTTCTTAACTTCTTGTGGATTAATTCAGTATTTTTTATGATTCTGTTTTATCTTTACTTTAGCTTATTAGCCATTCATCATTGTCCATTTAAACAAATAGTTATTCTGGGGTTTACAATATACATCTTTAACTTATCACAGTGTCCCTCAAATAATATGATATTATCAGAACCTTGCAGCTCTATAGTTTCATTTCCTCCCTCCTATGCCTTATGCTACTGTTATCATTCATTTTACACGATATGTGGTCTAAACTCCACAGTACGTTACAGATATTTATGCTTTACATAGCCAATTATCTCTTAAAAATATTTACAAAAGTGAGAAAACTGCCTTTCATATTTACTATTTCTGGTGCTCTTTTATTCCTCTGCATGATCGACCTAGTCTTATTTTCTTTCTGGCTGAAGAGCTTCAGCCCGTATATCAGCATAATGAGAAATAAATTCTGGTAATAAATTATCTCAGCATTTGCTTGGCTGAAAGAGACCCTTTCTCACCATTATTTTAAAAATATTTTTATCTCACTATAGAATTTATTTTGTATTTTAAAGAAATCACTGCATTGTCTTCTAGCTTACATAGTTTGTGATGAGAAGATTGTTGATAATATTATCTTTGGATCTCTGTAAATAATGCATCTTTTTTTTTTTTCTCCTGTGGCTGTTTTTAAGGTTTTGTCTTTATTTTCGTTGGCCTTCTGTAATGTGATTATTTTGTGACTGGCAAGTTTTTCTTCATGTGTCTTTTGCTTGGGGTTTGTTGAGCTACTTGGATCACAGGTTTGTAATTTTCATTAAAATTAGAAAACTTTTAGCCATTATTTATTTAAATATTCCTTGCCTCATCCCCCTCTGGCTTTTCTGGGACTCCAGTTGCTTGTATGTTGGGCCACTTGATATTGTCCCTCATCTCGCTGATACTCCATCCATTTTTTTCAGTCTCTTTTTTTCTGTAAGCTTCATTTTGGAAAGTTTTTATTGCCGTATCTTCAAGTTCACTAATTTTTCTCTCCCTCTCTCTTTTTATCTTCAGTGTGTAACCTGCTGTCAATTCCGTCTGGTATTTTTTCCAGCTTGGATATTATACTTTTCATCTCTAGAAGTCTGATTCAATCTTTTTTATAGCTTCCATTTATCTCCAATGTTTCCCTCTGCCTTTTTGTCATAGCGAGTATATTTATAATGACTATTAAAATGCTCTCGTTTGTTAACTCTAATTTCTGAGTTTGTTTATACTGGAGCAACTAGGTCTGATATGTCTCTATTGCTGTGACAATACCTGCCTCAGAATTTCTTTCAATACCACGTGTTTCTACACTGACTGGTGGGAAAATGAATTATTCCCAGTGCTGGGTAGGCACAATGAGTGGTTCTGTCTGCTGCTCTCTGGCCATTCTTTCTGGTCTCTGGGATTTCCTCCCACATGAGCACAGATCAATGCTCAGCCAAAGACTAGAGGAACAGCCAGGTGTGGTGGGTCAGGCCTGTAATCCCAGCACTTTGGGAGGCTGAGGTGGACAGATCAAGAGGTCAGGGGTTTGAGACCAGCCTGGGCAACATGGTGAAACGCCGTCTCTACTAAAATATATAAAAATTAGCCAGGCATGGTGGCACATGCCCGTAATCCCAGCTACTCAGGAGGCTGAGGCGGGACAGTTACTTGAACCCAGAAGGGAGAGGTGGCAGTGAGCTGAGATTGAGTCACTGCACTCCAGCCTGGGTGACAGAGCAAGACTCCGTCAAAAAAAAAAAAAAAAAAAAAAAAAAAAAAAAACACTAGAGGAACTCCCTTTGCAAATTATTAGAACTGTCTACCTTTTTCCCTCCTCTTAGTGTATTGCCATGCACACCTCAGCCACTCTGGCCTTCTCAAACTCCAATCTCTTTTCTCCACTCGGTGAGACCACCAGGCTCTGTGTGGTTCCCTCTCACTGCATCCTGGTCTGAAAACTCTCCAGGCAGTGAGCTGAAGAAATAGCAGAGCTCCTTTTGTTGCTTCTCTTCTGCTCTTAAGGGTAGCTCTCCTCTGGTGCTTGTTGTCTGATGTCTGCAAACTGTTGCTATACGTGTGTGTGTGTGTGTGTGTGTGTGTGTGTGCGCGCGCATTCAGTTTTTCTAGCCTTAGGTAGGAAGGTAAATTTTGTCTTGATTACTCCATCATGGTCAGAAGTAGAAGTCATGTCTATTAATCTTATTTGCATATATCTATATAGCTACAGGTAAAAGACATCAATTAATGTATCTTACTATAACATTTAAAAAATGTCAAAACATTTTGTGAATGTCAACATTTTGATAATGTCAAATTCATAGCTATTTCTTTCTCTGTTTTGATGATTCATAACTTTTGGGGGCTTATGGGTTTGTTAAATCTATGGACCCCCCCCTCAGAAAAAATGCACATGGTCATTTATAGCATACAAATTAAGAGGTATGAAATAATTCCAGCCGGGCGCGGTGGCTCACGCCTGTAATCCCAGCACTTTGGGAGGCCGAGGTGGGCGGATCACAAGGTCAGGAGATCGAGACCACGGTGAAACCCCGTCTCTACTAAAAATACAAAAAATTAGCCGGGCGCGGTTGTGGGCGCCTGTAGTCCCAGCTACTCGGGAGGCTGAGGCAGGAGAATGGCGTGAACCCGGGAGGCGGAGCTTGCAGTGAGCCGAGATGGCACCATTGCACTCCAGCCTGGGCGACAGAGCGAGACTCCGTCTCAAAAAAAAAAAAAAAAAAAAGAAATAATTCCAAAGTCTCTCCCAGAAACCTTAGAAGGCTAGAATCCAGGTGAAAAATTCCTTCTCTAATTCATGCTAACCTTGCTTGGTACGTCAGTGATCAGAAAATTTAGACTTTTGCTTACCCTATAGGGAGATTGTGAAAGAGCTCACTAAACTTAACTATGTGAAAATGCTTTAAAAGGGTTATGGACACACACTGTAATTTTTGTGATGATTATTGTTTCTATTGTTATCTTCATTATCCTTTACAATAATGGCTCTTAAGTGGTGCTTTAAATGTAGTGGTTAATTCTTGTAATACTTTATTATTTTCTTTTTTTTTTTTTTTGAGATGGAGTCTCGCTCTGTCCCCCAGGCTGGAGTGCAGTGGTACCACATCCGCTCACTGCAAGCTCCGCCTCCCAGGTTCATGCTATTCTCCTGCCTCAGCCTCCTGAGTAGCTGGGACTACAGGCGCCTGCTGCCTCGCCCGGCTAATTTTTTGTATTTTTAGTAGAGATGTGGTTTCACCATGTTAACCAGGATGGTCTCGATCTCCTGACATAGTGATCTGCCCGCCTCGGCCTCCCAAAGTGCTGGGATTACAGGCATGAGCCACTGTGCCCAGCCTATTATTTTCTTAACAATCAGAAATATATAATTGTTATAATATATAACAGTAAGAAATACATATATCTATATATACACACATATTTTCACATGTGTACCAGTGCATGTATGTGTGTATATACACACATATATACATATATATACATACACACCCCTACACACACACACACACACACACACAAGCACGCACTGGTACACATGCGGCTTATATTGAAAAAGGAATTTCAGACACTATAACCCGGTGTCTGACACTATAGCCATCTATTTGTGCTGAAAACATACCTTTATTTTGTCCTTTATTTTCTCCCCTTCTGTTTTTATCTCCTGGTTGAGTAGTTGTCCAACACTACAGTTTTTTGCATTGATTTACAAGTAAGTGTTGTGTAATGTACTTTGTGAAATTCGTTTTTCTGTGCTATTAAAATCAATAAAGATACAATTTATGAAATAATTGTATTTAGGAGGTATCTGTCTGAGCTAGTTACATTCTGTGGTTCAGTATTGGCTATGCATGTTCTTAGATAGTGGAAGAACTTGCCTGGGTTTCAGCCTTCCCCTGTGGTGCCTTTTCTTTTATTCTCATACTCTGTTATCAAGCCATGAGTCCTGGTTGCATCTGCCCCACCCTGTGCCAGATACATGTCCACCGTGCTCCCATGGTGTGCGCCATCTGCCTCTGACCCACCTCTGCATCGTCTCCCTCGCCACGTGTCTCTGTGCCCCCACACCAGCCACTGCACATCAAGAAATTAGTACCTCATCCTCTTCAAGTAACTAAATCTCTCCATCATTTGCAGTTTGGGGCACACCTGCTTTAGAAAAGCTTCATAGCTCCTTAGACCCATGGCTGGCTCTCTTTCCTTTAGGAGTCCTGGACCACCAACCCCTGTGCTATCTTACTCCATTTCAAATGTCATCATTTACATTTTGTTTGTGGGAGAGTTTGCGAACTCTTTAAGGATAGAGGCTAGGCTGTCTCGTCTTGGAGACCTCTCAATAAGGTGCTATTTAATAAGAGATGCTGAATAGTTACTAAATTAAATTCATTTGAACTAATTCCTTCCCTCTCTGCCTGATAGGACAGATAAGATTTCTCTTATTTCACTTCCTAAGACTTTAGATTCACGGTCCAAGAAAAGCCCAGAGACAATTGGGATATTCTTGTAGGGGAGTTCAAACTTTCCGTCTGAGTATTTGAGTCCAAGTCTGCTGGAAACAAAACAAACAAACAAACAAACAAAATGACAATAGACAGTTTAACAGAAGAAAAGCCATAACAAACTTATTTGATCACAGTTTTACATGACACAAGAGTCTTCAGACTGAAGACCCAAAAGTAAAGGGAAGGCCACCTGGCTTATGCTTAGGTTCAATGAAGAAGGTTCTGTAGTAAACCAGGTAGAAATGTGATTGGACAAAAAAAAAAAGTCTGAGCTGATGGTAATAGACTCAGTGGGAAATCTTAGCAAGGCTGTCTGTTCAGATTCATCCTGGCCTCTCTGTGATAGCATTTCTTCTTCCCAGGTATGGAATGAGAATCTAAATTTCTTTATGGCCAGCTGTAACATGGAAAGGTTGGGGGAGGCTGGAGTCATATTTTTAGGTGTTATGGGTGGCTTTGGGGAAAGGGGGTTTTGGTTTCTCTGACTTGCCTTGGGGAAGAGGGATTCTAGCTTTTATGGCTTGCCTTGGAGGAGAATGAGGAGTGAGAGATGGGAGGGCAGAAGGTCAAAGGGATACTTCTGATGCTGCTTCTGAGGCCTTCACTATCATTTTTTTGAGTCCCAATGTCCTCAAACACTGTTGGTGAGAATGGAAAATAGTTCAGCGATTCTGGAGGGCAATTTGGAAAGCTCTATTAGGATTACAAATACTCACCCCAGCAATTCCTCCCTTGTATACCTATCCTAAGGAAATGCCTTCAGGTAAGTCAAAAATTCAAGGACAAGGTTTTCCACTAGTGTATTATTATTTGTGATTATAAAAGCCTGGGAAAAAATGCCTAATTATTGATTAATATGTAAATGTTTAAATTAACTACACAGTATCCACGCAGTAGACAACTGTTCAGCACCTTAAAAGAACTGAGTAGGCCGGGCGTGGTGGCTCACACCTGTAATCCCAGCACTTTGGGAGGCCGAGGTGGGCGGATCACGAGGTCAGGAGATGGAGACCATCCTGGCTAACACAGTGAAACCCTGTCTCTACTAAAAATACAAAAAAAAAAAAAAAAAAAAATTAACCGGACATGGTGGCAGGCGCCTGTAGTCCCAGCTACTCTGGAGGCTGAGGCAGGAGAATGGCGTGAACCCGGGAGGCGGAGCTTGCAGTGAGCAGAGATCGCGCCACTGCACTCCAGCCTGGGCGACGAGGGAGACTCCGTCTCAAAAAAAAAAAAAAAAAAAAAAGAAGAACTGAGTAGATCTTTGTGTACTAATAGACAAAAATTTCCAAAAAATATATTGCAAATTTAAAAATTTTAGAAGTAATATGACGAGTTAATATCACTTATTTTAAAACCAACCCCACAAAATCTATATATTTCTATGTATCTGTGTTTATGGAATCTTTCTATTTCCTAGTAGTGGAAGTGAATATCACATGGAAGAGAGGTTCTTTCTACACAAGTCAGTGAGCACAGTGACAGTCGGACACAGTCAAAATTTATTTCTAAAATCCCTTAGAAAAGAGGCGCTTCAGGGTTGGACATTCCATCTTTACTAGGTCGAATGCAGCTCTGGTTCCTGCTGTGTTGGAGCAGATCAATGTTTCTGCAAGCACCAGATGAAGATGGCAGCTTGCATTTGCGGGCCACAATGTTCAAATAAAAAGAAATGTGTATCTTTAGGATGCTCACCCCATGCAAGGCCCTCTGAAGCTGAGACCAAACAGTGTTTCCCAACAGGGTATTTAAGAATTTAGGTCAGGACAATTTTATGCTGGGCAACACTGTGCAGGATGGATGTTTAGCATCCCTGCCTCTCTGGCCCTCAGTGTGTACCATCACCATTCCCTTCCGTGAACGATGAAATAGTGTTCCAAATATTTCTAAATGTCCCTAGGGGGCAGCATTTCCCTTGGCTGAGAACCACTGGGAGAGCCACATGTCCCATTTCATTCTCACCCTCATCTAGGCATATGCCATCAAGAGGAATCGCCTGCTCTAGTTATTTAAATAGGTTTTCTCCTTACTTTATTCTTTCTTTCTGAGCCCATATAGGTGGAATTCATATAAATTGCATAATCACAGGGTGTTATCCTACTATATCAGTTATCTGTTGCTATATAACAAACCATCTACCACATAGTGGCATGAAGAAACACCCATTTTATTGCGCTCACAGATTCTGTAGATCAAGAGCTCAGACAGGATGCAGTGGATTTCTCTACTCCACAATGTCTGGGGATCCAGGTTGGAAGACATGAAAGGTTAAGGTTGACTCAAATGGCAGGGGGCTGGAATCATCTGGTGGCTTCTTCATGCACATGTCTGTTTCCCTGAACTAGGAAAACTCAAAGGCTGTATTCAGGTAGGACTGTCAACTGAGGCCACATGGCCTCTTCATGTGGCTTGGGATTCCTCACAAGATGGCTGCCTCAGACTTGTTACATGGTTTCTCAGGGTTCCCATGGTGAATATTCCAGCAAACAAACAGAAGCGTCATGGTCTCTTATGATCTAGCCTTGAAAACCATGTTACTTATGCTACTCTACTGTTAAAGCAAGCATAAGACCACCTAGATTCAGAAGCACAAGACGTAGACTCCATCTTGTAATGGCAGGATAATCAAATAATTTATAGTCATGCTTTAAAACCACCAAACCTCCTATGCACAGGAGAGAGTTCTGAAAGGACGCATAACAATCTATTGAGTCAAAGTCAGTGAAATTGCTTCTTATAGGCTAAAAATGGTAGAATAGTGGCAATTTCATATGGCTCAGTCTACTAATAATAGTAGTGTTTATATCTGGTAGAGAAGATTAGAATAGGAAGGCAATAATCAAGGGGTAATTTCACTTTATCTGTGTTAAGTATTTTTATAATAATTGTATATTCATGTATTACTTATGTAATTTTTTTAAAAGATGAAGTTGGCTTCATCATAGAAACAGTCCCATAAAAGTGGATTAGGAGAGAGGCAGGACATTTCGACCTGCAGTCAGGGGTATAAAGGTAATAATTATTCTGGATTCACAACGAATGTGTCAGAAAATACCACCTCCTTCAATTGGTGCTGCAGCTACTCACTGAACACCTCCTGGGGGCATAAGAGTAAGCCAGATGCCCTGGAGGATACACTGATGTTTAGGAAAAAGTGCCTGCCTTCCAGGGCTCACCACCTACTGACAAAACTGAAACATGTTTAAGTTTCTTGGAGGCGTGATCGACAATGATAGGTTCTATAGTCAGAGCATGAAGGAGAATGGTGACAATATCGCAAGTAATCAGAAGAATTGACATTTATTGAGCACTTACTACATGCCAGGCACTGTTGGAATTCTTTGTTTCTCAGAACAACCCTCACAGTATAGGAGAAGGCACTTGAGCTCCAGTTTATTGGGGAAGGCTTCAAGAAGGAGGCAGGATTTAAGCAGATACCTGTGAGCTGAGATCCTCAGACTCTGGAGACCATTGCCTGGGGAGTTTGTTCAAAACTTGAATGAATCCCCAGGCCTGCTTCAACGCTCCTTAAAACAGTAACAGGGAGCATCTGTATTTTAATGGGGATTCTGTTGTGTATCAGAGTTGAAGTACCTCTACCTTAAAGAATGTTTCTCAGAAGCTCACCCAGGGCTTTCAGAAACATGGAACCCAGGCTCTTTTCATGGAGATTCTGATTCAGTGGTTAAGGTGGAGCCTAGGAATCTGTGTCTTTACTGAAAGTCCAGGTAACACTTTTGATCAGGCAAAATGCCATTGTAGAGGATAGTGAGAGTTTGGCCTTTAGAGATGTAGGGGAAGAGAGATCCTGCTAGGGAGGCAACTTTTGTAAAGGTGGAAGTTGGAAAGTATAGGTTGACTTGAGTCTGTGTTGAGTGCTATAGAGGATAGGTTGGAGAAAGACATAGGAGGAAAGGAAACTAGTTCGAAACCCATTGCCATAGTCCAGGGAACTTAGATAGGAAGCTATTGCCATCGTCCAGAGAACCTAGGTAGAAAACTGTTGCAATAGTCCAGGTGAGAAGTCACACTGGCCTCATGCTCCCTGTAGCCTAAAGTATATGTCATAAAGTGAAAAGGTCATTGGAAAGGCCTGCCTTTTCCCCACTCCCTGCTTGCCTCGAATGTTAGCGTGATGGCTGGAGCTACAGTAGCCACACTGGACCATAGAGTGACCTTTAAAATGGATGGCGAAAATGAGAGACACAGGGAAATTTGATTGCTCTGGTTCAAAGGATTTCTATCTACCTGAAAGGCATTGTATTGGTAGTCAGTAATGAAAGTAGACAACAGCCTGCAATTACAGAATAATGTATGTGAGGGGTGTGTGTGTGCGCGTACCTGTGTGGTGTTGGGAAGGGAACATTCCCCAGTGAATATCTGGTTTGTTCTTTTATCTTGTGAATTGAACTTGTTATAGAATACTTCACTGCCTCTCATATTCATTTAGTTAGCTAAATCTGGCTCTCAGATATGCTTAACTTGACTAGCTTTTATCTTAATGTTCAGATAAATTCAGTTAAGCTACTTGAAACCATCAGTAAATTCAGGGAAAGAAGTTGAATCAGTTCCCCAGATGAGCCCAGAGCTCACCTTCCTTGTATCTTCTTGGACATAAAAGTGCTGTCTTTGGGAATATTAGCATGGTCTGGTAGTGTCAGTAGTAACAGCAAAAATAAAAATAAATATGCCAAGCCATATTGGAGAGTTATCTCATCGAATCTTCACCACAACCTTGGAAGGTAGGATTTTTTTTTTTATTATTATCTCCATTTTACAAAAGAGGAAACAGGTTCAAAGGTGTGGAGTCACTCGCCCAAGTCCTCCCAGCCAGCAAAGGGTGGGAGCTCTTCCCCTTGCCTTGTGCTGCCTCAGTCATCTGTGAAGCTCTTTCATCACCTTCCTCACCTTCTGACTCAAGTATCTTCTATACTTTAGCATCTTATATTCAGAGAACCAGTGTCCATGGATGTAGACCAATCCTGTAACTAAGAAGGTGGGGATGTGGTTAGCTTGAGGGCATCTGCCACTGAAAACCTCTTCCAAACAAAGCGGGGTTTTTTTACCCTATGGTCAAGTAGATGATTAAATGGATTTTATTTTGCCAGTGGTAGATGAGAGTTGAATTAACCTATGCAGCTATAGTATGTTCTTTTATGCTGGAGCTCTGTTTGCAACAGAAGGCAAACAGCAAGTGACAATTGCAACGTTATGTAAATGACTGCAAGAAAAGGGGTTGCTGTGGGCAACCAGGGTGTTTGAGGAATTGTCTCCATTCTTCTTGTATTTCTGCCTCTGGCTCCCCTTCAAAATGCCCTCCAGCATCCCCCTGCCTAGACTGCATTACCCTTGATCTCTCCTTTTACCAGATTTGCTCCTTCTTTATTGCTGTAGGGTTGGGGCCATTTGGACTTCCCTGAGTAGCTCCACTGGAGACCATGCCTTTAAATTATTACAAACATCTCATGCATTCCAACCCTGTGTGGCTGCCCTGGGACTCCTCAGCTGCTTCATTACCCAAGGCATTCCTTTGATTTACTTCAATTTATAGTTTCTTGTATATGCCTTCTGCTTCTACCCTCCCTGGGGAGCAGATGGGGCCCATGTTGGCACCCACACAGATGGAATTCAGAGGCCAGGGAGGGGAGAATTTCACATCTGCCCATTAGCCCTTCCTGTTAGGGCTTTTACTATCTTCTCTTAGATCAGGGTTTATGGTTTGGAGCCTGGGCTGAGGCTTGGTGGGGAGAAAGGGGACAGCCTCCTATCTTTGTTCAGCAACCCTACTTAGTTTGATTGGGTAGCCTCCCCTGGACAACTCTGCCAGGAAAGGTGGCATGAAATATATCCCATGTGAAGTTTGACAAGTAGAGGGGAATAAGGAATCGGGGCCCCTTGCTAGATAACTGGAACTTTAATCTCAGGATGGCACTCAATTGTTAGCTTCTGGAAACACCTGTGCAAGGACAGGGTCAGGGAAGAATCAAAGGAAGTCAGAGATCAGTCTTCCCTCCTGTAACCACGTACCCCCATTTTTCTAAGAGATGACTTAATTATTATTTTGCTTTCTCTCTTTCTTTATCATTCCCCTGGTTCCCTGCTTCCTACTGAGCCATTTAGAAATGCAAATATAGCCTGTGCCCTGTTCCTTCACCAGATACTCCCTATAGGGCAAGTTCATCGAACTCTTCAAGAGTTAACAGTCAATTTATAGACCAAAGCATGCCCGCTACAGAACTCTCACCCATCAGGAGGTTGCCTCGAGAGATAACAGCTGATTTCTACAAGATTCCCATCAGGAAGCTGCCTCGAGAGATATGAAACTCCCTCTCACCTGAGGAGTTTTTGGCCTAGTCCTGCCCACAAAGGTGCCAGCAATCACCAGCTCAACTGCCCAATAGATAAGGCACCAAAGCTAACATGCGGACACCCCACCCTTGCTTGCTTCCTCCCTCGCCTTTTAAAAGTGCCCACTTTCTGCTCTAAAAGTGAAATGGCACCTTTAAAGGTGGATTGCCTATGCTTCTTCCCCTAAGCTAGCTTCGAAATAAATCCCCTTCTTTATGCCTGATCTGGCTCATGTTAATTGGACAATGCAATCGATGAGCGACTAACCTGCATTGTGGTTATACTCCCTTCTTACCTTTCTCCTTCCCTCCCTTCCTCTTTCCCTCCTTCCTCCTCCCTTCTCTTTCTCTCTCTCTACTGAATGAATATTATTTGGAGATGGACCTGAAAGGCAATAAAGTACTGGAGAAATGGCCATGAAAGTTGCATCTACAGCCAACACAGTAATAGTCATGATTACTATCACTGCTCCAAACCTCTGCCCTCCCACCAGTTGCTAACAACCAGCCCCTCACTAGTCCAGGATTTGGCACTGTTCTTTATCCGTTTCCTTAGACCCTGCCTACACTTAATAAACAGCCCTTTATGGAAAGCTCTTTGAATCCCCCACTTGAGGTGGCTGTTTGAGTCCTGCCAGGAACTTGAGGCATACACGGAGTCAATGAGTGTGGAACTGGGATTGAAACCCAGCAGCTCGACCTCAGAGACATGCCCCTATGTTAGGAGGTCCCCAGGACCGCCCCCAAGTGCAGTGGTTTCCGGGTGGACTTACAGGACCCAGGACACAGTTGTACTCAGGGCTGTGGTTTATTACAGCAAAAGGATCCAAAGCAAAATCAGCAAAGGGAAAAGGCACATAGCATGAAGTCTGGGGGAAACCGGGCTTGAGCTTTCGAGAGTCCCCTCACTGTGACGTCCTAGAGGGCACACTTAATTCTGTCAGCAGTGAGCTGTGACAACACGTGGGAAGTGCTGTCTACCAGGGAATCTCTTCAGAGACCCGGTGCTCAGGGCTTTGTTGGGGACTGGTCACATAGGCCACCTCTTGCCTGGCAAATACACAAATTCTAGACTTCCAGAAAGAAACAGGTGTTCAGCCTAAATCACATTGCTTGCACAGTAGTTTAGGCACAGTGAGCCAGTCTTATCAGTGTGATATGGTTTAGCTGTGTCCCCATCCAAATCTCATCTTGAATTCCCATGTGTTTGTGGGAGGGTCCTGGTGGGAGGTCATTGAATCATGGGATGGGTCTTGTCCGTGCTGTTTTCATGATAGTGACTAAGTCTCACAAAATCTAATGGTTTGTTTAAAAATGGGAGTTTCCCTACACAAGCTTTCCCTTTGCCTGCTGTCATCCATGTAAGATATGACTTGCTCCTCCTTGCCTTCCGCCGTGATCGTGAGGCTTCCCCAGCCACATGGAACTGTGAGTTCTCCATTAAACCTCTTTCCTTTGTAAATTACCCAGTCTCAGGTATTTATCAGCAGTGTGAAAATGGACTAATACACAGTGCATGGTTGGAACCCTCCCCAAATCTGAGTTCCCAGATGCCTACTAAAAGCCAGCCTTGTAAACAGGCCTTTCAAAGGATTGCAGTCAGGCCTGCCATGTTAACTCTTTTCCGTGCAGCTCATAACCACTGCACCACCATTTATTATGTGTTTATTATGTGCACGGCACCATAATAAGCCAAATTCACCATTTGGAGAATAACACCATTCATCTCTTTGAATGATGGTTTATAAGATAAGTACTGTTTTTATCTCCTTTTTCAGATAAACAATTTTAGTTAGAATATCTTGTTCGAGGTGATAAAACAGCAAGTAGTGAAGGAGAGTTTGAATCCAGGTTTGTCTCACTCCAAAGTGTTTGGAAGGCTGGTTGGGGATGGGAGTAGGGATTGAAGGGAAAGAGCTCGAGAGAATGTGAATAGTGGTTATTCCTAAGTGAAGGCGTCGTGGATCATTTCTAGTTTCTACCGTTGGACATTTGTGTTGTCTAAGTTTTCCCCAATGGGTATATATTGTTTAATTGGAAAATTTGAAAATTATTTGAAGTATAATTTTTAGTGAGTTTCCTTTAATATTTACATAAACCCAATTATAAGGGCAGATTAATTGTCAGTGTGGAAATCAGCACTGCTAGAGTACTTGAGGTCAGTTTGTTCTCTTAAACAGGTTAAACATCTTCCTTGTGATGTTGTTTACATTTTGTGTTTGCTTAGCAAAGCCTTTTTTTTCCCCAAATAGTGCAAATGTAAATGATAGCTTGGCCCCAGCTGAATTAGTCCAGACAGTAACACGCTTTGATAACTAATAATCATCTCAAGTCAAAGATCCCTCTTCCAGCAAACCTCAAACCTCTTAGAGAGAATGAACTTCAGAATATTTTTTAAACAACTTTAAAGAGGATGAAGCTTAATTTTTACCAACCTCAGTGAGTAAGGTCTTGGTATTAGCAAGTGGGATATTATTTCTTGGAACTTAAAAAAAAAATAAGTCTCTTGACTTATTTAAAAACCCAGCTGAACTCAAAGCAAACTTTCAACTACACAAAATCCAGAGTTCCAGGTAAGACACACTCAGCACACTGGCCTGGGTTTACTTGCCCACGGGGTCTCCAGTGCTGACAGCCATAAGGGAAATTGCGGATCATGGTTAACTTCTCTGTCTGGAGCTTCTGATAGAGAGAGCCTGGGAAAAAATGGATGATGTTAGTTCCTTCTCGCTGAGCACCTGCCCTCATGCCCTTTGGTTTGTAAGCTGCTGCTGGCTTCCTCCATCCAAAGGCCATGGTGTCCACCCGTGCGGCCCCTCCTGGTGGCATCAGATAGAGAGAGCCTGGGGAAAAATGGGTGATCCTAGTTCCTGCTCTCCAAGCAACTTCCATCGTGTGTTTTGGTTTCTAAACTGCTGCTGGCTTCCTCTGTCTAATGGCCATGGTGTTCACTCATGCAGCCTCTCCTGGTGGCATTTCACAGTCCCTTTTTGCAACTCCATTTCCATGTTTGGGGGATTATCGTCTCTCCTCCTGGTGCCTTCAGGGCCCTCTACGGTGAGCTCTGTGCACCCCCGTGTATTAGCTCCTATGGCTGTGGTGCTGCGGTTGCCATAACCACACACCATGGACTGGGTGGATTAAACAACAGAAGTTTATTTTCTCACAGTTCTGGAGGCCAGACATCTGAGATCAAGGTGTCAGCAGGGCTGGTTTCTCCTGAGGCCTCTGCCTTCCCTGTAGCATCCCATGGTCTTCCCTCTGTACACGTCTGAGTACTAATCTCTTTTTTTTCTTTCTTTTTCTTTTTTTTTTTTTTTTTTTGATGGAGTCTTGCTCTGTCACCCAGGCTGGAGTGCAGTGGCATGATCTCAGCTCACTGCAACTTCTGCCTCTTAGGTTCAAACAATTCTCATGCCTCAGCCCCAAGTGTATGGGGTTACAGGTATGCACCACCATACCTGGCTTGTTGTTTTTGCATTTTTAGTAGAGATGAGGGTCTCACCATGTTGGCCAGGCTGTTCTCGAACTCCTGGCCTCAAATGGTCTGCCTGTCTCGACCTCTCAAAGTGCTGGGATTACAGGTGTGAACCACTGTGCCTGGCCTGCCCTTCTTGTGAGGACACCAGTCTTGGAGCCCACCCTAGTGACATCTTATATATCCATCTCTTCTTTAAACACCTATCTCCAAATACAGTCGCATGTTGAGGCACTGGGGGTTAGGACTTCAATATATAAATTGGGGTGAATGGGAGAAAGGAGACACAATTCACATAACAGCTGTGGTAACGAATTACAAGTTTAGCAGCTTAAATAACAAAAACTTATTATCTTACATTTCTGTAGGTCAGAAATCTGATGCCAAGCCTCACCGGGCTGAATCAAAGTGTTGGCAGCTCCTTTCCATGGGCGCTGGGTAGAGTCAGTTTTCTTGCCTTTTCCAGCCTCTAGTGATACCCATCTTTATCTTCAAAGCCAGCCTGGCCAGTGAGTCCTTCTCACGTTGCACCTCTCCAGCCTCCTCCGCAGACACATCTTCCTCGGATTCTCCTGTCTCCCTCTTGCATTTTAAAGGACTCTTGTGATTTTATTTTGCTCACTTGGATAATCCAGGATAATCTCCCTATTTTAAGGTCAAATGATTAGCAACCTTAATTCCATCTGCAGCCTGAATTCCCCTTTGCCATGTAAGGTATCGTACGCACAGGTTCCGGGGATTAGTACGGAGACATCATCGTTGGGGGCCATTAGTCTGCCTACCACACTCCCCAAACCTAGAGATCAACACGTTAAGATAATTTCTCTGTGTTAAACTCTCCAAATGGAGGCAACATCTTTTACCTTGCACGCAGACAAATAGATAAAAATAGATATTATTAATGTCGATTTTGCGGGGATGCCTGTAGAGGATGTTGGGGGTTACTGGAGACAGCGAGGACTCTGCAACATTATGGCACCATGGCAAAGGAAGGTGGGTTTTCCTTGTCTACACCCACACAGGGTATAACCTACCAGAGCTGGGGACGAGGGAGGAAGGGGCTGGAATATAACACAGCTCGTAGCCCCATTACAGAGCTGATGCCAGATGCATCTCTCCTTCCTGTGCCATGTGACCCTGCTCCTTCCCCCCAGGGATCACCTGGTCTCCTGGTGCTGGAGGGGGTCTGTCCTCAACTCTTGACTCAACATCCCCCATGCAAGCAGTGCAAGTAGCTTCTTTCCTCCTAAGAAGAGTGACTCGCCTTAGCTAAGCAGTTATCCACTCTGCCTCTGAAAACCTTGCTAAGGGGCATTTGTCACACAAGTGAATGTGGTGATTTTTTTTTAAGGTTGCCTGCCATCTTGTTTAGATAAGGTGTTGAGAGGGCACCCTCTTGCTTCTGTGGTAGAGCAGAGCCAGGAGCTGAAAAACAAAGAGGGTGCATTACATCTTCCAAGGTAGAAAACCTCAGGATCGCAAATGACACACCCAAGACTTTGGCTACTTTGTGGCCAACCTAGAAGTTGGATCCTAGGTGTCCCAGCTGCACATCTAGTGTTCTTTCCATCATGAACTACTGCAACAGGTTAAAAAAGTTTAATATCAACCTCATGGCTATTCTATTTAGCAGTTCCCATGAATTTGTACCCTTACCATTTTTCAGAGCAGGTAACTGATTTCTTTTTCTGTCTTGCAGGCAAGAGCCACTTGGTTTGTGTTCGCTGAATGCTTTTATTTGATTCCTAATGCATTTCTACTATTTATTGACATCAGTTTTTCTTTTGCCTTCATTCCTGAAGCTATTTATTTTGTATTTTTTTTTCCCAGAAATTGTATGCAATTTTTTAGTCAAATCCCCTTTGGTCCTTTGTGGTCGGAGGTGGAGAATCACTAAATACATGAATTAAATATCTCCCTTATCTGTAGAGGGTTGTCTTGTTGGAACTCTTGTAAGCACTGGAACTCTGTGTCTCAAGGGATACACTGTGCTCTGTTTTTGTTTTTAGCATTGGCTGTATGTCAGGTTCTATGCTAAGCAGAAGACACAGATTCACAGATTCTGCTATCTGGGAGGGTCAGCCCAGCAAGGGAGAAGGACATAATTCAAGTAGTCACATGAATAAGTGCATAGTTATAGACCAAGAGAAGCACTTCAAAAGAATGATCAGGATCTGTTGAGTGTGTATAACAAAAAGAACCAACCCAACCTGGGAGATGAAGACTGAGGAGGAGCTGGGAAGGCTTCCACTTGGCCAAGGGTTGGAGTATGACCCATGCCAGGCAGAAAGAGCCCATTCAATATAGAAAGAACAGCACATGCAAAGGCCCTGGGGTGGAAGGGGGTTTGTGGGTCTGCTTTATTCCTTCTGGCTGCTCAGCTCCTGACCCGGACATTACTGAGCCTTGCCTTTTCCTGGGAACCATGTGCCTCTGGGTTCTGCCCACATCTTAGTTGGATCTCATCCCCTAACCTATTAGTTTTAAAAGAATGGCTTCACCATTCTTGGAACCCCTGTCCAAAGTGATCAAATGAAACACACCCAAGAAGACAAACATCTACTTGGTTTTCCCACTCTGGTCCATGATCATCAGCAATTCTCTACAGCTTCCAATTAAGACAATTTCATGGAGTTCCATGACCTAGTGCCTCAAAGAATCACCATGAAGATCAAGCAAGTTAAGACCCTTGAGCTGCGTGGAAGAGTCTCAGGTGCCACAGAGCCTTGCTAGCATTTGCTTTTGGTGAAAAGTCCTCTTTGGAAGGTCAGAGATAGCTACATTTCCCAAAGGGAACTTGTGAGTAATTGACATCAGGGTTGGGTTTGAGGTGATGGGAAGGATACTTTTAACCTAATAAATGACCTCTTTTCTGCACTCTCTACCCCCTCCTTGCAGCAATCTGGTGGCATAAAATCTTTGAAATTGTTTTAGCCACTATGATACAGCAACATAACATTTGGAGAAATAAACAGTAACAACAACAACAACAACAACAACAACAACAACAAATGATTGGAAAACTAGGGGGAGAATATTCTGCATTGAATTCTCCATCCTGCCATGAACAAACCCAGAAGGGGTAGCCTCAGGCAGAAAATACCTAAACTCTCCACGTTTGGAAATCCAAGGTGTATCTCAGGGTTCTCCAAAGCCCCCAACAGAACCCAACACAGCTCTGACTCAAGCTTCTTTCTCCTTGCACAGCAAACAAAGGGATGTTGTCTCCACAATCCCCAGGTGGTCATAGAAAATGAATGTCACAGCTGTGGTGGGAGGCAGGACTCCACCAAAACTTGTTATATATTTAGAACAGATATCTCCAGGAAAGCTAACCTATGTGGCTGCGTAACGTATTCCCTGTGGAACAACCCACATCCCTCTTCTCAAACCTCCTCCAGCCAGCCATGCCCCTTCCTGCCTTAGAGGGCTGTATCCTTTAGTGGTTCAAAGTCTCTCTCCCTCTTTCCCTGGGCTCTTCCCAAAGGGCTCAGCTCCCAAGTGGTCTCTTCCTCTTCTGCCTCCTCCCCATCCAAACTCCTGTTTTTCAGTGGGGGTCAATCCTGAGAGTGAAACGCTGACTTGAAATTGATCTTCCCTGAGGTTGGATGAGCGATGATCCCTGTTATTCTTGGAGAGGTATTTTCTTTTGGTTAAGTAGCAGATTAACCCAAACGTGTCTCTATTCAGTGGCATCCCAGAAGATGTGAATGATGTATTTTGAGATAGTGAGTTTCCCCTGAAAGCCCTAAAATAGGAACCCTGGTAACCTCTGCTTTTATGTATGTGCCTAACTGGTCCCATTAACACTAGCTGGATCAATGCATGCAGATTAAATAATTTTTCACCAGGTTTCCAATGATACACTCACCCAACCACTCTTTCCCTCCCTCCCTCCCTCCTTCCCTTCTTTTCTTCCTCCCTCCCTCCCTCCCTTCCTTCCTTCCTTTTTGTCAGCGAGCACTACAAGTTTGCCCACCACCTGCCTCCTGGGAGGGAGATCTATGCTGGCACGATGCCATGTTTTGAGCAGCAGCACAGCCTCTTAAAAACGGTTCAGGTAAAAACATATTGATTGCTTGTCTGTATGTGCCAGGCATTGTGTTAGGAACTCAGATGCAATTAGAGCAGGACACAGCCCCATCCTTCAAGGAGCTTCTGATTCAGCAGAGACATACTCCTCCCTAAACAGGGAGCTATACTCTTCTATAGTAAGGGCTGTGAGAGAGCCACAGACATGCTGGAGATGAGCCTCCCCCTGGCTTGGTGGAGGTGGGGAGAAGGCTTCCTAGAAAAATATGGCTTTCAAGCAAAGACCTGAGGGTGAATAAGATGTAGCCAGTAGAAAGAGTGGTGAGACTGGAAGAGTTTGGGGTACGATAAAAGCATCCTCAGTGACCTGCAGGCCACGGCAAGCTTCTGGAGCATCTCGTGGTGCAGTACGGCTAGAATGCAGGGTAACAGGGGCAAGGTGGAGGGTAAATTGGAAGTTGGTCAATGATAGATAGATTCTGAAATTCAGCAGAGAGAGGATCTTAGAAATCTTGCACAATCCCCTCACTTGGTAGAAGAGGAAACTGAGGCACCATCACAGAGGAACTACCTGTTCAAGTACATAAAGCTGGAGTGTGACGAGGCAGGCCAGGTAGGTTTCTTGGAGTCAGGTGACAAGGCTGCATCTACAGAATTGAGCCGTCATCACAATCTCCTTTCCCACTTGGTAGAGTCACCAATAAGCATGCTTTCCCTGGGGCACACAGCCCAGCATACAAATTGACTCTGTTTCTAAATGATGGTCATTCCACTTTCCAAAATACCCAGCTATCTCCCAGGGGGTGGAATTGGCCTCTCTCTGTGCCTTGTCCTCTTACGTATCCCCAAAGCCATCCTTTATCTTTAGAACGAGCTGGGAACCGTGTGGACTTGCCCATTTGTTCCTTTTTTGAAGCATAACGTTAACACTCCCCCAAGCATGCACATCCCATTTTAGATGCATTCTGGCAAGCCGATTTCCTGTTCCCATTCAGTCAATCATCTTCCATCCTTGGCAGGAAGGAGAACACACAGCTATGCCTGTGCCAACCCCAACATATTTCTAATTCCATCATGGCTGGGTCTGTGCTGCCTATGCCATAGGATTTTAAGATGCTTTTAAAAAATCGTGTGTATGAGTGTTTCACAGCCAGGACTCAGAATGCACAGGCTGAGCTAGGACTGCAGTGTGGCTGAGCTCGCATTTGTGAATCAGTCATAGCCCATGACCTTTACTTAAGGACCGAAGTCTGAAAGACACCGCATGAGAGAGGTACTGCCTGGGTACCAAACATTGTGGCATGATGACTTAAGAGTGAAATGGAGCCAAGGACAACATCTAGCCCAGAGTGAGGTCATGAGAGTCAGCCACGTGTTTCTAGTCCATTCTTTATATGTTGCAATAGGGAACAAAGAGTATTTGCACAGGGGTGGGCCAGTAGCACTTAGTATTGGCAATGATCCATTTATCCATTTCAAACCCTTATGATGCTATGAAAACTAACTCTCCTTCTGATGTTCCTTTGACCACAGGCAAGTATAGATCCACTTCTTGAGGACTTTGATGTATATCTGAGGGCTGTGTGTGTGTGTGTGCATATGTGTTGAAACCTCCTTTGTCTACTCTGAGTTCCTTAGCTTAGTTTGAAGTTTCAGTAGGTGCCTCCCTGGACTTACAACCTAACTCCTTTCTTGTCATTTATTATCTGCTAAAATCTATCATGTCCTTTCTGCTATGTCAAGAGTGATTTTGACCCTTACCCTTCTTTCTCCACGCTCTGATATTTTTCTTTCATTTCTTTTTGGAACATAAATTTGATTTCCCATTTGCACGGTCCAGCATGAACCTGAGGGTAATTACTCTAATTTGCAGCTGCATCGAGAAGGCAAAGACTGGAGCAACCATTCCACTCGGCTTAAACTCTCCTCCATCAGGCCCCTCTCCTCAAAATGCCATTCCTTATCAAAATGACTTCAGTGTCAAGTAGGAGCTGCACTAAAAATTAATTTAAGTTTCCGTTTACTTTTCTGATAGCTGTAAAAATCTGTTCTAAAAGGATAGCGGCATTTTTTTCCCTACCGTTTCTCTGTAGCCTATGTTAATTTTGCTCTTTTCTTGCCACCCAATTTTGTTCTCTTCAGTCCTGTTCTCAGCTGGATCCTGGTGTTTCACTCCACATATTGAACAAGCAAAGCAATAATACGTTATGATTAATAAGTGGCTTGACAGGCAGGAAAAAAGAAAATCTTATTCACTGCATCAGTGGTGCTGTGCAAATGTACTGTTTTTGAAAAATGCATTTAGTCAGCAGGGTGGTTTTTGTCCAGATCCTTGGCCCTTTGCTCTCCACTTCAGCTGGATGTTCCGTTTCCTTCACCTGCAAATTTCAGGCTTGCAGGGCATGGCGGCATGGGTTCCGAGGATGCTTACAACCTTGCCAAACCTTGGGAACTCATTTTTGGAGGACAAATCCCTCATTACATAAGATATATTAATACACATCCACATCCCACTTGCAATGCAATTTTGTTTAACTCTCTAAGAATTTAGACTTGAGTTACATTTGACCCATTGATATAACTAAGTCCTCCTGTGCCACTGACCTTCTCCTGCGTCTGTACGGGTGTGACTCATGCAACTTACAGCAGTGCTATGATCTAGGCACTCTTATTATCCAGATCATTTTGTAGTTTTTTGACGTCTATTGCATATCTGTTTCTCTTAGGAGGTTTTATTTGCATGACTTGGAATAATAAATTTTTTTTTCCAGATCTCAAGAAGTTTTTCTCCTTCGGAAAGCTCACAGGCTCTGGATCTGCCTTCTCTAATGTGGTAGCCACAAACCATCTGTGGCCATAAAACACTTAAAATGTGGCTAGCCCAAGCTGTGCTTTGAGTGTAAAATACACCCTAGATTTCAGGCTTAGAAGAGGGAAAAAAAGGAATGTGAAATATCTCATTATTATCTTTTTATATTGACTACATGTTAATACAATAATGACGATATTTTGGCTGGGCTAAATAAAATACATTATTACAATTAATTTTAACTTTTGTTTGTGTGTGTTTTTTACTTTTTAATGAGATTACTAGAAACTTTTAAATTGCATACGCAATTCGCATTATATTTCTGCTGGACAGCATTGCTCTAGATTGCACAGGAAAGGATGTGGGGTTAAAATGGCCCTGGATGACTCCTGACTTCACTGGAAGTACGTCAGTGTCCCAAGGGAGGTTTCATCAATATTCATCCACACAGCAGACATTTATTGAGGGTCTGTGCTATGCCAGACATTAGGCAAAATGCTAGAGATAGGGAGAGAGCAGGATAAATAGAGTTTCCACCCAGGGCCTCTGCATCAGGGCACCTAGCCACAGCACACACATGGGCTGCAGTCCAGGATATGCCTAGCCACTAAGCTTGAGATTGCGTGGGGATCCCTGATGCTGAGGAAGGGGTGGGCAGGAAGGAAAGAGCGCCTCCTAGAGACAGATCTACACTGTAGAAATAAACAGTAAGACTTTGGGGGTTGCACATTGAAAAAGTGAAGAAACTACTCATTTCTCTATGCCCTCCGCTTGGCACATGGAAAGCTGGTGATAATTGTACACTGAGTACTAACGTCAGGCCCAGCAGAGTCTAAAGGGACCGGGGCAGGGTTGCTGCCCTTGAAGGAAATGGTTCCTTTTTCTCATTCACACAGAAGAGCTGTCTCTCTCCCAGCTGTGCTTTTTGAGGGTTGCATGTATACTTTGAAAAAGAGCCTCTTATTCCTCACCAGCCCTGTCTGTACCTTTACAGAGCAGGGGCATTGAAAGTCCTGGATACCTGCATTGTCTCTGGACTCCACACCTAATGCCCTGACCCTTTGCCTAGATTCTTTTTTTTGTTTTGTTTTGTTTTTTTTTTTGAGATGGAGTCTCACTCTGTCACCCAGGCTGGAGTGCAGTGGTGTGATCCTGGCTCACTACAACCTCCACCTCCTGGGTTCAAGTGATTCTCCTGCCTCAGCCTCCTGAGTAGCTGGGACTACAGCTGCATACTACCACGCCCAGCTAATTTTTGTATTTTCAGTAGAGACGGGCTTTCACCATATTGGTCAGGCTAGTCTTGAACTCCTGACCTAGAGATCCGCCCGCCTCGGCCTCCCAAAGTGCTGGGATTACAGATGAAAGCCACCATGCTCAGCCCCTTTGCCTAGATTCTAACCTCTGGACTGAATTGCTGAGACCGCCAGCCTCCAGGCTTAGAGGGTCTGCTGCAGCTTTGCCGTATCTGACCACTGACTTCTGACCCAAGGCTGGGTCTGACCTTACCGACTGGCTGTCCACATCAGGCAGGCCAGCGAGGTTTCTTCTCTGTCCTCTTCCCACTTATTTGCTGTCTTCCTGACTCCCTCTGCTAGAAGGTGAGCTCCTGATCTGGTGTGTTCATTCGTGTATCTGCAGTGCTGAGGACGCTGCTAGCTCAGGCTGGATGCTGTGTGACCATATGGTAGTGAGGACAAGCCCCTCGCCATTATATCGATGAGGAGCTGCCTGCATACCTCCCATTCCCCTTCAGCCACTGTGTGTTGTCAACAGTCTTGATTCCAAGATGTGATGTCCTGGCTTTAAGGAGAAAGAACTTTGTTGGGAGGGTGGCAGACACTCTCACCCACAGGGACCCTCACCCTTGTACGATCGCTTCTCCTTTCAGTGTAGGGGGAACCTGTGACTCTGATAAGATGTCACTCCTGTGATTGTGTTACCTTACGTGGAAAAAGGGAGATGGATGGAGTGGGCCTGGTGTAATCACATGAGTCCTTTCAAAGCAGGAAGTTGTCTTGGCGGGTAGTAGAAGAAGTCAGAGACCTTGGAGGCATGAGAGAGTGCAGTCTTGGCACTGATGACTAGGCTGGCTGTGCTGCTTGTTCCTGCCATGCCCTTTGCCTTGGTTTTGTCTCCTGACCTTTTCCAAGCTGCCACACTCTTTACTGGATCTCAGCCCCCAGCCCTGTGCCTGATACATAGAAAGCTCTAGATAACTGTTCACTGAGTGCTGATGTCAGCCCCAGCAGAGTTCAAAGTACTGTGTGGGAGAAAGGCAGTCTTGCCTGTCACTAACTGCATCCCTGGCTTTGATGGGCAAAGACTTGGCCCAAGCGTCTAAAGTGACACATCATTCCCCTGCTCATTAGAGATGAGGAGTTTCTTCACTTTTTCAGTTGCACCCTCCAAAGTCTTCCTGTTTATTTCTACAGTGTAGATTTGTCTGTAGGAGGTGCTCCTTCCTTCCTGCCCACCCCTTCCTCAGCATTGGGGATCCCCATGCAATTTCAAGGCTGGGCAAGTCAGGGGACAGCAGTAAAGTCACTCGTTTCTTGGTTCTTTCTCTGGCGTAAAAGCTATACAATCCCTGTCTTGTAGGGAGTTGGGGCTGACAGAGAACAGAGAGGTTCAGTGGCAAATACCCTGCCAACCCTGTGATGTCCAGCAAAAGGATGACTGGGTGGCAAAAGCCAGTGTCACACCACATTCTCAGCTGAGTTCTCCAAATTCTGCCTTTACACAGGTAGTGACATATAAAGCAATTTCCCTGAAAAATGCAGGCCCACCATTAGCCCAGGCCCTGAGGTCTGACAGAGAAGGAAGGTGACTGGAGACGTCATTTATTACATCCTTCCCATGTGCTTGGTATTTTTCCAAGAACTGCCATGTTTGAGTTGATTATCCTGTTTTACGGAAAAGGAAACTGACACTTAGAGAGGTTGAGTCACTTTCCCTGAATTTCACGGCTGAAAAAATGAAAGAGCTGGACAAACACCCAAGTGTTCTGACTGCAGAGTATAAGCTCCTTCCTGACCACAGTGCTGGGGTGTCTGAGCTCTGTCCAAGCTCCATGACCTTGGAAAACCATTGAGCCTTCCTTAACTCGGTTTCTTGTCCTGTTCTATGAGGATTTGCATGCAGACTCAATGACATTATTAATGCCAGGGGCTTTGCATGGTGGAAACTTTTGAACAGCAGGAGAGCAAAGACGCCAGTGGGGCATCTACTGACCAGTGCCTGTGTGTGGCCGTCTGAAATTAAGGGGCGTTTGCCTGGAATCTGCCCCCTTGTTCGGATAGGAAGGGGAAACCTCAGCGGTGGTTTTGGTGGAGGCCACAAACCGGCAGCAAACGTCCAGGGGAGGGCACTCTTCTCTCGCAGCTCAATGAATCCTCCGAGGCCTTGCAGTGCAGCTTTTAAGAGGTGCAGTCAGCCTTTTAGAAACACTGAGCCCCAGGCAAGCCATGGCAGTGGCAAAGCTGCATGGGAAGCATCCCTGGACCGATGCGGTGCCTGGTTCTTCAGGGCCACAGCAGCAGCCGGCCCCATTATTTTCAGGCTACCCAGACAGTGCGTGTGGGTGACCGAATGTATCATGTTTCAGCTGCTGTGTGGGGGGCCGGCGTTGGGGATCAGCGCACTTTTGAGGCAAGACTTTGATTTTCCTCAGGGCTCTCTTTTAACCCTGGGGATCCCTGGGGAGGCAGGATGTGGCTCTGGTGATTTCCAGAATCAGGAAGGAAGTGGTTTAGGTGTTTGAAGCCACACTCTGCTCTCCAGCCTGGAACTCTCTCGAGCCCCCTATTTCAGGCATCCAGATTGTGTCCTCTCTTTGCCCACCCCACCCTCGACGCCCCCCATATCCTCCATATCTGGGCCGACTGCCCACATATCACTCTGTATTCGAAAAGCCTTTCCTCCTTCCTCCCTTCCTTCTGCATCCCCCCGTTCACCATTAACAATGATAACGGTTTGATAGATTACTCTTTTCACATATCAGGTTGGAAAACTGATTAGATGGAAACTTTCAATACCTTGATCTCTAAAAGTGATGACACAGTGTCATTCTAGACACAGTGTCAGTATATTTTCTAATCTAATATTCATTGCAAGCTTGCTGTGTACTAGAAATGCTGAGCCCTCTAAGTCCATCGCCACAATGATTCCATAAGGCAAGTGCTGCTACCATTCCCATTTATAAATGACACAACTACAACCACGGAGGGTACATTTTCCCAGAGAGGGTAAATTGGTTCACTTACCTAGTATTTGGAGGTGCTAAGTCTCTGACCCAGGTCTATTGTGTACAAACCCCACGTTCTTAGCCACTGCTCCTGTGCTGGCTCTGTTGCTGTCTGCCTTAGTCAGCCCAGGCTGCCATAACGAAGTCCCACAGACTGAGTGGGTTAAAGAGCAGACACTGATCTTCCACAGTTCTGGAGGCTGGAAGTCCAAGAGCAAGGTACCTGCAGATTCACTTCCTGGTGAGGGCTCTCTTCCTGACTTGCAGACAGCCACCTTCTCACTGTGGCCTCACATGGTGGAGATACAACAGTGTCTCTCATTTCTTACAAAGCCACCAATCCCATCATGAGAACCCTACCCTCGTGACCTCATCTAACCCTCCTGATATGATTTGGCTGTGTCCCCACCCAAATCTCATCTTGAATTCCCACGTGTTGTGGGAGGGACCCAGTGGGAGGTAATTGAATCATGGGGGTAGATCTTTCCTATGCTGTTCTCATGATAGTGAATAAGTCTTATGAGATCTAATGGTTTCAAAAAGGGGACTTTCCCTGCACAAGCTTCTTCTCTTTGCTGCTGTGTGAGTCGTGCCGTTTACTTTCCACCATGATTGTGAGGCCTCCTCAGCCACATGGAAATGTAAGTCCATTAAAACCTCCTTTACTTCCCAGTCTCAGGCATGTCTTTATCAGCAGCATGAAAATGGATTAATATAGTAAATTGGTACCAGTGGAGTGGGGTGCCACTGAAACGATACCCAAAAATGTGGACACAACTTTGGAATTGAGTAAGAGGCAGGGGTTGGAACAATTTGGAGGGCTCAGAAGAAGACAGGAAAATGTGGAAAATTTGGAACTTCCTAGAGACTTGTTGAATGGCTTTGCCTGAAATGCTGATAGCGATATAGACAATAAAGTCCAGACTGAGGTGGTCTCAGATGGAAATGAGGACCTTGTTGGGAACTGGAGCAAAGGGAACACTTGTTGTGTTTTAGCAAAGATTCTGGCAGCATTTTGCCCCTAGAGATTTGTGGAACTTTGAACTTGAGAGAAACGATTTAGGGTATCTGGCAGAATAAATTTCTAAGCAGCAAAGTATTCAAGATGTGACTTGGGTGTTATTAAAGGCATTCAGTTTTATAAGGGAAGCAGAGCATAAAAGTTTGAAAAACCTGCATCCTGACAATGCAATAGAAAAGGAAATCCCATTTTCTGAGGAGAAATCTAAGCCGACTGAAGAAATTTGCGTAAGTAACAAGGAACCAATTCTTAATCCCCGAGACAATGGGGATAATGTCTCCAGGGCATGTCAGAGGTCTTCACAGCAGTCTCTTCCATCACAGGCCCAGAGGCCTAGGAGAAAAAAAGTGGTTTTGTGGGACAGGCCCAGGGTCCCCATGCTGTGTGCAGCCTAGGGATCTGGCACTTTCCATCCCAGCTGCTCCAGCCATGGCTGAAAGGGGCCAATGTAGAGCTTGGGTCATGGCTTCAGAGGGTGCAAGCCTCAAGCCATGGCAGCTTCCACAGGGTGTTGAGCCTGCCAATGCACAAAAGTCAAGAGTTGAGGTTTGGTAACCTCTGCCTAGATTTCAGAGGACGTATGGAAACACCTGGATGTCTAGGCAGAAGTTTGCTGCAGGGGCAGGGTTTTCATGGAGAGCCTCTGCTAGGGCAGTGCAGAAGGGAAATATGGGGTCAGAGCCCCCACATGGAGTCCCTACTAGAACACTGCCTAGTGGAGCTGTGAGAAGAGGGCCACTGTCCTCCCGACCCCAGAATGGTAGATCCACCGACAGCTCCCACCCTCCCACCGTGCACCTGGAAAAGCTGCAGACACTCAATGCCAGCCTGTGAATGCAGTCAACAGGGAGGCTGTACCCTGCAAAGCAACACGGGTGAGGTGCCCAAGACCATGAGAACCTACCTCTTTCATCAGTGTAACTTGGATATGAGACATGGAGTCAAATGAGATCATTTTGGAATTTTCAGATTTGACTGCCCTGCTGGATTTTGGACTTGCATGGGTCCTGTGGCCCCTTTGTTTTGGCCATTTTCTCCCATTTGTAATGGCTGTATTTACCCAATGCCTGGATTGTATCTAGGAAGTAACTAACTTGCTTTTGATTTTACAGACTCATAGGTGCAAGGGACTTGCTTTGTCTGGGATGAGACTTCGGACTGTGGATTTTTGAGTTAATGCTTGAAATGAGTTAAGACTTTGGGGAACTATTGGGAAGGCATGATTGGTTTTGATATGTGAGGACATGAGATTTGGGAGGGACCAGGGGTGGAATGATACGGTTCGACTGTGTCCCCATCCAAATCTCATCTTGAATTCTCATGTATTGTGGGAAGGATCCGGTGGGAGGTAGTTGAGTCATGGGGGCAGGTCTTCCCCATGCTTTTCTTGTGATAGTGAATCAGTCTCATGGGAACTGATGGTTTTAAAAAGGGGAATTTCCCGGCGCAAGCTTCTTCTCTTATCTGCTGCTATGTGAGACATGCCTTTCACCTTCCACCACGATTGTGAGGCCTATCCATCTACGTCGAACTGTAAGTTCATTAAAACCTTTTTTTCTTCCTGGTCTCAAGTGTGTCTTTATCAGCAGCGTGAACATGTACTAATATACCTCCCAAAGGCCCCACCTCCAAATACCATCACACTGGGAGTTGGGTCAGCAGATCTGAAATCAGGGGGTGGGGAGGTAAGAGGAAAGATGGGCCCCTTCTAAAGACAGGCATGACCCAGGTCTGAATCCCAGATCTACCAGTTAGTGATGGGGTGAGGCTGGCCATGTCACTTAGCCTCTCTGATCTTCTCTGTCCTCCCCGAGCAAGTAAGACTGGTGATGATGGTGTGTGCCTCACACTGTAAGGGGTTCTTGTTGCAGGTAAATCACGGACCATTGCCTGGCTCATGCTGAGGACTGAAATGTTAGCTCGTGAACTACCCACATGAGAAGGCCCAGTCTGGTTTCATTGGTCAGGTGGATGGTGCTAATGATTCATCATTGATGAGCAGCCTTTGCTATTTACAGAAAGGTTTCCCACATGTGAGCTCAGCTGCAGTGGCATTGCTCACTCTTCTGCTGCTGCTAACCCCAGGGTCCAGGGGACTTGAGACCAGGGCATTGCATGGGGCAGCTGTGTGGTGGGGTCACCATTGGAAAACCCAGCTTTGGAGGACAGCTCACAGGTGACCACATTCTCCTTTGTGGTTTGTCGAAGAATGGTGAAAAGGCAAGATTTAGATTCAAATCCAACTAGTTTCCAGTATTCCTACCTACCAGGTTCTGGATTCTGTGCTAAATGCTTTATTCACTCATAACATGTTATTTAATCCTTTTAGGGAGAAACAAATCTATCAGTAGGGCCAAGGCTCCAGAGGGTTTTCAAAACAAAATAGATCAAACCCTACCATCAGGCAGGAACATGTTATCCCTTCTTCCCCCATCGCCTTTTCATCATCAGGGATTTGATAGTTATTTTCAAGATAAGATCATTTGAAGGCCTAGATGCCGGCCTGCATCCATCTCTTTTACTCCTTTCTTTGTCTTGCTCAGTGAGTCTCAAATTTTGGAGTGTATAAAATTTAACGTAGAGTCCAGAAAAAAAAAAAAAAAAAACAAAACCTAAGGCCAGGGCACTGTATAGGCAATGGAAACCATGTCATGGGATAATTTTTGCCTTACATGCTGACCACAGATACAAACCCTTTCTTTGAAACAGAACATCATGAGGATGTTCACCTAGGAGATCTCAGAATTGATCTGGTTGAATCTCCCCATTTTACAGATGGGAAGACTGGGTGTCAGAAGAACCAACTGGACCATGGTGGATTCTAACACTCATTAGGGATAGAGCCAGGAATGTTTTAGTGGAACTGGGTTGTCTGCTGACCAAACATCTGAGCTGTAATTTGACTAAAAACTGCCAAGGGTTTTAAAAGAATGCGACAGATTAGTTTCCTGACTTCTCTCACCAGATTGTCAGGAAAACAGTTGGTTCCAGATTTGCCAGGATATCCAGAGAGGTTGCCCTGGCTGGGTAGCCTTAGAAAGCCTGTCACTGTCAAAAACAAACAAACAAACAAACAAAAAACCCTTTGCTAAAGCCAGGATTCTGAATCTTTTTCAGAGACAAACACTAGGTAAGATGAGTCACCAATGAAAAACAGTCAGCTCTAACCCTTTTTTTTTTTTTAAATCTTCTTTCCTGCATGCTATCTATGGGTTTTCATGATGGGAAGGCCAGGCAGTCCATGGGTCTGTAGGGGAGCAGGCAGATTTTTTCCTTACTGGAGAGGCAGAGAGCCTTTCCTTCCCATCCTTAGACTTTTATCAGGACTCATAAGCTCAGCCCAGAAGTTCTGGGCAGATAAGAGACTTAAGTCAATTGTGTTAGGGCAATTATTTTTCCTGCTTAGATAGTTCACTGTTGGATGCTAAGGGGCAGCAAGGGTTTGCAGCTGCTCAGGTGTGTCTGTGCCATCTTTTTGTCTTCAGGGTTACCACAATTGGAGCAAACGTTAGAACTCCTCTAGTGTCTCCAGTCCATTGCCCTCCGGGATGAATCTTTTTGCATCTTCCACTTGGCTCATCTTAGACCACCATCAACTCAGCCTTCTTTTTATTAGCTAGTAACAGACGAGGGCTAGAGCAATTTACTGATCAGATGGATTAACTCTTTAGCGAGGGAGAGTCCAACCCAGGGTGGGACATGCTGCAAAGTCTGTCTATAAATGTCTCAATAGCTGACACTCAAGGCAAACATTCCTCTTGGGAAGATATGAAGGACTCTCAGGCCAAATAACACTGCGTACATCTGTCTCATGTCACAAGACTTAGTACTGTACTAAGCTGGTTACTGGTCCCTTGCTAATAATAACAAGGACAATAATAATTGTTAACATTTAGCAGGTCTTTGCCAGGTGCCAGGCACTGTTCTAAGGGCTTTATGTGTATGATCCAATTTAATCTTCACAGCAGCCCTATTTAGCATGAAAAAGTAGGATGCCCATTTCAGATATGAGGAAACTGAGGCACAGATGGGATAAGTACCTTGTTCACACTCCGCTAGACTAGGACATACAGGAGACGGACCATAAGGACATGCGGTTTTCCTGTGTATATTGTATTCATCCGTTCTTGCATTGCTATAAAAAAATACCTGACACTGGGTAATTTACATAGAAAAGAGGTTTAATTGGCTCATGGTTCTGCAGGCTGTACAGGAAGCATGATGCTGGCATCTGCTTGGCTTCTGGGGAGGCCTCAGGAAACTTATAATCATGGCAGAAGGCAAAGAGGAACGGCATCTCACATGGGCAGAGAAGGAGCAAGAGAGAGGGGGAGGTGCCATGCACTTTTTTAAACAACCAGGTCACGTGAGAACTCATTCACTATCATGAGAACAGCACCAAAGGGATGGTGCTAAACCATTCATGAGAAACCACCCCCATGATCAAATCACCTCCCACCAGGCCCCACCTCCAACACTGGGGACTACAGTTGAACATAAGATTTGGGTGGGGACACAGATCCAAACCATATCACATATCTAGTTTTATTACAAGGGTTTGGGTTTCATCTTACCTCAAGGTTAGGTTTAGCATCAGTAGATTGTAGATGCCCATCTTCCTTCACTGGGCCCAGAGGTACCTGGTCCAAATATAACCGACTTTGAATTCTTAGGGAAGGATACTTCAGTGGATTGTGAAACCTAAAGGAAGTAGGGAGGGAAGATTCTTTGGAGGGGATTGGCAGTGTTCTCAGGACAGTGGACATGTGCTGTCTCTGGCTTCTGGTACCCATGCATCCTTCTACTGCTAACTGTGTCTGACCTTGCTTTCTCCCGCCCCCTGTCTGTGTGCCCTGGGAGGGACTTCACCTCTGACTTAGGGAGCATTTGACTTAGGTTTTAGCTAATCAGAGAATCATATATTTTTACTAGAGTGATTGAGTCAAGGATGGGCATACGAGCCAAAGAGAGCAGAGCAAGAGCCCCAGATGGGCAGTCTGGCAAAGGAGCTCTGTGCTCTTCTACTAGTCCACAGCCTATGATGGTGTCTAGTCTGGAACTGTGGCAGCCATCTTGGCACCATGAGGCAAGAGCTGACTGAGGATATTGCCCAACTCAGAGGAAGCAGAGGTGAGAGAAGGAGAGGGAGAACCCCACAAGTTAAGCTGTGACTACCATGGATATTTGAGTCTGCTCACCCATGTTGCTTCATCAAGGAATTTTAATTGATATAGCCTATCATATATGAGTATAGTTTTATTAGCAGGCATCTAGAAGATGGTTAACCAGGGAAAGGTGTGGTATGCAAACCTTCCCTTAGAAACCTCTTCTGTTGGTCAGCTAACTCTTCACTATGGTGAATGAAATCCCATATTCTGGTTTACCATATACCAACCTGAAGCGCAAGGAGCAATAATTCCACAAGAATTACTTCAATAGAAGCGGGGGATCATTTACAGGAGGAAAATCAGGCACAGAGAAATTATGTAAAGTATCCACAGTTATACAGTTAGGAATTGGAAGAACCCAGATTCCAATGCAGGCAATCTGGATCATGAATCCAAGCTTTTAATCACTATGCCTAATAAACACTTTTAAAAATTAAAAATATTTATTGAGGACCTACTATGGGTCCAATGTGGAATACATCCATGAATAAGATGCCCAAAGATCCCTCCCTCATGATGTGAGCACTCAAATGCTTATATATGTGTGTGTGAAAATGTAGAAAATAAAGAATAAAAATAGCAAGTAATGTTAGAAGGTGGTAAGTTCTGTGAAAAAGAACTAACACACAAGCTAAGGGAGATCAGGGTAGAGGGTTCCAGTTTTCAATAGGGAGGTGAGAATCAGCCTCTTTGAGAAGTTGACTTGGAAGAGGCGAGGGAGTTCCAGGAATATCTGAGCAAAGAACATTCCAGATGCAGGAAATAGCCGGTGCAAGGCCCAGAGGCAGAAGGTGCCTGGTGTACTCAAGCAGCAGCAGGGAAGTCAGCATGGTTGGAACCGAGTGTGTAGAACACAGTAGAAGATGAGGCTAGAGAAGTAATTCCAGATCTCAGAAAAGACTGGTCCCTGCAGGATTCTGAGCAAAGGAGAGACATGATCTGGCCGTGGCTGTGAAAGAGCCAGCTGTCAGTGGGTGTAGATGGGAAGTGTTGGCACACGGAGACCCGGGTGAGAGATGAGGAAAGCTGGGTGTCAGCAGTGGAGGGGGTAAGAGGTGGTCAGATTCTGAATATGTTTCAAAGAAGAAATAAAAGAATTTGTAATAATTTTAGATGTGCAGCAGAAAGTGAGGCATCAGAGATAGCTGTAAAGTGTTTGAGCAAAACTTGAGTAATGCAATAAAACCCAGTTCTTCTTTGAACTTCACTCCTGTGGCCAAGGAATCAATAACCTCTTCTGCCTGGGGCCACTTTTGGCTCTGTTTTATCCAGAAGTGCCTCCTTGAATGAGCACACTGCTTTTTGACAGAGAGTTCCTATGTGAACCATCCCATTTCATTCCCATCACAATCCTGTGGGATTCTACTACCATGTCATAACCAGGGAAACTGAGATTCAATGAGATAGTTGTTCACCTGACCCAGCTCACATAGTTGATGAGCTGATGTTCTCTCTTCTGTTACAGTAGAAGAATATTCTGTTGTTATTAAGCCACAGTAGAAGCAATTGCCTCCTGGTTATAAAGTAGCTAATTGCACCTACCAGATCATTTTCATCATCCATGTAGTCTATTGGTTTTAAGCTGTGAGCATTGAAGCAGATTGTTCTTCGGAAGGCTTATCTGTAAATACATTCTTTCCATTTGCTGTAGATTTCTACCACATCACACTTAAGATCTAACATTTTTGTCCTTGTTTTTGGACAAAAAGGTACCTGTATTATGCTCTACTAGATTAAAACACCTACCTTGGTTTCTGTTATTGTTTGTTTTTTGTTTTGGCTACTGCTCTGTGACATACTTCTTTTACCCTACTTTGTAGGGAGTAACTTGATAAGCAAGACGATATTTGATAGCAAAGCTGAGGAATGGGGAGTTGGCAGAGATGATTTTAAAATCCAGAAAATATGTAAAAATTATGTGGGAATGTAAATAATAGATCAAACCAGCTGTTGTCTGGAATTTCCACCAATATCTTGATGTCGCTACTTGGGCAGCCAGAGTCTCTTCCTGCTGGGACAATTCCATGGTTGTGTTTTCATGGCCATTTTCCTGCAGAGGCTGGAGCTCCACTCTTCTGCATTCTGCCTGCTTTTCGAGTGCATAAAATGAAACACACAGAGGCATGACTTTTTTTTTTTTTTTTTTTTAAGCTGCATTCATGCTGTGTTGAGGTCAAAGATTTTAACCAAGTCAAGCAATGTGGATGTTGAGGCTTCAGGGAGATGGTTGTCTCCAACAGATGTCAGCCTTGTTGATGAGTATGTACCTTCTGCTGCATCTTCTGCAGGACCATTCCCTCCCAGCATCTCTGTGACTCCAGTTTTCCCCGTTGGAAATGAGTGCTGTGTTGCAGAGAAGAGAATCACTCCGAGCAGGTGTGTAGTCAGAGGAATTTTTAAGCAAGAATTCCAAACACAGAGAAGAGGAGAGGCAACAGGAGAGGCAAGGATGGAAAGGTGAAGGAGCTTTCTGCTTCTCCTTATGAAATAAATAGGCATTTCTAATAGAGTAAACCATTTCATGCCTGGATGGGCGCAATTACCCGCAAATGGGACGGTAGCCTCCCTTCAAGTTCTCCTTCTTCCTGGCTATTCTGTTTCTCTCAGATCAATCTTCCCAAATGACTTCTGAGGTGTCCTCCCTCACTGAAAGCTCCCAGTTGGGCCTGTATTATCTATGGGTCAAACACACACACCCCTGGTCTCAGTGGTCAAGGACGGAAAGTGATGGAATCCAACCTAAACCCATCCATGCTGCCACCCTCTCCTGGGGCCTTTTCTTCACCACCTCCCGAGTGGCCCAGGCTTCTCCCTTCATCTCTCAGTCATGACCAATGTGTGGCTGGCCCCTCAGAGGCTCCTTCCCAGTGGGAGCCCTCCCGATTCATTCTGACCCAGGCAAGGGTCTACCTTTCTGTGATGACTTTCCCCCCATTTGCAAGATGCATTTCACATGTAACTCTGTTCCTTTCTTATATCATAAATATCTTATGTAAATATTTTTGTAGTGCACAACCACAATTTCAACATTTGGTGTCACCTGTTTTGCTTTGCCTCACATTGTTTCCTTGGAGCACGTTCACTAAGGTGAAATGACCTTCCGAAGACTGAGCAAAACATGAGACGCTTCACAAATTGGGGTGTCATTCTTACACAGGGGCTGTGCTAATCTTCTGTGTACCATTCTCATTTTAATATGTGCTGCTGAAGCAAGCCCCTATGATGACACTTTTACCATGCCACCCGTCCCTGCCTAGCCACTGGCTCTCTCTAGCCTCACACAACCTGGCACCTAATCAGACACTGTTTTATTTGGGTTCAGTGTCATCGTCTTAACCACAATCCAGGCTTGTTAAAGTCAGGGATCTTGCATTCAGCTTCATTGTTAATATCACATCAGTTATCACCATCCTCAGCACATAATAGACACTGGTGAAACCCACATTTTGACTTAAACTCACAGAGAAAAAGAAGGGAAGATCTTTTCTTATTTATCGCTTAAGCTCTCTGGAAAAGGACATCTTGGTATATTCACCGATGGTCTCTCTGAGTTCCCGAAGTCCCATCAGTCCCCTCAAGGGTGCTGGCGATGTTTGGTGTGGACAGTGCCTCTGAGGCCCGCCCTCTTGCAGGATATTTACTTGTTCATTCATTCATTCTTCCATTCATAAAGTGTGCACAGAGCACCTGCTCTGTTCTTGGCATGGAGATGTGGTTTGGAAAGAGACAAAATCCAGCTTTCACACGGAGCTCGTGGTCAGTCTCCTGTTGGGGGTTAGCACTGGGGAGGGGAGAGAGGGAGACACAGCAAACAAGTAAGTGAATCAATAAGGGCTTCCCATTGAGACGCGGCTCTGAGGGAAATGAAACACATATTGCAGTAGCGAGTGGATGGGGTAATGGGTGGCCGTGGTGAGGCTTCAATAACAAGATCAGATTCCACAGGCGTGTGAGACTAGTCTCCCAGGAAGAGGGAACAACAGGTGCCAAAACTGGAAGGCAGGTCTTCTCTGTCTCAGCGCTATTGACATTTGGGGCTGGAGAATCCTCTCTTGTGGAGGGGCATCCTGTGCTCTGTGAGACGTTTGGCAGCTTCTCTGGCCTCTACCCACTGGTCGTCGGGAGCACCATCCTCCCCCTGCCCCGTCCCGATTGTGACTATCAAAAATGTATTTTCTGACCCATCAAAAATGTGTGGCAGTGGGGCTTGTGGGTCAATGGTGGCCCCCAGAAAGATGTGTCCATGTCCTAGCCGAACATTCCCGGGGACCTGTGATGGTGACCTTGATTGGAAAAAGGATCTATGCAGAGGTAATTTAAAAGGGTCTCAAGGTGAAATCACCCTGGATCATCCAGATGGGCTTAAATCCAGTGACACGTGGAGACAGAGAGGGGAAGATAGAGATACAGAAGACAAGGCAATGTGAAGACAGAGGCAGAGAGCTGGGGACTCTGCCACAGGGAAAGCCAAAGCCACCAGAAGCTGGGAGGGTCTGTGGTTCCCTGGAACCTTTTGGGGGAGTGGGGCCCGGCTGACACCTTAGTTTTCAACTCCAGCCTTAACTGGAAGATAGTAAATTTCTGTTAAGTCACCCAGTTTGGGGTGACTTCTTACAGCAGCCACAGGAAAGGAATGCAGGGGAAAAAAGCATCCATGGAAGAAACATTACCCTCAGGTGACAAAGATCAGGGCAGGTTCCAGGAACCATTACCCTCAGGCAACAAGGATCAGGGCAGATTTGAGGAACCATTACCTTCAGGCAACAAAGATCAGGGCAGGTTCCAGGAACCATTACCCTCAGGCAACAAGGATCAGGGCAGATTTGAGGGACCATTACCCTCAGGCAACAAAGATCAGGGCAGGATTGAGGAACCATGGGAAGGTAGGTATAACTGCAGCCTCGGTCAGTAAGGCCAGTGGAATGGGTGGGGTGGGGTGGGGTGGGGTGGGGGCTGGAGGTTGCGGGCAGGTCTTACCTGGCCTTAGAGGCCCTAATAAGGAATTTAGGGTTTGTTATAAGTGGGAGGTATATTAAGCACTGAGGGTTTCGGACTAGCCAGTGACATGATCTGGTTTATATCTGTAGCAGATTTTTCTCACTACTTAAGTGGATTGTGTGTGTGGTGGAGCAAAATGAAGCTGGGATTCCTTAGGACACAGTTGCAACTGAAACGGGCAGGACTTTCGGCCACGTGAGGCACGAAGACCTTTCTCTCATTATGGGGTTCCCTAGGGGAAGCAGCCAAAGATAGACGCTTCCTCCTCTAGAATTCCAACAGGAAAAGGCCTCGCATCTGGTATTCCATGTGTCATAAAGGCAGAAGCCCTCGTCTGCACCCCCTGCCAAGATGCTTAATTTATTTATTACATTTTAAGATGAAGAAACGGAAGCATAAAAGGAAAAAGTGATACCTGAGGCCCACAGACACAGAAGTATTCACTGGCAGAGCGGGAATCTGAGCTTAAGCTTCAGATGTTCTTTCCTGATATGCTTCCTTTATTTGTACAGAGTGGTGCGTTTTATTAAAGGTCTCATTTGAATTTTACAATGACCTAATGAGAGACGTGGCATAAATAACACTTTTATTTTACAAATGCAAAAGTATAATTAAAAAAATAAAATAAGGACGATCAGAGAGGTGAAGTGATTTCCCCAACGTCACACAGCTTTGAAGAGGTGGGATTGTAAATCAACCTTGGGTCTTCTAACCCCTGATCTGATGTTCCGCCTTGGACCACTTATGCTGGGTCTTGGAGAACGATGAAGTAACTACCTAAATATTACATGTCTCCCACCACTGGCCAGGTGTGGTGGCTCAAGCCTGTAATCCCAGCACTTTGGGAGGCCGAGGTGGGCAGATCATTTGAGGTCAGGAGTTCAAGACAAGCCTGGCCAACATGGTGAAACCCCGTCTCTACTAAAAATACAAAAATTAGCCGGGTGTGGTGGTGGGCGCCTGTAATCCCAGCTACTCGGGAGGCAGAGGCAGGAGAATCACTTGAATCTGGGAGATGGAGGTTACAGTGAGCCAAGATCATACCACTGCACCCCAGCCTGGGTGACAGAGTGAGACTCCGTCTCAAACAAAACAAAGCAAAAGTTTCCCACCACCTCTTTGCCTCCAGTGACTTCTTTCCAACTGAAAAGATTTCAATTTATGATTATATGTTGTTCCTTGCCCTTTAGGCAAGTTTGATTTCATTGTCCAGACGCAAAAACTATTTCACAGTGAAGGCTGCACATAAAAAAAAAAAAAAAACGAGGAAGCAGTTTAACATAGGACATGCCAGATCTGAAAACAATTTTAGAGGTAATGTAGGATCTGTGAAACCTATATATGTTTTCCAATAGCTGGGGAAAAGCATACCCCTTTACTGTGTGGTTTTTTTTTTTTTTTTTTTTTGTCTGAGTGTGTGTTCTGTGCGACATAAAAATAAAGGTTCGCCGGGCGCGGTGACTCACGCCTGTAATCCCAGCACTTTGGGAGGCCGAGGCGGGCGGATCATGAGATCAGGAGATCGAGACCATCCTGGCTAATACGGTGAAACCCGTCTCTACTAAAAATGCAAAAGATTAGCCAGGCGTGGTGGCGGGTGCCTGTAGTCCCAGCTACTCTGAGGCTGAGGGAGGAGAATGGCGTGAACCCGGGAGGCGGAGCTTGCAGTGAGCCGAGATTGCGCCACTGCACTCCAGCCTGGGCGACAGAGTGAGACTGTCTCAAAAAAAAAAAAATAAATAAAAATAAATAAATAAATAATAAAAAATAAAATAAATAAACAAACAAAGGTTCGCATAACACTGGAGCCATGGTAAAGCCAGGAGGCCAGGAAATCTGACACTAATGGGGACAGGGTATTTCCTACTTAGGAAATTAGCAGTGTCTGTGCCTTTCTCTATATATGTATGCGCTCAGAAGTGCTCCGGGGTCCTCTGACCTTTCCCTGTCATCCTTGGTAAGAGAGAACGCGCTAAATAAATCTAAAATGCTTTCACCTGACTCAGGAGTCTTGCTTTGAAAGAATGCATGGGGTTATGAGAGAAAGGCTGTTCTTTGTGTATGTATCCAGTCTGCGAATTTGGTCACTAGAGGTATATGAAGCCCACACTGTGTGCCAGGCTTCGAGTCAGTGCTAGGGACACCCTGGCAGAGAGGAGACTTGGGCACTTGGCTCGTGGGATTGTTCTGTCCGGAGTGAAGAGAGATTTGAGGAAGTGTGGGAATGTTGTGAGGTCCCCGGGTCCACTCACGATGCTGGGAGGACCCGGTGGTCCTGGCAACACTGAATGCAATTCGAGGGCAAGGGGGAGCCAGAGTCCGAGTTTGCAAGATGGTGCCGAATATCAAATCTGAAGGTCCCAGGAGGCTGAGTGGGATTGGAGTAGAAAAGTCTAAGGTTAGGCAGAGCGCAGTGAAGTGAGCTAGTGGGGCAGTGAGCTCAGTGCTCAGTCTGTGAACATCAGGAGGCCAGGAGCTTCCTTTTTGTGTGCTGGGGGGCAAACAGTTTCTCAGGGGATAAGGTGGTACTGCACCATCTTTGTGCTTTGGTGCACAATTGCCACCAAGGGGTGCTGGTGCCTGAGGCTGGCATGAAGTCCTCTCGGCGAGCAGCCAAGTGGGGAGATCTGCTCCATGAGTCATGCTGCGTTAGTTTGCTAAGAGGGAGTCATGCCGTGTTAGTTTGCTAGGACCGCCATAGCCATCCTACGGACTAGGTGGCTTAAACCATCAATATTTATTTTCTCCCAGTTCTAGAGGCTGGAAGTCCAAGATCAAGACACTTGCAGGGTGATTGCTACTGTGGTCTCTCTCCTTGACTTGCAGACGGCGGCCTTCTTGCTGCCTCTTCACATGGCTCTTCCTCTGTGTACCCCTGCGGTCTCTTTGTGTGCCCAAATTTCCTCTTCTCATAAGTACACCAATCATATTGGATTAGGGATCACCCAAACAGCCTCATTTTACCTTAATTTTCTCTTGAAAGCCTCTATCTCCAAGTCTAGTCACATTCTGAGGTACTGGGGGTTAGGACTTGAACATATGAATTTGGGGGGTGAGGAGGGACATATTCCAGCCCATAACAGGTGTCCTCGCTTTTTATTGTCTTTTTGTCTTTGGAGAGCTGAGACTGGAAGCCACCCCAGAATAGATGTAGCACGTTAACCGTAGCGTCAGGACATCTCCATTTTCATCTTCAGCCCTTCAGCCCATCTGATCATTAATTTGGTTCATAAAGTCCTGGTGCTAGAAGTACAGTTTTGGGAGACATGAATTGCCTAAAAAGAAGCCATTCCATCTTTAAGGGAATTTTAATATAAGTCTTGCAGGTAATAAAGCGGATGCACTTGTTCTCTAATTATTTATTTATGGACCCACTTCCCTTGCTCAACCAAGGCCTCCTAAAAGGCACTGAGTTTTCTTTGTTTATCTTGGTACCCACTGCTCGGAACACAGTCCAGCACATAGGGACACACATGGTACCCTGTCTGTGGAGCTGAATTTGTTGAAGTTGCCTCACGGTTGAATGGGTCTTTGTGCCTAGAGAGGAAGGCATGAAAGGGAATGTGTAGTTGGATGCCAGATAATAGAGAAGCCGGACACACTTTTGGTCTTTGGGCTCCAGCTTTGTGCTCTTCTTTTCCTCTGACACTCGGTCCTTGTGCCCCTATGGAGTGAACACTCTGCCAAGCCTAAAAGTCCAGCCCAAATATGTCAGCTTTTTCTTATCCATCAGCCAAGTTCAGGGATATTCCTTCAAGCATCAGGGCTAATTAAATGGGAGGTGAAAGGCCAAACTGCCCTGTGGCTCCCACCCGATTCCTCCCCTGAATCCTCCACTTTCCAGTGGGAGAATTGGCAAGAGGGATGGGCTCCTGGTTGGCTGCCCATCTGTGGGGCCGTGCTGCATCTTTGCAGAGCTCAGATGAGTCTGGGGGGAAGGCATCTTATTGGGGCTCACTCAGTGCCACTCGTCCATCTTCTCCATGTTCTTCTCCTAATGGGTGTTACACTTGTCCGTTGTCCATTTTCCCAGCAGCCCACAGGAAAAGAGAGCCATAGAGCCATCACATGGAAAAACAGGGCAGGAGATGTGGGGGAGAGAGAAGAGGAAGTGAGCAAGTGAGTGAGAGAGGGAGAGGTTATATGCACGTTCCTATCCATTTGTGACTTTGCTGAAACACTGGCCTTTGTGTAAAGGAAAACATTTCACGATTCTGCTGCCTGATGGATGAAACTCGTTTGATCACAAAAGTAAATTAAAAGAAAAGCAGCCCTTGTCACATTTCATGTATGCAGATAATTGAGAGAAGTGAACAAATATAGCCAGCAAACTGCATACGTAATATAATACAAGATAGAACATTTAAAAAAATGAACAAGATTCAGAAACTCTAATCAATTACATTTTACAACAGTCAGTAAGTCTGTCTCTTATTATCTTTCTGCTGACCATAAGTGAATTAGCGCTTTCTGATTAAAAGCTTCTTTCCTTGGGTCAAAAATGTTAAGGGCTATCACCTCTCTCCTCTTTCTTTTTTTCATGTATGTAGCTCTGAGCATGGTATTGTGGCCTCTCCTTCCAAATGTGTGGGGCGGGCAAGTGACTGGGGGCGCCTCCATCCAGCCATCAGTGGGGACTTCACTCCCATCTGTAGTGTGTTCCCGGTAACCGTGCCAGGCAGCTCCTTCTGTATGCAAGGTGGAACGTCTCTCTTCAAAACGAGTGCCTCTTGGTGTATTTTCACCATTAATAAGCTGATTCTTTATTATTAAAAAAAATTCTGAGACCACTTATTTCCTGCTGCCTTATTCATTTGGTTAATGCATGCTGTTTCTGAAAAAATAAATATTAATGTAGCATGTCTTGTGGGAGCAGGTCTTTGGGGGTGGAAGGAGGAGATCTGTGAACCTGTGGACAACATACCTGAACCCTCTGCCATCAAGATAATAATTAGGCTTGCCCTGAGTAAAAGTAGTCATTATTTTAGTAACCAGAAAGCTGTGAATCCTTCTTGCTGCCTCTGGAGTTGACTGATTCCTCCTCAGTGAGAACGTCTCTTTTTGGGACCTGATATTAACACTGTGCTGATGGTCTCGTCAACCCTCTGATACAGGTAGAGAATGTAGCATTTAGGCAATTCTGAAAAGAAAAGCTTTAAATAAGTATCAGCAATCCAAATTGTCAGAGGGTAGGGAGATGGCAGCGGAAACAATGATTCATCAATGAAATGTGATTGGTTAATTCTATGCAAGCAATGTGTATTAGTCCGTTTTTGCATTGCTATGAAGACATACCTGAGACTAAGAAAAAAGGTTTCATCGGCTCCTGGTTTTGCAGGCTGTACAGGTTTCTGTTTCTAGGGAGGCCTCAGGAAGCTTACAATGATGGCAGAAGGTGAAGGGGAAGCAAAGCACATTTTCATGGCTAGCAGGAGAGAGAGAGAGAGAGAGAGAAGGGGGAAGAGCTATACACCTTCGATCAACCAGATCTTGTGAGAACTCACTCGTTATCACAGGAAGAGCAAGGAGGAAATCTGCTCCTGTGATTTAATCACCTCCCACCAGGTTCCTCCCTCAACACTGGGGGTTACAATTTAACATGCGATTTGGGTGGGGACACAGAGCCAAACCATATCACAGCGTGATAAGTAAGGCCAAAGTAGGAAACACTGTCACTGGTCACCTCTTTGCCAGAGAGATGTTGAATCCATTTATTCATTTTTATTAGTCAATCAGATACGTTAGAGTTGACATGGATCTTGAAATTTGTGTAGTTTGCCTCCTAAGCCCCTAAAACAAACTTAGTGTAGAAGGAGAAACCTACTCCAGCACAATAGATAGATGTTTTATTATGTTCTGCTTGGATCTCTTCAATTATGGGGAGCTCAATACTTTTCAAGGCAACCTTATTGACTGTGAGGCAGTGCTAATGGTTGGAAACTTGTTTCTTTGTGGCTTTAGTTCAGAATCTTTTGGTTGGAAGTGGTGGGGAAAACATTCCCTCCACTTTCAGTTCATTGAGCTAAAAGAGGAATTTACTGGGTTACATAACTTTCAAGATTCCAGGTAAGGTGGGGTTCAGGTGAGACTTGATTCAGGGCTCAAAGGATATCGCCAAGCTTCATCTCAGCTCTGTTTCCTTCTAGTTGGCTTCGTCCTCAGGATCTGCTTGGTGGTCTCTGGCAAATTCAGACTCATTTTTTCATGACGCCACACCAATGGCTCCCTTCGAATTCTGGGGAGTTTTTGTTCTCTCATTGGCCCAAACTGAGAACATATCAATTCCTGATGACTTTGTTTGTGTACCACCTGCCACTTACCCACAGAGCCTGAGATTGAGATTTGAGCACAAGTAGTTAATGTGGAAGGTGAGCGCAGGGAAAGAGGGAAAGTCAATAAAATATATTTAATGAAACTGGTTACTGCTATGAACAAATGAGGCTCAGCCCTACCGGGGTCCCTCAGAAATTGTGTAGAATGCCCCCAGAAGGACAGGATGTGATGGCTCATTGACACCCCATCTCCTGTCTCCACTAGTTGAGATTATTTTTGGAGGTGTTTGCTCCCTTTCACCTTCCGACTCTGGGCTGAATTCAGATGGGATGTGCTAGGGTCGGGGCGGGGGGCAGGGGCGGGCTTCTGATAAAGGCCTGAGGCAGAGAAGCAGGGGGTCACAGCAGGTGCTTGAGCAGTGATGCTACCGGGGTCCTAGGAACTGGGTGCCCTGGCTCAGCAGAAACCACAGGTGGGCTGAGGGATACAGAAAGTGACTGCCACCACCAGCCAGGGCCTGTGGCCTGAGCATGCATTGAGCTGATTGGCTAACCTCCATCATGGGCTACTTTCTTGAAGGTGGGTATGGAAGCTGCTCAGACTACATGCAATGAGAGTGGAGAAAATTTCTCCCAAGAACAAAATCAGGGTGCCATTACCAGAAAGAAGAAGAATGCATGCTGGAGAGTAAACTCAATAAGCATTCACTATACCACTGTTGAGCCAAAACCTGCCTTCTGATAACTTCCACCCATTCGTGGGAATGTTACCTCTAAATGGAATATTGAATTAACAGTATGTTTCCCCCATACATGACAGCCCCTCAAATATTAGGAGATAATTAGCCTGTCTGCCTTTGGACTTTTCTCTAATGCAGTATGGGTTAGAGAACCCATGCTTAGATTCTTTAACTATTGGAGGACTTTTCGTGGTGGTCCTAGTCACTGCTGTCTCCAACATCTCCATTGTTATGGTCCTCTATGGACCACTCTCTCAGCTCATTATAACAGGAAAGATGGGATTAGGTGCATCACACTAAGGATAGATGTGCACAAGGATAACCCTCGGGGTGAGAAATTGGGAGCATCTTGTGATGTGACCCTTGAAGTCTATTTTATTATATTCTGGTGATTTGAAAATGAATGATCTGGCCAGGCGCAGTGGCTCACACCTGTAATCCCAGCACTTTGGGAGGCCGAGGCGGGCGGATCACGAGGTCAAGAGATCGAAACCATCCTGGCTAACATGGTGAGATCCCATCTCTACTAAAAATACAAAAATTAGCTGGGCATGGTGGTGAGCACCTGTAATCCCAGCTACTTGGGAGGCTGAAGCAGGAGAATGGCTTAAACCCGGGAGGCGGAGGTTGCAGTGAGCCAAGATCATGCCATTGCACTCCAGCCTGGTGACAGGGCGAGATGCCCTCTAAAAAAAAAAAAAAAAAAAAAAAAAAGTAACAGAAAGAAAAGAAAAAAAAAAGAAAGAAAGAAAATGGGGGAATCTATGTGTAACTCTCAGCCAGAAAATACCTTTCTCCTCCATTATCCAGTAATGGCCAATTCCTCTGTGGACAAATGCTGACTTGACTTGCCCAGGGTCTCTTCTTCTGGTAACAGAGTCCCGAATGACCTCTCTGGAAGCATTTCTGTGCTCAGTGTGGTTGGGATGGACGTATGGTGAAATGAGTGATCTGTTCTTGACCAAGCAGAGTCCTCACACTCTTCTCCAAGGGGTTTGTTGATGGTGACTTGTGACCTTGTCTTGGCTAATTCTCATAATCCCATCAAGGATGGGTTCATGACCCCAAGGCAGGACCGAGCACAGGATGCCTCCTGAAACATAGGTTTAGGGATGCTGGAGGCCTTTCCAGCCATGTGGAGCCTGAGGATGAAGCCGCAAGAGAAGCATGAGATGATCAGAAACCAGGTGTGTCGCATCCTTCTGACCTCTAAGTCCTGCCTCGATGGAGCAGTCTAGAGTGGACATTTCATCACAGGGGATGACACAGTTCTGATTTCTGCTTCTGCCACAAAATGAATCCTCGTGAACACGTTCATGACATTAAGACATTTAATAGATTGTATCAAATAGTGGGAAAATAAGTGGATTCAAGTCAGAAGTTCTAGGATTTAGCTGGATGCTACGTCTCTCCACTGGGAGACAGAGTCTGAGCCAATTTTCTCATCTGTATGCTTAGTTTCTGCTTTGAAGAAGATTAAGTGTGGGCAATAGAAAGTGGTAAGATAAAGTGATGCAATGGACATATGGGTATTGTGGTCCATCTTTATTAAACTACATGGTTAAAAAAAAATCATCCACTAGGTCAAAATGGTCAGATCAGTAGCTCCAAGAAGACATGGGCTAAAAGGATCCTCCCTAGATGTTGAAACAACTGTGGATTTTCACAGAACATTTAGTATGTGAATGGACAAGGTAGTTTTGAGAGAGATGATCTTGTTTCATCTTGATGACTCTATGAGCCAGGTACTACTACTCTTCTCAAATCAAATGTGAGAAATTGAAGCTCAAAAAATTAAATGACCTGCCCAAACTCATGCGGCCAGTACAGGCTGACTCCAGGGCAGATGCTCTTGGCTATTGTCCTAGGCCTTAGTAAAAGATCATTTTGTTGGTAACAGTAGAAACCTGTGTGGGCAAACGCCATACAGCTACTACATAAAGGGGCACAGTCATGAATTTGTTTTCAAAACAAAAGAGATATTAGCAGCATATTCTTTTCTAAATGGTCCACCTCGGGATTTCCAGCTTCTAGGCCTCTGCTTTCATGGTACTCTCGGAACACACTGGCCTTCATCTCCTCCCCGTTTTTCTCTGCTTGATTGTTATTAATCGCATAAACAACTTGACAGCAATAAAAAGGGAAAATGGAAAGAGAGAAAAATTACCTATAGTTCTATCCATTCTTTAAAATCTCAGATTAAATGACATATTTTCCAACAAATTGTGCTGGGAGTCTACTGCCTCTCACAAGCATGCATGCATATGCACCTGCACACACACACATGCACGCATGCACACATACACTCACACATTCACACATTATTACATTGGTGCAAAAGTAATTGCAGTTTTTGTCATTAAAAGTAATGGCAAAAACCGCAATTACTTTTGCACCAGCCTGAAACCTGCTTAGTAGGATTGCATGTTTCTTTCTTTCACTGGACTGCAGTGGCAGCACCCAGGCCTGCTCATCTCCGCTTCCTTCACAGCACCCTGTGAGGAGGCCTTGCCCACATCACCTGCTCAGTAATTATTTGTTGAATTACAAGCAGACTATAGTAAAATTTTATGTTCCTCTCCAAGGGACAGTGAGTAACGACATATTAAAAGTCAGCCGAATAGCTGGTATCTGGCTCTTAGTCTTGGCGAGGCTTTGGATAGTTCTTAAAAGTTGACATTCTTCCTGGACTTGCAGTCTGATTGCATGAGGCTCTCCAGGGAATAAAAATTAGCCTGCTGTCTGAAATGTCTATGAAAACAGCTAAATTTAGATGATCAAAGATTTCGGGAATCTGGGGGCCCTTGAGATTGAAGACTGATACCTTTTACAAGCATCTCGAACAGCAAAGGTTTTTTCTTCAGAAATTCCCCTGCAGAGGCGTTTAAAGTTCTGGTTGGAAGCTGTTTTAATTTCTCTTTAATTGGTGGGATGGAACGAGGTCTCGTTTAAGTAGACCACTTGAGCATTTTCTTTTCCTCTGTTCATTGGCTCCAAGCTGACTTTTGAAGAGAGTGTTGCTTTTGACCAAACTGGAATTAATTTTAAAAGAGAAGGCAGGTCTGTCGATCAAGTTTAACATGTGGATGAATTTGCCGTCTTGAATTAAAATGGAAGCTGCTCAAAAGATTCCGAAAGGAACTATCCTCTAGAATTTTGCTAAAAATGTGGGAAATATGTTAAAGTCACAGAGATGAGAAACTTGCTGTAAGTCTTGCTTTTCCCATCAGAGAGTCCCCACTTTAAACTTGGTTCATGTAGCAATAATTGGCATTCTTGTTACTGGCTCCCAAGCAGTGATTGGTTATGGATATCTTTGCAGGATGGGGGAGAGACAGGAGATTGGGGAAGGGGAGGGTCTTTGTGGAAAACCCATTAAGGCCTGAGAGAGCAAAGCTAAAGGATCACATTGTGGTGGGGAAGTCAAATGGGTAGCACACCGTCACTTCTGGGTGGCTATTTGGTTTGTATTGAATCTCCCTCGGAGGGAGGCAGGACTGTGGAGTTTTGGGGAGCCCCAGCCTCAATAGGGCACAAAGGGATGTCCTCTGGCTCACTCCATCTCCCCGGGACCTTGGGCAAACTATTTAGCCTCACCGAGCCTCAGATGCCCACCTGTGAGGTAGGAAAGGTGATAGCCCTCACCTCACAGAGTGTCAGGGAACTAACCCAGGTACGGTGTGGAAAGCTTTATAAAGTGCTTAACCCAGAGCCTGGCACTTAAGTATTATTAAACGGTTGCAAAGCGGGTGAAAGAAAATGCAAGCGGGATGCTTTGTTGAAATACAGGAGATCAGTGGCACAATCCTCCTTAGTCACGCAAATAAGACGGAATGCTGCAGAAAGGGATTCCATAAATTCCAAAGAGCTTCCCAACATTGGTGACATAGGGCCCAGGTGCACAGTACCCTGGAAGGAAGAGTGGGAGATAACTAACCCATGAGGGACGGGGAAGGCCAGGGGATGGGAATGTGGCTTCTCCCCAGCTGCTTGCTGGCTCCTGGCTTGACTTTAGGAGGTTAGTTTGTTTGTAAACAGAATGCTCCAAATTGCAACTCTTTGCCAATCCTGTGCACAAGTGGAAGAGCCTCTAATGAGCCAAAGCCTTAATAATGACTGCAGTAAGCCCTGCTGGAGTGCATGGGGACTAGGACCAAGTGAGGAAGAGAGCTCATCAAGCTCTCAGTGGGGCTGGGGGCTTGCGGTTGAAACCAGGAGTCACTAAAGACCACCCAAAGCCGAGGGAGAGAAAGACTTTGCCAGCCAGGCCCCTGTTTCCTTTAGGTTTGTGAAGTTTCCTTTGAAGCTCAGGAAGGATTTCTCCTCTTTGTCTTCTGAGGCAGGAGCTAACATGCCCTGGGTTTTCCCAACAAGTGAGGAAGGAAGGGTCACTGCTGGGAAGAGAAAGGGAAACGCTTTCATTAAGGAACCCTCCCAGCCAAAGCTCCGAGAATGGAGTCCAGCCCAGTCCTTAGGAATATGCTTGTGTGGGATCATTCACACCAGAGGTGATGGTCAGGCAGGTGCACACCCAAGGCTTCTGTGCACACCCAAGGCTTCTCTTCTGGTGTTCAAAGCAACACCATTGAAATCTAGAAGTAAGTTTCTGTAAGAGGTAAGGTGCTCCCAGGTGCGTGGGTCAGGTGGCCCTATAGCCCTGGGCAGCTGCACTATACTGGCTCTTCCCAATATGGATCATCCATCTACTGACGAGAACCAGAGATTTCAGACTGGCTGGGACTCACAGGGTTGACTCTGTGCCTAGAGGGCTCAACACATGGGCTTTGGAGCCACACTGCTTAGGCTCAAGTTCTGCTGATACCACCTCTCAGCTGGGTGTCCTTCAGCAAGTTGCTTAACCTCTGTGGCTTGGTTTCCTCATCTGCAAAATAAGAAGAATAATAATATTCATTTCAGGGGGATGACCGCGGAGATTGAATCTGTTCAAATGTGTAAACTGCTGACAACAGTATCTTGCAGTGAGTAAGCCTACAGCAAATATGAGGCATTTATTTATTTATTTATTTATTTATTTATTTATTTATTTATTTATTTTTGAGATAGTTTCGCTCTTGTTGCCCAGGCTGGAGTGCAATGGCATGATCTTGGCTCACCACAACCTCCACTTTCTGGGTTCAGGTGATTCTCTTGCCTCACCTTCCTGAGTAGCTGGGATTACAGGCATGCGCCACCACACCCAGGCAGCCTGTTCTATCTTTTTTTTTTTTTTTTTTTTTTGAGGTGGAGTCTCGCTCTGTCGCCCAGGCTGGAGTGCAGTGGCGTGATCTCCACTCACTGCAAGCTCCACCTCCTGGGTTCACGCCATTCTCCTGCCTCAGCCTCCCATGTAACTGAGACTACAGGTGCCCGCCACCGTGCCCAGCTAATTTTTGTATTTTTAGTAGAGACAGGGTTTCACCGTGTTAGCCAGGATGTTCTCAATCTCCTCACCTCGTTATCCGCCCGTCTCAGCCTCCCAAAGTGTTGTGATTACAAGTGTGAGCCACCACGTCCGGCCTCTATCCTTAATTAGGCCTGTCAGTTAAGGAATTCTTCCGGGGGCTTGGGTGTGTATCTGAGCCAGACCACATAATAGATGAGTAATCCTGTGCAAGGCAGTTACTTTTTAAAGCTTTGATTTCCCATCTGTGAAATGGGGATAATAATACGGGCTTTGCAAAAATGTTGGAAAGATTAAATGTAGTGTACAATGCTAGCATTAAATAAATGTTACTTTGTGTGTGTGTGTGTGTATACATATCCTATATGTTAAAATGCCTTCAGTTGCAACTACTAGAAAATCTGCCCACATCTGACAAACTATATAGAAATGTATTCTAGCACTTAACAGGAAGTCCTGAGACAGGGCGAGCTTCAGGGCTGGTTGACTCAAGCTCAGTGATGTCATCAAGGACAGAGGTTCTTTCCATTTCTCTGCCCTGCCATCATCAAGCTGGTAGCCACAGGGCTTAAGCAGATCTAGGAGTCACATCCAGACTTGACCACATTCAGAAGGAAGAAAGACCCATTCCTTCTATGGTTCACTCTTAGGAAAGTTCCCTAGAAGTATCCCAGCGGAACTTCTCTGATGTCTCATTGGTCACATGTATCTCCCACGCCTGTACCAGAACCAGTCACCGGAAGAGGAAACGAGATTCCCTCAGACCAATTCCCTCAGCCTCCCCTAGAACTCCCATGAGGTCATCCTGGAAAGGGAAGGTGGACATCTCCGCGTTGTTGGGATTCTGCTAGGAATGCAGAAGTGGGAGAAGATACCAGGCAGGCAACGGCGTACATCGCAGAGCCCAGGCTCATTTCTCAATAGCTCCCCTCATCACACCATCTCCATCCATGCCAGGTTTCATCCCCTGTCCAATTTTGGAAGCGTGTGCTCATGCTTTCTTTTCCAGGCATCTTGACTCCCACTCGTGGAATGAATGGGCAACGCGGCTGTGTGTTTCTAATGCTAACAGATGCTTCTGTGTTCCAAGACAGGCCTGGTGCTTCCAACATTAAGAATGGATCTAGTTTTACACATCACCTGCCTCCAGGGAGATTTAGAATTTTACAAATTGTGCCAGGGCTGATGGACTCAAAGAGGCATGGCCAGCACATGTGGATGAAGTTAATGTCTGGGCTGGCCTTCCCAGAAAAGTGGCAGCCTTCTCTCCTTTCATTCTTTCGTTCTTCACAGTAGTTGCCCATAGAAAGCACATTCGAGAAAGCTCTAGAAAACATTTGAACCCCTTAATGCATTAATTTCTACCACTTCCCAAATACAACCCACTGAGTTGTCCCACGCTAGTTTGTCCTCTGTCCTGGACAGTGGCCACTCCTTTGCTCGTATCCAAATTTACTCTGCCTGTAGCCCATCGCTGCAGGATACTACAGGGAGAAGGCAAGCTGATGCAATACACCAAGCTCCTCATTATGGTAATGGCTACTGTGTTATCATTCTGGCAAAACCTGTTTGGAATTCAGGTGCTTTTATTTGTTTGGTTTGGTTTACCTGAAATCCATGTCTTAAGCCTCCACTGCCGATGTCCTTCCCATCACATCACATGTACAGCTTACTAATCCTTCCAAGTCTAGTTCAGACACTGCCTCTTTCCTGAACACTTTGCTGGTTGCAAAGCTAGAGGATTTTTTTTTCCTCCTGGAGCTCCCAGCCCCATTACGCTATTTCACTTGTGCTCCCTGCAATATGCTTGACCTGATATTTCCATTATTTATAAACTTGTATTTTCCCTCCTCTGGACAATTAGCTTCTGCAGAGGTGGCTAGTGGCCAGGGCTGATTGATATTAGCCTCCTACCCAGTGCCCAGCAGGGCATCGGCTGCAGGGCCGTAGAGGAGAGAATACTGTTCCAGAAAAAGGAATTCCAGATCCCTATTTGGCATCAGCCATGCTCTGGGCCTCAATTTTCTTTATCCATGAGATGAAAGGATCGGATCAGATTTTCTCTAAAATTCTTTATGGTCAAATAGGCTTTTGATAAAGCATGGAGTAATTGATTTACTCAAGTGTGGGAGGAGGGAAAGGGGATTTGAGGCAAGTGTGTGTGTGTGTGGGGTGGGGTATGTATGTGTGTGTGTGTGAAGTAGGAAGGAGGAAAGTGGTCAGCTTTCTTATTAACACACCGTATAGGCATCCATGAAAGTCTTCAAAAATGAGTCTGGCTCTAGGAACTGTAGAGAGGCAGGTGTCAGACCCACCTCTCTTTCTCCTGAAAGAGGTGACTTACAGGCAGTGCTTAGAGGGAAGCGCTTTATAATTAAACAGAGCCAGGTTTAAATCCTGGCCCCATCAGTTAGAAAGTGTGATTTTTGGACAAGCTGTCTAATCTTTCTAAGCCTCAATTTCCTTATCTGCAAAATTGGGATAATACGAGGATTTGATTCAATAAAACACATGGCTATAAGGATTAAATGAGATAATATATCTAAGGCACCCAGCACAAGGCCTGGCATACAGAAAGTGCTTCACAGGTGTAATAATAATAATAATTATTATTATTATTAATGAATATCTCAATAATTATAAGATGAAAACGGTTAAACGTTAAGTCCCCAGAAAACGTGTGCATGATCTCCATTCTCTTCTGATTATACAAAATACGTTTAGAGTTCCGGTATAAGAGGGAGGGAGGCCTTCCCACCCCGCTTTTTGCTATCCCATATTTTCTTTCCTCTTTTTGACTTTTAAAAGAAAAAGAGCCCAATTCTTTTTAGCTTTTGAACACATTTTAGTTGTTTCCATAGCGAGTTTTAGACCTGCTTTGCTGGTGGTTCTTACACACGTGTAAACCGCCCCACCACACCCACCCACCGCCCCGCTCCCCACACCCCGGCCCAGAAGTTTCGGGCTTCTCTGGTTTATGTGTCACTCTTCATTCTAATGACTTTTAAGGACAAGCAGCCCGAGTCTGTACCTGTCCAGGTGATGGGAGATCGGCTGGGAAGATGCCCTCATTCTCTGGGAAGAAAGACGTTCTGTCTAATCCTTGGCAGGCGGCAGAGGAGAGAGGATGCTTACAGACCGATGCCTTCCGCATCTCGCTTGCCAAGAATGAGTGGCATGTGAATAACGCTCCGCTCAGCAGTTCTGGGCAGGTGCCCAGGCCCAGCTAGGATGGTCCCTGTAGCCCTGGAGGAACCATGCCAAGAATCTGCACGCTGCCAAAAGCTTTCCTCCCTGGGCGCCATTCTGGCCGCTTAATTCTCCTGGCAAGCTGTTTCTAGATCATTCTTCTAAACTTCCCCCAGAAAACCCCCAGAAAAGGAATGGGAAAACCTGGAAATGGTGGGAAACATTTGGATTTCCTCCATGATGCTGTTGAAGTGATTACCATTTAAAAAAAAAAACTAAAAATAGCTGCTTGGAGAAAATGCCATGCTTGCCCCAGGTGGTCACAGGGGACCTTGCCACAGAAGCCATGCCTCTGCTTCCTCCTTCCGGGGCCTGAGAGCACAGAGGTTCCCGACACCCACCTGTTGGCACAGACCCTTTCCAAGGCTCAGCCCCATAGCTTTCTTCAGGAGGTAAAACTCATCTCTCGCCGATGGAACCAGATGTAATGAAGGACTCATTTACAATAATAAAAAAAAGCTCCTTTGGTCTCTGCAGTGATGCCAGGACTCCAAGGAGAAATGGTGGTTGTAGGACCTATTTGCCATGTAAATTACCCCCTTAGGCCTCAAAGAATTGAGATGAGAGGGGAAACAGCCTGAAAGCCAATTTGGTTTCAATGATTTCAGACCCTGTGGGGTACCTGCCTGGACAATGAGTAGTTTTAGCCTAAGGCAAACTGAGTGAAAATAGGCAGAAAAATCAGCGAGTTTTGGGTTTTGGCAGCGTATGCAACTGAAAGCAATTTTTTTAAGGTCCTGGAGAAAAATCTCTGTGTTTGGAGGTTACATCTGTGCATGGATAATGGTGTGTTTTTGTTTGTTATTACTGCATGTTTCAATGTCTCGGCCATTACTGAAATTATGGGAAATGGCTGGATGCTGTTCAGTTTGAGGTTGTAAGTGAAAATGTTAAGGCTTTGTGCTTGTGGGAATTGATATTTTTTTCCCCTCATTATTTGTTCTCATGTTGCTATAAAGAGTACATTTTTGATGGGAAATCCGTATAAGTTTATTTATCTACTGTAGAAGCAAGGTCGTTTTCTTTGTTCCTGCCTTGCTATCTTCCTCTTTTCCTCCCTCCTTTCCTTTTTTTCTTTTTGGCTTGCCTTAAAACCAGATGGAGGTAGGTTTACAGGCTGAACCTAAGACCCCAATGTGTCCTTGTCATAAAGCATAATTCAGGAAAATTCTGTCTTCTACTGAGCTATTTAGCTGTGTCCGCTTGAAGTCTTTAAAACCTCCATTTTCAAAACCTCCTGGTGCATGCACAGTTAGAAGCGTTTAAAATTCCAATAAAATACACAGTCTAAAAATGTCTTAGCTCTTAGCTACCAGGTTGTTCCTAACAGCAAATGTAAATGAATGGAGGGCTGCTTCTTAGCTTTTGGAAATATGTCAATGTTATTGCACCTACCTGGGCGAGCATTTTCTCTTTAAGAGCCACAGTGCGTTTCACAAGATGTACAACATACACACTTTACGTGCTATGTGGGATGGCCGCTACTCACAGGCGGAGGAGAATGTGCCAGATTTGTACATTTCTCGTATCCCTGCCAAGACTCCTGAGTGAAGGAAGTACTTGAGCCTGAAAGCACTGTAGCCTCCAGCATTGGCTGTTAGCTCTTTAGAAAGCAGAGGAGCTCTCTCAATGACATTTTTCTCCCTTCTTTTTCATGGACATGGTCACGTGAGGCAGATGGGCCCGCTGCAGCTGGAGGGCCTCTCCTCCTCATTTAAGATGGTACACTCCCTTCTCCACCCCTTGCCCCCTCCACTCAATTTGCTCAGGGAGCTGAATCACAGGAGTTGCCTCGACGATTAAGATTTGAAAAGAAGCAGCGCTGGCTGTGTTTTCATGCCCTTGGTGAGATGGACCCCACTGTCTTCCCATGTGTTTACTGGCTTTCTGCTGGACGGCCACCGTGCCCTTATGCCCCTGAAAGGAAGAACCTGTCTAATTGAGGCCAGCATGAGCTGAAGTTTGCGGTAATTATCTCGGGGATGGAGCAGCTGGAGGAACATCACCTAATGAGGCCAGCATGGGTTCCAAGACAGCTCTCAGCGTGGCCCCACAGTGGCAGGAGGGACTGCTCCCAGGGCCAGGAAACACTGCTTGGAACGATGGTTCCTAATTGTGATGCATCCAGAAGAAAGCATTGTTGCGCAGGGCATAACACCCCATGATTTTGAAATTTTTAACCTAGCTTTTGGTTTTATTTCAGTATACCTAGGCATACTTTTTAAAAGCCAAATCATTCCCTGAGGTTTGACATGGAAAACACCGGCCTGTTACAAAGTCCTCCTCCCCACTATTCCACGGCTCCCTTAGAAAACCCCTTACACTCTGAACTATCATTTCAGGTATGTACTACTAATACTCTGGTTTTGTTATTTTCTGGTTTTATATATTAACTTTATATACTACTACTAATACTCTGGTCTTTTTATACTACTACTAATACTCTGGTTTTATACTACTACTAATACTCTGGTTTTATACTACTACTAATACTCTGGTTTTATACTCTTTTTATACTACTACTAATACTCTGGTTTTATACTACCACTAATACTCTGGTTTTATACTACTACTAATACTCTGGTTTTATACTCTTTTTATACTACTACTAATACTCTGGTTTTGTTATTTTCTGGTTTTATATATTAACTTTAGATTTCCTACTGGGAAAGGTAAGGGTTTAGATCTTGTATCCTTCCTGCGCCCCCATACACAGGCACATACTTCTCCCCCACTTACTTCCTCCAGTGTAATTGTGTCAGAATTCTTGTGAAATAACTGTGTTGAATTTCTGTCGATAAGACAGTATACATTTTACTGACAATTGAGTCACAATTGTATCTCTTGTCTTGCACAAATTTTGCTCTCCCTAGACTTTGTAATTGACTATCCTCCTTTCCCCACCACCAAAGTTTGCTTTGCTTTGTTTTTGTTTGTTTGTTTGTTTTGTTTTGTTTTTCTTTTTTTGAGACAGGTCTTGCTCTGTTGCCCAGGCTGGAGTACAGTGATGTGATCTCGGCTCACTACAGCCTCAACCTCTTAGGCTCAAGCAAGCCTCCCACCTCAGACTCTCAAGTAGCTGGGAGCACAGACCTGTGCCACCATGCCTGGCTGTTGTTTAAGTTAAGTTTTGTGCAGAGATGGAGTCTTACCATGTTGGCCAGGCTGGTACCAAACTCCTGGGCTCAAGTGATCCTCCTGTCTCAGCCTCCCAAAGTGCTAGGATTATGGGTGTGAGTCACCACGCCTGGCCAACTAGTTTTCTATTAATCTATCAGCAATTCATTCCCAAACTCTCATCTGTAATTATAAATCTGCTCCAGATTTGTTTGAGCACATCAGGGAATCTCTTGTTTTTACTTTCCCTTCTTAAATGCAGAACTCCTTCCTCCTCCTCCTCAACTTGGATAAGCAGTTCTCTATCTCTGCTTCTTAACCACTGTCCTGGGGTTTTTCTCCAGTGTCATTCCAGGAATTCCTTCATCTTTTTGCTCGGCGTTAGATCCCTTGTTTCCAGGATAGCATGTGTTCGTCTTGTCTTGTTTATTCCCTGACTTTGGTGGACCACATCTTCTAGAACTTTCCTAGGGAAAGGTACCTGGGATGTAACTTTTATTTTGAGACTCTGGATATAGGGATATAACAGTTACGTCATTTTTAGTTTCCCTCTTAGTTACTGTCTTAGTTTATTGTATTATTTTTATTTTTTTGTGGAGTTGGCATCTCGCTATGTTTCCCAGGCTGGTCTTGAACTCCTGGGCTCAAGTGATCCTCCCAAAGTGCTGGGATTACAGGCATGAGCTACTGCACCCAGCCTTGTCTTAGTCCATTTTGTGTTGCTATAACAAAATACCTGAGACCAGGTAGTTTATAAAGAAAAGAGGTTACTTGGCTCATGATTCTGGTTGCTGAAAATTTCAAGATGGAGCATCTGCATCTGGTGAGGGCCTCACTCTGCTTTAACTCACATCAGAAAGTGGAAGGAGAGCCCAGTGCAGAGATCACATGGCACAAAAGGAAGCAAGTGGGGGAAGTTCCACACTCATTTTAACAACCAGCGCTCTTATAGGAACTAATACAGTGAGAACACACTCACCCCTCAGGAAAGGATTCACTGGCGTGACCCAGTAGCTTTCCATCAGACTCCACCTCCAACATTGCTATGCTGGGGATCAAATTTCAACATGAGGATTGGAGGGAACAAATATCCAAACCATAGAAATTACCTTCATGTAATGTCTTTATTTCATTGTTTAATCAATTTTCAGACCACAGCTCTTCTAGGATAAGATTCTTAGTACCTCTACCCTCCTTCCCTTCATCACTTAGTACTCTCCCAACTTCAATGTTCTCTTCCCTTACAATAGTCTTGGCTGGGTACAGTGGCTGGCATCTGTAATCCCATTACTTTGGGAGCCCAAGGTGGGAGAGTCACTTGAGCCCAGGAGCTTGAGACCAGCCTGGGCAACATAATAAGACCCCCTCTTTACAAAATAAATTTAAAAATTAGCCAGGCATGGTGGCATGTTCCTGTAGTTCCAGCTCTCCGGAGGCTGAGGTGGGAGGATCACTTGAGTCAAGGAGTTCAAAGCTGCAGTGAGCTATGATCATGCTCCTGCACTCCAGCCTGGGTGACAGAAAAAGACCATGTCTCTGAAAAAAAAAGACACACACACACACACAAGCACCCTATTCTTTGACTTTATTTTTACTTTTCCCATAAAAAATATTTGCCTATAAACATAATTAACTTTGCTTAGCATGTAGCTTCGCTTTATAAGACAGTATACCTTTTTTTTTTGTTTCTTTTTTTGAGACAGAGTTTTGTTCTGTCATCCAGGCTGGAGGGCAGTGGTATGATCTTGGCTCATTGCAACCTCTGTCTCCTGGATTCAAGTGACTCTCCCAAGTAGCTGGGATTACAGGAGTGCGCTACCACACCAGGCTAATTTTTGTATTTTTAGTAGAGACAGTGTTTTGCCATGTTGGCTAGGCTGGTCTCAATCTCCTGACCTCAGGTGATCTGCCTGCCTCAGCCTCCCAAAGTGCCAGTGAGCCACTGTGCCTGGCCAAGACAGTATATACTTGATTAACAATGGACCCATGATTATACTTCCTGTCTTGCACATTATGACATGATTTACATGAAAAATGATTTATATTTCCTTTTTTTCATTATCTGAATTTATGTTATTCTAATATTTTTTCTCAAACTGTCATATCACTTGATTCTCCTTTATGTTTGGAGACCTTGTTCTGAGGATCTCTGTCTTCTTGTTCCCTGTGCTCTACCCTGAGTTGAGTGATGTCCCTGGGTTACCTGAACAGTCATGACTTCTATTTAATACTGTCCTTGGTGTAGTCACTGTTTCCTGAATCTCATGCATGGTTTTTTTTTTTTTTCTTTTTTCTTTTTTTTTCTAATTTTCCTCCTTATTTACTGGATGATTCCATAAATAACTTTTAAAGAAAGAAGATGGGGGGCTGGGCACGGTGGCTCATGACTGTAATCCCAGCACTTTGCGAGGCTGAGGCAGGTGGATCGCCCGAGGTCAGAAGTTCGAGACCAGTTTGGCCAACATGGTGAAACCCTATCTTTACTAAAAATACAAAAAAGTAGCTGGGCATGATGGTGGGCACCTATAATCCCAGCTACTCGGGAGGCTGAGGCAGGAGAATCGCTTGAACCTGGGAGGCGGAAGTTGCAGTGGGCCAAGATCACGCCATTGCACTCCAGTCTGGGCAACAAGAGTGAAACTCCGTCGAAAGAAAGAAAGGAAGAAAAGAAAAAAGGAAGGAAAGAAGAAAGGAAGGGAGGAAGGGAGGGGAAGGAAGGGGAAGGAAGGAAGGAAGGAAGGAAGATAGATGTGGCGGTAAACTTTCTTAATCCTCGAAGGTACAAAAAGACCTTTATTTTATCCTCAGAATTGATTGACGGTTTGGCTGGGAATGAAATTCTAGGTCAAAACTCATTTGACCGTCTCAAAAAAAAAAAAAAAAAGAAAAAATACTGGGAGTGACTTGATGACAGTTAAATTTGCTGCTTTTTTGGTAACGTTTCATTTTTTTCTTTGGAACATTTTAGGATATTTTTCTTATCCTCAGTCATCTTCAATTTTAGAAGAGTTTGCCAAAGTGAGGATGTTATAGGAGGTACGGTTGATCCTTGAACAACACAGGTTGGAACTGCGTGGGTCCATTTCTTCCACTTTTGTCACCCCCAAGGCAGTAAGACCAACCTCTCCCCTTTCTTCTCATTCTCAGCCTACTCAGTGTGAAGACAGCACGTATAAAGACCTTGATGATGACTCATTTCCACTTAATGGATAGCAAATACATTTTCTTTTCCTTATGATTTTCTTAATAAGACTTTCTTTTCTTCAGCTTACTTTATTGTAAAGGATACAATACACAATATATATAACACAAAATATGTGTTAATAGGTATTTATGTTACCATTAAGGCTTCTGGTCAACAGTAAGTTATTAGTAGCTAAGTTTCCGTGTATTTGAAACAATTCAGATTTTCGACTGCAAAGGGGTTTTGTGCTGCTAACCCTCGTGTTGTTCAAGGGTCAACTGTATAATGCTGAAGAATGCAGGCCATGGACCCTGCCTGGCTGAGTTTAAACCCTAGCTGTCTCATTTACTAGCTTGGGTTAAGTGTTTTAACCAGTAACAGTGTCTCCATTTTCTCAGCTATATTAATAAAATTAATAAAACAGTGTTGATAATAGCAGCTACCTCTTAGATTTATTGGGAGGATTACAAAGTCACTACAGTGGCAGGTGCCTGTAGTCCCAGCTACTCGGGAGGCTGAGGCTGGAGAATGGCATGAACCGGGGAGGCGGAGCTTGCAGTGAGCCGAGATCGCACCACTGCATTCTAGCCTGGGCGACAGAGCGAGACTCTGTCTCAAAAAAAAGAGAAAGAAAAAGAAAAGGAAAAAGAAAGTCACTACAGGGCTGGGCGCAGTGGCTCACGCCTGTAATCGCAGCACTTTGGGAGGCCGAGGCTGGTGGATCACGAAGTCAAGAGATCAAGACCATCCTAGCCAACCTGGTGAAACCGTCTCTCCTAAAAAAAAAAAAAAAAAATACAAAAATTAGCTGGGCACGGTGGCACACACCTGTAGTCCCAGCTACTCGGGAGGCTGAGGCAGGAGAATCACTTGAACCTGGGAGGCGGAGGTTGCAGTGAGCTAAGATTGCGCCACTGCACTCCAGCCTGGCGACAGGGCGAGACTCCATCTCAAAAAAAAACCAAAAGGTCGCTACATACAAACCTTTCTAAAGTGGTGCCTGGCACATAAGAGGTTTTCAGTGACCTTTAGCTGTGACTACTGTTATTGCTATTTATTGTAACAGTCTCTTTAAACATAAGCGCCAGGTGTGGTGGCTTAGTCCTGTAATCCCAGCACTTTAGGAGGCAGAGGCAGGAGGATCACTTGAGCCCAGGAGTTTGAGATCAGCCTGGCCAATGTAGTGAGACCCTGTTTCTACAAAAAAATTTAAAAATTAGCCCGGTGTGGTGGTGGGTACCTGTGGTCCCAGCGGATCACTTGAGCCCAGGAAGTTGAGACCATGGTGAGCCATCATCATGCCACTGCACTCCAGCCTGGGCAACAAAGCAAGACCCTATCTCAAAACAAAACAAAACAAAACAAAGCAAAACAAAACACAAAAACTTGAGGTGCTATGATTTTCCTTTCTAATAGAAACTTTAATTATTCTTTATTTTCATCCCCTGCTTTTCCTCTCATCCCTGTTCTCTTTCTCTGTGACTTTTGGCATATTTTCTCTGTTGCTTGTTTTTCCCTTCATCTTTTTCTGAACTTTTTGTTTTACTTGCTGGATGATACTCTCAAATTTAACATCTAGCCTCAATATTACATTTTTTATTTTGGTAATAGTAGATGCAATTTCTAAGAGTTTTCTCTTATTCTCTGACTGTTCCATTGCTACAGTACCCCTTTCTTGTTTTATGGATAAAATGTAGTCTGGAATCTTTCTTTTGTTTATATGTTATTTCCTGTTCCTAAACTCATGGTTTTCCCAAAGCCATATTTTTTTTTGTTTTGTTTTGTTTATGTTTCTTTTGTGTTTGAGACTTTCCTTCAATGTCAGGAAGTCCTCGGTGGTCTGTTTATACTCAAGAATGAGTTGATGCTAAAGCAGATGGGCAATTATGTACATGTGGATGGCAGGCTTTGCTTGATGGTGAACAGGTGGCATTATGGTGAACCATTATGCTTGACTCCCCCCAAATGCCAAGATTTCTACATTTTCGCTCTAGGATGTCAACATCCACATCAGCTGTCCTTATTTTCTTCAGAGAGTTCATTGTATGTATTTGACAAAGAACACTCCGCTCTTTGTTTGATTGGATTTTGGTTTGGCTTTTATATTTTGGTCTTGTCAGGTAAAGACTAGCTGTAGGGTATTCTGTAGTTGAAATCTGTAGTTAAAGGTGGAGATGGGAGCCAGTGCTTCCACACACTCTTTTTTTTGTTTTTTTTTGTTTTTTTTGAGATGGAGTCTTGCTCTGTCACCCAGGCTAGAGTGCAGTGGTGCGATCTCGGCTCACTGCAACCTCCGCCTCCCAGATTCAAGTGATTCTCCTGCCTCAGCCTCCCGAGTAGGTGGGACTACAGGTGCCCACCACTACACCCAGCTAATGTTTTGTATTTTTTTTTTTAAATAGAGATGGGGTTTCACCATGTTAGCCAGGATGGTCTCAATCTCCTGACCTCGTGATCCACCTGCCTCGGCCTCCCAAAGTGCTGGGATTACAGGCGTGAGCCACCGCACCCGGCCACAACCTTTCAATTAATCTCCTTCTTTCAGGTGCATACTTCACTCTCTTTCTGGACATAATCTTGCCCAGTCCCAAGTCTTTCCGGAGTTCTGTGAACACGGAGCTCTTGCTTGTGCTCAGTTCCTCCCATCTCTTTTGGCCACCATTGCCTGGGCCTCTTCCCTGCCACACTTCCCTGGGCGTCTTCATTGGTCACCACTACATCGTCTGATTTATACCTCATGGAAATTTGCTGGAATCTCTTGAGCTGCTGACTGCCTCCTTGTCATGACTGTGGGTTTATGCTCATTTTATTTCCCTTCATCATTTTAAAGAGGAGAGCAACAATATAAATAGTGATGAGTCCATCCTCTTAATCAAATACCAGGATTTTTTAAAGCCTAATTTAAAGGCTAGATTATAACAGGGAATGGAACTGTATTGTTTTACAAGATGCATATTTTTGTGTGATTTGCATATGGAACAACTCACAGACTCAACAGAGGAAAACCTATCTCTCTAATGATGAAAATATTATATATTCTGAAAACTGCTGGCCTAAAAATTTCTCTGCAGATTCAGAAAACGATGATACCAACAGTCATACTAGTCATAACAGCAACAGCAGGGAATTTTATATTTTCCCAGACTTTATAGTTTCTCAGAGCACTTTCAGAAGCATCATCTCACTCTGCAGATGCCCTGTTTCCCAGAAGCATTATCATCCCCATTTTTCAGCTAAAGAAATAGAGGTTCCCGGAGACTAAGGACTTGCCAAAGGTTACACAACAAGCCTGTTGACTTTTTCTTTAGAGCGATGTCCATGTTTGCTGTTGGTTAATGATTTGCATAGAATTCACTGCCATGAATGGCTTAGCTTAAATGGGTGCCAAATATCTGGTAACTTTATACAGCCTGAAATCTTTGCTTCTCAGCTTAGTATCTCAGGAGCAATTTAACACCCCTTTATCGTAGAAGGGTTTCCAGAAACAGTAAGAGTTGCCTCTGTGTGAACCAAGTCTACACCCTTTCACTTGGCCTGCAACAAAGAACCATCTGCCCCCAGAACTTCCAATTTCATTGTGCCATCGAAATCTGTACTTTCAAAGCTGTGTGTTTATGGTTTCCTTTGTGTTATCACCTGACAAACAGTTCTTACATCTTGTATGTGATACGAGAGGTGTATCCATTTGTATCGTATATGTTAATTGAACTGGGCCTGGGAAAAGATGGTATCAACTAGGAGGCATGCATGAGCCCATTATTGTAATCCACGCCTGGAAAGAGACAATTTCACATTCCCAGTGCTGATCCTCAAACCACCCAAATGCAACAACAGGCTTTGGACCTCACTTGGCGATAACCAAAATGATATCAAATGTAGACATGCTTACACTCTTTCAAATAATTCCTGGTATCAGCCTCATTTTTATTTTTAAGTAATTGTAATCTAATTGAATATCTAATGTGTATTTCAATGTGAGAAATTTGGAAAATACACAGAAGAAAAGAAAATAAGTCATCGGTAATAATATCAAGTAGAGATAAACCCTGCTAACATTGTGATACATACACACACACACGTGGGTGTATATTCTCAATTACATATGTGAATTTACCTACATTATAAAACTATGTGAACAGTGTAGTCTCCGTTCAGTTTGACTACTTATTGAGGTCACACTTTTAACACATTCTTAAAATAGTTTCACATGCTGTACAGTCTTCATCTACAACATCATTTATAAAGCATCAAAGAGTTTCATAGGGTGTTTACTAATTCTGTTTCCAGATTGTAGGAAAAAAAAGACAAAGATGGGAATATGAATGATCAATGTATCATAATTTTGATGGTCTCAACTGTACTCTTAAAAACACACTAAACTGGTAGTTTTGAACCATGCATTTTTTTCAGGACATAATCTATATCCTTTAGTGCCCCAGAAAGGCCATTTGTTAGCTGTTTTCCTGTTAAAATTCATTTTCTGAAAGCAAACAATATGTTTCACTGCTTAGAAGCAATGAAAATGATCACTTTGATATTTTCATGACTGCCTGTCAGGAATTGGCTATAATTCCTATATTGATGTTGTCATTAAGTTAAGGAATTAGTTGAAATACTATTTATTGAGTCTCCAGCTCTCATGCTAGGCACTCTGGAAACTGATAAACAAGCAGACAACACATGATCCCTCTCATCATGGGATTTCTAGTCTAGTGAACAAATCAACAGTGATATCTATGGACCAGTGTTCCCAAACTCTTAGCACCCAGACAAAGTGTGCATATTTTTATAGCAGTTTGTGATAAAGAGACAAGGTTATTGGAAGAATGAGGTAAACTTCCTGGGCCTTTGGTCATCCCTCATCACACCTGTAACCATTCCTATCACACCAGCTGCCCCAATAGAGCAGCGGAAGAGCTCCCCAGTACTAAATTTTATTTTGGAGGCCAAGAAGGAATTATGGATGTGGTATGACATTACATGATTACTTGTGGAAAGAAATGAAAGGATGATAAAATAAGAAAGAGAATTTAATTCATTTATTTCCTGTTTTTTGTTTAAGTTCTTTAATAAAGTTTTTGCCTTACAGTACTTTTAAAAAATCTTTCAGTTTTAATTTTTCTGGGTACATAGTAGGTGGATATATTTATGGGGTATGTGAGACATTTTGATACAGGCATGCAATGCACAATAACCACATATGGCTAAATGGGGTATCCATCACCTCAAGCATTTATCCTTTGTGTTACAAATAGTTCAATTATACTCTTTGAGTTATTGTTAAATAGACAATTAAATTATATTTGACTATAGTCATCCTGTTGTGTTAGCAAATACTAGGTCTTACTCATTCTTTCTGCCATTTTTTTTTGGTACTCATTAAGCATCTGTACCTTCCCCTGACCCTCCAACTACCCTTCTCAGCCTCTGGGAACCATCCTTCTACTCTTTACCCCTATGAGTTCAATTCTTTTGATTTTTAGATATTACAAATAAGTGAGAACATGCAATGCTTGTCTTTCTGTGCCTGGCTTACTTCATTTAGCATAATGATTTCCATCCAGTTCCATCCAAGTTCTTGAAAATGACAGGATCTCATTTGTTTTATGGCTAACTAGTACTCCGTTGTATATAAGTACCGAATTTTCTTTATCCACTCATCTATTGATGGACACTTAAGTTGCTTCCAAATTTTGGCTGTTGTGAAGAGGGCTCCAACAAACACAGGAGTGCAGGTATCTCTTCAATATAGTGATTTCCTTCCTTTTGGGCATATGCCTAGGAGTGGGATTGCTGGATTGTATAGTAGCTCTAATGTTAGTTTTTTGAGAAACTTCCAAACCATTCCCCATAGTGGTTGTACTAATTTATATTCCCATCTAATAATGTACAAGGCTTCCCTTTTCTTCATATCCTTGTCAGCATTTGTTATTGCCTGACTTTTGGATATAAGCCATTTTAACTGGAGTGAGATGATATCTCATTGTAGTTTTGATTTGCATTTGTCTAATGATCAAGAATGTTGAGCATCTTTTCATATACTTCTTTGCCATTGGTATGCTCTTTTTTATTGAGAAATGTCTATTCAGATCTTTTGCCCATTTAAAAATCAGATTATTAGATTTTTTTCCCCTATAGAGTTGTTTGAACTTCTTATAAAATCTAGTTATTAATCCCTTGTCAGATGGGTAGTTTGCAAATATCATCTCCCATTCTGTGGGTTGTCCTGTCACTTTGTTAATTGTTTCCTTTGCCGTGCAGAAGCTTTTTGATTTGATGTGTTCCCATATGGCCATATTTGCTTTGGCTGCCTATGCTTGTGGGGTATCACTCAAGAAATTTTTGCCCAGATCAATGCTCTGGAGAGTTTCCCCCAATGTTTTATTTTAGCAGTTTCATAGTATGAGGTTTAGATTTAAGTCTTTAATCCATTTTGATTCCATTTTTGTGTATGTTGAGAGATAGGGATCTAGTTTCGTTCTTTTGCATTTGGATATCCAACTTTCCCAGCATCATTTATGTCTTTTCCTCAGTCTATGTTATTGGAACCTTTGTCACAAATGAGTTTGCAGCTGGGCACAGTGGCTCATGCCTGTAATCCCAGCACTTTGGGAGCCCAAGGTGGGTGTATCACCTGAGGTCGGGAGTTGGAGAACAGCTTGACCAACATGGAGAAACCCTATCTCTACTAAAAATACAAAAAAATTAGCGAGGCATGGTGGTGCATGCCTGTAATCCCAGCTACTCGGGAAGGGTGAGGCAGGAGAATTGCTTGAACCCGGGAGGTGGACGTTGCTATGAGCCAAGATTGCGCCATTGCACTCCAGCCTGAGCAACAAGAGTGAAACTCTTGTCTCAAAAACCAAACAAACAAACAAAAAAGAGTTTGCTGTACATCTTTGGATTTATTTCTGGGTTTTCTATTCTGTTCCACTGGTCTACATGTCTATTTTTATGCTAGGACCATAACCTTTTGGTTACTATAGGTCTGTAGTATAATTTAAAGTCAGATAATGTTGTTCCTCCAGTTTTGTTCTTTTTGCTTATAATAGTTTTGGCCATTCTGGGTCTTTTGTGGTTACATATAAATTTTAGGATTTTTTTTCTGCTTATGTGAAGAATGCCATTAGTATTTTGATAGGGATTGCATTGACCTGTAGATGCTATGGGTAGTGTGGACATTTTAATAATATTGATTCTTCCAATCTATGAACATGAAATATCTTTCCTTTTTTTTTTGTCCTCTTCAACTTCTTTCATCAGTGTTCTATAGTTTTCATTCTAGAGATGTTTCACTTTTTAAGTCCTAGGTATTTAATGTTATTTGTTGCTATTATAAATGGGATTTTTAAAAATTTCTTTTTCAGATTGTTCACTCTTGGTATACAGAAATGCTACTGATTTTGTATGTTTATTTTGTATCCTGCAACTTTACTGAATTTGTTTATCAGTTCTAATAGTTTTTTTGGTGGAGTCTTTAGTTTTTTACAAATATAAGATCACATAATCAACAAACAAAGATAATTTGGCTTCTTCCTTTCCCATTTGAATGCCCTTTATTTCTTTCTTGTCTGATTGTTCTAACTAGAATTTCCAGTACTATGTTGAGTAACAGTGATGAAAGTGGGCATCCTTGTCATGCTTCAGATCTCAGAGGAAAGGCTTTCTGTTTTTCCCCATTATGTATGGTACTAGCCATGAGTCTGTTGTACATGGCTTTAATTATGTTGAGGTATGTTCCTTCTACCCCAGTTTTTTGAGGGTTTTTATCATGAAGGGATGTTAATTTTATCAAATGCTTTTTCAGCATCCATTGAAATAATCATATGGTTTTTATCCTTCATTCTGTTGATATTACACATCACATTGATTAATTTGCATTTGTTGAAGCATCCTGGCATCCCAAAGATATATTCCACTTGGTCATGATGAATGATCTTTTTAATATATTGTTGTACTTGGCTTGCTAGTATTTTATTGAGGATTTTTGCATCAATATTCATCAGAGATTGGCTTGTAGTCCTTCCTTCTTTCCTTCCTTCCCTCCCTCCTTCCTTCCCTCCTTCCTTCCCTCCTTCCTTCCCTCCTTCCTTCCCTCCCTCCCTCCCTCCCTCCCTCTGATGTGTCTTTGCCTGGCTTTGGAATATCAAGGTAATACTGGCCTCAAATAATAAGTTTGGAAGTATTCCCTCTTCCTTTATTTTTTTTTTTGGAATAGTTGGAGTAGGATTGCTATTAATTCTTGAATGTTTGGTAGAATTCAGCAGTGAAGTAATCAGGTCTGGGATTTTCTTTACTGGGAGACTTTTTATTACAGCTTTGATCTCGTTACTTGTTATTGGTCTGCTCAGGTTTTGGATTTCTTCATGGTCAGTCTTGGTAGGTTGTATGTGTTTAGGAATTTGTCCATTTCTCTAGATTTTCCAATGTATTGGCATATAGTTGCTGAAAGTAGTCACTAATGATCCTTTAGTTTTGTGGTATCAGTTGTAACATCTCCTTTTTTAATCTCTGCATTTATTTATTTGGATCTTCTCTCTTTTTTTTCTTAGTTTTGCTAATGATTTGTCAATTTTGCTTATCTTTTCAAAAAACAAACTTTTTGGTTCCTTGATCTTTTGCATTGTTCTCTTTATTTCAATATCATTTATTTCTGTTCTGATCTTTATTATTTATTTTCTTTGACTAATTTGGGTTTTGGTTTGCTCTTCCTTTTCCAATTCTTTAAGATGCATGTTAAGTTTATTTATTTGGTGTTTTTCTTTTTCTTTTTTTTTTTTTTTGATACAGGGTCTTGCTCTGTTACCCAGGCTGGAGTGCAGTGGCACCATCTTGGCTCACTACAACCTCTTCCTCCCAGATTCAAGTGATTCTCATGCCTCAGCCTCCCAAGTAGCTGGGATTACAGATGTATACCACCATGCCCAGTTAATTTTTGTATTTTCAGTAGAGATGGGGTTTCACCATGTTGGCCAAGCTGATCTCGAACTCCTGGCCTCATGTGATCTACCCACCTTGGCCTCCTAAAGTGCTGAGATTACAGGCAGGACCCTGAACATTTTTCTTCTTTTTTGCTGTAGGCACTTACAGCTATAAACTTCCCTCTCAGTACTACTTTCACTGTGTCCCATAGGTTCTGGTATGTTGTGTTTCTATTATCATTTGTTGCAAGAAATTTTTAAATTTTCTTCTTAATTTCTTCATTGACTCATTGGTTATTCAGGACAATATTATTTAATTTCCATGTATTCATATAGTTTTGAAAACTACTCTTGTTACTGATTTCTAGTTTTATTCCATTGTGGTCAGAGAAGATGCTTGATATTATTTCAATTTTTTGAATGTTTTAAGATTTGATTTGTTACCTATATGGTCTGTTCTTGAGAGTGATTCATGTGCCGAGGAAAAGAATGAATATTCTGCAGCCGTTGCATGAAATGCTCTGTAAATATCCATTAGGTCCATTCGGCCTATAGGGGAGATTAAGTCTGATGTTTCTTTGCTGATTTTCTGTCTGGAAGATGCTTCTAATGCTGAAAGTGGGGTGCAGAAGTCTCCAACTATTACTGTATTGGAGGCTCTCTCTCTCTTTAGCTCTCATAATATTTGCTTTATATATCTGGGTCCTCCAGTGTTAGGTGCATATATTTAAAATTGTTATACCCTCTTGTTGAATTAACCCCTTTATCATTACATAGTGACCTTCTTTGTCTGTTCTTATAGTTTTTGTCTTGAAATCTATTTTGGATGATATAAATATAGTAACTCCGACTCTTTTTTGGTGTCTATTGTCATGAAATATCTTTTTCCATTCCTTTATTTTCAGCCTATGTGCGTCTTTATAGGTGAAGCATGTGTCTTGAAGGCAACAAATCATTGGGTCTTGTTTTTTATCCATTCAGCCACTCTATTTCTTTTGACTGGAGAGTTGGTCCATTTATATTCAATGCTATTATTGACAAGTAAGGATTTACTCCTGCCATTTTACAATTTGTTTTCTGGTCTTTTTTTCCTTGTCTTTTTTAATGAAGGTGATTTTTCTTTGGTGATATGTTTTAATTTCTTGCTTTTTATTTTTCATGTATCCTTGTATGTTTTTTGATTTAAGGTTACCATGAGGCTTGCAGGTATTATCTTATAACTCATTATTTTAAGCTGATAACAGCACCATTGGCATAAACAAACAAGTAAAAATAAAACTAATAAGGACTCAATGCCTTAAATTCATCCACCCGCTTTTTAACTTTTTGTTGTTTTTATTTATATCTTATTGTGCTGTCTGTGTCTTGAAAAGTTGTTGTAGTTATTTTCTATTGTTTCATTATTTAGTCTTTCTAATTAAGATAACAGTAATTTACATATCACAGTTACAGTGTTATAATATTCTGTGTTTTTCCGGGTACTTACTATTAGCAGTGAGTTTGGGACCTTAAGATGAAGCTGATCTACTTTCTGATTGAAGTACTCTCTTTAAACGTTTCTTGTAGGACAGGTCTGGTGTTGATGAAATCTCTCAGCTTTTGTTTGTCTGAGAAAGCCTTTATTTCTCCTTCATGTTTGAAGGATATTTTTGCTGGATATACTATTCTAGGATAAAAGTTTTTTCCTTCAGCACTTTAAATATGTCATGCCACTCTCTCGTGACTTGTAAGGTTTCCACTGAAAAGTCTGCTGCCAGATGTATTGAAGCCCCATTATATGTTATTTATTTCTTTTCTCTGGCTAATTTTAGGTTACTTTCTTTATTCTTAACCTACTGGAGATTGATTATTAAATTCCTTGAGGTAGTGTATTAGTCTATTTTCATACTGCTACAAAGATACTACTCAAGACTAGGTCATTTATAAACAAAAGAGGTTTAATTGACTCGTAGTTCTGCATGGCCGGGGAGGCCTCAGGAAGCTTACAATCATGGAGGAAGGTGAAAGGGAAGCAAGGCACATCTTACATGGCAGGAGACAAGAGAGAAGAGAATGCAAAGGGGAAAGAGCCCTCATAAAACCATCAGATCTCATGAGAACTCACTATCATGAGAACAGCAGGGGGAAAACCACCCTCATGATCCAATCACCTCCCACCAGGTCACTCCCTTGACACATGGGGGTTACAGTTTGAGATGAAATTTGGATGGGGACATAGAGCCAAACCATATCAGATAGTCTTCTTCAGGTTAAATCTTCTTGGTATTCTATAACTTTCTTGTACTTGATTGATATCTTTTTCTAGGTTTTGGAAGTTCTCTGTTATCCCTTTAAATAAACTTTCTACTCCTATCTCTTTCTCTACCTCCTCTTTAAGGCCAAATAACTTACATTTGCTCTTTTGGGGCTATTTTCTAGATCTTATAGGTGTGCTTCATTGTTTTTTATTCTTTTTTCTTTTGTTTCCTCTGACTGTGTATTTTCAAATAGTCTGTCTTGAAGCTCACTAATTCTTTCTTCTGCTTGATCAATTCTGCTGTTAAAAGACTTTGATGCATTTTTCAGTATACCAGTTGCATTATTCAGCTCCAGAATTTCTGCTTGAGTTTTTAAAAATTACTTGAATCTCTTTGTTATATTTATTTGATAGAATTCTGAATTCCTTCTCTGTGTTATCTTGAATTTCTTTGAGTTTTCTCAACAAAGCGATTTTGAATTCTCTATCTAAAAGGTCACGTATCTGTTTCTCCAGGATTGGTTTCTGGTGCCTTCTTTAGTTCATTTGGTGAGATCATATTTTCCTGGATGATGTTGTTGCTTATAGATACTTTTCATTGTCTGGGCATTGAAGAGTTAGGTATTTATACGTTACTGTAGTCCTCTCAGTCTGGGCTTGTTTTTACCCGTCCTTCTTGGGAAGGCTTTCCAGATATTCCAAATGACTTAGGTGTTATTACCTAAGTTGTCTCTGCTTTATGGGTCACCCCAAGCCTAGTAATGCTGTGGTTCTTATGGACTCGTAGTGGTACTGCCTTTATGGTCTTGGATAAGATCTGAAAGAATTATTAGATTACCAGAGAGACATTCTTGGTTTCTTCCTTATTTTTTCCCCAAAGAATGGAGCCTCTTTCTCTGTTCTGAGCCACCTGGAGCTGGGGGTGGTGTGACACAAGTATCCCTGTGGCCACCATAACTAAGACTGTGCTGGGTCAGACCTGAAGCCATCACAGCACTGGGTCTCACCCAAGGCCTGCTGTAACCACTCTCTGGCTATGGCTTATGTTTGCTCAAGGTCCTGGGGCTCTACAATCTGCAGATAGCAAAGACAATCAGATGTTGTCCTTCCCTTCAAGGTAGTGAGTTCTCCCAGGCTCCAGCCATGTCCAGAAGTGCTGTTTGGGGCAGGGAAGACAGTCAAAAACCTTAGAAGTCTGTCTGGTATTCTATTATACTGTAGTTTATCTGGCAGTTGAACCACAAGACATAGTCCTTCCCACACTCTTCCCTCCTCTTTCCAAAGGCAGAAGAGCCTTACTCTGTGGCTACCACCACCACCACAGGCCCATGCATCGTACTGCTAGTCTACTGCTAATGTTCCCTTAAGGCTTAAGGACTCTCTAATAAGCTTGTGGTGAATGCTGCCTAGCCTGGGACTCACCTTTCAGGGCAGTGGGCTCCCCTCTGGTCCAGGGCAGGCCCAGAAATGCTGTCCAAAAGCCAAGTTCTGGAACTGGGTCACCAAGAGCCTACTTGGTACTCTACCCCTCCTTGGCCAAGCAGGTACCTAAGGTGAAAGACCAAGCCCCCTTAGCTTTTTCCTCTGCTTTTCTCAAGTGGAAGGAGACTTGCCCCATTGCCACTGCAGCTGGGAATGTGTTGTGTCTTACCTGAAACCAGCAAGTCTCAGGGTCTGACCCAAGGCCCTTGATGTAGTACTTGGGTATCACTGCTGACTCTTTAGGGACCAAGGGCTCTTCAGTTAGCAGGTGATGAATCCTTCCAGGACTTCTTCCAGATGAGTCTTTCTTTTCAGAGCGGCAGGTTCCCTTCTGGCCCAGGGTGTGTCTGGAAATGTCATCCAGGAACTAGAGCATGGAAAGGAGGCCTTATGACTCTGACTGGTACCTTATTTGCTGTGGCTGAGCTGGTATCCAAGATGCAAGACAAAGTCCTCTTCAGTCTTCTCTTTCCTCTCCTCAAGGAGAGGGGAAGGGTCTGTTTTGGAGCCATGAGCTGTGCAGCCTGGGGTTAAGAAATGGATGATGCCCACACTCTTTTAGCTGCCATGTGACCTTCAGTCCACTGTCTCTGGGCCCAGTTCAGCACTAGGACTTGACTAGGAGTTGCAGTCCTTTTAGCCTAGACTGCCTTTCAGGTTTATTTAAGGCCCCATAGCACTTAAGCCTGTGATAGCAAGGCTTGCAGGAACTCAAGTTCAGACCACTGAGATAGGCAATTCGCTTCTGGCAAGGCTGAATGTTCCGTCAGTGGGCAGGCATCAGCTGAGCTTGGCTTTGTTTTATTTTCTGTTATAAAAGGGCAGCACTGAGTTCAGTGCCTCATAAATGTGCAATCTCCCTCTCCCCAGCACACCCAGATGCTTTCCATACCTTGCTGCCATTGCTGCAGGGAGGAGGGTGGGGGCCAGAAGGAGGGGGCTTGGGAGATGAGTGATGTCAATGATTTAAGACTGTTTTTCCTACCTCTTCAGCACCTCTTTCAGTGATATGAAGTTAAAACCAGCTACTGTGAGGACTCACCTGATTTTTGGCTCTTATGAAGGTGCTTTTTGTGTGTGTGGATAGTTGTTAACTTGGCGTCCTCATGATGGGGTGACAATCAGTGGAGTCTTCTATTGCACCGTCTTGTTCTGCCCCCTGCCTTGCAGTTCTTGCTGAGCTAGAAGTAAGTGAATTTGGGGGGTTTACTAAAGGCCTCCCATTTATTTTATCTCTCTGTTCTCATGTAGGATGTATGCCTATATTATCCTTGGTGGGTGGGTGACTGTTCAACTGCTACTATTTTTTGAAGCTATGTTTTATTCTACATGAGGTTTTTAGAAGATTGCATCTGATGACAAGGAAAAGGTTACCTCTTTCCCCAGTCCTATCACTGGAAATAATTCATTGCTGGTAAGAGGACTTATCTTTGTGGTTTAATGGAATCTTAATGGTTGTGTTGTGACTTGTCCTTCAAGCACACAAGTGCCAAAACTATTTCCCTGATGGGTGGAGCCATCTTTCTTTACTCTGGAAGAAGACCAAGAAAGCACAGACAGAATGAAATGTATCTTAAACACAAGTTTTTAAGAATACAGTTGCATAGAAGATGGAGTCTTGTCAGGTTACTGGAGCAAAATCAAAACTGTAGACTATAACAGAATTCAGATCTTCACCATATTAGCTATCTATTGCTATATAAGAAATTACATCCAAATAGAGCAGCTTAAAACAATAACAGATCCTTATCTCACAACGTCTATGGGGCAGGAATTGTGGAGTGGCCCACCTAGTTGGTTCTGGCTCCCTGTCTCTCATGAAGATGTAGTCACAGTGTTGCCTGGCTTAACTGGAATCACTGGGAAGGTTGACTGCAACCGAAGGTTCTCCTTCCAAGATGGCACACCCACATGGCTGGTGAGTCTGTGCTACCATTTAGTAAGATACTTCAATGCCTTAGCATGTGGACCTTTTTACAAAGTTGCTGAAGTCTTCACAACTTCAGTTGACTTCCTTCAGAGTGAGTGATTGGAGAGAGAGCAAGACGAGAGCCACAGGGTCTTTTATGGCGTATCCTAGATGTCAAATGGACATTTCCACAATATCCTGTTGGTTACACAGGTTGGCCCTATCTAGTGTAGAAGAGGACTATCCAAAGGTGTGAATACCAGGAGGTGAGAATCACTGGGTTCTATTTTGGAATCTAGCTATAATTGTCCATTTCCTTCCCTTTACGATTCAAATATAAAACATATTCCTTCCATCCCCAAATCCCCCAAAATCTCATTCCATTATCACCAACTCAAAGTCTGGAATCTCATCATGTAAATCAGATCCAGGTGTAATTCCTTAAATACTGTTTTGTGGGTACTGTTTCTCTCAATCTAAAGGCCTGTGATCTAAAGAGAGAAGTTACCTCCTTCTCACATGAACAGTGGTGAAACAAGCATAACTGCTATAGTTACACTTGTTCAAAAATGGAAAAATGCAAACCACACAGAAATTGCTGGACCATACAAGTTCTAAAACACCTCAGGCATGGGTCAACAGTTCCTTCATTAGGACTCAAGGGTCAAGAATAATTCCTTATGTTTTTTGGATCCACCCTTTGAGCTCTTGGTTACACCCTCTGAGTCGCTGTTCCTTTTATATAAAAGATAGCTCACGTTTGTAGCTGCAACGTTTTCTTAATGTGCTTTTTGCTGGTAGAACTCTGGGGATCCATAGACCACTTTTCTTTCTATCCCTTTGAGTCCGATTGATAGCGTATCTGCCAATATAGTTCTCTTAAAAACATAGTGAGTATACTATACATGTCATTGGAGTGTACTCCATTAGACAAAACTGCTTCCCAAATCTCTTTGAGATAATCGTCTTTCTACCCTGAGTTTTTGCTGAAACTACTAAGGGACGACCTTAACCTTCTTAGAAATGCCAATTTTACTGTAGTGTTCTTTGAGGCATCACCTTAAATATTTCTAAGGCCACAACAAAAGATTTTATAGCTACACTCTTGGCTTTACCTCTTTTTTTTTTTTTTTTTTTTTTGAAACGGAGTATCACTCTTGCCCAGGCTGGAGTGCAGTGGCACGATCTTAGCTCACCGCAAGCTCCACCTCCAGGGTTCTCGCCATTCTCCTGCCTCAGCCTCCTGAGTAGCTGGGACTACAGGCACCCACCACCATGCCCGGCTAACTTTTTGTATTTTTAGTAGAGACGGAGTTTCACCGTGTTAGCCAGGATGGTCTCCATCTCCTGACCTTGGGATCTGCCTGCCTCAGCCTCCCGAAGTGCTGGGATTACAGGCGTTAGCCACTGCGCTTGGCCAGCTTTATCTTTATACAGTGTTTTTCCAAGAAAGCTCTGAATCTGCTTTTTGCCTAAGAACCATTTCCTAATTTTAGCCCTGTTTGCCATCTGCAGGGAATAAAATTTCTAAAACCAGTAAATCTTGGCTTTTTTTTTTAGTGGTCCTTCCTTTAGCTTATCTCTCTTCCATTTTATTATTAGTAGTAAGAAGAAACTAGGTGGCATCTTCAACATTCTGGCCGCAAATCTTCTTATCTAGATCTGTTAGCAGCAGCGAATCTGTATGGGTCTGCAGCAACTTGATTCTTCCCTCCTCAGAGGAAAGAATTTAGCAGAGGGGCATAAGGCAGAGTGAGAGATCAAGGCAAATTTTAGAGCACGAATGAAAGTTTATTAAAAAGTTTTAGAGTGGGAGTGAAAGGAACTAAAGTACACTTGGAAGAGGGCCAAGCAGGTGACTTGAAAGACCCAAGTGCCCCCATCTGACCTTTGACTTGAGATTTTTATACATTGGCATGGTTCTGAGGCTTGTGTTTCTTCTCTCTTGATTTTTTTCCTGGGGTGAGCTGTCCGCATGCCAACATTTGGGAGGGGCAGTATACGCAGTGTGTTTGCTGACATTGTGCACATCTCTCCCTTACCAGTCAAGTGTTCCTAGAGGAAGGTCATATACCAGATAAACGCCACCATTTTTCCTCTTAGTGCGCATGCTTCAGCCTACTTGCCCAGCTCCTGAGATCTTCTTTGAAAGCTGCTGATCGCCAGCTTCAGGTGTTTTCTGTGTGTTGGGAGACTGCCTTTCCCTAGTGCCAGCTGTGACCAATTATTGTTTCAGTGAGAGGGTTTAACAATCACATCACCATCACCTGACGGTTGCCTGACGTTCCCGGTTGGAGGCCCTCTCCTGCCCTGCACCTGTCTGCCTAGCTACCTACTTTAACAGATCATCCAGCTTATTCGGTATGTTTTCTACTTTCGGCATTACCACAGGCAATAGTATTGTTAAATTCTGCCGTTATATAGCAATAACCTTCTGTCCTCCACTTTACAGTCACATTTTCCTCGGTTTTCCTTATGCCCTCACCAGCAGCCTCCATGAGGGCCAACAGGATTCTGCTGGACATCTTCTGAGGCACTTTAGGATTTTGCCGATACTCTTCTCCAACGTCCTCCAGTTTCTGCTCGGTTGAAAAGCCACCACCCAAATTCTTAGTGTTTTGTTGTTGTTGTTGTTGTTGTTATGGCAGAACTCTACTTCCAGGTATGAAAATCTGTATTAGTTATCTATTACTGACTCATAAATTACCCCCAAATGCCTGTGGGTTAAAACAGCAATAACCTTTATTATCTTCTAGTTTCTGTGAGTTGCAAGTTAAGAGTGACCTGGCCAGATCATGCAAGCTTAGGGTTTCTCAGGTGATTACCATCAACTTGTCACCCTGGGCACATCCATCTGAAGGCTAGTCTGTGGCTGGAAGATATGCCTTTAGATGGCACATTCACATGGCTGGTGGGTTCATGCTGACTGTTGGCCAAGGTCTCAGTTCTTCACATGGCCTGCTTGAATATCCTTATGACATGGTGGCCAACATACCTCAGAGTGAGTATTTCAAGAGAGAAAACACTATGACTTTGTGTGTGTGTGTGGGCGTGCGTGTGTCTGTGTGTTTAAATCTAGCCTCAAAAGTGATACTCCATTTCTGCAATGTTAGTTTCCTCTTTTTTTTTTTTTGAGATGGAGTTTCACTCTTATTGCCCAGACTGGAGTGCAGTGGCATGATCTCAGCTCACCTCAACCTCCGTCCCCTGGGTTCAAGCGATTCTTCTGCCTCAGCCTCCCAAGTAGCTGGGATTACAGGCATGTACCACCACGCCCTGCTCATTTTGTATTTTTTTAGTAGAGACGGGGTTTCTCCATGTTGGTCAGGCTAGTCCCAAACCCCCAACCTCAGGTGATCCACCCACCTTGGCCTCCCAAAGTGCTGGGATCACAGGCATGAGCCACCATGCCCAGCCAAGTTTCCTCTTAAAGGAGGTGGATTCATTGTTGGGAATGATTTCACCTCTAAGCATATTCATTTTCATTCGGGGGAGAAGTATCTCTGGCTAAAATAAAATACTGACATGGAAAGTTGTGGATCCTTTTTTTCAGGGTGTCAGTCTTTCTATAAGACAATTCAATCGAAGCATTATTATATGTCAAATTATGGCAAAAGGATCATTTTTCCTCTTTTAAATTTTCTGTCTTGATGACATCCGTGCAATTTTTAATTTGTCACAGAACAAATAGGACCAGAATTGTTTGTCATGTGTACATAGCTAGTTTTATGTATTTCTGACAGTCCTAAATGTGTGCTATGGTTTTCAACTTTCCTGCCTCTTTGGGACATTGGGAGGCTTGTATTTCTCAGTGGGCCCTCATCCTTTTGTCATGCTCTCATAGGTCAGATATGGGGCAGCAGGCCAGTCCTTCCCCCTGGAAAGCCGGGTTTCCCATTCCCTCCACTTCTACTCCACCCCCTGCCCTAACCTGTATCTTCCTGTTAAAAGCAGGAATGGCAAGGTTCTATGTAAAATGCAGTTTCCTTTTCCAGGTTTGGGCTCTTCACCTCGGCATGAACTGCTGGCAGTGAGCCTCCTGTCCGTGGCTCACCCAGGTCTCTGAGAGTTTCTAATTGTCATTTGCATGCAGATTGTGTCCCTGAGCTCCACAAGGCTGCATCCGGTCTTGCATAATAAAATGTCAAAGCCCATTGACACCAGGTGTTGAAGTTTTGCTGCCTGCAAAGCAAAGGAAGCTGTTCAGAGTGGTTTCTCCTTAGATGCTTTCTGAGAAGAAAAGAACAGTCTGTTGTCATCAGCACCCTCAGACTTGGAGCGGTTCTTCTTGTCCTCCTTCTCACCCCTGAGCAAGAACTGTTCCTTTGGCAGCTGCTTGAAATCTTTGGCTCTGACTACAGCGTTCAATAGCTTCATGTCTTAGGGGCAAACTCTTTGACAGAGGTTCTGCATGTAGATCAGGCAAACAGTTGCTGCTACATAGGGTCCAGTCCTATGACTGCCACACAAGGGCTTTGTGGATGGTAACTATTGTCTTGTTTCAGGGTATTGAGTACTTTCCAGTAGATTCTCTCAGGGTTATACAAAGTGCTGGCAGCAGTATGGAATATGCATAAGGCCAGAAAGGGGCCACTTAGTATCTCAAAACTAAATTTAAAAAATTAACATTCATGCCCATAATCCCAGCACTTTGGGAGGCCGAGGCGGGCAGGTCACCTGAGGTCAGAAGTTTGAGACCAGCCTGGCCAACATGGCAAAACCCCGTCTCTACTGAAAATACAAAAATTAGCTGGGTGTGGTGGCGTGTGTCTGTAGTCCCAGCTACCCAGGAGACTGAGGGCAGGATAATCGCTGGAACCTGGGGGGCAGAGGCTGCAGTGAGCTGAGATTGTGCCACTGCACTCCAGCCTGAGCAACAGAGCAAGACTCTGTCTCAAAATAAATAAATAAATAAGTAAATAAATAAATAACATGAAGTCATGGTGATTTCATGTGGGTAAGGGCCTTAGTTGGGCAAAACTGGGTTTGAATGCCAGTTCTGCCACTGATTGCCTGTGTGACCTTGGGCACCTCATGTGTCCTCAAGTTCCTCATGGGTGAAATGTGGGTGATCAGATCACCATCATCTGACCGTTTTTATAAGGACCATTACATTACATAAAATAAGCATAGATCCTGGAACACAGCAGATGTTCTCGAAATAAGAGATGTTATTGCTGCTTTTGTTATAAATTTGGGACGATTGTTAAGTGTTGCTATGAGTAAAAGTTATTGGTGTAAGGGTTTTGGTAAATAAATTTATACTATATATTGTAACAGATTTTGACTTTTTATACATTCTTGGGCATTTTAGTTATACTTAAGTACAATGATATACTAATTGTAAATATTATCTATTAAAAGCAGATCCTCTGGTTTTATTCACTTATATTTGATTATTTCTGCTTTTACATACTTGGAAACATAATCACTTTTCAAATCTCATTAATTTAGATTTTTAAAAATTCAGATGACTCATTCTTTTCCAGGTACAATGAGTGAGGTTTTAGCTTCTACAGACTCAGTAAAGAAGTCAAGAATAAGTTGCAAATATCCCCTAACTCTGTGTGAAGAGCTGAAGGGCCACAGTCTGTTCCGAGGTGCGTAAGATAACCAAGATGTTCTAGGGATCAAGGATCAAATGTCAAGCTTTGCCATCAAAAGACTTTCCTTAATGGAAAGGAAGGGGAACTGGACCCATCTAACTGGGTTAGATCCCATCTAGGCAGGGATGCAGAGTGGTGCAGAGTTATTTATGGAGTTCTGGGATTATGCCTGTGTGTTATCGTCAAGGTCAGGGGACAGAGCAGGAATCTTATTTGGAAATGTGCATTTTATCTTAAAATTTAATGTGCATTTTGCGTTCCATTCCATATTTCATTGTGTTTTGTTTTATCCTAGAGAGAATGGCCTCCCCTCAATGTCCTGAGCCTCTGAAGGGTCACTGGAGGAGAGCACAAGCATTTCTATCTGGCTTGGGTTACCAGTAGTCTAATTTAAAAATCAAGGCTAAGCCCTGTGGACTAAATACAAGGATGGAGGCTAGGCGCGGTGGCTCATGTCTGTAATCCCAGCACTCTGGGAGGCCAAGGCAGGTGGATCACCTGAGGTCAGGTGTTCGAGACCAACCTGGCCAACATGGGGAAACCCCGTCTCTACTAAAACTATAAAAATTAACTGGGCTTAGTGGCAGACACCTATAATCCCAGCTACTAGAGAGGCTGAGGCAGGAGAATTGCTTGAACCCTGGGGATGGAGGTTGTAGTGAGCCGAGATCTTGCCACTTCACTCCAGCCTGGGTAAAAGAGAGAAACTCTGTCTCAAAACAAAACAAAACAAAACAAAAAAACAAAACAAGGATGAAATCTGAGAACATCTGGAAAATGAAATTTAGAGAAGTTAGGAAGGGCAGGGAGCAAGGAAGTGAAAGGCTTGGGGTGGAGATAAAGACTGAAATGGTAGGAAAAGTCCAGACAAAACTGGGAGCCAGACGACCCAGCCACTGGGTGCCTCTCAGGTCTGAACTACACTCAGCCGCCAAACGCCATGGCCTCTCAGCTTTTCTGGAAATTAATTGGTTCCAGGAGTCAAGTTAGTCTCTTTCCAATGGCAAGCACGTCCCATCAGGGCCTCAGTTACACAATATAATCTTCTGTCACTGTAAGGTTGACATGTCCTTGGCGCCGTTTCCTCTTCCTCGAGCCAAAGCCCATTTCCTTGTTGCAGTCTTTACCGGACAAGACATTCAAATGAAAATTCATGTATTATGCCCAGGCAAGTCGCTGCCTGCATGATTTTGTCAGAATCCACTTCTCACAGGGCAACTTTATTGTAACGCATTTTCTTGCAGCTTCTTTTGGGTCAAAGTGGAGTTGGCCTTGGTGATGCTGGGAACATACCAGGAAAGAAAAGGGAAGCTGTTTGGACAGCCCGTGGAACAAGGCATGGTTAGATCCCATCTAGGCAGGAAGGCAGAGCGGTGCAGAGTTCTTTATGGAGTTCTGGGATGCACAGAGGGAGACGCTGGACGTGAAAGTGTTTATTATCTCTGCAAATTGACACTTGTCTGCTCTTCAGTTGCATGATAGTGCTCAGGGCTGTGTTCCATTAGAGGTGGTCCTTTTTGCTGACTTTGAAGGATGTGGCGGGATTGACAAGCAGCCAGCTTCCTCATGGCAACAGTGGATGGAGATGATGCTGCACGTTACAGGCTATAGGACTGTGTGACTTGAGTACAAAACTGTTAGAATCATAGATTCATAGATTTAGTGTAGCAATGGATTGTCACATTCTTCAGCCCAGCTAGAAGCTTCCAATTCAGTCCAGCAGGGAGAACCAGAGGGCCATAGAGCCCTTCACAGGTATGAGGCTGTGTAGCTGTGCCCAAGTTCCTGAAACCATCAAGACTCTATTTCCTCAACAGAAGGACAGAGCCTGTAATATCTAAAGCTGGGTGGTGTGACAAGGAAATGCAGTGACGCATGCAAGCCACTCAGCATGGTGCTTGATATTCAGTAAATGCTTAATAAATAGTAGCTGCCATTAGTAGTGGGGGTGTTGATGTTGTTACTGTCACCCCCCCTCTGAGCAGGGCATGGAAAATATTAACCTAAGTAAATAGCAGAGTTCATCTGTAGTCTGAAAGTCTCCAGAAATAAAAGGCATTTGTCCTAAGTAGTAAAAAGACATCAGCTGTGGGACTCGTATTAAGTAGCGTTTACTCGGTACAGGTAACAGAAACCAAAGGAAGCTGGCTTAAGGAGAAGAAGGGAATTTATCACAAGAGGTCAGGGCAGGAGACAGCTGGGTCTCCCGGTGGACGGAAACCAAGGACAAGAAAGAAACAGGCTCTGTCTCTGCTACGTATTGCCCTCTGGGTCCTTATCACGTCCTTCTCTCTCTTCTCTCTCCTCTTCTCTCCCCTCCCCTCCCCTTCCTTCCCTTCTCTTGTCATCTCTCCAGCTGTCTTTCCCACATCCAGACTGCCCACTAGAATGTGGCTGTCCATTCCCGCAGAGTTTCCATGTTATATGTCCAGCTGAGTAGCCTCACTGGGTGCCTCAGCTCCAATTTCCTACCTCTGGACAATTTGGTGGTGCCCAGTCAACGGGAGTGGAGTGAAGAGGACGCTGTACTGGGTTGAGCACACACAGGGCTGTGAGCACAGGCAGGGGCTGATTCCCAGTGAGCCACCAATGCTACCTAGAGTGTCCATCCCTAAGAACTGTCCCCTGCAGCAGGGTCACCCTAGCAGTCATGTCACAAGTAGACCTGTTGGAAGCCCATGGGAATAAGGCAATGGCCATAAGTAATGGTTGGGATAATGATAGCTGGGTATCATCACTGAGTAACTCCGGGCCGGGCTTTACGTACTAAGTGCTTCAGTTACATTACTTAGGTTAATACTCATTCCTATCAAGTAAATATGGCTTTGTCTCCATGTGACAGAGAGAAAAGTGATATCCAAGAAGATGAAGTCACTTCCCAACAGCTAATAGCAGATGGAGGCAGGATTCGAACTCGGGAAATCTGACCCCAAAAGCTCATGCATGCCCTTAGCCACATCTCTCAAAGAGGTGCACTCTCTTCCACAGGCTGTGGCAGGCTGGACCTCCCCCAAGCTTCTTTCTGAACACGGGCTTGGCTTTCTAAAATTGGAGCCACATTGATCCTCCAAGGTGTGGATCTGAACCACATGCCTGCCTCACAACTCACTGTGGCCCTTCCTGGCTTTGCAGTTCATCAGCTCTCAAACCCCACAGGCTCAACTAGAGCCCAATTCAGGCACCACCTGGCTGAGACTTACAGCCACACATGGTGGTTTTGTTCACAATGTAACTCTGGTTCTCCTGCAAATCTGTCCGTTTAAAAGGGTGGTAAATTGATTTTGAATCTGTGGTTCTAACGGTTTGTTTCTTTACCTACTTTTAAACCTGACTGGTCTTGTAAGTTATGACTTTTTCACTGGGTCAAATTAAAAAAAAAAAAAAAAAAAAAAAAAGTGTGGCTCTGCCCTGATCCCACCAGAAGATAAATCCCACTTGTGGAGTCAGCAGTGGTATCCTTACATGCCAGAGACCACTCCAATGTCTGATTCTTGCAAGATGTTTTAGTATCAACTTAAAAAAAATTGTGGTAAAATGCACATAGCATGAAATTTACCATTTAAAGTATATAATCCAGTGGCATTTAGTACCTTCACAGTGTTGTATGACCATCACCACTATCTAGTTCCAGAACCTTTTTAACACCACAAAAGGAAACCCTGTACACATTAAGCAGTTAATCCTATGTTCTGCTTCTATGGATTTGCCTATTCTGTACATTTTTTGTTTTTTTTTTTGCGACAGAGTCTCACTCTGTCACCCAGGCTGGAGTGCAATGGCACAGTCTCAGCTCACTGCAACCTTCACCTCCTGGGTTCAAGCGATTCTCCTGCCTCCTCAGTAGCTGGGATTACAGGTGCCTGCCACCATGCCCAGCTGATTTTTCTGTTTTCAGTAAAGATGGGGTTTCACCTTGTTGGTGAGGCTGGTCTCAAACTCCTGACCTCGTGATCCACCCGTCTCAGCCTCCCAAAGTGCTGGGATTCTGGTGTGAGCCACCGCTCCTGGCCCTCTGTACAGTTCTTAAAAATGGAATTACAATGTGTGGTCTTTTGTGTCTGGTTTTCATTTAGCATAAAGTTTTCTAGGTTCATCCACTTGCTAGCGTGCAGCAGCACTTCGTTCCTATTGTATAGCTGAATAGTATTCCATCGTATGGATGTACCACATTTTGTTTGTCCATGTGTCAGTTGATGAGAATTTGGGTTGTTTCTACCTTGGGCTGCTATGAATAGTGCTTTTGTGAATACTCATGTGCGAGTGTTTGCTAGAACACTTGTTTTCAGTTCTTTTGCTTATATGCCTAAGAGTAAATTCCTGGCTCATAAGGAAATTCTGTGTTCAACTTACTGAGGAATTGCCAAGCTGTTTTCCACAGTGGCTGGACCATTTTACATTCCCACCAGCAACCTGTGTGGGTTCCCATTTCTCCACATCCTTGCCTCCAGCATCAACTTTTGATTTATAGGATGAATTTTATTATAATAACGGGGGAAAAAATCTGAATTATTTAGGCTTCATTTATTTAATGAGACCATATTAAAGCAAGAACTGGAAACCTGTGAGCGTTTTAATGCAAAATACATCATAGAATTTGAGATACACGAAAGCAAAGATTGTTTAACATGCGGAGATAAATTTGGTCATTAGTTCATATCTATAGACCATATAAATGACAAGATCATAAAATCCATGGAGCTTCTTGTGGCAAGGCTGTGCCCCATAATATGACTCATCTGGTATATTTTTCTATAAAAACGTATAATAGCCCATCTCAGTGACATCTGGACTTGTCTGCATAAAATGAGACTTTAGGGTCATATTATTATTATTTCATGTGCTATACTTCATCTCATCCATAAGACAGAAGCAAAGTATGGTAAGCTGTTATTTCTATTCTGGAAACATTAAGAAATTGTATGTGTACCTTCTGTTTGTGCTAATGACCCAAAATGTTGAAGCGTGTCATTTTTTTTCTCTGCCAACTCATGAATGTGCCATTCTTATCTGTAACCTAAATAAATATTCATTAATGTACAGTGAAATTGAAATGAGCACTTCATATAAATAAGCCTACCACAGAAATATGTTTCTTTAAATTTGTAGACCAAAATAACATGAAATAAATTGAACATCATTTCACATTCAAAACAACCAACCAAATAAACTGGTTTTTATGACTCAATTTCCTAAACTCAAGTAGGTAAGAAAGCATATATATGGTTCTTCATTTTTGTCATCCATCATACATTTTAAGAACAGCACTATTTAGTTGCAATGACGATAGGCCAAATGACGAAGAATGTGCATACCACATGATTCTAGGATGATGGGGCAGAGGGAGGGGACAAAGTGGAGTGGAGTTGGCTTTTTCCTTCATTTCTTCATTGATTTGTTCTTTTTTTCCCTTTTGGGCAAATATTTATTTGTTCGAGCACTATTATGTACCAGGTCCTATGCTTAAATCTGGGGATACAATGATTCACTGAAAAAATACTATTGGTGACCTCATGGAACTTACAATTTAAAGTGTGTTCCATGAGGGCGATACAGTTATCTGTTCTGTTATCTATTGCTGTGTAAAAAAACACTCCAAAACTAGGCGATGCAAATCAATACCTTATTATGTTCTCAGCTTTGTGGGCCAGGAATTTGGGTATTGCACATGGAGGAGCTCATCTAGGCTCCATAGTGGCTGTGGCCTCATCTGGGATGACTTGAATCATTGAGATGGCTGGTGCCATGGCAAGGGCCTTGGTGATGGCGGATGGCTGGATTTCTTGGCCCTTCTCTTTATTGCACCTTCTGGGATTGGAATATTCAAGATGACTTTTTCATTCGTGTGTCTGGCACCTGGACTGGATAGTTAGAAAGCTGAGGATGGCTGGGCATCTCCTTCTCCATGCTGTCTGAGAGTGTGGCCTTCCTCCAAGTATGGCAGTCTCAGGTTCCTCAGACTTCTTATATGGCAGCTTCTCCCAGAAGGAGCATTCCAGGAGTCATGGGCAGAAGCTGCAAGGCCTCTCATGACTTAGCCTTAGAAATCCCAGGGCACCACTTCTGCCACTTACTGTGGGACAACCTTGTCACTAAGGCCAGCCAGACTCACGAGGAGGGGATTTTGACCCTATTTCTCAAGAGGAGGAGTAGCAAAATATTTAAGATTATCTTTAATGTACAATAGAGGGAGGCAGACATTCAAGAAATAACCACACCAATAACTATCGCAGTGCAGAAAGAGTACAAGCATCTTTATAGTAATCAGGACTTCCTGATTGCAAATGATAGAAACCTAACTCAGATGGGCTAAAGAAAAGAAGGGCATTTACTGACCTACTTAACTGAGAAGTCCGTGGCTGAATCCTGCGCTACAACGATGTCTTCAAGGACCACTTTCCCTGTCTCTCAGCTCCACTTACCTCCATTTACTCAATTGGTTTTATTCTCAGGCAAGAGTTCCTCGAGTGATGACTACAAAGCCCGCCAGCTGCTCCACGGTTCTACCAGTTTACCAATCCCAATTGAAAAAGAGGCCACACAGCCAAGCGGATTGAATCCCAGGACTATTTGCCAGAACTATTGAGAAAGAGATAGCTAGCCTCTCTTTTACCGTTGGGGTTGGTAAATTGTTATAAATGTGGAACAGCTGGTGGGCTTTGCAGTCCCTCGCCCAACTTGAGGAGCCTATCTCTTTCTCAATAGTTCTCTCAAATAGTCCTGAGAGTAAGTCTGTTTGGCTGCATTTGGTTCACATGTCCTGTGCTGAACCAACCACTGTTGCCAAAGAGATGAAATGTTTGGATTGGCCAGGCCTGGACCATGTGCCCACCTCTGGGACTTGGGAGTGGAATCAGCCCTAAATAAACCACACATGGGAAGAATTTTTTTTTTTTTTTTTTTTTTGAGACGGAGTCTCACCCTGTTGCCCAGGCTGGAGTGCAGTGGCGCAATCTCGGCTCACTGCAAGCTCCGCCTCCCGGGTTCCCGCCATTCTCCTGCCTCAGCCTCCTGAGTAGCTGGGACTACAGGCGCCCGCCACCGCGCCCGGCTAATTTTTTGTATTTTTAGTAGAGACGGGGTTTCACTGTGGTCTCGATCTCCTGACCTCGTGATCCGCCCGCCTTGGCCTCCCAAAGTGCTGGGATTACAGGCTTGAGCCACCGCGCCCGGCCGGGAAGAATGTTTCTACAAAATGAGAAGAGAACTGCTTTTATTAGAAGAAGAGGGAAATAGATGCTAACCAGACAGAAACATAAAATGTCCATTACACAACCTAACACAGGGCGATCAGCCTTGAAGATTTGGTCTGTACATAGAAACAAGCGGGAAAAGGCATTCCTCTTCGGTATCATTACTTCCACATATTCGACTTGCATTAATTATGTTTTCAATGAGTTCGAGCCCTGAACAAGTTGTAACTGGGGGTACACTTTGAACAGACAAATGGGTGGTATAGGGAGGTCACAGGATTTGGGGGCTGGCGAAAAGGTGGTGGTAGCACACACAAGCTTTATTGGGAAATGCTTTGACAGGCTTGCAAGAAGGGAAGTTCTCCACAGCGGGAAACTGTCCAGAGGTGCAGGAGGTCCACACTCAGAAGGAAAGGAGGGCGGAGGGCAAGGCAACCCCAGGGAGATGGGGAGTAGAGAGGGAACCTACGTGTCAACACGATGTTGCTCAGTAGCACCTTGAGAGCCTCCAGGACAGGAAGCATTGAAGGGCAGATGTTTGGGGTCTTTATGGCTCAGGGCTTAGCCTGTCTATGGCTAACAGGTATTGGGAACAGCTTTGCAGATTATACAAGGCAGACAGGCTCTAAATGGCTAAACATCTGCTTATTTGAGCTATGTTTAAAGCAATTAGATGTGGAAAAATTTGAGTTTGTTTCTGGTGGGCTTGTGAGCTAGCAGGGGTGAGCCTGCGAAAAAGAAATAAATAACCAAGGGGCCAATATATAGAGGCCATCTTTGGCTCATTTATATAATAAGGAGTTAAAAAATAATCTCAATTATAAACAGCACAATTAGTTAATATCAGCACGTTAAAGATTTGAGGTACAAACTGGAATGATAATCTAATAGTTAACATTTTTTTACATGCTTATCATGTGGCAGGTACTGTGACATGTGCTTTATACAGTCTGTCTCTAATTTGCAGAGCAACCCTGTACAGGTGGGAAAACTGAGGGGTAAGTAGGGGTCACATGATGTTTCTTAAAGATTCAGCTTGGGCATGGTCTAGCTCGTGTCTGCTCACGTTTAATTAGCCAAAGCAAGTCATATGGCAAAACCTAACATCAGTGAAGGTAGGAAGAATGTTTCTCCCACGGGAGGGTCACTAGGGAGGACTCTGTAGGCACTGGTTTAGAGAGGTGCAGTGTTTGAACCAATAATTCAATCTACCACGGATGGATTCTTTTTTTTCCTTTTGAGACGGAGTCTCGCTCTGTCACCCAGGCTGGAGTGCAGTGGCGCGATCTCAGCTCACTGCAAGCTCCGCCTCCCAGGTTCACCCCATTCTCCTGCCTCACCCTCCCAAGTAGCTGGGACTACAGGCAGCCGCCACCACACCTGGCTAAATTTTTGTATTTTTAGTAGAGATGGGGTTTCACTGTGTTAGCCAGGATGGTCTTGATCTCCTGACCTTGTGATCCACCCGCCTCAGCCTCCCCAAGTGCTGGGATTACAGGCGTGAGCCCACGGATGGATTCTTAAGCAATTACAGTACAATGTGATAAGTTCTCTCATGAAATTTCTGTTCTTTGAGCAGAGAAGGAGGTGCTTAACTCCTTCAATTTGTCTTTTGTGTTTAGAACAAAGCGAAACTTAGGGCATGTTTTGGTGATTAAGCCTCAATTTTCCGGAACAAGGATAGAACGAGTTGTACTGTATGTGAGCAATCTATGGATGCAAAAGAAAAAAACAAGTTGTAATAAATGCATTTTGAGAACCCCAAATCCACTAGCCTACTTAGAGTGAAAAGCAAAGACAGTAACTCCTCTCTTCCAAGAACCGGCATAAGGAGTTTTGTTACTAGTAATGTCTGTGTATGTATAAGCAAAGGACTTGGGAACCGGGGTACTCTCAGAAAGATTGGGGAAGAAGGCTTGCTAAGAACATTGAGTCTGTGTATTGGGAGTTTGGGGAAGGGAAGGCAGGATGGTGGAGGAAAATAAGGCATCAATTGAGGAAAGATTGTTCGTAGACCACGGGTAGGTTATTTCGATGCCCTTGCCAGCTCTTCTCCTCATGGCTCAGCGTGTCCTAACCTTCGTGTTTACAGATAACATACAGGGGATATACACAGAAGTTTAAAATGTATAGTCACAATGCTTAAAAGTCAGGTGGTATTGTTTTTAACTTTGTATGGTGGAACTCAATTTAGATGTGGAGCACATATTTCCACTTAGGATAACTCAGTCGCTTCTGGTTTAAAAGTGAGTATCTTCTGAGTAAATCAAATAAATTCCCCCTACCCTTTCTCTTTCCTTTCTCCTTGGGTTCTCAGAGGGCTTATGTATTATCTTGTCCTGGGATGTATATCTTGTCCATGAATCTCTCTCTGGCCGTTTCTGGACTAGGTTGAGATATCATCATTCCCAGTTGCTCAACAGTACGCAAGACTGGCAGTGAAGCAATGAGAGTATAGGGTGGTAGAGCTATGTCAGATTCTAACTTAAAATGTCACGGGGTCACCATTTCCACTCCAATATCAGCTGCCACAGCTGCCCAGGGCAGGGTATGAGATGTTAGGGAACTTCCGTTTTCAGATCCCCAAATCTGTCTGCGTGTTTCTAACCACCTCCAGTGGAGAATGGGAATTCAGGCTAAGCAAGAATCAGGCCACATTCTTTCTAGTCCATCCTTCTCTGTTTTAGCCAAGCCGTCCTCTAGCCAAGGAAAGGATTGCGGAGTCTTCCCATGCAATGAGGCATAGCTCTGATGTCATATCTGGTATTCTCCCTACCCTATGGCCTATAGTTGCCATTCTATGCTCAGTCCTCCAAGTTTGATTCTCCATGATTCAAAACCCATCTTCTATTTATTTATTATTTGTTTAATTTTTTTAGGGATTAATCGAGGATTTACAATATCCATCTTTAACACAGTCTACCTTCGAATAATATTATACCACTTTATGTATAAGATCTGAACCTTAGGCCGGGTGCAGTGGCTCATGCCTGTAATCCCAGCACTTTGGGAGGCTGAGGTGGGCAGATCACGAAGTCAGGAGTTCGAGACCAGCCTGGCCAATATGGTGAAACACTGTCTCTACTAAAAATACAAAAATTAGCCAGACGTGGTGGTGCATGCCTGTAGTCCCAGCTACTCAGGAAGCTGAGGCAGGAGAATCGCTTGGACCCGGGAGGCGGAGGTTGCAGTGAGCCGAGATCAGGCCACTGTACCCAGCCTGGGTGACAGAATGAGACTCCATCTCAAAAATAAATAAATAAATAAATAAATAAATAAATAAAGGACAATATGCTTCCATTGGCACCTGCTTATTCTTCGTGCTGTTATTGTCATATATTTTGCTCTATGTATGTTATCAACCCCACAGGATATTATTGTTGTTGCTTTAAACCATCAATTATCATTTAAATGAATTAAAAGATGAGAAAGAAAACATGTTTATGCTACTCACACATTTCTCTTTGCAAGCATTCTTTTTTGATTTTTGTAAATAGAAGTTTCTACCTAATGTCCTTTTCCTTCTGCCTCAAGACATTTCTTTAACATTTCTTTTAGTGCAAATCTGCTAGTGATGAGTTCTCTCAGCTTTTGTTTATCTAAAAAAGTCACCTTCATTTTTGAAAGATATTGTTGGTTATAGAACTGTACATTGGCAATTTTGGTTGGCAAGTTTTTTTGCTTTCAGTACTTTCGAAATGTCACTTTTTTGTCTCCTGGTTTGCATAGATTCCGATTAGAAGCCTGACATTGTTTTTTGGTCCCTAAATGTAACATGGCTTTTTTCTCTGGTTGATTTTAAGATGTTCTTATTTTCATTGTGTGTGTGTGTGTGTGTGTGTGTGTGTGTGTGTGTGTGTGTGTTTAGTAATTTGATTATAATATGCCTTGTTGCAACCTTGTCTGTGTTCATCCTGCTTAGAATTTATTGAGATTCTTGTAGGTTTATAGTTTTTATCAAATATGGGAAAAATTGTTCATTTTTGATAGGGTTTAGCTGTGTCCCCACACAAATATCATCTTGAATTGTAGTTCCCATAATCTCCACGTGTCGTAGGAGGGACCCTGTGGAGGTAATTTGGTTATGGGGGCGGTTACCTCCATGCTGTTCTTATCATAATGAGTGAGTCTCAGGAGATCTGATGGTTTTCTAAGCATCTGGTATTTCCCCTGGTGGCACTCATTCTCTCTCCTGCCGCCCTGTGAAGAGGTGCCTTCTGCCATGATTGTAAGTTTCCTGAGGCCTCCCCAGCCATGCGGAACTATGAGTCAATTAAACCTCTTTCCTTTATAAATTACCCAGTCTCCGGTATTTCTTCATGGCAGTGTGAGAACAGACTAATATAATTTTAGTTCTTCAACTACTGTTTCTGTTTCCCTGTCCTCCCCATCTCTGCCAGCCAGACTCCAATTAGATATACATTAGCTTTACAGCCTTACATTGTCACTAATTTATTTTGGGTAATTTTATTGCTATGATTTCAGGTTCACTGATCTTTTCTTCTGTGTCGTCTAATCTGCTATTAATCTCATCCAATGAGAATTCCATTTCAGATATTGCATTTTTCATCCCTAGAGGTTCCATTTGGTTCTGATTTAAATATTCTACTTTTCTCTTTATTATAGTCATGTTTTATTTTACAACCTTGAATAAGCAAAGTATATTTTTAGTAGCTGTCTGAATAGCCATGTTTGCTAATACTATCACTTCTGTTATTTCTGGGTTTGTTTCTGTATACTGATTTTTCTCCAAGCTATTAGTCACATTTTCTTGCTTTTTTGTATGTCTGGTAATTTTTTATGGAATCATAAGCATTATGAATTTTACATTTTGGGGTACTATATTTTGTTACACTTCTGTAGAAATGCTAATTTTTTGGCAGGTATTTTAGTTACTTGCAGATCAGTTCAGCTCTTTCAAGGCTTACTTATAAGCTCTTTTTGGATGGGCCTGGAATAGCCTTTATTCTAGGAATCATTTTGCTTAATTTCTAAACCCTGGCCCTTCTGGAGTCTCTAATGAATGTGTCCTGTATTCCACCCAAATTCTTCCTCTTTGGCTGGTGAGCATGTCAACAATTTATGGACACGTGATCTCTGGAATTATTTGGCCTGCAGCTCCCCTGTAACTGTTCTCTCCTGCAAGTTTTTCTTGCCTGGTCATGTAGAGTTTTATCCTGCCCAGACACAGGATTGATATTCAGCCAACAACTCAAAGGCAACCCCTTTGCAGATCTCTGGAGATCTAGGTGTAGCCCTCCTGCTCTTTTAGAACTTTGTCCTGGAAATCCTAGCTCACTTAGTCTTCCTCATCTCCAGCTCCTTAATTCAGTGACATTGCGGGGCTCTCTTTGATTTTCTCTTTCCTATGCTGGAGTCTGGAAATTCTCTCCTTGCAGAATGCATGGAGATGTTAGGACTCAACTTGCTTTTTCCTATTTTCTCAAGGATCACAATCCCGTGTTGTTCAATATCTAAAAATAGTTGATTCTAACATAGTGTTCAGTTTTATAGTTATTTACAGCAAGAGGATAATCTGGACCCTCATGGCCAAGCCAGAAGTCTTCAAAGTCCCTCTATTGTATATTGGCTCCTTGATAATTACATTTTTCTCTTCATAATTGTGGTAAATGCAATGACTTTATGGAGAATGCCTAGAATCTACTTATTTGGTGTTTGAAAGGATAGATTTACCTGAAAATGATAGAAATTCCATAGGAAGGAAATATTAATTCACAGAGATATAAGGAATTAATTCAACAATATTTATTAAGCACCTTATATTTGCTAGGTGCTGTTCTAGTTTTTGGGGATACGACAGTAAGTTAAGAGATTAAAAGAAGCCTCTTTGCTGTGATCAAGTCTATTGTAGAGAAAATAGAGAAAGAGGCAACAAGCATAATAAGTAAAATCTTAAAATCTATAACACGTCAGATGGTAAGTGCTATGGGAATTACAGAGAAATAATAATCCTTTCAGCCCACATGTGGCACTGATTGGAAAACATGGCCACTGTCCCTTCATAAACTTTAATGACAGAGGCCATCTGCTTAGAGGTACAATAGCCAACTATATTACCATAAATGTAAATCTAGTCTAGGGCTGTCCCCTCATGCCCTGTTAATCTTTGCAGTTTATAAACACTTACCACAAAGTCATATTCATGTATCTATTTGCCACCTTGATTTTTTTTTAAAGTTTCCCCAACAGGACTAGATACTCCATGAGGGTAGGTACCACGTCAGCCTTTGCTCACAAGTGTATCCCCAAGCACTCTATATAGGCTTGGCATTTGAATGGTGTTCAATAAGTGTTTGTTAGTTACTGAACACGTTTGTTAATGGAATTTATAGATGTGTTAGGTTCTAGATCCCTGCCTGGCTTAGACTTTGTATGTACACCCTTACTTTTCCCTTCAAAATTGCTAGTCAATTTCTCTTTGAAAGTTACCAGTTGTGACTCTACTTTTCCTTCTCTTTCTTTCCACAGCTGTGCAATCATTGCACACCCTCAATGACCAGATTTCCCATTTTATTGTCACCAAGTCGAAGGCACTGGAGGAGGACAAAGACCCTTTTCTACCCACTGAGAAGGAGACTCTGAAGAGTTCCATGATATTGATGAGGCACCTCTTAATGGATGCTCAGGTACAAAGATCAATATAGAAATTCCCTATGGAGCAGGTGGAATCCTTTTTTCTTTTTGGCATAAGCTGTCCAGAAATGTTCAACCACTGTACCTATTGAAACCCGTTTTTCCGATATAACAGATTGGATATGTTGAGTATTGGATTTCTGATGATATCTTATTTGGGATTTAGTATTAAAATAGCTTTTTAAAAAGTCAAAGTAATACAGCTTAAGAAGAGTATATTTGTTGTCTCTGAGAATTTAACAGATCTCCCATTAGCCTTGGAAAAGTGAAAATCCATTTACATATAAACTTGGCAGGCATCAAAGCTGGCAAAGGCTTTGGAGTAGAGCAAATACTTGTCCCAAACAACATTACTGAGTAAGTAATGAATATTTTGGTGCATTTGCCGTACCCCCCCCACTCCGTAAGTGCATCAGCACTGGTTTTGCTAGCACTGAATTTATTACAGAAGGTATTTAGCTCATTGTAGGCTATTGTTGAGATGTTATTCAAGGTTTCTCCTTGTGTACTATTTTATCGAAATATTTAAAAGTAATCTCTCTACTCCTGGCTTTGTTGGTGGGTCTCTTCAGACATGTTGATAGACAAACAGCAGGTGTTTTAAGAGAATTGATAGTTTTCTATGTTAGGAAAGCCAAACCAAACTAAATCTAATTGTCATTCCTACCTCTTCAGTGTCGGGAAATGTTTCAGGAAACGTTCTGTGGGTTTGGTGATTTCCCCGTTCATTTGCCCTGGGGCTTTCTTCCTGAGCTTGTTTTCTGTTCAGCATTGGTGAGGTCAGAATGGTTGGTGGTTTCTTGCATTCTGCTCTGTAGCAGAGATTTTGAACTGTGGTTTCTTTGCTTTTGTTTCTACCCTGGTGGTGGTTTATGTTTTATTTTTAAAATCAATCCTGAAGCCTGGGTCTTGTACCAATAAGGCTTTAACTGGCTGTGCCTTTGTGCGTCTCTCACCTGTCAATGCCTGAAGCCGCCCTGTGGGATTTTTTGAGGCCCTCTGTTGAGATGGCCAGAATTATGCAAAGCCTTTCATTCCTATTCACGGTTCTCCTGCTTTCCTTCATTATCAACAGCCCATTCAGCTTCTCCTCTCACCCAGCCTGTCTGGTGGAAAAAGGAAGGATTCTGAAGCTACAACAGCCAATTTTGAAACTCAGAAAAAAGGGAAATTTAGAACAATTTACTGAATAAAAGAGAGCAAATTGTTCTTGAAAGGATTAGCTTTCCTCCAAATGCCTGGTCCCAGTCCTGGAGCCAGCACCTCAGTCAAGGGAACTGCCTAACTGAATCCCAAAAGGCATTGTGTGTAAACTCCAGTTTGCAAAATCTAAGGTACTAAAAAAAGTGCATATTTTCCCTCTCCTTCACAACTGAGCTTACTAGTGCCTAGAACTGGATTTCGAAAATGTTAAATATTCCGGAAATGTTTGCTCCCACGAAATGCCTAATTCATTAGACTTCATCCTTCGTGGTGTTGACAGTGAATTTTCCCTTTTTTATTTAATGAGATTAAAATACCCGTTATCAAGTGGTCATCATGTGGGAATATTTTCCTACCATATTCTCTCCTGATCCCAAATCAATGACTGCTAGAATGCTCTCCCTTAAATGGCCAGATAAAATGGAGCAGGATATGGTGGATATTCTCCTAAGTCATATGCTAAAAAGGAAGGTGGGTTACATCTTCTTCCTCTTTCCTGAAGGTGGGTGTCTACCTGGGTCAGGTAGAAATGTCATGTGGAAACCCCGTTGTTTCTTTTGCCTCCTAACATTCCAAGATTCCTTGCTTCTGTCTTTTAAACTAACAAAGAATGAAGTGGGTTGTGATTAGTTTAGTATACCACTCTGATTGGTTTTCTTCCAAAACTGCTAACTTTTTGAAACAGTGTTTTGGTTATGATCAATTGGGATCATGTCACCTGATACTCCCAGTCCTCCATTCTACTCCTATCTCAGATGAGTGTTGCCAAGCTTATAAAATGCCAAGGGATCCCAACGTTTTGGGGATGGCCAGGGATGATATGTGATTTTGAGTTTTGAAGTAGGCACCTAAAAATTCATTTTTTTAAAAAAGAATTTTTATGGGGCATTTTGGGGGCAAATTCACTTATTTTCCATCCATGCTTTAACTTTTCACTTACTTTCCATCTGTGCTTCTTCCCTCAATTCCAAAGACAAATGAATGTACTCATTTTCATACACCAAGTTCATCAACAGTGGGAGGCTGATAGAATGTAGATATAACTTATCTGAACATCCTTTCGTTCAGTCTGCATTTTATGATATTAATAGACATCTCTTAGGTTTGTGTGTTGCAGGATGTAAGCCTTTCAAGGGTAGTAACCACATCCTTGAACTTGGTTGGTATAATAGCCCTCTCAGTTCCATACCCACAGGGCCCTTAATAGTATTAGATTATGATGAAACACTCTGACATCAGCTTACAAGTCGAATGAAGTCAGGCAAAAAGTGTTCCACAGAACCCGGAGGCTGCTTGAGAGTGACTGCTTAAAAGGCATAATCGATTCAAGTCACATCTGTCTTGGAAGCAATAAATCCTGCTTAGGAGAATGTCAAAGGCAAAAGCATTGCTGGACTATGAAATTCCACCTCTGAGGATTATAAAACAATGTGCACAGAGCAAACACATCTCCCAAGTATAATGGGGAAGCCAGAGATGATTGGCAGGCCTGACAATCCATCCTGGAAAATGGAATCGCGAAGGGAGCACCTCACATGGGCAGCCCAGAAAGCCCGCAATTATGTATTCATCCCGTAAACGTTTCGAGCGTGGAGGTGTCTGAAGAGGCATAGCACCTCTATTTGCATTCCATTTCCTTTTTAGTTTGCAGGCCCCCAAATTCAATGGAGTTTGCCATTCAGATCGCATTTGAAACCTGATCTTGTGGCTTTTATTCCTGAGAGCGCTGTCTAAACCCAAAATGCCGACTCAGCCTCCTAAGTGATTAGATTCATAACACCGAAGAGGCAATTCTTTCTGGTAGAGATTAATTCTTTTACTCATACTGTGTGACTCCGCATGCTAAGAGGGGTTGATTATAGCAAATTAAATCTCTCATTGACAGTTCTCTCCCTTTTCCCCCCAAAGACCTAATATCATTATTTATTAAGGGGAGACAAATGCTCGGAAAAATAATAAGATCGGTTTGTTGGCAGGAAGGTCCCCCTCTTGGAGGCTGAGTGCTAAAGGGCAGAGAACTTTCTGTGCACCTAGGGGCTTCCTTCTGCCAGCCGAGGAACAAAGGGTGCCTGGGGGACAGTCTGTGCTCTGCTGACCCAGAGCTGCTGCCTGGGTCTGGACAGGAAGTGGGTAGCTTCTTTGCTTAAAACTTGGCCTGTGCTGGGACTAAAAGGAAGAACTTACTTTAAGGGAGGCTGAGTATACCCTTCTCAGAGGTCCATCTCTAAGAATGAAAGTAAACCCTTCAAAATAAAAATAAACCACGCAACTGTCATCTCTAAACAAATCTCGAACAAAGTCAATTGTTCGTTGGAAAAGACATGAAATTTGCTTCACTCTTCAAACTCCTTTTTTCCTCCTGCCCTTTTTTCCTCTTCCCTTTTCTTTTTGCTTTTCTTTGTCTTCTCCCTTTGCCCTTTTTCTCCCCACCCCACCCAGCATCTCTCCTCCTCCCCTCCTATTTTCTCCTTCTCTCAACTCTATTCCCCTCCTCCCTCCCTCGCCTTCCCTTCTTTTGGTTGGCAAAATAGATCTTAGCTGAGATGTGGAATTACGTTCTGCGTTTTTCACTTCCTTCTCTTCCTTCCCTTTCTTGTTCTTTCCTTGTCTTTCTTTCTGTTATTTGTGTTCGGGGAACTGGAAAGCATATTTGCCAAAAGCCTATATTTCCCTTTGCCAAGCAAGAGCGGAAGCAGCAGCAGGAGGGAAACCTGGCATCCAGGAGGCAGATCGGGAGCCCTGCCAGGATCAGACACTGCATAGGATTTGGGTGGCTTCGTTTTTCTTTTCTCTTTTTAAAAGAGCGGTCTAGCAAACTCTTCCAGATGATTATGCTTTCCAATTGGTTTCTGGCAAAACTGGACCGATTGAACATGATCAGCTATTTTAGCTGTCTGGACACTCCCTGGCCTCAGATGGGGAAGTGCAGCGTGGACCAGAGGAACCCTTGGCTCAGGTTCCTGGCAGATAGGGAGGGTTAGCGCCCCAAAGTCAACATCACCTTGCATTGGGAAGGACGCTTTGGGAACCGAGCAGTTCACACCTATTACAGAAGTACATTTTAATTTGATTCTCCTGTTACTAACACTTTCCATCCCTCCAGATTCTTTCTGAAGTTGATACCGTGATCAAGGTAGGCCTCTGTGGTTCTCACTGGTGCAGTTATCTGGAGCTTTCTAGCTGCAGCTGGCTTCAGGGTTATGCCCACGAATGTGACCTTGTTAGCCCTAGAGAATGTCTTGCCCTCACTTTGTACAAACTGAGACATCAGCAGAATCCTGGGCTTAAGAAGGTCACAGATGCTGGCTGCGGCTATGAATAGTACCGCACGTGTGGGCTTTCCTTATCCTCTGGGACGTAACACCATGATGGAGAAAGAATCTCTCTCCCTGGGTTGTCTTCCTCAGCAAGCAGGGAAGAAACTGACATTTCCCAGGGAAAACAGGCAAAGCTTTCTTCCTAAGAAAATTACCCCGGGATGTCTTGAAGTCTACTCATCCCATCAGCTTCCACCTTGTAAAAGTCATTGGAGAAAGAAACACTTAAATGGATGCTGAAGAATTTAGTTCCCTTCACTAAAAAGCTACAATGATCAGCTGATTATTCAAAGGAGTCTTAGCGCATCCCCTCAAATAATCCATGTGCTCCATTACGCATCCTTTCCCTGTGAGTTTGCAAAAGCAGTGCTTAGTTTCCATTCTTAGTTGCAGAACTATCAAATCAGCAAGTCCAAAGCTTGTAGTTTTTTACATAACTCTCACAAGCCCTCTTTCCATTCTGCTACAATAGTTTTGGTCATTAAAAGGTGTGTGTGTGTGTGTGTGTGTGTGTGTGTGTGTGTGTGTTTTAGATAAATCAACTTTAAGCCACAGGCATTGCCAGGCTTAGATGCAATCCCATCAGTTACAGAATTTCTGTACTCACCCTTCCTGTTTAGAAGAAATGGAGGATAAGACATAAAATTGTAATACTGTTTTTCTGTTAAGCTTGTGTCTAGGGTTTTTTTAAGTTGACAGACAAAGTTAGACCCTCCTGAGACCTCTGTCACGTTTGTAAAATCCATAAAGCAAAATGTTCAGAGAGTGCAAAGTTGCTTTCAGTGTTTGGTGTGCTAAGACACAGGTAGAGTTGGAGACGAGACTCCAAAAAAAGATGGATTTCCATTCATTGTATTCTGAAGGAAAGGGGCACCTCTTACTTGGGGTGAGTGATGCTTGAATAGAATAGTGTCTATCAAATTGGTACAACTTCCATGGATCTGTATCGTGTCAGAGGACAATTCGGGAATTTATTGGTGCAAAACTTCAATTACTTTTGTACCAACTGAATACTTTGTACATCATAGAGCTTTTATGTTACGTTTTTTGATACTGAGTCATTAATTTAATAATATTTAAAATGATAATAAAATCGAATTTATGCTTGTCTAATAAGTGATGGTTCCTGTTACAGCGAGCAGGATATGACATACTAACAAAATCATGGAAGGAAGGTTGGGGTGAGGATTCAGTTAGGATTCTCTGATTGTCAGCAACAGAGACCAGCTCTGATAAACATTAACAGGGAAACACTTAATAGAAACACATGGGGTAGCTCATAGGAAAATATCGATAAAGAATTACATCTCAGAAAAGATAGGAGAGAGGGTAGCTATAGAGATTTAGGTGTCAAAAACTTAAAAGCAGTTGTTTCAGGGTGCTGTGGTTGGGACAACTTGGCTCTAACCATTTTCTTTCTCTGTGTCACTTTGATCAAGATTCAAATTCTTGGAAGAGTCTGAATGATCTGTCATGGGTCACTGGACCCTTCTGTCTTTGACTGTGGGCAGGTAGGCTTGTTGATGGATGGTCTCGCCATGACTGTGAGCAGTGCAGACTGGTATTATTACCACAAGAAGGAGGAGTAGATGCTGGCAGACACTGCTGCAGATGGAGGCAATAATTAATTTACTCTGCCTGCTGCATGCGTGGACTTCATGCTTGGGTCTCAGTACACAGCTTGGCACTGCTCTAAGTTCTAGGGACAGAGAGGGACAGAGAGGGACAGAACTTTACCCCTACCTCCACTCCCCCACCAGAGGGGTTCAGGATTAGATGGATAACTGGACGTTGAAGTGCTCCATGATAAATACTGACGACAGCGTACATGGGGGCTGCAGAATCTCAGAGAAGGACCTAGCTGATATTTGCAGATCACTTTACTGTTTACTAAGTACTTTTGCCAGCATTTTCTCTTCTTCTCAGCCATGAGAGGGACAGGAGATTGGGTATTATTATCTCTATTTTGAAAACTAGGTATTAAGCTTTAATAAAATAGCCTTTTTTACATGGTTCCATCCAGCCCATCGCAAAGAAAGAGTAATTGATTTCCTACTTGTAGATGGTGACTTGGAGTATTTGCTTCCTGAGGGTTATTAAATACATAGAAAGGGGGTATATAATTTTGAGAAAGAAGAACATTAAAACCTGGCTTCAGATACAGAATACCTCATATAACTAAAAACATTTTGACAATTTTAATATGTCAATACATTCTTAAAGCTACACACTACCTTCTCAGACTCCTAGAAAGGTTCAGGTTCGAAGAATGTGGTTTACAAAAGTATTTAAATAGAATATGAAATATATTACAGCCCCCCTACCTCAAATATCTCATTTTCTTCATGATGTCTATTGTGATGCTGGCAAATACTTGGCTTCCAAAATAATGCCCAATCCCACCATCACCCTTTAGATGAGTGGCTCCCAGATGAGAAGGAAGCAGAGCAATTTTGCTTCCCTCCCACACCAGGTGACATTTGGCAATGTCTGGAGATATTTTCAGTTGTCGTGACTGGCAGGGGGCAAGTGTGCTCCTAGCATCCAGTGGGTAGAGGCCAAGGATGTTGCTAAACTTTCTACGGTGCACAGGAGAGCTGCTCACAGCAAAGAATTATCCAACTTCAAATGTTAGTAGCGTCGAGATTGAGAAACCCTACTTTAGGTCCGAGGCTAACTTTTCAATTATTTATGGAACTCTTTTGATTTTGGAATACTTTTATTTGAAGTCCTACAATTGATCATAATTGATTTTCCAGACACACCTTCATTATTCATTCACTTACTTTCTCCTTTTTCCAGTGAGCATCTGTTATATGCCAGGGGTGTTGCCAGCCTGTGGGGGAAACACCAGTGAAAATGAAAGGAGTAATCCTTGCCCTCAAGGATCTTGGATTTCATTGGGGGCAACTGACTATAAACATGGGAGTAAACAGATAATATTGAATTTTAATATTTGTCTTAAAGAAACACTGTACCAGGACCCCATTTAGATAACAGTTCAAAGACATTCTCTTTGAACGTGACATAAACTTAGATCTGGGGATGGAGAGAGAGGAGTGTGAGTGTGTGTGTGTGTGTGTGTAAGGGAGAGGGAGAAAGAGAAGTCTTGTCTCATGCTTTATTGCTTATATTTGTACTTTAGTTGTGTGTGTTAAGCATTACCCCATGAGGTAATTGGAAATAGCTCCCCTGAGATGTTGCAGAAGATCTATGCAAATTATTTTTTCAGAAATTTACATTTAATTTAGGGAATATAACAATTCCAGCTGGTCCCTTGGGAACAGAGGATCCTTTAATCCTTTGCCTATTGGTGTCCACAGAGGACCCAGGATCTCAGGCTTTTCTAGCTCGATGCTGGGGACATAGAGACACACACAAAAGAAGGCTAGGGTAAGAGTTGTTTGAACTTCATGAGACATAGGAGTGGGATAGATGAAGGGAAAACGAGGAAAGCGTAGAGTTGTTCTGAACAAGAAAATGAGGAAGTGATGGCTGCAGTAACTTACCGGAAGAGCAGCCTCATAGAATCTAGGCAATAGTCAATTTTCAATTATGTACCCATAGATTATCCATGGACAAAGCATTTCTTCCCTGGTGGCATGCGCTCAGGAAATGTAAACCAATGTTAGTCTGAATGAGACAAAATTAGAAAAGTAATTTCATTGCCAATATTTTTTTTCCACCACAATGGAATTCAATATCAGACTTTTTCCTTTTCCATTATTTGGTGTCTTTTTAAGGTTGTAGCTCCCATCCATTAGTCAGAAAATAGAGAGCCAAATGTATGCCATATAATTATAATCTTAAAAAAACTTACACTTAGAACAGGAATCCTTATATACATTCATATTAAACTCAAACAGTCTCACAAGAGTAGCCAGGTAAATTGAGGCACGGTGTTGCTAAGTGTCATCATTTAAATCTGACGTTGAACCTGGGAGTACAGCCAGTAAGACTCCTTGGTGCCAACTTGAACCAATAACCCATGTTCCTGCATTCCTTGTCTCTGAATAAATCACACTTAAAAGTAGTTTAATAATGAGATGGTGACCTGGCTATTTTAAGTACTCACTTATTCCTGTGGGAGTTGAACCAAAGTCATTTGCTTTGGCCAGCTTAGTAGCCCAGACACTTGCTTTCAGAATGGATGTTCTTGTATTGGATTACTGAGTCTAATCCCTCTTTTATTTTTCTCCTCCAAAAGTACAAAACAAAGAGGAGCTCATGATATAATTGATACTGAGAATCATGGCTTAGATTTGTATCCATGACTGCTGCCTAAAAAACCCATCCCCAAACAGTGGCTTTAAGCAACAGCTAGTTATATACTTCCTGTGAGTCTATGGATTGCCTGGGTAATTCTGCTTATATGGACAGGCTTGGCTCATCTTGACTGGTGGCCCTCGTACATTGTGCACTGGTGCCTGGCTGATCTTAGATATCCTCAACTGCAATGACTCACCTCTCTCACCCTCCTTAGCAGGCTAACTCCGGAATAGTGGTGATAGGGGTTCATAAAAAGAAAAAGTAGACAAAGAAATCACTTTCCCAGCCTCTGTTTGTATCAAGTTTGCTGCTCTCCCATTGACCAAAGCAAGTCACATCACCGAGCCCAGAGTGAGTGTGAGAAGATATCACAAAGAGCTATAAAATATGGGCCATTAATACAATCAGTCTATCACACAAACCAATCAGCACAAGATTTCTTAGGATAACTCTTGGCAATTTTTTATCCATTGGAAATGGGAGTTTAAACTGCCCTAAGGCAAGTTTTATGGACCTTCTCTTTTGGAAAGACTGCTCTAGTAAGTTGGTTTATTTAGAAGGCATGAACTGTGTTCTTATGCCCTTGTATGTGCACAGAGGACAGACTGTCTGAATAGCTGGAGGACATAATTTAGGAGGCTTCTACATCAAGCTTGGGCAGGATGACTTCAAATGGGCTGGTGATGAACTGTGAGAAGTGTACTCTTGTGACACAGCTAGAAACATGATGATCCATTAAAAGTACATCAGTTCAACTGGTCATTACAACAGGTGCATGGTTAATTTGTTCAACAAATACTTCCTGAGCTTATACCAACAACCTGGAAGTCCCAGTGGTACACGTTGCTGAGTGATGTGAAAAATAAAGGTAGGGAAAGATTACTGAGTACTTACTAGATGCCAAACACTCTGCTAAGGATTTTACCTCCATTATCTCATTTAATACCCCCAGTGACTTTGTGAGGCACATGGGATTTTCCCTATTTTACAGGTGAGGAAACTGAGGCCCAAAGAGGAAACTTATTTAAAGTCACCTGGCTAGTGAATACCTGTGCTAGTTTGATTGCAAAAATGGCTGTCATTCTTTCTTTCTTTGCAATGTGACTTTGCAGTCTTTCTCAACAAAAGGCATTTACTTGCCCTTTGAATCTGAACTGTCCTATATTTCAAATTCTTTGGCTAAAACAACACAGTAAAAAGGGTGGGTCAGTTTAGAGGCTAGACACCAAGATACCTTGCATATTTCTGCTCTTTCTTGAAACTCTGTCTACCATGAGAACAAGGCTGAGCTAGCTGCCTGGAGGGTGAGACGTCATGTGGAGCCCAGGTGAGTCATCCTGCTGAGTCCCTCCTAGACCAGCCAGCTCCCAGCAAACCTACTGAAGTGACAATGTATGAGAAAGCCCAGCAGATTTCAGCTGGGCTCATCCCAGAACAGCATAACCACTAATCTGCACACTTATAAGAAATAATAAAGTTCCAAGGTGTTTTGTTACGTAGCAAGAACTAGCTGACACAATTGCATATCCAGTATTTAAATCAGGTCTGACTTAACAAGCCCTATAACTGAAAGGGGAGCTGGAAAGTGGTCTAGTCATGTTCTCAGGAGAAAGAGGAAAATAGATTTGATGAGGCTTTAGCCAGTCTCTGCAGCATGTGCCCCCTGGTTTTACACCATTCATCCAGTTTGAGAACCACAGTAATGGTGATGGATTTAATGCATTTAAGCAAAAGGGTGTGTTTAATGCATTTAAGCAAAGTTATGTTATGGCTATATTTGGCTATTTGAAAGATTACTCTGCAGGAAGAGTGAAAAATGGATTGGCTGAGGTGAGACTGAGAACAGGAGGCAGTTTGTTTTGGCAATGGACTATAATGTGGGGCAGTAAGATTAAAGAGGAAAAAATATATTCAGGGAATGTTTAGCAAGTAGCAGTTTCATTAATTGAAATTTGGAGGTGAAAGTGAGAGATGGGTCTAGGATGAGCCTCAGATTATGGTTTAGGTAACACCTCATAAAGGAAACAGAAGGATCAGCAGGCTTGAATGGGGAAGTCCTAAGCTTGATTTGGAGATTGAAAATCTAGGGACCCATGGTACGTCTAGGTGTGGTTGTCTAAGAGACAGTCCTTTATCTGTCTTCAGCCTCAGAGAGAGTTCTGGGCTCAAGGAACACGTCTGGGAGTCATCATTGTCTCTGCTGATCCTTGAAGTTATGCTTTATCCATCATATTTTTTAACAGCAGACGTCAGCATTCCCTCTAACTAATTTAGCTAGAAAGGACTTTTTAAGAGAGATTTTGGTAGCCTACAGAATCTCTAAGAAGTCTTGAAACTGGATTTAGAGACTACATAACCAGAAATAACAGTAGCCAGGAGAAACCGTCCATAAGACTATTGTTGAAACTGCACAGCAGCCGCCTCACACAGCCAGGCGATGGGTGGCATCTGTGACACCAAGGACAGAATGCTAGGACTCCCTCCAGAGCTCTCCTAGAGAACCAAGTACTTCTGCCTCCAGTTTGCTAAAGGAGCCAATCTCCTCTCCCGCCATGGCTGTCTCATTGGCCACCTGCACCTTACTCCTAGGTGCAGAACCTAGGCCACCTTGGGAAAGGTAACTGAAGGGAATTTTTAGCTTTCCATTTTCTGTAGTTCAGGGAGGCGGGCTAGAGAGTGTTGGAATGTGCATGGCCTGAGCCAATTCATGGTACCCCAAACACAGACATAGAGGAAACTACACAGGGAAATTAATACAGTGGGGAACAAAGGGAAAAAGAAACACTCTGTGGGGTAGGCAAGAAAATCCCCTTTTCACTTAAACTAGATTGAGTTGGGCTTCTGTCACTTGCAACCTGAGGAAGTTTGAGTGATAGGGTACCCAAACCTTATAGGAAATGTCATCCTTTGTTTACAATACTGTCCCATTGATATTCCATACTTGGTTAGCCATAGGACAGGGTGGGAGCTGTTCCCGAGCAGAGGTGTCTGGTCACTTGAAATTAAGCTCCAGGGACCCACTCATTTCTATACTTGTGCAGTCAAGCACACTTGTGCAGTCAAGCACAGAGCTTGAATTCAAAGACCTGTATAAAGCTACAATCATTTAAAACCATAACCTACTAAGAAGAAACTTGAATATATACATGGAGGTGGCATAAAGAGTTTTATTCCTGGTCTAGAAGAACAAACTTGTTCTGGAAGCACAAGCTGTACACTGGTGTTCATGTACCACAGTTGAGTGTATGTAATGACTTTTAAATATATTTTCATATCAAATTTGAATCAGTATTTTCAGAACCTTTGAAATACCCCTACAAAACACAGTTATGCAGAACACAATTTGGAAATGGATGCCCTACACTGCATTTCCCAGCTGCATCAAAAAGAAAAATTCCTTTGTTATAAGTTGAATGGCATCTTCAAGAATAGCTATGTTGAAGTCCTAACTCCTAGAACCTGAGAATGTGACATTAGTTGGACATTGGGTCTTTACAGAGGTAATCATGTTAAGACCATTAGAGTGGGTGCTAATCCATTATGACTGATGTGATATGGTTAGGCTTTGTGTCCCCACCCAAATCCCCCTAATCCCCATGTGTCGAAAGAGAGACCAGATGAAGGTGACTGGATCATGGGGGCAGTCCCCCCATGCTGTTTTCACGATAGTGAGTGAGTTCTCAAAAGATCTGATGGTTTTATAAGGAGTTTGTCCCCCTGTACTTCTCCTTCCTGCTGCCTTGTGAAGAAGGTGCCTTGCTTCCCCTTTGCCTTCCACCATTATTGTAAGTTTCCTGAGGCTCCCCAGTCATGCTGAACTGTGAGTCAATTAACCTCTTTCTTCTATAAATTACCCAGGCTTGGGCAGTTCTTTATAGCAGTATGAAAACAGACTAATACACAGGTGTCTATATTATAAAAAGGGGAAATTTGGAGACAGAGACAATTATGGACAGAGGTGAGACAATGTGAAGACACGTCTTGGAAATATGAAGATGAGGGATTGGAGTGATGCGTCTGTAAGCCAAGACATGCATGGGGCTACCAGAAGCTGGGAGAATGGCCTAGAACAGAGGATCCCTTACAGCCTTTAAAAGGAACCTACCCTGCTACCTTCTTGATTTTGAACATCCAGCCTCCAGAACTGTAAGACTGTAAACTGCTGTTGTATCAGCCACCCAGTCTGTGGTACTTACTTGTGTCAGCCACAGGAATCTAATACACCTCTCCTGATGAGAAGATCACAAACTAAGAAAGACTAAGGTGTTTTTATACCAGGTATAATGCCATTCAATAGTAGTATATTTCTTTTTTTCTTTGTTTAATGGAATAAAAATGGTTGCACTTTGAGGCCAACCTGTGTGTTTCCTTAATCTCCACAGAGTAACAGCCTTGAATGCTGTACCTAGAGGTTTGTGTTTTATCAAAGATAAGCCAAGGGTCCTCTAAGAGCCCAGGCTTGGCATAGCAGGTGGCTGTGTTTTAACAGCATTTGTTGTAGGTGGTATCACTGTTGTTTATGCTGCCTATGCCAACATCACACATAATTTGTTGATTCCCTATTACTGGCTTCCCTGGGTGACGGGAAGTTGTCACCTGGCTTATGGCTTTCTTTTCATCATCATTATGGCCTCCACTCTGTCATCCTTCCAACTCTAAATCAAAGGGAAACATGTCTTCTCTCATCTGGGAAGTATTCCAGATGCATATTATTAGAATGGAGGAGCACTTGACATTTCAGATGATCGTTAGGGCTTCTTAATCAGTTTCAACCAAACCTTAATACTTCAGGGGACACATGGAGGCAAACAAGCAAGTGGAATGGAGATTGAGCAAGGCTTACCAGCAACTGTAGCTTGTGGACAGAGTCACGCTGCTACCCCAGGGGACAAGTTCAGTCTCTCCCGGGATCCAGAATTTGGCTCAATGTGGCAAACCTGGTTGCCATCTTCTGTACACCATCTTCTGCCTTTGGAAGGATTGTGGAGTGTATTAAATTCATCTCCCAGGACTTTTCCAGTTCCCCGGACTGTTACCTCCTCTTTTGCATGAGGCTTCTGTCTCCCTGGTCCAGTTTCCTTGATGTGCCCCCATCAGTCAGACTTGCCCTTTCCACATCATTGTCTGTGTCCCCAGACCCATCCTCTCCCACCAGTCCTTGGGGGAGGCAGTCTGTAAAGTATCTCTTTGCATTTGGAAGGAGGAAAGGCTCTGGGAAAGTGCAGTGTTTTTCTTGAAGGCTTCACTGAGTGCCAGACAGGGCAGCTGCCCTTTCTTTTTAGTTCTGTGGAGCAGCATGACAGTATTTTGGGATAGGAGGGCATGGGCCTTTGAGGGAACGTAGCCAGCTGAAATCAGAGCAGCTGAAGGGAGGGGAGGGGGACACGGGCCACCACTTTCTAGAGGAGTGAATCTGGAGTAGTTTGTGTAATTTGGGAGTCTGGCAAGGATAGAGATTTGAGATTGAGGAGCCTCAACCTGTTACGTGACTGCCTGCTTAGTCTACCTGTGGGACAACCTTGTTTATCTTGTGCCAACCCCTCTCCAGATTTGGTTGGAATATTCAAGTGTAGTTCTTATTTTCAAGAGGGCACAATTGGCCGGGCGCGGTGGCTCACGCCTGTAATCCCAGCACTTTGGGAGGCCGAGGCGGGCGGATCACGAGGTCAGGAGATCGAGACCATCCTGGCGAACACGGTGAAACCACGTCTCTACTAAAAATACAAAAAAATTAGCCGAGCGTGGTGGTGGGCCCCTGTAGTCCCAGCTTCTAGGGAGGCTGAGGCAGGAGAATGATGTGAACCCGGGAGGCGGCGGAGCTTGCAGTGAGCGGAGATCGCGCCACTGCACTCGAGCCTGGGCGACAGAGCAAGACTCGGTCTCAACAACAACAAAAAAGAGGGCACAATTAAGCTGCTTGCATAGTTGGCTGAAAAATGCTTTTCAGCCAACAGTCAACCCTTTGAGGAAAGACCAATATATTCTCATAGAAATTTTCTATAGATACAACAGCTTATTATGGAAGAAAATATACATATTTTTATTCTATAAGCACATCTGAAATTTTCCCTTCATTAATGGAATGTTTCTAATTCACTGATAAGGCTGTTCCTTCTTCAACAATATGGACAGGCTTACTCTTCCAGAGCCCAGGAATTGGCAGTATTTTGTCACTTGACCCTCCACCCTCCCCTCTTTGTCTTCTGGGACCTCCCATACCTCCTCTTCATTCTGCGTTGCTGATAGCTTTTTCTCTATGTCCAAGTGTTTATTAGGATTCAGTCCCAGAAGCCCAGAGAGAAGATGGTAGAGGGGCATGTGAGCTTGTCCAGAGTGGGCCACCTGACAAACCCAGAAAATCATCCATCAGGGATTCCAGTTACAAAAACGACTCTCTCATACACACACGCAAAATTACTAAACATTTGGAAACTACTGACAAAATGAGGCAGAAATGCCAAAATTACAGACTCAATAAACTGGAAAACTTACATCTGAGAAAATAGTTAGCAGATACATTGGAACAGGATTTTTAAATAAGTATAATTAATATCCTCAGAGAAATAAGAAAATGTTGCATCTGAAAAATCAGAACACAGGCCCTTCACTCATTCATTTGTTAATTCCACCCCTATGGATTGAGTTCCTGCTGTATGCTAGGCATAGTTAAAGCATTAGGAAATCGAAAGTAAGTGAGGCAAAGTCCCAGTCTTCCCAGAGCTTAAAGCCTAGGTGGGAGAGATAAAAATATAACTAGTGAAACAAATAAATTTACATGTCAGGTGATGTATTGTAGAAGGAAATAAGGTAGGGTCAGAGGTTTAAGAGGTGTAGGAATTGGGGTAGGGACGTCCAGTATACGTAGGGTGGTCCAAAAAGGCCTTAAAAAACTAAGAGAGTGGATAAACCAAGTGGATGTCAAGGGAGAGACCATTTCAGAGACAAGGAACAGCAGGTATCAAGGCCGTGAGTCAGGAGGATGTCTCAACTCTTCGAGGAACAATCAGGAGACAACAGTGGTTGGAAGAGGGTGAGCAAGGGTGAGAGTTCCGGAGAATAAATCAGAGTAGAGGACAGGGCAAGGTAAACCATTTATGGCTTTGAAGGGGTCTGGTTTTATGCTGAACAAGAGGGGAAGCCTATGGGGGATTTCAAACAAAGGAATGATATAACTTGATCAAGCATTCCAAAAAAGTAACCTGGACTATAGGGCTGAAGGAATGGAAACTAGGTGACCTATTAGGAGACAGTAACCCAGATATGAAATAACGTTACTTGGACCATTACCTCTCCAAGGTGGTGAGAAGTGGACAACTTCTGGAATTCCTTTTAGGTGATGCCAAGAGATTTTGTTGATATATAGGATGGGAAGTGAGAGAGAAAGAGAGGAGTCAAGGGCAACTCTGAGCATTGTGGCTTGAGCATCTAGAAGAATCAAGAAGGCTGGAGGGAAAAGAAGGAGAGTGAGAACATCAAGGGGAGGTGATTGAAGGCAGAATCAAGAGTTTGGGTTGGGACATATGTTTAAGATGCTGGAGGACCTCCAAGTAGAGATATTTAGTGAGAAGCCTGGGGTTCAGGGAAAGAATCAGACTGGAAATACAAACTTATTTGATGGGGCAAGTTCATCTAGGGAGTTAGTGTAAATGAGGAGAGGAGAAGTCCCAGGACTGAGGCCTGGGAAAGAGTAGTTTCCAAAGGCTGGGAAGGCGAGGAGGAACCAGCACAAAGACTGAGGCGGAGCAGCCGGTGAAGGTGAAGGAGGCTTCAGAGAGAGTGCTGCCACCATAGCAAGCCGAAGAAAGCATATTAAAAAGCTGAAAATGATGCTATGTGAGCAATTCTGCTGATAGATGGGCCGGAATGAGTATGTCCATTGATCACTGGAGGCAGCGATGTGGAGGACATTGGTGCCTGTGATAAGGGAAAATTAGGTGGATTCTGGGGGCATGAGCCCAGCTGGAATGAGTTCAGGAAAGAATGGGGAGGGGTGTAGAGATGACTTCTTAGTGGGGTTTTACCAAGGGGCAGATCATGGGTCCATCTGGTAGTTAGAGAAGAATATAGAGTTAAGAGAAATAGGGATTTTTTTTGTTTTGTTTTTAAACAGAGCATATCCTGTGTTGTTGAGAATGAGGGAAATATTGTTGATGCAGGACAGTGGGACAGTACCTGCCATAATGCTATTCACAGGTTATCAAAGTGGAAGGAATTTGAGAAAGAACTGATTAGAGATGTTGTAAATGAAAAAAGGTAAATGTTAAAACAAAAACAAAAACAAAACAAAACAAAAACAAAAACAGGCTGGGCATGTGGTGCATGCCTGTGATCTCAGCACTTTGGGAGGCCTAGGCACGTGGACCACCTGAGGTCAAGAGTTCTAGACCAGCCTGGCCAACGTGGCGAAACCCTGTCTCTACCAAAAATACAAAAACTAGCCAGGTGTGGTGGCGCATGCCTGTAAGCCCAGCTACTTGGGAGGCTGAGAGAGGAGAATTGTTTAAACCCAGGAGGCAGAGGTTGCAGTGAGCCAAGATCACACCACTGTACTTCAGCCTGTGCGACAGAGCAAGACTCCATCTCAAAAAAAAAAAAAAGAAAAAAAAAAAAAAAAGAAAGAAAAACCACCATTCTAAGTAGACTAGAAGAATAAACAAATAAGAAGAGTGAGCAGGAAGGTCAGGCTGAGAGATTCCCCCAGAAAAAGCATACAGGAATAAACATGAGCATTCTGAAAAACAAGTTGATATGTGGAGTTGAGGAGCCGGGAGAACCAGGAGAAAAATAGGGAGAATGCAGGGGGTAACATTTGCGGTCGTAACGGCTGGAGTCTTTGTAGAGCTGAACACAGACACGTGTCCTCAGATTGAACAGGACCACCAGGTTGCACCCAGGGTTGAAAAATCATAGCAACAGCCACAGTAGTAGTAGTAGTTGTTGTAGTCATAGTAAAAACTTACACATTGAAATATCATAGTGGCATTTTGAGTTATCAAGTAGAAAGACAAAAATGGAAAAGCTGCCAGAGACAGGCTGGTTTGAGTTAGGTCACAAAGGGTCTTTGAGACCAAGAAAAGAATTTTATTCCAAGAGCAATAGAAGCCACTGGAGGATCCTAAGAAGGGAGAAGGATGGTGATAAAAATCTGACTTTTTACAGATGTTTTTGGGTACTGAGGGAGAGTAAACGATGGCAAAAAGACTTGATGGAGCTGGGCATAGTGGCTCACACCTGTAATCCCAGCACTTTGGGAGGCTGAGGCGGGAGAAGCACTTGAAGCCAGGAGTTCAAGACCAGCCTGGCCAACATGGCAAAACCGCATCTCTACTACACATACAAAAATCAGGCAGGCATCGTGGCACATGCCTGTAATCTCAGCCACTCAGGAGGCCAAAGCACAAGAATCACTTGAACTGGGGAGGCAGAGATTGTAGTGAGCCAAGATTGTGCCACTGCACTCCAGCCTGGGTGACAGAGCAAGACTCTATCTCCAAAAATAATAATAATAATAATAATAATAATAATAAATTGATGGTTGGGGCAATTGCAAAAGCAAGGAGAGCAGGTAAGAAGCTATCAGATTAGTACCATCAAGAGGTGAATGTTTATAACTATTAATATGAAAGTATTTATTGAGAGCTTAAGTGTCCAACACTAGTATAAACACTGTACATATGTTTATTGCATATTCATTACGATCCTCTAAGGTAGGGTTGTCTATAATCTCCATCTGACAGATGAGAAAAGGGATGCCTAGAGAAGTTAAGTAAGTTACTGGAGGTTACCCAGTAGGTAGGTGACAGAGCTAAGCTTTGAACCTGGGTCTTCTGGCTTCAGAGCCCAGGCTTTAATCAATACATGTTAGGGCTTTGCACTAACCATTAATGATAAAGAATGGAGGAGTGGATGGGTTTGAGAGACAGTTTGGAGGCAGATTTGACAGGTCGATGATGTGGGAGTAAGAATAAGAAATACATCAAAAATGATTCCTGTATTTTGACTTGGGCAATTTGTGGTACTCCTTACTGACATTTCAAGTCCCTGCTTAAATACAGTGTTCCCTGTTGCATTTAAAATAAATCCACACTCTCCTCCATGACTTCTAAGCCCCTATGCTAATAGCCTGCTAAAAGAGTGACCAAGCATCCAGTTTGCTCAGGACTGCTACTCTCCCACCCTCACCGCCCTTTTCTGCCCAGCCACACGGACCTTCATTCAGGCAGGTGGGACTCTCTGATCTCCCTCCCGCCTTTGAACATAAGTTTCCGTGAGTAGACAGCTCTCTGTCCTCACTGTGCACAGATGGCTTCCATCATTCCTCAGGTCTCAGTTTAAATGTCACCTCTCCCAGGGCCCTTCCTAACCACACTGTCTCACGTAGCCTCCACCACCAATTTTCTATCTTACTCACTCTCCACCCCCAAAACTGATCACAGGCTCAAGGACTATGTGGAATTAGTGGATGACTCCTCTGCTGGGTTGCAGCCTCCTTGAGTGCAGGGCCCAGGTCTGTCTTGTTCACCTGCCTGAAGCAGGCACTTGCCACGCAGTTGTTGAAAGAAGGGCTCTGGGGATGAAGTAAGAAAAATTGACAATAATTGCAGCAAGAGACATTTTACCAGCATATCAGGAAAAGACTTTCTCACTGGAAGTTGCTAGAAAAGGTTACCAAGAGACCTTGCAGCAAAGACATATTCAGAAATTAAGGCTTCTAATGATATCCTTAGCATTTTTTCCCTCCGCTTCTGCACCTCTGGCTTGCTCTAATCACAGTTAAGGAGTTAGCTGAGACCCACAGGGATCCTGGGCTTGGTGATAGGACAGATTATAAATTCTGCAAACTGTTTTCTACCTGACATCTTCCTTCTGCTTGGCCTTGCTATTAGAAAGAGAGCTACTGAAATTTAAGGAAACTACAGTTTTGACGCTATCAAATGACTGCTTCATTTCATTTGTATCACAGATAAAAGTGGTTAATGTTTATCTGCTGTTTAACTTTTCTTTGATGCATGCATATCCTATGTAGTCTTGTTTTTGTTCTGTTTTAAACATTATCTCTTGCTCACAACAGTGAAAAATTGGAAACCAAATAAAAATCCAATAATACTTGACTGGGTAAATGAATTTGAGCTCATCCCTAGGGTAAAATACACTAGAACCATTAAACACAATTAGGTAGATCTATGATTATTGACATGAAAACATGTCCATAATAAATTGGTAAATTTAAAAAAAACTTAGAAGAAAGTACACAAAAATGTTAATAGAAGTGATCTCTGAACAGTGAGATAATAGTTTTTGTTTCGTCGTTTCTTTTTATTTTTTTTTTCGAATTTCTATAGTGAGTATGTGTTATTTTCACAACTAGTAGGGGAAAACACTTCCCCGTATGGAAAAAAAATTTTTTAAACAAGTTAGAAGAAATACATGTCTTACTTGCTAACACTTATTATTCTATGGAACTACCCCTAGTCTCCTAAAAGGGCAGCAAATTTGGATTGAGTCTGATTTGTCTCTGCATATGCATGTGTTATTTGTAATATGTTGGTAACATATAAGCAAATGCAGAAAACCTGCTGTTAAAATGTGTAATATGGGGCCGGGCGCGGTGGCTCAAGCCTGTAATCCCAGCACTTTGGGAGGCCGAGACGGGCGGATCACGAGGTCAGGAGATTGAGACCATCCTGGCTAACCTGGTGAAACCCCATCTCTACTAAAAAATACAAAAAAAAAAAAACCTAGCCTGGCGTGGTGGCGGCACCTGTAGTCCCAGCTACTCGGGAGGCTGAGGCAGGAGAATGGCGGGAACCTGGGAGGCGGAGCTTGCAGTGAGCTGAGATCCGGCCACTGCACTCCAGCCTGGGCGACAGAGTGAGACTCCATCTAAAAAAAAAAAAAAAAAGTGTAATATGGCACGTGCTTTGTGATACAAGTGTGTCTATATACATTTTGTATGCATATATCTTGTCCTGTATTCAGTATATTGTTTTTACTGAATTTATTTTTCTAAGTGAAATACTTAACGCACAGCCTATTGAGATAACTGATTCATATTCTAATCCTCTCCACCACACCTGTGCTGGAAGTGAACACCCACCAAGGGTCTTGGTTGCTTTTTTTTTTTTTTTTTTTTTAACTTAATGAGACTTTTAAGAAAGCTAAAGCACCCAGCTGGCTGGCTCCACAGAGACTGTAGAGCTCCTGACAGCCTCATTAGTATTTGTTACTCAAACACAAACTTTCCTCGAGAGTTCCCAACGCACCTGTGCTTCTTTCCTTTGATTGGCGCATGGCCTCTCTTGGCCCAATTTATCTTAGGGAGTGGCGTGCCTGTTGGGTTAGATAATGAATGATGAGCAAAGATGGCCTTCAGAGATCTGGTTTTGCATCTCCACTGATAATGGTTCTTAGCTCTCACTGCCTGTGACAGACATTTCTTTTGAACCAGTTTTCATGTTCATTCTTTTTTTCTTTAGTTTTCATGTTCATTTTCTTTTTTTTCTGGTCTTTCCCTCTTTCCCTTTCTTCTTTTCCTTTACCTCTCTCCAACTCCATCTCAAAGTTTCTCTCTCTCTCACAAGAAAGCAGATGAGGTATTTATCAGTTGATATTAGTAGTTGCAAATCTGCAGTGAGCTGTTAATGCACCCAGCGCTCTAATTCCAGGGCGTTGGACAGTCCCTGTGTCTCCAGTGACATACCTGACTGGCACTGACATACCTGGCTGCCCCAGAGCAGCTGGTAGAGCCTGGCAGAGCCTGGCAGCTGCTCCCCAGGTCAAACTCCGTACCCCTACTTTCATTCCCACCTCAGCCAGCCTGACCTGCTCCTGAAAGGGACCTTTGTGTGTGGACTCTGTAGACAAAGCCCCAGCATCAGTGCATCTCATCATTAATTCCTTTGGGCTCCAACTCACTCAATCTAAGAAAGCCAAGTGAGATCCCCTGCCTTGGTACATTGTTCGTTTCTTTTTTTCTTTTCTTGAGGCGAAGTTTTGCTCTTGTTGCCCAGGCTGGAGTGCAATGGCACGATCTCGGCTCACTGCAACCTCCGCCTCCCAGGTTCAAGTGATTCTCCTGCCTCAGCCTCCCAAGTAGCTGGGATTACAGGCACGCGCCACCACGCCTGGCTAATTTTGTATTTTTAGTAGAGACGGGGTTTCTCCATGTTGGTCAGGCCGGTCTCAAACTCCCGTCCTCAGGTGATCCACCTGCCTTGGCCTCCCAGAGTGCTGGGATTACAGGTGTGAGCCACCGTGCCCAGCCTCATTTCTTATTTTCTTTACTTATTTTATTTTCACAAACATGGAGTGCTTCTTAAATGCCAGATTCTGTGTAATCACTTTAATTTATCAAATCCTCTTAACCCAGTGAGGTAAGTATCAACATCATTCCCATGTTTCAGTTGGAAACTAGAGCAAGAGGGGGGGTCAGGATTCAACCCAAGACAGTCACACCTGGTGAGTCCTGGAGGCAGGATTAGAACCAAGGCTGATTCAGGAGCTCCTGCATTCAAGCTGCTCTCTATGTCCCTGGCTCCTCCTTGGCTGGGGCAGAACTGCAGGAGACACACGCGCTTTCTGCGACAGTTCAGGCTGCTTAGGAACAGCCATTAGTTTTCGTCAGTTCCTCTTCTGAAGTTTTTAGGGAAGGCATTCTAAATGTGTGAGTAGCTGAGACAGCATTACCAACCTGGTCTTGCCTGGTGTGGGAATCACAGGTAAGCAGGCTTGTTCAGATGGGAGCTTCTCCTGTGTTGCAGGAGGGCTCTGGGATACCCCAGGTGCTGGGGACCAGTGCAGGGAAGAGAGTAGGCATGGTGTGGGGAGAACAAGTTCTGGATCCAGTGGAACTACTCACTTGCTAGGTGTGTTTCTGAAATGTCCCTTAACTTCTGTGGAGAGTGTTTGGGTCTACACAATGGGAACATTATTATTTTAGCTAGTGGCCTCAGGAGTGTCAGAAAAGAGGCAGCTAGTATTCCAAAGGGCATATGTTACAGGTAAGTCACTATGCTAGGTATTTTCACATTTCCCCTGTTGAAGCAATAACTTTGGGAAGATATAAATCATGATCAGGGAGGCCGAGGCAGGCAGATCACCTGAGATCAGGAGTTCGAGACCAGCCCGGCCAACATGCCAAAATCCTGTCTCTACTAAACATATAAAAAATTAGTTCGGCGTGGTGGTGGGTGCCTGTAATCCCAGCTACTCAGGAGGCTGAGGCATGAGAATTGCTTGAACCCAGGAGGCGGAGCTTACAGTGAGCTGAGATCGTGCCACTGCACTTCAGGCTGGGTGACAAGAGCAAAACTCCGTCTCAAAAAAAAAAAAAATCATGATCATAGATAGGAACGTGTTTTATAAAATTAGGTTCTTTGCAAATATAAGGAATTATTATGATAAAAACATGTTGCATTATACTAAGTAATAAAATAAATAGTAAGAAGCCTATCATGAGGTATTTTAATTGATTATGGACTGTATCCCCAAAATGAGATAGACAGTGAAAAATGGATTCTATATAATGCATCAAATAGATTTTGGAAGAGTGGAGTGCAAGAGGGAATATCCAGTGTCTGCATACAGTAGGGGATCAATAAATACTTCATTAGAAGTGGATAATAGAGAATGGCTTCAGGGCACAGTCATGAAACTAAGTCATAGGCTGTAGGCTCTTTTCTTCTCCCGTGAGTGTGTACTTAGGACTGAAGCCTACACTACATTACCCAACAGTTGCTCGTCTTCATTCCTTAATCCTTTTTTTTTTAAAATACGTGTATTAATTACTCACTTCTGGAATGTGTAATATGCTTCAGTCTTGGTTTTAGATATAAGAATATGTTTGAAAGTTTAAGAAATGATGGTATTTCAGTCCCAGGAAAGAGATAGGGATTTCAGGCTGAAACAGAGATTCACATCCCTCGATTTGACAAAGTAATCATTGACTTGAGAGTCCAGGGCCTTCTGAAAAGGTGGCATTCACTAAAAACAAATGTTATCCCATAACCCAATAAACGTAGGTACAACTCAGTATGCGCTAAAGTAATTTTAGAAACCATCATTTCATTTCAGCAGTAAAGGCAGCTCGAAGTGGTATGAATTCCCCATTAAGATGATGTGGTGGGGAGAGTGAAGGAATCTTTCGGTACAATCCATTTATTTTAGTGTCCCAAATGTTCATAGCAACAGGAGCAAACGTGGTTGCAGCTGCCATTGTGGTCGGCCTCTTGTCACTGTGGGAAATGAATGGCCTCTCCTTAGCCACCAACCTGCACTGCCTCCACAACAGAGGATTCATCAGTTTTCTCCAGAGAGTGGAATAGAAATCACATTTGGGTGTGTTGCAAATTAAACTTTTAATAGAAAACCAAAGAAAGAAGCTTTGCCCATTTATTTTATGGGTTATTGCTTTTGAAGAAGGAAGAGAGATTGGAAGTAGGATAGTGCAGGTAAGACTGGTTGAACCATTCTTTGAAAATCTTCCTTTTGAGATATTTGCATGCTTTCTGAAACTTGAGGTTTCTTTTCCATTTCACTCCGGTTTTCTCATTATTTTCCAAATAATCATCAGAAATGACTTCTTCATGATTATTCTTTCTCCTCACAAACACACAGAATGTTTCCGAGCCATACCTTGTATAGGACATGCCAGGATTCATTTGTTAATTCTAACCTCTGAAAAAGAAATCATGGAGCAGAGAAAAGGTAGTGCGGACAACCTTTTCTTCAAAGGAGAAAGGTCCAGTTATATGGCGCTTAAACTGCTAATGTCTTTACTTTAAAAGAGTAAATAAAACTGACATTAAGTTATGACAGATTAAAAATCAGGCAAAATAATTTGATCTTTATTTCTTGTTCCACAAGGAGAAACAGAAATTTGTTTTACATTTTATTTAATCTTCCCTTTTCTCTGGCTATCCTATTTTTGTAAATGAAAAAAAAAATTTAGTCATGTGGCCTTAGAATTATTAAAAGGTGACAAATGTAAAGAATGGTACAACTTCGGGGATAAAAAAACTTTTATTTATATCTATGGAATTCCATAATTACAGAATTAACAAGGCATGGACTAATTTCTGCCCAGGCATGTAGAGTTGCAAAGTTATGGCGTATTTCAGCTGGCATAATTCATGTGATAGTTGACACCTAATTAGAAAAGATAATATTGGAATTCAGTTCTGTTAACCTCTTAAGACTTGCAAAGAATGGAGAAGAGGGAAGTGTATACTAGGGAATGCTAACCGCTGTCACAGATAACTGAAATCTCAGCAACTTAACTAATACAATCTGATTTCTTGCCAATATGAAGTTCTAAGAAGGTGTTCCCAATTTCCTGGAAGTCCAAGACATCGCATGGCCTTCCATGCAGTTGGTCACTCAGGGACTCAGGCTTCTTCTGTCTCCGATTCTTCATTCAGCAGGCAGATGGGGAAGAGGCTGAAAGTTGCATGTGGTAGATTAATAAGGGCCATGACTGAGCAGCCATCACTTACACCTACATGTAATTGGCTGGCACTTTAAGTCTCATGACTGTAATAAGTGCAAAGAAGGCTAGAGAATGTAATTCATTTGTGTTCTCAGGAGAGCGAGGAAATGGGTTTGGTAGTCAGGTCACCTAGTCTCTGGCACAGGGAACAAAGTCCCTGAGTATCAGGAATGAGAAAGTAGAGTTTGAAGGAAGATTCAGGAGTTGGGTCAACCTCCGGGGGAAGAGGAACTTGTCAAGAGGAGATAAAAATGTTCCTTATTGTCAGGAACAGCAGTTCCCATTGTTCCATGCCCTAGCCAGCATCGTGTTAGAAATTTCCTGTTTAATTTATTGTAAAGATTTTTTAATATAATTGATACACTGTGACAGTGAAAAAAGGATTTTCTGTTTAGCCAGCATTGTGAAAACACATTATCCTATTGGTGAACACATACATCTGATTAAAATGTCACCAATGGCTCATGCCTGTAATCCCAGCACTTTGGGAGGCCGACATGGGTGGATCACGAGGTCAGGAGATCGAGACCATCCTGGCCAACACAGTGAAACCCCATCTCTACTAAAAATACAAAAAAAAAAAAAAAAAAAAAAAATTAGCTGGGCATGGTGGCACATGCCTCTAATCCTAGCTACTTGGGAGGGTGAGGCAGGAGAATCGATTGAACCCAGGAGGGTGGAGGTTGCAGTGAGCCAAGATTGCGCCACTGCACTCCAGCCAGGTGACAGAGCAAGACTCTGTCTCAAAAAAAAAAGACACCCAGAGATAGGTAAACATTACTGCATGGGCAAGGTATATTCCTACCTGAAAGTAATGAGTTATCAAGGGAGTGCTTACAGAATCAAATTTCCCATTTCCATTTTTAATTTTTCAGTAATGTAACCATGTAAGAGAAAATTTAGAAAATACAATGTTTTAATATTTTCTTCAATCTGTGTTCTAGTCCACAAAGTCAGCCAACTTTTTGTTTTTTTTCTTTTCTGATTTTTAAAAAAAGAAATATAGAGGCATGCAGAAAAGAAACAGGATAGTTGTACTTATATTTCACCCGCAGTTGTGAATTTTGGTCAATAATAATTGGAAAAGTTATCATTCTTCCTGCTCAGTATTCATTGCAATGGCCTTGTCACACCAGTAGAAGAAAGAAAATCTTAGGTAAAATTGTCCTGTTCTCAAAGTGGACTGTTTGGTGATTTGTTGTAGCCTTCTTCTCTCTGAATGTAATGGTAACAGTTTTAGAGTCTATAGTAATTAGACATCATCATCCTCTTAATCTTAGCAAGAGGAAGTATAGTTAAAACAAGTTTTTTTAAAAAATAAAATAAAATATTTTAGTTTTTATAACATTTTAAACAAAATTAAAATTGTCCTTTTATGTATACCCAGTACCATCCCTTTTTAACCTAGCATAACTTCATGAGCATTTTCTTTTCTTTTTTTTTTTTTTTCCAAATTCCCTATTCTGAGAGGCACTCATGAGCATTTTCCCATGTCATTGAGCATTCTTCAAATTGAGTCATTGATAGCTGCATAATATGCCATCATGTGGCCATGCCTGCATTGAGTCAGCCATTCCCCTGTAACCGAGCACTCAGGTTGCTTCCAGGTTTTTCTTTGCTCTAAATAACTCTGTGATAAATGTCAGAGTAAATGATTCTTTACATTTCTACATCCTTTCTTTCTTTCTTTTCTTTTCTTCTTCTTCTTCTTCTTCTTTTTTTTTTTTTTGAGGTGGAGTTTCGCTCTTGTTGCCCAGGCTGGAGTGCAATGGCACAGTCTCGGCTCACTACAACTTCTGCCTCCCGGGTTCAAGTGATTCTCCTGCCTCAGCCTCCCAAGTAGCTGGGATTACAGGCACAGGCCACCAAGCCCAGCTAATTTTTGTATTTTTGGTAGAGATGGGGTTTCGCCATGTTGGCCAGGCTGGTTTCGAACTCCTGACCTCAGGTGATCCGCCCGCCTCGGCTTCCCAAAGTGCTGGGATTACAGGTGTGAGCCACCGCACCCAGCCCATTTCTACATCCTTTTTTACTGTAAATCGCTCGTGGTGATGTTAGGAGGTTAAAGGAAATGAGTATTTCTCAAGGGTTTTGTTGCTTATTGTCAGCTTCCTAACCTTTAGTATGTTGAACCCTTTTGCTGTAGTGATTCTGATTGTCCCCTCCCAACCCGAGCATCCTGTTTTTCAAAGCTTTGCTGTGATGATTGAAATATCAAAAATTGAAATGAAGGCAAAATTTAACCCTACACTTGCACAATATGATCTCACTCACTCATCTATTTTGTCTTTATTTCACGTTTTGATATTTTGTACCTTGTGAACTATTTTTGCATTAATCAAAAATATGTTGTTTTAAAATGTTATCTTGATTACTGAGTTTTTTGGCACCCCTTTAAATTTGGGGGCTGGGTGAGTGCCTCTTTCGCTTCATCCGTATCCTGGCCATTTTAGAATCCTGGTGAGTTGGAACATTCTGGAATGCCCAGCGACATTCTAATATCTGAGGGAAAAAAACATCTTAGGACTTAGATTACTAAGCTTATGAAAGATCAAAGACGATCAAGAGCTAGAGGGCCACACAAGACCTGCTGTGGGGTGGTTCACAAATGACTGAAAATGGACAGGCCAAGGAGGGCCCATGCTGGCTGATGGCAGATAATGGAGGTATCAGAACTTGCTTTGAAGCTTTTGCAACAGGACCTTCTATTCTCCTGATGCACATGCTTCACAAAGATTCCCCCTGAAACTGCCATTCCCCTCTCATTTGTTAAAAATATCGTTTACTGGAGCTGTGCACCCTATTACTTTTGGCTTTGATCTTTTTGAGTCTAATCACAGACTAAGAGTGTCCATGCTGTTTGGGCTGATTTAACACCAAAGCAAAGGATTATCTCCTGTATTCATAATGATACTTCTCCATCCCCTAAGGTGGAGGAGACAAAGGCTAATGGTTCGCAGAAGGATGGTAACCAGGCATAATGTACAGTTATCTGTGTTTAGAAATCAAGTTCTCATTTTAATTCTAGAAGTATTTCTCGTGTAAACATATACACGGTTGTCAATAGTAAAGGTTATATAAAAATAGCTCTTTAAAATTATCAAGGTAGTTTGCATAATGCTAAATATTAACTCATTGACTCATTCATTTATTTACTGAGCATTTATTATGTGACAGGTATGGTGGGTAGCCTCTGAGTAGACAGAGTGAAAAAAAAACAGCCAGTAGTCTCTACTCTCATAGAGTTCACAGTCGGGTAGGAGAGATAGATAATAAAATAATTACTTTGTAATTACAAACAGTAATGAGTATAAGAAAAGAGCAAAGTGCCCTGAATGTCTTCTTAATGTCCTGCACTTTGCCAAGTTGAGCTTTCATTGTCTTTTCATCCTGAGAATAATGCTGCAACATGGATATAATTTCCTGCATTTAACTGATGGTAAAATAAAGGGTAGTCTCAGCCGGCAACATGCTGAGGGTCTCCTAGAGATAGGTGGAAGTAGAGGTGGGTTTATAACTTGAGGGGTTGAGTCATGGCCTATGGTCTTACCTCTCCATGAGCTGCTTCTTCAATCATTTGCTCACCGGACTCCACTCTCATGCCCCACAACCCCCTTGAGATTCTAAGAGGTTCATAGACATTCCTGCGTTCTTACTTTAAGGTAGGAACCATGATGAGGATTGAACATAGGAGCCTCGCAGGACATCACAGTGTCTGTTTTGGTGAACATGTTGCTATGCAACTGAATGTTCGTACATTCTCTCTGCTTCCCTATGCTCCCACCACTACCCCACTCTAGAACTTGGGGCAGGTCAAACGAAGGAAAATTAGAATCTCGGCTGCTGTGCCAAGTAGCCATGGTTACCCAGATCCCTACTTCGTGCTGACCCATCACAGCAAAGGAAAAAAAGAGAACCTGTCAGGAATACCTCAAGATTTTTCTATTAGTACATCAGCTCCATTCCATTGAGAAACCAGAACCAGAAACCACACTGATGTCGCCCACAAGTTAGGTGACTTACCCACTACTCCTCAGTGTGGCATGGGACGTACTGGCCCAAGAGGCCTGGAGGTCCCTCCATGTGGAAATATAAGAACCAGGGGAGGTGTGTTTTCTAGCATACCCCATCTCCATTTCAGTAAGTAAAGTAAAACCCTATGCCTTCTGGGCAGTTGTAACCTTGGAAAAATCTGCCTGTCCTTCACAAATAATTTTTCAAGTTATGTGCATTTTCTTTTATAGAGATAAGGATTATAATATTAATAAATTAAGGCATAAAAATCAGTTTAAATAATTAAGTGAGTACTGTAGATAACTGTAGTGCAAATGTGACCCTAATAAATTTACTACTAACAATTTATTATCTACAGACCTGGACCCAACTTCCAATTTTGTAGACAGGCGACTATCAGATAACCGTTCATGTATTTATAACTGGTAATTGTAATTGTTTGTATAGCAGTTCAATACTGGTTATTAATATGCACCTGGCTATATATACCCATGCAAAGGTAGCCTACATCACTGTGTCCCCAGTGATGACAATCTGGACATCAGCATACAGCCAGGCCTCTTATTGGTACCCACTGAGAGTTGCCCTTCCAGATGAGCTGCTACTGTTTGTGGGGCCTGGAATTGTGAATGACTGATCCTTAGGTTTTATGTCTCCCTCTGATGTGGCTTCATCCTGTCCCTGCCCAGATTCATTCCTTCAGCAGGCATTCACATGCCTGTTTGGGGCCAGCGGTGGTGCTGGTTTCTATAGCATGACGAGAGAGGAAGACACTTGAAATGATTTGGTTGTGTCCCACCCAAATCTCATCTTGAATTGTACTCCTGTAATCCCCACGTGGGAGGGACACGTGGGAGGTAATTGAATCATAGGGGTGGGTTTTTCCCGTGCTGTTCTTGTGATGGTGAATAAGTCTCATGAGATCTGATGGTTTTATAAAGGCCAGTTCCCCTGCACATGCTCTCTTGCCTGCCTCCATGTAAGATGTGCCTTTGCTCCTCCTTCGCCTTCCACCATGATTGTGAGGCCTCCCCAGCCATGTGGAACTGTGAGTCCATTAGACCACTTTTTCTTTATAAATTACCCAGTCTCAGGTATGTCTTCATTAGCAGTGTGAGAATGGACTAGTACAACGCTTATATAGTCATCCTGCCGTTGGATGCCCGCTACAGTGGAGGTGAAGCAAATTGTGGACAGTGGGGTCTAAACCTTCTCCCTAATCAATATATTAATTAGACATGCATATGGGCAGGCAAGTTCTCAAACTTTTTGGTTAGAACTAACCCCATTGCACTCTTAAAAATTACTAAGGACCGCTAAGAGTCTTGGTCTATGTGGGTTAAATCTATCAATATTTACCAAAGGGCAATTAAAACTGAAGCATTTTTGAAATGTTTATTTATTTTAAAACAATAATAATAAACCCATTGTATGTTAACATAAATAGCATACTTATAAAAATTATTATATCATACTAAACAAAATATTGAGAAGAATATCATTATGTTGTATTTCTGCAAATTTCTTTAATGTGAGGCTTCATAGGAGACAGGTAGAATCTTAAATCTGCTCCTACAATTAATCTGTGGCAATATCACACTGTTCATATGTCATGTAGCCTCTGGAAAACTCCACTGTACATTCATTGGAGAATAAGAGCAAAAAGACAAATAATCTCTTAGAATTACAGATTATTATAATTATTATAAAAATAGTCTTTATCGCCTAGGTGGAAGATTTGGGAGACACACAGGAGTTCCCGTGTAACACTTTGAGAACCCCTGTTTTATGGTGTTCTGTTCTAAGTGTGCACTTACTGAAGGCACTCATACACCCAAATTGCAGAGAAGTCTTTGGATTTGAATCACAGTGTTCAACTATTTGTCTGCAATTCAAACCTATCTTTATTTATTTTTTATTATTATTTTGAGATGTAGTCTTGCTCTGTCGCCCAGGCTGTAGTGCAGTGGCGCCATCTCGGCTCACTGCAAGTTCCACCTCCTGGGTTCACGCCATTCTCCTGCCTCAGCCTCTTGAGTAGCTGGGACTACAGGTGTCCACCACCATGCCTGGCTAATTTTGTTTCTCTATTTTTAGTAGAGACGGGGTTTCACCATGTTAGCCAGGATGCTCTCGATCTCCTGACCTCGTGATCCACCCGCCTCGGCCTCCCAAAGTCCTGGGATTACAGGCGTGAGCCACTGCGCCCAGCCTATTTTTTTTAATTTGTAATTTTTATTTCAAGAATAGGGAAGATAAGACTGGGAAATACATTGATGGCAGAGAACTAGGGTTGGTGATCCTCAGGAGATGTCTTGTATGGACTTGAGAGAGCTGATTATTGAATGTTCCAGGATTTGGCCAACTGTTAAACTATTAATAGCTTAAAATTGGCCATGATGGGAGTATTTACACCATGGAAATAAGCAAATGCTTCAAATCAGGGCTTCTCCCTCACCAAATTTTCCAAATTTATCTGCTTACTGCTTGTTACAGTTCTTAACCCCAAGCTTTTTTTTCCCCTTGGTTTTGTTTTGGTTTTATTGTTTTAAACTGAGTGCATTTACATAAGCAGGCAAGCTCCTTGGTGCCATAGCCCCTTCACCCAGTTAATTTTGTCCTTACCCCCAGCCTGGTTCCCACATGTATACAGACACCTCTGCCACAAGCCCAGCCCTCTTAGGAATTTGTGTTTATCTCTGTGGTTCTGGTTTTCTCTTGTGTGTGAGGGCTGGAACACCTCTTATGAATGGTCCATGACTTTCATTCCTTCCATTGATAAGGTTTGCTGTGAATGTTTTGGTGAAATCTTTCAAGAACCATGGCCATCCCCCTTCTTTTAAAGCCAAAGCAGCACCAGTGCCTGGCATGGGTTATGCAGATGGTTGGCATCATCCCCTGCTAGGATTTACTATTATTTGGAAATTAATGATGGCATCATCTTTTCAGGAGTGGGGAGGGGAGCTGTGATTGACGAACCTCTCTTTGACCATCTGTTCCTTTGCTTCAAGGCGCTGCTTTTCATAGCCTTAGAATTTGAGAGAAATGATGTTAAGTGATCACAAATGTTCTTTAAAGTTTTGCTTTAAAGGAAAACAAAAGAAAGCTTTTCAACAAGACGACTAGCTTTTTTTCTGGGGGTCAGTTTACCACAGATTATAAGCCAGAAAATAAAAAAGGTAAAATGAGATTTTTGGTTGGATTTGTTTTTAATTAAGACCTAAATCATGATTCTCTTAGAATGGAATAGAAAGTGAGAGTAGCTCTGAGACCTACTTGATCAATTTTGCAGTATCCCAGCTGCCAGCAGGGAAATGAGAGGAGGTAGGTGTAGCCAGAAGAATTCCTTTATATCCAGTTGACAATCACTAGCACCAGTGCAAGTCAGGACATCTTACTATTTCTAACCTCCCACCTCCAGAAACAAAGCTGATTATATTTGTCTGTTCCTTCCAGTAGGAAATTTTATGAATTTTGTCCTCAAAAGCTTTCTGAAAATCCACCTCTCCTCCTAACCAATTCGAAGGCCTAAATGCCTTGAATTTGAGCAATGCAAATACATGAAAATGCAGTTTTATCCATGAAGTTAAAGAGGATACCAGTGATTCACTTTACACTAGGATTCTTACAGGATTTCTTTAAGTAATAAATCCCTATAATGAATTCAAAATGACATCTGTTGTTCAGGAATTAAATGTACACTCCACTTTTCAGGAACATGTTTATTTTACCAAACAGGATACATACCTGTATTTAGCATCCTCTACTTGGGAAGATTTTCTTATGTGTAAATTTTCTGTATTTATTTAAAGGCTATTTTAGCAGATTATTTCTTAAGTAGATATGGAAAATCATTTATGTTTTTCAGCACTTGTATCCTTTCTCTTTTGAGAACATCAGGTACGTGGAGTTGATTTCATCAAGTCCCTTGGTTGCTGGCTCACTGTTCTCACTGGGCCATGCAGGCTCCCTCTCTCGTGCTACTAAGACCCCCTCCTCCTCCCATCCCCTCCTGCCTCAATAGGAAACTAGAACCAAGAAATATGATGGGGCATGCCATGGGGTTAAGAATTGCAGTTTTACATAGGACGGCCTACTTCCAACACAGGCCTGAAGGAGATGAAGTAGGGATTCATGGAGATGTATAAGATGTATGGGGGAGGAGTATCCAAGACAGAGGAGAGCAAGTGCAAAGGTCTTAAGGCTAGAATGCACCTGCCACACTTGCAGAGTGGCACAGAGGCCAGTGTGGTTGAAACAGAGCCAGTGAGGGAGAGAAGTAGAGGTGAGTTGGTTAGAAAGGTCAGAAAGGTCACTTATAGGCTCTGATAAGGACTTTGGCTTTTACTCTCAAGAAACCAATAGATGGTTTGAAGCCAAAGAATTACATGATTTGACTTACTTTTAAAAGGAACATTCTGACTCTGTTGTGGGGACACTAGTGTATGTGAGAACAAGGAAGATTAGAAGCAGGGGGTCTAGTGACAAGGCTACCTGTGGTGGCCCAGAGGACAGCTGGTGGTGGCTCAGATTAGCACAGTAGCAGTAGAAGCGTCAGGAGCCTGGGCATATTTTTAAGAACCAACAGGCTTTACTGATGCATCATATGTGGGACACAAAAGTGTGAAGAGCAAATGGGACGATGGAGGTGGCCACTTACTGAGAGTGAAGACGGTGGTCTGACCAGATTTGGCGTGGGCTTAAGGAATTGGGATTTAGAAATGCCAAGTTTGAGATGCCTATTAGACATGCAAGAAGAGACATTGGAATAGGAAAATGGATACGCAAGTCTGGATTTCAATTTGGGGAATCATCTATATATAATTGATTTTTAAAATCATGAGATTGGATGAGATCATCAAAGATGTGAATATAAGTAGAAGAAGAAATGATCCAAGGACCTGGTCTTACCTCACCTCACTCTGGCCTTCTTTATATGGAGTATATATCATTATCTGACATGATCACATACATGAATTTGCTTATCAGTTTGATGTCTTTCTTTCCAAACTCAAGGCAAGATCATGCCAGTGGGGGCTGTGTTTGTTTTATACACTGCTTTACCCAGCACCACAACTATGTCTGAAATATGGTGTAGTCAGTAAATATTTTTTAATTAATGAATTTAAAAATCTTGAGATAACCCTCAAACTCAGCTTAATTGACAATCTCAACCTTCTTACTCCACAGCTTCCAATAAATGCTTATGGGACTTGAAAAATAAGTAGCAAAATATATGATTTTTAATTTACTTTCCTAATCATTTCCCAGAAGGACATGAAAATAGTAGAATTATCTAAACACAATAAAAAGGGAGAAAGCGGAAGAGGTGCTAAAGACATATTTTCAAGAACCAACAAGATTTACTGATGGATTGTATATGAGATATAAATGAGCATGAAAAACAAAGAATAGAGGTGGCCATTTATCAACAGAATGAAGACTGTGGTACAAGATGATTTGGATCGTGGAGCTGGGGAGTTGACTTAATTTAGTCTATGAGCACAATTGCAAGTACATTGTGCCCAAGGCCGTGTGCTGAGCATAAGGAATGGAGAGTAGAAGAAGACATAGCCCCTATCCTCAAGAACTTATGATTGGGAAGGAATGATAGAAAACACAGGTAAGGTGATAAATTGTGCTGAATTTGGAAAAGCTCAGTAAATCAAATGAAAATTTAAAAATAGCTTTAGGCTAGGCAACATTTAGGTATGCAGAAAGATGTGCCTGCATTTCTTTCATAAAGCTTTTTGGCAATCTCATGTTTCTAACTTAAGTGTTCTTGGAGTAATGTGTACATTAAGCATTTATCAAAAAAGTCATTTCTCATGTGGGGAGCTATGAAATTGACAAAGTTTGGATTTGAAGTGACAAAGCCCTTCAGGAAATTATTCTAATAATTTTCTGTGTTTGACACCAATTCATTAGATAAGTGTGATGTAGAAGGAATGAGAGCTGTGTGATTGTCATTGCAGGTTATTCATTTTTTAGGCTGTGTCAGGAGAGTCCCCAGAGTATAGTTTATAGGATTTATTTAACCAAAATGATTATATCATTGATCACCAAATTCCTTCCTGATGAACAGACTTAGAAGGAATGTGGGAAGGGCCTTCTCCTCTAGGCCTTAGTCCTACCAGTGCTTACATATTCCCATTTATCCTAACAACTGGGTATTCTAATGTCTACTGATATTCTGAGGCCACAGCTTGGTAGTATTAGAGGGAATTTTGATATTTCATGTAAGTTGCAGTTGAATAGCCTTAACTTTCTGCACAAGGATTGGTTCTTTTTGGTGAAAGTTTACTTCTTGAAATGAAGAAAACTGCTATAGGTGTGGCTCTTTGGCTCTCTAAAGGTACTGTTGTCTTCGTTTTTCAGCTGAAGAAACTGAAGCCTACAGAAAAGCTTATTGAAGGCCATGCAAATAATAATTGGTGAGGATGGATTTGAACCCAGATCTGATAGGCTCTAATCTGTGTATACCACATTGTTCTGGCTCTTTCAAGGCTTGTGCTATAGAATCCCAGAACTAGAGATGAACTGAGAGGTCAGGCAGGCTAAGCTTCTCATTAAAGAAATGTTCATCCAACTTCTACAGGAATAATGTCTTTAATTATGTTTCTTTTTTCCCAACTAAAACATACTATATTTCAATTTTTGTTACTATATCAATAATATACAAAAATATAAATATCTTGGAATATTGTGGCAGTGGCAGGAGAACTTTTAAATATCCTCAGTTTTTAAAAAAAATAGAGCAAAGAGATAGCAAAACCAAAACACATGAATGTCATTAACAAATTAAATTGACAAAAATATGATTTTTGGGAGACAAACCATTAATAGCAACAAGGGCCCACATGATATCAGCCATAATTTAGCAGGAGGAAGCTAAGGGGAGAAACAAAGCAGTTGACATGCCTGAGGATCACAAAATGTCCAACATGTACTCTATGGAAAGTAGCCGAAACTGGGAGGGGCTTTGTGTACTCCACTAGTAGGTGAATCAAAAGAGTTAACAGTAAGATCTAAAGGAGTGGAATGGTCTGGGTTTCTTAAACACTTGAAACTTCCTTCCAGGGTAGTCACTCACTGAGATCAAACTGTTGAGAGCAGGACCCAAACTGAGCAGTATAAAGACAAGGGAAAGAGAAGGTAAAGATAAAAGTGGAAGAAGTGTCTAGAGGTAAGAGACCCCAGAGAACAAGCTGCTGTATGTTTTGAAAACTACATGAAAACAAAAGGAGAAGGTGCTCTAAAGCCTGAAGTTAGAAAAGTTAGTAAAACTATACTGAACTATATCCCAATTAAAAGTTTAAAAGAGGCTGGGCGTGTTGGCTCAAGCCTGTAATCCCAGCGCTTTTGAGGGGCTTAGGTGGCTGGATCACCTGTCAGGTTCGAGAACAGCCTGGCCAACATGGCAAAACCCCATCTCTACTAAAAATACAAAACGTTAGCTGGGAGTGGTGGTGGGAGCCTGTAATCCCAGCTACTCAGGAGGCTGAGGCTGGAGAATTCCTTGAACCCAGGAGGCAGAGGCTTCAGTGAGCTGAGATCGCACCATTGCACTACAGCCTAGGTGACAAGAGTGGAACTCTGTCTCAAAACATAAAAAAAGTTTAAAAGAGCGAATTTTACATAGAAATGAGCAACAGGAAAAGATCACAGTTGATACGGTTTGAGTATTTGTCACTTCCAAAACTTGTGTTGAAACTTAATTTCCATTATAACAGTATTAAGTAATAGGAACTTTAAGAAATGATTTGATTTAATGGGGACTATGCTGTTATAAAAAGGAAAGTTCAGCCTCCTTTCCCTCTCTGTTTGCTCTTCTGCCATGTCAAGATGCAGCAAGAAGGCTCTTGCTAGATGCTGACACCTTGATATTGGACTTCCCAGCCTTCAGAACTGTGAGCCAATAAATTTTTCTGCATTATAAATTATCCAGTCTGTGGTATTCTGTAACAGCAACACAAAATTTACTAAGACATAGGTATAAACTTATTATTTTAAAAAGAATAAAGAGTAATATAGCTTCACAAAAAATTTGAAAATGCTACTAATACAGGCCCATCCTCCTTCAAATAAAAACTACAACCCACTATCTCTAACAAGCTTAAAAAAAAAAAAAAAAAAACTAAGAAAATGTCACATGGGCCAGGCACGGTGACTCACGCCTGTAATCCCAGCACTTTGGGAGGCCAAGACGGGTGGATCACGAGGTCAGGAGATCGAGACCATCCTGGCTAACACGGTGAAACCCCGTCTCTACTAAAATACAAAAAAAATTAGCCGGGTGTGGTGGCGGGCGCCTGTAGTCCCAGCTACTCAGGAGGCTGAGGCAGGAGAATGGCGTGAACCTGGGAGGCGGAGCTTGCAGTGAGCTGAGATCACGCCACTGTACTCCAGCCTGGGTGACAGAGTGAGACTCCATCTCAAAAAAAATAAAAAATAAAAAATAGAAAATGTCACATGATGTGAAAAAATACATTAAGTCCAAATTAGGAAGATTTATAAATGAAGTTATATCACTCAGAAAGGATAAAAATGGAAATTTTTTTAAGGATTTGAGAGACAATGACAAAAGAAGAGCCAACATACATATAATAAGGGCTCCAAAGAAACTCAAAATGAGGGAACAAAAAAATACCCAAAACTATAATTTCAAGTGTTTTCCAAAACAATTTTTTTAATTACATATTGAAAGTGCACACCACATAACTCAGGAAACTGACCCAAAATAACCAACACTGAGAGAAAGTTAATAAAACTATTAGACTTTGAAGACAAACAAAAATTTAGGCATCCAGACAAAAAGATCAAATCACTTATAATAGACAATATCAGACTTTCAGTAGACTTTCCTACAACATTGCTTTATCCTGTAAGGAAATGGAATAATATGTTTAAGATAACTAAGGAAAGATGTGTGAGCTAAAAATTTTATAACCAACTAAATTGACATTCACATGAAAGGCTCAGGCAAACTCAGTGACTTGGAGAATATTTTTCCCATGAGCTTTTTCTGAGGAATTTACTGAGAGTAAATTCTGATAAGCCAAAATAACTAGAGAGTTATTAACATAGAGCCTGATACTAAGTGCTATATATATATTTACAGTAGAAGAATAGCTAATGCTAACTGAGTCTGTTTCATATATAATGAAATAAATCACATGGGCAATTATGTGATTTTCTAATTCTTGAATCCCCCGTGTTCTCTAGAATCAATATTCTGGCATGGAAGAAAGTAAATATATATGCCAGGTAGAAAAGGTTAAGTAAAAATCCTGTGGTACTGAATTTAAATTGGAAGTATCGCATACATTGTGAGTTCATACTCATGTGTACTGAAAAGGCTTAGAAAGAGAATGCAACCCAATAGCAATGACATCTCTAGGACCCAGATTATGATCTTGAAATACTATTTCCCACTAAAAGAAAACAGCTATTCTTGGGAATTTAGAGGGTTCTAGGTCTGGGCAGAATTTGTATAAAATGAGCCTAGGAGATTGAGTCATACACATATATTATTAGCAAGGAAGCTAGAAAAGTATTAGGATTATGTCAAAAGGACAAAAGAACTAATGATGTTCCCACTGGACAGAGATCAGACAGTTTATATTCAGTAAAGATAATATTTTTGGTGAACTGAAGCTCAATAAGTATGTTTAAATTTATGTATAAGGATAGAAAATAATTTGTCATTTTTGAAAATAATAAAGAACCACTTGTTTTTAAAACTGGTAAATAATGAGGGCAAAAAATCATCTATTATGTCTTTTCTATATGAGTTTCATCCCTGATAACCAAGTCGTAGATGAGTAAATTTTCTCTTTATAGAAATATTTCAACTAATAACTAAAGGAAAAATGATTAAATTAGAATATTACTATTTTGCAACTCAGATAAATTAATAGATCTAGGCAGTGTACATCATTTGCTGCTATCATAAGTAAAGACACAACCGTACATCACATGGCTGTGATAGAAGAATACAGTACTATTAATATCTCTATAGTTGTCTTGCCAAAAATGAAACCCCATGATCAATCCAGTAGATCCACAGAGATGCAATCAGCAAAATCCAGATAGTAAGAAACTCTATAGGACAAACTTGTTTTCTTCAACAAATAAATTACATGAAAAACACATGTGGAGAGACAGAAGGGGAACCTGGAAACTAATAGAGACATATAAAAGTAACAGGGAAAATGAAATATAGGGATGTATAATCAGGTGATAAAGCTGTAAAGGAAAGCTCAGAAACAATTACCATAAAAGTGAGGACAGAGATTACTTTTGAGGGTGTAGGGAAGAGAATTGTGGTTAGAATGATTGTGTAGAGGGCTTATGAGGTATCTGGCAGATTTCTTTGTCTTGATTTGGATCATGGTTACAAAGTGTTGACCTTATAATAGTTTATTAAACTAAGCATTTATTTAATGCAGTTTTCTGTATCTGTAATATTTTACAACTAATAAGCTTTTAAAAAATATATATAATGGGCCTTTTTATTCATTTCTCCAGTAGGTTTCATACAATATAAGAGCCACACCACATTGGACAGGCAGACCTGTAAACAAGTAGGTCTTCGTTCATTCATTCTACAAATATTTCATGAACAACCAACTCTTTTGGGTAGGCATTGGAGAAGTGCTGCACCTAAAATAAGGCAATTATAGTATGAAGCAAAATATGATAGGTGCTATATGGACAAAGTATTATGATAGTATAGAGAAATGGAAATTTATTTCTGATTGGGAGATTAGCAAAAACTTACCAGGGCAATAACATTTCAGTTGAATCTTCTAAGATGTGTAATATGTGCTCTTACTTTAAAAACCATCAATTCACATTAAAGGAATATTTAGAACCCTCTGCCTCAATAACTACTCACTCTTAATCCATATGTTCTAGTTTGCATCACCCAACACGACTGAAACCCACTGTCTGAAGGCCATTGATCATCTCTTAGTGACATTTCTTCAGTCCTCTTCCCCATAAACTCTGCCCAAGTCATCATTGTTGAGTATTGCCTTCTAGAAATTATTTTCTTCCTTTTCTTCTGAACCACCAGGGTGTCCTGACCTCTCTCCTGCCTTCCAACTGTCCCTTTGGTGTCTTTTGGCTGCTTTGATCACCTCTTTGGCCGTGCCTTCTGTGCTCTCTCTCTATGTTCTCCTGTCTTGGCATTACCTGAAGTCATATGCAATTAACACGGAAATATCTATGATACTCTTGCCCGGTAGGAGCTCCAGACATGTATTTCTGACTCTCTGCTCATCATTTCTTTCTGTATGTCCATCTGTCACCACAAAATTGATATGCCCAAAATTGGACCCATTTTCTTCTTCCAACCAAATCCTTCTGGTGACTTTGCCAACCCAATTAATAGCTTCTCTGCTTCCTGGTCCTGACTTAGAATCTTTGAGTCATCCCCAACTACCCTGTGGATATGTTTGTTGTCTTAAACTAGGACAACTTCTATTTCTCTGTGTCAAGAGGACTTACATGCTCTCTGGAACTTTTCCTGTGTGCAAGGCTTTGAATGGACTTCATCCAAACCCAGTGATAAGGTTCCCTGTGGTAGCTTAATTGGCAGGGTCTACCCTCATTCCCTGGTGGATCACACCATGTCTGCATCTGATTTGGTGATAGCACACTCAGAGCTCCAGACCAGTACCAGGCACTTTATACCGCTAGCTTAGGTTATGAATATTAGAATTAATGCAGCCATCAACACTATCTTACTAGCTTAACATAAACAAAGTGCAAATGCTTCTTCTATGGAGGGAGGAGCAATCAAACATAGATAGTCCCACATTTATCCTCCAGGGCTTTTATTCCCAACCATACTTACACTTGTCAGGTTATTTTTTTCTGCTGCGGAAATTGCCTTAATTTACATTGATTTTTAAGAAAAAAGATTTATTACAGATACAGCATCTGCTGTTTGTGCCTAGAGGTAAAGGTTTAGGTTGAAGCGGCTTCCTCCGTTTATCCATCTGCTTGTTCATCCCACAAGCATTACTGAAAGCTGACTTTGGTGCGGGATGCTGGCTAATCAGGTAGGTTGTGTGGTTCCTGCACCCAAGGGGTTCACTGTCTAGGTCATAGTTATACTAACCCTGTCATCTTGCTTAGTGTTTATTTGCCCTGAGGATGTAATCACTCATTCATTCATTAATTCACTTCCTTTTAATCTCTTCCTCTTTCATATCTTTAGTTACCATCCCTTTGTGGATGATTTTCAATATGTTTTAGACTCAATGCTTGACCTTCACAACTATATTCAAAAGGTAAGTATTGAATTCTAAATATAAGTATTGTGCTAGAGGTTTAGAATACACTAAGAAACCAGCAGCATGGTCCCTGCCCCTGGAGTCTTCTGTTAACATTATACAGGTTTCTATACTATCCTCACCCTCTAGAAATTTATATCTTAAAATCATGATGTTTGCAATCACAATCCATGTAGATTCCTTTGTCTTTTTCTTTCTGCTTAGATAAGTTGCCTCCAAGAAGGGAAATAATAAGTTGCATTAAAACTCCTTAAAAAGAGGAGCTTGAGGTATGATTTCCATAGGAAAATCACTGCAGAGCTTGCCAGCTAGAATTATTTTCTGGCTTATTATAATCCTGTTACGAGTCAGCATCATTGCACCAATTTTGTAAACAATACAGCTATACCAACAAGGCTATAATCAGCCACCACTGAATGTCATATCATTTCTCTACCTTTAAAGATCTGCAAGAAAAGGGGATGGGGTGGAAAGAAGACAAGAATTTTTTAAGTGATATGGATAATCAAGAATGCCTTTTAAAAAAATACCTCTTAAATATATGCCCATGTCCCCTTAAATCTGTGACGGTGAAACATCTCATTTTAGTTGATGTATGACAAGGAAGCAATCACCGTTAATCAGAATGACACATTTCCATTTACTTGATGAAAGGGAAGGTAGATGAAGGTCATGAATAAGGAAACAAAGCAGCTTGTGATTCGTGATGTTTGGGGTTTCTTTTGAAATTTGTTTCCTTAGGAAGTTTATAAGCCGGTTGCTTTCTTCTCTTGGCATCATTCATCCAAATTGCCAGAAGTCCTTGTCAGTGAAGATGGAAATATTTCATCTTCTCTTCTGAGTAGAGAAATAGGTTAATTTGCTCTGGGTTCTTTGACAAATTTGGGTTTTAAAGGTGTAAAATCTCAGAAGTTCTGGCTCCAGATAGCTCTTTAAAAGTTACCAATTCCATTCTCTGGGTGATAAGATTATTTGTGGGAGATTAACCGTACAGCTGGTCATGGCCATGCCCATGGGGAACTCCGGGGGAAATGGGCCAGAGGCTTAGTGATTTTATTAGAAGCAGAAATCGAGAGACTCTTTCCACTCTCCCCTCTCTGTATTATAAGACACTTAACCATTTAAATGCTGGCAATAAGTAAGTGCTGGTTAAAGCTTCACTTTTCTTGGATATCACCTTTTATAAAGGAGTCTATGTTCCTGCTTTTGTTCTGTGGTTGGAGCAGAGGAGTGGCTGTAATTTACGGTGCAAGCCTAGCTTTGGGACCATTAGATCTGGATTTATGCCTAAACATTTTTAGAAACTTCCAGAGGTCACTATGAGGACCCATTGGGCTGCGGAATACTATCAGTGAGCTGTTATAGTCTCCGTACCAAAAATTAAAATATAATTTGTGAAATAGAGAGGAAAATTTGGATTTGGGGATTCAGCACAGATCTCTCAAGAAGGACGAATGTAAGGCTATTCATTCCAAAATCTAAGGATGACATTCTTTCACTGCCAGAGTTGGTCTTTGAATCTACAACCGTCATGATGTGCCAGTATTTTGAATCTGCAAATATCATGATGAATAGGTATCTCAGGATAATTTTAAAACTTAGTATTTACCATGCTGAAAGCCTTCTGTAACTACCCTTGTTATTATTATTGTCATCATCCTCAAGATCTTCATCATCATTGTTTTAACTAGAGAAGTTAAAATAAATAATTATTAAGCTGTAGTAGGAGACTATAAAGCTATAAAGAGAACGCTGAAGAGTACTTTAGGGCTGAGGGAGCTTTACCCAAGGAGAGGCACACATGGAAGGTGGGTTCCTCTTCAAGAGTTGGGTTCACCCGGGAGGCGGAGCTTGCAGTGAGCTGAGATCCGGCCACTGCACTCCAGCCTGGGCGACAGAGCGAGACTCCGTCTCAAAAAAAAAAAAAAAAAAAAAAAAAAAAGAGTTGGGTTCAGACTTTTTTGGAGCCAGTGTGGTTGCAGCTGCTGGATGGTGCAGGAGCTCTCTGGATTGCCCAGGGAAGAGGTGGTCCACAGGCACAGGACAAAGCAAGAAACACCCTTGGGGGCACAGAACACCTGTTATCTTGCAGAAACAAAGATGGCAGCCTGAAATGGTTACTAGCATCAAGTTCTTTTGAAAATGCTTATTTTCCTAAACTTTGCAAAAACCCAACTATAGCAGGCTGCTTCCTGGCACAGGCTGTGATCCCAGTGCCAATGCCTAAGGAACTTATGTGCTGTCTATTTTGGGTCTGTGTAAAGCCAAGCTTTACAAACCCTGTCATCAGCAAGCCACTTAAGAGAGACCCCCTTGGTACCATTTTGTACTGACTCACCCATAATGTGCATTTCCTGCCCATGCTCCTTTTGGTGTGATAGAACTCCATAATCTATCATTATAATTTTCTTTGTGTGTCTTCTTCTTCCTTATGTTCTTTGGTCAGTCTTTTTAAAGTTCTCCCAGATTTCTATTCTTTTTGCAAATATTAGGCTAAATTTGACAAGAAATCCTGCATAAATTACTGTTAAACTGCTTTAAACTAAATTTTCAGATAATATAAGACTCTCAACGATGAAACTGATCCAAAAGGAAAAACTCTGGATTAATTAAGAGTGTTTGCACATGAGGGAAACCTCATCTATCTGGCTGATTTGTCCACCCTGGGTCCAGTCTGCTATGGTCAGAGGGGCTGTGTCATGTTTGTTACAGACAAAGCAGTTGGGAGTCCACACTGATGGGCAAAGGAGGTGATCAGCAAGGGCTAGGAAGACACCCCCTAAAGTATCTTCAACAAACATGAAGGAAGAGCCATGCACCATTTAGAGTTTACGATGGTCAGGGCAGAGGGCACTAACTTCCTAAAATAAGATCTACAGTCTTTTTAATTTTTAGCAAGGTGGACCTTGCAACAACATACTTTCATGGAGAGAAACTTTAAATGCTCCAGGGGTGAACTGCCAAAAAGGAATGTCTCATACCCAACTGTCATTGATTTTTATGTGAAAGTCAAAAGTTATCTTGGTGTAATGCCCAGGATGCATATGACAAGCTCAGATTTCATAACGGCCAAAGGAGCACGGTCTAGTCAAGGGCAAATGAAAGCCTAGAACCAGTGGGGAGAAGGACCAACCAACACAAAGCGTAAGGAGTAGAACATGTCATGAGCAACCAAAAAGAAATATTATTTGGGTTTTAAAGGTTCTACCAAAGCTGACAATGAAGAGTGGAACATACTAAGATAAACTAAAAGAAATGTTATTTGTTTTTTAATGATTATACCAAGAAGAAGAAGACAAAAAAGGAACAGGACACCACCTCTTGGATCTGGGTGATGCCAGCAGATGCCAGAGAAAACACAGTTTTGCTTAATCTCTTTGGGCTTCCATTTTCTCTTTCAAGGAAAAAGAAGAACTCATACAGGTTAATACTAAACTGGATGACCTAGTCAAGCCTCCTTAGTTTGAAAGAAGGTACCAGCTAAGAAATGACATAGTGGGGGATGGCTGTAGGGATGCCTCAAGAATCTCAGACAGCCAGGATGATCAGAAAGATGTTAATAAAATAATTGTCCTCCCCAGGTCTCAGGGAAAAAATGCCTAGCTCGGTGGTTTTGGCATGTTGGACTCAGCTCTTCCTTTTCATAATAAATATTTTACAACATCCCTTTGCTCCCTTAAAATAAACTTCATAGATAATCTAACCTACTTAAACACTTAATTTCAAAGTAAAATGAATATATTACCCAAACTGAAATATAAAGGAGGCTTACAGAGTAAGTAATTTATCTAAAACAGAAAGTAAGCTGTAGTTTAATAAATGTTCAAAGACAAGGATGCCCACTCTCACTACTTTATTCAACATAGTACTGGAAGTCCTAGCCAGAGCACTCAGGCAAAAGAAAAAAATAAAATACATCCAAATAGAAAGAGGAAAAGTCAAACTATCTTTGTTTGCAGACAATATAATTTTATACCTAGAAAACCCCAGTCTTTGCCAAAAAGCTCCTAGATCTGATAAATGACCTCAGCAAAGTTTCAGGATACAAAATCAATGTACAAAAATGAGCCACATTTCTGTATACCACCAACATCCAAGCTGAGAGTCAAATCAGGACCATAATCCCATTCATAAAAATACCTAGGAATTCAGCTAACCAGGGAGGCAAAAGATCCCTACAGTGAGAATTACAAAACACAGCTAAAGGAAGTCAGAGAGAGATGACACAAACAAATGGAAAAACATTCCATGCTCAAGAATAGATAGAATCAATATCATTAAAATGGCCATACTGCTTAAAGCAATTTACAGATTCAATGCTATCCTTTTCAAACTACCAATGACATTTTTCACAAAATTAGAAAAAAAAATTCTAAAATTCATTTGAAACAAAAAATGAGTCTGAATAGCCAAAGCAAGCCTAAGCAAAAAGAACAAAGCTGGAGGCATTATACTACCTTACTTCAAACTATATTACAAGGGTATAGTAACTAAAACAGTATGTCCTGGTGCAAAAAAAACAGACACATAGGCCAATGGAACAGAAGTAAAGCTACATTCCTACAAACATCTAATCTTTGATAAAGCCGACAATAACAAGCAATAGGGAAAGGAATGCCTATTCAATAAGTGGTGCTGGAATAATTTTCTAGCCATATGCAGAGAAGATTGAAACTGGATCCTGCATTTCACCATATACAAAATTTAACTCAAGATGGATTAAGGATTTAAGTGTGAAACCAAAACTATAAAAACCCTAGAAGACAACCTAGGAAATACCATTCTAGACATAGGCCTTGGTGAAGACTTCATGATGAAGACTCTAAAGAGCTTCTGCACAGCAAAAACAAAACAAAACAAAACAAAAAACCACCCTATAAACAGAGTAAACAGACAACCTACAGAATGGGAGAAAATATTTGCAAACTATGCATCTGACAAAGGTCTAATATCCAGAATCTATAAGGAATGTAAGCAAATTTACAAGCAAAACCCAAACAATCTCATTAAAAAATGGGCAAAGGACATGAACAGACACTTCTCAAAAGAAGACATACATGTGGCCAACAAGCATATGAAAAAATTCTCAATATCACTAATCATTAGAGAAATGCAAATCAAAACCACAATGAGATACCACCTCACACCAGTCAAATGGCTATTACTAAAAAGTGAAAAACAAAACAAAAAACAGATTCTGGTAAGGCTGCAGAGAAATGGGAAATAGTTCAGCCACTGTGGAAAGCAGTTTGGAAGTTTCTCAGAGAACTTAAAATAGAACTACCATTCAACCCAACAACCCTATTGCTGGGTATATAGCCAAAGGAATGTAAGTCATTCTACTGTAAAGGCACATACATGTGAATGTTCATCGCAGCACTATTCACAATAGCAAAGACATGGAATCGACCTGGATGCCCATCAACAGTGGATTGGATGAAGAGAACATGGTATATACACACCATGCAGTGCTACATAGCCATAAAAATGAGATTATGTCTTTTGCAACTACATGGATGGAGCTGGAGCCATTATCATAAGTAAATTAATGCAGGAACAGAAAACCAAATACCACATGTTCTCACTTATAAGTGAGTGCTAAACATCGTGTACGCATGGACACAAAAAAGGGAATAATAGATACTGGGGCCTACTTGAGGGTGGACAGTGGGAGGAGTGTGAGGATTGAAAACCTACTTGTTGGGTACTATGCTGATAACCTGGGTGACAAAATTATCTGTAAACCAAACCCCCACAACACACAATTTGCCCATGTAACAAAACTGCACATTTACCCCTTTAACCTAAAAGTTGGAAAGAAAAAGAAAGAAATAAACAGATGTTCAGACAGAAGAAGAAACAATGAAGTAGCTACAAATTTATTTCCACCTATATGTAGAATCTTTGTGAATATGACAACTTCAAATATAGATTGATAAAGTCAGATTGTATGGGCAATCTGATTTTTCAAAGTGGTGGGTCTTTCAGTTATCTCTTGCTGTGTCACAAACTAGACCTCAGCGGCCTCAAACCATCATTTTATGATGCTTTTGGATCCTATGGGTCAGGAATTCAGAAAGAGCACAGTGAGAATAGTTCTTCTCTTCCCCGTGATGTCTGGGCCCTCTTTGGGGATGGATCCAATGCCAGGACCTGGAAGAATTAAAGCTGAAGGAATCACTTCTGGGATGGCTCTGCTTCACTCACTCACCTGACTCCTTGGCTGGAGGGTTGCAGACAGGACTCCCCGTAGGTGGTCCTCCAGCCTGGTGATCTCAGGGTGCCTAGATTTCTTACAAGACTGGCAGAGTTCTAAGGACAAGTATCCCAGCAGAAGCTGCAACATCTTTCATGACTTAGTCTCAAAAGTCACCAGCGTCATTCTGACATACCCCCAGTCAAGGCAGTCACATGGGACTGGAGGCAGAGAGGATGTGAGTATATAGAGCCCACCTCTTGATGAGAGGAGTGTCAGAGAATTTATAGTCATGTTTGAAACCCCCACAGTGACTGGCTTTCAGCAAATTTCAAACAATACAGTGGTCTTTCTATAAATTACACAGTAGCTACCTTCCTGGAAAATTCAGTATGTATTAAAACCTTGTAAACAGTATATTATGTATGTATGTAGAATGGAAGCTTAGACTTTATACACATTGTTCAACAGCATCTTTGGAAGTTGTGTGAGACTCAGGATGCTGCTTTGTTGTATACCTATACTCCTGAACACTGCAGGACGCTTAGCAACCTTGGTCCATGCCCACTAAATGCCAGTGCTGCCCATCCTGGTTATTTATCTCTTGTCTGTAGACTGACTTCCTCTGATTACTTGGTGCATTACTTATAGATCAAAGTGGCACCCTCAGTCCTCACTCAACACACTCCTCAGCTCACCTCTCCCACTCAACTGAGTTCTGACAATGATGGTGATGACAATGGTGATGCTGATATTGGTAATAATGACTATAATGATGATGGCAACGACAGCAGCAGTGACCATTACCATTTTGCCAGGGACTCCATTATGTTATGCACCATCTTTCTCCATGCTGACAACAACCCTATGGCAAATATTATTGTCCTTGCTTTTCAGATGAGGAAACTGAGGCTTAGAAAGCTTAAATAATCTATATAGGATGACAAAATTAGAAACTGGGGAACCAAGAAGTTTGATTTTTCTCCTAGACCTCTGGATAGCTTCGAATGACATTGTGACCTCACTTAATTATATTTGGCTGAGGGGATAGAGACAGTGTTCTGTAGATCACTGGGAGCCGTTTGCTCAGAGAACGGCCATGGGCAGGTAGGCACAATGAAAAGCATCTCTGGCACAGTGGAGAGGAGGAAATTGACATTCAAAATAGATGTGAAAATGGTAAAAGGGCATGAACCTGCTCTCCCAGACCTCCCAGACTCGGAGAAGATGACTGAATCTTCTGCATCTCATCTTCTTTGGGAAGCGTGGAGAATAAAGGCAAAGACAGTTCTAATGTTGAACAAAAGGAAGAAGGTGGAGCCTATAAACACGAGCTGAATGTAAAATTCTAGATCATGTATTAAGAAGGATGTCAGTGCTGGCCTACTCATTGTTGGCCAGCCAAGGAGGTATCTGCATTGTCATTGCCACGCCATTAGGTGGCCCGGGTATCCCAGCCTTGACCTCCCTCTTGGCTTGTCTTCTCTGGTCTGCATTCCCAGAACCATACTGAGTATGTTATCCACATGGCTCACAGAACCACACAGTGGCATGCTAATAGGAGAGCTTTGAAGATCTGTGATTCAAAACTGAAGAAAGTCCAAAGCCTTAGAAGTGTTTCATGCTCCTGTGTATCTACTAATGAGGTGCCTTCATTTAGCAAAAAAATAGATTAAGGCTCTATTTTAATGATCTTTAAAAATGGGGGGAATAAAATTGCACCATGAGCTGCAAAAAAGACAAGGAAGAAAAATAGCTTGTGGTTCCTTAATTCGATTGCAGCCAACTGGGTTTCTCTCTCCTTAGCTTCCTTAAAAAAACAAAACAAATTTATAATATAAATGCTGTTTTGGCACATAATATATTCTGCTTTAACATTGCCTATCTGTATTACAAAAGTGTGTTTATAAAAGCCTTTGAGTGCTTCTTGAAGTAAAATAACATTTTTAGAATAAAAAGTGTTATTGAGGTGTTATTCTCTAAATTTTAAAAAAGTCTGAATATGAATATTTTATGTCTATGTAACATATTTTATATAAAGATATGATCATATTGGTGAGGAGAAATGCAAAAGATGAACAGATGTAAAGAAAATTCATATTCCTTTTTCCTTTCAGACCATTAATTCTATGGCAAACAACGTCTCTGATGTTTTATCTTTTCCTTGAATAGTATTTTCACAGCAAATATGAAAATCTTATTCATCTAAGGGCCCTCTAAGTGTGTCCTTAACCTAACATCAATTGTCATTTGGACCCTTTCAGGGGCCCAAGCCCTGGAGAGGAATCCGCACTTGAGGGACACCCGCTTTAGTTTCTTAGACTTCTTGCCATGAGAAACCTGCTGTCATTATTCAAGAAATATCTACAGGAAGATGTTCTGAAAAATTGAGTCTCTCTCCCAGGAGCATTAGATTCTCCTGGATGCAGAAAGAGCCCTGTGGCTCATTTGGTCCAGCAACCTGCCTCCAGCAGAGCCTTATGCAAACCACCCTCTGCAGTGAATATGTTCCCTACGTTATTTCAGGCTCTATTCTTCCTCCAGACCCACGTTCTCCGACAGAACCTTCCACAGTGATGCAAATAGTCTACAGCTGTGCTGTCCCATATAGCAGCCACTAACGTCATGTGGGTATTGAGCACTAGAAATGTGGCTTGCGTGACCAAGGAGCTGACTTTTTAATTTTAATCAATTTAAATGTAAATAGCGTCATGTGACTAGTGGCTACCTTATTGCCTGAGCAGTTCTAGAGCCTCCAGGGATTTTGTGCGAAACAAACACAACAAGACTAAGGTGAGCATAATCCGAGTTTGGTCTGAGTTACATAAAATTTCCAAGGTGACTTGGGAAGTTGTTTCTTAAAAAAACTAATAACACTTGAAATAAACCCTTGCCATGTATTGGGCACCATCTGAGAGCCAGGTAAATTGTACAATAAGTGCTTGAACAGTATTATTTTATTATTTCGTTGAACTCATAAGATCCTTATGAGTAAGCATTATCTCCCTCACTCCTTTTTTATTTGGAGATGGAAAAAACTGTGATTTAGAAAGATTAAGGGTCACAGCTTGTTCTTGGCAGAGGGAGGCCTTGAACTTGGGTCTGAGTCCAATCCCTATGTGTAGTGCTTTACATTTTTCCTCTATAGCTTGTTGGAATTTACCCTACCTTCTAACTAGAGATTTAGAAGACCTTAATAATGGGATAGAACAAGTTTCTTAGTGTAAATTTCTATTTCCGCATGTGACTCCCCTGTAAGTTTATAAGCTGGCATGGAAGGTGACTCTGTGACACAGAACTTGTGTCTGAATTGTCTATTCTCCCCTTTGGTGGCCATAATTTATGACCTCTTGAGGTGCTAGAAAACATTGCATTTGCATTTATATGTAGTCATGAGACAGTTCAGTTTAGTGTTAAGATCATAACTGATGGTCTCAAAGAAGCCTAAGGTCTCCCTTGGGCACTGTGCATCTTCAGACAGGTTACTTCATCCTGGAAACCTCTGCTTTGTCATCCTTAAAATGGGGTAATAATAGGTCCCACTTCATAAGTTCGTCACTGTGAATCAATGAATGAGTGTATTTGAAGTATTAGCTTGGTGCCTACTATACAGTAAGTGCTCAATAAAAACTAGATGCTATTGGTTCTATTATTATTCTATAGCCACTTCAGTTCATGCCTGTAAGGTTTATTATTAGTTTCTTATTTGATTCTTATTAGTAGGGAAAAGAGATGTTGATCCTAGGAAACACATGGATCAAAGCCAATGAGATGACTGTTGTCAAATGACTTTCTCTCACTCCTGAGGTATAAATGCAATCAAATGAGCCCCTGAATTGCTGGTTTGTACATAACAGAAAAAAAAAACACCCCAAGAATATGCTATCTTCCCCTCCCCTTGTAATTGATAAAGTGTGACCAGAAGGAGGAGGCTCTATCTCATTTTTTTCTAGCATGTCCCAGATTCTTGGCTATTCAATACTCACTTTGGGGTCACAACGGCCCATGCTGCCATCATAGATAATATAGAAAAGGAGATCAAATGGGGTGTTAGAGCCAATGACAGAATCAAAAATCCTGGATCTGAGTCCTAGCTTTGTGGTGACTTACTCTGTGGCCTTATGCAAATCACTGAAGCCCTCAGCCGATGCATCTGTGAGATGAAGAATTTAAACTCCAGGAATTCTCCAACACTACCTGACAATAACTGGTTATCAGTATGCAGCATACCAATTAGGACTCAGAAACTACTTTATCAACAGCCATTTATTACACCTGAATGAGTTAGGCTAATGCTAGCTACTATAATAGATAATTCTCCAAATATCACTGGTTTAGTACAGCAAACATTTATTTCTCACTCATGTAAAGTCTAAACAGGTGCTCCTGATCAGCAGATAGCATTCCTCCATGCAGTGACTCAGGGATCCAGGCTCTTTTCCCCTTGAGATCATACAGTCTTCAGTACTGGTTTCAAGGTTGTCAACTTAAGGGAAGGGTCTGGGGGATGGCTTGGGAGGGGTTTATACGGGCCAGATCTGGGAGTGGCACACATCACTTCCATTCTCATTCCACTGGTGGAACTCAGACTCACAAGCACACCCAACTGCAAAGGGGCTGGGTAATGTAGTCTGGTTGGGTGTTCAGAGGGAAGAGGAAATGGATGTAGTGACATCTAGTCCCTTTGCCCAGCCTCTCAGCAGTATTACATGATTGCTGCTATCACACCAGGTGACTCTTATTATAGTCAAAAGCAAAGAAACAAAGTTTTAGGTAGTTTGGTGACTGTGTGTGTGTGCATGTATGTGTCTATTGCAGAGGTGGGGGACGGTGCAGGCAGTGGGGATATAACACTTCGTTAAAATTTTTGAAATATTGAAAAAAGTTGGTAAATTATCCTCTCATTTCTTAGGTTTTGGCCGCTTGTCAAAGCATGTAGTAGTTCCAGCTTCCTATTGCCTAGTACCTGATACCAAGGACAGGAAGACCCTACTCCATTTTCTAATTGATCTTGGGGACCTGGAGAGGAAGTCTTGAGCTCCCTCTAGGGGAGCCAACAAGGGGCCAACAAGGTCCCTTTTGTCTTTACATTCTGACTTTGCCTTCTCTTTGAGTTTGCTTCTTCATATCCCCTTATCCCAAGCTGACACAGGCTGAGATACAATGGTTTCCTCTCCAGTGCATGAACTAAAGCATTTCTCTCTGGCTTAGTAGAATGTTGCATGTTGTTCCAATTCTCTTGTGTATGTCTGCTAGATTGTCTTCATTGTCACTTGACTTTTTCCCTCTTATAATTAGTTTTTATTAATCTTCCTTCACAGTACATCTGATTTTCATAAAACAACGGGCATTTTAAAATAAAGAAAAAATTAGTATACAAACTTCTCAAGATACCGCTCAAGATGTCAATTGCAAAGAAAAACATCAGCTAATCAGATGATATCACATGCAAATGTAACCACCTTTTCTAGGGTAGAGAACTTTTAGAAAGGTAATTTAAAAGGATAAAAGAATGAAACTCCTATCATATTTAAAATATTTTATTTTTCTATAATTTTAACAACATTGTAAGCATCACCAAATAGTGAAATGAGATCCAGATTTGGGGTCACACTTGAGTTCTGCAAGGCTACGCCTCTGCCTCTGAGTATCCTTATGTGTAAAATAACAGTAGAGGCACTTAGTTGCTAAATTCTTTTCTTTCTTTGTTTTTTTTTTTTTGTTTGTTTTTTGTTTTTTGTTTTTTTTTTTGAGACAAGGTCCCACTGTGTCACTCAGGCTGGAGTGCAGTGGCATGATCACAGCTCACTGCAGCCTCAACCTCCTAGATTCAACTGATCCTCCCACCTCAGCTTCCAGGCATGTGCCACCACACCCAGCTAATGTTTTTGTTTTTATTTTTGCAGAGACAGAGTCTCGCTATGTTCCCCAGGCTCGTCTTAAACTCCCAGGTTCAAGCAGTCCTACTGCTGTGGCCTCCCAAAGTGCTGGGATTGCAGGTGTGAGCCACTGCACCCAGCTTAGTTGCTAAATTCTATATTGATTGCATGGAAGACTGAATGAGGTAAATTATAAAGCATATAGCAAAAGTGGCAAGCACCTGGTAGGTGCCTGATACAGGTTAGCTCCCTCAGGTAAGAATTATCCCCTGGAATATGAAAGCCAAAATCAGCTGACTCTCTGCCTTCAAAGGTTCTGCAATCTCCATAGAGCACCTAGGAAGCAGGAACCTCAGTCCTGTCAAACAGCTTTCTTAATAATGCAAATGCAGGGACACTGATGCAACGTACATACTTTTTAAAGTACTGGTCAGAAAGCCTCCACAGCGTGTCTTTTGTATGCAGAGCCCTTCCCTACTGCCTCTGCCAAAAGAGCACATAAATTAAAGACATAGTATCTGACCTTAAGGATCTTGAAAATCAAAACCACAGTGAGATACCATCTCATGCCAGTTAGAATGGCAATTATTAAAAGTCAGGAAACAACAGATGCTGGAGGGGATGTGGAGAAATAGGAATGCTTTTACACTGTTGGTTTGAGTGTAAGTTAAAAAGTCAAGAAACAACAGCTGCTGGAGAGGATGTGGAGAAATAGGATCGCTTTATGCTGTTGGTAGGAGTGTAAATTAGTTCAACCATTGGGGAAGACAGTGTGGCGATTCCTTAAGGATCTAGAACCAGAAATACCATTTGATCCAGCAATCTCATTATTGGGATTTCAGGATATACCCATAGTAGAATAGCTTTCTACTGTAAAGACACATGCACACATAAGTTTATTGTGGCACTGTTCACAATAGCAAAGACCTGGAACCAACCCAAATGCCCATCAATGATAGACTGGATAAAGAAAATGTGGCACATATACACCATGGAATACTATGCAGCCATAAAAAAAGAATGAGTTCATGTCCTTTGCAGGGACATGGATGAAGCTGGAAACCATCATTCTGAGCAAACTATCACAAGAACAGAAAACCAAACACCGCATGTTCTCACTCATCAGTGGGAGTTGAACAATGAGAATACATGGACACAGGGAGGGGAACATCACACACCGGGGCCTGTCAGGGGATGAGGGGCTAGGGGAGGGATAGCATTAGGAGAAATACCTAATGTAGATGACAGGTTTATGGGTACAGCAAACCACCATGGCACGTGTATGTATACCTATGTAACAAACCTGCACGTTGTGCACATGTATCCTAGAACTTAAAGTATAATAATAATAAAAGCACACATAGGTGAAGAGTGAGAACATTCCAAACATTTTCCATTTGAACATGAAGATCTGTGGGGGTGGTAGATGTGGGTGGAGCATGGGTAGCAGAGTCAATGACAAGTTGGGATAGACCTTCCTGGACGAAATTTGTGCCAAATCTGGAAGGCGGTGAATGTGAGTTAGTTAAACCAAAGGATAGCTTTTCGAAAAATTGCCTGTGCAAACTTTTGGCAAAGCAGGTTGGATATGTAGCAAGAACCTTTAAGATATGCATACTCAGGTTCTAGAATTCCACTGCTGCAATTCCATCTGGTGGAAGGAATCTTCAAAATGGAAAAAGCTTCACTGCTGGTGGGATTATAAAATGATGCAGCCACTTTGGAAAATAGTTTGGTAGCTCCTCAAAATGTTAGATAGCTAGTTACTGTATGACCCAGGAATTCCACCCACAAATACATGCCCCCAAAGAATTGCAGTGTATATCCATGTGAAAACTTACGCACAGATGCTCAGAGCAGCATTATGCATAATAGTCCAAAACTGGAAACACAAGTGACATCAGCTGATGAATGCACACACAAAATATAACCATACAATGAAATATTATTCATCCACAAAATGTGATATAACCACAGAATGAAATATTATCCAAAAATAAAATGTAGTGTAACCACATAATGAAATATTATTCATCCATAAACAAAATGTGATATAACCACACAATGAAATATTATTCATCCATAAAAAAGGATAAACTACTATAACATGGATGAAGCTTGACAACATTACACAAAGTAAAAGAAGCAAGTCATAGAAAGCCACATATTGTATGATTTCATTTATGTGAATGGCCCAGGATAGATAAATTCACAGTTAGAAAGCAGATTAGTGGTTGTCAGCGGAGGGGAATGTAGGGAGTGACCACTATTGTGTAAAGGGTTTCTTTTGGAGAAAACAAACAAACAAACAAAAACTTCTAAAATGGGATAGTGCTGATGGCTGCACAATTCTGTGAATATACTAAAAATGTCTGATTTGTCACTTTAAAAGGGTGAATTTTATGGTACGTGAATTATATCTCAATAAAGCAGTTGTAAAAAATAGAAAAACGTTTTATGCATAAGGACGATATAGTGATATTTTTTCTAACACTGAAAAATGGGAAACAATCTAGATGTCAGTCAGAAAATGCTATGGCCACTGGATGGCCTCTTAGGCGTCCATTTAAATAATTGTTGGTACGAATAAGAAGAGTCCCTTCTGGCTTTATTGCTGGAAACAGCACCCTTCTTGGCAATCCAGTCTCTTTTTGAGCAACTCTCCATGGTCTTGTACAGACACAGGAGCAGCTTTTGGGTTGTGTTTGTTTTGTTTCGTTTGATGCAGGTTTCTCACCACCGCCCCACATTGCCCTGAGTGCTCTTCAACAAGCAAAGCTCTGACATCATCACTCCTCCATTCTTGGAAGAGAAGATGCCTTATATATCATCCTAAACACACACACAGAACCTTCCCCTTAATTTCCAGAATGCAAGAAAGATAAAAATCCTACTTTTAATGATTTTTCTTAAGATTTAGGGAAAATGGGAAGAAAGTCCTTTACAGATGATAATTTGCCTCTCTCACCCTGGGCCAGTCCACCCTAAGCGGTATTAGGCTCCAGCTCCTGCCTGACTTCCCTTTTGCCTTCATCTGGTTTTATCTGGCAGAGGGAGGTGTAAAGGTCCATTCAGGGTTGGGATTAAAAGCTCAGCTGACGTGCAGATCCTGAGATAGAAAGGAGGGTTTCTCCCTTCTTGCTAGTCCATTATCTGCTGCCCAGGTCTTCCTCTTGTGCAGTAGTGTATCCAGAATTGGTGGGTTCTTGGTCTGACTGACTTCAAGAATGAAGCGCGGACCCTTGCGGTGAGTGTTGCAGTTCTTAAAGGTGGTGTATCCCGAGTTTATTCTTTCAGACATTCAGATGTGTCTGGACCTTTTTCCTTCCGGTGGGTTCATGGTCTCGCTGTCAGGGGTGAAGCTGCAGACTTTCATGGTGAGTGTTACAGCTCTTAAAGACAGCGCGTTTGTAGTTGTTCATTCTTTCTGGTGGGTTCGTGGTCTTGCTGATTTCAGGAGTGAAGCTGCAGACCTTCACGGTGACTGTTTACAGCCCATGAAGAGCACAGACCCAAAGCGTGAGCAGCAGCAAAATTTACAGTAAAGAGTTAAAGAATAAACCTTCCTCATGGCAGAAGGGGACCTGAATGGTTTGCCCCTGGCTGCCTCAGGCAGCCTGCTTTTATTCCCTTATCCGGCCCCACCCACATCCTGCTGATTGGTCCATTTTACAGAGAGCTGATTGGTACATGTTGACAGAGTGCTGATTGGTGTATTTACAAACCCTGAGCTAGACACAGAGTGCTGATTGGTGCGTTTACAATCCCTTAGCTAGACATAAAAGTTCCCGAAGTCTCCACCAGACTCAGGAGCTCAGCTGGGGTCACCCAGTGTATCAGGCACAGCGGCTACCGGCCAAGCTGCCCGCCAGTCCTGAGCCACGCCTACTCTCCTCAGCCCTTGGGCAGTCGATGGAACCCGGCGCCATGGAGCAGGGGGCGGAGCCCGTTGGGGAGGCTCGGAGCCCGTTGGGGAGGCTCGGCCCCGGGAGCTGGGACATGGCGGGCTGCAGGTCCGGAGCCCTGCCCCACGGGGAGGCAGCTGAGGCTGGGTGAGAACTGGAGCACAGTGCCTGTCTGACGGCACTTTCTGCAGCTGCTGGCCTGGGTGCTAAGCCCCTCACTGCCCTGGGCCGGGCAGCTCCGTGTGCGTGGCCCGCCAAGCGGGAGCCAACACCCGCGCCTGTGGAAACTTGCGCTGACCCGCCAGCGCATATGCGCAGCCACAGTTCCTACCTAAGCCTCTCCCTCCACACCTACCAGCAAGCAGAGGGAGGCAGCTCTGGCCTCAGCCAGCCCAGAGAGGGGCTCCCACAGTGCTGTGGCGGTCTGAAGGGCTCCTCAAGCGCTGCCAGAGTGGATGCCGAGGCCGAGGAGGCACCAAGAGCGAGGGCTGCTATCACGTTGTCACCTCTCAGTAGGATGGACTTCTTTACCATAACTCAGGATAGGAAAATCCATTCTCTTCCTTTCATGGGACCACAGAGGCCTGGCCAAGGCTGCCCTCAGGATGCTCCTCAAATGCAGGCTACTTCATTGCACTGAACAGGAACAGACCAGAGCAAAGCTGTGTTCTGCTTCAGATCCAGCCCCTTTCAGGTACTCTCCCTCAAGGATGACTTGAAGCTAATTTCATCCAAGGTCATATTGCATAAAACGTATTGGCCAGGCACAGTGGTGCATGCCTGTAATCCCAGCACTTTGGGAAGGGTTGGGTAGATTGCTTGAGCCCAGGAGTTTGAGACCAGCCTGGGCATCATGGCAAAACCTGGTCTTAATTAAAAAAAAAAAAAAAAAAAGGCTGGCTGTAGTCCCAGCTGCACAGGAAGCTGAGGTGGCCAGATTGATTGAGCCCAGGAAGTCAAGGCTTCCATGAGCCATGATCACACCACTGTACTCCAGCCTGGGTGAGGGAGCGAGACCCTGTCCCCCAAATTAAAGTATTAATACAAAGAAGTGTTATTTAAATAACATGAAAGAAACAAAGTCAACAATCACATATAAACAATGAAAATAAACTAACCTACAGGGGTATATGCCTGCATTCTATATACCACGAGATTATCAGAAATTGCCTCTTTCTGTTTTGCAACATTGTCCTCACTAGTTAGGTACTAAGTGTGACCTTTTTAACGTTCATCTTTAAGGGAAGAGGAGTGGTGAGTGTGAACACCTTTCAGCATTCACTCTCTGATCTTCAGGGGTTGCTCTTATTGTTAACGTGAAAACTGCACTCAGTAGATAAGAAACAGACAAAGAGGATATTCCTGAATCTCAGGAGTGTTCTGGACTGAGGGGCCAACGTATTTCCCCATTAACATGATTGTTAATAGCTGAGGAGTGAGCAGGGCCCAGGGAGCCCCTGAGTACCAATTGCTTAGGAAACTAATTGCAAAGAGGTCTGACCTTGGCTTTCAATCATCGCCTCGTCAGATGAAATCATTTCATGCATTCACTGGTCTCTGGCCTATTTCATTTCCAAACTCATTTGGAGAGTTTCAATGTGCAGATACTTTTCTCTGAGTGTCTTTAACTTAGTCACACCCTCTCCCTGGCAATGAGAGAGAATACTCTGTTATAATGCAGTATAAATCACCTGTGAATGCACTAGAGAAAATCATTACAGAATAGGTTGGTGTAATCAATGTAATGAAATAATTCGAGCTGATTATTGATGCAGCAAACATTTATTAAAGACCTACTGAGTGCAAGGCCATAGGGGTATAAAGATGAATGTTACATCCTGGGCTTCCCGGTAGCCCCTAATGGGTTGAACCAGAGCCCTGACAGGTCACTAACTGTATCACGACAGTAAAAACAGGAACGACGAGGTCGAAGGAGCCCACATGGAAATTCAGCTGTGCCACATGCAGGCTGTGTGTCCCTGGCTATGCGAATAGATTCTCCCCCAGAGAGTTCTTCTTCCAATGTATAAAATCAGATACTAAGCTCATTAACTTTCAGTCTTTCTTCTTTTCTAATATGCAAAGTTAAGGCTATACATTTATTTCTAGCAGCCTCCAATTTTTTTCAATGACATTTTTAACAGCTTTATTGAGATAAAATTCACATACCATACAGTTCAGCCATTTGAAGTATACAATTCATGGTGTTGAGTATATTCAGAGTTATGCAGCCATCACCACAGTCAGTGTAGTACCTGCTTTGTAAGGCCATTCTTGAGGATTCAATGAGATAATCTAGGTAAGCAGTAGACCTAGTGCCAGACACTTAGTGCGTGTTTCTCTGCTGGTTTTTGTTCTTGCTGCTGTGGTTGGTGCTGGGGCTGGCATCATGGAAGGCTGGAAGGAGTAGGTGATGGGGCCAAACAAGAGAAGGAAAAGAAGCACGCGAGACCCACTGCCTGGGTATCCTTTCCAGATGGGAGTGACAGACTGTCATTATTAGCTGATAGTGGATTCTTTTCCAGCCCTCATCTCAAGCCAAGTGAATCAGTTAACAGGAGTCATTTGGGACTGGCTTGGGTGGGTTAAATTCAGAACTGATTATCATCAGGCCTGGTGATCACACACCAACATGTTAACAAACAAACAAGCAACAACACGCTTCTCCGATGAACAATAGCTATGCTAAATTTAGCTCCTCTTGGCCATCAGGACCGGAGCCCATGAGAGGCCAGACATCTCTCTGGATGCTTCTTATTTGCTAAAGCACTACAGCTGGCCCTCAGAGGGTACTGGGCCAAGCCCAGTGAGCTGCTCCGGAGGGGTGTTGCAATCCTGATGGGGAAAGGATGGAGGATCTGGACTTTTCCAATTTCAGCAGAGCCACGGCATCACACAGAGCATTGACATGTGTTTGTGTCACCAGCACAAACACCACCATTTCATTTGTTACCCTGGGCGAAGGAACAATGCATTCTCAAGTCTGACTGTTTTAAATGGCAAACACGTTCTTGAAGCTGTCAATTCTATAGACACCCAGAGGACTGTGGCTTCATTTGTACTGGGACTGTGATGACTTTCATGTTGCATGAAAACTTTGGCTATAATGTCACAGATTCTCTTGGAATTTCAAATTAAAAATTTCCTGTTTCTTTCTGGCACAAAATGGCTGAACTGCGTGTTCTCCAGGCAAAAAGAAAGATTATGTAAGCCAAAAACCTCCCTTCGTTTTCAGTAAGTCATGCTTTTGTTTTAATATAGCATTGATCATATGCTTTAACGGACAAGGGCACACAGAGGATATACTTTGCCTCTAGTCTTCTGCAAAATCAAGTATTTTAAATCATTCTTGTTTTTCTGTTATCACCCCAAAAGTTATTTGAAGAGGCTTTTTTATGTGGCATCATTTTCTCTGCATTATTGCTGTCAACTCTCTTGAGTTTGGGGGCCTGAAATCTAGAGAGGAAACTAAAGAGTTTGAGCTGACTTTTGTTTTGCTTGGCAGTAAATTATACACATAAGTTGGGTTTTTGTTTTTTTGTTTTTGTTTGTTTTTTTTTTTTTTTGAGATGGAGTTTCACTCTTGTTGCCCAGGCTGGAGTGCAATGGCGGAATCTCGGCTCACTGCAACCTCCACCTCCCAGGTTCAAGCGATTCTCCTGCCTCAGCCTCCCAAGTAGCTGGGATTACAGGCATGCGCCACCATGCCTGGCTAACTTTGTATTTTTAGTAGAGACGTGGTTTCTGCATGTTGGTCACTCTGGTCTTGAACTCCCGACCTCAGGTGATCCATGTGTCTCAGCCTCCCAAAGTGCTGGGATTATAGGCATGAGTCACCGTGCCTGGCAAGTTGAGGTTCTTTAGATCATTCATTTTTAGATCAACTGAGTGTGGTTTTGCCTGCTTGGAGACATTTTTGGTTGTCACAACCAACTAACAATAGGTGGGAAGAGATGGTGCTGCTGGCATTTAATGGGTAGAGGCCAGGGATGTTGTTAAGTGTGATACAATGCCCAGGACAGCAGCTCTCCTCTGCCTCAACAAAGATGTACCCAACCCCAAATATTTGTAGTGCTGAACTTTAGATTGAGTTGTGTATCAGACTACAGGATGCCTGTGGAGATTTGGGGCAAAGCCCTTGACTGTCTATTTGCTATCCTTTGTCTCAGAGCCTTAGCTTGATGAAATTTAGTCTTGTAGACAGGCTGTATGGTTCAATGATCAGAGCATAGACTTTGAGTCCAAGAGGCCTGGACCTGGGCTCAAAGATACCAGTGACAAAACTCACAGAACTCAGCCATTTTCTTATATGCAAACTGTATCAGCAGCTAAAAGGAAACAAGGCCTGAGAAGATAGAGGGAACATGTGGTGAGGTCAGCTCCCTGGTACTTGGGACCTCCTGTGCCCATGCAGCACCTCTGTGTGTTTAGACAGGGAGCCCATGCTGTCCATAAGCTCCAGGCAGGCGCAGCCCCCATGGGGAACACACCCCCATGTGGATTTTGGTGCCACTTTCTGCTTCCACCAGGAGATCACACCAGGGTGCCTTGCTCAGTTCCTCTTTCTGCTCCTCATGGGTTGTGCCCAGGAAGGGGGATGATGACAACTGCCAGGCCCAAATGTCCCCAAATTAAGGGGTAACTGGGCTTCAGCAGCATCTACTCCATCCCCCAATATCCCCGCTGCTGCTTCTAGGACCTGCTTAGCAGCATCCGCAAGCTCAGTCACCAAGTAAGGTTGTCACTCTGCTACTTGAAAAACCACTGTCTTTTGGGCCTTTTGTCCAAATCTGGGATCTCAAAATTCTTTCTCGGCCATAGCTGTGCCGGGTCTCTAACCTACACCTATGTCACAGGCTGTGAAATCTTCTGTATTGGAGCCAGCTTTGTAGGATTTCAGAATGTTCCACTTCTGTTGGCTCAGGGGCTTTGCAGGGGCATGGGAGACAGAGAGGTATCACCAATTCCACTTCCTGAGTTCAAATCCCCACCCCACCAAACTGGGGTTGTGAGCTTCAGCAAGATTGTGTTCTATTTTAGTTTGTTTTTAAACTTCTTCAAGCCTTCATTGTCTCATTTGTAAAGTGAGGATCACAATGGGATCCCACTTCTAAGGTGAGTATGAAGTTAAATGCAGTCCTGAATGCCATGTGCTTAGCTCAAGTCCCAGCTAAATGGAGGCTACAAAGGACATTGGATCAATCCACACCTTTTTTGCTGATGGTCCCAACAACTTTGGGTGGGGCAGCCTCATTGTCTCCCTCATTGAGCAGTTACAGAACACTACACCTGAGAACACTACACCTACTACACACATCTAGGAAGTGGAAGAACGTGAACTAGAACCCAGGACTCTGGATCTTCCCAGGCTCTGGCCTCCACTGAAGGTGTGAAAGCCAATAGCGATTATGTGGCCGCCCTATTCATTGACATCAAGGACACTGGAAGGTCTGACTCTCCTCCTCTTCCTTCACCAGGCAAACAAGTCTCCTCTCTGTCTCTCCTACTGGCCCTGAAAAGCTCTTATTGTCTCTTTTGGATTAAGGCACTGAAGACAAATCTTAAACGCACATTTCATTTGGAAGCCAGAAACAGATATATAATAACAATAGTTGTTAATGAAAGGACTTAGCATTCATTTCTTCACTGTTTCTGGCACACCTACTGTGAACCAGCCACGGTGCTGTTCCCTACCCATGTTTTGGGTTACCGACTCCTTCCTGTCCTTGGTGGGTGATGGATGTTGCCGTTCTTCCCATTTCACAGATGAGGAAAGAGAGGCTCCAAGAGGTACTTGATCAAGACCATAGTCAGGAGGAGATATGCTGTATTGAAGAGGACTCAACTGGCCTCTGAAAGAAACTTCGAATTCCTGGCGTGTGTCAGAAAATAAAAGAAGTTGATTTTTATAATATCTATCTCTAAAAAAAGAAATCCAACTTTTTGAGGGCAGAGTATGATGTTTGCTTTCTATTGTCCTTTTCCTCATACCCCACCCCTAAAGTGTGCCAAACCTCCTTACTTGCAGAAGACTATTTTGGATTCTTACAAAAAGCAGCTGCACAGAAGCCATGGGGGGTTTTGCACAAAGCATTTGCCTAGTTGGACCCCGTTCTGTTTTCTGACCTGTCGCCCTGTGAAGTATCATCTTAAAGATGCTCTCCAGAAAGCGTGGCCCGAGCCTACATTTTCCCTTGGCTGAAAGACTCAGGTTCTCTCTGAAGATATGTTATACTCCTATACTTAACATTTATTTTAAATAGTGGAGAAAGAAAGAAATCTGAAGACTGTAAACTGTCTAAATAAGAGGAGAATTACACAGACAAGCAGATAATACATCGGTTCCTAAATGCCGGTTGTGAAAGATTATAATGAACAGAAAACATTTAATCCACCACGTGAAGCAAGAGGGTGACCCCAGAGAGGTTGTCTGAGGCTTCCTTGGGGGGAAGCCCAGCCAGTGTTAAAAATGATGTCTATGAGAATGACAGACCTTCCAGCAAATGTGCTCACCACTTCTTAAGGTGAAAGAGAAAGAAAAAAACTCTGAAAAAAATTACATATGTATTTGAACAACAAATATATATGGAATATCCACTCTGTACCAGCTAGGACTCAGGCAGTACACAAAATAGACAAAGTCCCTGCCCTTGTGGGCCTTATATTTGGGTGAGGGGATAAGGGAAAGACAGACTAGAGAATAGAGCATACTATGGCAGGAGATGACTTTGCTAAGAAGGAAAATGAGCTATCAGCCCACAGGCTTGTGTCTAATGCAACCATGTGACAAAGGAGGCACAAAGCTAGCTTGAACTTTGACCTGTTGCTAGTCCACATTTTCCCCAGCCCCCACTGTCTTAGAAGCTCTGTTTCCTGGAATCAGTGTCCTTTGACAATTCACCATGATTACAAAGTCTTCTGTATCAGAGCCGCCCAGTATAGAATCCAGGCCCTTGTCCTTGATCTCTCAAAACAAATACGACAAGAACCAACCAGGGAAATGAATAAGTGAAACAAAACATAAGAACAGGTCATACAAGGATACATTTGTATGTATCAGTCTTCTCTGATGATTTCAAATGACAATGAAGATTAAGTGACAGCAGCACATGACCAAGAACCCCAAATGGGACATCAGACAGTTAAAAGCCCTTCAATCACATCTCCCATGGGCCACCCGCCACATCACTCAAGAAAGGTCCCTCCTTGCCCCTCCACCTTGCCACCACACACACATACTGTCTTTCTCTGTTTTCAGTTTTGTTCGCCATTATTCCTTTTCTTGGGCTCTCTCCAGAAACCCAGCATCTTTCTCTTTTCTTTGACAGCAAATTCGACCTCTCTCCTGTCAGAGCCACCTGCACATACCTGAAGAATCAGGCTCTCTGATGAATAGCAGGTTTCTAGTCAGGCCCTACTCTTTTCTGCAGGTAGAAAGTAAATTTTCCTTTATCTTTTCTCCACCAGTCTCGGAGGTGGAGGAGGAGGGGAGAAGAGCAGAGTGATCTACTGTAACATCGACATATAAATAATGCCACTTCATCTAGAACATAAATGTGGCGATGGTCGGTTTTGGTTTAACGTAGCTCTTCAAAATACCTCCTCTCTCCATTCACATGAGTGTCTGGGTGAAGGTGGGTGAGCAGGAAGCAGTCAAGGCTACATTAAGAATTTGCATATGGCTAGCAATACTGTACTGTGTATTTGTTAAGATGACCAATCTTGTGTTAAATGCTCTTACCACAATAAAAACATCCAAACAAATAAATAATAAAAGAATTTGCCTGCTCTATGAAACAGTTTGCAAGCTGTTGCTAGGGGCAACCTTATTTACCTCTGATAAATTTAAGATGGTGTCTGCACTTGAACCAGAGGAGAAAGGAGTTTCTTATCTCACTCTGGGAAGAATGGGGAAAATATGTAATTAGGCATGTTTCAGACTAGATGGGATGCAGAGCCCTAATGTCCGCATCTTACAGAGGGCTGACATAGTTTACCCGTCATCACAAACCACAGAGCTACCCTGGGGGAGGCCGAGGAAAACCAGGATTTCCTGTTCCTGGACTCAGTCCAAGAGAGACATGCAGAGTTGAGCATCCCAATTTTGCACACTCAATCCATCTTCAGAGATAAAGTAATAGAAACAACAATTAAACAGAAAAATTATCATTAAACATCACCCGCCATGTGGCTTCTGTTAAAAAAAAAAAAAGGCAGCCTCTTGAGATATATCCTCCTTTCAGTTCCTTGAAAACTTTTGGATACTCTCTGCCTCGGGACACCCGTGTTTCCTGTTCCCTCCACCTGGATCATTTTTGCTCTGAGTCCTTGAGTACAAGGCTGCTCCTTCTCATTAAGATATTACTCAAACTCCACCTTTCAGAGAAGCCACCTCTGGCTACTTTCTCTACAGAAGAAGGAACCTGCCTGCCTGGCTTCATAGGAACTCTCTAACCCATTATTATGTTCACTTAATTTATTACACATTTCCCTGTTTGGAATCATCTTCTTCATTGGTTCATTTGTTCAGTAATTTATTCATTTGATTGATGTTTTCCAAGCTCTACAGTAGGTTCTAGGGAAGCAGCAGGGAGCAAAACCCACAAAACCCTCTGGCCTCACGGAGCTGAGGTTCTAATGGGACATGATAGACGATGAACAGAGTAAATGCATCCTACGGACTACATAGAGGGTGAGGGTGGTAAGTGCTTGGGGGAAATGAAAGCTGGGGGAGGTAGGGAGTGCTGGTGTGGAGTGGTTAAGGAAGGTGGTTTTGGGGATCTTGGGGGAGGAAGAGCAGTCCAGGCAGAGAGAACAGCAGGTGCAAAGGCCCTGAGGCAGGGGCATGTGGGGTGGGCAGGTGAGAATTGATGGTGAACGGGAAAGGTAGAGTAGTTGGTTAGGGCGAGCAGGTGGGTAGGGGGTGTTGACAGAGAAAGCGTGTGCAGATTGTGTAGGGCCTTGTTAATCAGTGCAGACTGATGCTTTTATTCTGAGCAAGTTGAGGCAATTGTAGTATTTTGAGCAGAAGAGAGGCATGATCCAGCTTGCATTTTAGTTTTTCTGGGATTTTGTCTTGTTTTTTGTTTTTTGGAGACAGAGCCTTGCTCTGTCGCCCAGGCTGGAGTGCAGTGACGAGATCTCGGCTTGCTGCTGCCTCTACCTCCCAGCTTCAAGTAATTCTTCTGCCTCAGCCTCTCGAGTAGCTGGGATTACCAGTGCCTACCACCACGCCTGGCTGATTTTTGTATTTTTTTTTTTTTTTTTAGTAGAGTTGGGGTTTCACTGTGTGGCCAGGCTGGTCTCGAACTCCAGACCTCAAGTCATCCTCCCGCCTTGGCCTCAGAAGAATGTGTAGGAGGCTCTGGCTTTTCCCCAGGCAGGAGAGGACATAAGCAGGCATCAGGCTGGTAGTGTGTGCACCCACACACATGCATACTTATGCAAAAGAGTGAATTTATGTCCACGTATTCTGCTTGATTACTGCTCTCCTGACTTGACAGTATGTCAGCTGCATCTTTCCATCTCAATAAATGGGGAACTATATCATAATTTTAGTGTGCTCATATTATTTGCTTGCATGGATATACCATAATTTAGCTGGTCCTGAATTAAACACTTTGGCAGTTTCACATATTTCACCATGATAAAAAATCCTGCAGTGAACATTTTTGAACATATATCCCTGAGCACTTGCTTGTCCGAGTACATCTTTGAGATGGATTTCTAGAAATAGAATTGTTAGGTCACAGTCTATAAGGGGCTGAAGGATTTTAATGCATAATGCCAAATTGCCTGGGAGAAAATGTGTACCAAGCACATCCCCACCAGCTGTGTTCCTGTTTCCTTATCTCATTTTAAGTATCATCACTGTTTTTATTCATTGCGAAGTTGATAGTTTAAGAAATATGGAGTTTCTTCCATTTGACCCATCAATCTCATTGCTGGGTAGATACCCAAAGGAATATAGATCATTTTATTATAAAGATACATGCATGCGTATGTTCATGGCAGCACTATTCACAATAGCAAAGACGTGGAATCAACCCAAATGCCCATCAATAATAGACCGAATTTAAAAAATGTGGTACATATGCACCATGGAGTATTATGCATCCATAAAAAAGGAACAGGATCATATTCTTTGCAGGGATATGGTTGAAGATGGAAGCCATTATCCTAAGGAAAGTAATGCAGGAACCAAACGCCACATGTTCTTACTTATAAGTGAGAACTGAACAGTGAGAACATATGGACACAAGGAGGGGAACAACATACACTGGAGCCTATTGGGGGAAACATGGGGGAGGGGAGGAGCATCAGGAAAAATAGCTAATGCATGCCGGGCTTAATACTTGGGTGATGGGTTGATGGGTGCAGCTGACCACCATGGCACACGTTTACCTATGTGGCAAACCTGCACATCCTGTACCCCAGAGCTTAATAAAAACTCTACTTAATAAAATATATATTGTATATATATTTTATAATATAATATATAATTTATATATAATATATATAAAATATATAATATGTATAATAACATATAAAATATATAATATAATATATAAAATAAATATATATTTTTATATATTAAATAAAAATATATAAAATAAACATATTTTTATATATTAAATAAAAATATATAAAATAAATATATATAATATATAATATATGTATTTTATATATTATATATATTTTTTGTTATTTATTGCCATTTCATAGCTTTACCCATATTTTATTTGGGCTATTAACCTTTTATTAGTATTTGAGAGCACTTAATATATTAAAAACATATTACCATAAATGTCGCAAAATTTCAAGGATTTTTTTTCATATAATGCTTTATTTTTTGGGAAGCTATGAAATGTTATATGCATATAAAATATATAACACTTATGAAAGATACAAAAAAAAAAACACCGTCTACTCCTGACCCAGCTCAAAAAATGGAACATTTCCAACACCCCAATTGCATTCTCTTTTTCCCCCCGCCAAACCAATCACTTGATGGTAGTGATTCCCTTACTGTTCTTTATAGTTTTGCCTAACCTGTAAATCTTCATAAACAGCCTAGTTTTAGTTGTGCAATGTTTCGAGCTTTATGAAAATGAAGTCACACTTTATGTATTTGTCCATGATCTGCTTTTTCTTTTTTCTTTCAAACAATATTATGTGTGTGAGCTTCCTCCAGATCGAAGCCTAGCTGTGGGTCACCATCTCTCCCAGTGCAGCTTTGTAAAAATGTCTCTAGAAGTGTGATTTCTGAGTCCCCAGAAATGCATATCTTAAAATAACCGAGCTCATGCCAAATTATTTTCCAAAGTGGTTCTTACCAGTTTATAGTTTGTTCGGTACTATATGAAGCTTCCAATTTTGTTCACATCCTTGCCAAGGCATGTTACTGTCTGACTTTTAATTACTTTCCTAATCTAGTGTGTATGAACACTGGATTATATGGGAGTAGATAAGGAACATTTCTTATTATAAAAAAAGGCAAGGTCTTAGAAGAACTGATTAGATTTTTAAAAATATGGATTTTTAAAACATTTGTTTTACTCTTCCTAGAATACTAGGAAGGCAAACTAACACTTTTCTTTCATTAGGCTGGAAGTGAATAGAACTTCAGTTAAAAATCAAGGTAATTTAGGCCGGGCGCGGTGGCTCACGCCTGTAATCCCAGCACTTTGGGAGGCCGAGGCGGGCGGATCACAAGGTCAGGAGATCGAGACCACGGTGAAACCCCGTCTCTACTAAAAATACAAAAAAAAGAAATTAGCCGGGCGCGGTTGTGGGCGCCTGTAGTCCCAGCTACTCGGGAGGCTGAGGCAGGAGAATGGCGTGAACCCAGGAGGCGGAGCTTGCAGTGAGCCGAGATCGCGCCACTGCACTCCAGCCTGGGCAACAGAGCGAGACTCCGTCTCAAAAAAAAAAAAAAAAAAAAAAAATCAAGGTAATTTTAAGGTCAGAAAAACAAGCTGTCTGGGGGATAATTTGCTGGAAGAGATGGTTACACTATTAAAAAATGGAATTATCTCCTCTTTGGGCTTGTGGATAAGATCAGTGTTAGAATGCACTATCAAAAAAGTAAAAAGGATCCCTGAACTAATTTCTTCTGAATCAACATTTAAAAACAACGTTCATCTCCCACTTATGAGTAAGAACTTGCGGCGTTTGGTTTTCTGTTCCTGCATTAGTTTGCTGAGGATGATGCCTCCAGCTTCATCCTTTGGTGCAGAAAGGAAATGGGTAGATCAATAGGTAGAGAAATGTGTTTTCTCACATTTTAGGAAGTGCTTGGTGATCGATACACATCAAGTGAGACCATTCGAAGTGTGTACATAGTCTAGATTGAGTTTAGATTCCTTACATGTAGATGTCTTTGATAATGTCATTTTACTTCACATTTATGACAGGTGCATGACAGTGAGAGACGTTCTAAGCACTGCAGAATAACTGCTCATCCTTTCCTTTTGGCTTTTTGTGTGTGTGTGGCGATAATCTTCATGCACACTGGCAGGCCAAACATCTGGCTCATGTGTGTGGGAAGCCAGTTGCGCTTGTACTACACATTTCAGCTGAGAAGTACTGAGCCTGCTGACAAAATGCATAACCTAATTAGGCGTGAACTCTAACGCAATTGGTGCTTGTTTCTGCAGATGTAAAATGCCACCCTCAATCTATTGTGTTTTCTCCCCAGGTCTAAAAGCATCACAAATTAGTAGGTTTGGAAAGCCAGGGATTTCACAGGCAAGAGTTGATTGCATAGATGCTCCCGGGTTCATTAACACCGAACACAAGCCTTTCTGAGAGCCACCGTGAGCTTTGTGTTTGAAACAATATGGTGGTGGATTCAGAATAACATGGGAATTCCAGACAGGAGACGTGGATTCTAAACCCCTGTAAATGAGTTCTGTGACTTTAAACACTGCCCTTCCCTGTCTAGGCTGGCGTTTTCTCACTTGCAGAGTGAGGGAGTTGGACATTTTCACTGAACATATATTTGTTAGCATTTCCTGTGTACCAGGAGCCAAAGTAAAAATTATAAAGCATGGTCTCTGTTCCTTAGGATGTCCACAGTTTGGAGAGAGGGGTGACAAAGAAGAATCAGGCAGCTCCAATATGGCGAGACAAGCAGAGGGTGTGAATGCCACAGAGCAAAGCTGCTCCTAGCCCAGTTCAGAAGCCAAGGAATGCTTCTCAGGGAGGTAGAACTGCTACAGGGCCATGGAGGATGAAGAAGGACTAGTTAGGAAGACTGGGAAGGGGAGAAAGTCGTATGACCTAAGTATGTGCAGAGGCACAGCAGTGTGAGAACACAGTGCTAAATGCGTCATATCTGAGTTCCTGTGGTACTTTTAAAACATGGCCCCAACTTCTTCAACACTCTTCCATGGACAGGTGGGAGTCCACGTTCCCTCCCTCGAATCAAGGCACTCTTGTAAAGAGGGTGAAAGTGATGCTATGTGAGACTAGGTCATGAAAGGTCTGGCAGCTTCTGTGTTGTTCATGGGGACATTCACACTTAGAGGCCAAGCAGCCATGTAAGAAATCCAGCTATCCCTAGTCCGCCATACTGGGAGGAGGCCCAAGCCAGCCACATGGAGAGGCCATGGGTAGGTGCTCTGTTTGGAAATCTCAGCTGAGCCCTCAGCCTTTGTATTGATCTTGCTCAGGCACCAGATATATGAGTAAAGAGACTCTCCATTATTTCAATGGCAAATGATTTACATCCTGCCTACTAAAGCCCCTGACATAATGAAGTAGGGACAACCCATCCCCACTCTGCTGTTTCTAAATTCCCGACCCACAAGATCCATGAGCACCATGCAGCGGTTGTTGTTTTACACCATTAAACTTTGAGGCGGTTTGCTACGCAGCAATGAAGGATGGGAATGGGTCTGTTTCGGCTCTAAAAGTTGATTATTCTGTAAAACTCCAAATCCAATTCCTGTTCTTCAAAAAGAAAGCTCCGATTATGTGAACTTTTGAGTTAAAGAAAAACAGTTGCAGAAAGATCAAGACAGAGACTGAGTTATTCAGAGAAATTATAGTCAACAAACCCAAACTGGTTGAAACTGCAAAATGAACTTACTGACCCACAAAATGAGGAAGTTCCAGGTGTGAATCTAGTACTGCAGGATTCAGGCATTCAAGAGATGATTAGAATCCAGTTCTCTCCAATTCTGCATTCTGGTTTGCCCCGTGCTGTCTTCATTGTCAGGCAGGCACTCCCCAAGGGGAAGTGAGATGACCAAACCAGCACCCACTGAGCCCCAGAAGAAAGGGAATCTCTTTACGATCATTTCAGCACATGTCCCAGGCCTGTCTGCTGTTCCCTCACTTCCATAGGTATGAATTCCATACCTATGGCTGTGGCCATGGGAAAAGAGGTCCCTGATTGGCAGGTGGGGCCACATTTCTACCTGTTGAGCCAGAAGACGGTGTCTATGAATCCTGAATATTGAAAGAAATGAGGTTCTCACTCTTGTATTATCAGAAACAGAAATGAATACTCAGTGGAAAAAAACAGATACCTCATAGGCAAAAACTACTACTTCTGCCCACAGCTGTCCGTTTGGTATAACCTGATACTACTCGGGCTTCATAGAGCTATCCCTTTTACAGGTTTAATTAACCCCAAAGCAGCAAAAAAGCAGTTATGCCTCCATATTACAGGTTCATGAAAGATATTTTCTAGACTTATAGAGTTTGGAGATTCCTAATATTTAGCCATCCCTTGTAGTATTCTTTTTTGCTGTTAATAAATATTTCTGAATTTTACTGATCAGTTCCTTTATACACACATTTATTTGGTAATACAAATTGAAATAGCAAGCCCAAATTACCTTCAAAATAAGTCAATTGTTAAAAAGCAGGAAGTATTTAGTTTCATGGATCTTACGCTAATCATTATGTTTTACTCAAACTATACAACGTAAAGCCCCCAAGCCCTATAAATACACTCATTTTCCACATGTTCTTTTGCTTCAGAGTCTTAAAGTTGAATCTCACCATCAGCTCTGGGATTCTAAGACACATATATATGAGACCCGGGATTTTTTTCTTGGGGTCAGTCTATAAAATGGAGCAAAAAGAGAGCCAGAATCAGCAAGACATTCAAAACATACTTTTTACATGATGGATAAAAGATGGAAAAGAAACAGAGATCTAAGGAAGGAAAAAGACAACTAACATCACAGAAATAATATTATGAGAGTTAAAAAAAAAGAAGTTGATGGTGAGATTCAACATTAAGACTTTGAAGCAAAAGAACATGTGGAAAATGAATATATTTATAGAGCGTGGGGGCTTTACGTTGTATCATTTGAGTAAAACATAATGATTAGTACAAGATCCATGAAACTAAATATTTCCTGCTTTTTAACAATTAACTTATTTTGAAGGTAATTTGGGCATGCTATTTCAACTTTTATTACTGAATAAATGTGTGTATAAGGAACTAATCAGTAAAATTCAGAAATATTTATTAACAGCAAAAAAGAAGAAAGTGAGGGATGATTAAATATTAGAAATATTTATTAATAGCAAAAAAGAAAGTAATGGATGGTTAAATATTAGGAATCTTCAAACTCTGTAAGTCTAGGAAATACTTTTCATGAACCTGTTCTAAAGGCATAACCAAAACAACAACAACATAAAACATGTTTCCCCTTCCAGAATGCCCCCTAGTGAACCCCAAATTACTAGCAGGAAAGAAAGGGCCTCACCCTGGAATTGAATCTATGTAATCTATGCTTGTGTGATTCCTCAACCTAATTCTGGGGTCTCCCTCATTCCAGGGTTCTCAGGATTCCATCCACCGAATGGGGAACATTGACATTGCCAATGACGTTGGAGAATCATCTGTTAACCCGTTGTGAGCACCATCCCTTCTCTTACATGAGGAAGAGGCTCTTGTTCTCTTTAAAGACGATAAGGTTGATTGAGATAAAAGTCACTCAGTCTTAGAAAGCTCTCAACCATTCCCTTCCCCGGCATGGCCTTGTCCTTACACCACCTCCAGGAAGGCAATGTCTCTCCCTTTCTTGTTGGGTTGTCTCTTCTCTGTCGTGTTGCTGGAGCCACCATCATTTGGGGAGAGAAGAGGAATAGGGTCAAAAGTTGCTGTCATCTTGCCCAGACTCCTTATTAAGACATTCTGGGAGGGAGGAAAGAGAGACTTCTGTGCCTTTCTGGAAGTTTCCTTCAGCTGCCATCTGGGATGACTCAGAAGATCAAGTTTTCTCTGGGGTAGGTCCAGAAAAATCCAGGCACAGCGGAAAGTTCTCCCTGGACATTTTTTTTTTTTGACACAGGGTCTCACTATGTCACCAGACTAAGTGCAGTGGCGTGATCATGGCTCACTGCAGCCTTGATATCTTGGGCTCAAGCAATCCTCCTCCCTCAGCTTCCTGAGTAGCTGGGACTACAGATGCATGAAACCATGCCCAGCTAAGTTTTGTATTTTTTGTAGAGATGGAGTCTCACTATGTTGCCCAGGCTGGTCTTGAACTCCTGAGCTCAAGTGATCCACCTGCCTCGACCTCCCAAAGTGCTGGGATTACAGGTGTGAGCCACCGTGCCCGACCCTCCTTGGATCTTGTAGGGAGCTTGTGAAGGTGAATTTCTAGATTCTCCAAATGTTAGACAGTGGCCAGGAAAGGGAGACACTGCAGTCTTGCCAGAGGAGCCCAGATTCAACAGATGCTCAGCAGTGAGAGGAAATAAATTAGCCCTTTCTTGTTTATGTCATGTCTTTGTCCCTGTGCCTCCATTGTAGAATGCTTTCATCTATAAATGTGTTTTTCAAGCTAGAAATTACAGGGATCCAGATGTTCCTAAGGAGTCTTCTCCATTTGGTTTCTTTTTTGGTCATAAAGATGGACGTTTTATATTCAGGTCTGTTTCCTTGCTAGTCATACGCTGATGGATAAACCTGGAGTTCACACTACCCAGAATGACTTGGCTTTGACAGCATCTTATTATCGTGGCTTTAATTAAGGACCAGCATTTGTGTGGTGGTGAATTTTCTCCAGATCTTATTCCTGGAGATACCTTTAACGACACCACTGCCCTGTGAATTGCACTGGCTTCCTGTCTGCCTCTCAATCTTGCCAGGGCCTTTCCTACCCCAGGGCTTTTCCTCATGTTGTTCCCTCTGCCTGGAACATTCCTTTCCAGCAACTCAGGCGACTCATGCTCTTCCTTCAAATATCAGTTCAGGGGCTGCCGACTGGGGTTGCTCTGTTGGTATAAATTCCCTACTCCATCCTATTCCATATAGCTCTTAGGAGGATTCAAATGCTTAAACAAATCTTTAGACATACACTTGATGGATATTAGCTGTAGTAATGTTTGTTATATTATTAGTTAGGATAAGTGATATTAGTTCCATCAACAAATAAATCCCCACATCTCAAGGGCCTAACACAATAAGTTGATTCTGCACTTGTCTAAAAATCCATTGTTGGTCAATGCAGGGGCTGTGCTCCATGCAGACATCAGGGCTCCAGGCCCCTTCCACTGTGTGGTTCCATCATTTTCTAGGGCCTCAGGGTGTACCATCGAATTGTTTGCATCAACTGGCAGTTGAGAGAAAAGAGGGTAGAAAATTCTGCAAGAGGCCAGCCTGGAAGTAGTGGGTGTCCTGTCTTTCCTTTGGAAAAAGTTTAGCAGTTTGTTGTAAAAATAAATATACACTTACTATGTTATCAGTCAGTCCCACTCTTGGCTACCTACTCCAGTAAAAAAAAAGAAAAAAAAAATGGCCCCAGCCGGTTGCCAGGGGTAGGATTATGTAGTCCAGCTGTATGTCCAGGAAGAAGAGGAGGACCATGCTTGTTGGTGAAGCACTAAGCTTTTCTGCCATATTATTACAATTATAACAGTTATTCCCAAGTCCCATACTGCATTTTAACAACCCACCTAAAAAGTACCCTGCCCTTGCAGATTCCCTTCTTGCTCATCAAGCTTATCGGCCTGAGGTCATATTTCTTCAGAATTTTGAATCATAAGCACAGTTAGGTGTTCATCACATAAGGTAATAGCTATTTCTTCTTAAGTCATTTTATCTGAGGTAATGGCTAGTAATGGGTTAATATATAATTGACCATAAGACTATTTGCATTTTGAAATAAGACTCATGGAGAAAAGAGAAACTGAGTTAGAGGGAGGAGATATTCAGGCTTTTGGCAGGTGGCAGCCTTGACCTTTCAGATAAAATCCAACAAGAGACCTTGGTGGCAATTCATTGGTTCTTCTTTCCAGGTGTAATGGTAACTTCCGGGTAGGGAAGGCTGCCTCTTTGCCTCCATGAACTGGGACTTTCTACTGCCCACACTGTAGCCTCTTTTATTCTCCCCTCTGCAGACTGCTAAGAGAGAGCTCTTTGGCATACAAAATAGGCCTCGGACTTCCTTATCAGGGTGCTTTCTTTCATTTCACGGAGCCCTCCCCAGCCAGATATTCATGTCGCAGATGTATGAGCTCCTGCAGTCATTATCAGTCACTGAATGCTTAACAGATATTTAATGAATGGCTTTTATGAGCAAGGGAGACATCACATTCTGTAATGGTGGTTGTGTGTGGGGGGGGGTGCATGCATTTTTGGTTTCGTTTATTTCATTTTTGGAGTTTATGAAATGTCTTAACTGTGAAGTCACAGAACGGTTTCCCACATAAAAAACATAAAAATCTGTTCTATCTGATCTGCTTTTATGCATTTTTCTAAGCCCCTGGTTTTCTAATTAGGTGGAAAGAAGAGGAAGTTTTATTCCCATACCCATTATAGCATGTGACCATGTTTCAATTATATTTTTCTTTTGGCTGGATAAGGGTAATGAATAGATCTTTATCAAATAATTTGATAGACATTGTTATATCCAGCAACTTTTGCTAATACGATGCACTTGCAATCTCATCTGTGTTTGAAGTTTGCACTGACATCTGCAGAAACTCAGAGAGAAGCTCCCCAGGGATCATCTCTGGTATTTATGACCTGCATCTCTACGTTGTTTTGCAGAAGTGAAAGCTGCATGTGACCATTCCTTTTGTTGGCAACTCAAGCCAACAGCCCCTAATGGCTGATTGGATGAAGGAGCAATAACAGCCTCAATACAGTGGGGTGAGGTTCTGAAATCAAAGACTGATGTAAAAGTGGCAAATGGTCAAAATACGGCCCCTTAAATTGTCCATGCAGTAAATTATGATTTCCCCCCAGAATTGGAGCAGCTCGTTCTCTATGGCTGAGCACCAGATAAAATAGTAGGGGACTTTTGTGCTGGGTCTTTCTTGCATAAATACCCAAGACTGGGTAATTTATTTAAAAAAAAAAAAAAAGGTTTAATTGGCTTACGTTTCTTCAGGCTGCACAAGTATGACACCAACATCTACTCAGCTTCTGAGGAAGCCTCAGGAAGCTTATAAGCATGGCAGAAGTTGAAAGGAGAAGCCAGGCTGGGTGCAGTGGCTCACGCCTGTAATCCCAGCACTTTGGGAGGCTGAGGCGGGCAGATCAGGAGGTCAGGAGTTCGAGACCAGCCTGAACAGCATGGTGAAACCCTGTCTCTACTAAAAATACAAAAATTAGCCAGGTGTGGTGACGTGCGCCTGTACTCCCACCTACTCGGGAGGCTGAGGCAGGAGAATCGCTTGAACTGGGAGTCAGAGGTTGCAGTGAGCTGAGATTGCGTCACTGCACTCCAGCCTGGGCGACAGAGCAAGACTCTGTCTCAAAAGCAGAAGAAGAAAGGAGAGGAGGAGAAGCCAGTGTCTCACATGGTGAGAGAGGGAGGAGAGGTGGCGGGGTGCCACACTTTTAAACAACCAGATCTCATGAAAACTCACGATGGCGAGGACAGCACCAAGCCACAAGGGATCTATCCCTATCACCCGAACACCTCCACTAGGCCCTACCTCCTACACTAGGGATTATAATTCAACATGAGATTTGGCAGGGACATATATTCAAACTAATCAAATGTGTTTCATGATCTTTTTTTAAATATATATTTGTATGTGTGTAATCAAATGTAGTCAGCCCAGCAAGATGGAGGCTCACAGAAATGGAGTTTCCTAAAGGAATGGCATCTTCAGTTCTGTCATCCAGTACTGGGTCTGTGCACACTGAGTGGAATTATAGGAAGAATTACTTGCACCAACCAGAATGTTCTATCCATCTACTGGTCTATGTCATGGTTTTATACAGCTGAAATCAGCCAAAATAAAAGTTGCATGGTGTGACTTCCACAGTGGTCATGGGTGGAGCACTTACAACGTGTCTGACACTGGGCTAACCCCTTTACAAGTGTGACATCATTTTATCTTCTAAAGAACCCAGTGAGTGAGGTAGTATCATGATGTCCATTTTATAGATGAGTATTTTAAATCACTGTGAGATTAAATAATGTGCTCAGGTAAGTGGTGAGCAAAATAACAATTTGAACCAAGGGCTGGCTGCCTCCAAAGTGTGCACTGCTGTGTTATGCTGCCTGGTGAGTCATCCCTGGTAACCCACTCTAGGCAAGAAAATTGTTAGAACTGAGCTAAACCAGAAAGGAAGTTTGATTTCCCTTTTCTTTTGTAAATTGGAGTCTCCCTGTCGCAGCTTCTCTCCCTCCTGTGTCTGCTTTCAACAGGTCCTAAATAAAATGATTGTTACTCTTCAGATTTAGTTCCCAGAGCTTCTTTTTTCCTAATATCAAAACCTGTTACTTAGTTCTCTTCCTCATCCTTTTATGCTGTTAACTCAGGAAAGATGAGGAGCTCTCCAAAGCTATATTTCCCGGTGTGTTGGAGTTCCTGAGATTCTTGCAAATGGTATTGCAACTCACCCCGGTGCTTTCTTCTGTCCTCAAAGATGAGCCAAGTGGCTTTGGCCACACAATATTTAATATGCACACTGTTATCAGAAATTAGACACCCCATCTTACCCACCCCCACAACTTCTACATTTTGAAGTAATGGTCTTACTGAAATTCAAAGGAGAGAAGGAGAGAGGGAAAGGAAGGAAAGAAGGAAGGGAAAGTGAGGCAGAGAAGAAAGGAGTGGGAAGGAGAAAGGGAAGGAAGAGAGGGAGGGGGACAGAAAGAGAGAGAGAGGAAAGGAGGGAGGGAGGCAGGAGAGTACCCTGTTACCCACCTGTCCCCTGATGTCTTTATTTAGAACATCCTAGAACAAAATGGCAGAGGAAACTGCATTGGCTTTCCAGTTGGAGCCCATCCCTTCGTGGCTGTGTGATTGAGGCAACTCATTTAGGTTCCCCGAGCCTCAGTGCTGTCCTATGTAAGTGGCAAAAATAACAGCATTTCATCCTAAAGAATTGTCAGCAGGATTAAATGGGATAATATATTTAATCGATATGGCATAGGATAGGTACCCCCTAAATTTACTTCCCCCGTGAAGGGCTTTAGGTCTTTTCTACTCATACCTATTGTGAATTTCTCATTCAGCTGCAAGATCTCTAAAGGCATGGATGATGCCTTCTATTTCTTTAGGAATTGTTCTTCTCCCACTCCTGTCCCAAATGGCACACTCGGAGTCCTTGCTTCATTCCCATGATACGACAAAATCAGCATGTTTGACTGACTGATCCTCTGTTCGGAGGCTGTAACAATGTTTAATTACCCTTTGATCAGAAAGTTCATCCTTATCTCTTAGGTCTCTTCTGCTATAATTTATCCTTATTTTTGCCTGTTCAGTCCTGGATGTAGTATATGTCCTTATTTTTAAAGGCATCATTGAAAAGAAGGGGGAAGGGTAAGAAAGGGGGAAAAACGACAATTTAATAGAAGCTCGGGCATTTATATGAAGTGCGAGAGACTAAGGATGAAGAGAGAGAGGAGAGCCTGAGACCCTTCATCACGGTAGATCACGATGAACCCTCCACCGTCCCAAAACTGTATTTTGAGAAACATTTCAAGATTCTTACTTTTTTTTTTTTTTTTTGAGACAAGAGTCTCACTCTGTCACCCAGGCTGGAGTGCAGTGGCGGAATCTCAGCTCACTGCAAGCTCCACCTCCCAGGTTCACGCCATTCTCCTGCCTCAGCCTCCTGAGTAGCTGGGAGTACAAGCGCCTGTCACCACCCCGGCTAATTTTTTGTATTTTTTTGTATTTTCAGTAGAAACGGGGTTTCCCCATGTTAGCCAGGATGGTCTTGATCTCCTGACCTTGTGATCCGCCCGCCTGGGTCTCCCAAAGTGTTGGGATTACAGGCATGAGCCACTGCGCCTAAAAAAAAACAGAGTTCAACTATAATTCTGGAAGAAAAGCTTCTTTTGCTATTTGTTTAATCTAGAGTCTATACCCGGGAGAGCCAAATGCATTGGCGAGTTAAGCTGCTTTGCTTCAGAATATTAAATTCATTTCTCAAATGTTTGACTTCATGTCAGTGGTGAGTTTGTCATCAGACCAGGCTGTGTTTAAGTCCCAGCTCTGCCTACTACTTGTCTGTCAAGCCTCTGTGCAAGTTGCTTTTGTTCTTAGAATCTCACCTGGAATGCAGGTGACAACCACCTCACAGGAATATGTAGAGATTACATGATTTAATAGAAGTAAGAGAAGCTCACTTTGCTGTCTCCATGGTAAATGGTCAACACACGTTTACTGCATTGGCATCTCAATTTTGCAAAGCCCAAGCAAAAGCAAAATGCAGAGTAGCTCCAAATCTGGAGGGATGGAAAGAGGAGAGGTAATCATGGGGGTGGGTGTCAGGTAGAGAGACCCAAAGGTCTCTCGGGTTATTGACATGTCCAGTGAGCTGCAGGACAGATAAACAAAGGCACACTTTCCACTCAGAGTTGAAGTCACAAAGGCCGGTGATTTCTGCTTGGAGAGGAGTGAAAGGTGGCTCACGTGGCTAGGCAGCATGCGTGCCGGGCCCTCCAGGCTCCACACTCGGTGTCGGATCCAGAGAGTATCCTGGGAGCACGTGTGCAGCTCTGCCGGGACAGTTTGTCCCAGATGTGCACAGCTGTGAGCCTCTGAGGGCTGAGAGCCAGGGCTTTCTGTGGGAGGTATATTGTGCTCCTCTCCCTTCCCCACTGGAGCTGACGGAGCCTTGCACAGGCTCCTGCTGTGCCGAGCTGGGACATCGGCCACGGCACAGAGACAGGCACATGATGTCCCCAGGCGCTCCAAACAGCACCAAGACCTCCTTTTTAACAGTCCAACCCTCTGAGGCACGCCTTTGCCTTTCAGTCTTAGGAACATCTCAGCCCCACTCCCCAAGTGGCCTGGCAAGACCTCCGTCCATCACATTGGCCTGGCTGTGGTTCAGGAATCATCTGGAAGAGGCACATTCATTGTGTTAGCCTGAGGTTCATCTCCATTTCCAGAGGAGATGCTAATAACCCCAGACACGAGACAAATTGCTTCCTTTGATGCCTCGTCCTGTCTGGTTAGGAAACGGCAGAGGTAGGAATCTTTGATGCAGGGCTAGACGCACAGCAGCTGCAGGGCCTTCGGAAGGTTTTGGAAAAACTAGAAGTTCCTCTCAATGACTTCATCCCCCTTTACTTTGCGACAGTGACTTTGGGTGACCTTGAGCCTTTTGACTGGGTCCAGGAAATACCACAGCTGCAGAGATGTTGATCACTCTCCCCTTGAACACATGAATGGGCTGTTACCAAAGTGCAAGGTTTTATTCAAGCACAACACAAGCGGATTTTTCTTTTGAAAATGGAATGAGATTGTGGACTCTTCTATTTCCATTTATTTTCTGAGTTGGCTGTTATCGCCATTTTGGATTTCTGCACTCCTGAAGTCGATCTTCCTTGTGTCTTGACAAAAATTTCATGACATCTTCCCCTTTTATTGTTTCCCCTATTTATTTATTCACTCAACGAATGTTTCCTGAGGTCCTGTGATATGCCAGGCACTTTTCTAGATACCAGGGAGACAGCAGTGAGCAAAACAGACAGATATCCCTGCCCTTGTGGAGCTGATACTCTAGTGTAGGAGGCACACGATAAACAAAAGAAACAGGTAAAACCTGCGGAATGTCCGATGGCGTAAGTGCTTGGAGAACAGGAAGACTTACAAAGGAGGGAGGATGGTCTGGATATTTGAGCAGAGGTTGGAAGGGGTGAAGTAACCACCCAGACAGCACTGCAGATGGAGAGAACAGCAGGTACAAAGGCCCTGGGACAGAGCGTTTAGATGACCCCATGGCTGGAGCAGGGTGAGCCCATGGGGACAATAGAGCATTTAGATGACCCGCATGGCTGGAGCAGGGTGAGCCTGTGGGTACAATATGAGAGAAGTCAGAGAGGGGGATGTAGAATTAGGTCCAAGGTTACAGCTGGATAGAGACATCATTAACTATGATCCACTCGAAAGACGGCCTGAGCCTGGAGATAGCTCCATTCTTTTTGAGCAATGCCACTAAGTTGTGAGTAAAGGACATGGGCCCGGCTGGCAGGCACCAGGTTGCTCAGCTGTGCACATTCCCACATCAACTTCTGTAGCAGTTCCTATTTGCCAGGCACTGTTTCTGCACGATGTTATATAATCACTAATTTGACCCTCACCACACACTTGTCAGATGGGTGCTGTTACTGACCCATTTTCCAGATGAGGCTCAAAGCGGTCAAGTCACTGTCACAGGTTTCATAGCTGGTAAAGTGAGGAGTTAGAATTGAAATGAGGCAGATGGCCTCCAGGGTGCATGCTGTCACTCGTGGAGCCACATCTACCTCTCTTGCTAACACAACAATGATACCTGTAGTAACACACACTCTTTACATGTGAACACACATAGCATGCTGTTACATGTAGTATGGGCTCTGATTTTAATATATGTTTTAGGAAGACAGAAGTTAAGACAGTAACTATTTGCAAGAAGTTGTGGAACCATTCAAAGGATCAGTTCTAAAGCTGTTTAAAAAAGTAGGGTGGGGAATTGGACTTCTTAGGTTCAAATCCTGGCTCAGCCCCTTACTATTGTGAGACCTTGGACAAGGAATCTTGCCAGTCTGAGACTCAGTCACTGCAGCTGTAAAACAGAGATAGACAAGTAGGTATTTCATGAAGATGTGTTAAGGATAAATGAAATCATGTATCTCAAAGTCCTGGCACAGAGGAATAAATCAGGAAATTTCAGCTCTGATCATCACCGTCAACTTACCATTATTGTTGTTGTAATCTAAAGTTTCCAGGACTCGGGTTAAGATGCACTGGGTCCTTAGGATGGAGCTGGGTGGTCCCCGGGGGCCAGATCAGATTTCTGATCATGAGTCTGTTTGCCTAGCCATTGATTTTCTGTGTGACCTTTCATCACATTGCTACTTTACCCGCCTTTGTGCTCATTCTCCACCGACAAGGCACTTAACCCTTCCAGAAGGATGTGAGGAGGCGGAATAATCGTTTGTAAAATCATGCTGACGTTTTGGGGTGGAAGGTGCTGAGGAACTGTGAGGCAGAGTGTTACCCTTCCAATCACCCTCCCAGTTCGATTGGTACTCGTCTCGGAAAGGTCACTGTTTTGGCCTAAGAGTTTCCCGTGACACTCCAGCTGCAGCTTAAATGAATTGTTCCTGAAATCTGTCTTGTGGTACTCGTCACCTCGGTCTTCCTCCTTGCTTCTGGAATTCAGTGGGGAAATTGCAAGGGCTCCATCTCAACTCCTGCTGTTAAGCTGAAGGAGGTCATCCGAGACCCACTTTACCTAAATGCCATGGTCCCCAAATGGCGGTGGACAGATGACCACTGGCATACACCATGCTCTTAGGGGACACAGAGAAGAGCCTGGAGATTTTAATAGTCATGTATATATTTAATCTATATTGGAGAAATATAACTAGCATATCAAACCAATGATGCAAATTTTTAGAATTAAATTTGTATATGAAAAATAAAAGTGAGTTGCTTTTAAAAAATATTAAGAAGTCTGGGTGTGGTGACACCCCTGCAATCCCAGCACCTTGGGAAGCTGAGACAGGAGGATCGCTTGAGCCCAGGAGTTTGAGACCAGCCCTAGCAATATGACAAGACTCTGTATCTATTAAAAATAAAAATGTAAAAATTTAAAAAGAATATTAAGCAAACCACGTAAGTGGTACATAGCTAGGACAGAAATCCCTCCTTGTGGCTCTTAGATGACTAAAATTGGCAAAAGCACATGCTGTAGATAACCCATGTGGGCACTTTTAAAAGCCGTAATTGCCAAAGCTGTAATTGCCAATAGCTTTTGGCACTTTTAAAAGTTTATACCTTTCTACATGTTGTTGGACATGTTAGCCAGTTCACCTCTACTTACTTTGCTGACTAAATTCTACGCTACAGCCTTGTTTTAGCACTCACATTCCACACTGTGGAATTCAGTAGCTTAAGATGGGTCACCTGCCTTGAACACTGTCCGATGTCTTTTAATACTGGAAGGACCCCCATGATAAAACCACTTTAAATCTCTGTTCAAAAACCTTGTTAGGCCCTCTGTTCAAATTTATTGTTTCCAACAGTTCTGTAGTAAGAAATACAGGCTTTTCTGAGAGCCATTTCTCCAGCTATCTCCTGTAAGGCAGTTTGTACAAGTTGTAAATCATTCGGTCGTTGTTACAAGAAGCCATAATGAAATCGTCGGCAACACCAGGCTTGTAGCTAGAACTGAGAATAGCTGTTGAGAGAGGAGTGTTTCCTTCCCCTTTAAAATCAGAGTGGAAATTTACTGCCTTCTCCACAACCTCTGTATAACACTAAATAATTCTAACTTGTAACTAATAAAATTCCTACCGCGTGATCCATGAGTTTTATTTCTAAGTCAAATCATGTGGCGTGCATGCGTGTATATCCATTTTCCACTCTGAGCTGATTCAAACACTGTTGATGACTATTTATGACTTTTACTATTTTACTCTGAGATTTTAGGGGGATCCCAAACCGAATGTCTCTATGCAGTTTACCATGTTTTTTGAAGATTCCTAGAGCTCATCTTTACTTCCCAGGGTTTCTTTAAGCCATGTTGAAAGCCATAGACCATAAACCATAGACCCCTAGGTCTGTTGTATGTCGAGCAGAGAAGATAAACTGATGTAATACAAATGTCAGCTAATTACAAAAATCAGTTCTTGTAACAACTCGAAAGAGGATCTGGGTTTAAATGAGATAAACAAGCAGGGTTGTGTGTTCCTCATTTTTAGATGGCAAGCTGAAATGTCACAGGGTGTGCTCTCAGCTGTCAGCCTCTAATCTAATTAGACAGGATAATTGGGGAGGCTGAGCTTGCTGACGGTTGACAAACATATTAGTCTAATTTCATTCACTCTAATATGACTCTGGCAACCCTGAGCTTCTCTTGTCACCACGTCAGCCAGGAAGGATTCTGAATGCAAAGACAAAACTCTGGTTCAGTTTCAGCGATGGTTTCTGGGTATAGAGATTGTTTCTAAAGGGAAAGTGTGGGAGGTGGGGCAGGGTGGGGCTGGCATGCAATCCAAACTGTAAAAGCAAACTAACAGAAAGGATGGTTTGGGATTTGTATGAAGTAGAAGTGTAAACTAACTGCTAAATAGTTATCAAAGAATATCCCTTTTGTTACGTTTAAGGACACGCAGTGAACAGAGCTCAAGTTGACAGCATGCTGCCTCTTAGAGACCTATTGGCACAAATCACTAAGAATGATTTATCACAATCTTTGAAGTTATTCATCTGCCAGGCTGATTGTCAGCGAGGATGCCCTACATTGGCCTTGTGGCCATCTGACTGGTGGGTCGTCAGCTCCTGGGCAATCTTGGCTATTACATATTTTTAATAGCTCCCCTGTTGCATTAATTTTTATTTTTAGTTTGCTGCCATGAACTACCACAAATTTAGTAGCTTAAAACAGCACACACGTATTATCTTACAGTTCTGTAGGTCTGAAGTCAGGGTACAGTGTGATTCAGCTGGGTCCTCTCATGGAGTCTCATGTAAACACAACCAAAGTGGCAGCAGGACTGTGTTTCTTTTCTGCAGGCTCTAGACCTGAGTCTGCTTCCGAGCTCATTCAGATTGTTGGTCAAATTCAGTTCCTTGCAGTTGTAGGACTGATGTCTCCATTTCTTTGGTGACTGTCAGCCAGGAGTGGGTGTTTGCTAGAGGCCACTCACGTTCCTTCTCATGCTTGCCACACACTTCTCTTCCAGTCGCATCAGCTGCTATGATTTTAATGTGTTCCCTGAAACTTAATCCTCAATGCAACAGTGTTGGAAAGTGGGAACTTTAAGAGGTAATGAGTTCATGAAGGTTCTGCCCTCACAAATAGATTGATGCTGTTGTTCCAGGAGTGGGTTAGTTATCAACAGAATGTGTTCTTGATAAAACGATGAGTTCTACCCCCTTCCTCACCCTCTCTTGCTCTTCTATCATCTGTCATAGTATGATACAGCAAGAAGGTCCTTACCAGATGCTGGTACCTTGTTACTGAACTTCTCAGCCTCTAGTACTGTGAGAAGTAAATTTGTTTTCTTTATAAATTACCCATCTGTAGTATTCTGTTACAATAACACAAAACAGACTAAGACAGTGGATCAAGTACCTTTTGTGCTTCAAATCAATTTCCTCTTCTACCACATCTCTCTGACTCTAGACAAAGTTATCTGCTTTTAATGGTTCATGTAATTAGATTGGGACAGTATAGGTAATCCAGGAAAATCTCTATATTTTGAGGTCTGTAACCTTAGCTACATCTGCAAAGTCTCTTATTCATGAGGGATTAGGGTGTGGACATCTCTGGGGAAGGAAGGGATAAATTCAGTGACTTCCAGGTGATTTATACATACGTGAAAGTATTTTATCTTCATAGAGTTTAAACATTCTCCCCTAAGTCTTATTTATATCAATAATTTTAGTTTAACAAGTGTTTTATTTTCCATAAATAGCACAAAGTTGAATTTTGGCCCAGACACAGTATCCCAACTACCATTCATTACTCCAAATTAGTAGGTTTCTAAATAATGACATTCCACAAAGTAAAGGAGAGGGTCTAACAGTATTGTGGCTGAAGAGATCTCTCAGTCCTCCTTGTAACCTCTCAGTCCTGTGGGCTCAGAGATGCTTATACTTCGGAGCTCTGGGCATTGGTTTAACTACTCAAATATGATATTTAGTTCTATGGAAAAGGCACCAAGATTGTTATACCACCTATACATTATCACAACTGCAATAAGTATGGAGAGGGACCCCACAAACTTAAGGGTAAGGAAGCACTTCAAGGATGCTGGCTCCATGGTGAAATACGCAGCAATGATAAAAATAGGAAAAGCACTGGCCTTGAGCAAGGACTTCAGGGAACAGTCAAGTGACTGTAAGTGTTATCCGGCATGGTTAGCAGAATGCTTCCTTACAGCGATGTTTAACCCCAGCAGATTGGAGAGGCAACTGTTTCACCCTAGTCCCTGCCAAGGAATCAGAAATCAAACCCTCAGTGTGGAAATTTTATTTCACATGTCCCCATAGCATCCTTGGGACTCAGGAAAGAACAGATGCAGAAAATGATTAAGTAATTCATCAAAGATGACATCATGGCAAAAACAGTTCAGAACTCAGGACTTCTATTTGCAGATAGTGGAGGGTGCTCTCTAGGGAGAGTTACCAGCAGGTGGTGATTTGCCCTTTTCCTTAATTTCCATTTCTGTCTCTCAGTGAACTAATTGGAGAGTAACCCTTACAAGATACTGCAAAAAGAACAACTGCCAAGTGTTTCAGATTGGAATTTACCTAGATTGTCTTCTCCCTGGGGTGTTGTTTCTTTTAAACTGGAGATAAATTTGAATCATGCCCCCTATCTGATGTGAACAGCTTCGTTTCTCTCGTTGCCTGATGACTGGCACTATGGATGGGTGGGTGAATGAATGGATGAATGGATGGATGGATAGGTGGGTGGGTAGAGGAACAGATGGCTGGAAAGATGGATATAATAAATAGTTGTAACTCGATGTGTCTTTACCTATGTCTGGATGGCATGTTCAACTTAACCGTGGAGCCAGAACGTAATTACATCAGCATTACTGTCATTGCTATTGCACTGTAAAGACACAGGTTAAAAAACAGCACTTTTGCTTTAAGAAGAAATATAACCAAATTCAGTTGACTCTCTGTGTCTCTCTATATCTCACATCCTCAGATTAGCCACCTGCAGATCAACAATATGCTAAAGTCCTCATTAAACATTGATGATGTATATGGAAACTAATTTTACCATAGGCTAATTGATAAAAACCAGGGTTAAATTACTATGGCATATTTGTACTCACAAAAACATCACCAAACTTCTAAATGAAGACCCTGAAATGCTTTTAATATCAAATTGAAATAAATGTGAGTTCTACACATATTTTTAAAAGATTAATAAAAACATGCAAGATGATAATTTACCCACTTATTCCAATTCAGGGTCAATGGTAGTCATAGCCAACTCAGCAGGCATGAGGTGGGGACCAGTCCTGAATGGGACACCATTCCATCACAAGGGACACTCGCACCTACCCACACTCAAACACTAGGATGCAGACATGCCAATTCACCTAACATGCACATCTTTGGGATGTGGGAGGAAACCGGAGGATGTGGAGAAAACCCAGGTGGACTTTAGCAGAATATGCAAATTTCACACAGACAGTGGTCCTGGTGGGAATCAATTTTTTTTTTCTCATCAACATCATAACTAAACAACATTGAATGAAACAACATTGAGGATCTGCTATATTTGAAAATAAAAATACAACAATAAAAATAATACAAATTTTAAAAATACAGTATAACAACTATTTACATAGAATTTACATTATATTAGGTGTTGTAAATAATCTAGAGATGATTGATTGAAAGGAGGGGTGTCCAATCTTTTGGCTTCCTTGGGCCACCCTGGAAGAAGAATTGTCTTGGGCTACACATAAAATACACTAACAATAGCTGATAAACTAAAAAAAAATCGCAAAATGTCTGTGTTTTAAGAAAGTTTACAAATTTGTGTTGGGCCACATTCAAAGCCATCCTGGGCCACATGCAGCCCATGGGCCGAGGATTGGACAAGCTTGACTTAAAGTATATGGGAGGATGTTCCTTGGTTATATAGAAATTCTACACCATTTGTTTTATAAAAGAATTGAGCATCCTTGGATTTTAGTATCCAAGGGAGGTCCAGGAACCAATCCCCCATCAATACAAAGGGAAAACTATAATATAACATATATGTAACCACGACTAAAAGAACAAAATCTATACCCAGAAAAGCTGTAATGTGTCCAGGCACTCACGCCTGTAATCCCAGCACTTTGAGAGGCTGAAGCGGGCAGATCACTTGATGTCAGGACCAGCCTGGCCAACATGGAGAAACCCTGTCTCCACTAAAAATACAAAATTAACCAGGCATGGTGGTGCACACCTGTAATCCCAACTACTTGGGAGGCTGAGGCAGGAGAATCACTTGAACCCAGGAGATGGAGGTTGCAGTGAGCTGAGATCATGCCACTGCGCTCCGGCCTGGGTGACAGAGCAAGATTCTGTCTCAAAAAGAAAAAGAAGAGAAAAGAAAAGCTGTTATGTACATATTGCCTTAATTGTTCCAGGCAGATAAACCATTTTTGTGTTCTTTGAACAGCTTATTTCTTCCCTTGGAGCCAGAATCCAAAAAGGGCTACACTGTTATATGTTGTTCATCAGAATATTGCCAGGGGATAATTAATAGTCATTATTTCACTCCACCTTCTTTGCCACCACACGCAAACATGCATGCCTACCCTCAGCATGATGAATAATGTGCTGTCTCGTATTCATGACATTTTGCTTTGTGTCTATTTTGGATGTCAAGTAACCACTGACTGGGCTCTGGTGAAAGAGTAAAAAGAGGATGACTTTTCATATGGAAAGGTGATTTTTTCTTTTTCTTTTTCTTTTCTTTCTTTCTTTCTTTTTTTTTTTTTTTTTTTTTTGAGATGGAGTCCTGCTCTGTCACCCAGGCTGGAGTGCAGTGGTGCGATCTCAGCTCCGCCTCCCGGGTTCAAGCAATTCACTTGCCTCAGCCTCCCCAGCAGCTAAGACTACAGGGGCATGCCACCATGCCCAGCTAATTTTTGTATTTTAATAGAGACAGGGTTTCACCATATTGGCCAGGCTCATCTTGAACTCCTGACCTCGTGATCTGCCCACCTCGGCCTCCCAAAGTGCTGGGATTACAGGCGTTGAGCCACCGTGCCCAGCCAGGAAAGGAGATTTTTAACAGTCCTGGTTAGGAATTCGAATGCATTTTCCTGCCCTGGGTATTTCTCCTCACCATTTTCTTTCCAATGGTGGATTATTCTTTCACAACTGCTCCTTCAAAGGACCTCTCCCCATCTGACTCATGCCCTACTGATTCAGAGATGCTAGTGGGCTCATGAGAAGCTGGGCAAGAGTGAGGGATGCACTTCAGGGTCCTTGCTCAGAAGCAGTGATGGCATGTGGGCCAGTGCCACACTGTAGTCACTATTCATGCCAATGACGGGTCTGGCCTTTTGCAAAAGTATTGCAATTATTACTTCTTATCATTCCAACAACCTTTTCAAGTAGAAGTTACCATCCCCACTTTTCAGATTAGAAACCCAAGTCCAAGATTACTAGTAAGTGGGGAACCAACTCCAATGCCATGTGTTTGCTGAAACCTTCTGATACCCCAGGTGGAGTTGCTTGCTCGTGTCTTGGTGATAACTCCATACTTTGTGCACCTCTCCATGAGAGCACTGCAGTGGTTGATTGACATCTGAAAACTATGCTTAAGTTGTCCTTTTTGTCTGTGTACAAGGGATGCAGTGCTTTGCACGTATTAGTCATGCAGTAAATTTTTACTGAACAAATATGGTTCAAAAAGACCATAAGCCTATATTTGAAGGGTTTCTCCACCATTGAAGACACAGGAAGAAAAATTCCTGCCAAGCAAAAACACATCTAAGTCACTACCCTTTTGCTCCCAGACATCCAACATGTATTTTTCTCATCAACTTTCTTAGAGATAATATTTCTGTTTTCTTTTATGTTTATATATGTATTTTCTTACCCATAAATACCCCTCAAAGATGGTGGGAAGTTAAAAAATATTCTGGATTAATTTTGTGCCATGATCAAAATAATTTTTTTTTTTTTTTTTTTGAGTTGGAGTTTCGCTCTTGTTGCCCAGGCTGGAGTGCAATGGTGCGATCTTGGCTCACTGCAACCTCCGCCTCCTGGCTTCAAGCAATTCTTCTGCTGCAACCTCCCAAGCAACTGGGATTACAGGCGCCCACCACCATGCCCAGCTAATTTTTGTATTTTAAATAGAGACAGAGTTTCACCATTTTGGTCAGGCTGGTCTCAAACTCCTGATCTCAGGTGATCCACCTGCCTCGGTCTCCCAAAGTGCTGGGATTACAGGCGTGAGCCACCATGCCCGGCTGATCAAAATAAAATTTAAAATAGCACTTTGGCATGTCTAGTGGCCTGCCATTTACTCCCATCTGGAACATTCAGCTCAAATTCCTCTGTCCTGAGCCAAGGGTCAGAGAATGATGTGCCCTAATTCTCAGTGTGTCTGCATTGCAAGCCATCCTCCTTCCTTCCTCCACTCAATAACTACTTATCGTGCATCTGTGTTGCTAGGTTCTAGGGTATGATGATGGGCAAAAAAGATTTAGAGGCTGGGCGTGGTGGCTCACGCCTGTAATCCCAGCACTTTGGGCGGCCAAGGTGGGTGGATCACTTGAGGTCAGGAGTTCGAGACCAGCCTGGCCAACGTGGTGAAACCCCATCTCTATTAAAATACAAAAATTAGCCAGGCGTGATGACAGGCACCTGTAATTCCAGCTATTTGGGAGGCTGAGGCAGGAGACTCGCTTGAAGCCAGGAGGCATAGGTTGCAGTGAGTCGAGATTGCGCCCATGCACTCTAGCCTGGGCAATAAGAGCGAGACTCCATCTCAAAAATAAAAAGTAAATGGGTTCAGAATCTGCCCTCACAGAGTTTACCATCTAGTAGAAGTGGGACTGCATATATAATTTATGGATCTCTGGGCAGAATGAAAATATAGGGCCTGTCGTTATTAAGACTTTCAAGAGGGTGGCCATAGAGTATTATACCAAGCAGGGGGCCCTGCGCAACTGCACAGGCCACAGTCCATGAAGCCAGCCCTGGGTGGAGGAGACAGACATTGACATGGACACAAATCTATAATCATAATCACGATTAGGATGGGTGCTAGAAGGGATTACATATAAGCTCTTGGATCCTGTACTATGCCAACATTGAGTCTTGCCCAGAGTAGATGCTTAAAAAATGTTTAATTAATTGACAGCTTCAAATGTCCCAACATTACAGAAAGGATTTCCATGGAAAAAGCATGGTGAATTATTAAACTAATAATAGCTAATCTATATTGACTGCACAATCAGTGCCAGATGCTGCATTAGGCCCTTCTTATGCTTGTGTCATTGAATCACCACATGGTCTCGTGTGTTATTATGATATTATTCTTACTTTTCAGATGAAGGAACAGGTTTTAAGAGATTGGGGAACTTGCCCAAGGCTCACTTACCTAATAAAGGGTGAAAGCTGGAAGCCAACCATTATCTAAGCCTGACACCTAAGCCTATGCTTTTAAGTACAATGCTGCATGTCTCCTCAAGGCCAAAAGCAAATATTTAACCTCTCTCCATCATGCCAGCCATGCCCCACTTCTTGAGAAGTTCTCAAGTTTATTTTGATTCTGGTTAAATTGAATTGGCCAACATTTTTTGAGCCCAGCCTCTGGCTCAATACCTCTGTGTAAGGTACTGCAAGCCTTTCAGGTACCTGCAATCAAGCTAAGCCAATGCAGCTAGTTCCACTGCGTAGTAAACACCTTGAGGTTAGTGGCTAGGTCTGATTGATTACAGAAGGTTGCGAGGCTTAAGGAAGTTAATATATGTGAAGATATTTGCATAGTGCCTGGTGCTCTGTAAGAGCTCTGTAAGAGCTCTGTAAGTGCTCTGTAAGAGCTAACTGTGGTACTGACATCATTTTCATGATATTCCAAGGCCCACTGCAGTGCCTAGCACATCGGGACTACTCATATTCTCAGATGAATAGATTGAAGTTAACAAGGTGAGAGAAAGCCTCAGAAGATATAGCATCCAGTTTGAAAACAAGAAGATTTTTATACAAAATGAGAAGGATGGCAATACAGTAATGGATTTGACACTGTGTTTAAAAAAAAAAAAAAAAGGAAAAAGAACCTCAACAGCACAGGTTGAGAGGAAGGGGTTAACCAAGCAAGGCAGGATAGAGGAGAAGGAGAAAATCTTCCATTTTGCTCTCACCTCTGTTTTCAATGATGACGCATTACCTGTAGGTGATTATTTCCCCCTCCAGTTGGCTTTCAACTTGAAGTTTAATAGGATGATGATATATATGTATATATGCGACCATGAAACCAGAATTTGACCTGCTAGGTTAATAAACACTAGCAGTTATTGTAACTCACAAATTACAGGTCCCAATTTTCACAGCCAGGTTGCAGGCATTAATTAAAACTGGTGTTGCAAATCACAGCATTTTGGAATGCCTGCAATGTTTAAATTATCAATGGTGTTGCCACCTTAATTTAAAACAGCAACTTCCATCATTTTTCAAAGAAGAGTACAGTAAGCCAGGATAAGCCTGTCTTTCATGCTTGTGGTCATTAATGTGCTAGGAGCAAATGAAAGTTTTTAATGTCTTTCAGTATGTTTGAGTACAAATTACCAGATTTGCTACCAGAGCTAACTCTGCCCATTACAAAATACAGAATAATTAAGGAGATGTTACTGTGAGTAAGGCTTTTATTTGGCTGGGTTCTCTCTCTCTCTCTCTGTCTCTTAAGGGGAATTTTCAACAGGGATGATATTACCCCCAAGAGGGTTAAAATTGCTTCTTGGGAGAGGGGATTTAGATATTACAATTTCATGGTTCTCCAAAGGGCCACGTATATAAACAGATACACAGTGTATCTGTGGTATTAAAGTTTCATGGGATGGATGGTGAATAGGAAATAAATGCCGAAAGGACTCCTTTGGGGGTTGATAGTGATAAAAAAAAGTTTGAGAAACTGTCCTAATAGGATGGACACTTAACTTTGAACCATTTACCCATTTTGTAATAAAAAATATATCTTAATATTTTTCAAAGAAAATAGGAAACTGGACTTGATAAGGCAAAGAACAGAAATAAAAGGCATCCACCAACTGGTGAACTAGTAACATCCTCCCAGGGAATTGGGAGATTAGGCTGCGAAAAAAGAATAAACAGCAACAAAAGCCTAGAATTGGAAGACGGTGGTGAAAACATGTGGGCTGGGTGGGAGAAAGAAAGTTACAAATTCAGGGAAAATACAGAGGAAAACTCAGGGCAGTGTTGTGGAAGTTGTGGAAAATTCCGTGTGGTTACAATATGGAAACTGAAGGAAATGTAACTTCAAGGTGGGCAATAGAGAGTAGATGTTAATGAAACAAAGGGAAGATTGTGGGGCAGGATCACCTGAGGTGAGGCTGCTGTGGGGCATTTCTACATGTATACTTTAGGAAGAGTAGAACAGGTGATGAAAAAACAGTCAGCTCTGAAATCTCTTTAGTTTATCCAGTGTTCTTAATATCTCTGTCTGAGTCTGTTTTGTGTTGGCGTAACAATGCCTGAGACCAGGTAGTTCCTAAAGAAAAAAAGGTTTACTTAGTTCACAGTTCTACAGGCTGGGACGTTCAGGATGCATGGTGCCTGCACCTGCTCGGCTTCTGACAAGGGCCACTTGAAACATGGTGGAGAAGATCAGAGAGGAAGCAAACACTCATGGAGAGGCAAACCCGAGGGGCTTCCTGGCTTTATAACAACCCACTCTCCTGGAAACAAATTCAGTCTCCCCAGAGTGAGAACTCACTTACTCCTGCAGAAGACACCAGGCCTTTCATGAGAGACCCACTCCCATGACCCAAACACCTCCCCTAGACTCCACCTCCTAATACTACCACATCGGGGGTCAAATTTCAACATGAGTTTCGGTGGAGACAAACCATATCCAAACTATAGCAACCTCTGTTTGGACCAACGTGAAGCATGTGCTCATTCCTGATCAATGACTTTGGTCAGACGTGTGGAATCTCCAGCCTTGGATCCACGGCAGTGGGGCCAGCGCCATTAAAACCCTCTATGAGGAAATGGAGGAAAGGGCATCTCTAAGGAAAAGTAGGATGTGTTATTATCAAAAAAGCAGACAGTGGATATGGGGAGGTAGAACAACTGATGTTGACTCTGATGTCCCACAGAGCTGCATGCCCATCTTAGACACCTTGGACAAAATATTTCACATCTCTGAGCTTTAGTTTCACCCATTACATGCATTAAATATGAATGATAACAGAATCTACTGCACTGGATTATTGTGAGGATTGAATGGCATAAAGAAGGTGGCATCCTGGCACATAGTCAGGACTCAGTAAAGGTGGCTCCTCTTCCTTACTGAGGAGGTCTATCCTACCCTAGAAACATAGTTTATGTTAATTAATATGAGTCCACAGTAAGCGATTGAATGATGAGAATCAGTGATGAAATTCATAATTCATTAATCATGTGCTTTCAATAAGCTTATTAACTCACTCATTCTCTACAGGGTTATTTTTCCTCCCTCCTCTCAATAATCCTCTTTTTTCTGGACCTCATAAGGCACTAATATATTTCCATCTTCCCTTCAATGCTTTTTTTATTTTCTCTGAGTGATTTCTTTTACCCCTCCCATCCTCACTTGAATCGTGCCTGGTAATGACACAGTTTGCCCAGAAATGGGGGGCAGCCTTTGAGAAGCAAAGCACCCTCATAATGCATGGAGAAAGGGTTTGCTACTGTGTTCGTTTGCTCAGGCTGCCATAGCAAAGTACCACCAGATGGGAAGCTTCAACAACAGAAATTTATTTTCTCACAGCCTGGAGGCTGGAAGTCCGGCAGGGTTGGCTACTCCCGAGGCTCTCTCCTTACTTTGCAAATGGCATCTCCTCCCTGTGTCCTCATAGTGTCTTCCCTCTCTGTATGTCTGTGTCCTATCTTCCCCTTATAAGGACACCAGTCATGTTGGATTAGGGTCCACCCTCATGACCTCATTTTACCTTGATTACCTCTTTCAAGACTATCTCCAAATATAGTTGTATTCTGAGGTTCCTGGAGGGTAGAGCTTCAGCATATACATTTTGGTGGCAGATAAAGGGAGGAACCTTCAGCTCATATCAGTCGCTTACAAGCTGTGAGCCTGTGAAGAAGGCTCTTAGCTACTCAGTTGTGATTAACTGAAATCTATTCAAGCTAGCACGAGTAAGAAGAGTTTACTAAAGAGTTGCAAGGTATAATCTGAGGCAGAAACAGAAATCTAGCCGTCCAACCAGAAATCAAAATCTCTATTTCTATTTCTCAGGACTGGAAATATAGTTGTCATCTCTGCCTTATTGTATATTCTATTTCCTCTCTCTCTCTCTCACACTGTGTCTCTCATCTTTTTATCTACTTACACATGGTCCAACAAATCTCTCGTCAATATGATCTTTCATCTCTAAATAGTTTTTGTCTCTAAATCTTAATTCTAATTCTCAAGACAGAAAATTTGATTGGTTGTTGGCCATCCCTGATTGGTTGATCTTGAATCAAGTGCCTATTGCTGGTCTCATTAGCTATGTCCAAGCCATAGGAGAGTAGGGCTGTGTATTACAGAAGAGGTTTCCCAGGCAAGTCCATTCAGCCCATACTAAGGCAGAGGAATTCCCCTGCAAGGGGCTATAGCATGAAGACACATCCCAAAATATGTCTACAACATAGAATAAGCCTCGGCGTGCTCATTTGTAAAGTAGAAATAATGATTCACACTTCACCAAGTCATTGTAAAGAATCAATGAGATAATGTGTTGCAGAATTATTCGGTGACACGAAGCACCTAAAGTGTTTATAGAGTGGAATAAGAGCTTACTAATTACATTGCTATGTCCCTGCATCAGTTAGCTTTTGACACAAAGTGCTGTGTAACAAATTATCCCCAAATCCGCACTCATTTGTTCTCATGAATCAAGATTGTCTGATGCTGGCTGATCTAGGCTGGGTTCAGGCAAAGGTGGCTTTGCTGAAGATGCTTCTCACCTTCTCCTGGGACCTGTGGACTAGCCAGGATATATCCTCCTCCTGGTGGTGGCAGAAGTTCAAGAAATGCAAACAGAAGCAGCCAGGCCTCTCACTGTCTAGGAAACTGTGTTTAGTGTTTTCTCTTTAAATGTTATATCCTTTGAGGACTGGGCTACATGAGTCACAATTTTATAAATGTTATTGTGTAGCAAATCAATCAAACTTTCATGGGCAAATCTAAAATATATTCAGGATTCATGTTTTGCATTCATGTTAGTGCATGACTTTCACATGGGCTCCTTGATCCAAAAAGCAAGGCACATAAAACTCAACATTCTAGGCTGGGCACGGTGGCTCATGCCTGTATTCCCAGCACTTTGGGAGGCCGAGGTGGGCGAATCATGAGGTCAGGAGTTCAAGACCAGCCTGGCCAACATAGTGAAACCCGTCTCTACTAAAAATACAAAAAATTAGCTGGGCGTGGTGGCGGGCCCCTGTAATCCCAGCTACTTGGGAGGCTGTGGCAGGAGAATCACTTGAACCCGGGAGGCAGAGGTTGCAGTGAGCCGAGACCGCACCACTGCACTCCAGCCTGGGTGACAGTGCAAGACTCTGTCTCAAAAAATCAGTCAATCAATCAATCAATCAATCTCAACATTGTTGTGAATTCAATCAAATTCAGAGAGATTCCAAAAGAAGTTAGAGCTGTGAGATGTGGAAGAGATCACTAATAGTTCTCTTTCATTTCACAAGTAGAGAAGATGGAAGCTTAGAGAGAGGAAATGACTCGCCTAAGGCCTCAGAACAGGTTCCAAATACATTTATTGTTGGGTTGTATGAAATGCAGATCAGACTAAATCTGGAAATGCTGACACTGCTAGGGAATTGCAGATTAACTTTAATATAGATAAGAGACACCGGTGTGTTGGCTTATTTGTAGTGGTGGTGGTGTTGGATCAGGCCTAACTTGATTTAGCCTAAAGATGTTATTTATTGCTATTGCTTCCTGGACCCTATCTGGAAATCTAGAAATGAAACGGAAAGGTATGAGTTGTCAAGCAGAAGAGAAATACAGAGAAGATGCAGTTGAAATTGCCGAGTTGAGAAGATGGTTCACTACCTAATTTTCAGCTTTTTCTCTGGTCTTCTGGCCCTAAAATTCCTTATGAAATAAGTCTTAATGATATATGCATATGAACCTCCAATTTTTAAATTGCTTATTTGTGCTTCTCTATTATTGGAATTTGATTCTTAACCATAACAAAATTACTGGCAGAGGAATCAGAGGTTGATAAAATGTTAGAAAATATACAGTTAAAAAGATTATACAGTTTATATTCAAAGCTTAGCCCAGAATTAATGGCAAGAAAAATGCTAATAAGTATACAGAAAGGCAAAAGTAATTTCCAGTGTTCCCCGTCTCAAAAAGTAGCCACAAAAGAGCCTTCTTAAACCACACAGAAGATGCCAGATCATCTTTCCTTCTTTGAGTCATCTCAATAGCTACGCCCTTTCCTTCGTCTCCTCTTGGTCAATACCTTTCTAATGGCCAAGACTGTCTTTCTCAAAACGAGATCTTTCTCAAATTCTGAAAGCTGGGGGCAGTATTTTTTTAAATTATTCTCTCGGGCCTTGATGAAAAGGATTTTCTAAGAAAAAGCACTTGGGTGAAAGTAACAGATTCAAAATATGCAAATTACCAAAAACTCATTCTGTAGTCATAGAAGAAGCCAAATTCCTACTGCTATCAAATGAAGTTCTCCCATCTGGGAGGGCTGGAGGTTTGTTTCTCCTATTTATGTGTTTCTTTCCAGGGTACCCGTGCTAGGACACACAAAGGCTGCAGCACCCACTACGGTTCCTGTGTCTTTGTTGTCTGCCTTTGAACACTGAGAAAGGACATGGGTTGTGAGCTACAAACGTTGCCTTGGGGTTAATATTTTTGTACATGAAAAATGTGATGAAATGGATGCTTGCACATCTCTCATTATTACAAGCCTTTTAAGTAGAAGCACTTTGTTGTACGAAATGGGATAAGTAGCTCCCTTGCTGACATCACCACTGACTTAATGTTTAGTATCTCTAGTCTACTGGCTTCTCTTGCTGAGTATAATTCACCAAACACACTACCTTCCCTCCTGATTCCATCCCACCCACCCCATGGGTACACATTTTTTAAAAGGAATTGCACGCTTGGCACGCAAAGTCAAGCTGGCCCGTGATCTCGTGAGTTCTGTTGTTCCCCATGATACGGCAAAACGGTGGTCCTGATTCTGACTTTATACCTAAGCATCATCCAGGGAGCTTAATAAAATGCAGATGCCAAGGCCCACCTATACAAAGTCTAATAGAACAGGCTGGCTTGAGGCTTGGGAATTTGACTTATGAAACACCGTGCACAGTTTTGGCACAGGTGATCTGTGGATGAGGCTCTGAAACACTGGTTTGGTGACTGAAAGTTGACCCTTAGCCATCCACCCTGGGTTTGACTTCTAACTCCATCATATGTTAACTGTGACGTGGAGAGCAAGTCACGCCTCACTTTGTTCTTCAATTTCCTCAAATCTACAAAACGGGGTGGCAACATACATATCACAGCATGGGATGAGTGCGTGGGTGGTATCTAGAGGGAGTTCAATAAATACTACTTCTTTTTTTTTTTCTTTTTTGGGGTCTGTCTTTAATATTTCTTCGCCTGACCCAGTTGTCCATAAGTCATTTCTGATTCAAGGACATGATTCAGCAGAGAAAAGTTAGCATGAAATGCAAGGGTTGTATGGCACCATTTTTGGTTTGGTTGTGTTAAATTTTAAAATTATGAAACAGATTATATTTATGAAAACGTGACTCTGTGCCTACATACATTTTGGAGAATGATTTTTAAAAGACCACCTGTGCCAAACAGCCATGTTCCCACCACCCAGTTTAATAAATAGGACATTACCAATATCTTGAAGTCTTTTCTGTGATCTCTTCTAACCACATCTCCCTCTCCCCACCAGGGAAGCAACTATCCAGTATTCAGTATTTATTATTCCTATGCAGTGCTTCATAGCAACGGTCCTCTCAATATGGTCTCTGGATCACCAACATCAGTATCACCTGGAAATTTATTAGAAATACAGATTCTTTGGCCCCATTCCCAGACCTATCGAGTTAGAAACTCTGAGGGAGAAGAGACCCAGGAATCTGGGTTATAAAAAACCCTCCAGGTAATTTTGATGCACGGTGAAAACTGCAGCCCTGTGGTAAATACCATGTGTGTGTGTGTGTGTGTGTGTGTGTGTGTGTGTGTGTCTAAACAATACATTATTTAGTTTTAACTGATTTCGACCTTGATATCAATGAAATAATTCTTTGTGTATTCTTTTGTTACTTGATATTTTTCTCTCTACATTATGTTTGTGCGATTCATCCATATTCATATGTGTATTCATAAGGCCATTCATTTTACAGCTATTTACTATCTGTTGCTGAATATACCACAATTTATTTATACATTTTAGAGCCAATAGACATTTGGGTTTTTTCTAATGTTTTGCTATTTTGAGCAATGCTACCATGAACATTCTTGAATATTTAACTGATGCACCTGTGCAAGAGAGTGTCTCTAGAAAAGTGCTTTCCAGCCTTTTTTACGACACAGTAAACATGGAAAATGATATTTGTAAACAGGGGTAAGTAAGCAAGCTTCTCAGAGCATAGAGTGGATTCACAGGCTTAGTTCTCTGAACTCCTTTTCAACCATGGTCCTATGTAAAAAGGTTGGGAATCTTTTTAAACATTTCCAGACTGCTTTGTGGCTGAGTTTCTCGAGGCAAATGAGATATTGCCAATTAGATGCACAAACACAAGATGGGGACCCATGAGGCCAAGGCTGCCCTCCCAGCTGCTCCTGTCATTGCTGCTAACAAGCTCTCTGCAGCAGCCTTTTGGGGCCCATGTTCATGGAGCATAGTGTTCGCTATAAGGGTGTGCGTGTGTGTGTGTGTGTGTGTGTGTGTGTGTGTGTATCAAGTTAAGGAAATTCCCTTCTCTTCCCAGTTTGCTAAAGTTTACTTCATCATCATCATCATCATCATCAGTAGCTGAATTTTATGGGTTGTTTTTTCAACTCCTGTTGAGAAGATCTGATGTTTTTCTCTCCTTTATTAAGATGGTGAATTACACTGTGTTTGTTTTCTGGGACTGCCTTAATGAAGTCCCAAAAACTAGGGAGCAGAGGGGGTTTATATGACAAAAACATGTTGCCTCGCAGTTCTAGAGGCTGGAAGTCTGAAATCAAGGTGTCGGCAGGGTTGGTTTCTCTGAGGGGTATGAAGAAGACTCTGTTCCAGGCCTCTCTCCTGCTTCCTGGCAGCTTCAGGCTTTCCTCGACTTGTAGACGGTCATCTTCTCCCTGCATCTTCACATCATCTTTCCTCTGTGTGTGTCTGTCTCTGTGTTTAAATCCCCTCTTTCTATAAAAATGCCAGTCATACTGGTTCACAGCCCACCTTAATGACCTCATCTTCATTTGATCACCTGCAAAGACCTTATTTCTAAATAAGCTCACAGTCACAGGTACTAGGGGTCACAACTTCAACATCTTTTGAAGAGACACAAGCCACCCCATAACATACATTAATAATTTTCTAATGTTGAACCAATCTTGCATTCCTTTGTCATGTTGAAATTTTAAAATATGTTGTTGAATGTAGTTTTCTAAACTTTATTTAGATTTGACTTAGGACTTCTGCCTATGCATTAATCAATAAGATTGGCCTGTAATTTTCCTTATACAAGTGTCCTTTGTCTGGCTTGGATATCAAACTTGTCATAGCTTCGTAAAATAAGTTTTAGAAAATAAAACTACTTCTTTGTATTTTTCACGATCTTTTTCTTGGGAAAAGTTCAAACACACAAAGGTATAGAAAATAATATAAAGAACTCCCATGTGCCCATTATGTACCTCAAAAATTAACAATGTATGGCCAATTGTATTTTGTCTATTACACACCCAACCCTGAATTATTTTAAAGCAACCCCATACATCATATCATTTCATCCACAAATATATCTGTATGTGTCTCTAAAAGCTACAGTCTCTTTTTAAAACACAGCCACAATGCCATTTGCAACACTAAATTATTTTTAAACCTATGCGAAGTTAGAAACAACAGTAACAGTCGGGCGTGGTGGCTCATGCCTGTAATCCCAGCACCTTGGGAAGCCGAGGTGGGTGGATCATGAGGTCAAGAGATTGAGACCATCCTGGTCAACATGGTGAAACTGCGTCTCTACTGAAAATACAAATATTAGCTGGGCGTGGTGGCAGGCACCTGTAATCCCAGCTACTTGGGAGGCTGAGGCAGAGAATTGCTTGAACCTGGCAGGCGGAGGTTGCAGTGAGCCGAGATCGTGCCGTTGCACTCCGGCGTGGTGACAGAGCGAGACTCCCTCTCAAAAAGAAAAAAAGAAAAAGAAAAGAAAGAACAGTAACATGGACTTCTATGTGCCCATTTCTCAGTTTTGATATTTATTAACTCATGGTCAATCTTCTTCCATGTCCCCTCACAACCACGGCTTCCTCCAAATTATTTTGGAGCAATTCCCGGGTATTATATCTTTTTAATTTAAATTGTTTCAATATATAGACATTCACCCCACTGCATTAGGGGTAGAGGGTTGATGGCATATTTCTAAGCTAATGTTCTTTCACAGGAAAACAGAAACTCACCAGAAAAGATGTTCCCTTCCCTCTCCACCCTCATGTTTATTTACATTCTTAGGCAGTTGCTCCCAAACCTGACTGGTCTCATCAGGGTCATGTAGAGAAGTGGCAGGTGCCTATAATCCCAGCTACTCGGGAGGCTGAGGCAGGAGAATCACTTGAACCTGGGAGGCGGAGGTTGCAGTGAGTCGAGATCGCACCACTGCACTCCAGTCTGGGCAACAAGAGTGAAACTCCATCTAAAAAACAAAACAAAACAAAACAGAGGTGCCAGGAAATTCTCAGAGATTCATGTCTAAATGATAAGGTTTCTTTAACAACATATAGTATCTTTATCACACCTAAAAATTAACACTGATTCCTTGTTTTTTCTTTTTTCTTTTTTTTTTTTTTTTTTGAGATGGGGTCTCGCTCTGTCACCCAGGCTGGAGTGCAGTGGTGCGATCTCTGCTCATTGCAACCTCTGCCTCCCAGACTCAAACAATTCTCCAGCCTCAGCCTCCTGAGTAGCTGGATTACAGGCACCCACCACCATGCCCAGCTAATTTTTGTATTTTTAATAGAGACGGGGTTTCACCACCTTGGCCAGGCTGGTCTTGAACTCCTGACCTCAGGTAATCCACCTGCCTCGGACTCCCAAAGTGCTGGGATTACAGGTGTGAGCCACCACACCCGGTCTCGGTTCCTTAATCTGATTAAATATCTAGTCACTGCTTAAGTTTCCCATATTGTATCATCATTTTTTAATCTGTTGATTGATTTGAATCAGGATGCAAACCAAGTTCACACATTGCATTCAGTTGATCTCTTTCCTAAGACTTTTTACCTCTATGGCTTTTGAATTTATTGTGTATTTGCCATTTATTTATTGGAGAAACTGAATCATTTATGGTATAAATGTCCCACATTCTGGATTTTTTTTTAGTCTGTGCATGTTGTCAGTTGACATTTTCTTCCCTCCCCTGTATTTTCTGTAAATTGGTGATAGTTAGACCCAGAAGCTTCATCAAATTCAGCTTCAATTTTTTTTTTTTTTTGGCAAGACAATTTCCAACATGCTACTGCTACTGCATACTGCGTCAATCAGGAGGTAGATAACGTCTGTTTTGCAAAACTATGAACCATCTCACAGACTTTTTAAAGTGACCATCTAATCTGTATTTATCATAGACATAAGGCATTTCAAATGATGTAATTTTTGGCATATTATAAAGGTCACATACAATTGTCATATTACTTATTTAAATGTATCTAAATACTAAAGACTTTTTATTGCCTGGCAGAGGAGCAGACAGACTGGGAAGGGAAGAGGGAGCAACTAAGTTAAGCATGCCCAATCCTTTATCTCAAATTCACCAATCAGATAAGACACCGAATTAGGGGTGGAGAGAGGCTGGGGCATTACACTAATATTTCCTTCATAGGAAAATGTGAAATCACAGGCAAAGAGCTTTCTGCCTCTCCACCCTCATGTGCACATCCTAGGTAGTTGCTCCCAATTTAATTGGTCTCATCAGAGTCACACGAAGGCATTTTTAAACAATAGACATGCCTGGAGATTCTCACTTGGAGATAGCTGAAAGGGACTTGAAATCTGTTAAGCAGACATCTCTTGTTAGTGCAGTACTATCAGGGATCTGGAGTGTTCTAGAAAACCCACAGTCATACAAGTGGTACCTTGGTCCAAAGCCATAGCCCTGAGTATGAACAAATCATTTTCTTTATCAGAAAACAAAGATAAGGATACCCATCTCCTAGACTTGTTCGAGGAGTAAATGAGATAGCACATTCATTCACTCATTAAATATTTATGAAATGTTTGCTGTGTGCAAGGCAAGGTGCTGGACATTGGGACAGGCAGAAAAAGCAGCAGAGACGGTTGACTTCACTGAGAAAGTTGAGCCTCAAAGCAGCAGTGACAGGAACATAAGGTGAGGGCCGCAGAAGAACGGCACAGGGATTGCTCTGGAAAGTACAGGGGCCCCCTAATCATCCTTACACCCCCTCACTGCAGGCCAAAAAACCCACCAGTTTAGAAGGTGAGTCACTGTTACAGGTTGGGAATTGTGTCCCCCCAAAAATCCAGATGTCAAAGTCCTAACCTCCAGTGTCTCAGAATGTGGCCCTATTTGGACCTAAGGTCATCGGCATATGGACTTAGTTAAGATGAGGTTGTGGCCGGGCGCAGTGGCTCACATCTGTAATCTCAGCACTTTGGGAGGCTGAGGTGGGTGGATAACGAGGTCAGGAGATTGAGACCATCTGGGCTAACACGGTGAAACCTCACCTCTACTAAAAATACAAAAAATTAGCCGGATGTGATGGCACACCCGTGTAGTCCCAGCTACTCGGAGGCTGTGGCAGGAGAATCAGGAGAATCACTTGAACCCGGGAGGCGGAGGTTGCAGTGAGCCGAGATCACGCCACTGCACTCCAGCCTGCATGACAAGCGATGGACGACAAGCGATGGAGCGAGACTCCATCTAAAAAAAAAAAAAAAGATGAGGTTGCATTGGAGTTGGGTGGGCCCAATCCGATATGACTGGTGTCCTTAAGGGGAACTGTGGACTCAGACAGGCACACAAGGATGACACCATGTGAAGGTGAAGGCACAGATCAGGGTGATGCATCTCCAAGCCAACAAGCACCAAAGATTGCCAGGCAACCACCAGAAGCAAGGGGACAGGCACAGGACATGGTCTCTCATAGCCTCAGGAAGGAAACAACTTGTGTGACACATTGATCTTGGACTTGTAGCCTCCAGAACTGTGGGACAATACATTTCTCTTGTTTCAGCCACCCAGCCTGCGATACCTTATTACAGCAGCCCAGGGAAACTATTACTAATACATCCCATACACAGACATTCATTTGGTGAAATGACGATCCACATTTATAAGCACCTACATATATGCCGGGCATTTTTGTAGGTACAGTACAGCTTCATCTCGCTTCGGCCTCATAATGACTCTAGAAGGCAGGTACTGTTATGATTCCTATTTTACAGAGGATGAAACTGAGGCACAGAGGTTAAGCAGCCTGTCCAAGTTAACACAGGCAGTACATAGCCAGGATTCAAACCCAGCAAGTCTATAGTCTGTTGAGCCCAAACTCTGAACCTGCAGGATCCCACTTTAGCATGGAACACTGAATGTTTGTTTAAGAGGACTTGGAACCAATTTCACTGGATATTTCTGAAAGGATTTCTAAATGTTCTTAACTGGCACTATGCCATGTCAAGAGGCCTCTCGTCTTGCTTGGTTTCCTCTGATCTAGTTGGTCAAAACAAAAACCCAACAGCCATTCCAGTGGGGTTTCCCTGGAAGAGCTGTGTTTGCCGTCACATTGGTAAATCCCCCAGCCCTGTTCATTCTTCACCAAATTGGAGGGGCAAAGGCCATTGAGGTGCACGTATATATTTGTTATCAGCAGCAATTTCAGTAATTACTTCTGCACACATAAAGCAAGTCAGCTGGAAGGCAAACTGCAGCCATCTGACTTTAAAGAAACTCAGTTTTGCTGAGCAAAACAAGAATCCCAGGACTGCTCCTGCAAGGTCAAGGGTGCTAGAGACAGATACACCTACATTATCACTCCAGCTCCCACTCCAAGCTCACTGTTCTAGCTCTGAATCCTGCCTCATGGTGTCCTGAAGTAATGCCCATGAAGCAACTTGCCTAGAAACAGAACATTCTAGAAGGCTGATATGCACCCTCCCTTCTCCCACCTTATCTTCCTGGCATTTCCTCTATGCTGGTGATATTAGTATGTTCTAGAGTCCTATGTTTTTTCAATTCAAGCAACATTTCATCAAGTACCTTCTGGAAGAAAAGTACAGAACGTGGCACAGGGAATAAAATGAATAACAGAGACCCTGCTTCCTACTGTCACTGTTGCTTCCCAGAGCCCCAAAAGGCTCCCATGGGAAGCCACAGGAGACTGGTCCAGTGAGCAGAGTTTCCACGAGGGTGACTTACTGTTCTAATTTGCCTGGGACTGAGGGGGGTCCTGGGACTTGTGGGTAAAGACCTGGGCAAACCAGGAAGAGCTGATGACCCTAGTTCCAATATCCCAGCCCCCCAGCTCCCCATACCTACAATTTAAGGCATCAGTGGATCAGCTTAATTATCTCTTACGAATAGTATAGTGAATTTCCAAGGGAGATTTTGTCTGAAAAAAAATTTTTGTTACCTGAAAAATAAAAAATAAAAACATTTGACACCTTTACCTTCTTACTGTATACTACGGGCTGTTTCTTTTACAGATGTTTTGCCCATACCATGCACCAGATATGACTCAATCACTGGACAGGACAGGCACAGAATTTCTGTAGTCCACGAAATGGAGTCATCCATGCTTGCTTGGAACAGCTTACAATAATCCACAGTTGAAAATTACCACTGTCCTTACAACTCCAACCTGAAAAATCTGTCTTAGGCCAGGAAGTCCCCCTCCTCTTACCTAGGTACAAGGACAAATCATTAATCCTTATTCCTGAGAACACGGAAGCCATTGTCTATCTTCTAGACCCTTTGTGCCCAAGTGTATTCAAGCATCTTGCTCTGCAAGGGTGTTAACACGTATCTCTCTCATTCTGGAGGTTGGGGGCCAATGATTCTCATTACAGAATGCTCTAATTCCTTCCAAGACATTGATGCCCCCCTTAGCCAACACAAAGAAGCCCTTGGGCTCTGAATAGTCTTGCCTGCTTGGAGACCGACTCTCTTACCAAGGAAACAGGAGCTCAGCATGGTGTACCTCCAGCTCCTGGGATGTGTTTCACGGCAGAAGTCAGGCCAGCTTGCAGCCACCCCCTGATCTTCCTGCCAGGTTCCTTTTCTGCCTGTTCCAGGAGCTCAGTATGCCTTCACAGTTGGTGAGGTTGCCTTGACACTGGCAACCACCTAGGGATGCCGAGTGCCCTTTAGGGAAGAATTCAGCCAGGAAGATAATAGATGCTAATGTCAGAAGGGGAGCCCTGGAGGGAAAGAAATGAGAGAGGATCACCTTGCAAAGAGTGGAGTGCTGTTTCTGTAATTTCCCCGTGGAATTTCGATCTGCCCTTGTCGAGAATGAGGTCAGACAAATGAGTTTATTTATTCTCCAGGGTGACTAACGGAATGGAAGCATTCGCAGAGCAAAGAAGGAGTCGGGAGTAAACCACAATTAGCAATATTACTAGAACTTGGCACTTCCGAGTCAGATTGTTTCCTTCCTTCCTTTCTTTCTTTCTTTTTTTTTTTTTTTTTTTTTTTTCCACTTTTGCAGACTATTAATTGGGCTGCAGCTTTTTCAGACAAAACAGTTCCCTAAAGTCTGACTCTTTCCTTCTGGATTTGCAGACTCTATCAAGGCATTTTGTCAAGTCCCCAGATTTTAAATTATTTTTTGAGGCTGAACTCTCGCTTGTCACAGCAGAAACAAACATGTTCTTAATTCTAAGAGGAAAACTCCCATTTTCTATAGTTACTCCAAAAGAGGACATTGATAGAAGAGGCTACTGACATGAAGAGGAAATAACTCTACCCAATTAAAAAATGGGGGAAGACAGACGTCTCTTATAAAAAAAATTAAAAGAGCCAATAAATGTATGAAAAGATGCTCAGCATCATTAACTATCAGGGAAATGAAAATAAAAACCACAATGAGATATCACTTCACACTCACTAGGATGGTTATGATTTAAAAATTAGGTAATAGCAAGTGTTGACGATGTGGAAAAATGGGAACATTTATATGTTGCTGGTGGGAATGCAAAATGGTGCGACCCCTTTGGAAACACTCTGCCAGTCCCTCAAAAGGTTAAACGTAAAGTTACCGTATAGCCCAGAAATTCTGCTCCTAGGTATGTACCCAAGAGTATGGAAGACGTATATCCACATGAAAACCTGCATTAAAATGTTTATAGCAGCATTTTTCATAATAGCCAGCAAGTGGAAACAATCCAAAGTCCATCAACTGACAAGCAGATAAATAAAATGTCAACTTTCAATATAATGAAATAGTGTTTGACCATAAAAAGGAATGAGTACTGATACACCCTACAGCACGGATGAGCCTCGAAAACATCATGCTAAGTGAAATAAGCCAGACACAAAAGACCACACATTATATGATTCCACTTATACAAAATGTCCGGAATCAGAAACCCATAGATAGAGAAAATAGATCAGTAACTGCCTAGGGTGGGGACGGGAGATTGGTCGGGGGAGCAAGGAAAACGAAGGGGGAATGGGGAGTGATTTTTAATGCATAAGGGGTTTCTTTTGGAGTGATAAGAATGTTCTAACATAATGGATTGTGGCTGCGCAATCTGTAAATGTACTAAGAATATTGAATTGCATACTGTAAGCAGGTGAATTGTATGAGATTTGAATTATATCTCAATAAAGTTGTTATTACAGAGGAAAATGAAACAGAAGGAAGTGATGCACGAGCTGGTTGCTGAGGACTAAGTGGCAGTCAGCAAGGGAGAGGAAAGGAGCTTCCCAGGCAGCCGTAACAGCCTGTGCAAAGTCCCTGTGGCAGGAGAGAGTGTGGTGAGCCCAGGGTTCCAAAAGGCAACTTGTGGGGCTGAAACCTAGAAAGGGATGGAGATCTAGGAGTGAGAGGATGATGGACAGCAAGTAGGGGAAAGATTCTGTTGGACTTTGCAGGCTGGAAAAGGAGCGTTGTCTTTATTCTCAGAGTAAGGGAAATTCTTTGCAGGAAACAACTGTCAGATTTACTTTATGAAAAATTGGGCTTCGCTGCAGCATGGAGAATGGATCAGACAGAAGGTAGAGTGGGAAGGAAAGGACCACTGGGAAATCATAGAGCAGCCCAGGTGACAGTAACAAATGCCATCAGGAGTTTAGGATCATCACAGGTACCTTGAGAAGTAAGTACGTCAGCAATTGTCATCTTCATTTGCTGCATTGAGAAACTAAGTGGCTTCATGTGAGGCTATTGGGCAAGTTAGTACCAGAGATGGGTCTCTCTGTTTTACTCGTACAAATCTTCCCTATACCCCAAAACAATAGGTCTTTTCTCTGGGCTCTTGGCAAGTGCCAAGTTAGCATTTGTTTTGCCCCCTACTCTCCAGAGAACATGGATGTACTTTTCTTCCCCTGGGTTGCTGAAAGTAAAAAATGCAACAACACTAAATACTCAAGCATGTGGTCTGGAGACACCACAGGTCTCCATCTGAATCCACCACTGATTCCCTGTGACCTGAGGTCTAATCTCTGTCTGTCTCAAGTGCCCAGTCAGTAAAGTGTTGCGTACAGTAGTCCCAAGTTTAGAGGATTGTTGGGAGAATTTACTAAAACAATCTCACAAAGAGCTTAGAACAGAGCCTGGTGTATATTAACTGCTCAATAAGTATTGGCCATTATTATCCTTTTCAGAATTATTATTACTTTGAACAAAGAGTAAACAGAGAACAGTAGACATTCTCCTCACATCCCAGTCTCTGGAGGCTTTGGCATTCTTTTGGTTCCTTTCTGAGCAAAACTCTTCCTAACATCTCCTTGCACAATGGCCCAAGATCTGGCCCTGAGAACTGGCCAAGACTGAGGCTCAGGAGCCTGGTGCTCTAGGGTGAGATAGCATGTGGATCCAATGTCCCTGACCCAGCACATGCAGTGTTTATCTTCTTTGCAACAGTTGTGTATTTCCTGTGGAATTCAAAGGCTGTCTCTCAATGCCTACTCGCCACTTCATCTACACCCAAACATGGGATAAGCCTGGCTCCTTGAATGTGACCTGTTCAGTTGCACAGGGCCCTGTGCTTGGAAAGCCCTTGCACTTTGTTCATTGCTCTGATCTCACCATTTGGAAATTCTTAATAGTTCTTCAGCCAAATTGCCTGCATTTTCCTTTTGCACTGGGCCCTGCAGATTATATAGCAAATCCTGCAATGTGGCCCCTTCTACTACAGCAAGTAAAGGGCATGGTGGTGTGGGAGATCATCCAAGAGCTGACTTAGAGTCAGCAATGAGAGCCTGGCACTGGCTGTGGCCATGGGCACGTCTGTAGGCTTCTAAGCAATCATGGGTGATGGATGGTTAAGATTAAAGAAGCCATATCAAGAATGCATAGGGGCTCAGGAACTACACCCTTGTTCCCTCTCTTATGCTGCTCAATGCTCTAGTTTCTCTTCAGGCTAAGAACAAGGACCATGTCTGTATTTGTTTGCTAGGACTGCCATTAAAAGTACCACACACTGTGTGGCTTGAACAACAGAAGTATGTCATCTCACAGTTCTGGAGGCTGGAAGTCCAAGATCAAGGCATTGGTAGGGTTGGTTTCTTCTGAAGACTCTCTTTTTAGCTTGTAGATGGCTACCTTCTCCCCGTGTCTACACACTTATTCTGTGTGTTTTTGCATTCTTATCTTCTTGTCTTCCAAGGGCACCAATCCTATCAGATCAGGACCCACCCTAGTGACCTCATGTGAAATTAATTATCTTTTTAAAGACCTTATCTCCAAATACAGTTACATTCTGAGTTCCCCAGGGTCAGGCTTCAAGTGGCACTAAGGACAAGCCAGGCAAGAGGTTAGGCTCTGCAATCCCAGTTCTGAATTTTCACATCTGTAAACTGGAGATACTTTCTAGGACTACTGTAAGGATTAGACAATCCGTGTACAGCATTTAGCACAGTCACACTCAATAAATATTAGCCATTATTACACACTGTCTACAACCCTCACCTCATACTGTTAATCCTATTAATTCAGTCTTAGAATTATGTGTAAATAATTCCTTTGCAGCTATGCAGCTTCCAGAAAAAAAGCTCTAAGCCCACTTTGTAGACATACCCAGGTGCCCTAGATTAACATCCCCAGATAGCCCAAATTCTTGATGTAACACAAGATTCACCTGACTTTCTTGGTGGGGCGCTTAGAACTGTAACACTCATCACTTGAATTTTCTGTATCCTAGTCTTAATTTTTAGCCTTCAAATTTGTAGGCCTGTGGCTATTTTCATAATCTTGGCTTCACACATTTATGTAAACTGTGCTAATGAAATTTAACTACTTTATAGTGTGTGTGAGGAGAGGAACCTACTCCTGCTAAGAAGCCATATATGAATTGAGGGAAAATTTGATTTGATGAGAGCAACTGGAATTACAATTGAGTTTTGTATATGCTCATGTTTTCATTAGTGCTTGTAAAACCAGCTAATGACTTAGAAAGTGAGATTTCATGCTCTCCAGGTGAGCCTATGATAATAAGAGCCACGGGTTAGGGAAATCCACTGACCTCCAGAAATTTTAGAGACATTTAGTTCCATTACCTTGACACCGTTTTACATTTTATGACAGATACTGTAGCCTGGTTCACTCAACCTCCATTGCCTTTTCTGATTCCCTTCCCACTTGTCTTTCTCTACACTCATCTATTTTCTCATTCTCCCTTGTACCTAGAGGTAGTCACGTGACACTATTCTGACCAATGAGGCCACAGCAGAAACCTGGGCATGATGCACCTAGGAACATTTTCATTTCCGGATAAAAAGAAACCGAAGATTCTGGCACCACAAGTCCCCATCACTTCACCCTTACCTGTTACCCTTGATATTGTGTCTGGGACTGCAGCAGTATTGGGGCCATAAGCCAACAGGATAAAGTGCTAAAGATGACAGAGTGGGAAGACTGAAGAGATTGGATCCTTGAGCAGCTGAGCCAACAGCAGCAAATGTTTAGCTCTGAACTCCTTGTCATTTGAGAAATACAGACTCCAATCTATTTCAGCCACCACTGGTGAGTTTTCTGAAACTTGCAGTTATAGGCATTCCTGGGGGACATACAGTTCCGTGGACATCCTCAAGGCCTCAGGAGTACTTTTGAGGAAAGTTTTAAAAATGGAGCCCAGGGAAACCCCTGAACTAACGTTTGGTGGCTTCAAGGGAAATGGCTGGGGCAGCCTCACAGAAATAGGCAAACTTTCATGGTGAGAAAGCAACAGAAAAAAGCTGGGGCTGGGGTTGGAGATAGGGCCAAGTTGGAGTCCAGGAGGATGCTAAAAATGACACCTTTTCTCTATGGGGGTCTCAGCTGTGCTAAAGCAAAGAATGGAATTAATCATCTCTGACTCTGTACAGTATGTGCTCACTTAACATTGCTTGGAAACAATGACTTTAAGTGAAATGATTTATAATAAAACCAATTTTGTTTCTCTTATCAACATTATATCAAAACCACATTGAATGAAACTATGTTACTCTAGGATCCTGATATGGTTTGGCTATGTCCCCACCCAAATCTAATCTTGAATGGGAGTTCTCATAATCCTCATGTGTTCATGAGAAGGACCTGGTGGGAGGTAATTAATTCATGGGGGCGGATACCCACATGCCACTCTTCTCGTGATAGTGAGTGAGTTCTCATAAGATCTAATGGGTTTTGTTTTGTTTTGTTTTATTATTTTTTTATTATATTTAAGTTCTAGGGTACATGTGTACAACGTGCAGGCTTGTTACATAGGTATACGTGTGCCATGCTGGTCCACCGCACCCATCAACCCATCATTTACATTAGGTATTTCTCCCCATGGTATCCCTCCACCTGCCCCCTACGCCATGACAGGCCCTGGTGTGCGATATTCCCCACCCTGTGTCCAAGTGTTCTCGTTGTTCAATTCCCACCTATGAGTGAGAACATGCGGTGTTTGATTTTCTGTCCTTGTGATAGTTTGCTCAGAATGATGGTTTTCAGCTTCATCCATGTCCCTGCAAAGGACATGAACTCATAATTTTTTATGGCTGCATAGTTTTCCATGGTGTATATGTGCCACATTTTCTTAATCCAGTCTATCATGGATGGACATTTGGGTTGGTTCCAAGTCTTTGCTATTGTGATTAGTGCTGCAATAAACATACATGTGCATGTGCCTTTATACTCTCATGATTTATAATCCTTTGAGTGTATACCCAGTAATGGGATTCCTGGGTCAAATGGTATTTCTAGCTCTAGATCCTTGAGGAATTGCCACACTGTCTTCCACAATGGTTGAACTAGTTTACACTCCCACCAACAGTGTAAAAGTGTTCCTGTTTCTCCACATCTTCTCCAGCACCTGTTGTTTCCTGACTTTTTAATGATCGCCATTCTAACTGGTGTGAGATGGTATCTCATTGTGGTTTTGATTTGCATTTCTCTGATGACCAGTGATGATGAGCATTTTTTCATGTTTCTGTTGGCTGCATAAATGTCTTCTTTTGAGAAGTGTCTGTTCATATCCTTTGCCCACTTTTTGATGTTGTTTGTTTTTTTCTTGTAAATTTGTTTAAGTTCTTTGTAGATTCTGGATATTAGCCCTGTGTCAGATGGGTAGAATACAAAAATTTTCTCCCATTCTGTAGGTTGCCTGTTCACTCTGATGGTAGTTTCTTTTACTGTGCAGAAGCTCTTTAGTTTAATTAGATTCCATTTGTCTATTTTGGCTCTTGTTGCCATTGCTTTTGGTGTTTTAGTCATGAAGTCCTTGCCCATGCCTATGTCCTGAATGGTATTGCCTAGGTTTTCTTCTAAGGATTTTATGGTTTTAGGTCTATTATTTAAGTCTTTAATCCATCTTGAATTAATTTTTGTAAAAGGCGCAAGGAAGGGATCCAGTTTCAGCTTTCTACATATGACTAGCCAGTTTTCCCAGCACCATTTATTAAACAGGGAATCATTTCCCCATTTCTTGTTTCTGTCAGGTTTGTCAAAGATCAGATGGTTGTAGATGTATGGTATTATTTCTGAGGCCTCTGTTCTGTTCCATTGGTCTATATATCTGTTTTGGTACCAGTACCATGCTGTTTTGGTTCTGTAGCCTTGTAGTATAGTTTGAAGTCAGGTAGCGTGATGCCTCCAGCTTTGTTTTTTTTGCTTAGGATTGACTTGGCAATGTGGGCTCTTTTTTCGTTCAATATGAACTTTAAAGTAGTTTTTTCCAATTCTGTGAAGAAAGTCATTGGTAACTTGATGGGGATGGCATTGAATCTATAAATTACCTTGGGCAGTATGGCCATTTTCACAATATTGATTCTTCCTATCCATGAGCATGGAATGCTCTTCCATTTGTTCATGTCCTCTTTTATTTCATTGAGCAGTGGTTTGTAGTTCTTGAAGAGGTCCTTCATATCCCTTGTAAGTTGGATTCCTAGATATTTTATTATCTTTGTACCAATTGTGAATGGGAATTCACTCATGAATTGGCTCTCTGTTTGTCTATTATTGGTGTATAGGAATGCTTGTGATTTTTGCACATTGATTTTATATCCTGAGACTTTGCTGAAGTTGCTTATCAGCTTAAGGAGATTTTGGGCTGAGACGATAGGGTTTTCTAAATATACAATCATGTCATCTGCAAACAGGGACAATTTGACTTCCTCTTTTCCTAATTGAATACCCCTTATTTCTCTGTCTTGCCTGATTGCCCTGGCCAGAACTTCCAACACTATGTTGAATAGGAGTGGTGAGAGAGGGCATCCCTGTCTTGTGCCAGTTTTCAAAGGGAATGCTTCCAGTTTTTGCCCATTTAGTATGATATTGACTGTGGGTTTGTCATAAACAGCTTTTCTTATTTTGAGATACGTTCCATCAGTACCTAGTTTATTGAGAGCTTTTAGCATGAAGGGCTGTTGAATTTCGTCGAAGGCCTTTTCTGCATCTATTGAGATAATACTGTGGTTTCTGTCGATGGTTCTGTTTATGTGATGGATTATGTTTATTGATTTGCATATGTTTTACCAGCCTTGCAGCCCAAGGATGAAGCTGACTTGATCGTGGTGGATAAGGTTTTTGATGTGCTGCTGGATTCGGTTTGCCAGTATTTTATTGAGGATTTTCGCATAGATGTTCATCAGGGATATTGGTCTAAAATTCTCTTTTTTTCATTGTGTCTCTGCCAGGCTTTGGTATCAGGATGATGCTGGCTTCATAAAATGAGTTAGGGAGGATACCCTCTTTTTCTATTGATTGGAATAGTTTCAGAAGGAATGGTACCAGTTCCTCTTTGTACCTCTGGAAGAATTGGGCTGTCAATCTGTCTGGTCCTGGACTTTTTTTGGTTGATAGGTTATTACTTATTGCCTCAATTTCAGAGCCTGTTTTCAGTCTATCCAGAGATTCAATTTCTTCCTGGTTTAGTCTTCGGAGGCTGTATGTGTCCAGGAATTTATCTATTTCCTCTAGATTTTCTAGTTTATTTGCATAGAGGTGTTTATAGTATTCTCTGATGGTAGTTTGTATTTCTGTGGGATCCGTGGTGATATCCCCTTTATCATTTTTTATTGCATCTATTTGATTATTCTCTGTTTTCTTCTTTATTAGTCTTGCTAGTGGTCTATCAATTTTGTTGATCTTTTCAAAAAACAAGCCTGGATTCATTGATTTTTGAAGGTTTTTTTCGTGTCTCTATCTCCTTCAGTTCTGCTCTGATCTTAGTTATTTATTGCCTTCTGCTAGCTTTTGAATTTGTTTGCTCTTGTGTCTCTAGTTCTTTTTATTGTGATGTTGGGGTGTTGATTTTAGATCTTTCCTACTTTCTCTTGTGGGCATTTAGTGCCATAAATTTCCCTCTACACACTGCTTTAAATATGTCCCAGACATTCTGGTATGTTGTGTCTTTGTTCTCATTGGTTTCAAAAAACATCTTTATTTCTGCCTTAATTTTGTTATTTACCCAGTAGTCATTCAGGAACAGGTTGTTCAGTTTCCATGTAGTTGTGCAGTTTCGAGTGAGTTTCTTAATCCTGAGTTCTAATTTGATTGCACTGGGGTCTGAGAGACAGTTTGTTGTGATTTCTGTTCTTTTACATTTGCTGAGGAATGCTTTACTTCCAACTATGTGGTCAATTTTCAAATAAGTGTGATGTGGTGCTGAGAAGAATGTGTGTTCTGTTGATTTGGGGTGGAAGGTTCTGCAGATGTCTATTAGGTCTGCTTGGTGCAGAGCTGCATTCAAGTCCTGGATATCCTTGTTAACCTTCTGTCTTATTGATCTTTCTAATATTGACAGTGGGGTGTTAAAGTCTCCCATTATTATTGTGTGGAAGTCTAAGTCTCTTTGTAGGTCTCTAAGTACTTGCTTTATGAATCTGGGTGCTCCTGGATTGGGTGCATGTATATTTAGGATAGTTAACTCTTCTTGTTGAATCGATCCCTTTACCATTATGTAATGGCCTTCTTTGTCTCTCTTCATCTTTGTTGGTTTAAAGTCTGTTTTATCAGAGACTAGGATTGCAACCCCTGCTTTTTTTCCGCTTTCCATTTGTTTGGTAGCTCTTCCTCCATCCCTTTATTTTGAGCCTATCTGTCTCTGCACGTGAGATGTGTCTCCTGAATACAGCACACTGATGGGTCTTAACTCTTTATCGAATTTGCCAGTCTGTGTCTTTTAACAGGGGCATTTATCCCATTTACATATAAGGTTAATATTGTTATGCGTGAATTTGAACCTGTCACTATGATGTTAGCTGGTTATTATGCAGTGTCTTCCTAGTATCGATGGTCTTTACAGTTTGGCATGTTTTTGCAGTGGCTGGTACTGGTTGTTCCTTTCCATGTTTAGTGCTTCCTTCAGGAGCTCTTGTAAGGCAGGCCTGGTGGCAACAAAATCTCTCAGCATTTGCTTGTCTGTAAAGGATTTTATTTCTTCTTCACTTATGAAGCTTAGTTTGGCTGGATATGAAATTCTGGGTTGAAAATTCTTTTCTTTAAGAATGTTGAATATTGGCCCCCACTGTCTTCTGTCTTGTAGAATTTCTGCTGAGAGATCTGCTGTTAGTCTGATGGGCTTCCCTTTGTGGGTAATCCGACCTTTCTCTCTGGCTGCCCTTAACATTTTGTCCTTCATTTCAACCTTGGTGAATCTGACAATTATGTGTCTTGACGTTGTTCTTCTTGAGGAGTATCTTTGTGGTGTTCTCTGTATTTCCTGAATTTGAATGTTGGCCTGCCTTGCTCGGTTGGGGAAGTTCTCCTGGATAACACCCTGCAGAGTGTTTTCCAACTTTGTTCCATTCTTCCCATCAGTTTCAGGTACACCAATCAAACGTAGCTTTGGTCTTTTCACATAGTCCCATATTTCTTGGAGGCTTGTTGGTTTCTTTTTACTCTTTTTTCTCTAAACTTCTCTTCTCACTTTATTTCATTAATTTGGTCCTCAATCACTGATATTCTTTCTTCCACTTGATCGAATCAGCTATTAAAGCTTGTTCATGTGTCACATAGTTCTTGTGCCATGGTTTTCAGCTCAGTCAGGTCATTTAAGGTCTTCTCTACACTGTTTATTCTAGTTAGCCATTCATCTAATCTTTTATCAAGGTTTTTAGCTTCCTTTTGATGGGTTTGAACGACCTCTTTTAGCTCAGAGAAGTTTGTTATTATCGATCTTCTGAAGCCTACTTCTGGCAGCTCGTCAAAGTCATTCTCCGTCCAGCTTTGTTCCAATGCTGGCAAGGAACTGCGATTCTTTGGAGGAGAAGAGGTGCTCTGGTTTTTAGAATTTTCAGCTTTTCGGCTCTGGTTTCTCCCCATCTTTGTAGTTTTATCTATCTTTGGTCTTTGATGTTGATGACCTACAGATGGGGTTTTGGTGTGGATGTCCTTTTTGTTGATGTTGATGCTATTCCTTTCTGTTTGTTAGTTTTCCTTCTAACAGTCAGGTCCCTCAGCTGCAGGTCTGTTGGAGTTTGTTGGAAGTCCACTCCAGACCTTTTTGCCTGGGTATCACCAGCAGAGGCTGCAGAACAGCAAATATTCCAGAACAGCAAATATTCCAGAACAGCAAATATTGCTGTCTGATCCTTCCTCTGGAAGCTACTTCCCAGAGGGGCACCCGCCTGTATGAGGTGTCAGTTGGCCCCTACTGGGAGGTATCTCCCTGTTAGGCTACATGGAGGTCAGGGACCCACTTGAGGAGGCAGACTGTCCGTTTTCAAAGCTCAAACACCATGCTGGGAGAACCACTGCTCTCTTCAGAGCTGTCAGACAGGGACGTTTAAGTCCGCAGAAGTTTCTGCTGCCTTTTGTTTATCTATGCCGTGCCCCCAGACGTGGAATCTACAGAGGCAATAGGCCTTGCTGAGCTGCAGTGGGCTCCTCCCAGTTTGAGCTTCCCTGGTCTCTTTGTTTACCTACTCACACCTCAGCAATGGCAGATGCCCCTTCCCCAGCCAGGCTGCCGCCTCACAGTTCTATCTCAGACTGCTGTGCTAGCAGTGAGCATGGCTCTGTGGGCGTGGGACCTGCCGAGCCAGGCGCGGGATATAATCTCCTACTGTGCTATTTGCTAAGACTATTGGAAAAGTGCAGTATTTGGGTGGGAGTGTCCCAGTTTTCCCGGTACAGTCTGTCATGGCTTCCCTTGGCTAGGAAAGGGAAATCCCCTAACCCCTTGCACTTCCCAGATGAGGCAATGCCCCACCCTGTTTCAGCTCACCCTCCATGGGCTGCACCCACTGCCCAACCAGTCCCAATGAGATGAACCAGGTACCTCAGTTGGAAATGCAGAAATCACCCGTCTTCTGCTTCGACCATGCTGGGAGCTGCAGGCCCAAGCTGTTCCTATTCGGCCATCTTGGAACAAATCGATAGATCTAATGGTTTTATAAGGGGCTTTTCTCCCTTTGCTTGGCAGTTCTCTCTCCTGCTGCCATTTGGAGAAGGATGTGTTGCTTTCCCTTCCACCGTGATTGTAAGTTTCCTGTGGCCTCCTCAGCCATGCAAAACTGTGAGTCAATTAAACCTCTTTTCTTTATAAATTACCCAGTCTCGGCTATTTCTTCATAGCAGCTTGAGAACAGACTAATGCAGAGCCCCTGTACTTTTTTTTGCTTAAAGTCACAGTTTCCGAGAACCTAGGGGCAACATTAAGTGATGACTTACAGTATATTGTGTGTATGTATATTGTATGTGTGTATAGTTTTGTCTGCTGACATTGCTCTGTGCTGTCATGTCACAGAAGCAATAAAAGTAAGCAATACATGTGATTCACCCTGCAGTTCACACATCTTTTGTCTTCTGATCAGCCCAGTTGTTTTGTGTTCTAGCAGTATTCAGGGAAGAGAACACAGATAGGGAACAATGAGATTCTGCTATTTGGGCGTCTGGAATGACTGCCCAAATAGCAGAGGCCTCCTCTGCTTGGGGACCCTTCCAAGGCTTTGGTTCAGTAATCATGCAGCTAGGAGGAGGGAGGAGGAGCTGCGAGATAAAGGGGAAGGAGGAGTCCTTGGGGTGGTAGATGGAGCTGGCAGGAATTGATACATGTCCAGGGAGTGAAGGCAGGTGCAGTGCTGATGTGCCACCCCACTGCAGACGTCTGACTTGCCTGAAGCTGCCCCCACGGCCGGCTCTACCTCACCTCCATTGCAGAGGTGCAGCAACAAGGCCCAGCTGGCAGGCTCTGGGTGATAAATGGGCTTTTGCCTCCCCACCTTTCCTTTTTCCTCTGAGTGTCTGTGCATGGAAGAGGGGGGCACATCATTTCTCATGTCGGCCCCAGGCTCACACATCTGATGGATGAGCTGGAGAGTGGCCTCCTTCTCAGTGCACCTGTTTCCTCCAACCCCCTGAAGCTGACACTGCAGCCTTAGCTTTTGCTCTTGTAAATGTGAAGATTCTTGGTAGAACTGCAGGCAGCTTAGCAAGACCAGAGGAATACCACAGGCGTGTGCAGTTCGATACCATTAGGCAGACTTCACAGATCCTGGTCACCACTGAGCATGCTCGTCAAGTGGGTATGTAGAGGTGAAGGCTGAACTAATATGCATGAGGACCAAGTGTGAGCCAGGCCCTGTGTAAACTGGTTGTCTTCTTTAAGCCTCATGAAAATGTGGCAGCTTCATTTCCATTTTGCAAACAAGGAAAGAGTCCCAGACGATGTCATTTATCGGAGATCACACAACTACTAAGTGGAATAGCCAAAATTTGATCCCAAATTTCTCCAGCCCCAAAGGAAACCAATACTTAGGTTTTAAATAGTCATGAAATTCCCCTTCAAATCTGAGATTCTGTGTTCTAAGGCCACCATGAATGATGCGAATTACTAAACCTGTAAATGACATGTCCACATCTGGCGTTTTCCCTCAGCACCAACAGCTACATCTTTAGTTTCTGTGCTTTCTTCTTCTTCTTCTTCCTCTGCTTCTTATTCATCATCTCTCCTTCTTCTTTAAGAAAATTCGAATTCTAATCAATCAAGTTTGAATCCCTTTCTGGCATTGCTGGTTGGGGTGTTGCCATGTCTGAACAGGATCACGACCCATTTGGAAGATATAGACGTTGTTCCTTTCCTTCTTTGTGAGGTCACGCTGAGCCCCTGGTCTTGGTCTGTTCTTTATATGAGTCTCTCCTGTCCCTCTTTAAATTTTCATGAGCATGTTAGATGTGTTCAGAAAACACCATACGTGCACAGGAAAAAAAAAAGGTCCCAAATTAAACCATTGACTAGCCTTGTCGGGGTCTCCAAGCTCAAGGTTAATATCTTCTCTCAACCCCTGCAACAGCTGGTGTCAGCATACTCTCTTTCTGAATACAGCATACAGCATCTAACTCCTGCACGTACAGCCTCAGTTTCCCCAAGGTGATTCGCCTTCGGGAAGGCTCTGAGGGGTTGAAGATAGCAAATCCATTGTCCACCTCTGCTTCCCCGAGCAGAGACTCTCTTCCAACAGACCCATAAAATCACAATAGAAGTTAACCCCATGCATACTCACTCTGCCTGATAGGGTTCTCAGTGCCTTACATGAATTAACTTTTCTCCTCTTCACCATAAACTGATAAGGGAGTTTCTTATCAGTTTTATCCCCATTTACAGACGAGATAACCAAAGCTCAGAGAGAAGAGTGAACTTGGCCACGGTCACACAGGTAGTAGGTGGCAGAGCCTGAAGAACCTGTGCATTCTGAGCCCAGAGCCAACTTCTCTAACCATCAAGCAAATTTGCCTCATGCCTTGTGTGTTACTGATGCATCTCCAAAACAGAAGCAACCACTCCAGCAATTCCCTATGCATTGCAAGGCTATGCAGTTGACCTGCTTTTCCCTACTCACCACACAGAGGTCCTTGGGTTTAGGGTTCTCTGTCCAAGGAGTGGAGACCCACTTACAGACCTACTGCAGTCACAAAAACACTAATCGCTTCTGCCATGGTTGGTATGTGCCATGTGCCAGGCATAGTGCTAGGCCCTGCAGATAAAGCTCATGGCATCCTTGCAAACTACTGTTCTCCCATTTTACAGATGAGGCCACTGAGGATCAGAGAGGTTTTGTGACAACCAACATCAGACAGCTGGTAAGGAAAGATCTGAAATTCATACCAGTCTGCTAAGAGATGGGGGTTTTATACTTCTGGAAAATCAGGCCAAGTAGATTTTAATACCACCAATATAAAATGCCTAAAACCCCATGAATTCTATGTATTTCACTCATGAGTGCTTTATGAAGCAACTATTTGTGAGCATAACTTTTCTGGACCAGCTCTAGAGTGCCTAGTAACTCCTTGGCCAAGCTCATTCAGATCTATTTTCTTTTAAGCAGCTATGGACACAGAGGTCCCCAGTGAGTATGGCCGTGTTTGATGTGATGGAATGAGAGGAAGCTCTGGGGTCAGACCTATGCTTATCTACAGGCTCAATCACCTTCTTGCTGTGTGTCCTTAGGCAAATAGTTTAACCTCTCTCAGTCCGTTGCCTCATCTATCAAATGAGGGTAATGATATTTAACTCACAGGGTGGTTGAGAAGGTAGAGAAACATTTATCAGATGGCTTTCCTTTGCTCTCAAGCCAGTTCCCCCAACCCTTACTGTAACCACAAAGTCATGGCTGTCAGGTTCTCCTGACATTTCTGTCTCATCTCCAGCCATGTTTGCCTCTGGGTTCAAGCCGCATGGCCTTCAGTAACTCTTATTCAGTGACTCAAATGTCCAGTTGTCTTTCCTTCTCAAAGATCTGTGCATCTTCTGCCTCTCCTTCCCGTGAGCTGCCAGAAACATGGACCCTCCCAGCTTCTCCCTGTCATGCACACGTATACATGAGACACAGACACAAAGAAAGAAAAGGACACACACACCCAAAGAGACCCAGGACAAAAAGCCACTCATGCAGAAAGTGGGAGCCTCAGAGATAGACACCAAAGAGCCCCACAGAGACATATACACACATAGGCATGCAGAGAGACCCAGGGAAAGACACACACATATAGACACACAAACCCATGCACAAGCACACGTGGGCAGATACACCAATACCTAGCTAATTCCCCAACAGTTTTGAGATCTCAGCTTACTTTCTCAGAGACTCCTTCCTGACATCAGATTTCTTGGCTATACGATTGCAGAGAACCCCATTTCTTTCCTTCATGATGCTTATTTTGGTTTGCAGTTATACACTCCTTGGCTAGATCACGGGGTACTGTGTGCCTTTTCTGGAGTTCGACAGCTACTCCATGGATAGGAACCACGTTGGCATCACCCAGCACTGTGGATTGCCCAGTTTGGAATCCTGACCTCACTACTTTCTGTCTGTGTGACCCTGGGGCGTTTACCCCTCTGTGCCTCAGTTTTCCTTTTTTTTTTTTTTTTTTTGAGACGGAGTCTCGCTCTGTCACCCAGGCTGGAGTGCAGTGGCCGGATCTCAGCTCACTGCAAGCTCCGCCTCCCGGGTTCACGCCATTCTCCTGCCTCAGCCTCCCGAGTAGCTGGGACTATAGGCGTCCGCCACCTTGCCCGGCTAGTTTTTTGTATTTTTTAGTAGAGATGGGGTTTCACCGTGTTAACCAGGATGGTCTCGATCTCCTGACCTCGTGATCCGCCCGTCTCGGCCTCCCAAAGTGCTGGGATTACAGGCTTGAGCCACCGCGCCCGGCCTCAGTTTTCCATATGTAAAATGTAAAATCATAGTACCTCCCTCATAGGGTTGCTGTAAGGATTAAATGACTTTATATAGGGACAGCACTGAAAGTAGTGCCAAGCTTAGAGGAAGTGCCATGTGAGTGTAAGCTATCATTATTGAATGAATGAATGAATGAATGAATGAATGTCTAGCATAAAGAAGACACAATAAATGGTAGCTGCTACTACTGTTGTTATTACCATCACTGCATGTGGGTCAACTTTTCAGGCAAATGCTGCAGTGGTGGGTTAGCGCCTTTGCTTACTGTTACAGACGTGACAATGTAGTTATTTCAGCTCCTCGGTAGAAAGGCATCCTCCCCAGTGGGTAAGAGATTAGGCTTCCACATCAGCCTGTCTGGGCCTAAACCCCATGTCTACACTTTCTAGCCTTGTGGCAAGTGATTTAATCTCTGCTAGCCTCAGTGCATTTCTCATGGGCTTGTTACTAACCACACTGTGACCAGCTCAGTTCCTGCCTGGTGCCTAGCTCAAGGTCCACGTTCAGGGAGCGTGAGCCCCTGTTATTGTTCATGACCATGGGCTGTGGCCCTTATTCTGGCCACACATTTGAAAACTACACTACTTTTGGCATAATGTAGGGCTGAGTTTTTGTCTGTCTGTCTTTCTTTCTTTCTTTCTTTCTTTCTTTCTTTCTTTCTTTCTTTCTTTCTTTCTTTCTTTTTTTTTTTTTTTTTGAGACAAAGTCTTGCTCTGTCATCCAGGCTAGGGTGCAGTGGCACAATCTCAGCTCACTGCAACCTCTGCCTCCTGGGTTTAAGCAATTATCCTGCCTCAGCCTCTCAGCCTCCCAAGTAGCTGGGACTGCTGGCACATGCCACCATGCCCAGCTAATTTGTTTGTATTTTTAGTAGAGACGGGATTTCACCATGTTGGCCAGGGTGGTCTCAAACTCCTGATCCACCCACCTTGGCTCCCAAAGTCCTGGGATTACAGGTGTGTTGCATTTCATTCTTAAAAGATGAGTCATGTTATCGTTAGGCACAAAGAACAGCACAGTTCTCTGTATATATTTGTGTGCATGTGTGTGTGCGTGACATGTCATGATGCTTTGGGATTATCCAGAGGCCAAAGTCCTCTGCTTAAGTCATGTATCAATTAGCAATGCATTCAGCTGCAAGGAACAGAAAACCTGGGCTTACACAGAGGGGCTTATTTTCTCCCCCACAAGAAGCCAGAGGTGGGCAGTTGCCAACTGTGGTCAGTGGCACATCCATGTCAGGGCCAGTGTCCCTGAAGTTCTCTGAATCTTCCCCAAGATCATTGCTTTGGTTAAAAGATAAGGGCTGTGTTTTGATGCCAGATACCATGTTTATGGCAAGCCAGAAAAACAGCAAAAGGGAGGCATGAATGGGTCCATCCTCTCTTATCAGAAAAGCAAAAACCGATTTTCGTTAGTCTCACTGGCCAGAACTGTATCACTTGGTCACTCTCTGGCTCTAAGCAAGACTTGGGACACTCACCTTTTTATTTTGCAGCCTCTGTGGTAGAGAGGCAAAGGAGAAGAGGGTTGAGAGTGATTTGGGAGAGCCAGATGCAGGGCTCCTAGGCTCAGATCAGCTCCCTCTCCCACACCTGCCCCCTGTAAGATCCTTTACATTTTCCCTGCTGGGATCTCTGCTGACGGGTGCTGTTCTCTCCACCATGCACCCTAGGGGATGCGGTTGTCAGTATGTCACTGCCCCATCCCCAACGTTAGCTACAACCCCATCTCCTCTTTCTCACTCTGACTCAGTAGAAAGCAAGCATTAGAGGAATAGCCTTGAATTTGCTCAAAGTTACATTAAATTTGGGCAAATTATAATGTAAACCTTGAACAAACTTAAGACCTTATGATGAGTAAAAAATTATTTGTGATGCCTCCCTGGGTTGGGACATCAAGAGTAGGAGTTGCTGCCCTATATGGCAGATTCAAATGGCCAACACATGGTGGGAACCAATAGAAAATTGGTTAAATGGAAGCCGGGCGCAGTATCACACCTATAATCCCAGCAGTTTGGGAGGCCGAGGTGGGCAGATTGTTGAGCTCAGGAGTTAGAGACCAGCCTGGGTAACATGGCAAAACCCTATCTCTACAAAAAAATACAAAAATTAGCCTGGTGTGGTGATACATGCCTGTAGTCCCAACTACTTGGGGGGGCTGAGGCCAGAGGATTGCTTGAACCCAGGAGGTCGAGGCTGCAGTGAGCAGCGTTCACGCTACTGCACTCCAGACTACGTGGCAGAGTCAGACCCAGCCTCTTAAAAGTAAATTGGTTAAACTGGCTCTGTCTTAAAGGGGGCCATTTTAAATGGGCTTCCCTCTAAATCATCCAAAAATCAGCCCAAATATTACAGCCCATGTCACTCATGAAATCACCCCTGTGTTCCTCCTTGTCTTCTTTCATGATGAAACTCAAGCTGGCTTGTGTATAAAAACTCATTAGACTGTTGTTGGAGAAAGATGATATTCATTTGACTTATGTTTAACACAATGCAGTTCTTTTCCTTTGTGAGTTTAGATTTGTAAACCATTTCTCCTACCTCCCCCCATGCATGCATATGATTTTAATGTTCTTTTGATATACATCTCTGCATGTTCTCCATTTCTCTTAGTTTTCATTTAATTACTTCATGTATTATTTTTAGTTTGCAGACTAAAAGTTTGGAAAGAAATGAAAGTACACCTGGCACACGAAGCCAGTGTTATTAGTTTGCTGTTATTTCTCTGTATATAACTCGAAATCTTTGGAAATGGGGAGAAAGTCAATTTCCCCCTTACTTTATTAAACTTGAATGGCAGTTTTCAGCCACAGCAGGAAGTGCCATGCATAGAATTGGTTGCTAATAGAGTATACAAATGATTTATTCTTTCGCTTTTAATAAACTGGAGTGAATTCAACATTTTCCCTGGCACCTACATTTTCCCTACACTCACTGGCACTCCAGCTTGCTTTACCTAGAGGAAATGCAGGGATGGTGGTCTGGCCTGTGATCAGACATTGAGCATATGTAAACATGTCTTGCCCATGCCTTTAGGAGGTAGCATGGCTATTGTTAATGCAACCAGAATAGTTCAGTGGTTACAGACTATCTACCCATTCAACAGCTGTTCATTGAGCTACTACTGTGTGCCAAGCCCTATCCTCAGTTCTGGGATACAGCAGGGAAAATGCAAACATGATTCCTACTGTCATGGAATTTACAACCTGGTGGGGGAAACAGATAAGAAATGAAAGAAATAAAGAAAATCATTAGGCCAGTGCAGTGGCTCATGCCTGTAATCCCAGCACTTTGGGAGGCCAAGGTGTGTGGATCACTGGAGTTCAGGAGTTCAAGACCAATCTGGCCAACATGGTGAAACCTTGTCTCTCCTAAACATAGAAAAATTAGCCAGGCGTGTTGGCACACACCTGTAATCGCAGCTACTTGGGAGGCTGAGGCAGGAGAATCCTTTGAACCCAGAAGGCAGAGGTTGCAGTGGGTTGAGATCACGCCACTGCACTCCAGACTGGGCAACAGAGCAAGCAAGACTCTGTCTCAAAAAAAAAAAAAAAAAAAAAAAAAAGAAAAGAAAGAAGAATTAGGCTATGATAAAGCACTGCATTTAATCAGTCGTTGCTGGAATAATGCTGTATACGAACCACTCTAAAAGCCCAGGCGCTTTTGCAACAGCAGGTGTTTATTTCTCACCCATGGTTCTGCTGGGCTCCACTGGGCTACGGGTCACACTCACTCTGTACCTCCCATCCTCCTTAGCCGGCGGCACCTAGGCAATGTTCTTCTCAAGGCGAATAGCAGGAGTTCAACACATTTAAAGCTTCTGCTCACGTCACATTTACTAAAGTTCATTAGCCAAAGCAAGTCGCATGGCCAAGCCCAAAGTCAGCAGAACAGGGAGTGTACAGGGAGAGGAGAGAAAATCCTCACCCAACAGAAATCACATCTATCACGAGCATTAAGGCAATTACAGTGGTGGGTGGGGAGGCTTTGTTATGTAACATGGTTAGTTAGGAAAGGCTTTTTGTCAGGGTGGGAGGGGGGCATATTGGAGCTGACAAGAAACCAGTCCTGAGAAGAGGGGAATGGTGTACTTGGAAGAGAGTCTCAAAAATGCAAAGGTGCTGTGGCAGGAAAGTGTTTGGGATCATCCTGGAAATGTAGCAGGTATGTTTGGACTGTGGTGAGGAAGGAGGAGAGCAGGATATGGGAGAGGTCAGGAAGCACCCTAGGACGGGATCCTGCAGGGACTCAGAGCCTCCTTAGCATTTGGGGCTTTATTCCAAGTTTAATGGGCAGCCATGGAAGAATTTATTTAAGACGGAGTCTCACGTAATTACGACTCACTGCAGCCTTGACCTCCTGGGCTCAAGTGAGCCTCCTACCTCAGCCTTCCAAGGAACTGGGACCACAGGTGCTTACTATCATGCCCTGCTAATATTTCAATTTTCTGTAGAGATGGGGTCTCCCTATGTTGCCCGGCCAGGCTGGTCTCAAACTCTTGGGTTCAAGGGATCCTCCTGCCTCAGCCTCCCAAAGTACTGAGATTACAGGCGTGAGCCACTGTGCCCTGCCAGATTTTAGGCAGTAGAGCAACATGATCTGAAACATCGTTTCAAAAGGCCCCTCTAGCTACACAGAGGACAATCAATTAGATGTGTGCAAAAATGGAAACAGACAGGTTAGGAAGCACACTGCACATGGGAGACAATGGCCTGACTGAGATGGTGGCCATGTTAACGGAGAAAGGCAGACAGGTTAGGTTTATATGCAGGTGGTTCAGTCACCAGATCCGGCAACACTTTTTCCGAGGAACCAAAAAGAATTTCTCCCCTACAAATTTGTTTGGCGTATCATCAAACTCTGAGTGCATCCCTAGGGTGTATCCCACCTGTGAACACCACCTGTCCTGTGAACCAAGGGGAGGGGTAGGGTAGAGTCGTTGTGGAACTTGGGTGTGGAGGTGTGTATCCTGCTAGAGACCTGGGCTGAATTCTGCAAGCTTGTGGCTCTCAGAGCTTTGGGAAGGAAACTACATTTATACCTGTCAGACTCAGCCTTGGCAAGGGTTGGTGAAATCCACATGTTGGGACAATGAAGCCTGAACCAAGAAATTTCACAGAAATGTCTTATATGGAAAACTCAGCCTCATGGCCCAGTGAGCCCAGGGAATTACACATCCAGACCATAGGGAATTCACAAAGCTGAGCTTAGCATTCCACCCAGGAGGTTGACAGCAGCCAAGAAGACACGTCTTGGAATTCACATACCCGGTTGTGTTTGCTCTATCTGCTGACAATGGCATCTGCGAGTCAGACACAGTAGAGGAGCGTTTGATCCTGACTGTTCTCTGGCCCAAAGGCCCTGTACGAGTGTGACTCTCCCTTCTTCAAACCTGCGGATTCCCTCCTCTAACTCCCCAGTCCCCTGAGCTCGGGAAAAGCATCTACAGGTTTTCATGATGGGATTGACTTTGGCTGCTCTCAAAGGCAAGCCATCGGGGTAGCGTAGACACACCCCTTCCGAGTGTACCCCAGCCTGCCCCTGCAGGGATCTGTCTCATCCTGTGATTCATGTCAGGCACTGGCACCCGCCTTCCTCTTTGACAAGGCGGCTCTGCCTGTCGGGAAATTTGGCTTCGTGCTTCACAGGCCTGTCAGCAGATGAGGGAAGACATATGCCAGCAGCAGGAAGCATGCATTAAACACAGAAAACTCTTCTGATCACGACTGCCCCAGCCTGTTCTATATAGGAGACATTTGGCAGGCATTCATGGGAGGCAGGTCCTAGATGTAGAGGATTTGTCAAGTGCAAGATACTCCTTTTTTTCCCTACTTTCCCTCTTCCGGGTCTTGGGCTCAAAAGTCACCTCCTCCAAGAGGCCTTCCTTGACTACTCTGCCAAAGTCAGGACCCTAGGATTGCTTCCTTCCTATCACATCACCTCGTTTTCCCTTTGTAGCATCTGTAATCATTTCAGTTACTTTTATACTTCTTTAATATCTGCCTCTCCCAACTGGACTCTAAGCTCTGTGAGGACTGAGGTTTTCCTCTTCACTATTTCCACTTACCTAGTGCAAGACCTGGCACTTAGACACGTGATGGGTGCCTGGATAAATGAGTGGAAAATATGGAAGATGCATAGGGAAAAACAAGGACCACTTTTTATTGATAATATCTTTCTCTATTTCAGAACTGTCAGCTTCCTCTGAAACCTTTCCAACTAAATGCTATGGTTGTAATGAATGACAAGTTTGGGAGCTGCAGTCCCTTGAGTCATAGCAAAGAGTTGGAGAGAACAGACAGGTCTATAATGAAGTTGTCACTTTTTCTCAAATCAACGCAGAACAGAATGTGGAAGCAGGTATAGCCTCCCCCATCTTGCACCAAAGGACTTGAAGAAGTGAACCCAGGTGAACAGGCAAGTAGGTGTCTCAAGTGGGGGTTTCTGAACATTTCCTCAGAAGACAATAAACATGGAATCTCAAAGATGAGTCAAGATGTACATCAATAACACTGAAACAGACATATATCCCGCCCAGAGGTTGAGTGGACGAAATTGTTAGCATTCAGGAAACTCTAAGAATGAAGGTTAGATTCCAGGTCTAACAAGAATGTCTTAGCTGATCATTTTTGTGGGACACCATGAAATTACATGCCACATGGTGTGTACAAGTGTCCGTGTACAATTATCTAGAAAGAGGGATTGGAGGTTTTATCATATTTTCAAAAGAGTCTGTGATGTCCAAAAAAGGTGAAAGACAGCTACTCATAGGTGCTTTTATGGGGAAGGTCATATAGGTCATAAATCTATAGAAACCAAAGGTGAAATTGTATCTTACTTCTTGGTCACCACGAGCCACCTCTCCCCTTGCCTTGTTTTGTTTAAGGTTGAGCAACATAAGTTGTAAGGAGGATGGTTTGATGGTTCAGTGTTAGCCTGGAACTGGTTGGGGTTACCTGGGTAGAGGCTGTAGCGAGGGGAGAACAAGATTGAATGTGACATTAGCTCACTGCATTTTTGTTATGTCTTTGCCTGTGTGTCCTGGCTTTTCACATCCCATCTTGCTTTAGCTCTTGAAGGTACATTTTACTCCAAGTTACAGACTCAACCTTCTTAGGACCCTATCCCTGCTTGGTGTTTTTAATGATTAAACAAAGAAGCCAAGAGGAAGTAGACGTCAGTGTTTCATGAAGTGTGGCCCATGGACTAGCTGTGTCACAGTCATCTGGCTCGCTTGTTAGAAATGCAGATCTCTGATCCCGAGCTTTGATCCATGAAATCAGAGTCTACAAAGGTGTATCATGGGAATCCACACTTTTTTTTTTTTTGAGACAGAGTCTCGCTCTGTCACCCAGGATGGAGTGCAGTGGCACGATCTCGGCTCACTGCAACCTCCACCTCCCAGGTTCAAGTGATTCTCCTGCCTCACACTCCTGAGTAGCTGGGACTACAGGCACCTGCTACCACACCTGGCTAATTTTTTTTTTTTTTTTTTTGTATTTTTAGAAGAAACGGGGTTTCACTGTGTTAGCCAGGACAGTCTCAATCTCCTGACCTTGTGATCTGCCCGCCTTGGCCTCCCAAAGTGCTGGGATTACAGACATGAGCCACCGCACCCAGCCAGAAATCTATACTTTTAAGAGGCTGTCTAGGTCATCATTCTGATACACAACGAAGTGTGAACCTTGACCCTCATACAAGCTCTTAAATGTCCTACAAGTTGGTCCCAGAATGAACAAGGCCCATCTTTGCTTGTGTCCTTCTCCCTTCCCATTTATGCCTATCCAAACTCTGTCCATCCTTCAAGATTACCTTATCTTTCATGGCATATAAGAAGTCTTTTTTAGGTGTCTCCAGCTTTCATTTGCTTTCTTTTTTATGAATCCAGCATCCATAAGGCTTGCATTATTCTCTTTTCCATTTATGTGACTCTGGTCTCTTCAATTCAAATATAAGCAATAAACTCCTCGAAGCCTCATTCTCTCCAGTGCATCATTTATCTCAAGAGACAAGGAGAATGCTCAATAAACAGCCTTCCTCCAGAGTATACCTGATTCTGAAAATGTTAGCGAGCTTGTGTTAGACTCTGCTAAAGAGCTCTTACCTTACCAACTTCAGGTATTGATGGTGGCACTGTCTTGCCATTTGGAAATCACAGCTTCCTCCTGATATTTCTGTTTTCCCAAGGCTTCCCTTCCTCTGGGCATTTGCTTTTGGAGTGGTAGAAAATGGGCCCAGAAGAATTTAAATGACATTCTTCAGTTCAGAATTCATGCAAAGAGCTGTCTGGCTGCAGTAGTTTGCAAGTGCTCAAAGAGTTTCACCTACCGATGTTCAACTTTCATCCAACATCTCCAAAGGACACTTCTTTTTGAGGTTCAGAAACTTAAAGGGAAGGGTTTTAAACTCAGCATATTCCTGAGGACCTGGTCAGGACCTTGAGAAAAGGACTTTCCCCAGCTTAGACCAAACTATGCACAGGATGGCTGTGCATCTCTGTGCTGTTCAGCCTCTATTTCCATCCCACGAGGTCTGGCTGTCTTCAATAAGCTTCAATGAGCATCTGGAATTTTGGAAGCTTGCTGAAATCACATTCCATTCTGAGAAAGTTTGGTCCATTTCTTGGCCTTATGTCAAACATTGCTATTTTTCTTTCAGAAGTCATCCATAAAGACATGGACAATGAATTTATTTCAATGCATTTCCAATGATCCAGCAGGCTTCTGAAACCGGTGAGCTTTAAATGCATTCCCAGGGGTACATCTGAGTTTCATATAACCACTCGAAATCTCTTTTCTAATACATGTGGCATTACCACACCACAGTCATAAGGCATGACATAATTTACTTTTGCATTTTCCCTTCATTCTTGAACAGTTCACCGAGTCCCTGGAACTCATAACAGAGATGTCAACTGTGGAAGTTGATGAAGCCCTAGGACCGTGTCGTCTTTCATCAGTTTAGAAGCCTTAAGAAGCACGATTGCTCTGCAGCCAAAGTTGCTGCTGCTGCTTCTTCTTCTTCTTTTTTTTTTTTTAATAAGAAGATAGATCTATGGGCCTTTGAGGAAAGGATTCTCATTTTAAAAAATTAATAATACTCACAACTTGTCTCCTCTGCTTTTCTACATACTCACACATCCCTAAATTTTAGAAAGGATGTGTCTGTTGCATTTTCATTCCTCTGCATCAGCTATGGTTTTGTAACCTGGGTTGAATTGAGTATTCCCAGCTAGAAAATAGTCAGCTGAGGAAAAGATTGCACTAATCTCTCCCACCTTGTCCAACTCAGTTAAACCCATGTCGAAAGCAGAATCTGCTTTCACCGTTTGAGGAATAAAATACAAGTCATGATATCAACATTACAGAAGCAGATTATATCTTGGAATTTAAGGATATTTTAGAGGGCCTGACAACTTCCTAAAATTGAATCCAAACATTTGAACGTCCACACACTTGCATTTTTAGGGAGTGAAGATCCGTGGTTCTCACCAGATTTGCAAAGAGGTCTGTGACCCCAGAAAAGATTGGAAAAAAACAAGCAAATACGATCCTGCAGTCAAGATCAACATGCCCATTTGCTGAACCAAAATACAGGACGCATCAGCTGTCGAGACAATATTAATTCTGAAGACAGGGAAAGGAAAGATCTGAACTCAAGATCACCCCAGTTAATCTAGGGCATATGGCTATCTGAATTCCGGGGAATGACGTAAAGGAAGAAGTCTGCTTTCCTTTTTTTTTTTTCAAGTTCATGAAACTTTCACTGATCATTTGGATGGGAGGGTATCTGCTAAGAACCAGGATTATAAAGATGAACAGGCCTCAGCTCTGTTTTTAACAGGCTCAAAATCTGTGGTAAGAGGCAAGGCATTTAATCTCCTTTGCTACAATCGTGGCTCACATATCTTTGCTCTGCTCTAAGAAAAATGCAACAAAAGCAGGGGCTCTGATGTTAACAGGATGGGGTAGAGAAGCTCTTGATGCTTCTGGAAACCCCATGAGAGTTTAGAAAATAGGAACCTTGTCCTTCTCTCTGGAAAGCACACTCATCTTGCCTGTCTGATCACTGAGCCTCCTCCCCAATCCAGAGAGGAAACAATTTTTGTTTCAAGACATTAAATTGCTTGGCTGGCTGTTGTGGCCTGGGTGAGATGAAGGCAGACATCATTAATGGAATGTGTTGCCGCATTTTTTGGTGGATTGTTTTGAAAAGTATTTCACTGGAGAACATTAGCACAGCTTGGGCAAAAGTGCTTTGTGAAAAAATTGAATCCCTGTATTTCTCTATCTCTTTCTGCAATTGCTCACCAAATGTGCTCTTTGAAAGGGTATTTGGTGAAGGCCAATGTATTGGGGCTGACTCTGAAGGTCCATGAACCACACATGAGCTCAAATGCAATTGACCGTTGCTTTGTGATCCTCACCACTCAGGGCCAATTTGACAGACTCACGGCCTCTCCAACAGGCCACTTAGAAACGATGGAGAGGGATGATTCAGTAGAAAGGACATGAACTCAGGGTGGAATGGGCTTTCTCTCCCTTTGCTCCTTCCTGATTCTAACCTATTTGGGCCTGGACAGTCATAAGACTTTGCTATGAAAAACTACCCAGTCCTTGCTGTGAAAGTCAGCAGTCCTGGGCTACTTCTTGAAAGGAAATACCTTCAGCTCTGCCATGATGTGAACCAGGCCCCAACCCCTGACCACAGGTGACGGGACATAGCCCAGGGTGTTCAGAATAATGAGCAGCCAATTGCAGACCATGAGGTGATAGGTGAGCTGGTGGGATTAGCTCTGCCCAGACAGGGCCTACAAGTTGCCAAATTTAGCTCCAAACCAGCAGCATCTCAAAGTTCCTGGGCTCTACCCATGGAGACGCCTTCACAATCAAAGTTCATTCTTTAAAAGACAAGATAAGATTTGTTCTTCAGGCATTTGGTCCCTATCAGAGGCTTAGGTGTGAAAAATAACAAAATTTGATCTTCGTGTCCCCAATCTTTCCATTTTATTTGATGTCATGAGTGACATCCAGTTCTACCAGTGGTTCCCATTCATTTGTTCTCTGGGATCTGCTAATCTCATTTACGTTCAGTCAACCCCTGAAGCACCCAGCAGAAAGCAGAGTACACAGAGGGGGATTTGATAAAGTGATGTTGACCCTACGTGGTCCCACAAGTTCATATGCCACCGCCTCCTCGTGAAGTCCTGCCCGATCACCTGTTGAAATGAATCACTTCTTTCCCACACCTGACACCCGCTGCACCTGTCTAAGATAACAGTCCACACTGCCTTGGGCATGACTTACTCACCCATGTGCTTCTCCACCATTTTTCACACCCTCCCAGTGGCATCCTAGACACTCAATAAGTGGCATGAACTTTTTGGCTAATTAGAAAGTCTTTTCAGCCCTGATATTTTGGGTTGCTTCTCCCTTTTGTGATAATCACGCAGCTATGGTGGACACTTCTATGATCCAGACACTGTCTACGTTAGGTCATGTCTACACCTATGCTACAACTCTGTGGAGGGAGACACTATCATCCACCTTTACAGATGTGAAAAATGAAATTCAAAGAGATTAAGGGACTTCCTCCAAGACCATTACCTATGCTAGTAGCAGAACTTGAACTCTAGCCTATGTAACCCCAAAGACAGTGCTGTTGATTAGTGTGGGACACTTCTGTTTATGGATGCCCAAGACAGAGCCTCCATCTGAGCAATCCTTCTCACCCTTGAGTTGGAAAACAAGCCCTCATATACAAAGAGGCAGTAACGTGTAGTGGGTCACAACCAGAGGATACTGAAAGTAGGGAGTGAATGTTTGATGAGAAACAGAGTGGATACAGAGTTCCACTCCCTACAACTTATTTATTAACTACAAATGAAGAAATAGTTACTTTGCCTCGAAGAAAACTGCCAAATACAATCTTAACCAAATGAGCAAAGCCAACATCATCAATATTGGGACAACAGAACATCTCATGTCGCCTACTGTGATGAGCTGAGGACACAACATCATTCTGGTCTTCCTGCCAAAAATGTGTAACTTGAACATAATCATGAGAAAACATTAAGAACATGCCACAGAAAACTGGCCTGTGTTCTTTAAAAATGATATCAAGTTCAGGAAATACAAAGAAAGACAAAGGAATTGCTCCAGATTAAAAGAGACTAAAGGCTCCGGATTAAATACAATTAAGTGCAATGCGTACTTTCAGGTTGCATCCTGAACCGGGGGGAAAGATAGCTATATAGAACATTATTAGGACAATTGATGAAATTTGAATATGGACTGTGAGTTAGATAGTATTGTTATGAAAATGTTAAGTTTTCTGATTTTTGATAACTCTATTGAGATTATACAGGATAATATATTAGGAAATGCATACTGCAATATTTAGGGTTATGTGGGCACAATGTCTCCAACTTAATTGGGTCAGGAAAACAAAATATGCATATCTATGTAAAATAAAATATAGAAAGAATAATAGAGCAAAGTAAAAACAGGTGGATTTGGGTAAAAGTTACATACAAGTTTCATGAACAATTCTTGTATTTTTTTCTGGAATTTCAAAGTTATATCCAAATTAAAAATGGCAAAATGTTACAGAGTAGCAGTTGCAAGTGTAGATACTGAAATTGTACTGCCTGGTATAAATCCTGGATCTGCCAAGTTCTGGCTGTATGACCTTGGGCAACTTACCTAACCTGCCTGTGCCTCTGTTTCCTTGCCTGCAAAATGGAGATAACAGAGTACCTACCTCTTAGGATTTTCTGAGACTTCAATGAACTAATATACGTAGATTGGAACCTGGTGCCTCATAAGCATTCACTAAGTGTTAGCTAAGATTGTCAGTATGTGTGAAGGTCAGTGGTTACCAATTTCTTTGATATTTTCCTGTTCGCCTGTTGTGTATTGTTTCCTGCTCTGTCAAATTATCTCGAAGGTGCAGCTCTAACGACAAGCAAATTCTTATTAGATTTGGAAGCCAGTTCATCAAATACACGCAGTCCTCGAAGGGCACGAATGTGTTTAACAAGAATTAATGAAAAATTGGCAGCCTGATATTTTTGGCCCAGTCAAAATGTGTGGAGTCTCATTGCTAATTAAGCCTCCTCATTTTTCCTAGAGCGATGCCACCTGTAGGTTTGCCTGATTTGGGCATTTATTTTTCCAAATGGCAGCTGCCTGAAAGTTTCAGGAATCTCAGAACAATAACTGGAATTTAGGCTGAAAGAAGAAATGGGATATTCCAAAATTGCAACAGGATAAGCAGCCCTTTGAAAAAAAAAAAATAGATGGTTAGATTTTTGTGAGATGCCGCCCATTGATCTAAAACTTCAATTTTAAGTCAGAGAATTATCAATTAATAAAAATTGATTTATACTTACTAGGTATAAGGCACCACACAGGATGCTGTTGGGGACTTGTAGGTAAATGAGATATGGATATTTTTTGAGTTACTACAGCAGAGGACCTCAGTGTCCAGCGTGAAGTGACCAGAGACAGAGTGGGATGGGAGGAGGTCACAGCAGTGGCCAGGACCAGATTACAGGGGCCTTGGAGGCCACAGGGAGGAATTTGGGTTTGGTTCTAATGCTACAGGAATCCACTGAAGGTTGTGAACCATCGGAATGGCATTAACTGATGATTTTTTTTTTTTAAATTGAGACTAGGTCTCACTCTGTGGCCCGGGTAGAGTACAATGGTACGATCACAGCTCTCTGTGGCCCGGGTAGAGTACAATGGTACGATCACAGCTCACTGTGGCCCCCACTTCCCAGGCTCAGGTAATCCTCCCACCTCAATCTCCTAAGTAGCAGAGACCACAGGCATGTACCACCAGGCTCGTGCCCAGGTAACTTAAAAAAAAAAATTGTGTAGAGACGGGGTTTTTCTATGTTCCCCAGGCAGGTCTTGAACTCCTGGGCTCAAGGGATCCTCCCACCTTGGCCGCCCAAAGTGCTAGATTACAGGCACGAGTCACTGCACCTGGCCTGATTTATATTAAAAAACAAAACAAAACAAAACAAAACAAAAAAACACGAAACAAAACAAAAAGAAAAACTGCAGGAACATGAGTCAAGTTCAAAACAGGGAGACCAGAGAGAAAGCAGCTGTTGCTCTTCAGGCAAGAGCTGGTGTTACTAGACAAGGGAGGAAGCAGCAGAAAGAGATAATATTTTGGAGGTATAGCCATCAGGACTTGGCAATGCAATTGGATGGGGTTGGAGCAAGGGGCATCAAGGGAAAGGCAGGAACCAGGGATGACTCCTAGTTTTGAAAGGAAGGTTGGCTTTGAACACGTGGCAGTGGGAAGAAGGATATTACAGGCAATGTGTGAGCAGAAACATGAGGTGAGAAAATGGAGCCCATGTCCAGGGAAGTAGGAGTCACTGGAATCTTTCTGGAGAATGAGGTGCAAAAAAGGAAGGTGTGGAAGGTATGGTTGGAGCCAGAATGGAAAGTGCCAGACCAAAGAAAATGGATTTCTTTCCGCAGGCAGTATGGAGCCACCACAGGATTCTAAACAGATTAGAAAACTCCCAGCAGGCCCCAGATGGTTAAAACGAGTCCACCACCTTCCTAATGACCCATTCTTGTACTCAACGACTTAAAGAGTATTTTGCATCTAGCATAAATCTCTCTATTGGTTCCGTGGAAAACACACACGCCCACGCATTGCCTACCTCACTGATTTTTAAAACGGTCTCAATTCCCTTTGAAGGCTGCTGGTGGGCCGACGTATTTACCAGACTATTGGCAATTTCACACATTCAAATTGCAATCTCCAACTTCTGCAAATAAAAGATCTTTATGTTCCCCAGTTGTGAAGTTTACTCGCAATTTCTATGCAGAGCGTTTCGTCTGTGCTTGCATTCTGAGGCTCTGCGAACACATCTGCTCACTGCCACATTTGGGAATTCCCAGGAAAAAGAAGGTTTTGTTGTGAAAGGCCTGGCAGCCCCATCTCTTTCCAAAGGATGCATCACAAATGCTGTGTTGGAGTGAAATTGTCACAACAGAGACACCCAACCTTGGCAGTGAAGCCAACTATTTTGAGAAGTCCAGCACCAAAGGAAGCCCACAGTAATGCGCTATGCTGGTTTGGACATGAGGGACAGTGTTTTAGACGTTCGATTGGAGATCCATCACAGTTGTTGTCCTATCGATGAGATGACCTGTTTGGAGCTTCTGTGAATCATTCTGTCACTCAGTAAATATTTGAGGTGAATATGAAAGCCTTTGGTAATCGTGGAGAGTAATTCAAGATGAGATGCTGCTGTTATCCTTGATTGAGTTGCCAGTCCAGCCTTCTCTGCTGGACCACAAGAAGAAGAGAAAAGGAATATAATGGGGGTTTAAGAGCAAGCAAGTTTTTGCATTCAGATAGATGTGGATCTGAGTCTAGCCTCTACGATTTATTAGCTATGAGATATTGAACCTGACCTCTTTATGTCTTAGTTTCCTTACCTGCACAATGGCATAATAAAAATTACTTTGTGGAGTCATTGGGATCCTTCAATAAGAGGATGATATAAAGCTTTACCTTACAATGAGTTCCCAATAAGATGCTTAGAAATCCCCTTATATTATAACCATGATGAAGGGAATTTCCTCCATTAAGACAATGGACCTTATGGGGCTGTAGAGATTTAGAGAAAATGGATGTATTGGTGGGGTGGAATAATCAGGAAGGCATCGTGGAGACCAGAATCAAGCTACGGGAAGTGCTTCAACAGGGCTTTGCAGTTCTCTCCTGTAGAGTTTGACACAATGCATTCTAACTGAGATATAACTGACTCTGAAAGACAGAGGCCTTCCTGATTCTTTCTGGTAGTGGTTCTGTTAATAGTACTTAGCATAGTGGATTAATAAATATTGGATGGATGGATGGGTAGATGCATGGATGGATGGATGGATGGATGGATGGATGGATGGATGGATGGAAGGATGAATGGATAAATGGATGAGTGGATGGATGAATAGAAAGTTACAGGGAATAACATCCTAGTGAAGAGAAAAAGTAGTACAAATGTATGGAGGTGGGGACCAGATGAGACATGACCATGGGGCTAATAAACTTGTGATGCTTGCAGCAGGGGATGTATGCTAGGGAACTTCAGGAAAGTAAATGCCAAATTATGAAAAGTAAGTCAAGGCCTCCGTAGGCTGGGAAGATAATTCTTACCGGGTATGGAAGTCAATTGGATGTCTTCAGCTGGAGAATGTCAGGTGAAGAAAGACATGTTTGGAAAGTTGGTCTGACAACAGTGTGAAAAAAGAACTTGGGAATAGAAATAAGAGGGAAAGCCATTTAGAGTATGCTACAAGGAAGCAGAGAATACAGGAAAAGTAAATGACTTTGAAGCCAGCAGACTTAGGTTTAAAACAATCCTCGCTCAGCTGTGAGACATTAGACAAGTTACTAAATATCTCAGAGTCTTCATTTTCTCAAAACACCTGATGTATAGTCCTGTTTCCTTCTCTTTGTAGATTACTTTGGGAATATCTTTTAAATAACAATAATAACAGTTAAAGCTGTGCATTTACCTTCCAGCAGGCCCTGCATTAGGGCTTTGCACACATTGCTTGTTTTCCCAACTTAATAGACACAACCATTCTAGGAAATAGGTAATATTATTAGCCATTTTTAATAAAAATGAAGAAAGTGACATTTTAGGCAGTTTGATGACTTCAGCAATCTCTCTCACCTGGTAGGAGAAGCAGAATTTAAACCCAAGTCAGCCTGGTACCTGAGCCTGCATTCATTATTTTTCTAATAAATGTTTTAATTGAAGTATAATATATATAAACACCCTTGTATAATCCCCTTCTCTTTGAGTTTGGACTGGGCATAGTAACTTGCTTCTAATGAGCAGAATATGACAAGTGATGAGATATCACTTGAATGATTGGGTTACAGAAGATGGTGACTTCCATCTTGGTGGCACTCTCTCTGTTGCCTTCTTGACTTACATGCTTTGGTGAAGCAAGCTGCCACATTGCAGAGGCCCACATGACAAGGAAATGAGAGTGACCTCTGTTCTACAGTCAGCAAGCAACTAAGATCCTCAGTCCTTAAAGTAGGTCCTTCCCCAGTTGAGCCTTGAGATGAGACCACAGTCCTGGTCAACTCCTTACTTGAGGGACTCTGGAACAGAGGACCCAGGTAAGCTATGCCTGGATTCCTGACCAACAGAAACTGTGAGATTATAAATGTTGTTTCAAGCTACTACATTTTGGGGCAATTTGTTATGCAGCATTAGATAACCAATACCAACATGCATAGAGAAACATAGACAAATCAAAATTATACAAATTGATAAATTTTCAATAATCAAGCACACCACTGTAACCACTGATTGATCAAAGTAATTAAGAGGTAAAACATTACCAGCACCCCAGAAGCTTTGCTCTATACTTCATAGTCCCCACACCTCTCCACCAGCCCCCGACCAAAAGGTTATGTCTTGACATCTAACATCATAGGTTAGTTTTGCCTGATCTTGAACTCTCTGTAAGTGGAATCAAGTGTACTCTTTTGTCTCTGACTTCTCATTGGAGTCTGCCTTCTTTATCACTCCTTAAACATCTTCATCAATGGAATGAGTCAACTTCATTGTTAAGCTTGTCTTGCTATTATGTTCATCTATGCCATAAAACTAATTCTGTGTACTTATATGTTTAACTTTTCCTGTCTACGAAGGGGTGGTGTTTACGCCTTTTATAAGCCACTTAAAGTAATTAAACTACTTTAAAGTGATCCTTTAATAATGTCCTTTGCTGCCCTAAATTCGCTAGAATATCTTGGGTAAGTCACTTCACTTTTCTGGGTCAAAGTCTCTTGTGAATAAAATTAGGTGGTTTGACCTACTTTTGAGTTCCATCTGTGGGATCTTAAACTTGTGAAAGAAAGTTATCATCTAGATCATCATCACCCCATATTATCTCCCCTTTACTCTGGCATGTTGACAAATCTAAGTAATTTTTCAAAATCTAATTTAATTTTAACACTTCCCAAAGACATGTAAAATCGGCCACATGGGATAGTGGGATATTATTAAATGAAATAAATAATAAATAGGGTGTGAATTCCAAAAGGGTTGGGAATCATAGTCTGGAAAAAAAATGATGGCTTAGCTTTTTCAAGTGGAAAATGAGGCTAATAAAGATAAATTACAATGATAATTGCCTAGTTCTAATCAGTGGCAAATTACGGGTAAGTGGGTAGCTGGGAAGTTAGTCCCAGAAAAAGTCATTTGCTCTGTGATATTAGATACAGATATGAAAATGTAACCTTGAATAAAAACACTTTAGCTCCCATGGGCTATTTCTTTCCACATCTTTACATGTAAATACCTTCTGTTGGTTATGTGGAGTTTGCACAACTCTGTGTACCTGTACCTACACCAAAAAGAGATTGCACTACTTGTAGAAGAAGGGAGTGAGCTCTCGGGTGTCCACTTTGATATGATCTTGCAACACCTACTGTGGTCATCTTGCAGTTAGGTTTGTCAGAAATTTTTATGATAACTTTCTACTTAAAGCTGTTCATATTGAAAACCATAAAATTTCCACTCCTTCCACGTTACCCAGAGTCATCACTCTGATAGACTTGATCTGGCCCTGTTTATCTTCATTGACTTCATTGTCTACCATCTTTGCCTCCATTCCCCATGTCCTGGTTATGTGAGATTCCTGTTGGCTTTTAAGTTTGAACAAAACAGTTTCATGCCTCTAGGCCTCTTGGCACAGGATGGGCCTTTTCTCAAAGCTCCATTCGAGAGGCTTCTTTCCACCCTATCCAGTTCTCCTCAATCACCGCATCCTCATTCTTGTAATGACATGACATCATTCTTTCATTCTTTCGTTTTGTTTAAAAGTAAATTTTTATTAAGATATAATTTAGCTACTGTAAAATTCACTCTTTTAAAGTGTATGGGGTCAGTGGTTTCTAGTATATTTACATGGTTGTGCAATGACCATCATTATTTAATTCCAGAATATTTTCATTATCCCCCCAAAAATGTCAGAACCCATTAGCAGCCACTCCCCATTCTTCCTTCTCCCATGTCCCTGGAAACCACTTGCCTACTTTGTGTATCGATAAATTTGTCGGTTATGGGTGTTTTATATAAGTGGAATCATGTGGCATGTGGCCTTTTCATCTGGCTTTTTCACACAGCATAGTATTTTCAAGGTTCCTCAATGCTGTATCAGAATTCCATTCCTTTATATAGCTGAATAAATGCCATTCTATGGATATACCACATTTTGTTTATCCATTCATCAGTTGATGGACAACTGTTTTTTTTCCCCCTTTTTTGGCTATTATGAATAATGCCGCTATACACATTCATATTCAAGTTTTGTATGACATTCACTTCTTTCATTTTATTCACTTGTTTTTTATCTGTCTCTGAATCCACAGAAGAAATGTTCCTTAAGGCAAGTTCCTTGTTTGTCTCATGCACCCCTGTTTTTCCCAAAGCCCTAGCACAGTGTCTGGCAAGCAAACATATATATATATATATATATTTTTGAGACGGAGTCTTGCTCTGTCGCCCAGGCTGGACTGCCGTGGCCGGATCTCGGCTCACTGCAAGCTCCGCCTCCCGGGTTTACGCCATTCTCCTGCCTCAGCCTCCCGAGTAGCTGGGACTACAGGCGCCCGCCACCTTGCCCGGCTGGTTTTTTGTATTTTTTAGTAGAGACGGGGTTTCAACGCGTTAGCCAGGATGGTGTCGATCTCCTGACCTCGTGATCCGCCCGTCTCGGCCTCCCAAAGTGCTGGGATTACAGGCTTGAGCCACCGCGCCGGGCCTAACCAACCATATTATAAATGAATACATACAGAACTAAACAATGAAGCAGATAGTGTTATGAAATATATTTCTAAAATCAACTTTACTCCTTCAATAATTAATAATTACATATAATACATCCAATACTTAACACAACAAAACATATGTACTTTAATTATACAACTTGATGACTTTTGGCTAATATATATGCCTGTATAACCACCACTAGAATGAAGACATAAAAACATTAATATCACCTTAAAATATGTCCTCATGCCCTTCCCAGTTCGTAGCCAGCCTAGCCTAGAAAGCAGACGTTGACCTGCTTTCTAACACTATAGACTAAATTTTCTTTGTTAGAATTTCACATAAATGGGATGATGTAGTATGTCCTCTTTTGTGTTTGGAGTCTTTCTCTTAGCATATTTTTAAAGATTTATCCCTAGTGTTGCCTATATCAACAATGTGTTCCTTTTATACTATTGAATAGTATTCCCTTCAAAGTGTATACCATAAGTTGTTTAGTGTTCACCTGGTCATGAATATTAGGGTTGTTTCCAATGTATGACTTCTATGAATAAGGTTGCTGTAAACATTCATGTACAAGTCTTTGTGTGGACATTTTTATATATATATATATTTTGGGCGTATATACTGCAAGTGGAATTGCTATGTCTAATGGCAAATGTCATTTAACTTTATGCAAGCTGCCCAACTTCTGCCCAGCTAGTTTTACCATTTCACATTCCCGCCTCCAGCAACGTATTAACTTTCCAGTAGCTCTGCATCTGCACCAAACTTTACCAGTCTTTAAACTTTAGTCATCTGTGTGGATATGTATTGCCATCCCTTTGTGGTTTTCATTTGAAATTTCTGATGGCTTAATGATATTGTACATCTTTTCATGTACTTCCTGCACAGGTGAAATGTCTGTTTCTTCTCTGGTGAAGTATCTGTCCAAGTCTTTTGCCCATTCTGTTTTCAGTTGTAACAGTTCTTCATGTTACTTTTCTTGTGTTCACTTTGTTTGTTTGTGTTTTTCAAGGAATTTGTCTATTTCAATTATATTGTTAAATTTATTGGTAAGAAATGGTACGTAGTATTTCCCTAATATCCTTTTAACATCTGCAGGGTCTCTAGTGATGTCCCAAATTTCATTTCTAATATTGGTAATTTATGTCTTCTCCCTTTGTTACTTGACCGATCTAGCTAATGGTTTATTAACTTTATTGATTTTTTAAAGTTTGATTTAATTGATTTTTCTCTATTGCTTGTTCATTCTCTATTTTACTGACGTCTGCTGTTACCTTTACTTTCCTTCTATGCATTTTAGGTTTAATTTGCTGTTATTTATTTAGATTCTTAAGGAAATACTTAGATCATTGATTTTAATCCGTTTGTTTTTCTTTTTATAGCATTTTTTATAGCATTCAAAGCCATAAATCCCTAAATTGTATATGTTGTTATGTTTTTCATTTTTATTTAGTTCAAAATATTTCTCTAATTTCACACATGATTTGGTTTTCTGCCCATGGATTATTTAGAAGTATATTGCTTAATTTCTAGTTATCTGAGAATTTTCCAGATATTTTTCTATCATTGGTTTCTAATTTAATTCCATGGTGATAAGAAAACATAGTCTGTATGATTTTAAATTTTTTCAATGTATTGAAAGCCTTGTTTGGGGGACCCAGAATATGATTATCTTGGTGAATATTACACATGGACTTGAGATGAAAGTTTGCTCCATTACTGGGTTTGTTGAAGTAGTCTATAAATGTCACTTAGGTCAAACTGGTGAATAGTATTGTTTGTATTTCCTATATATTTACTGATTTTCTGTCCACTTCTATTGATTATTGAGAGAAGAGTGCTGCAGTTTCTCACTACTTGTGGATATGTGGCATTCTGCTTTCAGTTCTGTCATTTTTTGTTTCATAAAGATTGATTTTGAAGCTCTGTTATTTAGGGTTGTTATGGCTTCTTGATGAATTGACCCTTATATCATTGTACAACATTCATCTTCATCCCTGTTAATATTCCTTTTTCAAAAGCCTATTTTGTTGATGTCAATATAGCTACTGCAGCTTTCTTATGATTTATTGCTTACGTGGTATAATTTACCTGCCTTTGACTTTCAATCTACTTGTGTTTTCATATCTAAAGTAGGTTTCTTGTACATAATACATAATTGGGTCTTGCTTTCTAAAAAAAATTAGCTTAACAGTCTCTGCCATTTAAATGTAATGTTTGGATCACTTACATTTGATGTATTTATTATATGTATGTGCTTAAGTCTATCATTTTGCTATGTGTTTTCTGTTTACTCCATCTGTTTTTTTTTCTTTCCTTTTTTTCTCCCTTCTTTCAGATTATTTGAGTATTTCTGAGGGTTCTGTCTTTTTCTCCATCTTCATTATTGATCTATTAGCTATACAGTGAGTCCTCTTTTAATGTCATCAATGAATTCTTGGAAACTGCAATTTTAAGTGAAACAACACACAGCAGGTCCTTGAATAACATTGTTTCATTATAACATTGGTGAGAAAAAACAATTGGTTTTGCTATACATCATTTCACTTAAAGTCACAGTTTCCAAGAACCTATCCATGACATAAAGTGAGGATTTATTGCACTTTATTTTTTAGGGGGCTGTGGTTTACATTATTTATCTCTGGATTATTATAGCCTAACTTTAAATTATACCTTATCATTCCATGTGCCAATATTAGAAACTTATAACAGAATTCTTTTTTCCCCTTTTCCATCTTTTGTGCTACTGTTATCATAGATTTTATTTCTGCATATGTTATCGACCTCCTGATACCTTTATATTGTTTTCATTTTAAACAGGTATTTATCTTTTAAAGAAACTTAAAATGAGAAACAATTTATTTTATATTTACCCACTTATTTCCAGTGTTCTTTGTTCATTGATACAGATTCTTACAATGAAGAATTTCCTTTCACATCTCTTGTAATGCAAGCCTTTCAGTGACAAATTCTCTCAAGTTTTGTATGTCTAGAAAAGTATTTTGCCTTCATTTTTGAGATACATTTTTGCTGGCTCTAGAATGCTATGTTAACTGTTTTTCTTTCTGCTCTTTAAAAATATTACTTCATTTTCTTGTGCATTGCATAGCTTTGGACAAGGAGATTCTTGTCATTTTTATCTTTGTTCCTTTGAATTTAATGTGTGAGTTTTTTCTCTTCTGCTTTTAAGATTTTTCCCTTTGATACTGGTTTTCGGTAATTTGATTAGTGTGCCTTGGTATGGCTTTTTTGGTGTTTTTGCAGCTTGAGATTCCTTGAGTTTCTTAGACTGTGATGTATAATATCACAAAATTTGGATACTTTTTGGCTCTATTTCTTTAAATATTTTTTCTCTTCCCTTTTTCCAAACTTCCACAGCATGTACGTGAGGTCACTTGATATTGTCGTGCAATTCAATGAGAACTGCCCATGTTTTCTTCTGTGCTGCATTTGGATAGTTTCTGTGGGCATGTCTTCAAGTTCTCTTTTTACTATTCAGTATTTAATTTGATGGATTTAGTCCCATCCAGTTACGTTTTAGTTTCAGATATTATGCTTGGCATGTCTAGAGACTTCATTGGTTCTTTTTATATCTCTAATAATCTTTTATCATTATGTTCAGATTTTTCCTTTAAATATTTGGAAAGAGTTAAAAACACCTTTTAAAATCTTTGCTAATTGTTTTATCTCTGTATTGTCTGGGCCTGTTTCTATTGATCTTTTTTTTTTTTTTTTCTGGTTATGGGCTCTGTTTTCCTACTTCTTGGCCTGTCCGGTAATTTTTATTGAATGTTGGAAATTGTTAATTTTACATTTGGGGTTTAGATTTTGTTTTCCTTTAGAGAGTGTTTGGCTCTGTTCTGGGGGGTGGCAGTTAATTACTTGCAAGCCACGTTCTATTAAGGTGGTTCCAGAGGAGCCTTTACCCCACTAAAATTCTGCTAGGTGTGGCCTTTCTAGGGTTTCTATTGAATGAGTTGAGTGATTACTGAATAATCACCAGGGATAACTCAGGCTGAATTCAAACAATTCCCGAGCCTACGTGAGGTCTGCGAACCTTTCAGCTCACTGCCCACAGGTAGATCTTTGTCTGCCTCATGGAGCTTCACCCTACACGTAGATGTCTTTGTGTTCAGAAAAGACCCAAGTGTCGGGGGGATCTATGCCGATTCTGGGGCTCTTTTTCTGCAGAGCCCCGTCCTCTCCCGAACTCAGCCCTCAGATTCTCTGAACTCATATACTGCCCTTTCAACTCAGCAAATTCCCCAAACTCCACTTGGGATCCTCCTCCCTTCTCAACAGCCTGCAGTAAGCTCCGGGCAGAACGTCAGGACGGTCATAAGGTTTGCCTTGTTTGTTTCCCTTCTCTCAGGGATCACAGAGCTGATCTGTCTGTTGCTCAATGTCTGAAAACTGTTGTTTTATATATTTGGTCCAATTTTCTGGTTATTGAAGGCAGGAGAATAAACCTACTCCCTGTTTTTCTATTATGATTTGAAGCAGAAGGTCTTTATAGAACACATGTTTAAACAGAGTCAAATCTGATTATTTTATCCCTAACGCTGACTCATTTGTAATTTATTTCAACTGTAACTTGTGTGTAGATTTGGTCAGAATAGTTTTTGTTATTATTGTTGTTGTTATTATTAAGGTCATAAAAGAATAGCCATGCTCAATGATCGGATGTTTAATATTTATCAGTTGTGGTGGTAAGCTTTTTACTATTCTTGTATTATCTCTATTGTAAAGTTGAGAAAATTGAGGCTATAGGATAGTAAGGACCAAGTCAGGATTTAAATTTAAGTACTATTCTTTTGTAACCCACACCCATGTGTCTTAAACATCCCAAATCTTTGGTAGAATGAGGAGGCAGGGAGCATAATATGTGATTACTGCAGACAGAAGTTCTTCACCAGCGTTTTCCAAATTGGGGCAGGATGAAAGAGATATAGGTTCCTCAAAATGTCTGAGTCCTAATTCCTGAGGGATTATATTTATAATCTATATATTTATAATCTATATTTTATTTCTCAAGGGATTCTTATACACAAACTGATTTGAGACTCACAACTCTTACTGAACTGGGGATTTAATATCTTTTCTCCTGTTAGGCTTATCTCTAACTGCTTCCAAATGATCACAGGAATTGTATTTCTCTACCCTACATACCTGCAACCCCCCACTGCTCCATAATTCCAGTCTCCACCCAGTGAATCCTGAGACCTCCAGCATCCTCCATCCTACCAAATCAAAAAATAAAGGGGGACTTCAGCCATAAAATCTGTATCACAATAAACAACAAAAGCAGCCATGACTCAATATTTCCTGGCAGTTGCTTATAGCTGTCCTCTGTATTTGCATTTAAATACAGCGACTTTTTCTTAGAAAAACTGCAACAGTTGGCAGGCTTTCCTTTAGCCACTGGTATAACCTGCCTGGAATCCTGAAGATTTCAGCTACAGTCATTCTGATATCAAAACATTATGTTTTAAACTTTGGGTTGTGCCACTCAGCTCTCTAGGCCTCCATGTCCATGGGATTCAAATTCGTGAGTTAGACATCTAAAGTCTCTTCCAACTCTAACATTTCATTATTCAAGATATTAGTTTTTTAGTTAATAAGAAAGTTGTCTGTTTTTGTTTTTATTATTTTTGCTTTAAGGTATTTTTGAAAGAGTTCATTTTAAAAATCATATTCTCTGGAATTAACACTAAAAGTCAAAAATGTAGGGTAGCATTTCCTGGCAGCCCCAAGTTGCAAAAAATGTACCATGAAGCACCCTTTCCACTTCTTAAATGCTCATCCAGGCTCTTTGAAGTGTGTATCATGGCTTACAAAATTTGGTTTGTCAAGGTGAAGAAGATTTATTGATCGAGGTGTAGGCAAACAGTCAAAGGAAATGCTGAGTATTTGTCTTTTTAAAAACTCTATCTCAAAGTCAAAACCAACCAGAACATTTCGTATTGAGAATGGCCGAGCCAGGGGAAAAGAGATTGTTATCTGTGCTAAGAAGTCATTTTGCCCAGTCTCCTCTATATCCAAATGGGAGTCTTTGGGTTATAAAATATTGATAATTGTTGAATAGCTCTTATTTAAAGTATAGCATTGAGGGTATTTAATTACAGAGGGGCATGCAGCATTTTTAAGCCTAAGTCTGAATTTAATTACCAAAGAAGTGAAAGACAGTAATAGAATTTGCTGTTTATAATTGTATCCCTGGCTCACTAAGGCAGCCCTAGCCAGCTGTGCAGTCAGTTATTTGCATTTGTTTGATCAGAAAATGATCATTGTGTACTATAAAAGCATCATTCATTTCCTATTACCATTGATCCCCAGAGAGTTTCACTCAGAACCTGCCAGGAATTTCAAATGGCAGGTGGTGGGGCTGTATTTTTCTATGATTAATCATATAGTCCAAATTCAGTGATTACAACTTATTAAAGAGAACACATTTCCTACTTGTAAATGCTTAGTGCCAGAATTCAAAACTCAGAAGTTACAGAAGACTTAGAAAGAAAGTGGATACCAAATTCCAAAAGAAAAGATCTTACCCGTGGGCTTCCCTAGGGAAATGAACTCTCACTGGGCTCTCTTTTGCCTGTATTAGAACACAACCCATCAAGAGCCAGTTTGCTTCAACAGTATACATTTCACATTCTATTCACTCCAAGGGCTTTATAGCTAAATATGATTGTGAAGATTCAGGACTTAATTTTTGAAGCTCAACTTATCTACTGCTTGCTTAATCCTAACAAACTTGGTAGAGGCTGTCTGAAAAACTTGGTCTAAAAACCAATTATAGGACATGGTGACATGTGCCTGTACTCCCAACTACTCAGGAGACTGAGGCAGGAGGATAGCTTGAGCTTAGGAGTTTGTGTCCAGCCTGGGCAATATGGCAAGACCCTATCTGTAATAAATAAATAAATAAATAAATAAATAAATAAATAAATAAATAAAATAAATGAAACCAAGTATGGAACAATGACATGGCATTCTGTAATCAGTTTCATTTGCCCACAGAAAATGGTATGGTGTCCTAAGAAAAGTCCTATTCATACTTGAATACTAAAGTCATACTTGAATACTAAGTTTCAATTCCTATAACTTTAGCCTCTTTGCCTTTCTTTGCTCCTTTGACAGCCTCTAAACTATCTCCTGGAGTCAGTTTCATTCTCTTCTAATCCATTCCATAGGAAACCTCTTGATTGCAAGTTTTATAGAAATGTGACATGCTCCCAGTCTCCTACCTAAGGAAAAGGCTTCCAGTAACAGAATGGACTAGGTTATGCTGTGGACATAAATGGTCCCCAAATCTAGTGACTTATTAAAACAAAGATTTATTTCTCATTCACCCTCTCCATCAGTTTTCAGCCATGGCAGGGAGAGAGGAGTTGATGCCTTTTTAACTTCTTACTCAGGAACCAAGACAAGCCATCACTATCTTGTGTAGCAGCCAATGAGTGTGGTGGGGGAGGAAACATAGCAAATAGCAAAATCCCACATGTATTAGTTTGTTTTCACATACTTTAAAGAACTGCCTGAGACTGCGTAATTTATAAGGGAAAGAGGCTTAATTGACTCACAGTTCAGCATGGCTAGGGAGGCCGCAGGAAACTTACAATCATGGTGGAAGGCAAAGAGGAAGAAAGGCACCTTCTTCACAAGGCAGCAGGAAGGAGAAGTGCTGAGTGAAGGGGGAAGAGCCCTTTATATCCCCTTATATAATAAAACCGTTAGATCTCATGAGAACTTACTGTTACAAGAACAGCATGAGGAAAATGGCCTCCCTGATTCAGGTAGCTCCACCTGGCCTCTCCCTTGACACACAGGGATTATGGGGATTACAATTCAAGATGAGATTTGGGTGGGAATGCAAAACCTAACCGTATCACCACACTAGCTCTTAGTGGCTTTAACTAAGAAGTACTTCTGCTTGCATTTTGCATGACCAAATCAAGCCACGTGGCCATGCCTGGTAGATGAGCAGGGAGGTGCAATCTGATCATGGGGCCAGGAGGAGAGACCTGAAAACATTGGTGAACAGTATGAATAACTACATGGGCTAACGTTCTGGTCACCAAATCATTTACCTTCTTTCTTATATAAAATACCCTCTCCCCTTAGGAAAGTTTCATTTAAGGCATGACACTAAGCTCAAAGTCCAAGATCTCTGGGTGACATGGGGTAGCCTCTATGTCAGATCTGGATCCGGAACTAGAACATTCCATCCCATTCTATGTGCCAAGAGCCACATCCACTGTTCATTTCAAGATAAAATCTTCCTATTTGCTCTGTTTCTCTGCTTTCTCACTGCCTCCCTTTATTCTCAACTTAATCTACTGCATCTTGAACCAATCAAATGTCAGTGGGAGAATCACATTCTTATTTTCTTTTCCCTGAGATATTTGGCCCAATTGATAGGATTTGCTGGACCACATCTTGGCAGCATCTTTATTAGAGATTCCATAATCCATTCAGAGGTTTTTTAGCAAAGGAGGTAATGGCTGTACCTTTCATTTGATCTTTGCCCCAGATTGAGTTTTAATTGACTGTTATTGCTCTACGACTTTATGGACTCTTACTTAGTGTTTGGAGTTGAGAAGCAGTTGCTTCTTCTAACCTTTCAAGTACTTGAATTCATGAGGCCCTCTATTTCTTTCCTTTTCTATTTGCAAACTGGCCAACTCTTTTCTGAGTTTATCTCATACTTATAATGCCTTGCCAAATGCAGCCCACAGCAACCTGTGCACCCTAATTGCATTCTGTTTTCCAGCCTGTTCGTCTAAATGTATATGTTCATTAGGAATGTGATGTGCCTCCCACTGTAACCACAGGTGACAATTTGCCAAATGTTTACTACTCTGTAACATGGATCACTATCTCCCTAGTCCCTGACTACAATTTCCTCTCTGGTCACTGCTGTTTGTTGAATTAGTGCCACATACTGTAGGCTTGGGTTATGGCAGCACCTAAATATGGTCTCGGTTTCGGTATTAGTGATTAGCTACGTGTGCTGCAGTAATAAGTGTCCCTAAAATCTCAATGTCTTAAAACTGCAAATACTTATTTCCTGCTTGCACCACATGTTCATTTCTGGTCCGCAGAAATCTCTTCCCCACAAAGCCCTTACTCAGGGAACCTTGCTCATGAAGCCCCCATCATCTGAAATGGCTCCAGTATTCATGCAAGGGAAGGCAAGGTGGTAAATGTTACCTTGGCTCTCAAAGCCTTCTTTCTAGAGAGGGCCATGTGTCACTTCCAATCACATTTCTTCCATCAAAATAAGACGGCCTTATCTGGCTTCAAGGGTGTAGGGAGTGCCATTCTACCAAGTTTCTGCAAAGGGGGATGGTACTTGAAACATTTACCTCAACCCACACTACTGTTATTACTCCCTAATCTTCTCTTATGGGCTTCATGTTTTAAAATATTTTTACCAGCAAAAGCACAATTATTATGTAATAATTTGTCCACTGAAAATATTCTAAGACTTACAGCTACAAATATAGATGTTCTTTAAATAATAACTTGGTATCAAATATCAAAACTAGGTAACCTTATGGAAAATTAATATACAATTTCCATTAGGCTGTAGAAAGTTATGAAAATAGCACAAGAACCCCCATAATTCTTTTTGTGACCCTAAAAATACAGATGCCATAGGAAGGCAGCCATTATTCGGTCTTTATCAAGTAACTTCTATGCACAGAATTTTCTCAGAAGAGGGAGATTACCTGAAAGGGGAGGAACGAGGACTTGCAAAGTCATCTTAATGTGCTTTATAATTTTGGTGGCCCAATTTATGACCCCCAGTACCTCCACTACCTCACATGGACATATTCTTCTGTGTGTTGGCTCTCTCTCTCGCTCTCTCTTTCTCTCTCTCCTCTCTCTCTCTCTCCCCTCAGATATTCTTGCATGGAGATTAAAAACAACAGCCACCATCACTCTGAGCATTAAAGCCAGATGGACTCCACTGAAGCAGAGTAGAGTTGCAGTCATCTAAATTATTTTGTATTTGATGCTAACTTGAAAATGCTGCCACCTGACTATAGTGTGTCTGCTTCCCTACGTTTCCAAATTAGCTTTATTCCATGTTTAGATATTTCTGAGAAAATACCAAAGATCAGTCACTCAAATAGTGCTCATCTGTCATGACCTCTGAGCATCATTGGACACAGCTGATCCGTAAGACACCATAAAGCATAACAACATGTGCATGATAGAAATTACAGAAAAATAGGAGCGAGAGAAAAAAGAGGCAAAAGAATATTCCAAAAAATGGTCAAAACTTTCCATATTTGGTAAAATATACAAATCTACATATTTAAGAAACTCAAGGAACTTCTTAATATCAATACCACAAGAGGATTTCAATATAAGATCTAAGTAGGTAGAAGAAAGAAATCAGCAAACTTCAAGTGGGTCTCCCATTTGAGAATCCAAGAGAAATAAGAATAAGGAAAAAGGAGCAAAGCCTAAAAAATATCATAAGACACCATCAAGCATACCAACTTTTGAGACACTTTCACCACGTGGCTTGAGACAACTCTCTGTCTTAAGTCTCCTCCAACCACCCCATCTACTTCTTCTCCATCTCCTTTGCCGATTTCTCTGAATCCCCCTCTCCTCTTAGTGGCGGGATCCCTGGGATTCCAGTCCAGGGGACTCTTGTCAATCTACACCCACTCCACAGGTGAATGCCCCTGTCTATCCTGGCTTGAGAAATCATCTCCACCTTAAGAACTCCTGCAAAAGTTCTGCTGTGAACTCCAGATTCCATCAAACTGCTGAATTGACATCTCCCCTTGAGTGTCTCATGGTCATCTCAAACCTAACAAAGTCAAAACCGAAATTCTTGTTTCATCTCTCCTATCTGTCCCCTGCCCCCGTCCCACCGCCGAGTTCCCGCCATCGACACATCTAAGGAAAAGAGAACTCTATCCTTCTCGTAACTCAGGTTATACACCAAAAAGCCATCCTTGTTGCGTCTATTCCTTTCCTGTGCCACATGTAACCCATCTGGAAATTGTATTAGCTCTATCCTCTTCAAAATATTAATATATCCAGAATCCAAACTCCTCACCACCTTTGCCTCCACAACCTGATCAAGCCACTATCTCTCACTTGGGTGATTGCACTGGGTTCCTAACACATCTTCTGTCCCCATCCTTGCCCCTGACACTCCATTCTAACAATACGGTAGCCAGGATGACCCTTTGAAAGTGAACTTGGATCAAGCCATGCCTCTGCCCAAAACCTCCAATGGTTCCCCATACCACTCAGAATAAAATTCCAAATCCCTCCCCTGGCTCACACAACTCTCAATGCTCGTGCTCCCTGGTACCTCTCTCACCTCTCTCTCCTCTTTCCACTGCCTGCCTCCTTCCCTGTGCTTGGGCCACACTGGACCCCTGAATGTCCCTCAATCACTCTGCCACCTCAGGACTTTGCACTGACCATTCCAATTTCTTCACAGCTCCCTTTTTCGCTTCTTTTAGGCTTCTGTTCATCTGTAAGCTTGTGACCATCTCCGTGTGATTTTTTCTGATGATCCGACATACAATAGTAATCACCTCTTCCCCCCATTCCCTGCCCACCCCCAGCCCCGTCCTGCCTTATTGCCTCTGGTGCACTCATAGTACATAGTTATTGTTGATTTGTTTGTCATGGATCTCTTCCTATCCAACATCAGCTCTATGAGCACAAGCTCTTTGCCTGTTTGGTTCAATATCCCCAGTTCCTAGAACGGTGCTTGGAACAGTTAGCACTTGGTAAACACTTATGCAATTATTGGCTCAAGTTAACAGGTGTGCCTCAAGGAATTACTTATTTAAAAAGATAAAATATTAATGTTTCCAAAGGATGATTTTCTTTTTATAAGTTAGAGTAACCTTAAGGTTATATATAATACAATGTCACTCACTGACTTTTATTTCAATATGTTCTCTCTCATAGTGGAGAAAGGTAGAATTATAGCCAGCAGGTTGGAAACCCCTGGCCACACACCTCCTGAGCCCCAGTCACCCCAGACCCTGCTTATTAGTTCCCCCACACGCTGTCCCTTCCCATCTTTTCTGAAGCCCCTACCTGGAATGCCCAACCCACCTTATTTGCTATGGTGAATTTCCTCTCATCCGCCTAGCTGGCCTCAGTCTCTCCCTTGTCTGTTCTCCCTTGAAGCTAAACTCTGTCTCTACCCTACTATTAGACTAATAATGTGTGAGCTTGCCTTTCTCAATGCCTAGAGTCTAATTCGTTAAGAGCTGCATTTTATTCATGCTTTATTCTCCAAAGCCCCTTGAACACAAGTGCCCATCAATAAAGATTTGGTGAATTAAAAACCTGGAAAGTTGCAGTAGACTGGCTCATCTTTGCTATTGCTGACCCTTTGCTGAGACCACTGTTTACTCAAAGAGAATGGGCTAACATCATCTCCACGGTGTTCTTTGTACAAACACTAATCACACATTCTCCACACTAAATTCACAGGTGGCTGAGGAAAAGGATCCCTTTCACAGACCATGGAAAAATAATTGTGCCTACATGATACTGCTTAAAGAAGGGGGACATTAAATAAGATAGCCTTGCTAAGCTATTTGGAAGTGAATCTTTCAGAATAAAATTACGTTAGCATCAGAGATTCTAACACCTAAGCCTATGGATCACTTGTTTTTTTCTTATGAATACTGTTGTATGTTTAATGAACAAAAATGTCTGTGGCTCATGTAATGGAAATAACACTTGATACTTTTTACCCACTACAGACCAGGCGGAAAAAAAATTAACCTATTTACTCCCCAATGGAGTAATAATTTAAGCCTCCAGCAAAGTCCATACTGCCCCTAGTCTCTTCCAATTCTTTTCTGTCCTTATCAGAACGTTCCTTCGCGTACCAATCTCAGTTTCTTTAGCTACAATAGATAAAAGTGATATGTATGTGTGAATTTAAGAAGAAATATATTGCTATATTTACTATGCTTTTCCATTTTCCTCTGCATATCTTCTCTGTTCTCAATTCCCCTCCCCTTCCAAAACCTTCCTTACTTTGTGAAGTCTCTTGAACATATGTATGTTGTACCCATGCATTCTTTTTTTTTTTTTTTTTTTTTTTTTTGAGACGGAGTCTCGCTCTGTCGCCCAGGCTGGAGTGCAGTGGCGCGATCTCGGCTCACCGCAAGCTCCGCCTCCCGGGTTAACGCCATTCTCCTGCCTCAGCCTCCCGAGTAGCTGGGACTACAGGCGCCCACAACCGCGCCCGGCTAATTTTTTGTATTTTTAGTAGAGACGGGGTTTCACCGTGGTCTCGATCTCCTGACCTTGTGATCCGCCCGCCTCGGCCTCCCAAAGTGCTGGGATTACAGGCTTGAGCCACCGCGCCCGGCCGTACCCATGCATTCTTGACTTGAGAAACTCTGAGAGGCCAGGCACCGTGGCTGATGCCTGTAATCCCAGCACTTTGGGAGCCCGAGGCAGGCGGATCACAAGGTCAGGAAATCGAGACCATCCTGGCTAACATGGTGAAACCCCGTCTCTATTAAAAATACAAAAAATTAGCCGGATGTGGTGGTGGGCACCTGTAGTCCCAGCTACTCGGGAGACTGAGGCAGGAGAATGGTGTGAACCCGGGAGGTGGAGCTTGCAGTGAGCCGAGATTGCGCCACTGCACTCCAGCCTAGCAAGACTCTGTCTCAAAAAAAAAAAAAAGAAAAAAGAAAAGAAAAAAAAGAAACTCTAAGAATACTTAAGACATCCCTAACTGAAGAAAAAAAAAAAAACAAAAAAAACTCCAGATTCTGTGTACACATGGGTGGATCAAAGGATTGTGCCTTTATCAAGATATTCCTATATGACTGTACCTCCTTAGATAGTACATTGTGCAAAATCTGTTGGGAGGGTGACATGTCTAAAAGAAACATTAGCGAAAATAAGTGTTCAGGATGTAAAAGGATATAGAACTCATATTCAATACTTTTATGGATGCAAGTAAAAGATACAACTCAAATTACCTTAACCAAAAGAAAAATTTTAATGATTCAGGTGAACAAACAATTTAAGTGTATTACCAGTTTCAGGTGGAGTTAGATCCAGGTGCTGGAACAGTGTTGTCAGAAATCTCTCTCTCCCATTCTCTCTGCTCTGCTGTCTCCTTTGTTGGCATCGATTTTAGGGATGTTCTTCCCACAAGACAATGAAATGGCTCCAGCAGAAGAAGATCATCCAGGAAAATGTTGGCTTAGCTTGGGGGATGTTTGCCTCACTGTGACCAGAGAAAGGGGCTGAGGTCAGCACCACCTATACCACATAAACAGAGAGTGTGGGAGGAGATAGTCCCCAAAAGGAAATTCAGAGTGCTCTAAGCAGAAGAGGGAATGAATATTATCAGACAACAATGAGAAATGTCCACTATACAGCTTCATAGGAAGAAACATTGAATACATTGGAGAAGACTTGGCAGGGACATGATTGGCAGATCTAAAATGTGGGTGTGCAATTGGATGATCTGGGAAGAGCACAGCAGAACTGGGATCAGTGGGTGGTCTGCCACCAGGTCTGCCTACTCCAAAGAACATGTTGGTTCCTCTACACCTTGTCAAGCTACACAACTAGACAGCAAAAGCAATAACCAGACAGACTTCAGGTTGAAGCCCAACCCTGTCTCTCAGTCACTCAGCCCACTTATTTAACTTTCTTGGATGTCAGCTTCTCCACAAGTCAAAGGATCATTGGAAGGAAAAAGATAAGCCTGTGCCAGGGTTACAGCCAGCTCAGTACAAGGCACTGGGATTCATTGCTCAATAAGTGTTGGTCCCCCTACCTCTTCCCTTCCCTTCCCTTCTCACATGTTTTACAATCTTGTTTTGGGATCATCTTCTAGGGTGGAAAGGTCTAATTTCATAAAATGTGCAATAAAGAATTCCTAACACTTTCTAAACTTTCGAATCATATGCATTAATGAGGATAGGGTATTGCCAATTCAGAACACCTGGAAGCTGCTCAGGGCACACTCAGCTCCTGACAGCTGTGTGGGTTCTCTCTGAATCTGTTAGAATAGCGCTTCTGCAGTATGGAAGCAAAGGAGACTCCACAGTAAGTAGAAAGAATCATGTTGGGTGGTCACTGGGAGGCAAAGGAAACACAACTGCAGAACTGGATATTTTGTTGGGGTTTTTTGCCTCTTCTTATTAAACACATACAAAATTAATCCATCTTACTGTGGAAGAGGAGTATCTGCAGTCAAATATAGCTGTCAAATAAGCTACTGCCCATTTCTTACAATGCTCTTATCTCTTTCCTTTCTTCACATTAGGATTTCCCAACCTACCATTGGCTGATCAGAAAAGTGAGGCTCCCACAATCCTAGCTATGCCAGTGAGGAGAAGAAGCATTTTACTAAAATTGCTCCTCCCAGCCAGACTACACTCTCTCCCATTAATCCCTTGGAAATTTCACTGCAGGTTTCAGAAGAAAAATGAAGACCATTTATTTGACCTGTACTGATGTGCAATAACACCGGTTTACTTGAAAAGCCAGATTTGCCATCAGGGACTGTGTCTCTCTGCTTTGCAACAACATAAATACATGTATGTGGTTATCACGGTCTTTCAGAAGATCCCAGGCAACTGGAAAAAAAATTCTATGTATGAATGCATGGGGGGTTGGTTATATAGATTATGCTACACACACACATAGGAACACTATGGAACCATTACAAAGAGTAAAACAAAACTATATGTGCAAATCTGGAAAGACTCCCGGGATATATCACTACCTGACAAATTCAACCTACAGAATAGTAATAGTTTATTTAGGGTATATATAGTTTCATAAAGAAAAGTGCATGATGCACATATATTGATACACTGGTGTGTGTACACAAAGGAATAGTAGAATCCCCCAATGTTAGCTTTCCTGAAGACTACAATTCCCAGACTCCCTTGCAGCTAAGATTTGCCCAATGGTGTGGAGCATAAGAGATATGTGCAACTTCTGGGCCTTGTTTTTAAATGGAATAGGAATGTCCTGGTCACCCCTTTTACCTCTGCTATGGAAGTGGTGGTGGGCTCTGGCCTAGCATGCAAAGAAAGGAGACTGTACTAGGAAACAGTGAGATAGAAGGGACTTGAATCTCCAAGTGAAAGGCATCCATTACTGCATGGATAGCCCACCCTTAGGCTGTGATGTGGGAGATAAATCAGTTCCTGTCTTATATATGCACCTATATTGTGGAAATCTCTTTGTTAGAGCAGTGGGCTCTATCCTCATATATGAGCAGGATAGTCCCCAAACAGTTGACAGTAGTTTCTGAGATATTGACAGTGGTTTCCGAGGTACGGCATTAGAAGTGAGAAGACAGGGATTCTTACTAATTTTACTTTTATACCTTAATGCTGCTATTTGTAAATGTTGCAATAATATGTTTTACTTGTTAATTTTCTTGGACCTCAGGTGTCAAAATTGGGTTAATTATAAGCTGTGGCTTGTAATACACATGTATCGTTGGTCTATAAAGGGGCCTCTTTTATTTAGTTAATTCATTTTTGTTCTCTTCTTAAAAAGATACTAAGCACCATCTATCTGCCCCAACAACAAAAACTAGAGCCTTCATCTAACCATATGCTGCTATCCACCCCACCCCATCCCCTGCTTCCCCCTACTTGGAATAAATAACCATTCTCCCAAATTCCATCATTTCCTTGCTTTTCTTCTTGTATATATTTTATTGCATCTGTATGCATGCTTTAAATGCCTATTTTTAAATGTTAGCTGGCTTTATATTTATAAAAAGAATATCATGCTATATATAAAAGTTTGACAATTTTTATACCTAATATTATATTTCTAAGATACATCCATGTGTTTTGCAAGTTGCTCTAGTTCTGGAGTTGACAGAGTTTCTGTACAGGGCCAGAAAGGAGAAAGTTTAGGCTCTGCAGGCCACATATAGTCTCCGTCACATGTTCGTCTTTTTAAATTTTATAACCTTTAAAAAAATGTAAAAGCCATTGTTAGCCTGCAGACCCCACAGAAATAGGGCCAGGCAGCTTGCCGACCTTGGCTCTGGTTCATCAGTTTTGATTGTTGTCTAATGTTAGCTAGACCATGCTTTATTAATCCATTCTTCCATTAGCGATGCTTGGTCCATTTTTAGGCTTTTGCTGTTGGGCAGAGTGTACTCTCAGTATCTTCTGGTATACGTGAGCCAAAGTATCTTTGGGAAGTTTTCCAAGAGGTATGGAATTGATGAGTCATGGGAGATGGAATGTCCATCTTTGGGGATGATGCTGAAAGCTGAGGGCAGCATTTCAGAGACAGCAGTGCCAAGTGCACGATGGCCTCAGAGGCTCTGATGTTTGACATTTGCTGCGTCTGAAGACTTCTCATCAAGGTCTGTTATGGAGTTGTTTTATTTTTTGTGCCCTCGTGCCCCAGCCTGGTCATAATTCTTTCCCAGTTATGTTCAGTACTAGCACCTTAATTGCACCTCCTATGGAACAGTCAGTGGGAATATGAGCTCCTGCACTAGACTTGGACTCCAGCGTCTGGGCTCTGCCAGTTTCTGGCTGTTTGGCCTTGGGCAAGTCACTTAACAGCTTTGAATTTGAGTTTTTACACCTGAGGGAGCTGTGAGAATTCCTGTGCCTTTATTCATTATGTGGCTGCAAAAAAACAGGAAGTCACTATTAAGTGCTCAGAAAAGCTGAAATTAAAAGGAAGGGTTTCTTTTTTTTGTTTTTTTCAAGTTCTGGGGTACATGTGCAGAATGTGCAGGTTTGTTACATAGGTAAACATGTGCCATGGTGGTTTGCTGCAGCTATCAACCCATCACCTAGGTATTAAGCACAGCATACATTAGCTATTTTTCCTTGTGCTCTCCCTACCCCTATCCGACTCCCTGACAGGCTCCGGTGTGTGATGTTCCCCTCCCTGTGTCCATGTGTTCTCATTGTTCAGCTCCCACTTATAGGTAAGAACATACGGTGTTTGGTTTTCTGTTCCTGCATTAGTTTGCTGAGGATGATGGTTTCCAGCTTCATCCATGTCCCTGCAAGGGACTTGATCTCATCCCTTTTTATAGCTGCAGAGTATTCCATGGTGTATATGTACCACATTTTCTCTATCCAGACTATCATTGATGGGCATTTGGGTTGATTCCACATCTTTGCTATTGTGAATAGTGCCGCAATGAACATACATATACATGTATCTTTGTAATAGTATGATTTATATTCAAAAGGAAGTTTAAATAAGAACTGGAGAAATGACAGCTGCTCCAGCATGATGGACAGGGCCCTGGTGCCAGACTCTGTGCCACTCTACTTCTCATTCATCATCAAGCAACTATTGAGCACCTACTATTTGCCACACTATTCTAGGTGCTTGGAATGTGGCAGGGAATTAAATAGAGATCCCTGCCCTGAAGGGGCTGACATTCTGGTGTGGAGACAGAAACCAAAATCAATGAACATAATAAATGAGGAAAATAAAAGATTCGTGGTAATGAGTGCTTGGACAGAGAAAGAGCGAGGACATGGATTAGGGATACTGAGAGGGCCTGCGGTGGGGGTGGAGGGTGTTGCTTGTTAAGTAAGATGGGTGGAGAGGGCTTCGGTAAGGTGGTGGGATTTGAACAGAGATTTGATGAGGTGAGAGAATGAGGTGTGGGTGTCTGGGGGAGGTGTTCCAGCAAAGAGAAAAGTGGTCAAAGGCCATAGAAATGTGGCTGCCCCTGGACACCTCCTGGAGCCCCGTGAGTAAGGGAGACGGAAGGACTGAGGCCATCACCCAGGTCACAAAGGAGACGTAGTCATCATAAGGACTTTGGCTTTCCCCCTGCAGGAAATGGGAAGTCAGCAGCCAGGTCATAAAGGAGGCTTGGCCATCACAAAGACTTTCACTTTCACCCTACAGGAAATGGGAAGTTGGCCAGTCCAGGCAAGGTAGCTCATGCCTGGAATCGTAGCACTTTGGGAGGCCAAGATGGGCAAATCACCTGAGGTCAGGAGTTCTAGACCAGCCTGACCAACATGGTGAAACTGTGTCTCTACTAAAAATACAAAATTAGCCAGGCGTGGTGGCGGATGCCTGTAATCCCAGCTACTTGGGAGGCTGAGGCAGGAGAATCACTTGAACCCACGAAGCAGAGGTTGCAGTGAGCCGAGATTGCACCATTGCACTCCAGCTTGAGCAACAGAGCAAGACTTTGTCTCAAAAAAGAAAAGAAAAGGAAATGGGAAGGCGGTGATTGTTAGGCCATAAAGGAGGCATGGCCATCACAGGGACTTTGGCTCTCACCCTGCAGGAAATGGGAAGTCAGTGGCCAAGTCATAAAAGAGGCATGGCCATCATAAGGACTTTCACTTTCATGCTGCAGGAAGTGGGAAATCAGTGGCCAGTTCATGGAAGAGGTGTGGCCATCATAAGGACTTTGGCTTTCACCTTGCAGGAAAAGGGAAGTCAGGCAGGATTAGGAGTAGAGGAGCCATGTGATGAGGTTGCAACCAGCTGAAGGCTGGGCTGGGGCTGGGGAATCTGCTTTCAAGTTCACTCAGGTGACTGTTGGCAGAAAGTGCAAGTTCTCTGTCACATCGACCCTTTTGTGGGTTTACACATGACATGGCAGCTGACTTCCCCCAGAGAGAGACAGAGGCAGAGAGACAGAGCCAGAAAGACAGACAGACACAGGACAAACTCAGAGGGAGACAGAGACACAGACAGATGCAGAGAGAGACAGAAATCCACAAATTCAGAGAGAGAGAGAGAAATAGAGAGGAAGACACAGAAAGAGACAAACATGACACAGAGACAGAGAGTGAGAGAGTAACACGGATAGATATAGGCAGACACTGATATGGTTTAGATGTTTGTCCATCGGAGTCTCATGTTGAAATGTGATCCCCAGTGTTGGAGGGGTCCTGCTAAGAAGTGTTTGGGCCATAGGGGTGGATACCTCATGAGTGACTCGGTGCCCCCCAACCCACCCCCGTGGTGATGAGTGAGTTCTTGCTCTGTGAGTTCACAAAATAACTGGTTGTTTAAAGGAGGCTGGCACGTCCTCCTCTCTCTCTCTCTCTCTCCTTTTTGGAGATGGAGTCTCGCTCTGTCATCCAGGCTGGAGTGTAGTGGTGCAATCTCGGCCCACTGCAATCTCCACCTCCTGAGTTGAAGCAATTCTCCTGCCTCAGCCTCCTGAGTAGCTGGGACTACAGGCACGTGCCACCACACCCAGCTAATTTTTGTATTTTTAGTAGAGATGAGGTTTCACCATGTTGGTCAAGCTGGTCTCAAACTCCTGACTTCAGGTGATCTGTCCACCTCAGCCTCCCAAAGTGCTAGGATTATAGGCGTGAGCCACTGCACCTGGTCCCTCCTCTCTCTTGACCTTTCTCTGGCTATGTGATGCACCTGCTCCTCCTTCACCTCCTGCCATGATTTTAAGTTTCCTGAGGTCCTCACAGAAGCCAACCAGAAGCTGGTGCCATGCTTGTGTGGCCTGCAAAACTATGAGCCAAATAAACCTCTTTTCTTTATAAATTACCCAGCCTCAGGTATTTCTTATAGTAAAGCAAAACAGACTAATACAGGCATGCGCGAGCACACACACACACACACACACACACACACACACACAGAGAGAGAGAGAGAGAGAGAGAGAGAGAGAGAGAGAGAAAGACAGAGACAAAGAAGCAGAAATGCAGAGACAGAGCTGGAAGGACAGAAAGTCAGAGAAACAGACAGACAGGGAAGCTCTCACTTCTGCTTTATTCTATTGGTTGATGGCACAATGGAAAGAATACCAGAGCTGGGGACCACTGGAAACAATCTAGGACAAAGAAGACAAACCAGAGAAATCGGTCAGAAGGCTCTTGCAGTAATTCAGGTGAGAGACGCCAGGTTGTGTCTCACCATGGAAGTAGCAGCAGAGGAGAGAGAAATGCTGGGTGTATTTTGGGTGGGTGCTTGCCAACAGGATGTCTTGACTCATTAGATCTGAAGTATGTGAATAGGTAATGGGGTAACAATTGCTCCAAGGTTTTTGGCCTGAGCAACCAAAGAATGGAGACTACTAATCTGTCTCTATGGATTTTCCTATTCTAGATAGTTCATATAAATGAAATTATAGAATATGTGGCTTTTATGTCTGACTTCTCCCACTTGGTGTATTTTCAAGGTCCTTTCATGTTGCAGCATGTATTGGTACTTCATTCCTGTTTATGGCTGAATAATATTCCATTGTATAAATATATCACTTAGTGTTTCTCCATTCTTTAGTTTATTAACTTTTGGGATGTTTCCAGTTTGGGGCTATGATGAAGGATGATGCTATGAACATGTGTACAAATGTGTACACGCATATACAAATTTGACAGTTTTCAATTCTTTTGAGTATATACCTGGGAGTCGAATGGCTGTGTCATATGCTAATTCTATCGTCAACTTTTTGAGGAATCACCAAACTTCTTTTCACAGCAGCTGCACCATTTTACATTCCTACCAGCAATATACAAAGGTTCCAGTTTCTCTACCTCCTTATCAACACTTGTTATTGTCTTTTTTATTTTGGCCATTCTCATGATTGTAAACTAGTGTCTCATTATGGTTTTAATTTGCATATCTCTCATGACTAATGATGTTGAATATCTTTTATGTGCTTTTTGCCCATTTGTGTATCTTTTTTGGAGAAATGTCTCTCCAAGTCCTTTGCCCATACATAAATTCTCTTCTTTGTCTCTTTGTTGAATTGTAAGTTTTTTATATAACTCAATACTACATTCTTACCAGATATATGAAATTCAAATATTTTCTTTCATTCTGTAAGTTACTTTTTCTCTATCTTGATAGTGTCCTTTGGTGTACGAAGTTTTTAATTTTTATGAAGTCCAATTTATTTAATTTTTGTTGCTTATCTGGACAGACTACAAATACTTATCCATGTAGAAATGCAATAGCTTTGGCTGGGCGCGGTGGCTCAAGCCTGTAATCCCAGCACTTTGGGAGGCCGAGGTGGGCGGATCACGAGCTCAGGAGATCAAGACCATTCTGGCTAACATGGTGAAACCCCATCTCTACTAAAAAGACAAAAAAATTAACTGGGTGTGGCGGCAGTCACCTGTAGTCCCAGCTACTCGGGAGGCTGAGGCAGGAGAATGGCATGAACCCGAGAGGCGGAGCTTGCAGTGAGCTGAGATCGCGCCACTGCACTCCAGCCTGGGCAACAGAGCAAGACTCTGTCTCAAAAAAAAAAAAAAAAAAAAAAAAAGAAGAAATGCAATAGCTTTATCAGAAGGAGGTGAGAATAGATTCCAAGTGGGAAAAATAACAAACATCCACTGCAATTAGCAACTTCACTGGTTGTTAGACAATTTAAATGAGATGACACACGCCAAGCACTTAGCACAGAGTAAATGCCTGATAATTGTTAGCTCTTATTATTTGAAGCTAGCACAAGTGTTTGAGATGTAATTTTGAAAAGAATAAATATGGTGCAGGCAGGTGCCACAGTTCTTTCTCTTGGTCTCTGTCCAGAGTAACCCTAGATCATCTGTGGAGGGAAGGATGAAATAAAAATGGTATTGAAAGCATCCGTACTGGAAAAGAATGTGAATGATTTTAAATGTTCCTCCTTTCCTTGATGTGGCAATAGTTTACAAGTTTAGTCTTTAGGGAGGGAAATATGTTAAGGACCCTGAATTTACAAATACTATTTTCCCTCAATAGGTCTTGTACATTGTGAAGACTTGAAGCAGAGTTTTAGATGCATGTAAACAGAATCTGAAATCCCTAAAATTGTTCTCCCTTCCTCCATTGTTCCTGTTTTAATCCTGGGGCAAGTAGCTATTGGTTCATTTTTAAGAGAAGCCTCCTTGGCCAGGTGTGGTGGCTCACGCCTGTAATCTCAGCACTGGGAGGCCGACGAGGCTGACCTGGGTGGATCACCTGAGGTCAGAAGTTAGAGAACAGCCTGGCCAACATGGTGAAACACCGTCTCTCCTAAAAATACAAAAATTAGCTGGGCCTGGGGGCGCACATCTGTAATTCCAGCTACTTGGGAGCCTGAGGCAGGATAATCGCTTGAACTCAGGAGGCGGAGGTTACAGTGAGCCAAGATTGTGTCACTGCACTCCAGCCTGGGTGACAGAGCAACACTCTGTCTCAAAAAAAATTAAAAAATGGAGGCTCCTCTATTTGAGAATTTGATCCTAATACCATCTGCTGCTGTCACTCTTGATTTTCTCTCCAGTGTTCACTGGCTTACCTTCTTTCCTCGTAGAAGGTGATTTTATCCACATTTCCTTGAGTAACCAAATCTTTCTGGTGAGCATGGACCCCTTCCTGCCCTCCAGAGAGAGAATCTCCATTTGCCTAAGCCAATCAAAGAGGCCTGTCTCTCTTCTGACCCAGTGATGGTTTTAGGAATGACATTGACCCTCTTCTGGTTAAGAACATGTGAACAGGCTGGGTGCAGTGGCTCATGCCTGTAATCCCAACACTTTGGGAAGCCAAGGTGGGTGGATCACTTGAGGTCAGGAGTTCAAGACTAGCCTGGCCAACATGGCGAAAACCCATCTCTGCTTAAAAAAAAAAAAAAAAAAAAAATCAGCCAAGCATGGCAGTGTGCACCTGTAGTCCCAGCTACTTGGGACACTGAGGTGGGAGAATCGCTGGAATGTGGGAGGCAGAGGTTGCAGTTAGCTGAGATCACACCACTACGCTCCAGCCTGGGCAATAGAACGAGACTCCATCTTTAAAAAAAAAAAAGAGAGAGAGAGAAGGAGCGAAACAGAGAAAACAACGTGAACAAAAGCCTGCTATGCATCTTCTGGGAAAAGTGTCCTCAGAAGTAAAAAAGAGGCGATGGAAGGAAATGCTCCTTTTCTTGCTGTATATCATCATGTCTCTGGGCAAAGCCTGAAACCGCTGGAGCCAACTTGGTGATCCCAAGAGGAGTCCATTGTGTTCAATCTGGCAGTGTAGGAAGCACCTGGGTCTTCTGTTGGTGTCGTTGAGCAAATTAGCCAATCAGGGATTTATCCCGTGTTCAGACTTCTCAGTCCATGAGCGAGATGAAAAATGTCCTTTTTGTCTAGCACACTTTTAATTGAGTTTCATGTTGCTTGTAGCTGAAAGCACCCTGAAGGATGCATTGTTTCAGAAGGGACCCACATAGGAGAGCCGTGGTAGAAGGGGGCACCCACCTAATTAGGCACATTGCTGAACCGATCCTTGGGACTAATGTGATGAATATGTCACAGTTTGACTGCCCAGAGACTCTGAAGAAAAAAAAAATCAAAACTCTCATGATTTTCTTGGGGGTTCATAGACAAACAAGATCAGATGTGTAAAAGAGGGGGGCTGGATTCTTTATAAAATAAGAAAAGGAAATAACACAGAAAGAAAAAACATAAAAACAGACATTCAAAGCTCCCAAATGCTATCATCCCTCAGGACACACTCCTGTTCTCATTCTTTGAATGGGGAAGAGAAAAAAGCAGCCAAAAAATAAATAAATTCTCTAATAAATACGAATTAAATCTCTCCTATGTATTAGGCATAGGAGAGGAGAGAAAATCAAATGGGTGGAACAGAGCATTAGTCAGAGTTCTCCAGAGAAACAGAACCAGTAGGATGTGTATATGCACCAAAAGAGATTTATTACTGTAAGGAATTGGCTCATTTGATGACAGGGGCTGACAGGTCCCAAGATCCGCAGTCAGCAAGCTAGACAAGCAGGAGAGCCGATGTTTCTGTTTGAACCCAAAGGCAGGAAAAAAACTGCTGTTCGAGCTCAAAGGCAGGAGGAATTTCCTCTTTTACGGGTGGGGGGAAGTCAGCCTTTTGTTTTATTGAGGACTTCAACTGACTGAATGAGTCCCATCCACCTTAAGGAGGGCAATCTGCTTTATCCAGTTTAGCAATTTTTTTTTTTTTTTTTTTTTTTTTTTTTTTTTTTTTTTTTTTTTTTTGGAGACAGTCTTGCTCTGTCCCGCAGGCTGGAGTGCGGCTGCGCGATCTTGGCTCACTGCAAGCTCCGCCTCCCGGGTTCACACCATTCTCCTGCCTCAGCCTCTAGAGTAGCTGGGACTACAGGCGCCCGCCACCTCGCCTGGCTAATTTTTTGTATTTTTAGTAGAAATGGGGTTTCACCTTGTTACGCCACCACGCCCAGCTAATTTTTTGTATTTTTAGTAGAGACGGGGTTTCACCGTGTTAGCCAGGATGGTCTTGATCTCCTGACCTCGTGATCCGCCCATCTCGGCCTCCCAAAGTGCTGGGATTACAGGCGTGAGCCACCGCGCCCGGCCTACTTTAGCAATTTTAATGTTAATTTTATCCAATACACCCTTGCAGCAGTACCTAGAATAATGTTTGACCAGATATCTGGGCACCCCGTGAGCTAGTCCAGTTGACACATAAAATTAACTATCACAAGTAGCAACAGCTTTTCTCTGAAAATACAGCCTTTCCCCCTTCCCATGAGTTATCCTTGAGCCCTTAACTTCTTATATAAAAAACCACCACCCAATTTGCTACCTATCTTCTCATCCTGCTACTTCAAGCAGCTCTCCCACCATGCTTCACCTTCAAGTTCCCCAGCTGTGGCTTTCTGTGGAATTTAGCATTACAGTGAACATATTTACATATCTGGGTGTTTCATATTCTTTGTTATGGAATATGTAGCTTATAAAATCACAGACTCAGGAAACAGAGTGAAGGGTCTTCCGTCAGCACGCTGGGTTAAGATGCTGAGTTCTGAGCATCCACACTGTGCGAGGGTTGTTTCTTGCATCATTACATCGCTGGCTTATTGGAAGCTATTTCTTATTTATCTTTGGGTCTCCTGTGCCCTATTTCTGTGCTTTGCACAGAGCAGACATTCAGGAAATATTTGTTGATTTGGATATTAAGCGATGTGTTTCTTTGGAGAAGATCACTTTATATAACCAAGTTTTACTGCTCTCCAGATCTCTGAAAATATTTTAGAAGGTTATCTGTTTTTCTTAAGTCACTGGATGTCAGCCTGGTAAAGGCAAGAGATGGAGGGCACAGACTTGGAAATCACAACAATTTGGATGTAACTCCTAGTTTTGACAGTGACTGAGGCAACTCAGCCATGTTTCTTTACCTCTTTAAGCCTGAGATTATTTTTCTTCTGTAAGGAAAAATGTGTGTTTCAGTGCCAAGCTATGCATTGCCACAGAGACACCTCTGCAGGTTATCTGACTCTAATCTTATGTAAGTTGTAGATTACTGATAACAAGGCACAATGCTTGCTGTCTGTAGGCATACAAATTCTGTTCTGTTCTATGGAAGTCCCGTGGAAGGAGCCAGTTTGGCCTTCATTTGCCATGTATTCCAGCATCCCTAAGCTGTAAGTGTGTCTGTTTTTTGACTTCTCCTTTGACCCAATTATAGCAATTACTTGGTTCCTTCATTATGAGTAAAATGAAAATGTTTATCAGATGTTCATCTTATAGCTCCATAAGGGTCATGATTTCCCTCTTTTTTTTTTTCCTTTTTTTTTTGAGATGGAGTCTCGTTCTGTCACCCAGACTGGAGTGCAGTGGCATGATCTCGGCTCACTGCAACCTGCGCCTTCTGGGTTCAAGCAATTCTCCTGTCTCAGCCTCCCGAGTACCTAGGATGGCGCCCACCATCATGCCCAGCTAATTTTTGTATTTTTAGTAGAGACAGGGTTGGTCTCTACTAAGCCATGTTGGCCAGGCTGGTCTCAAACTCCTGACCTCAGGTGATCCACCCGCCTTGGCCTCCCAAAGTGTTTGGATTACAGACGTGAGCCACCTTGCCCAGCTGATTTTCCTCATTTTTAAAAAAGATTAGCCTTTACAGCACTCATCTGTAAAATGGGGAAACAGTGATGATGATCTCAAGTGTGAATGATCAGATGTGATAGGCACCTGCGGTTGACCCGCCTTGCTCCATTCTCCAAAATGCAGGCAGCGTGATCCTGTTGAATCCTAAGTCAGATCCTGCAGCTCCTGGGCTCAGGGTGCTGCAGTGGCTCCCAGCACACGCGGTCCTGACGCACCCCCGGGGATCTCACAGCACCACTGTCCTTGTGTCCCACTTGCCCTTCCTTCACTTGTCTCTGGCTGCACAGGCCTCTTGGCTGCTCTGCAAACACACAGGGTTGCTCCTGCCTCAGAACTTGGAACAGACTGCTCTCTCCACCCGAGTTCCTATTCCCTCAGTCATCCACATGGCTGACCGCTCACTTCCTTCAGCTCTTTACTCAGATACCACCTCTGCAGGGGGCCCTCCTGGCACCCATATAGGGTTCCAATCCACCCACTTCCCAACCAGCACCTCCTCTCCCCATGTCCTGCCTCAGTCTCCTTAATACTCACTGCTTCCTGAAAATCTGCTTTTGTTGTTGTTGTTTTCTTTAAGCCTATTCTGAAAATTATTTTTAATTTAACTTTTATTTTGTGTTCAGGGGTACATGTGCGTATTTGTTACATAGGTAAACTTGTGATATGGGGGTTTGTTTTACAGATTATTTTGTCACCTAGTACCCATTAGTTATTTCTCCTGATCCTCCTCCTCCTCCCACCCCTCTCCCACCCTTCAATAGGCCCCAGTGTATGTTGTTCCCAACGCATGTGTCCGTGCGTTCTCATCATTTAGCTCCCACTTATAAATGAGAACATGTGGTATTTGGTTTTCTATTCCTGTGTTAGTTTGCTAAGGATAATGGCTTCTAGCTCCATCCATGTCCCTGAAAAGGACATGATCTCGTTCTTTTTTGTGGCCACACAGTAGTCATTCCATAGTATATATGCACCACATTTTCTTTATCCAGTCTACCATTGATGGACATTTAGGTTGATTCCATGTCTGTGCTATTGTGACTAGTGCTACGATTAACATACATGTACATGTGCCTTTATTATAGAACAATTTCTGTTCCTTTGGGTATATACCCAGTAATGGGATTGCTGGGTTGAATGGTATATCTACTTTTAGGTCTTTGAGGAATTGCCACACTGTCTTGACAATCTGTATTGTACTAATTTATGGCAGATATTCTTGCTTTCTCACTAGCATATAAGCTCTTTGAGGGCAGGGATTTTACTCTTGTGTTCTCTGCTGTATCCTTAGTGCCTAGAACAATGTCTTGCACAGAGTAGGACTTCAATAAATGAATGCTATGAGGCTATTTGCATTGAGTGCTGAACCCAATGCTTGGCACATAGAGTGGGCCCAAAAAATGCCACCTGCAATAGAAAGAATAGAAAAGAAAGGGAAGAAGGTGAGGAGAAAGAGGTTGGGAGAGGATATGGATCCCTTAACAGATCATGAGACAAGAGGCAAGTCAGCACATTCAGAAACACCTTGTGGGGGCCATCAGAGGGAACATTCTGAGGGAGCTGCACTTGTCCTTATCAGATGAGGTTTTTTTATTAGCTCGTGTCCATTAAATTCTTGTATGTAGTGCCAGGAGCGGTGGCTCACGCCTGTAATTCCAGCATTTTGGGAGGCCGAGGCGGGTGAATCACCTGAGGTCGGGAATTCGAGACCAGCCTGGCCAACATGGTGAAACCCCATCTCTACTAAAAATTCAAAAATTAGCCTGGCATGGTGGCAGGCGCCTGTAATCCCAGCTACTCAGGAGGCTGAGGCAGGAGAATCGCTTGAACCCGGGAGGCGGAGGTTGCAGTGCGGTGAGCCAAGATTGTGCCATTACACTCCAGCCTGGGAGACAAGAGCAAAACTCCATCTCAAAACAAACAAACAACAAGAAAAACTTTCGTATGTAGCTGTCACATGTCACATCCCACCTAGTGCTCTTTTCTGATGGAAGTCAAAACCGTCAGTTTGGGAGAGTGATGATAGTTGAGGGTGCAATGGGGAGAACATGAAGGAAAAAAAGATCAGAAGGACGATTTGAGTCCACTTCACATGTTTTCCTGCCACACTTGAGCAATTTAGGAAAATTGGCACAAATAAACAGAGATTACTTTCCACTGAAATGCTTGATTGCAGAAGTGAAATATAATTTTTCCTTGGTCGAGAGCTATGCAGGGGAAGGTCAGCCAACGCAGATGTAGGTGGTGGAGCTCCATGACGATCATCTAGTTGTGCAAACTCCAGGGTTTCCTGCCTCCCTGTGGCACCATGTGTGATGCTTTTAAAACCTCAGGCCATTAACCAACTGCCCTCAAAGAGGATCATCATCTCGGCCCTGACAACTCTACTTTTGAAAACCATGTTTGATTTTTATTGATTCAGATGGGAACCTGAAATCAATACGAAACTGAATTTTGTGCCTAAAATGGTTTGCAAACAAATCGAATTTTTAAAATCTCCTTTTCAATTAATTCCTCTGCTAATTAGTTTTAGCTTTAATTGATTTTGAGGCCCATTTTGAGGCACTTAACATGAGCAGGCAGCCTCTCTCCTTTCATCTCCTTCAGCAAACTCATCCAATTAAAAACACATTACAACATTTTCATGTAAAGAATTGGGTCCCCATTTTGTTTTTTAAAAGTCCCAAACCTTAACCACTGTAGCGACGTTGTACTAGAACTAGTTTCTAAGTTTGTATCAACTTGGCAGTTCTTTCTCTTGCTAGGTGATAGATCCGGAACCAAAGACGCATCTTTCTGGCTTCATCTATCAAAACCTTCATTCTCCCCTTGATGCCAATGTGCCGTGCTCCAAGATCTTGTCCTGCCTATTATGGGCATTCCAACCTCCAGAGCAGTATTGATTCACTTATTCACTCATGTATTCTTTCTTTTTTTTTTTTTTTTTTGAGACGGAGTCTCGCTCTGTCTCCCAGGCTGGAGTGCAGTGGCGCGATCTCCGCTCACTGCAAGCTCCGTCGCCTCCCGGGTTCACGCCATTCTCCTGCCTCAGCCTCCCGAGTAGCTGGGACTACAGGCGCCCGCCAACACGCCCGGCTAATTTTTTTGTATTTTTAGTAGAGATGGGGTTTCACTGTGTTCACCAGGATGGTCTCAATCTCCTGACCTCATAATCTGCCCACCTCGGCCCCCCAAAGTGCTGGGATTACAGGCGTGAGACACCGCGCCCAGCCTCTATTTTTTTTTTTTTAACAATATTTACTGAAGGACAGTAGGCTGGCACGTTCTAAAACAGTCACCATCAGCCACAGATGGCTACTGAACCCTAGAAATGGGGCTGGTCCACACTGAGATGCACTGGAATTATAAAATACACATCTGATTTTAAAGACATAGTGTGAAAAAAAAAAAAGAAATGTATCTCAATGATTCTAAGTTGACATAATTTTATTTTTATTATATTGTGCTTAATAAAATATGCTAATTCCATCTGTTTCTTTTTTCCTTTTTGATGTGGCTACTGGAAATTTTTAAATGACATTTTGATCAAACAGTGCTGGTTTAGGTGTTGGGGACACAGCAGAAGGCAAAACAAATAAAAACTCCTATGTTTATGCAACTTCTGTTCTAATGGAGAGAATATAGACCTCGAAAAAAGGATTAAAGTATATAGCATGTCAGATTGTGATAAATGCTGTGGAAAAACAATAAACCAGGAAGGGAGGCCAGAGACTAGGAGGGGAGAGACACCCATTAAATAGGGAGGTCAGGAAGAACTTATCAAAATTAGACACTTTTGGGAGAAGAGAGGACAATTCAGGGAAGGACAGATTGTTAACAGGGTCTGTACCAGTCAGGACTCTTAAGCCGACAAAACTCCTGCTAGGTTAAGGCAAAAAGATTTTCTTTTTCACTCACGTAAACGAGAGTTCATGGGTGGACATAGCTTCGGGGACTCCACACAAACACACACCCTTGCCGTCCCCTTCTTCTTTCTTTTTTTTCCTTGAGATGGAGACTTGTTCTGTCGCCCATGCTAGAGTGCAGTGGCGTGATCTCGGCTCACTGCAACCTCCGCCTCCAGGGTTCAAGTGATTCTCCTGCCTCAGCCTCCCGAGTAGCTGGGATTACAGGTACCCGCTATCACACCCGGCTAATTTTTGTATTTTTAGTAGAGATGGAGTTTCACCTTGTTGGCCAGGCTAGTTTCGAACTTCTGACCCCAGGTAATCTGCCTGCTTCAGCCTCCCAAAGTGCTGGGATTACAGGCATGAGCCACCGTGCCAGGCCCATCCCTTCTTTTCTAAATCCTTGTTATCTGCAGAGGAGTAAACCAGTGGTTATCAAACTTTAGCAGCGTCAGCATCACCTGGATGCTGGTTTGTTCACACCTGGATGGGCGGAGCTTGCCCCCAGAGTTTCTGATTCAGAAGGTCAGAGAGACCTAAACATCTGCATTTCTGTTTGCTGGAAATGTCATTTAAAAATTTCCAGTAGCCACATCAAAAAGGATAAAAGAAACAGGTGGAATTAATTTCAACAGCATATTTTATTTAGCATAGTATGACAAAAATAGAATCATATCAACACATAATCATTGAGATATATTACATTCCTTTTTTTTTTACACTATGTCTTTAAAATCGGATGTGTATTTTATAATTCAGCTCATCTCAGTGTGGACCAGCCCCATTTCAAGGGCTCAGAAGTCATCTGTGGCTGATGATGACTGTTGGAACGTGCCAGCCTGGACAATGCTTAGATTATGGTGCCCTTCAGTAAACACTGGTTTTTTGAAAAATAAAGAATACATGAGTGAATAAGTGGATCAATACTCACCAGGTGATGCCGAGGTTGCCTGTCCAGGGACCACCCTTTGAACACCACTGTGCCGGATAACACCTACATTTTTAAAATCAACACATGGAGGGATAAGCATACTATTTGAAAACATGGGGATAACACGAGTGAAAAGAGCAAAAAGAAGTTGTCTCAGGGAAGTTAGGGTCAGGCGTGAGAGGAGGGGGCAGGAGACCATGGTGTTTGTTATAAGCCTTATCATGCTAATATTTGTGTATCATTTCGATAAAAGTAAAAGGTGGATTTGCAGAAAGTACATGAATGAAAAATGTAGCACCGCTCATTGGCCACTAGAAGGTTCCTGCTGTGCATTTCCGAGAAGTGGCCACACATCAGCCATTCATCCTCCAAGCCAACTCTGGGCCCACAGTGACCCTAACTCGACTGAATTCCTGGTACTTCCTGTGTGGCTTGTTACTGTACATGAAAATGCACAAGACTCCTCCCACCACTGACCTCAGTCTCTGCCCCAGGAAGAAGAAGAAAAGTTTTGGCTCGAAATGCTCTTCAAGGAAACAAGGGGGTCACCAAGTTACAGCGTGCAGCTTTCAGGGGATGACTGAAAGGATGATGCCTCATAGCCGGGGACGGAAGCGAATCCCTCCTCCTGACCTGTGCCCTCCTTTGCACCGGTGTTTGTTCTCAGCCCTCCTGGGGTGAGGGTGTGACTGTCCCCTGGGAAGGCTTGGCAGGATAAGAGTAGGAGCACCAAGAAGGAGGTAGATGGAGGGTGGTTTGCAGTCGATACTCAGTGGTTTGGGCCGGCTTCTCTCTTCCTTGGGTTGAATTTTCTATACTTCCCCTCTCTAACAGCAAGATATGGCTTCCAGGGCTCAGATCAGAGCAGGGTACTTGGCTATTGGGATGATTCCCTTTGCCCAGGATTGAGATGGTGCCCAGGACACAGGAAGTTCAGAAAGCCCCAGGCAAACAGAATAAGTTGCTCACCCTATTAGATATAATCATCCATATGCACTAAGATTTACCTGTGAGGTGTCTACAGTGGCTTTATATAATACCAAACAATTAGAAAACAATTAAATTAACAAATACTTATTGGGCATCACTCTGTGCCAGGGACCATCCTACGTGCTTAGGATAGAGCTGCGAACAACACAGACAACAATATGTCTAATTATACTAAATAAAGCATGGTATAGCCATATTACAGAATATGATGCAACCTACAAAAAACTGCTATGGGGAAGGAAATATTACATTACATCAAGGATGACCATGAGATAAAGTTCAGGGAAATAGATGTAGAGGACATCTTTTGTTTTTGCCTGCCTAGCATTTATTCACCGTTCCACGGGTGACACCTTTGCTTTGGGGAATTTTCCCGCTCCTGTCCCAGCAACTTGGGAAGCGCTGTTATTCAGGGTGGGCGTGTATGTGTAAGGGCCACCACACAGATTGCTCTGGCTGGGCACTGCACAGTCCTAGACTACTATGAGCGTGCTCCCAAGGCTAATGCAGCACATAACACGGACAACTATACCAGCGGTCCAGGCACATGACCCAGCTACTCCAATCAGACCTCCCTCCGCAGTTCAGATCTTGAGTGGAAAGCTGCCCCTACCAGAAAATGGTGGGAACTGAGTCTTCCCAAGAGAGACACCCTAAAGAGTCTGACCCACTGCCTAGATTCCAAGATGCACCCTGGTCCCCAGCCTTCCCAAGGCTGGATTGTTTAAATTAGTATTTGAATTTTTAAACCATCTTGGTATTCTGCCATAGCTTTCTTTTGTTAGATTAGGCAGAATGACTTTCTATCACTTACAACCACAGAACCCTGGCTGCTTCTGCAGTTGTCAAAAGAGTGTGTATACAATGATTCCATTTGTATAAGTTATGTATGTGAATATATATTATACATTATATATATATTATATGTTGTATATTATAATGATACCTATACTATGTAAGGGGTGTGTGTGTGAGTGTATGACTCCTACAAAATGAGTAGTTCTCTGGATAGTCGAACTACAGATTATTTTTCTGTTCTCTTTGATTATCTGTGTCTCCTAAAGTTTCTACAATGGGCATACACTACTACTATTTTTTTTTCTTTTTTCTTTTTTTTTCTTTTTTTGAGTCAGCGTCTCACTGTGTCACCCCAGGTTGGAGTGCAGTGGCATGATCTTGGCTCATTGCAGCCTCTGCCTCCCGGGCTCAAGTAATCCTCCCACCTCAGCCTCCTGAGAGCTGGGACTACAGGTGTGTGCCACCACACCTGGCTAAATTTTTTTTTTTTTTTTTTTGAGACAGAGTCTCGCTCTGTCGCCCAGGCTGGAATGCAGTGGCATGATCTTGGCTCACTGCAACCTCCGCCTCCTGAATTCAAGTGATGCTCCTGCCTCAGCCTCCCACGTAGCTGGGATTACAGGCACACAGCACCTTGCCTGGCTCATTTTTGTATTTTTAGTAGAGATGGGGTTTCACCTTGTTGGCCAGGCTGGTCTCAAACTCCTGATTTCAAACAATCTACCCTCCCCAGCCTTCCCAAATGCTGGAATTACAGGTGTGAGCCACCGCACCCAGCCCATATACTACTTCTTAACAAGAAAAGAAAAATTAGAAACTGAAACATGCACATAACTCACACCTAGTTAAGACCGTAGAGATTTCGAGCCAAAGCCCTATTTATAAATAACATTTGCATTGACCTGGAGGATTTTCCATGTGGTGGATTCTCCAAATGGCTGTTCACAGTGGCCTGGGGATTTGCACGTTGGAATGCTGGCCACCTCCCTGAATCTGAGGTAAGATAAACAATAATCTTAGCTTTATACAACTCTGAAATCTATCACTTCAGTTAGAAAAGAAAGCGAAGAGGGGAATAATTCATATTTTTCCTTTTTCCAAATTGGGAAACTGAAAAGGAGGCAGTGAAATGGTGCGTGTACCAAGATTTCATTTCGGAACAACACCCAAAGCCATGAGAATCAGGATGGATGGTCTTGTACAATTTTCTCAAAATATTTAGAACTTTTGGCCTAGAGAAAACGGTGGCTACAGAGTGATTCAGTGAAGGGCTTTAAGTTTATCAAAGGTTCTACCTGATGTGTTCAGATCCACCACATAATCTGTGAAGGACTAACAAAAGGAGGTAGGTTTACAGTCCAGCACAAGAGATCAGGGTTGGTTATGGGGAATGGCTTTTATTCTGTTGAACAGGTATTTACTAAGTATGTTTTGTGTGTTGAGCTTTTTGCTATGCTGTAATGAATTCAAAAGAAAACAAAAAGCATGATTCTACCCCTTGAGGCAGCTCTCATTGTTCTTGGGGAGACAAGATAAAAGAACCTGTGAAGTAAAGACAAATCCAACCATATATAGGATCAAAGGCCAAGGTATGTGGTACAAGTGATAAGGATACTGGAAAGGAGTCAGGAGTGGTCCAGGAAGGATGCATGACTGGGAGCCTGAGCCCAAGCCTGAGCCCTGCCTTGGAGGATGAGGACTCAGATAAATGCAGAAAAGTCTTCAAAGAGAAATTAGGGCAGGGGATTTCAAGCCAAAACCCAGCTTCAGCCCAGAGCCAGGCCACGGGTGGTTTTTTTTTTGAACTTGTAGAACCACCAAAATTTAAAAATTGATAAGTCATACATATTATTCCATATTCCACATTTTATTTCTTGAAAAATAAAATATCCAGCAAGACTAGTACAGGGCAAGATGGAGAAGCAGCTGCCCTGTCTCAATAGAGCAGGTGCTCCACTGAGGCCATTCCCACCATTCCCAAGGTCTCTCCAAAGGAGGCTGAAAGATCCATTGCCATTTACATCTTGCACTGAGCCCACTTTGTTTGTTAATTTACCCTCTAGGCCTCTATAGACATTTGAGTATGAGACCCCTGAATGAAAGAAACAGCCCTACAGTGAAAATGAGCAAGGTACGTTCAGGGTTAGAGAGAAGATAGGCCTAAGATTATAATGTAGCTGATCAGGGGATGTGAGGTAGGGACAGCCTGGCCTGACAGGCTAAAGAGTATGGATCCAGGAGAGTAGACAGAGAGGAGCCGTTATACTTTGTTAAACAGTGACAAGAGGCTGGGTGTGGTGGCTCACGTCTGTAATCCCAGCACTTTGGGAGGCAGAGGCGGGCAGATCACGAGGTCAGGAGATCTAGATCATCCTGGCTAACACGGTGAAACCCTGTCTCTACTAAAAATACAAAAAATTGGCCGGGCGTGGTGGTGGGTGCCTGTGGTCCCTGCTGCTTGGGAGGCTGAGGCAGGAGAATGGTGTGAACCCAGGAGACGGAGCTTTGCAGTGAGCTGAGATCGCACCACTGCACTCCTGGGCGACAGAGTGAGACTCCGTCTCAAAAAAAAGAAAAAAAAAATAGTGACAAGAACAAGCCTTGGAAGAACCCCCAGTCTCCAGGATGAGGTTTCTGTCACCCTCTGGATCTATCTGACCCCTGAGTTCACTTTGGAGTCAAACAGCGTGGGGACATCAAGCTTGGCCACTGATTACCCATGACCTTGAGAAAGCTGTTTAAATTCACTGAGTTTTATAAACAATGATGAAAAGATTGCTTAAGAATATGACCGTGAGGATTACACAGAGTGAGATGCAGTGAGTGGTGGGCACAGAGCCTGGTTCCTCATTATTGCTGTCACCATCACTAATAACCTTGTAAACAGCCTAGGACAGTAGTTACCATGGAAGGGAGTTTGCTGCCTGGGAACATTTGGCAACGACTGGAGATCTTTTGGGTTGTCATATGGTGACATGGGAGGGGACAGGAAGGGTGCTACTGGTATCTGGCAAGAAGAGTTCAGAAATGCTGCTGAATATCCAGCAAGGCACTGGATGGTACCCACCACAAAGAATGATCCATCGAAGTGTCCACAGTGTGGCAGAGACCTAGGTGGTCTAGTGCAGTGGTTACCAAGGGTCAACTCCACAGACCCACCCAGCAACAGTGCTGAGATTGCACATTCCCAGCCGGACACCTAAAGATCAACCCATCGGGGCTGGGCGCGGTGGCTCACGCCTGTAATCCCAGCACTTTGGGAGGCCAAGATGGGCGGATCACAAGGTCAGGAGATCGAGACCACTCTGACTAACATGGTTAAACCCCGTCTCTACTAAAAATACAAAAAAAAAATTAGCCAGGTGTGGTGGCAGGCGCCTGTAGTCCCATCTACTCAGGAGGCTGAGGCAGGAGAATGGTGTGAACCCGGGGGGCGGAGCTTGCAGTGAGCCGAGATCATGCCACTGCACTCCAGCCTGGGCAACAGAGCGAGGCTCTTGTCTCAAAAAAAAAAAAAAAAAGTCAACCCATCGGGAAGCTGGCCCAGCAATCCACACATATTCTAGCAAATTTCCCCAGAGTTCCAATCCTCAGCCAGTTTTGACAACCACCTGTTTCAAGGTTCGCGAGTTCTCATGCACGTTTGATGTCCCCTGAGTGGCAGGCGTCTGTTGTACGTTGAAACATGCCTCTCAGGCAGGGTTGTGTGTGGTCAGTTGGCAGGGGCAGCTTTGGGTGGTCTGGTGTGATTTTGTAGATACATGAGACTTGCTTGTAAAAGAGAAGAGCACAAGCCAACCAGGACCTGGCCCCAGTCACTCCCCACAGAGCGGGCTCCAGGTTCTGAATCCTCCCTCTGAGCAGCCTTTTCTCTTCCCGGCAGGTGTGTTTCTGTTCTCATCGAATCTCTGGCTTGTAAAGCTCAACATGTTCATCATTTCGCCAGCAGCCCGAAGGCACTAGAAAGAAGGGAAACTGCTTTTCTCGCTTCAGAAACTTAGGATATTTTAATTCTAAAATAATAATCAGGCCAGGCACGGTGGCTCACACCTGTATTCCCAGCACTTTGGAAGGCCGAGGTGGGTGGATCATGAGGTCAGGAGATTGAGGCCATCCTGGCCAACATGGTGAAACCCCATCTCTACTAAAACAAAATATAAAAATTAGCTGGGCATGACAGCACCTGCCTGCTCCTCTGGAGGCTGAGGCAGGAGAATTGCTTGAACCCGGGAGGAAGAGGTTGCGGTGAGCTGAGATCGCGCCACTGCACTCCAGCCTGGTGACAGAGCTAGACTTCATCTCAAAAATAAACAAACAAACAAAAAATCAGAACCAAAGACTTGGTCATTATAAAACAAAGTCAGGGCCATGATCTGTGCCAGGAAATAAGCGGAGGGATGCTGCAGGCTAATCCCTCCAAACAAAGAACAGCCCTTTGAAGATTTTTCTTTGCAGGCTCAAGAGAAGTACTCTCACTTCTGAGCTCTACCCCACAGCAGACGCTCAGACCAGCAGCTAGACCCCATCTCCAGTATACTCGTTGATCTGTGTACGTCTTGTAAGGATTTTTATGCCTTTTAAAGTTTTTGTAATTAGTTGGTCAGTGGTTCATTTAGTTTAAGGTTGCTTCTGATCTCTTAGAGAATCATATATACCCAGGAATTCTTCCAAGGTGAAAAAAGAAAATCAAACTAAAGTAAACATGTACATTATTTTTAAATGTAACAAAAATTTTGAATGCTAAATTTAACAATTAGTGAAATTGGGGTAATGTAGCATTTTACAGACACTTACGTGTTTATTTCTCTGTTGCAGTTATCTCTTATATGTTGAAGCTGCATCATATTTTCAGGTATCAAATCTCTATATAATGTTATATATTATACACATATAAACATTGTGTTATTCTTGTAACAGCCTTGATCGTGAAAAAGATTTTTTCACGTCTATCTACATACATGGTTATGTACAATTAGGCACAGATTCAGATGAGCAGCATTTTTTTTTTTCACCGTGGGAAGAGAGAGTCATCAACATTTGTAAGAGTAAATATTAAAGTCCTGAACTTCTCTTGGCTCCAGAGAACTGACAGAGCATTAAAAGGGCCCTTAGGTAGAGGAAATAATACAATATGGTCTTCCCTGAGTCCAGCCGAGGAAAGCCGCCCGGTTCTGAATTCATTTTCTACAGTAAAATTGATTACTTTGCCTCATACTCTGAACCCTATAAAAAGCACCAAGGTAGTCCTAATTTTTCTACTACTAATAAACCCATAGTTGGGTATGCTTTATGCTTTAATGCTTATAAGGCACTTTTCACATATTATGACCAGAAATAATTTGCTCATATATTCTTTCATCCAGTAATTCCTTCAACAACCTAGTATTACATTCTTAGTCATGTGAGAGAAAAAAAGGCGAGCACAAGAGATGTAATTGCAGGCCTCGTGAAGCTTGCAAATACCTTTTAATCAAATAGACAAATAAATGAAAAATTGCATCCAAACAAGGACATTACAAGATAAGAAAATTACATACCAACATATTAAAAAGGATAATACATCATGACTGGCTGGAGTTTATCCCAGGAATGCAAGGTTTATTTAACAAATGAAAATCATTTAATGAAATTTATAATATTAACAGATTAAAAGAAAAATAGAATATGATCACTTTACTAGATGAAGAAAACGTATTTGCCAAAAAATTAAACCCATTCATGATTTTTAAAATCCACATAACTAGGGATAGGAGGAGATTTCCTCAATCTGTTAAAGAGCATCTACAATAATCATGACTCCTCATTGTTGAAATATTGAGCACTCCTCTTCTTAAGTTGGGACGAGTCAAGGGATATTTGCTTGCATCATTAGCCAAAGTCCTAGCCAGTGCAAAAAGGCAGGAAAGTAAAACAAAATCATAAAGACTAGGAAGGAAGAAAGAAAGCTGTCACTATAGATGACATAATTTTCTATGTAGAAAACTCTAAGGGATCTACCAAAAACTCTACTAGATCTAGTAAGCGAATATACCAATGTCACATGCTATAAAGTTAACATATGAAACGTAATTTAATACTATCTATTAGCAAGAAACAATTGGAAAGCAAACTAACAAATATCATTTAAAATAGCATTCAAAACTACAAAATATTTGGGGATAAGTTTTTTAAAGATGTCAATATCTTTCAACTGAAAATTATAAATATTGATGATAGAAATGAAAAAACTAAGTATAGAGATATGCCATGTTCTGCATTGGAAGACTCAGTATTATTATGATACCAATTCTCCCTAAGTTGATCTGTAAATTCCACCTATCCTAATCAAAATCCTAGCTGGCTCTTTTCCAGGAAATAAATAAGCTGATTCTAAAATGTACTTGGAAATGCAAATGGCCTAGAATTTCTAAAACAATATTTAATAAAACCAAGTTAGAGGACTTTCTCTGACTTAAAAACTAACTATAAAGTTATGGTAATCACAACAGTGTGGCATTGTAGAAAGACTAAAAAGTCCAGAAATAGATGGACACATATATGGTTGACAAGACTGCCATGGCAATTCAATGGGGAATTGAAAGCCTTTTTAATAAATAGTGCTAGAACAACTGGATATCCACACTGGGTGGAAAAACAAATCTTCATCCCTACCTCATATCATATACAAAAATGCATTTGAAATGGATTTATAGACTAAACATAAAAGCTAAAAACTTTCAGCTTTTATGTTTGTCTTTTAGAAGAAACTACAGGGAAATATATTCACAACCTAAGGTTAGGCAAAGGTTCCTTAGAGAGGACACAGAAGGATGAAAAAAAGAAAGAAATGGACAAATTGAACTTAAAACATTTTACTCATCAAAGACACCATTAAGAAAATGAAAAGACAAGCCAGGAGCTAAGAGAAAATTCTTACAATGCCTACATCCCACAAATAATTTGTATTCAGAATATGTATAAAATGCTTATAATTCAGTAATAAAAAGAAAACAACCCAATAGAAATGAGCAAAATACTTGAATAGTTAGTAGACAGTTCATAAAAGATGTGTAAATGATCAAGAAGAACATAATAAGGTGCTCAACATCATTAGTCATCAGGAAAATTCCAAATTAAAACCAAAATTAGTTACCACTGCACATCTACTAGAATAGCTAAATTAGACAGAAAAAGAAAAAAGAAAAAGAAAAAAACCTGACAGTGCCAAATGTTGGCAAGGACCTGGATCAACTGTAACACCCATATGTTGGTGGGAGTATAAAATGGTCCCATCAGTTTTGAAAACTAGCATTTTCTTAAAATGTTATATATACAGCTATCCTATGACCCAGCAATTCCTAGGTATTTGCCAAAAGAAATGAAAACGTATGTCTGAAAAAATTCTACAAGAATATTCATAGTAACTTTATTCATAATAGTCTGAAATTGTTAACAACATAGATCTTCAATAATAGAATGGATAAACTGGCATGTTGATACAATGGGATATTACTGAGCAATTAAAAAAAAGAAATAAACTGTTGATACCTGTAACAAGGATGAGTCTCAAAAACATGCTGATGAAGGAAGCCAGACACCAAAGAGCACAAACTATATGATTCCACCTATATGAAATTCCAGAACCAACACAATTAATTACAGTGTTAAAAATCAAGAAAATGGTTGCTTTGGGTCAAGGAGGTCTTGACTAGGTGGGAACAAGAAGGAACTTTCTGGGGTGATATGTATATAGCATTTATCAAAATTGATCTTTTGTCAAAATAGCTCAAACTATGTGCTTAAGATCTATGCATTTTGCTATATGCAATTATACCTGAATAACATAGTAATCACACAAATAAATACAAAATTGTAACAGTGATTACTGCTTTTTGTTGTTGTTGTTTAACAATCTACATTTTTATTTTTTTTATTTATTTTTATTATACTTTAAGTTCTGGGATACATGTGCAGAACGTGCAGGTTTGTTACATAAGTATACATGTGCCATGGTGGTTTGCTGCAACCATCAACCCGTCATTGATCTACATTAGGTGTTTCTCCTAATGCTGTCCATCCCTTAATCCCCCAACCCCCAACAGGCCCTGGTATGTGATATTTCCCTCCTTGCATCCATGTGCTCTCATTGTTCACCTCCCACTTATAAGTGAGAACATGCGATGTTTGGTTTTCTGTTCTTGTGTTAGTTTGCTGAGAATGATGGTTTCCAGCCTCATCCATGTCCCTGCAAATGACATGAACTTATCCTTTTTTAGAGTTGCATAGTATTCCGTGGTGTATATGTGCCACATTTTCTTTATCCAGTCTATCATTGATGGGCATTTGGGTTGGCCACAAGTCTTTGCTATTGTGAATAGTGCAGTAATAAACATATGTATACATGTGTCTTTATAGTAGAATAATTTATAATCCTTTGGGTATATCCAGTAATGGGATTGCTGGGTCAAATGGTACTTCTGGTTCTAGATCCTTGAGGAATCCTACACTATCTTGAACTAATTTACACTCCCACCAATAGTGTAAAAGTGTTCCTATTTCTTCACATCCTCTCTGGCATCTGTTGTTTCCTGACTTTTTAATGATTGCCATTCTAGCTGGTGTGAGATGGTATCTCATTGTGGTTTTGGTTTGCATTTCTCTAATGACCAGTGATGAGCTTTTTTTCATGTGTTTGTTGGCCTCATAAATGTCTTCTTTTAAGAACTGTCTGTTCATATCCTTCGCCATTTTTTGATGGGGTTGTTTTTCTCTTGTAAATTTTTTTTAAGTTCCTTGTAGATTCTGGGTATTAGCCCTTTGTCAGATTGATAGGTTGTAAAAATTTTCTTCCATTCTGTAGGCTGCCTCTTAACTCTGATGATAGTTTCTTTTGCTGTGCAGAAGCTGTTTAGTTTAATTAGATCCCATTTGTCAATTTTAGCTTTTCTTGCCATTGCTTTTGGTGTTTTAGTCATGAAGTTTTGCCCATACCTAGGTCCTGAATGGGATTGCCTAGGTTTTCTTCTGGGGTTTTTATGATTTTAGGTCTTACATTTAAGTCTTTAATCCATCTTGAGTTACTTTTTGTATAAGGTGTAAGGAAGGAGTCCAGTTCAGTTTTCTGCATACGGCTAGCCAGTTTTCCCAACAACATTTGTTAAATAGGGAATCCTTTCCCTATTGCTTGTTTTTGTCAGGTTTGTCAAAGATCAGATGGTTGTAGATGTGTGGCATTATTTCTGAGGCCTCTGTTCTGTTCCACTGGTCTATATATCTGTTTTGGTACCAGTACCATGCTGTTTTGGTTACTGTAGCCTTATATTATAGTTTGAAGTCAGGTAGCGTGATACCTCCAGCTTTGTTCTTTTGACTTAGGATTGTCTTGGCTCTACAGGCTCTTTTTTGGTTCCATATGAAATTTAGAGTCGTTTTGTCTAATTCCGTGGAGAAAGTCAGTGGTAGCTTGATGGGGACAGCATTGAATCTATAAATTAATGGGAGTATGACCATTTTCACGATATTGATTCTTCCTATGCATGAGCATGGAATGTTTTTGCATTTGTTTGTGTCCTCTCTTATTTCCTTGAGCAGTGGTTTGTAGTTCTCCTTCAAGAGCTCCTTCACATCCCTTGCAAATTGGATTCCTAGGTATTTTATTCTCTTTGTAGCAACTGTGAATGGGAGTTCACTCACGATTTGGCTCTCTGTTTGTCTATTATTGGTGTATAAAAATGTTTGTGATTTTTGCATATTGATTTTGTATCCTGAGACTTTGCTGAAGTTGCTTATCAGCTTAAGAAGATTTTGGGCTGAGAGGATGGGGTTTTCTAAATATACAATCATGTCATCTGCAAACAGAGACAAGTTGACTTCCTCTCTTCCTATTGGAATACGCTTTATTTCTTTCTCTTGCCTGATTGCCCTGGCCAGAACTTCCAATACTATGTTGAATAAAAGTGGTGAGAGAGGGCATCTTTGTCTTGTGCCAGTTTTCAAAGAGAATGCTTCCAGCTTTTGCCCATTCAGTATGATATTGACTGTGGGTTTGTCATAAATAGCTCTTATTATTTTGAGATACGTTCCATCAGTACCTAGTTTATTGAGAGTTTTTAGCATGAAGGGGTGTTGAATTTTATTGAAGGCATTTTCTGCATCTATTGAGATAATCATGTGGTTTTTGTCTTTGGTTCTGTTTATGTGATGGATTATGTTTATTGATTTGTGTATGTTGAACTAGCCTTGCATCCCAGGGATAAAGCCAACTTGATTGTGGTGGATAAGTTTTTGATGTGCTGCTGGATACGGTTTGCCAGTATTTTATTGAGGATTTTCACATCGATGTTCACCAGGGATATTAGCCTGAAACTTTCTTTTTTTGTTGTGTCTCTGCCAGGTTTCAATATTGGGATGATGCTGGCCTCATTAAGTGAGTTAGGGAGAAGTCCCTCTTTTTCTATTGTTTGGAATAGTTTCAGAAGGAATGGTACCAACTCCTCTTTGTACCTCTGGTAGAATTCAGCTGCAAATCCATCTGGTCCAGGGCTTTTTTTTGGTTGGTAGGCTATTACTGCCTCAATTTCAGAACTTGTTATTGGTCTATTCAGGGATTCAACTTCTTCCTGGTTTAGTCTTGGGAGGGTGTTTGTGTCCAGGAATTTATCCGTTTCTTCTAGATTTTCTAGTTTATTTCCACAGAGCTGTTTATAGCATTCTCTGACAGTAGTTTGTATTTCTGTGGGATCAGTGATGAAATCCCCTTTTTCATTTTTTATTGTGTCTATTCGATTCTTGTCTCTTTTCTTCTTTATTAGTCTAGATAGAGGTCTATATATTTTGTTAATGTTTTCAAAAAACCAGCTCTGGGATTCATTGAGTTTTTAAATGGCTTTTTGTGTCTGTATCTCCTTCAATTCTGCTGATTTTAGTTATTTCTTCTATTTTGCTAGCTTTTGAATTTGTTTGCTCTTGCCTCTCTAGTCCTTTTAATTGTGATGTTAGGGTGTCGATTTTAGATCCTTCCTGCTTTCTCCTGTGGGCATTTAGTGCTATAAATTTCCCTCTAAACACTGCTTTAGCTGTGTTCCAGAGATTCTGGTACCTTGTGTGTTTGTTCTCATTGGTTTCAAAGAACTTATTTATTTCTGCCTTAATTTCATTATTTACCCAGTAGTCATTCAGGAGCAGGTTGTTCAGTTTCCAAGTAGTTGTGAAGTTTTGAGTGAGTTTCTTAATCCTGAGTTCTAATTTGATTGCATCGTGGTCTGAGAGACTGTTTGTTATGATTTCTGTTCTTTTGCATTTACTGAGGAGTGTTTTACTTCCAATTATGTGGTCAATTTTAGAATAAGTGCTATGTGGTGCTGAGAAGAATGTAGATTCTGTTGATTTGGGGTGGAGGGTTCTGTAGATGTGTATTAGGTCTGTTTGGTCCAGAGCTGAGTTCAAGTCCTGGATATCCTTGTTAATTTTCTGTCTCATTGATCTAATATTGACAGTGGGGTGTTAAAGTATCCCACTATTATTGTGTGGGAGTCTAAGTCTCTTTGTAGGTCTCTAAGGACTTGCTTTATGAATCTGGGTGCTCCTGTATTGGGTGCATATATATTTAGGATAGTTAGCTCTTGTTGAATTGATCTCTTTACCATTATCTAACGTCCTTCTTTGTCTTTTTTGATCTTCGTTGGTTTAAAGTCTGTTTTATCAGAGACTAGGATTGCAACCCTGCTTTTTTCCTCTTTCTTTTTTTTTTCTTCTTTCCATTTGCTTGGTAAATATTCCTCCATCCCTTTATTTTGAGCTTATGTGTGTCTTTGCAAGTGAGATGGGTCTCCTGAAAACAGCACACTGATGAGTCTTGACTCTTTATCTAGTTTGCCAGTCTGTGTCTTTTAATTGAGGCATTTAACCCATTTACATTTAAAGTTAATATTGTTATGTGTGAATTTGATTCTGTCATTATGACGCTTGTTGGTTATTTTACCCATTAGTTGATGCAGTTTCTTCCTAGCGTCTATGGTCTTTACAATTTGGCATGTGTTTGCACTGGCTGGTACTGGTTTTTCCTTTCCATATTTAGTGCTTCCTTCAGGAGCTCTTGTAAGGCAGGCCCCTGGTGGTGACAAAATCTCTCAGCATTTGCTTGTCTGTAAAGGATTTTATTTCTCCTTCACTTATGAAGCTCAGTTTGGCTGGATATGAAACTCTGGGTTGAAATTTCTTTTCTTTAAGAATGTTGAATATTGGCCCTCACTGTCTTCTGGCTTATAGGGTCTCTGCGGAGAGATCCACTGTTAGTCTGATGGGCTTCCCTTTGTGGGTAATCAACCTTTCTCTCTGGCTGCCCTTAACATTTTTTCCTTCATTTCAGCCTTGGTGAATCTGATGATTATATGTCTTGTGGTTGCTCTTCTTGAGGAGTATCTTTGTGGTGTTCTTTGTATTTCCTGAATTTGAGTGTTGGCCTGTCTTGCTAGGTTGGGGAAGTTCTCCTGGATAATGTCCTGAAGAATGGAATTTTCCAACTTGGTTCCATTCTCCCCGTCACTTTCAGGTACACCAATCAAACATAGGTTTGGTCTTTTCACAGAGTCCCATATTTCTTGGGGGCTTTTTTCATTCCTTTTTGTTCTTTTTTCTCTAATCTTGTCTTCAAACTTTATTTCATTAAGTTGGTTTTCAATCTCTGATATCCTTTCTTCCACTTGATCAATTCAGCTACTGATACTTGTGTATGATTCACGAGGTACTTGTGCTGTGTTTTTCAGCTTCATCAGGTCATTTATGTTCTTCTCTAAACTAGTTATTGTAGTTAGCAATTCCTCTAACCTTTTTTCAAGATTTTTGGCTTCCTTGCATTGGGTTAAAACATGCTTCTTTAGCTTGGAGGAGTTTGTTATTATACACATTCTAAAGCCTACTTCTGTCAATTCATCAAACTCATTCTCCATCCAGTTTCGTTCCCTTGCTGGCAAGGAGTTGTGATCCTTTAGAGGAGAAGAGGTGTTCTGGTTTTTGGAATTTTCAGCCTTTTTGCGCTGTTTTTTTTCATCTTCATGGATTTATCTACCTTTGGTCTTTGATGCTGCTGACCTTCAGATGGGGTTTTTGTGTGGATGTTCTTTTTCTTTGAGGTTGATGCCATCCCTTTCTGTTTGTTAGTTTTCCTTCTAATAGGCCCCTCTGCTGCAGGTCTGCTGGAGTTTGCTGGAGATTCACTCCAGACCCTGTTTTCCTGGGTATCACCAGTCAAGCTGTAGAACAGCAAAGATTGCTGCCTGTTCCTTCCTCTGGAAGCTTCATCCCAGAGGGGCACCTGCAAGATGCCAGCTAGAACTCTCCTGTATGAGGTATCTGTCAATCCCTGCTGGGAGGTATTTCCCAGTCAGGAGGCAGGGTCAGGGACCCACTTGAGGAGGCAGTCTGTCCCTTAGCAGAGCTCAAGCGCTGTGCTAGGAGATCTGCTGCTCTCTTCAGAGCCAGCAGGTGGGAACGTTAAAGTCTGCTGAAGCTGCACCCACAGCTGCCCCTTCCCCCAGGTGCTCTGTCCCAGGGAGATGGGAGTTTTATCTGTAAGCCCCTGACTGGGGCTGCTGCCTTTCTTTCCGAGATGCCATGCCCAGAGAGGAGGAATCTGGAGAAGCAGTCTGGCTACAGCAGCTGGGGTCTCATCCGAAGGCCTGATTGGGAAAGGACTCACTTCTAAGTTCACATAGTTGTTAGCAACATTCAGTTTCTTGCATGTTCTTGGACAAAGGGCCTCAGTTGCTGGCTGTTGAATAGAGGCTGTCCTCAGTTTTTGTGATATGGCCTTCTTCATAAGCAACTCACAGTGTGGCAACTTGCTTTTTTAAAGCCAAAAGAGAGAGAGACTCTTAGCCTGACAAACATTGCAATCTTACGTGACACAATCATGGAAGTAACATTTCAACACCTTCACTATATTTTCTTAGAAGCAAGCCATAGGTCCTGCCTATGCTCCAGGGGAGGGGATCACACATGAGGGTGAATGCCAGGAGGTAGGAATCGCAGGGCTGCTTAAGAGACTGTCTCACTGCCAGTGCAGCTAGAAGGCTAAGATACTCTGGCCCTACTACACACAGGCATTGCTCCAGACTCTTTATAAAGACTGTGCAGCTTAATTCCCCCATCAACACTTTAAGATCAGAATTATTATCCCCACTTCGTAGGTGAGGAAACCGAGCTTCTAAGAGGCTAAATTATATTTGCCAAAGTTTCCACAGCAAGAAAATAGCAAATCTAAGATTCAAACTGAGACCTATTTGACTCCAAGAGGTATATTCTTTCTCTTTTTCCACCCTGCCAATATGTGTATTTGTCTCTATTTCATCCTTTGGAGTGATTTTACATATAGAGAAACTGAGGCAGGAAGGGAGCTCAGCCTCCATGAGGTCCCCCAATGGCATGATGGGCAGAGGCAGCACAGAACTTTGGGTCCTCTCTTCTAGCCCATGCTGTATCTCACCTCGTTTCTCCTCCTATGAAGAAGCAACTGCCTCAAATATAGACCTTCAAGAACTGGCTCTCTGGCTCTAGAAGCCTCCAGAGCTTCACTCCAGGGAGCCATGGTTGCATTTTTTAAAGGAAATCCAATTCAGTGCCCATAAAAGTCCTCATTATCTTGCTAAGGTTGGCAGTTGGGGACTCTGAAATAGCTGAAATCTCTATAAACTACTCCTGGCAGGCATCCCCCTTAGCCTGGTAGACAGAGAGAAAATCATCTGCAAAATGTCAAGATGATGTTTAAACATCTCCGTCTCCCACCTCACATTCGGAAGGATGTTCTAAGGGCCTAGTATGTGCAGCCAGGCCAGACAGAGTGTAGCTAGGCTCACACCCACCCACCCTCTGGCTGTGACTCATTTTCCCTCTAATCAAGGAAACGCAACCCCAAACAATGGGCTGCTCAGACTTCATAGTTTGTCATTTGTTACGTGGCAGGAACACAGAAGTAATGAACAGAATTTTGATTTTTTGTTCCTGGATTTCTGAAACAGGTTTTCTCCGCACTATCTTAGTGAACAATAATACATCAAAAGTTACCTTCCATTCATGTTTCCAACTCTGTCTCTCTGGAGGAGTCAGGAAACTTTAACCTATGGGCCAAATCCAGCCAGCAGCTGGGTTTTTTATGATCTTAAAGCAAAAGATGGCTTTAACATTTTTAAAGGGTTGTAAAAAGAAAAACAAAGAGCAAGAGACAGTGACCATATGTGTCCTGCAGCTCTAAAAATAGTTCCTGGTCCTTTACAGAAGAAGTTTGCTACCCCCTGCTCTAGATATTAGTAGTGTCCTACAAAAAAGGGTTTCTACTGTCAGATAATTTGGGGAACCACTGGATTAAACACAATAAACAGAGTTGTGTATTTTGCGTGTGTGTGCGTATGTATTTTTTGGTAAGTGCATGCCTTATCAGAGCCTTTACTCACAACATTTTTTTTTTTTTTTTAATTTGGAAGAGAGAGATGTAGTAGGCAATGTTTCTTACCCTTTTTTTTTTTTTTTTTTTTTTTTTTTTGCCTCAGTACCGTTTTTGTGTGGGATGTGGTTTAGGAATTGCATTGTGTTAAGGCCCTTTTCATTAGAGATGTGTTGTTGAGAGGATTGTGGAGGTCATGCCCCCGGCACTAACTGGTTGCACACGTACCCTTTGGGTCCTTCTGCTGCTGATGCATCAGAGCTGGAAAGCGTGCAGTTAAGAGTAAGGGCTCAGGAGCCAGAGTCACTGTGTTAAAACTCCCTCTTTCCTGTCACTTGTGGAACTAAGGGGAACACACTTTACTAATCCATGCCTCCATTTCTTCCACTGCAAAATGAGGGTAATTATAGCAGCTGCCTCCTAGAGCCACTGCAACAATCGAATGAGATGTTTGTGAAGCACGCAGCACAAGCACTGGCACACGCACTACATTTCTGAACAAATGTTCACTATTGTTATTATTCGTCTCTAAAATGGGAATGATGCTGGCCTAATAGAATTTTTTTAGCATAACAGTATATGGGAAAGGGATCCATAAAAAGGAATAGCAAATCCGTATACACAAAAGGGGTCCATAAAAAGGAAACAGCAAATTTTCCTAGAAAAACATGACTGTCATCATTCTAAGAAAAAGAAAGTTTTATCTGCCTAAGGGATATATATTTATTTCCTGGGGCTGCCGTAACAACGTACCACAAACTAGTTGGCTTAAAACAACAGAAATTCATTATCTCTCAGTTCTGGAGGCCAGAAGTTGAAAGTCAAGTTGTTATCAGGGACATGCTTCATCTGAAGCTTCTAGGGAAAAATTATTCCTTGCCTGTTTCAGCTCCTGGTGTTCCTTGGCTTGTGGCCGCATCACATCAATCTCTGCCTCCGTCTTGCATGGCATTCTCCCTATGTGTCTGTCTTCACTTCATCCTTCCTCTATTTCTTTGTTTTGTTTTGTTTGTTTGTTTTAGAGACAGGTTCTCACTATGTTGCCCAGGATGGTCTTGAACTCCTGGCCTTAAGTGATGCTCCCACCTTGGCTTCCCAAAATGCTGGAATTGCAGGTACAAGCCACCATGCCTGGCCCCCTCCCCTCTCTCTTCTTCTTCTTCTTCTTCTTCTTCTTCTTTTTTTTTTTTTTTTTTTTTTTGAGACGGAGTCTTGCTTTGTCGCCCAGGCTGGAGTGCAGTGGCGCGATCTCGGCTCACTGCAAGCTCTGCCTCCTGGGTTCACGCCATTCTCACACCTCAGCCTCCCAAGTAGCTGGGACTACAGGTGCCCACCACCACGCCTGGCTAATTTTTTGTATTTTTAGTAGAGACAGGGTTTTACCATGTTAGCCAGGATGGTCTCGATCTCCTGACCTCGTAATCCACCCACCTCAGCCTCCCAAAGTGCTGGGATTACAGGCGTGAGCCACCGTACCCGGCCCCCCACCTACTTATAATGTCACCAGCTGTGTTGGATTAATGACCCACCCTACTCCAGCATGACCTCATCTTAACTAATTATATCTGCAATGATTCTATTTCCAAATAATGTCATACACTGAGACCTTGGGGGTTAAAACATCAACATTATCTTTTTGGGTAATGCAATTCAACTCATAACCGCAAGGTTTTGCAACCTTGGCACTACTGAAATTTGCGGCAGGATAATTCCTTGTGGTTGGGGCTGTCCTGTGCATTGCAGAATGTTTGGCAGCGTCCCTGGCCTCTACTCACTGGATGCCAGGAGCACCCTTCCCCAGTCATAACAATCACAAACGTCTTCAGACATTACCAAATACCCCTTGAGGAGCCAAACTGCCTCAGTTAAGAACCACTGGGTTAAAAACTAATACTTTCTAGACTAACTCAAAACAAAAAGACTTCCTCCAGTGGGACTGCAGAAGTGGCTAATATAGCAGTTAGGTCATAAAGGGTAGATAGATATTCCTCTTGTGGCATACTGCTAATAATAACGACTAAAAATTTTGCCTTGCCCAGCAGATCTTTTTGCTGAGAAACATTTCCCTACCTGGAGGCCACAGTTATTGTTAGTTCATACGCACGTCGTAGCCTAAAACATAAATTGCTTGGGAATATAGCAAATTTGGTGACATAATAATAAAAAGGAAAATCGATTTCTCCAGAAATACACATCTGTTCATTAAAGCTGTCTGCTAGTCCATTGCAGCTGTTCCCATTTAACAAGTAAAGATCTAAACATAATCCTTTACAGTGGAAAGTTAGTAGAGAAGATATTCATAAAAGTCTGTGGAAATGGTTTGGCAGTGAAGTGTGGTTTATTTTTGTCTATGGCTCTTATGGAACCCTCTGAACGTACAAATGAATACTAAAATGTTGTAGCTACATCTTCACTGAAGCTGTTGGCTATCCAGGGTGACCAGTTCAAATCTGGCTAGGGCAGGGCAAGGGGTGACAAGTTTCTTGGGCAATTAAATGGTCAGTCTTTCTTTGAATGTAGGAAACTCGGAAGATTTTCAAGAAAAGTATCATAGCTGTGAAGCAGGATATCTTTCCTAAGCCCTTCACAGGCGGGAACTGGAGTGCGGGCACTGGAGCTAGCCAGCTGCTTCGGCGCCAGCAGGGGCAAACTCCATTCACTCAAACCTGCTGCACTTAACCCCTCGTGGGAGCGAGCACACAAGTGTGAGTGAGTGCAGGAGCCAGGGGCAAGCACTTTTATTTGCCAGCGAGAACAAACTCCACACCAGTCCCACAGCAGCATTTAGTGAGGTGCCTACGACCCCTGAAGCCCCAGAGGGCATGTGTTACAGTGCTCTTTAAGGTCTGCCATCCACAGACAGCTTAAGTGTTAACAGCTCAGTGGACCCTCTGCCTTTTCACATGAGGTGGCTGCTTTCCGCAGATGGTCAGTGTGACAGCCTTTTGCATCTGCACCCCTGGTACCCAAGCTCTTGTTTGGCATCCAGGAAAAATCAGGTCTCACTAACGAAGGGTGGTGAATGCAGAGGATCTTACTGCCAACAAAAATGACTCACCGGGCACGGTGGCTCACGCCTGTAATCCCAGCACTTTGGGAGGCTGAGGCAGGCAGATCATGAGGTCAGGAGTTCAAGACCAGCCTTGCCAACATGGTGAAACCCTGTCTCTACTAAAATACAAAAATTAGCCAGGCATGGTGGCACACGCCTGTAATCCCAGCTACTTGGGAGGCTGAGGCAGGAGAATTGCTTGAACCTAGGTGGCAGAGGTTGCAGTGAACCAAGATCGTGCCACCACACTGCAGCCTAGGTGACAGAGAAAGACTCTGTCTCCAAAAAAGTAAATAAATAAATAAATAAAAATAAATAAAGGCCCTCAGCGGGAAGGGGAGCTGGAAAGGAGATGGAATGAGAAGGTATTCTTCTCCTGAAGTCCGGCTGTCTGCAGCCAGACTCTTCTCTGAGGTCACACTGTCAAGCTGTCCCTCTGAAGGCAAGCTGCTTCTCTCCAATGTCCAGCTGTAGCCTCCAATGTCCAGCTGTAGCCTCCGATGTCCAGCTGTAGCCTCCAATGTCCAGCTGTAGCCTCCAATGTCCAGCTGCTTCTCCTCCTCTCTCTGATGGAGACCAGGGTTTTTATGGGTACAGAATCGGGGCTGGGCCGGGCCATGGGTGGTTTTGGAAAAGGCAACATTTGAGCAGGAAAACAGGGATGTAAGTTCTCACTTTGGACCATGGTCCCAGGCTTGAGGATGGAGCCCTCACCTCCAGCCTACTCGTCACCCTTGTTATCTCTCTCTCTGGGCAACAGAACTGCAGAGCCTGGGCTGAATCAGTAACCATGTCAACATCACCCCACCCCTGCTTTTCTTGGCTGCCATGCACACCAATCAAAAGCTGAGCCCTAGACCAGCTTAGTGCAAACACACGGTTGTCCAGCGGTGTTGTGTGATTTGATGGCAGGAGGCAAGCAGGGGAGTCCCAGGGAGACTCCTGCCCCCTAAACATGCACACTCACCTGTGCTTCCATTTTCAATGTAGCCCCTAAGTGCTGCCTTCTCTCAGATCCTTGGAGACTTTTCAGTGTGATTGTATCTGCACCTTGACCCCTTTATATCTTTCAGAATGAACCAGGCTATGTAAAAGTATAAGAAGCCTGAAAAGAGAAAGTGGGATAGCAAGAGCTTGAAATCTAAGTTCGGGTCTTGGTTTCACCCCCAAGCTAGGGTCTCCTCACTTGTGAACATGGGGTTTGCCATCCAGGTCTACTGTGAAGATGTGCCTGATGGATTTTCTCTCTGTCTGTACATGCAGATACAACCCATAACATTATCTAGGGGCATTCGATGTGTGTTTGTTGACTGCTATGAGGGTATACACTGCAAGGAAAGAAAACAGGAGCAAGGATAAACCTGGCTTCTCAACCACCATGTGGCATCTCTGTGTGGTTCTGTAAAGCAGTGTTGTCTTTGGAAGGCAGCAGTGACCTCAGTATTTACCGATAGGATGCATCCCTGAGAGCTGGATTGTAGCTTTGTGCATCACTCAATGAAAGCAGCTGTTTACCTAGAAGTGCACATTCACTTCGTGTTTGTTGTCAGAGTGTTTATGAATGATCCGTCCATTAGGCGCTCCCATGATGGGCTCATCAACAAAGCTTCTAGGTCTCTGACCGTTTTGCCAACAATACAATCAGCTTTCACAATTTATACATAACTGAAGCCTGCTAACAGCCCATGGGAGCTGGAGAAACAGCTTTCAGGATAGCTCAGATGCAGAATGTGGGGATCTGGGTAATTTGCGTAGATGGGTGTCACCTGTGATGCCTCCTCCCTCCTAAGCCTCTGGCTCAATCCTGCCTCAGGCTGTCGGCTCCTTGGAGTTCTTGGCCTGGACTATGACCATGCACCCAAACCGAAGAAAGAGAAGGCTTCGCTTCAACTTTCAACAATCAATTTTTATCGTGTCTAAAGCAACTCATTAAATTTACAGCTCCTTTACTTGTTAAAGAATCCATCATAAAAGAGGATTAAGGGATGGCTAGGTAGAGAGGTACTGGCTTTTTCTTTTTTTTCTCCAAGTACATTAACAGTGCCTGTGTTAGGTAGTGCTCTCCAAGTATATTAATAGCACCTGTGTTAGGCAGGAACATTTCTGGTCCTGATCTTATCCGGGTCACCTTTCTTTGGTCCACATTTCAAACAGTGGCTAATAGGGAGCGCTGGGCTTCCTGGGAGTTGAATAAATAGTATTGACTTTCATTAGCTCACTAGCAACTGCTAGAGGTGGAAGGTGTCTTACGCCAAGATGTATTTCTGCAGCGTAGCCTCAGGAAGGAATCAGATGGAGACACATTTCTAAATGCAAAATAAGAGATCCTCAATCTGAACATTTCCTCTGAGGAGAAATGTTCTCTATTTTGTGTGTGTGTGATAGCAAAGCTGCCACTGCTGTCTGGGTGGCAGAAATGTCAAAAACATATTGTTCGCTCTTTAATTTCCTCGCTCAACGCCAGGTCATTAACTTTAACACTATCCAAGTGCTTGCATGACCGTATTTACCTTAAAGGATGTGTATGAGCCTATTGTTTAAAACGCAGCCTCCACAATGGGAGAAATCTGTGGAGCTGAAGCTAGTCCGCTTCAAAGAAGGAACCTTGAAATGTGCTAGCCAAGATTCGTGAAGTGGCTTCTCCATCTGGAGAATGGTAAAAGGGAAGGGGACATTTAGAAGGAACAAGGAAAAAATGAGGAGAGAGCAGACTGAACCGAATCTTGTCTGCTGTAAGCCCATGATGGGTTCCGAATGATGAATTGCCCTTAAAGGGCAGCCTTGTTTAACAAAGACGCAATACATCTCTTGAGGAAGGTATTTAGCAAAGAGGAAAGCTGAGCAAGGGCCCAAAGGGAATAAACCTGCCCACAGCCCTGGTGCCAGTTATGCAAAGTAAGCCTGACATCCCCATGCACCTGTGGGGGAATCTGGGACTGCTTTCAGGTATGCATTCCACTAAAAATGTGTACATCTCAAAGAAGCAAGCCACTGTTGTGTTTTCATGATGGTGCTTAGTCTAAGTCACTAGCAATGTAATAGCTAAATAAATTAATCCAGAAAAAAACTGGCTCCATCACCACGTGCTGGGATTACAAGCAAAGTATAAATCTTTGTGCTGTGGGTGCATTCTACCTCCCCACATGTGCATGAGAGGCCTTTTGGCCCCTCTCCAGCCCACACTATCAGCCGTGAATCTTTGCACTAGACACGAAGAGGGTTAGACAAACACAACCAACTCAAATGCTGGATGGAAAAAGGGTCAGTGGTTTCCATAGAGCGTGGGTGTTTTTCCACCCCCAGGAACTAGAGAAGACCAGGGTTCAAGGGAGAGCAGGGTTGGGAGGTGGGCAGGCAGATGGGCCATCCTGGCTAGTGAAGGAGAGGAAGGAGAGGGGAGGATTGGTCCTGGGGAGGGGTGGAGGGTGGGCAAGGACCTTCCTTCAGGAGGCCCAGACACTGCACAGAACACACGAAGGCTGCCAAGCTGTTGTTCAGTGAGTGTGGCCACTCCCAAAGAGCAAGCTGCTCAGCCCCTGAGGATCATTCAGGGATCTGGGCTGCTGAGGTTCAGTTCTCCTTTCCCTCCTTTCCCCCTCTTTCCCCAAGGCCCCTCTTTGGAAGACCAAGAGGGTAGTTTGGGGAGGGGACAGCTATCTTGTGCAGGGCATGCTAGGAAAGCCTTGTGACTGGGGGGCACAGACAGGATTCATTTTCCCTCTGAGTGGTAAACCTGTTGCCTCCTTTACACGTGTGTCCACCTACCTATTGGGCTGAAAAGCCTGGGACTGCCAGGGATCTCTGAAGTTTCTTTGGAGAGTCACGAAGTTAACTTGTATCTTCTCTTTTTTATTTAAGTTTGAGACAGGGTCTCGCTTTGTCACCCAGACTAGAAATGAGATCATGACTCACTGCAGCCTCAACCTCCCGGGCTTAGGTGATCCTCCTACCTCAGCCTTCTGAGTAGCTGGGACTACAGGCATGTGCTACCATGCCTGGCTAATTTTTGTATTTTTAGTAGAAAGGGGGTTTTGTTATGTTGTCCATGCTGATTTCAAACTCCTGGGCTCAAGCAAGCCACCCACCTCGGCCTCCCAAAGTACCGAGATTATGAGTGTGAACCACCTAGCCCAGCCCCCAACTAGTATCTTCTATAAGACATAATGGACACTATTGGACCAGGGGTAGGTGATGAGCTCAACACTCATAAAGAAGCTTGAGCCTGTAGCATTGTTGTTCTCCAACGTTAGCGTGCATCAGAAACACTTGGAGGGCTTACTAAAACACAGTTAGCTGGGCCTCATCTCAGAGCTCCAGGTTCAGTTAGTTGGTCTAGGGTAGGGCCAGGCAAGCTACATCTGGGACAAGTCCCGGGGGATGCTGATGCTGCTGGTCAGAGGACCACACTTGGAGAGCTATTGCTTTTCATGCCTCTTCTTAGGGGCAAATGCAAACTTTTCACCTCTTGAGCTCTTCACTGTGGTATTGAGGTATTAACTACATGCTTAATCCCTTCTTGCAAAAGGACTTCACACAACACAGAGCATACTTTTAGGGACCAAGGCACTAAACCCACCCTCTGCAGTTGAGATAGTCTGAAAATAATGTGCGAATGGGAATTATGCCTAGGGAACATTTGGCAAGAGACCAGCAAGGGCTAAACTGGAAAAGGGTGGTCCCAGGGTCCCCCAAAAGCATCTCAGTCCCTGGGAGAGGCTGAGTGTCTAAAGAGTTTCTTGGTACCCTCTTTGCAGATGCTGATTTAAAAAAAAAAAAAAAAAAGGTTCCATAAAGCACATGACAAGGGAGTGAGAATGCACATCTCTGGTTCTGTTCACCTCATCAGCATCAATAAATATTTATTGACATCCTGAAATGTCAGGGATGCCAGAAAGCAGAACCAAACATTCTAGAGACACGGATCTTGCCCTCCAAAGAAACCACAATCTAAAGAGAAAACCAAGAAACAGGAGAATTATCTTTGAGAGGCAAGGCAGGGATGTACTCCTCATGAAAGATGTAGTTAGCTTTTCACAATGGCAGTGAGCCTGAAATGTGCACATAAATTAATGCTTTTGTAAACCGAGTTAGATTTTAAATGCATGAGAGGAGCCAAGTGTTTAAAGGAAACTGGCAGAGAATCTTTCTGCAAAAAGAAGAATCACTTAGTCATGTGAATAATCGTCATCTCATTTATGGGTCTTATTAGCTTTGATTTTTCATTTTGGTAGATCTGAACAGACTGAAAACAAGTTCATAACAAGTGAAAGGAATTTTTCTGTATCCTTACTTTGGGAAAAGTAAATGACAAGTTTGTATCAAAGATTGTTAACTGTTTACGGTGTATTTAAGTGGGTCTATTCAGCCAGTCCCTAAGACTGTATATAGCTGTAGTGTGGTTGAATAATAATGGATAGGTCATCAGCCTGACGTCATTTAAAAAACTTAAATATTTCTATAATTGCCAAAGCATGCTGACTTGTGTTAAGTATATTTTCTTGGACTTTGAGTCATTGGAAGTTGGTAATTGAAACATGGTAAATACGATGTCTCTCAGATGGGATTTCTCAACCTTGGTGCTAGTGACAGGCATTTGGGGCCAGATAATTCTCTGATGTGAGGGGCTGTCCCGTATGTTGTAGGATGTCCAGCAGCATCCCTGGCTTCTACTCACTGGATGCTAGTAACACCAACCCAGGTGCAACCATTGAAAATGTCCCCGCACATCAGCACATGCCCCATGCGGGGGAGGGCAGCAAAATGGCCTCATCAAAGACTATTGCTCTAAAATAATGTGAACATTAACAGTCAGCATCCCCTGTTCTCACACGATTCTGTATTGAGTTTTCTCAAAGCAAAGCTCACTTCCTCATGAGTGCGGTCGCACCTCGTGATTCATTGTTGATTGCATTACAAGTGGCAAGGAAACTATGTATTCATTTATTCACTCCCAAGACATGTGTTCAATGCCTGCTCTGTGCCCATCAGTGGTGGTGAGCAAAATGAGCAAGGTTCTTGCCCTCAAGGAGATTGTAGTCTAGTGGGAATGTCAGGTGGTCAACAAACTAACAAATTAATAATTAATCATAAGATATAAAATCGCATGACAGACACAGGGGGTACAGACAGAAACTAACACAACAACAGCCTGTGTAGACAGAGTAATCTGAGAAGGGCTCCCTGAGGAGGTGACATTTCAGCTGCAGCCTGTAGGATGAGTAGGGGGTTGCCATGTGACTGGCTGGAGGGACTGCAGTTCATGAAAAGAAGGCTGGAGGTAGACAGTACTGAACAAGGACTGTAAGAGGTAGCTTTCTGATAACTGGATATAGTCTCATTGCTCTGGTGTTAGTTAGGGTTCTCCTGAAAAACTGATCCAATAGGATATATTGTTATGCCCAGACCGTTTATTCCCCGAAGAAGACCACCAGAGTCCAGAGTCAAAGCTAAGCAGCAAGGATCTTTATTACAGGTTCGAACCTGGAACTCTCACTCGCTCGCGAAACGAGATGGGCAGGAGAGCTCCCCCACTGAGCTCCGAGCAGTGTTATATAGTCTAAGAAAAGTGGGCATAGAATTATTATACAAATCAGATATATGATTGGCTAGTGTTTGAACAAGGCGATTTGGCTAACTATGATTGGTTCCCGCCATTTCTGATATTTCGGTTCAACCTTTGAGGCGGGAGAGCAGGTTTATGGCAGCAAGAGTTTATCTTACTTAAACACGTCTTGTGACCTTGCCTCAGAACTTACAAAATCTCCGGTACGTGCAGAAAAACAGGTACTCACAGAACTTACGAAATCTCTGGTATGTGCAAAACAAAATCTCTGGTACGTGCAGAAAAACAGGTACTCACAGAACTTACGAAATCTCTGGTATGTGCAAAGATTAGAGAGCAGAACAAAGGGTGTAGCAGGGGGGCGGGTACACATCTATCTTTGTGTCCTTTCTCTCTCTCTCTCTCTCTCTCTCTCTCTCTCTCTCTCTATATATATATATATATATATATATATATATATATATATATATATATATATATATATATAAAATAAGGAATTGGCAAAGGAGATCATGGAGATTGAGAGATCCCACAATCTGCTGTCTGTAATCTGGAGACCCAGGAAAGCTGTTGGTATGAATTCCAGTCTAAGTCCAAAGGCCTGAAACCAGGAGTGTTGATGGCATAAGTCCCAGTCCAAGAGCAAGAGAAGACTGATGTCCCAACTCGACAGTCAGGCAGGGAGACAGAATTCGACCTTCTTTGCCTTTTTGTCATATTGAGACGCTCCCTTTGGGAAGGCCAAACTGCTTAAGTGAGTCCAATCAGGTTAACTGTTCAACTTGATTCAAATGCTAATCTCTTCCAGAAACATGCTCACAGCCCAACCCAGAAATAATGTTTACCCAGATGTCCAGGCACCCCACGGCCCAGGCAAGTTGACAAATACAATTAACAAAGTTAGCCGAAGCAAAAGTTTGTCGTCTTTCTCTAGGGAAAGGGATGCATTCCACAGAGTCCTGGAATCCTGGGAGACAGGCCTGGAGTGGTGTGTTCCTTCTCTGACCCCAAGGCAATGTGTAAGATGAAAAGATGGCTTCAGACTTCATAGAGAATTAAGGCTTATTTTAAAGATGAAAGTTGTGCCTCTTCACTAAGTAAGAGGTAATTTGCTAGGGATTTGGTTGTCCGTGTTGTTACTTAAATGGATATTACATAAAGTGGAAAACAAAATCCCTCCCATTTGTGCAAAAGGTAGTACTTTTGCCAGGTAGTATAAACTAACATAAGGCAATTTGACCATGCGCATATATTTAGTTCTTTGTGGTAGTTACTGATAACCACCAGTAGTTGGAGGGGGTTGAGAATGAGCTACTCTCCTGCAACTTTGCTACCAGCTTATAATAAAAGCACGTCTCAGACCAAACCCTGTGCCATATGCAGACACTTATTAGTAAGCAGACACTAGGCTATAAAACTTGGTGTTTAAGATCAACAAAATCCCAGCTGCCTGTCCTTGTAGGTGTCCTGACCACACCTCACATGGACCACTCACCCCAGGCAGTTATGACAGCACTCAAGAGGCAGGAGAGAGCTAATCTAGCAATGATCATTGGACAACCCAAATCCTCCAAACTATTTGCTGAATGAAGGACCGTTTGGGGGCTCAAGTCTCAAGTACCATCCCTGTGGGAGAAGGGGACAGTGTCTGCAAGCTATTCAGATCTCCTTCAGGCAAGGATGAGGAGCTTTGGGAAAATATCTAAGCCAAACCTCTCATCTTGAATACCACTAACTCACCAGTGAGAACTCACTTATTACATCTATTATGCTAAATAACGAGCTCTTTGTTTTTCACCAATGAAACCCATTTGGAACTTTCTTTGAGCTCATTAGCCTCATTAGCAAAGTCTCTAGTGATGATCAAAGGTCAGTGGTAAAGAAAGATGAAGACGCCCTTCTGGAACAGCCTCAGGAGTGTGGCCTTTCTGATTAAATGCTGGAGTCCACTCTCAGAGTGTAGGTTCCTGGTCAGGACCATGGACTGCCCCTCAAGTGTAGCTTAAGCCAACTGACATATACATGTCATCACGTGCTCTGTACTGCAGGATTTTAAAGTAAATTGCATGCATCAAAACAGGCAGACGTAGCCTGAATCTGTCTTGGAAATGAGTGTGGGAAAAGGAGGTCCGTAAATTTAACAATCTGATTAACCAAGAGCGATCATACAAGTCATATTGAGCTTGTCCATTTTCAAAGAATTAAAGTCCAATTAACTATACTTTACCCAAACTCGAGAGCATCTCAGCCTTTTGGGGGCAGAGGCCAACATAGACTTTCAGCTTGGCTTGGGAATCTGTAACAGCTGCAGCTCCAGGTTAACAGCTTCCAGCCTTTTCCAAAAAGATGACTCCTAATTTAATGACCTCTATTGAAGGTCAGTTGTATTTTAGTGTCTATTAACTGAGAAAATAATAATGAAAAAAGTGTTATGAATTCAGCACACTTTCAATATGTCTTTCATTAGTCACAATAGCATCATACACACTTTAGAAAGAGTGCAGGAGGTTAGATTCAAAAATAAGGGAACATCACAGAAAACCAAACCACCAGAAAGGCCCCAGGTATGCTGGACACCTAGGCACTGTCTCTCCATAAGTCAGTCCAACACAGACAGCCTTCTCCCAGCACTAGAGCAGATGGCTTGCTTCTCACCCAAGCGCGAGATAAAATAGGTGGCTTGTATTTAGAGCCATACTGTGTGAATACTGTGTATCTTCAACACTGGGATCACATGCTTCCCACAGGCAAGATGCTCATACTAAGAGGCCCTGAAAACCAAGCCCACTAAGATTAAACCAATCTGCATTTCTCACCTCATGCTCAGAATAAGACGTAAGGTCACTGCATGAAATGACATGTGGAGGTTGGGCATGGTGGCTCACGCCTGTAATCCCAGCACTTTGGGAGGCCGAGGCGGGCAGATGCCGAGGTCAGGAGATTGAGACCATCCTGGCTAACACGGTGAAACCCCGTCTCTACTAAAAAAATAGAAAAAATTAGCTGGGCATGATGGTGGGTGCCGGTAGTCCCAGCTATGTGGGAGGCTGAGGCAGGAGAATGGCGTGAACCTGAGAGGCGGAGCTTGCAGTGAGTGGAGATGCGCCACTGCACCCCAGCCTAAGTGACAGAGCAAGACTCCGTCTCAAAAAAAAAAAAAAAGAAAGAAAGAAAAAGAAATGACATGTGGAGAGGAGTACTCATATATGTACGATAAACTCAACACAAAGACAGTCATTGGCATATGTATGGAGCCAAGGCCCCCTTTGCAAACACTCCAGGGGACCCTGGCCAAGCATGACTTTGGGTTATTAGTTAACACACGGATAAGTCTGATGCAAGCAATAGAAAAGAGGAGTGTTCACGGACCCACCACCTGAACACAGGAAGAATACCAAGTGATTTCCCATTTCCTGTGGGAATTTTACTATCTCAATCATCATCAAAAGTATGCATTTAGCACCCAAATGTGCATGGCCCTGTACATGCATCATGCCCAGAAAGAATACAGTACTTTCATCAGTGATATGGCTTGAATATGTCCCCCAAAGTTTGTGTGTTGGAAGCTAATCCCCAAAGCAACAGAGTTGAAAGATGGGACCATCAGGAGGTAACGAGGTTATAAGGGGTCTTCCCTCATAAATGGATTAATGGCCTTATCTTGGGAGTAGGTTAGTTATTGTGGGAGTGGGTTCCTGATAAAAAGGATAAGTTCAGCCTTTCCTTCTCAATCTCACTCTCTCTTGCCCTTCCACCATGAAATGACATAGCACAAAGGCCTTCACCAGATGCCAGCACCATGCTCTTGAACTTCCCAGGCTCCAGAACCATGAGCCAAATAAATTTCAATCTATTATAAATTACTCAGTTTGTGCTATTATCTTGTAACAATAAAAAATGGACTAAAATGATGAGAAACAAATTCTAAAGCAATATATATCAGCATCACTCAGAGTTATGTCATAACTACTTAACCTTGGGCAAATCATATGACCTCTGTGTGCTGTGTGTTATGGTTAAATGAGATAACCTAGATGAAACATATAGTAAGTGTTCAATAAAAGGAGACAAGCAGATTAGTCATTATAGTCTGGGTGTAAAATAATTGCATCAAGGCAGCAACAACAAACTAAAAATTATTCTGTAAAATGAAATTGTTTTTGCTATCTACGTTTTTGTTTGCGAAGCAAAAACTTCTATAATGTATTAGTTGCTGGTGCTGAGTACCAAATAAGATTTGTTTAATATCAAGATCTTTCCTATCAGCCAGACATTTGTATTTTTTATGATGGAGAGGAAATGTCTTCCTACATAATAACTAAAGAAAGGTAGCTACTCAGCCATTCTCCCATTCTTGTTATTTCCAAGTGAAAGCTAGTGGGAAACACAGCATTTTGTTGAAGTGCTTAAATGGAAGCCATTCTAAGTTGGCTAGCTGCTCAGTATAATATAGACATTGTAAAATAACACGAGGGCAGGAATCAACCTACCCTTAAGGTCTTTTTAACTGGTAATTGGCTTCCTATCCATCAGTCGACCATTCCTTAAACTTCTGTCTATTCCAGAGATGACAAATGTGAAGGTGCCTTGTAGAAATTGGAGGAGGCAGGTCCAAGGGGCCACCACATCAGTGGAAAGACTGTGCATTATGAGACCGATCAGTCTCACTCGCCTTTAGCTCAAAGCAAATGTTCTCCATGGCAACAATGATAGTCAGAAAATGTAAGAAATAGCAGTTCCACCAAGCAGAGAAACAGTCTCTACCCTTTTCAATTCTCAACAATCTCAACTCCTCATACTCTGTCTTTCACAATGGGCCAGGTCGCTGGCAGTAGTTAGAGCTGCTGGTGCAGCTGACATAACACTGTCTACTGGTGAGTCATTGGCAAGGTTTACTGGGCAGCGGAACTAAGGTTTTCAAAATTTAATGTCTGTTTAGGGCGTGCAACTGACTTTTCTAGTATGGAAAGCCTGCTGCTAACTGCATGGCTACAGTTGAGGTCCCAGGAACATAGTGATGACCTACCTGTCTGGTTCAAGTCAGCATTTCTCAGCTTCAGCACTGTTCATTCTGCCAGCTCATTCTTTGTGATGAGAGGCTGTCTACAGGTTTTAGCAGCATCCCTGATCTCTACCCACTTGATACCAGTAGTATCTTCCCTTCCCAAATGGAAAAACCAAGAATGTCTCCAGACATTATCAACTTTCCCTTGGGGTACAAAATTACCCCCAGCTGACAACCACTGGCTTAAATGAAGATCCTAATAGGCCAACCATTTCTGGAGCCAGAATTTTTTGATTTATTTTTTTCATGTATTTGTTTATTAATTTAACAAAAGTTTTGTAAGACCTTACTCTGTGCTAGGTACTCTTCTAACCATTGGGTATTCATCAGTGAACTAGGTACCTGCTTTAGTGGAACTATGTTACATATGACACAACATGTAAGCAAGCACATAAGAAGACAGTTATGGAATTTCTTTCAGCAAGAACTGATAGATTTTGTAAAATATACTTATGAGTAATGGGAATAAAATTCAATTATTATTAATTCTTACTATCAAAGTTAATTTGAAGCTAGCTACGATAAAAGATTTATCCTTTAAAAGAAATGTAAATGGGAGGAGGGGCAGAGCAAGCTGGCTGAATAGAAGGCTCCACCAATCATCCCCCCAATTTAACAACTATCTGCACAAAGAAACAACCTTCATAAGAACCAAAAATCACGGTACCTGGTTTTAACTTTATATAGCTGAAAGATGCATTGAAGATGGTAGGAAAGAGTCTTAAACTGCTGACATTACCCCCTTTCCCATCTCCTGGTAGTGACCGCATGGCGTGAAGAGAGAATCTGAGTCCTTAGGAGAGGGTGAATGCAGCAGTTATGAAACATTGCATTGAACTCAGGGCTGCCCTGACACAGCAGAATGCAAAACTGAGCTGAACTCAGCAGATGCCTGCCCACAGAGGGAGTATTTAAACCAGCCCTAGCCAGAGGGGGATATCCCATGCAGGCAGTAGGAACTTGAGTTCTGGCAAGCCTTTCCACTGCAGGCTAAAGTGCTCTGAAACTCTAAATAAACTTGAAAGGCAGTCTAGGCCACAAGGATTGAAACTCCTAGGTAAGTCCTAGTGCTGGACTGGTCTCAGAACCAGTGGACTTGGGGATCATGTGACATACTAAGACATCAGTTAGGACAGCTAAGGGAGTGCATGCACCAGCCCTCCCCCAAACCCAGGCTACACAGCTTGCAGCTCCAAAAGAGACTCCTTCCTTCTGCTTGAGGAGAGAAGATAGAAGAGCAAAGAAGACTGACCTGCATCTAGAACGCCAGCTCAGCCACAATACAGCACCAGTTAGAGTCATGGGGCCCCAGTTCCAGGCCCTAGCTCCCAGACAACATTTCTAGACACATGCTGGGCCAGAAGCAGACCAGCTGGCCTGAAAGGAAGGATGCAGTCCTCGCAGGACCCATCACCTTCTAACTAAAGAATCCTTGGACCCTGAACAACCAGCAGCAATAACCAAGTAATACACATGGTCCTTGAGTAAGACTCTGAGGCTTGCTGGCTTCGGGTGACACTCAACACATTCTCAGCTATTATGGCTACAGGGAGAGACTCCTTCAGATTGAGAAAAGTAGAAGGAAAACAGGACTTTGTTTTTCACTTTAGGTGCCTGCTCAGCCACAGACAGGTAAAGCACCAAGCAGGCTTTTGGGATCCCTGATTCCAGGTCTTGGCTCTTAGACAACATCTATGCACCTTGCCCAGCGCAGAGGGGAGACCACTGTCCTGAAGGGTGAGTCCTAGGCCTGCCAACATTCACCATAAGCTGACTGAAGAGCCCTTGGGCCTTAAGGGAATATTGATGGTGGCCTGGCAATACTCCCCATAGGCCTGTGGGGGTGGTAGCCACGGGATGAGGCTCCTTTGCCTGTGGAAAAAGAATGGGAAGGGCTGTGTCTCATGGTTTGAGTGCCAGCTCAGCCACAGTGCAATAGAACACCAGGTAGATTTCTAAGATTTTTACTCTAGTCCCTGAGTCCTGGACAGCATCTCTAGACTGACCCAGGGCCTGGGGGAACTTGCCACCCTAACTGGCTTCACCACCTGGTGGATTGTGGAGCCCCAGGGCCTTGAGAAAACATAGGCAGTAGCCAAGCAGTGGTTATAGTGGGCCTTAGGCGAGACCCAGTGCTCTGCTGGCTTCAGGTCTAACCCAGCACAGTCCCAGTGGTGGTGAGCACAGAGGTGTTTATATCACCCCACCCCCAGCTCCAGACAGCTCAGAACAGAGAGACTCCATTTGTTTGAGAGAACATAATGGAAAAGAACAAGAGTCTCTGCCTGGTAATCCAGAGAATTCCTGTGAATCTTATCCAAGACCACCAAGGCAGTACCTCTGTAAGGCTGCAAGAAGCACGTCATTATTGGGCTTGGGGTGCCCCCTAATGCAGATATGACTTAGACCACAACACTCAAGTCGTTTTGAAAACCTGGAAAGCCTTTCCAAGAAGGATAGGTACAAACAAGCCCAGATAGAAAAGACTACAATAAATACCTAACTCTTCAATACCCAGACACAAACAAACATTCATAAGCATCAAGACCATCCAAGAAAACATGACCTCAACAAATGAACTAAATAAGACACCAGGGACCCATTTGAAGAAACAGAGGTAAGTGACCTTTCAGAGAATTCAAAAGTGCTGTGTTGAGAAAACTTACAGAAATTCAAGATAACACAAAGAAGAAAATCAGAATTCTATCAGATAAATTTAACAAAGAGGTTGAAATAATTGAAAAGAACCAAGCAGAAATTCTAGAGTTGAGAAATGCAATTAACATACTAAAAAATACATCAGAGTTTGTTAATAGCAGAACTGATCAAGCAGCAGAAATAATTAATGAACACAGGCCATTTGAAAACACACAGTCAGAGGAAAGAAAAAGAATAAAAAAGAATGAAGCACACCTATGAGATCTAGAAAAGTAGCCCCAAAAGGACAAATCTAAAACTTTTTAACCTTAAAGAGGAGATAAAGAAAGAGACAGGGGTAGAAAGTTTAGTAAAAGGAATAATAACAGAAAACATCCCAAACCTAGAGAAAGATACCAATATCCAAATACAAGAAGGTTATAGAATACCAAGCAGATTTAACCCAAAGAAGACTACCTCAAGGCATTTAATAATCAAACTCTCAAACATCAAGGATAAACAAAGGATCCTAAAAGCAGCGAGAGAAAGCAGAGAGAGAAAAGAAACAAATGACATACATCTGGCAACATAGTCCTTCCCACTCTTCCCTCCACTTTTGAGGCAGAGTAGCCTCATCCCATGGCCATCATCCCACAGAGCTATGGAGAGTATTGCCAGGCCACCATTGGAGCACCCAGATATATATATGTGTGTATATATAGACAAAAACTATAAGAAGAGACAAAGAAGCTCACTATATAATGATAAAGGGATCGATTCAGCATGTATATTAACAATTTTAAATATACGTGTACCCAGCACTGGAGAGTTCAGATATATAAAGCAAATATGATTAGAGCTAAAGACAGAGATACAACCTATAAGGACTGAACCATGAGCCATTCTAAACTCATCCTGTGATGCCAGTATTACCCGGCTACCAAAACCAGACAAAGACACATCAAGAAAAGAAAAAGTATAGGCCAATATCACTGATGAATATTTACACAAAAACATTCAACAAAACACTAGCAAATTGACTTCAACAACACATTAAAAAGAATTAAAATTCAACACCCGTTCATGATAAAAACCCTCAAAAAACTAGGTATAGAAGGAACATAACTCAACATAATAAAGCCATACATAAAAGACCAATAGCTAGTATCATACTGAACGGGAAAAAAACTGAAAGCCTTTTCTCTAAGATCAGGAACACAACAAGGATGCCCACTTTCATCACTGTTATTCAAAATAGTACTGGAAGTTATAGTTAGAGCAACCAGAAGACAAGAGAATGCAATAAAGAGCATCCAAATTGGAAAGGAAGAAGTCAAATTATCCTTGTTTGCAGATGATACAATCTTATATTTGGAAAGAAGACTCACCAAAAAACTATTAGAACTGATCAACACATTTAGTAAAGTTGCAGGATACAAAATCAAGATACAAAAATCAGTAGCACTTAAATATCCCAACTGTGAATAATCTGAAAAAGAAATCAAGAAAGTAATCCCATTTACAATAGCTACAGATAAAATAAAACACCTAGGAATTAACTAAAGAAGGGAAAGATCTCTACAATGAAAACTATAAAACATTGATCAAGAAATTGAAGAAGACATGAAAAAATAAAAGATATTCCATTTTCAAGGATTGGAGCAATCAATATTGCTTAAATGTCCATACTACCCAATGCAATCTACAGATTTAATGCAATCCCTATCAAAATAACAATACCAAAATACCATTCTTCACAGAAATAGAAGAAACAATTCTAAAATGTATATGGAACCACAAAAGACCCTGAATAGCCAAGGCTATCCTAAACAAAAGGAACAAAACTGGAGGAATCACATTACTTGCCTTTAAAATACACTACAGAGTTATAGTAACCAAAACAGTATAGTACTGGCATAAAAATAGACACACAGATCAGTGGAAGAGAGAACCCAGAGATAAATAGATACATCTACAGTGATCTCATTTTTGACAAACATTCCAAGAGCATACACTGGAAAAAACGTCTCTTCAATAAATGATTCAGGGAAAATTGGATATCTACATGGAGAAGAATGAAACTAGACCCCTATCTCTAAACATATACAAAAATTAAATCAAGAAGGATTACAGACTTAAATCTAAGACCTAAAACTATGAAACTACCAAAAGAAAACATTGGGGAAACTCTCCAGGACATTGGACTGGGCAAAGATTTATTGAGTAATACCCCACAAGCACAGGCAACCAAAGCAAAAAGGGACAAATAGGATCACATCAAATTAAAAGGCTTCTGCACAGCAAAGGAAACAATCAACAAAGTGAATAGAAAACCCACAGAATGAGATAAAGTATTTCAAACTACCCATTTCACAAGGGATTAATAACCAGATTATATAAGGCACTCAAACAACTTTACAGGGGAAAAAACTCTAATAATTTGATTAAAAATGGGCAAAAGATCTGAACAGACATTTCTCAAAAGAAGACATAAAAATGGCAAGCAGGTATATGAAAAGGTGCTCAACATTATTGATCATCAGAGAAATGCAAATCAAAACTACAATGAGATATCATCTCACCTCTGCTAAAATGGCTTTTCTCCAAAAGTCAGGCAATAGCAAATGCTGGCGAGGATGTTGAGAAAAAGGAACCCTCGTACATTGTAGATGGGAATATAAATTAGTACAAGCACAATGGAAAAGAGTTTGAAGGTTTCTCAAAAAACTAAAATAGTGCTACTATATGATCCAGCAATCCCACTCCTAGGTATATACCCAAAAGAAAGGAAATCAGTATATCAAAGTGATATCTGCACTCTGGTGTTCGTTGCAGATCTATTCACAATAGTCAAGGTTTGGAGGCAACCTATGTTCATCAACAGATGAACGGATAAAGAAAACGTGTTACATATACACAATGGAGTACTATTCAGCCATAAAAAGAACAAGATCCTGTCATTTGCAACAACATGGATGGAACTGGAGGCCATTATGTTAAGTGAAATAATCCAGGCACAGAAAGTCATACTTCACATGTTCTCACTTACTTATGGGAGCTAAAAATTAAAACAATTGAACTCATGGAGATAGAGAGTAGAAGGATGGTTCCCAGAGCCTGGGAAGGGTAGTCGAGGAGAGAGGTGGAGGAGTAGGGAGTGGGGATGGTTAATGGGTACAAAAAGAATAGCTAGAAAGAGTGATTAAGATCTAGCACAACAGGGTAAAAAAATAATTTCATTGCACATTTGAAAATAACTAAAAGAGTAACATTGAATTGTTTTTAACACAAAGGATAAACGTTTGAAGTGATGGGCACCCCATTTACCCTGCTGTGATTATTATGCATTGCATGCCTGTATCAGAATAGCTCATGGACACCATAAATATACACACCTACTATGTCTGCACAAAAATTAAAAATTAAAATAAAAAAAAGTAAATGGATGAAAGCCAAATAAGTACATGGACATATTTTAGAATGTGAGAAATAAATAAATTTCACTGGCTTTTTTTCCATTTGCAGAAACAAAATCAGCTATATGTAAATAAAAACAAATTAAATTGTAGCAAATTTTGATTGAGATGAATCATGTATTGAGCCTCTACTAGGTGCTAAACAATGATCTAGCTCTGGAGATGAAGCAGTGAGTAAAACACACAAAAAACAGGCTCTTGTACATCTGGAGTTTATAGTCTAGTGGAAAAGACAGAAAATAAGATAAATAAGAAAAATGTATAGTATGATTTATAGTGTAAACTTCCAAGAAAATATAAGTACCTCCTTGGAAGGGGCGAAATCATGAGAGGTGGATGAGAGTTAAAATGTTGCATAGGGAAGCCAGGGAGGCCTCACCAGGGGGTGCCACTGGAATAAAAAGCTGAAGGAGGAGGTGAGGGAGAAAGCTGTGCAAATGTTTGGGGGATAAGTATTCCATGCAGTGGGGGAATAGCATTTACAAATGCCCTGAGGGAAGATCATGTTTTGTATTGCCGGACTCAGTAAACACCAGAGTAGTTGGAGGTAAATTCAGAGAGGTGGTGTCTTAGTCCACCTGTGCTGCTTGAGACTGGGTAATTTTTAATAAACAAATTTATTGGCTCACAGTTCTAGAGGCTGGGAAGTCCAAGCTTAAGGCCCTGATATCTGGCAAGGACCTTCTTGCTGCATCATCCCAGGAAGGAAGGTAGAAGGGTAAAGAGGCAAAAGAAAGCCAAACTTTCTCTTTCGTAACAGTATTAATCCTAGCCCTGAGGGCAGAGCCCTTGGCCCTATCACCTCCCAAAGTTTCCACCTCCTAACACCATCACATTGCCAAGCAAATTTCAACATAAGTTTTGAAGGAGACAAACATTTAAACCACAGCAGTTGGCAAATGGCCAGGCCATTGTGAAGATATTGGCTTTGACTCAGAGTGAGATGAAAACCCTTGAAGATTCTCAGCAGATGGGCAGGAACTGGCTTGGGTGTTAACAGAGCCACTCTGGCTGATGTGATGAACATCAACTGGGGCAGGAGACATAAGCCAGAGAACAGTTAGGAGGCAATTATAATACCCACGAATGAGGCCCCAGTGCCTTGGACTCCAGGGGAGCCTGAAGTGGTGAGGAGCAGCTGTGCCACACTCCCTAGGCTGTCTTTCCTCATTCTGCTGCTCTTTGGGTACGTGTGAGGGATCCTTTTCAGGCTCTGACTCCAAATGTTGAAGTATCCAGATTCAGTCCTTGGTCTCTTCTCTTTGCTAAAGACACTCCTTGGTGATCTCATCCCATCTTTGTATCTTCAGCTAGACTTTCCAGGGTCACATACGCAGCTGCCTGCTCAACCTCACCACTTGGATATCTTAGCCTTAACTCACTCAAGGCCACTTATTCCTAGGAACCCACCGCCACCTGCTCCCGCATCTCAGCCAGTGCACACTTTACTCTTCTGGCTACTTGCTCCTTCTCTCATGACCACCTCTGATCTGTCAGTACATCCTATTGGCACCACCTTAAAAATATAACCAGAAAATCCATTAGAAACGAAACATTCCCAGAAATCCCATCCCTGTTAGTTCATAGTGAACATTGGTACAAACGCCCCCTAAATAAACTTTCTATAGATAATCGTTGACACAAATGGGCTCAGGAGACACATACAGGAGCCTTGACTTCTCAGTAAGATTCGTGCCTTTGGTTATTCTCTTTATGCTGGGGGCAGGGTATTCCATTCCTGAGCAGTTATTTTTTTCCCTTTTTAAAAAAATGTTCTTGCTTCTAGAGGTGAGAACCTGAATGATTGTATTTCTTTTTCACTCCTCACAATGTCAACCCCGGACACACACTGGTAGATATAGGATGACCATACTTGCACTCATAATTCTCTGCCTCACTTCTCCAAATCCCTGATTGAACTAAATCATGACTGGATAGCTGTGAACTCTGGCATCCAGGAGGATGACTTGTCCTTGGGAGCTGCCACTGATTCCAGCAGGAACAACAGATTCCTTTAACTTTAAGGGAGGTGTGAAGAGTGTAGCCAAGATGTGAAAGCCAAAGGTAATCACCATTTAACGCAGTTTAAGCCTCTTTATCTCCTGAGCCAGTGGCTTCAGAGAGAAACTTCCAGAGAAGACAACAAAATTATGAAGAGGAAAATCCTTATGTCTTTGTCAAAAAGTTTTAGAAAGAGAAGGTAAGTGTATATGGGGTAGACATGTACGTATATATTATAGCATATCTAGTAATGACTGTCAGCCTTCTCCAGCCTGCATGATGACTCTGTAACAGGGAGCGACTGAGTGGTGCCTTCCCTTGATTGTTAGAAGTGGTGCCGTCATCTCTGCTGTAGCTGGATTTGGTTCCTACTTGGCTGGTCAGTCTTCAGATGTTCAAGGCAGGACGATTTCACACCAGACCCTGTGGAGGGTGCTGGATATACAGCATTCAAGAAGGTTGGCAGGGTCTCTGCCGTTCCCAAGCTTCCATCTGGCCCATGATTTCTGAGCCATGGCACCATTATTTGGGGCCACATCATTCTTTGTTGTGGGGATGTCCTGTGCATTGTTGGAGGTTTTGCAGCATCCCTGACCTCTACCCACTAGATGCCAGTAGCACACCTCGGTCGTGACAATAGAAAAAATGTCTGTGGACATTGCCAAATGTCCCCTGGGCGGAGGCGGAGGCGGGGGTGGGGGTGGGGGGCAAAATTGCACTGGTTAAGAATTGCTGGTTTAGTCCAGTGGAATCAGAGTCCTCTTTTTTGTAATTCTCATGGTGATTCTAATGGAGACCAGAACAGGCATCACTGCTCCCATCCGCTGAATAAGTGTATACATTTTCTAGTTGGGGTCTTCCGGTGGGGGTGGAGGGTATTGTTTGCCTTTGGCTTTCCTTCTGCTCTAGGGATTTCTTTCCATGGTGCAGTGGTCGATAAATGTGAGGTCAAGCGCAAGGAAAAGAGAGCATTCTGCAGCCCCTCCTTCCGGACTGTTCTCTGCTGGCTCATTTGCGCAAACTTGAACATTGTTTGTTTTTAAGGTTCCACCATCTCTCTGAGTTCTTTTCTTGCAGGCATTCATCCTTGCCAAATCCAGCAGTCAAAGTTCACATTCATGCCACAGGACTTGTCAGAGCTCCAAACAGGCACTTTCTCAAAGTTTTTTGCCTAAGGAACCATCTCGTGTATCACCTCTTACTGATCTATTTCACAGGTTTGAGAACCCTGAAGTCACTTCTGCTAAGAACAAAGTAAATGCCCACCAAATAATAGATGCTATATTATTATGGTCATCATAATTATCAGTACGTAGCAAGAATAAAAGCATATAAATAAGAATATTTGGGTCATGAACTCTTAGAGACATCATTCCATTTTAGAGAAGTCATTTGGCACTGAGGATCCTCTGTGTGCCTTTGGGGCCAGGGAAATCAAACATATTCCTTCAAATATCAAGGAAATACAGGCTTTGTAGAATAATAGTTCATATTAGCCTCACAAAGAGTTTGCCTAGTTGCTTATTCCAGGGGACACATTTGCAGGGTGACAAGTGGCACCCTCCCCAGTCTCTGACGATTAATATTTGTGCTTGGATGTTTTCTTAGAAGTACCCCAGGATTCTATTGCTAGCCTTGAGGACCTAAATAAGAGAGAATTGCTATTTCTAAAAGTCATGGAGGGAGGCTGAAGTGGGAAGATCACTTGATCCCAGGATGCAAAGGCTGCAGTAAGCCAAGATCACACCACTGCACTCCACACTCCAGCCTGAGTGACAGAGCCAGACCCAATCTCAAAAAAAAAAAAAAGTCATGAAAACTTTTACCTGCAAACTCCCCAGCTGGGAGAAATGATGTTTTTTAAGGTCGTTGGAAAGCCCTTTAAACTCATTTTAATGGTATCAGGAGAATTAGAGCTTTGCTGTTAAGGATTTGATGATCAAAGGCAGGCAGCCTTGACTGGCATTTATCTTTTGCTGTGCAGCTGCTTCAAGCTTTTTGATGTCCTCTTGTCACCAAATGGGCAGGATGGAAGAAAAGCGCATTTCTTGTGGTGAGGACCTCCCCACACACATGCCAGCAGTAGAAGGGTGGGCTTGGTTAGTTCATTAATGCAATGATGCTGATTTTCCTATTTGCTTTAGTGTTCGAAAGATGCAAGAGCTCATAGGGCCGTTAAAATGGCACGTGATCTTATGTCAAGGGGAATGGCAATGGCCTGGGACCCTGGGATTCTCTTGCCATCACTGCCATTTCAGCAGACAAATTGATTTCCAATATTCTCCTGGCCAGACTATTTCAAGATTCCCAATAAATAAATAATGAAGGAATCTGGGATGGGGGTAGAAAGAGTCACCTACCCAGTGATTGAAGGAAACAATTGAAAAGCTTGTTTAAATATAAATCAACATTATGTACTAATAAGTGCTGATATTTGGTTGATACTCTTATCATTTTTATAATCTACAGCCTTATACATGTTACCACATAGGATTGTCATAACGCTCCTGGAAAAACATAGATATTATCGAAGGTAGTTTATATTAACCCCATTTAAACCAAGAGGTTAAGTAGCTTCTTTACAATCTTAACACTCTTCACCACTAAGTGATATTGTCATTGTTTCCCTCCACTAAAGAAGGGAGCTAGCTCCCACTGTTTCTCAGTCTTTACTATTTGCTGGGCTGGTATAAGTGCTTTACATATATTATCTTGTCGAACGCAATAAGAACTCTGCGAGGTGGGTAGTAAGTGATCCTGTCTTGTAGATATGGGAACAGTAGTGGATAAGTTAGACTGATATGCCCAAGGTCACCCAGCTAGTGAGTGACAGACGGGGATATGACCCAGCTCTGCAGACTCAGGAGCTTTTGTTCAGTCCAGTCTACTTTGCACTGCTGTGATGGCTAAGTCCTAGACAGTGATGTCTTTGAAGGCAAAGACTGCCTAACTCCCTCTGCTTCCTCACTGCCTAGCACAGGCCCTGGTACAGAATAGGCCCTATTGGGGCTGAAGGATGGAAGAAGGGAGAGAGGGAGAGAATAAGGGAGAAAAGAAGGAAGGAGAGGAGAGAGAATGAGATGGAGGCCCAAAGAGAAGAAAAAAGAGGGAGTAAAAGAAAAGGAAGAAAAGAGGCAGGGAGAGAAGAGTAAGGGAAGGCAGGTGGTCTGCTTTAGCTGTTTCTACTTATCGCCTCAGATGAAACGAGAAAGAAGTCTGTGTTGATGTTGTCACCATTTATTGTTATTTTACTAATGTACTACTTATAACATTGTGTTCTCCACCTCCACCACTTTTTTTTAAGTGCTTGGAATAGTCAGGTCCTGGTAGGAAGAGATGGATTTAGGGTCTGCTTAAAAAGGCATAGGTGCATTCTGGCCTTGGCTGGGGCTCTTACCACCTCCAGGGCAGAAGGTAGACGTGGAGCAGTGACTCCTGGAATCACGGAGGGTGCTGTGGTTGTGGATGGTGGGAGCTGCAGCCCCAGTGGAGGAACATAGCTACTGACTAGCTGTTGCAAAAGGCAGCCAGGGGACTAATTTACTTACCCAAACACCTCCTCTCTGATTTTGAATCCCCTATTTGTGCCCTTCAGTGGTCAAACCCAACAGCAAGCTGGAAGACAAGGGTATCCTTGATCCAGAAACGTCAGTCTCCCAGGGAAAGGTGCCTTATGGACTTGGAGGGGCAACAAGACTCTGGCGCTGAGTGAGGAGACAGACACTGGGGAAGATATTTAACGTGAACAGCAGGGGGCACCAAACAGGAGTGGCACTGACCAATCAGAGCAGTGCCAGCCATAATAACCCACAGTTCTTGTACCTTTGTAAGACTTAGGGCTGTGTGGGGTGGCTCACACCTGTAATCCCAACACTTTGGGAGGCCGAGGCGGGTAGATCACGAGGTCAGGCGTTTGAGACCAGCCTGACCAACATGGTGAAACCCCATCTCTACTAAAAATACAAAAATTAGCAGGGTGTGGTGGTGCGCCCCTGTAACCCCAGCTACTCGGGAGGCTGAGGCAGGAGAACTGCTTGAAATTGGGAGGCAAAGGTTGCAGTGAGCCAAGATCACACCACTGCACTCCAGCCTGGGCGACAGAGCAAGACTCCGTCTCGAAAAAAAAAAAAGCAAAACAAAAAAAAAAACTTAAGTCTTACACTGGTCTGCACTGAATGTGGGGCCTTAGAAAAGATATCTACAAACAAAAGATATCTATATGTCTCCGGGGGATCGGCAGAAATGTACACACAGTTTCTCTAGTTCAGCCACACCAGCCATGGCTCAGCTAGGGCAAACCCAAGTCCCTGCCAGCAGAAGACTATGACCCATGGCTTAGACATACAGGTTCCAAAAAATGATGGGGAAATGCCCTTTACCAAAGGCCAATATCTAACTTCTTTTCTAACTTGTGAAAATTCTGGAGCATTGGCAAAGCCCACCCGTCCGACTCACTCCCCTAACATGTGAGAATTTTCCAAACTATTTTGACAGATGAAATTGCAGATAATTAGCTTGGCTCTGCCAACTTGAAATTACTGGGGATGATTTCTGTGGCTGTGTACTTGAGTTTCTGGAAGATAATCTAAAATTGAGAAGCAGGCCAGTGTTATCCTCATCTTACCCCTCCATCACGTCGTTACAAGTGTGGAAGAAAACTCTGGGCTGGTCATAAACATCTATGATAAATGCAGGGGAATAAGCCACTCAATTTAAGCCACGCAGCCTGAATCTGTTTTTAGCTGTGAGATTGAAAAAGTCCTGTCACCTAAATGCCTTTTCTCTAACGTCAGCCTTCTTTTTAGACAGATTCCATTTTCTCTGCTCTATGAGTTCTTTTTTTTTTTTTATTTAGAACAAGATTGGCATCTGAAAAATAAAGTAAGATCTATAGAAAGTTTATGTCTCCATCTCTATCCCTACCTACTTCTCCTTCAGTGATTTCCATGACATTGAATTTTGAAGTTTAGTTCTCCCATTTTTCTGGAGGCTACAGTCAACGTATCTTTGTAAGACTCAAGTAGATGGATTGCAGTAATGGCCCTGCTTCCCCTCTCTCTGTAGCTAGTATTTAGCATGTAACTTTAGAGTTCCTCCCATAGAGGTGATATGTATTTTCTCTCCCTGTGTGTCTTATTCATCTCAGGCTGCCAGAACAAAATATTACAAACTGAGTGGCTTAAACAATGGGAGTTTCTCACACTTCTGGAGACTGGAAGTCCAAGATCAGGGCACCAATATAGTCAAATTCTGAAGTTCCTCTTCCTGCCTTGTAGGCGGTCTCCTCCTCATTGTGTCCTCATATGGTAGAGAGAGAGAGAATTTTGTCTCTTCTTTTTCATGTAAGGACACCATTAGCATCATGGGAGTTTCACCCCCATTTACCCCCATTTCACTCCCTTTTCACCCCACTTCCAAACATGACATTGAGTGTTAGGGATTCAATATGTACGTTTTGAAGGACACAAACAGTTCAGAACATCATGCAGCTCACTCTGACCAATAGAATAAGGCAGAAGTACTGGGCACGGTGGCTCTCGCCTGTAATCCCAGCACTTTAGGAGGCTGAGGTGGGCGAATCACCTGAGGTCAGGAATTTGAGACTAGCCTGACCAACATGGTGAAACCTCATCTTTACTAAAAAATACAAAAAAAATTAGCTGGGCTTGGTGGCAGGTGCCTCTAATCACAGCTACTTGAGAGGCTGAGGCAAAAGAATCACTTGAATCTGGGAGGCAGAGGTTGCGATGAACCGAGATCACACCATTGCACTCCAGCCTGGGCAACAAGAATGAAGCTCCATCTCTATTTATTTAAATAAATAAATAAATAAATAAATAAATAAATAAATAAATAAATAAAAAGTAAGTAAGTAAGGCAGAATCAAGGATGTGCCAGTTCTAAGATAAGGCTTCAAGAGTCCTTGCCTGATTGCTCCTATGTTGCAGGAAAGGAGGAGGATAAGAGACATACAGAGCCAAACTGCCCCAGTTAAGGTGGCCTAGCCCTTTCCAGAACAAAGTTCCTGGTTGACCCATAGATGCACCCGTGAGTCTAGCCAAGATCAATCAAGCCCAGTCTATATCTGCTCGCTCCCTAGCCTACTAAAATGCATGAGTTATAGTAATATATAAAACTAATATAGTCATGAGTTAAATGATTCTGGTTTTACGCTGCTGAGTTTTGAGGTAGTTGGTTATGCAACAATAGCTAACTGATAAAGTATGGCTACTGAATAGTCATTATTATTTATATTCTTCCTACAAAGGAAGTTAGATGTAGTGATTAAAAGTCTGGAGTAGATCAGGTCTTCTTGAATTTGAATCCTGGCTCCGCCACTTACTATTTGTGATTTTGGGCAAGGCACCTCAATTTCCTTATCTGTACAAATGAATATAACAACAGTATCACATAGGGAAATTGTCAGGATCAAATGGGTTAATGCATATAATGCACCTGAAACAGTTCCTGGTACAGAGCAAGGACTGTAGAAGTGTTTGCTGTTATCCCTTTTAAAGGGCTTGAGACTTGTTGAGAGCAGGCTGCAGGTGAGGTTCGTTGATGCCCAGGTAGCATCAGCTCCACTGCTCAATAACAGGTTCTCAGCTCGTGTCTTCAGCACGAGATGAGCTCACTTTCCCCAGGAGAGAAAATGTAATCAAGACTGCTTTAGAATTCTCTGAGATGGCTCTTTTATATCTTCTCTGCGAAATAAGCATTAGCGTGTTAAAGGCATTATGCTTTTCCCCCACATGGAACTGATGGGAGAGAGAACAGCTATCAACAACCCAGAAGGTTCCAGACCACGTGGTCAAGCACTCTGAAGGGTGCAGACCCTTTTGTGTTTCCTCCTTTTCCTCCCCACCTCCAGGCACTTGGTGTTCTCATGCTGTGACTTTCGGATTACTCGGAGGTTTTGTCTTTCCAGAAGTGCTGGGGCTGCCACAACTGTCACTGATCCCCTGAATCTCCCCATTCCCCCCTCCACTCAGGGCACTTGCCATCCCTGGACAAAGAGGTTTTGGAGGGGGGGGATTTTCTTTGTTTTGAGACAGAGGCTTGCTCTGTCACCCAGGCTAGAGTGCAGTGGCACAATCATGGCTCACTGCAGCCTCGATCTCCTGAGCTCAAGCGATCCTCCCACCTCAGCCTCCGGCCATGCCTGGCTAGTTTTGTTTTTGTTTTTGTTTTTGTATTTTTTAGTGGAGATGAGGTCTCACTATGTTGCGCAGGCTGGTCTCAAACTCCTGAGGTCAAGTGATCCTCCCGCCTCAGCCTTCCAGAGTGCTAGGATTACAAGCATGGGTCACCACACTCAACCCAAGGATGTTTTGATAACAGCTAATTTGTTAATAAATTACTGCTCCTAAATAACCTATTTGCTGCTTACCAACTACATGTCGTAGGTAGTGTTCTATCAAGAAAAAGTGAGTTTAATGATGGAAAGTCTAAATACCTTGATGGTCATTGGTAAAGGTTATTTAAGGGCAAAAAAGACATCTAGGACTCTCTCAGTAACAGGCAAGCAGCCAGCCACCATCAGGCCCAATCCCAAGCTTTGAGATGGACTCACGAGTCACCCGGGGGTGTCCTGGGTTCAGTCACGTAACCATCTCAGAACTCTCTGTCCTGGGTCACAGCTGGAGACATCCATGTTGCTAAGGGGTGGTGACCTGTGTGCCCCTCTTTTTTATACCTTGGAATCTTCCCATACGCTGTTCTGCTCTGAGATCAAAACCCCTACCTGTGCTCCACAGCTGTCGTGCTCCACGCTATCTCTCAGGAAGGTTTCCCCAAGGCTCTCCTCATCAATTACTTCTTCCTCCTCTTCCCTCCCCATACCCTTCTGCTAGTGAGTCTCTCCTGTTTCCAACTGGACCATGAGCTCCTTGAAGATGGCATTTACACCCTGTTCATCTCATCATTTCCCACATGACTTAGCAGAGTGACTTTTGTGTATCAAGCTCTCAGTAAGTAATTGGTGAATTAAAATAAAAAAAGAAGGAATGATTTCAGTCATTTCATCCAGTCAGGGGTTAATGCCCACATTCCTACCCAAGTATGTGACAATCCCCAAGCCCAGTGATCTCGAAGCTCTGGTGACTACTGTAAATACTGAACCACTTCTGCTATCCTCCAGGGATACCCGGGACAGGGACAGAATGTAAAGGCAGGTCCATTTGTTCACATGTCTTTCTTTGATGCCAGCTCAGGCAGTATTTGTCGTGAGAGAATCACAAAGGAAGACATCTCAACATCTCTAAGAGCAACGTGAGAACAACCTGGCCAGGAGAAGTGCCATCATCATGAATTTAAAGCTTTATGGCACTTCTTGCATTTTTCAGCTCTCATAAATCGTAAAATTGTAGGGCTAGACAGACACTTGGAAATCATCCTGGCCAGTCTGCCCATGAAAATATGCATTCCTTGGGAGGTGCTTTCTCTCACAGCTCATTCATTCTGCAGATGTGTGGTTCAAGGTCACATAGCTGGTAGCAGATCTGGGATCAGAACCCAGCACTCTAGCCCCTACCCAGCATCCACTCAGCAGCCCACGCTGAGCTGACCTGGCAAGGAAAGAATGGGTTACTGTCTCCAGGCTATGCCATGGACTGCAACAGGTGCTGTTATTACTTGTCTTTAGAGTAATAAGCCTGTGTAATAAGTATGTAATGTGGACGCTTTATTCAGCCCATTAACCCTCAATAAACATTGTTGCCTAGCTGTACTCTCCCAGGCCCGGCCCCTGCTGCATTGCCCATCACTTGGGAGCTTAAGTAACAGCACTTCCTGTAGAAGAACAAGGCCCTGCCAGATGTGACTAGATCACAGGAATTAGAATTGAACACTGGTTAAAAATAAAAGTAGTTTTTTCACGACATTCCTATCTGCCATGTGTGTCTGTGTGAGAGTGTGTGTGTGTGTATGCAAGCATGTGTTTGAAATGTGATTAACAACAGCAATGATGTTATATAGATATTCATAGGACAAATGTGTGCTGGACATCTACTAAGAGAAAGGCCTTGTGCTAGGAATTTTCTTCCAAAAACAAAGAAGCATAAATACTGCAAGCATGGTGTGAACACAATGGTCTGAGGCTGCCAAGGAGAGAACACAATGGGTTTTCAGAGGGGATAAGGAGGGGGCAGAAGAGGAATCAAATAAGCCTTCAAGGAAGTGATGACATTTGAGTGATAATTTTAATTCCCAGACACCTGAGAATTTATAAAATCAGAAATGGTGAGAATATTCCAAGTAGAAAAGATAGCTTGAACCCAGAAGATGTTAAGGTCGAGTTTTAGCAAAGCTTGAAAAATAGCAGATAATAACTGTTCTTATACATATAATTTAGGAGAAGCACAAAAGAGAGAAGACTAGTTTTAGGAAACTGCTGATAGAAGGATTATATCATTCCAGGTAAATCTCATGTGATGAACACAGATGGAACAATTCTAAATAAGAACAAACTAATCCAACAGGATATTAAAATAACTACATTGTCTCTAATGAGCCTTACCTAAGGAATGCAAGGATAGTATGAAGTTTTAAAATCTATCAGTATAGGTCTAGCGCAGTGGCCCATGCCTGTAATCTCAGCACTTTGGGAAGCCAAGGCAGGTGGATCACTTGAGCCCAGGAGTTCAAGACCAGCCTGGGCAATATGGTGAAACCCCATCTCTACCAAAAATACAAAAATTAGCCAGTCTCACAATGTGGTCTCAAAATAAATAAATAAACAAAAAAATGAAAATTTAAAAATCTATCAATATAATTCATTTATTATAGGAAAAATAATATGATTAGTTCAGTAGGTACAGAATCAATAATTAGTAAGCTTCCACACTTATTTATAATTTAAAAAATAAAACCAACAACCTCTTATCAAACTAGAAATGGGAAAAAAAAATGCTGCTGGAACCTAAAAACAAACGTCATATTGAGAGTGAAGTAGGAAAGTCTTTCTAGTAAGGTTCAAAAAGAGGTAAGAATGCCCGCTATCACATCTGTTATCCAATATTACATTTGAATTTTTTTTGTTAATATAATATAAGAAACAGAAATAGGCATAAGAATCAAAAAGGCAAACAACAATTTTAGTATTTTCAAAAGTCATGTCAGTCTATGTAAAAAAACAAACAAACAAACAAACAAAAAAACCAAGGAGAACAACATATAAATTTTTAGAACTAAAAAAAAGCTTTCAAAAAGTCCAATGACTTTTAGTTCTAAAAATTTTAAACACAAAATTCACATTCTAAATACAAAACCCACATTTTAAAAAATTTATAAGTATCTATAGGCCAAAAAAAAAAAAATCTTAGACGTTATAGGAAAAAAGCCTGTTCCTAGTAGCAACAAATTTATGAAAGAATATTAATAATTGCTAACACTCATTAAGTTCTTTCCAGTGTTCCAAGCATTCTACCTTGTTTCATTCTCATGGCAAGTTTATGATCTAAGCTATCGAAAAATAAACTTAACAAAAGCCTTGCAAGAACTTTACAGACAAAATTGTCAAGTGTTATTAAAGGGCATAAAGGACTCAAGCAAATGGAAATGTATATCATATTGTTTATTGGGAAAACTGAACATCTAAATGTCATAAATATAAAATATCCCCAAATTAATTTATAAATTTCAATATGTTATAATCAAAGTCCTGACAAAATATTTTTAAATGAAACTAGACAAACTGACTCTGAAAATCACACAGAAGAGTAAACTTCGAAGAGTTGCTGAATAAGTTGTGAAAAAGACCAAAAGAGAAGAACTTACTCTATCAGTTACCAACACAAATCCTATCATCATGAAAACTATGATATTGGTGCAGAAATAGGTTAATAGATCAATGAAGGAGAATAAAAATCTCACAGACCCAAATGGATATAGAAACTTATTTTATTTTTTTTTTTTGAGCCAGACTGTCACTCTGTTTCCCAGGCTGGAGTGCAGTGGCACAATCTTGGCTCGTTGCAACCTCTGCCTCCTGGGTTGAAGTGATTCTCGTGCCTCAGACTCCCAAGTAATTGAAATTACAGGTGCATGCCACCACACCTGGCTAATTTTTGTATTTCTAGTAGAGACGAAGTTTCGCCGTGTTGGCCAGGCTGGTCTTGAACTCCTGGCCTCAAGTGATCCAACCACCTTGGCCTCCCAAAGTGCTGGGATTACAGGCATGAACCACCACACCCAGCCTGCATGTAGAAACTTAATCCATGATAGAGGTGACATTGCAAATAAATAGAAAAAATATAAACCATCAAATACCTTTATAAATGGTGCTGGGAGAATTAGCTTTGTATATAAGAAAAAAGTGAAACTACATCCTTACTTCACACCATACTCAAAAATAAAACAGATGGATCAAAACCTCAAAACCTAGATGCAGAAAGAAAACTTTAAATCTATTAGAAGAAAATGTCTTTGAAGCTTCAGGCTCAGGCAAGAGTTACTAGTAAAGATCCCTCTACTCCCCACACCAAAAAAAAAAATCAGCAAATGAAACATTAATATTTGGTTCATTTCAATTTTATAAGCCTTTTGTGACCAAAATTGAAAGACAAACCACAGACTCGTAGATATTTGCAACATATAACTGAATTAGTATCTAGAATATATAAAGAATTTTCAACATCGATAAGAAAAGGACAAAGAACCAACATCAAAAGAACCACACAAACAAAATCAAAATAGAGAAATGACAGAAAAGAAATATGAAATGGCCAGTCTAGTACACATGGGAGGAGAGCCCCAATCTCACTCACAGTCTGGATCTGCAACTAGTAATAATGAGATACCATTTCACAGCATCTGTGGAGGAAAGTTTACAATCTGACAATATCAAGTGTTGGTGAAAGATGCATATGCTGCTGCTGGAAAAGTACTGAAGTGGCATCATTTGCCTGGGGTAATACCCAACATTCATTGCCTCATACCAAGGAAATCAAGGACGTAGACACACCAGAGTGAGGTTAAGAGTGGAAGTTTAATAGGCAAAAGAAGAAGAAGAGCTCTCTGCACAGAGAGAGGTCCTGGAGAAAATGGGTTGCCCCTTCTGCAGTGAAATGCAGAAGGTTTTATAGATGAACTTGAGGGGGTAGTGTCTGATTGACATAGGGCACAAAAGATTGATAGGACCAGGTGTGCCACTTGCATAGCATGCAAAGAACTGGTTATGACTAGGTGTGCCGTTTGCATAGCACGGGAAGAGGCTGGTCACCCCACCCTAATCCTTTATTACACACATGGATTATCTACCTAGTTGGCGCTGTATTGCCTGCTTTTTTTTACTGTACCTGTGGTGACAAAGAAAAGGGAAGATGGAGCCTCCATGTTGAACATGCCTGAACCTCAGGAAGCCCTTTCCTGTTGGCATGGCTGCCAGCATTCACTCATGTGAGCTTCCAGCTTGCTTATCTATGTCTGCAGCTCGATTTTTCAGGCTGCTCTTTGTTAGAAAAGAAACGATTTGAGGGCTGTTTTTTGTTAAGAGGGAAATTCCACAGAGGACTCTGTTGCCCTTACTATCTGCCTAAATAATTTCTTTCTGTCTCCCGTATCAGTATGCTGGAACAACAAGCTACCTGGCAGTGTCTAGTTCAACAACAACAACAAAAAATGCATGCACTAGAATCCAGCAATTCCATTTCCTGAAACAAGTTCTCCCTCATGTGCCTAAGGAGACATGCATGAAGATGTTCATTGCAGCACTGTTTACTCTGGGAAAGAAAATAAAAACTTAGAAATAATTAAAATGTCTGTAAATAGGAGAAAAGATCAATGGGCCCTATTCATAAGATGCATCACTTAACCCAGTTAAGAGGGTGAAATACTGAAAATTCTCAAAAATATAATAGTGAATGTTAAGAACAACAGAAACTAATTGTAGAATGAAATGTATATATGCAAACACAAACATGTATTGTCATTGACCTATAGATATTGCAAAAGAATAAGAAAGGTCCACTTAAAGGACACTCAATAAATTCCTTAAGAAGGAATGCTCTCTGACACCTGGCGTTCTGTCACATCATCATAAAGATGAGTGTCGAGGAAGAGCTAATGTTCACCGTCCCTGCTGGGAGAGTCCCTCCTGGAATTCTACGCCTTTGTGCATTCTTTGTGTTTTCTACATTGCATTAAGGCAGCTAAGAAACATCTTGCCTTTGTGTGTGGTGGGGGGTGGGAGGATAGCAGTGTGTGTGAATAAACCCACCTCCTGAATACATATACAAAATGCTTTCAACTCAGAACTTTGCATACCACTGCTCAGAGCAGACCAAGGCTATGTGTTGTCATAACAACAAACTCAACAATTTGAAATGCAGATTCTTTCTCTTTTGCTCTGATGGAAACTGGTGAGGAATGCAAGATACTTTGTATTGGGTATGAGCCTGTTTGAGTTCAAATGTGATATTAGACTTGGTTGTATGCCCAGTGGGGAAGAAAATGTATGATTTATAAAGCACTGAAACCAAGAAATCATATAGATTTTCAGGAAAGCCTGTCCATTCAGATTATAAAGTTTTGACACGTAAGATCCACTTTGAGTCTTGGCAGTCCTATAAGAGTAGTTTTGTGTTGTGTTGGAGAGGAAGCAGGGGAGAGGCAATGGGATAAACACTCTGGTTCTAGAGTCCAAAAGACCTGCTTCAGTGCTTCCTAGCTGTGTGTCATTTGGGCAAGTTACTTACCATATTAATCAGCATCCTCCAGAAAAACAGACCTAATAAAATGTGTGTGTGTGTGTGTCTGCGCGTGCACGTGTGTGTGTGTGTGTTTATACATAGATAGAGAGAGAGATTTATTATAAGGAATTGGCACTCACGAGATTATGGAGGCTCCAAGGATCTTCAGGGTGAGTTGACAAGCTGGAGGCCCCAGAAAGCCCATGGTGTAATTCCAGTTCAAACACCGGCCAGTTCAAGACCCAGGAAGAGCTGATGTTTCAGTGTGAAAGCAGTCAGGCAGGAGGCATTTTCTCTTACTTGGGGGAGGGTCAACCTTTTTGTTCTATCCAGGCCTCCAAGGAATTGGATGAGGCCTGCCCACATTAGGGAGGGCAGTCTGCTATCCTCAGTCTACTGATTTAAATCTCAGATGGTTAATGGGTGCACAAAATGAGAAGAGATGAATGAGACCTACTATTTGATAGCACACAATAGGGTGACTATAGTCAATAACAACTTCATTGTACATTTTGAAATAACGTAAAGAATGTAATTGGATTGTTTGTAACTCAAAGGATAAATGCTTGATGGGATGGATACCCCATTCTCCACAGTGTACTTTTTTCACATTGCATGCCTGTCTCAAAACATCTCGGGTACCCCATAAACATATACACCTACAATGTACTCACAAATTTGTTTTTAATAATTTTAAAAAATAAAAATTACATTTAGGAGACTGTCAGTCAACAAGTGGATAAAGAAACTGTGATATATAGGAATACTACTCAGCCATAAAAATGAATGAGTTATTGGCATTCGCAGCAACCTGGATGGGATTGGAATGGAAAACCAAACATCCAAAAACCAAATGTTCTCACTCATAAGTGGAAGCTAAGCTATGAGGATGCAAAGGCATAAGAATGACACAGTGGACTTTGGGGACTCGAGGGAAAAGGATGGGAGGGGGGTAAGGGATAAAAGACTACAAATTGGGTTCAGTGTATACTGCTTGGATGATGGGTGCACCAAAATCTCACAAATCACCACTAAAGACCATACTCATGTAACCAAATGCCACCTGTTCCCCCAAAACCTATGGAAATTTAAAAATTAAAATAAATAATTAAATAAGTGTTAATCTCATCCTAAAACACTTTCTCAGAAACAGCCAGAATAATATTTGACCAAATATCTGGATGCCCTGTGACCCAGTCAATTGACACATACAATTAACCATCACACTCACGCTCTCTGCGTCTTGGTTTTCTCAATTATAAAAGACAGCTAATAATAGTAGATAGCTCATAGGCTTGAAGTGAGGAATAAATAAGCTGTTGCACATAAAGTGCAAACAGAAGAGCTAAGACTTAGCAGGCACTCGATAGCTGTGTACCAAATGAATTTCTAGTTTTGCAAGTCATCTATGAGTACCCCCAAAATAGATCGCTTAGTTCACTTGTTTTTATGCTTTATAAAAACGATAGCTTCAGAGACTTGCTTTGTTCACTCAGCATTATACTAGCAACATTTGTATTCAGATGCTACTGAGAATATTCATTCCGTCGATGGACATTTGGGTCATTCCTCGTTTTTCCATTTTCAACAATGCTCCTGTGAACTCTTTTGTCCATGGCAGTGAGGGCTCACCTCTGGGATTTTCTCTAGGACCTGGGAGGGGAATTGCTGGGTCGTAGGATAGACAAGTATTTAATTTAACAAGATCAAGCTAAATTATGTCCCGAAGTGCTCAGTTCGTTGAATGAGAAAATAGTGATCAGATATTGTTCTGCTGGTCATTAAAAGAAGTCCTTATAAAGACTATCCAACAGGCAAAATAATCTTTTGATGTTAAATTGGGGGAACAAAGGGGATATAAAGTTCAGTGTGATTGTAGCTCCATAGAAAAGAAGGGGGAGGCAAAGCAATATAATAGCAGAGTTGCAAGAGAAGGTGTGAACAGGGTATAAAATCAGACGGATCTGAGGTAAGCCTCCACCTGTCCTCAACCTGCCTGTGAGACCTTGAGCCAGTTTCCTGACCTCTCTACACTCGTGTGATGTCATTTTAAAATGAGAATAACCACACCTAACTTAGAGTGTTGTATGAACTGTTACCATGCATATAGTAAGTTCTCAACAAATGATGGACAAAAACACAAACAAAAACCATGTGGTTTTTTTTTTTTTTTTTTTTTTTTTTTAAAGACAAAGATGCACTTGAATGACTCCTGAGGCTTATGGTAGGTCTTAAGTTATGAGTGGTTTAGTTTTTCTACTTTTAGAGCTACTGGAAAGTGCTTATGTTGCTTTCAAAATGAGAAAATTAATTTGTTTTTTAGACATTCCGTTATTTGCTACTTTGTGCAGCTTCCTTACGCTACTTTTATTTACTCACACACCTCTCAATTCAATTTATCGCATCTGTGGGGAGCTGGGTGAAGTGACTGACTTTAGTTAAAACAGGCAGCAGGTACCTGATTCATCAGGGGGCCGCCCCTCAGGTCAGGTTTTGCACAAGGTGAGAATGATCCCCAGTTAAGACCTATTAAGGTGAGAAATCTCTTGGTTTGGTCATAATTAAAAGTCCTCTTGGCCGGGCGTGGTGGCTTACGCCTGTAATCCCAGAGCTTTGGGAGGCTGAGGCGGGTGGATCACGATGTCAGGAGATCGAGACCATCCTGGCGAACACAGTGAAACGCCATCTCTACTGAAAATTTAAAAAAAATAGCCGGGCGTGGTGGCAGGCGCCTGTAGTCCCAGCTTCTAGGGAGGCTGAGGCAGGAGAATGGCTTTAACCCGGGAGGCGGCAGAGCTTGAGGTGAGCGGAGATCGCGCCGCTGCACTCCAGCCTGGGAGACAGAGCCAGACTCCGTCTCAAAAAAGAAAAATCCTCTCTGCAAATGCTTACATTTTCCCATTTTTGCTGAGGTCTGGATTTTCTGAATATTCGAGTTTATGCATGAGAAGGAGGAAAGAATTTAGGCCCATGAGCCAAGGGGAATGTATCTTTCAGGTTTTTAGAACATTACAGCCTTATTGCAAGTCTGTTGTGGGCATAGAGGGAGTCTCTCGGGCATCTGCAGCTTTGGTGCATTCCTTCATTCTTCTAGTAAATACTTTCTAGCACTGTAGATCCAGATGCAGGAAAGCCAGATGTATTAGTCAGCTCGGGCTGCTGTAACTGAAGCCACGGGCTGGATGGTTTAAACAACAGACATTTATTTTCTCACTATTCTCAAGGATGGAAGTCTGAGATCAGGGAGCCGGCCTGGTCAGGTTCTGGTGAGAGCCATCTCCCAGGTTCCATCATCTCACTGTGTCCTCATACAACAGAGAAAGAGAACAAGTCCTCTGGCTCACCTTATAAGGATACTAATCCTGTCAGATCAAGGCCTTACCTGTATGAACTTAATTACTTCCTTAGAGGCCAAATATGATCACGTTGGGAGTTGGAGCATCAACATATGAATTTGGGGGGAGAAAGGACACAATTCAGGCCGTAGCATCAGAGAAGTTCCCTGCGTCATCCATTCTAGAGGGCGTGACAAGCCACGAACAAGTACACAAATAAATAATCTAGGAAAATATGGATCACGATTAGTTCCATGAAGGAAATGAAGAGGATGGGATAGAGAATAATGGAGGGGGGGTTGTTTTATGGAGATGGGGTCAGGAAGGATCTTGCAGAGGATATTTGAGACCAGAGGATGGACAAGAGCCAACCATGGGGAAACATTCCAGGCAGAGGAAGTTTTTTCAGTGCAGAGCCTTTATTCAAGAAAGACTATGGTGTGTTCTGAGAACTTTTGGAAAGACCAGCATGGCTACTGCATGGTGATTTGGAAGGCAACCCTCTTGTACAGTTACAAATGTTTGACAAATACAGTAGGCATTGTTTTAAATGCATAGATGAGCTCTCCAGAAAAAAAGTTATTCGAGGAACCAGAAACAAAAGAGGAAGTGAAAAGCCATCTTAACAACACAGAGATTAGAATGTTTAATGTCTGGAAAGGTACAGAGATTGATGTCTTAGACTCAAGAGCAATGAATGTATCCACAAGAAGCCAGGACTCTGGGAGGGCTAATATTAACCATGCCATGAAAGGGTAGATGGAGGAAAACTGCCTACCTGCCCAGGAAGACAACAAGAGTGCTTGAGTTCCTTGACGTAGATTATGTTAAAACAAAATAATTCTCTGAAAATTCATACCAAGAACTTGATCTCACATAAGCTTAAATTTATACTACCCACACTACCCTAGAAGCCCCAACTTGAAAAGGAACTCAAACACTGGTACCAAACAGTGATATCCATGGGGAATCTATAAGAAGCCAACACAAAACAGCCCAAGAGACATATACCCTCAACCCAGGTCACACAAAATTCCCATAGATAAAGCCCTGCTGAAATGAGCTTTCAATCTCAAATTACAAATGTACAAAGAAAAACTTCACCATGTGCAAGAGTCATAAATTACAGCAAACTGAGGGACTAGACACTCCCTTCAAAAACTCCGAATAAAAGAACTGTCTGAAAGACAATATTTTCCGAATAATCATAGTCATAAGCTAGACCATTGAAAAACAGAATATAACAGATACTCTAAGGGGAAAAGTAGGACAGATTTTTAAAATAATAGTCAAATTTCTAGATTAAAAGTCAAATTTCATAATTAAATCAAAATTGATGGCTTGAATAGCAGATTAATCAGATATGAAAAAACAATCAGCTGGAAGATAGATATGAGAAATTACTCAGAATGTACTGCACGGAGTTAAAAGGTAAAAGGCATAAGAGATCAGTTAAATAGAACAGAAGATTAATTGGAAAAGTCCTATTGTTTATTTATTTTGAGACAGAGTCTTGCTCTGTCACCAAGACTGGAGTGCAGTAGTGTGATCTTGGCTCACTGCAACCTCTGACTACCGGGTTCAAACAATCCTCATGCTTCAGCCTCCAGAGTAGCTGGGACTACAGGTGCGTGCCACGATGCCTGGCTAATTTTTGTATTTTTAGTAGAGACAGAGTTTCACCATATTGGTTAGGCTGGTCTTGAACTGATAGCCTCAAGTGATCCACCCACCTCAGCCTCCCGAAGTGCTGGGACTATAGATGTGAGCCACCATTCCCGGCCCAATTTACTTTTAATAGGAGTTCCAGAACTACAGAGTAGAGAGGATTGGGAAGAGTTGTTAGGGCTGGGAATTTTCAGAATTTAGATGATGGATATCCATAGTAGGTTGAATCATGGCCACCCAAAGACAGCAAGTTCTAATCCCTAGGACAGTTAAATGTTGCCTGATAGGGAAAAGGACCTTCGCAGGTGTGAAAAAGTTAACGATCTTGAGAAGGAATTCATATCCTGGATTACCCAGTCAGGACCTGAATACAATCAAAAGTGTCCTTATGAGAGGGAAGCACGGGAGATTTCATACAGACACATACAGAGGAAAAGGGCGATGTGAAGGAGAATCCTGGAGAGATTTGAAGATGCTGGCCTTGGAGATGAGAGTGGTGTGGCCAATAACCAAAATATGTCAGTGGTCACCAGAACCCGAAAGAGGCCAGGCATGGATTCTCCTCCAGAGGGAGCATGGCTCTGCCAACACCTTGATATTGACCCCAGGACACTGATTCTGGACTTCTAGGCTCCAGAGTTGGAAGAGAATAAATTTCTGTTGTTTAAGCCGCCAAGTTTGTGGTGATTTGTTTCAGCATCCCTAGGAAACGAACGTGACATATATGGATAGATTGAGAATGAACATCAAGTTACAGGAAGGATAAATAAAAATAAATCTACAACTAGGCACACTCCAGTGAAATGGGAGAATGCCAAATACAGAAAAACAAGCTTGAAAGCAACCAGAAAAAGAACAGGGGGTAATGGCCAGAATGACAGTACATTTTTCAAAACTTTAATGTAGCCTGGAAGACAATGGATAATATCTTTAAATTGCCTACAGAAACAAATTATCATTCAAGAGTGAGGGTAAAATGAAGTCATTTTCAGGCAGGCAAGGCTGAATGTCTTTTTAAGACGGAGCCTCTCTCTGTCACCCAGGCTGGAGTGCAGTGGCGCTATCACAGCTCTGTGTAATCTCTGTCTCCCGAGTTCAAGCAGTTCCCCTGCCTCAACCTCCCAAGTAGCTAGGATTACAGGCATGCGCCACCACACCCGGCTAACTTTTGTATTTTTTAGTAGAGATGGGGATTCACCATGTTGGCCAGGCTGGTCTCGAACTCCTGACCTCAAATGATCTGCCTGCCTGCCTTGGCCTCCCAAAGTGCTGGGATTATAGGTGTGAGCCACCGCGCTTGGCTGGCAAGGCTGAATTTACCATTAATAGAAGCTTGCTGAAAGAGCTGCTTCTAAAAGGTATATGCACTTCAGAAAGGAGGACATAAAACCCAGAAAGACAGTGAGGTACAAGAAGAAATATTAAGTAATGAAATGAAAAACAAGTGTGATTCAACAGAAAATCAAGCATCAAATGTGATTTGGGACTATAAAAAAGGTGAAATGTAAATACCAGACAGTAATAATATGTAACATAAGAGAGAAGTCTGTGAGTTAAAAAGTTCTGGTCTTTGTATTGTTCAGAAGGAGAGGTACTGATTCATTTTAAATTGTATAAAGTAAAATAGACACAATTAGAGAAATTTGAAATGACAGACTGTCATTCTGGTCATTGCCCCCTGTACTTTTTCTGGTTGCTTTCAAGGCCATTTTTCTGTATTTGGCATTCTGCCGTTTCACTCGAGTGTGCCTAGTTGTAGATTTATTTTTATTTATCCTTCCTGTAACTTGATGTTCATTCTCAGGGGGTCATAGGAAAGAGGAGGAAAGAGGACAAAGAAAACATGTGACAAACAGCAACTGCAAATTAAGATTGGCAAAATAAACCTCAAAGCATCAGGGCATAAATCTAAGTATATCAAGTATCATAAACATTGTAAACAAATGAATCCCACTGTTTAAAAGACAGAAGCTTTAATGAGTAAACAAGATCTATATGCTCTATGCTTTTATAAGAATAACCAAAATAAAAGTACTCAAATATGGAAGAATCAGAAGGAGAAAAAACCCCAAACTTTCACTATTTACAAAGTTATCTGCATAGAAAACTCAAAGAAATGATATACAAACTGATAAAACTGAGAAGTCAGCAGTTTTGTTGAGAACAAGTTCAAGCATACAAAAATCAATTATATGCATTAACTAAAAAAATTAGCACATGTAGTTTTAAAAAGATACTATATGCACTAGCAATAAAAACTTAAAGGTATCTAGGAATAAACTTTGATGGAGAAATGTATGAAACTGTGTTAAAATACATAAAAGAAGCGGAAAAAAATCTAGAGAAAGGAAGGGCTGGGTGATAGCTCCTGTTCATTAGTGAAAAGAATCAATATTATAAAATGAAAATCCTCCCAAACCAATCTATAAAGTTAATATAATTCTTATGAATAGAATTATAGTAATAGAATTTTTCATGGAAGTTATATATGCAAAAGCAAAGACACAAAATAATTTTTAGCAAAGACACAAAATAATTTTTAAAAAGAAAAATATGGGGATAGGATTTTCTGCCTGGGTATCGAGATAACATGAAAGTGTAGTCAGGCTGGTCACGGTAGCTCACTCCTGTAATCCCAGCACTTTGGGAGGCCAAGGCAGGCGGATCACGGGGTCAGGAGATGGAGACCATCCTGGCTAACAAGGTGAAACCCCATCTCTACTAAAAAAAAAAAAATTAGCTGGGCGAGGTGGCGGGCACCTGTAGTCCCAGCTACTCGGGAGACTGAGGCAGGAGAATGGCATAAACCCGGGAGGCAGCGCTTGCAGTGAGCCGAGATCGGACCACTGCACTCCAGCCTGGGCAACAGAGCGAGACTCCGTCTCAAAAAAAAAAAAAAGTGTAGTCATTAAGATAGTGTGATATGGACTCATAAACCAATAATGGACTGAAATAGGATGCTCAGATTTATTCCCATATATAGTATATAAATATATTAAATATATAAATATATATAAAAACATATGTAAATATATATAAAAGTTATTTGTATTTATATATTACATATAGCATTAAATCAGAGCATTCTATTTCAGTTCACTGATCTATTTGTTTATATATATATTACCTATATGTTAACTTAATCTATGATAGAGGTGACATCATAAATTAGAAAAAAGATGGGCTGACAATAAGTAGTACTGGGATTGCCATTTTTCCATATGGAAAATAATTAAATTAGATCTTTCCCTCAATACAGAAAGAGGGAAACCTTTACAATACATTTAAGAGAAAATATAGGAGACTGTCTTTATGACCTCTTGATAGAGAATTGCTTTTGGAAATACAAATGATAAAGAAAATATGGTAATCTGATGACATTAAAATTAAAATCATCTAGAAAACAAAAGCTGCTGCAAACAAAGTAAAATGCAAATCACAGAATGAGAGTAGATACATTTTAAAAATTAGCTTCTGGAATATACAAAAGATATATCCACAATTCAGTGAGAACATGACTCAATAAGATGGAAGGTAAAGGGTATACATTGAAAATTCACAAAAGACAAAATATGAATGGCTTCTAAGCATATAAAAAGTGTTTGACCTCATTAGTAATCAGGGAAATGCAAAGTAAAACAAGGAAATCTTTTCATTCCGATCATGCCTGGCAGGGACCTTCTCCCCAGATGCCTCAGGCAGGAAGCCAAGGTGGAGAAATGTCCAAGGCCCATAACATGCTTTGCACTGGATTGGCAAAAATTAAAAATAAGAACATCAAGAGTTGGTGAGGATGTAGAGACACAGGAATTCTTACACCCTGTCCATGGAAGAGTGTGGTTTAATTTACAGAGGAATTTGGCAATATTTAGTAACACTAGAGATGTTCATGTTCTAGTTTTGAACATTTCCATTTCTAAGAATATATGCAAAAAAGACTCCCACAAGTTCCCAAAGTAACTGGTAAAGCCAAAGAGTATTTATTGCAGCACTATTTGTCATAGGAAAAAAAAAAAAAAAAAAAAAAAAAACACCTTTTGTGGTGGTGGGGGAGAGGAAAAAGCCTAGAATCCAGTAACCAAAAAATAAATGAGTAACTGTAGTGTACTCACATAATGTCGTACTATGCAACAGTTAAAATGATTGAACCAGGACCACATGCATCAACATGGATGAAACTGTAGAAACATAATGCTTAGCAAAAAATAAAAGTTTCAGAATGATTTATTCAGCATGATGTCAATTTAGTAAGTTTGAAAAAATGTAAAACAGTCTTATATGCACATACTCTGTGTGTGTGTGTGTGTGTGTGTGTGTGTGTTATACATATGTAGCAAAAATAGAAAACCATACATAGGGATAATAAACATCAATCCCTCTGGGAGGGTTGGAGGAGAATAAGATCAGGAAGGAACATAGAGGCCAGGAGCAGTGGCTCACTCCTGTAATCCCAGCATTTTGGGAGGCCGAGGAGGGTGGATCACCCGAGGTCAGGAGTTTGAGGACCAGCCTGACCAATATGGTGAAACCCCATCTCTACTAAAAAATACAGGCCAGGCACGGTGGCTCAAGCCTGTAGTGGGAGGCCGAGACAGGCGGATCACAAGGTCAGGAGATCGAGACCATCCTGGCTAACACGGTGAAATCCCGTCTCTACTAAAAAAGACAAAAAAACTAGCCGGGCAAGGTGGCGGACGCCTGTAGTCCCAGCTACTCGGGAGGCTGAGGCAGGAGAATGGCGTAAACCCGGGAGGCGGAGCTTGCAGTGACCTGAGATCCGGCCACTGCACTCCAGCCTGGGAGACAGAGCGAGACTCCGTCTCAAAAAAAAACAAAAAAAACAAAAAAAACCCAAAAATTAGCCAGGTATGGTGGTGCATGCCTGTCCCCAACTACTCGGGAGGCTGAGACAAGAGAATTGCTTGAACCCAGGAGGCGGAAGTTGCAGTGAGCCAAGATTTCACCACTGCACTCCAGCCTGGGCGACACAGACTGTGTCTCAAAATACATACATACATACATACATACATACATACATAGATACATACATACATACATACATACATAGATACATACATACATACATAGATACATACATACATACATACATAGATACATACATACATAGATACATACATACATACATACATACATAGATACATACATACATACATACATACATACATAGATACATACATACATACATAGATACATACATACATACATACATAGATACATACATACATAGATACATACATACATACATACATAGATACATACATACATACATACATAGATACATACATACATAGATACATACATAGATACATACATACATACATACATACATAGAAGGAACACAGGGAGAGCTTCAGTTATATCTACAAAACTTTAATGCTACTAAGCAAGTAAGTAAAGCAATTAGACATGTTGAAGTGTAGCAAGGTCAATGATGGATCTAGTGTTAGCTACATTATTCTCATTATTTTCCTTGTCTGCCTGAAAGATATCATTATAACATATTTTTTTAAAAATTAGTAAAAGTAGGAAAACTAATCCAGAGGCTATTGTATTAATCCAGACAATATGTAGATTAGGGTCACTAGGATTAGGGAAGAGGTTGAAGATGGAGAAGTGGACAGAACCATTATATATTTTGGAGGTAAAACTGAGCGTCTTGGGTAAATTTGCTGTCTCAGATATAGCAGGTATGATAAATGGGGCCACTATCCCGTCCCTGTTCTGTGGACCTTTTTGGGTGCTCCAGCTGATTTCCGACGAAGGGTGTCTCATGGCTGGGCTGAGGGTTCTTCCCCAGCCCTGGACCCCCACCCACTGAATGCTGTGCTGCCCCCAGGCTGTAGAACAGATGTGCTAAGGATTGCAGCCAACTACCAGTGGCCTTGAAGAATTAGCATGTGAATACCCCAGCTCCCTAGCCTCTGAACTGGGATCATTCTGAGGCTTGTGCTGCTTTGTGCAGTTTCCTATGGGATTCAGCATCCCATGGCAGCAGGTGTAGTAGTAGTAGGTCCTTTTGCCTTCCCTTCTCTTCCCTGACTCCCTTCCCCACCTCCCTGCCAGTATTAGCCCCACTTCCCCCAAAGAACCACTTGTGCTTGTGTCGTTCTCTTGGATCAGCTTCTGGAAAAATGTACATTAAAGAAGCAGGTGCGCTTCCCAAGCATGCCCACCCAGCACCTCCATGATGTCACTTTCAGTCTGGCAAAGGGAGGAGGGAAAAGACAAACTCCAGGGGCTGCGGTCAAGTGAATGGGGAGGTGCCACATGCAGGAGACGGAAAATGCAACTGAGGGGCAGAGGCAAAAATGGGCTGCTGAAGAGTTTGCAGAGAAAAGACGCTGCCCTCCTGCATCATGAACTTAAGTGAAATTCCGGGGAGCAATGGGCAGCTGCAATATTTTGGCTCTGGAGCTGTACTAGCATTTGCAGCAGTGCCTCATTCAGGGATTCCCTTGACAGAATTAGGAGCTAAGCACCCCCTGGTTATGTGTCACCCTATGTCTAACTCCAGGGGAGCGTCATTTACATGCATTCACGTTCCAGGCATGTCGACAGAGCAGGACTTGGCACTGATGGATTCTGTTTGGATATAAAATATTATGGAATGTCACTAGAGAGTGACTTCTTGATACAGAACCAAGTAACAGTAGAGTTTCTGCAAAGTGAGGTTTCAGCAGTAAATTAGAAAACATTTGCCTCGATAGTAATATAAAAAATGAATTGCTGGCTGGATGCAGTGGCTCGCGCCTGTAATTCCAGCACTTTGAGAGGCCAAGGCAGGCGGATCACCTGAGGTCAGGTGTTCAAGACGAGCCTGGTCAACGTGGTAAAAGCCCATCTCTACTAAAACTACAAAAATTAGCCCGGCGTGGTAGTGGGCATCTGTAAGCCCAGCTACTCAGGAGGCTGAGGCAGGAGAATTGCTTGAACCCAGGAGACAGAGGTTGCCGTGAGCCAAGATCGTGCCACTGCACTCCAGCCTGGGTGACAGAGTGAGACTCTGTCTCAAAAAAAAAAAAAGAAAAAAAAGAATTGCTTAAAATTTTAATTTTATTATATGTAAGCAAAAAGAAAAAAAAGAACAAAAACAAAAACCCAGCTGGGTGATGTGGTAGTGGCTCATGCTTGTAATTCCAGCACTTTGGGAGGCCAAGGCAGGAAGATCATTTGAGATGAGGAATTTAAGACCAGCCTGGGAAACATAATGAAACCCCATTCTGCATATTTTTTTATATATATACACATATGTATATGTATATATATGTATACACACACACACACACACACACACACACACACACACACACACACAAGTTAGCCAGCCTGGGCAACAGAGCCAGACTCTGTCTCAAAATTAAAAAAAAAAAAAAAAAAAGGAAAACACAAAAAAGGAAAAACAATAGTCCTAGGTACTTTCTGCATGTATTATTCCATTGACGAAATGACACTTCACCATTAAGCAGGGCAATTTTTAAAACACTAAATCCATTGCACCTGGCTACTGAGTTAACCCAATTGTTATCAATAGCAAAAGCGTTCCAGTGAGGTTCTTGGCATTTCTCTGGCAGTTGATTTGGAAGGAAAGATGCTTAATTTGACTTCACCTTCACAGAAAGGTGAATTAAGAAGTCTGTAAGGAAATCACCTTCGGCTGCTCAGTCTACAATGTATTTGTCCAGTGCCATGGAGTCAATGAAACACATCAGCTCAAATGACCACCACTGACGTGAGACTGGGATATTGGCCCCTCCTGGCTGGCTGCAGTCAGACCAGAGAAACAAGTGGCTACTGTAGGCACAGGCTATGCAAGGAGACCCACGGAAAGAACAGCCTTGGTCTTTAGGGCCATCAGAAAAAGACTGTCATCTGAAATTAAACCACAAGAAACCTATATCAGGCCAGGTGTGGTGGCTCATGCCTGTAATCCGCACTTTGGGAGGCTGAAGCTGGCAGATCCCAAGGTCAGGAGATCGAGACTATCCTGGCTAACATGGTGAAACCCCGTCCCTACTAAAAATACAAAAAATTAGCCGGGCATGGTGGCGGGCGCCTGTAGTTCCTGCTACTCGGGAGGCTGAGGCAGGAGAATGGTGTGAACCCGGGAGGCGGAGCTTGCAGTGAGCAGAGATTGCACCACTGCACTCCAGAAAAAAAAGAAACCTACATCGAAAGATTTGCCATCTCTAGACATATCCCTCCCAGGAGATGGTCCATACAGAGTTACCAGTGGAACCAGGGCATATCCTGTGGGTCCAATGGAGGCAAGAATTTCTAAGAATAAGAACCATAGAAGGATCTTACTAAAGGTAGTGTTGATGAGACATTAGGAGCTCAAATTCAGCAAGATCTGAGTTCAGATTTTTAACTCCACAAATTCATAACTATATGACCCTGGCAAGTTATTTAACCTCTTTGAGTGTCGATTTCCTCCTCAGTAAAGTCTAAAGCCATGCCGGCTTGCTGTGATGAGTAAAGGAGATAATATGCATAAAGTACTTTGCACTGTGCCTGGCACATAGGAAGCACCTAGGAAACGGTGGTCACTAGTTTTATTATTACTGTCAGCATATAACCAATGGAAATAACATTCTACCTCTATGTTGTAAGTTTTCAAGTGGAAAGTGATTTTGTTCTTGCTGCAATGAAAAGAATATTGAAAATGAAGAACTGGTCAGAATTTATCAGCATCAAGCAAGGAAAATGACTTTGCCTCTAGATAGCGAGGCTTGATTTTTAGACAATTAATCTGAGTTTTCTAGCCAAAGGGAGGGCATTTTTCAGGAGATCCAATGCCTGTCTTCTAATTGTATACTCCCAAAGCATGTTTCTGTCTATGATCTGATCTCCCAAGTAGGGCAGGCCAAAGGACTCTCCCTAACTCAGAAGTCAGACCTTTCTCCTACTGCAAGTCATGAAATGTGCCTCCAGAGAATCCCTCAGAGTCTTGTGAGTTTGGTTATCATGTGTCAGTCACCAGTACACTTCTGTGTGTGCAAATGAAAATCAGGCTTCTACATCTGCAGAAATGATGGCTGGATGGGGGCTTGTGGGGACCACCTCCACACCCAGAAACTGTCCCCCTGTGAAGTCTTGTCTGTAAACTTCTCGCCTGCCATTCAGATACAGCTGTCAATAATGAGTGTTCAATAAGCACATGGAAAAATACAAGGATGCTATATAGTTTTAGTCCCATATAAGCTGTATTGAGCATTTTCAATAGGAAAAAGTTTATCTCTTGGTAGCACCCCATCTTTGTAAAGGAATTTCCTTTGTAAAGGAAATTCGATGTAATAAATATACCTTACTTAGTCTTTGCAGTGACCCTATGAGGACAGTGTTCCCGTTGTCATTTTAAAAGTAAGTAAACTGAGGCCCAGAGAAGTTCAATGACTTTCCCAAAGTCATAAAGCGCGAACGTGAGAAAGGCCAGGTGTGAAACCATATTCTGTCTGAAGTCCATGTTCTTTCCACCCTGCCCGGCCATCCCCCATGTATCTCATTGCCTGGGAAGCCACCATCCCTCCCAGCCCATCCCCTTGTCACAGGACATGAGGACCCAAAGCCTGTGCTGTGTCCAAGCCACTCCATGAAGCACTCGCCTCTTCCCTGGACTTACCAGAGAGTTAGGCCAGTTCCCTCTGTGTAGGGATTAGTCTTAAACAATATGCCTTAGGTCATAGCTAGAGCTACTACATCAATTAAAAGGATGTAAATAGTGTGTAATCAACTGATATCAATGCTAAATAATTGTTTGCCCTCATTATTCAGGGAAGAGCTCCCAGTGAGTTTTAAAATATTTCTTGGAGTGATTGGCAGAATTGTTCTTGAATAGTAGGGGACTCCTAGCATCCCATTCAGAATTTGGTTATTGACTCGTATTATCCTTTATTCTTCTTTTGGAACGGGTTTTGTTGGGGGTGCTACGCTCTATCCTCCAACAGTAGCTTTGAAGTCTCCATCCAAGAGGGACACAAGGAAAGCCACACTGGAGAAAACACATCCCTGGATCCCCGATTAGGGCTTGGAATGTACGTTCCCATAAAGACCCTACTAAGCACAGTTGATTGTTTTCTTAACGTTACCATATTAGGGCAGTGGCAAACTGTGATTCTGAGACATCGTGGGTTCAATAAAGCATGTTTCCCAAACCAAAGTCTTAGAAACATAAGCAGAGTCTATCAACAAGTTTAGAAAATTCTGGGTTAAATACTGTTGAACAAGTGTCTTTATTCAAAACTTCACAGAACCTGATTTTGAGAGTGGGCATGTGACTGCCCAAAAGGAATCTCCCAAACTCTTTTTACCACAAAATTTATCTCAGAGTTGGCCAAACTCACCTTTCAAAACCCTGACATAGGCCTGAGCCCCCTCCCCTCCCCCGGCCTCTTTGACTTACTGCCCTGGGTCCCGAGTAAACTCTTCCCCTTGTCTAAATAATCAACTACACTGACTGCCCAATGAGCTGGTAAATGCAACAAAATAACACATATATCCAGCAGTGCATGGGCTAATCTTCCACCACCGATGTCAATATTTTGCAAAGTGAATTTTGTCCACCCCAGTGATTGAGACTTGGAAAGTCTATCTTGGATATTCCTGATGCACATTGGTGAAGGTTCTGAGAAATTTCAGCAGCAAAGGCGCCTGGTCGGCCAATGTGAACCAAGAAGAAAATAGGCAATCACTATTTTACCTTTGTTATTTTAAACTTAAATGGAATTCTGTGTTTTGGCTTTGGTTGGTGAGTTTCCTATTTTGGGTTCTGATGAGATGTGATCTGAGTGTGCCTCAGAGAACATCCGTGGGCTTCCATGTTTACTCAGCTCTCTGCCCTAAAACACTTGCTCAGCAGCGTGACGGCACAGATTAAATCCCTGTAACAAACCCAGTGGGGAAGAGCTTCCCCTTTTCCTTCAAAAGCACAGGCAAACTACGTAAAGTATGAGGCTGCCCTAGAACAAAACGCTACGCAGTGCATAAGACACTTCCAGGGTCAACCTACACCACCCGGCCCTTCTAGATTCCCAGTCTTAAGTGATGTTCACTAAGCAGTCATCTGTATTTTATTTCTCTTATTATCTCTGCCCTTGCACTTACTGTGGAAGGACACAAAAAGAAAAGTCTTATTGTGTGGCTGGATTTGGTGCAGCTGCCCCCTGAAGGGCTGAAAACAGACAATGCTTTATATTCAAATTCAGTTATATGGTATCTAGGTAACATCCTTGCATCCAGAAGGTATTAAATATAGAAAGCCTCATCCCTGGTAAACCTTCTATTTTGTGGTCCAGGAGGCAGGTGGGTTTCTAAGAGATGGCAGCTTATCTTTCTGGGGGCAACATGAACATTCTTAGACCATTGTCTGGGTCTCAGGTTCTAATCCTCAAGGCTTTCCTTATGGTTCTAGTAGAAGAATAATTGCCCTATGGAAGCTCATTTGATTATATTCTTCAGCTCTATTTGACTTCTAGCAAGGAAACTCAGATTGAGGCTTCTTTGCCTAAGGGCTGACTTATAGCAGCCCTTTGTCTGTCCACAGCAGTAGTTTATTAACTTTTAAGAACAATGAAAACTTTTGCTCAAATTATCACTTTTATAAACAGATAAAGAGGAAGCTAGTCTCATAGCAACTTGTTGGAAGATCCAAAGGCCCTACCTACTTAGCACCTGCCCCTCACAATGCACTTCTTTAGAACCCTGGTGTTCCTTGAAACAGAGTTTGAGAAACATTGTCTTGAGGACGAGGCTCTGGACTGAGAGACAGGAAGCTTGGGTTTCATCCTAGCTTGACCACAAACCCCAGGCTGAAACTGGTCAGATTTAAAAGCCTGCAGTCCCTTTATTTCCTTCTTTGTAAAATGGAGGAAAACAGCATGTACTCTATTTTTCCGGGGGTCATCACGAGGTACCAGATATACTAAAATAGCAGCATGGTGATTTTATACTTTTTATTGTGTTTTGACATCTGTTAATGTATTTTCTTGTAAAAAATATCCCTGAAATGGCGTAGGGCAAATACTAGTAAGTATGAAACTCTTTGGAGAAGATTCCAATGCTAGCCAGAAACTCAGCTTTTGAAGACCTCAGCCCCCCACACACAGTGCCTGCAATAGCAGTGATAATAACACCAGGTCTAGTGGATGCCATTTATTGAGCACTTACTATGGATCAAGCACTACTGGATCCAAATCCTGTTCCCAACACGTAGTCACTCTGTAACCATACCTAGTGGATTGATCGCTTTAGAATCTAATTCCTCCCTAACTTTCAGCCCATGTGGCTCAGATGGAACTTCCCTTAAAGATCTCGCTCCCAGGTAGACCAGTGACCCGGGCCTGGACATCAAAGCTCTCTCCTGGGACTTTTGCTGGAACTTTTGGGGAGGATGCAAATTCTCCTCTGAGAAGGCAGTCACTAAAGACAATGGAATTCTAGAACTGTCCACATCAGCTTTGCCTATAAAGGAAAAGACTCTGACTGAGAATTAAGCTGAACAGAGGGAATAAAGAACCCAAATACAGATGGGAGAGGCAGAGAGCTGGGCACGTAACTTGAGCCCCTGGTACACGTATGCTCTAAGCCAATCCTGGACACTTCTCTGACCCCTTGCTTGCGCTAGTTCCAGTTGAGTTTCTAACACAATCCACAGAGTCCCAACTAACATAGTGAACGTGGGCAAGTAGCTTAGCCTCTCTAAGCCTCAGCTTTCTTCTCTAGAAAATGAGAATGAGGATACACACCTCACAGGTTGTCATGAAGATTAAAGGAGAACATGACACAAAGACCACATTCAACAAATCGTAGTCTCATGATCATTACACTTCACATAAGTTGCTTCATTTAATCCTCTCCATGGCTGAGCTCAGATGAAAATTATCTTCATTTCACAGATGAGACAAACTGTGGCAGGGAGAAATTAGGCCCTTCATCTAAAGTCCACAGCAAGTAACAGGGCCAGGGTATACGCCCAGATCTGATGCCATAGTTCAGGCACTTTTCACCAATGTACACAGCTCCCTAGCAAGCGAGTGCCCTCTCCTGCAAGACTAAGCTCACCCACACATGCACAGAGCCACCACGTACAGCTGCACAGGTTGTCCACTGCACAGCCATTCACATGGACAATGACATAAATGGCACCCCCTAGGGTTGTACAGTGCACAACTTGCCCCACACACCATCGTCCTAAAAGCTACAAATGCCCACAAAAAGGACCTTGTAAGGACAGATACTAGGAAGTGATTCTAGATGTTTACACTGCAAAGAACCCATTTTCTCATCTAACCACGCTTCAACACCTTCTGCCAATTATTCCTGTCTCCTACATCTTTAGCCAAAGCGTCACACCATTCCTATAAAAAGCTCCTAAGCTGCAATACCAGAGAAAAGAAGGGCCAGATAGATTCCCAGGTCCTCACTGCTTGCTGAGCCACTGCCAACCTGGTCTCTGGACTGGCAAATATACTTTGGTTTAACATAAGCTAGTCTAATATCATAGATAAATCATCTTATATTCCTTGGCTTTCTCCAGCAGGGAAGAAAGTTATGCAAAGGCACATAATGAAAAACCATAAGTCACTTTAACAAAACAGAGCTCAAAGATACCTGGCCCGATGAGTTTCTGGGGCTCCCTGAAGTTGCATTGTTCAATGGGATGCAGAGAAGAGGTTAGGGAGGGGAGTGATTCATGGCCTCAGTGTCTTCATCAGAGGCCAACCTGAACCCAGCTGGGCAGGGGCTGGCCAAGGCAGGCCCGTGTTCTCATATTGCATTTGCAATGCCTGACTTAGGGTTAGGTCATGGGAGACAGAGCCTGCTTCTACATCTTACCAAGCCTCAGGAAGCTCCTACCATAGCCGGGGGCATCTGGAACACTGGTTGGTCTTCCCATCTCCTGAGTAAAGGCTCCAGCTGCAGCGTCCTCTTGCCACCCCAGAAGCCAGCTTACCAAGAAGAGAGTTCATTGTGAGTTCAAGAGTCACCATGAAATCTCATCCTGCAGAGTCCCAGGAAAACCACTGCCATGCCCTCACATGTCCCATCAATAGTGCAGTAAGATAAGACTGTGACATCTACTCAGCCCTGGCAACTGGGTACACGTGGGCTCTTGAATCAGACAAACTTGAACTTGAATCCCAGTCTCACCTCCACTAATTCATTCATCCGTTGACACATTCCACCAAGTGTCCATGAATGTATGAATGCTGCTCTGAGACTGCGGTCAGCTGGGGTCTCGGTGTTCTACCCTGAGCCGATTGCTCCACCTGCATTATCCCACTTGGTGCCCCCAGTGGCCCTGGTGAGGGAGGCATTATTTGTCCCATTTTATAGGTAAGGAGACTGAGACTCAGACGTTGCAGGATTTATCCCTGGTCACCTGGCTAGTGGAGGTGGAAATGAGATTCAAGTCCAAGTTTATCTGATTCAAGAGCCCAGGCACACTCAACAAACTCATCACCATCTCCCCTGCCCATCCCCCAACTTTCTAGAACATTCTGTTATCTGGATTTGGCAGGAGGACTGCAATTGCACTGTAAATTTGACAGTCTCTGTTCTGAACACAGTGATGACCCAGCTTACTCAGAATAAAGGCCTCACAGGGTTGCCTGGGCCCCCTGGCCTCCTCTCCTTTCCTTTCACCCCACCTGAATCGGCTCAGCCTCATTGGCCTTTCAGCTCTTCCTCAGACACACCAAGCACCTTCCCATTTCATGGTTTTTGCATCTTCTGTTATCTCTTTCTTGAATGTTCTCCCCCTCGACATGCACCTGGCTCCCATGCTGACCTCCTTCAGAGCTCAGCTCAAATGTCACCTCCTCAGAAAGGCCTGCCCTGACCACTCCCCCTACATTCGCTCTGAGACCCTTACCCTCCTTGCATTCCTGCCTCACATGTATCACCACAGGACTTACCTATATGTTTATTGTCTTCTCCGCTCAGCCCCGCTAGATTGTACACTTCATGAGGGCAGGGACTTTCTTTGGTTAATTCACAGCCATATGCCCAGACTCTAGAACTCTGCCTGGTACATGGAAGTGCTCATCCAGTGTCCATGAATGAAAGAATGCTGCTCTGAGACCCCAGCTGGCCCAACTGTGGTTGCCCTACTCCATGTAACATCAGTGATACTTTGGTACCCAAAAGCCACCTTGTGGCCACACTGAGGTGATGCCTTCTGATACCCAACCTGAGACCGAGTCATCTGTGCTCAAGCCTGCAGGGCCCAGGAGGTCAGGAGGGAGACAAGGGAACTAGAAAGCCAAATGTCTAACCCCTCCCACTCCATCCAGTGCCTCCCAAGCTAAGAAGGTCAGAGTTAGGTCAGGAACAGGGAGTCAGCCCCTTGCCTTTTAGAATACCTGGACTGCTTCTGATCACACCAACCCTGACTTCAGGGACTGCTGCTCTGAGCCCTCCTGTCCCTTTGTTTCCTTTAACTTTTCCCTTTCACATCCTTGGATTCTTCTGTCACTCACCCAGCAGTTGTGAACAAGGTACCTGCTGTGCACCAGGCACAGAGCTAGGTACTGGAGATGCATGGTGAGCAAACAGACTTGTTGCTTCCTGTTATGAAGAAGACTGGCATTAACCCAACATCTCACAAGACCTGTAAAATCGTTAACTTTCCAGAGGACTGAGAAGGGAAGCCCCAAGGCAGAACTGACCCAGTTTTCTAATCCAGGGATCAGGAAATGCTTTCCTAAGGAAGGGACATTCAGAGTAGGACCTCAAATGTGTGTCGGTGTCCTCGAGGCTGGGGTTCATGGTGTCGGTACACCCTTCACCTCTGGCTCCCCCATTTATTGTTATATGACCACAAGCAAGTGACTTAAGCTCTCTTGGCCTCAGTTTTCTCATCTGTAATCTGGGGATAATAATATTCCTTGCCTTCTTATGTTATAACAGTGTTTAAATGAGTTAATGTACATGAAACTTTCAGAACATTGCCTAATATGGAGTAGGCATTATTGTAATTGTTTTTTGTAGAAGTTATCCTACCTCACCTATAATTTAAACACACACACACAGTATACATGCAGACATGTATACTAAATTAAAGGTACATATGTGTACACATATGTGTACACATGTATACTGTGTGTGTATATATATGGTGTATATGTGCACATGTGTTAGTATAAATACAAAGTATAATCCATATAGAATATATGGTCACTATGAAGTGAGATTTAGAATTTAAGGAGAATGTGGTTGGCTGTGAGTTTGCTGCCCACCAAGCAAGTCCATGCTCACCACAAAGCAAAATTATACAAGTTCTTTAGTCCCCTGATTGTACTTAGTTTCTAGGTTCTCATTAATATAAATTATTACTGAAATTTATAATGGACTACCTGTAAATGAACTCCAGACTATGTTCTTCTTAATGCTTTCCATGGCAATGACTATAGCTGAAGAGTTCCAGTATGGATTTCTTTCAAGCTGACGGTTGGCAACAGCTCTACTCAATGGTTCTATCAATGTTTGGCCAGGTTCCTTGAGCTGGAATCCATCAAATCTGAATGAGGGCCCTGGCAAGGTTATAGTCACATTCTATGTAAGTCTCACATTCTGATTTATGTCAAGTTCCTCAATGCTGTACATGGTAGCTCGTCTTAATTAAAGACTGTCAGGAAGAATAAACTCATTTGGTGAGACAAAGTTAGCACATTCTCTGCTCTTAATTTCTGCACATTCCACGACTCTTTCAGGTGCTAGCTCAGGAGTTTGGGTTACTAAATGAACTCAGAGAGGCCCATGCTTTCAATCAAGGGAGTACATATGGTGATCTGGATGATTATAGGCATTCTGTAGGACATACCCTCCACATTCAAATGTACTTTTTCTCAGCAGAAACCTCAACTCTTTCTAGACAGTCTCTGCAATTTCTTGACATTTAAAAAGGTAAAGGAGGTACATAAAAAATAGATGTATTCAATCAGCTCAAACAAGAATTTGATACAAACAATTCATTATACTGAGCTCAAACTGAACGCTACAAAGATCTTTTCTAAATTCTGAAAAGCCTTTGAATTATAAGTATTAGTCCATTCTCATGCTGCTTTGAAGAAATACCCAAGACTGAGAAATTTATAAAGAAAAGAGGTTTAATTGGCTCACAGTCCACATGGCTTGGAAAGCCTCAGGAAATTTACAATCATGGTGGAAGGTGCCTCTTCACAGAGCGGCAGGAGAGAGAATGAGAACCGAGTGAAGAGGGAAGCCCCTTATAAAACCATCAGATTTGGTGAGAACTCACTCACTATCACGAGAACAGTATGGGGGAAACGACCCCCATGATTCAATTATCTCCACCTGGTCCCTCCCATGACACGTGGGGATTATTGGAAATACAATTCAAGATGAGATTTGGGTGGGGACACAGCCAAACCATATCGTTTTATATATATATTTAGGTTTTCAGAATATATTATATGTATATAACATATATAATGTATAGGCTTTTCAGAATACATATATATATTTGGGTCTAGTGAATTGGGCCAGGATAGGTTCAGAAAATATCTAAATATCTAGGTCCTTATTATTCTTTGGAATTCATAAGGCAGTTTTTCTCTCCTATCATAATTTAAGGAGGGACAGTGTCATACAGTTTTATGATCTTTCAGCCAAGCTCTAGAAAATCAGGCTTTAAGTTATAAACACACTAGAGAGAATGGTCACCTCCTAAGAAAAGCAGGGTGAAATCCCATCAGCATCTCTAAGGAATGAGGCCCCACAGGCCCTCCTGGGTCTCCAAACTTTTGTCACACAAAGGGATGCGGGCCCTATTGGCAAAAACATTCACACACTGTGGTTAAGTTCTCCCCTTTTCTCTTGTTCTGGCCAGGCAGAAAATGATCAGTCTTTGGGGTCAGTTGAACCTAGGTTCGGAATCCTGCTTGGCATTGAACTAGCTGTTGGACACTCAGCAAAACTCTTCTCTGAAGGTTTGGCTTACTTGTCAGTTTCAAAAGAGTTAGGACCTCTTTCCAAAGGGCCGGGAAGTGGCTTAGATTGGATACACTATGGCAGGCACAGTCTCTGAGAAGCAGAAGGCATTCACAAAAGGGGAGCGTCTTTCCCTTTCCAAAATCAATGAACATAATGGTAATGGCAGTGCAACCATGGAAACAAATGGAAACAGCTGTTATTTGCATTTGAGGAATTACTGGGTACCTGTCTTTGGGCTTTATGTCATGTAATACTCACCCCAGTGACCTTTAGGGGAGATATCATCATCGTCGTCATCATCATCATCATCATCATCATCATCATCTTCATCATCGTCATTCCTATTAAGAAATGAGACCACTGAGGCTTGGGAAGGTGAACTGACTTCCTAGGTTCTTACAGTGAACAACAACAGGACTGGGTGGGGCACAAATCCATTTCACTCAGAGGAAAAGCCAAATTCTTTATGATGTTCCCCATGACTCTGTCCCTGCATCTCCTGACCTCTTCCCCCATCCCTCTCCCTATCACTCACTCCAGCCACACTGACTTGGCTGTTCCTTAAACATACCAGGAAGCCTCCGACCCCAGGGCCTTTGCAGAGGTCATTCCTTCTGCCTGGAACACTTTCCCCCAAATGACCACATGGCTTACTTCAAGAATGTGCTCAAATGTCATCTTTTCAAGGAATCTTATCATGACTTTCCTGTTTAACAGTCTAACACCATCCACCTCCACCACCTCTGCCCTGCAACCAAAAAAAAAAAAAAACCCTTTACCTCTGCCTACTTTTTTTCCTTTGTCCGTATCAGTTTTTAACTTACAATAGAATTAACATATGTTTGTTGTGTGTGTGTTGAACCCTGCTAGATGAGAAGTTCCTCCGGATTCACGAATGTACCCCCAACACCTAGAACAGGATTTGACATAAAATACACACTTAATAAAGATTTATTGAAAGAACGAATTAGCCAAGGGTCTGACTCTCAGGGTCTTAACCACACCACCCAGCCTCTGGGTCCTATTGCTACTGACATCTTTTATGCACGATGTGATTGTTTATCCACACACAAGTCCACACAACAAGTAGCTCTTTGGAATCTCTCCATGTCCAGCATCACAATAATTAATAAGAGGTGGACGGGATAACCACTGTTTTCTGGGGCTTATAGCTGGGTTGAGACAACACACAAGCCAGACAGAGGATAATCACACGTTCCCTTGACAGTGGTGTGGGACAGAACCTAAGTCCTGCAGGACTCACACCAGGGTGCTGAGCACAAGCAGCCCAGTTGAGAAGTGACTTCATGGAGAGGACAGGTATCGAGCTATGGCTTGAAGGTATCACAACTGGTAGAAAGGAGGACAAAACCCATTCCAGACTGAGGAGTGCAAAGCTCCAAAGGCTGGAATGAGCCAGAGGCTGGAAAGCTCATCCTCCCACCCTCACATCTCAGCTCTGTCACCATAAGCTCCTTAGGGAAGACTCCTGGAACCCATGACTTCAGACAAGCTCCACTGTTACAGACCCACTGTTACTTCCCCCTTTTCTCTGGGGAAGTTATCATGGTTTGTAATTATAAGAGTACAATAAATGCTTATTGAGTCATTGAATGAATACATTAATGAACAGATGACCAAATGAATGTGCATATTGAAGAACAAAGTATATAATGAGAGACCAGCACTTTATCTTTTCAAGGAATCTTATTGTGACTTTCCTGTTTAACATTCTAACACCGTCCACCTCCACCACCTCTGCCCTGCAACCAAAAAAAAAAACAAAAAACAAAAAAACCCTTTGGCAATAATATTATGAGAAGGGTAAATAGAAGCTATGGGCCACCTAGCATCCACCTGACATTGGCCATAGTGCTCGACAATTTCTCATTTAATCATTAGAGTGACCATTAGAGATGGGCATTTGGGGATCCATGTCACAATTGATAAAATTAGTTAATTTATCCAAGCCCAAATAGCCAATAAATGTGGAGTCAACATTTTCACTCAAGTCTTTGGCTGTTCCAAGCCCCCACTTGGAGGATAAAAGGGCCTTAAGTAGAAAAGACCGGGACAGATAATGGGGACCTGTGATGGTTAATGTTAGACGTCCACTTGCTTGGATTGAAGGATGCCTAGATAGCTGGTAAAGTATTGTTTCTGGATGTGTCTCTGAGGGTGTTTTCAGAGGAGACTGACATTTGAGTCAGTGGACTGGGAGAGGAAGACCCGCCCTCAGTGTGGGTGGGCACCATCCATTGGCTGCCAGCATTGCTAGAACAAAGCAGGCAGAAGAAGATGGAATAACCTTGCTAGCTGGGTCTTCTGGCTTTCTTCTTCTTCCTGCCTTGAATGCTTGCTTCTGCTTCTGCTGCCCTTGGACATCAGACTCCAGGGTCTTCGGCCTTTGGACTCTGGGACTTGCATCAGTGGCCTCTAGGGGCTCTTGGGCCTTTGCAACAGACTGAAGGCTGCGCTGTTGTCTTCCCTGGTTTTGAAGCTTTTGGACTCGGAATGAGACACTACCGGCTTGTCTCTTCCCCAGCTTGCAGACGGCTTATCGTAGGACTTTGTCTTGTAATCATGTGAACCAATTCTCCCTAATAAGCTTTCTTTCATATGTACCTGTGTCCTGTTGGTTCTGTCCCTCTGGAGAACCCTGACTAATATAAGAACCAAACATGGTGTGAAGAGTAAGGATCTCCCAGAATCGTGCTGAAATCAAAGACTATGTTACTTTCACAATTCTCATCCTCATCTCTGATCTTTTCCCCACAAGCCTGGCAGCAGGGAGTGATGGAGAAGCAGCTACACATCCTTTAGCTTCCCCAAGGAACAACTTTTTCTAGAAACTATTGAAAATGTGGTAGAACTGCCAGAAGTACATGAAATCGACTATGTAGATTGTGGACCATAAGTCACAGTTCAATTCTGCAACAGTGAAAAATTGTAATTTTTTTCACCAGAATGGAAAAGAAAAGCTATGAGCTCTAGAATATAACTCAACAAGAAATGTCAATTTAATCACACCAGTCTTCCAGACAGGATTCAGTCCACCCAGTCTCACGAGCTTGTCTGCTCCAAGCAACACTGGCATGGTTTCCCTTTGGCAGACAGATATATGGAGTTCCTACCGATGTTTTGTACTGTCCTTTAGTTCTTGATGAATCATTGAGATTGGCTGTGGCTTCTTTCTTTTCTATAATTTTTTTAAATTTTACTTTAAGTTCCAAGATACATGTGCAGAATGTGCAGTTTTGTTACACAGGTATACATGTGCCATGGTGGTTTGCTGCACCTCTCAACCTGTCGTCTAGGTTTTAAGCCCTGCATGCCTTAGGTATTTGTCCTAATGCTCTCCCTCCCCTTTCCCCACCCCCGACCCCTAACAGGCCCCGGTGTGTGTTGTTCCTCTCCCTGTGTCCATGTGTTCTCATTGTTCAGCTCCCACTTACGAGTGAGAACATGCGGTGTTTGGTTTTCTGCTCGTGTGTTAGTTTGCTGAGAATGATGGCTTCCAGCTTCATCCATGTCCCTGAAAAGGATCTTATTCTTTTTTATGGCTGCATAGTATTCCATGGTGTATATGTGTGGTTGTGGCTATGTGTGTGTGTGTATGTATATGTATAGTTGTACATATCTGTGTAGGTGGTTGTGCACACACACACAAAGTATTCAGTCTCTCTGGATCTCATAACAACTCCTCCCAAAGCTCTACGTATTTATTTTTAATGCTGATATTCATGGAGGTATCATGAAATAAAATACACATGTTGTAGTGTGCAGTCCCATGAGATATGAACATGCAGACACCTGTGACGCCACTCCTGCCAGTCAAGATCCAGAGCTTTTCCCTCTTCCGAGAAAGTTCCTCATGCCCTTTCCAGCCAGCACCCGCCCCGCACAGAGACAGTTGCTCTCCTGGTTTCTACCACCATAGATTAGTTTTGCCTGTTCTAGAAATGCATTTAAAATTAATTGAATAGTGTGCAGTCTTTGGTGCCCAGTTTCTTTCATTCAACATAATATTTTTGAGATTCATCCACATTTTTGTGGTTTGCTCTTACAGACTATTTGTGTTCCCCCAAAATTCATGTGTTGAAGCCCTATGTGATGGTATTAGGAGATGGGGTTTTGGAAGGGAATTAGGGTTAGAGGAAGTCACGGGGGAGGGGCTGTTGTAATGGAATTAGTGCCCTTCTAAAAAGAGACAGCAGGCCGGGCGCAGTGGCTCACGCCTGTAATCCCAGCACTTTGGGAGGCCAAGGCAGGTGGATCACCAGAGGTCAGGAGCAGCCTGGTCAACAGGGCAAAACCCCATCTCTACTAAAAAATACAAAAACTTAGCCAGGCGTGGTGGTGCGGGCCTGTAATCCCAGCTACTCAGGAGGCTGAGGCAGGAGAATCGCTTGAACCCAGGAAGTGGAGGTTGCAATGATCCAAGATGGTGCCACTGCACTCCAGCCTGGGCAACCAAGTGAGACTCTGTCTCAAAAAAAAAGAGAGACAGTGAAGCGTTCTCTCTCTTCCCCTGGATGTACACATGCACCGGGGAAAGGCCACATGAGGACACAACGCAAAGGAGGCTGTGTGCAAACCAGGAAGGGGGATCTCACCAGAACCTGGCCGTGCTGGCACCCTGATCTTGCATGTTCAACCTCCAGAACTGTTGGAACATAAATTGATGTTGTTTAAGCCACTGGTGCATGGCATTTTGTTGCGGCAGCCCAAATAGATGCATCCGTTGGCTCTTTTTTATTTTCATTCCATTGCATTGCCGGACCCCACTAGGATCCATTTATTTATTCTCCTGTTCACAGGCATTTGGATTATTTCCAGTTTGGGGCTATCATGAAAAAATTCCTGTTATGAGCAATCTTGCACTCTTGGCTATTCTTTCTCCGCCCCCTCCCTTCTCTCTCATGCTGCCACCTCCCTTACCGGTTTAGAATTCAAGTTTGGGTTCTAATGGCCAGCAGCATCCAGCAGAGTTGTGTGGAGCCATGTTTCATGTCTCTTTGGTAGTTTAATGATGGGAATTCTCATGAAGGACAAAACTAAAACGAGGAAGGGGAAATTTACCTCGGCATTCAGGGGTAGAACTTTTCCCATGATGCATCATTTCTAGTGAATTACATACCCTTCTGCAAGGCCAGTTCTTATGCTGTGGAGTCAGTTAGACACTGCAGCAGGCCCTGGCTGCATCACGGTAGATGATGGAGCTGGCTGAGAACACTGGGCCCTGGGGAGCAGGAAGCAGGACCCTTTTGGGAAACCTTAGTATGGAAAAGAGTTTTTAGGCTACAACTCCAGAAGAGAACTGGCCTCAGTACACAGAGCAGGGTGCAGCTCAGGTATGACAGGAGCGTGTGCTGGGACCCCAGCCCAGGACCCTGCCTCCAACGTGCCTCCTCTCCACGGGGCACTGTCTGCTTTTCTCACTCCTACATCAGCCACTCACTCTCAGTGGCCTCCAGCCACTGTTTCCTTCAGAGGAAGTTAGTAAAAGGCACATGCTGCCATTGTTAAACCTCTTTATCCGCTGTGCTGCTGACACACATTGTCTGAGGCTCTGTGCAAAGAAGTCTCAGCCTATCCTGAGACGCAGGTGTGTACGAGGCTGTCAGCCCTAGGAAGGCAGCGTTCCCACCATCCTGACACCACACCTCAATGGGACAGAACCTCGGCCAGGGTCTCCTTGATTAAACCCAATTCCATTCTCCTGCCAGCGCAGGCCCCTTGAGTCCTAGCCCTCTGCCCTCTCTGCCCCTCCAGCGTTGGTGGTGCTCGTGGTCTTCAGCGCTCTGATCCACTGTTCTCCCTGCTTTCCTTGTGTCTGCCCAGCTCAGTTGAACTCCTCCATTCTAGGCCGTTTCAGCTCTACCCTGACTTCCCAGCTGACAGGTGCATGGTGGCCATCCTTCGGCATTTCCAGTCTGGCATTCGCTAATGATGAAACTGAATACCCAAGAGCTCTCCTTCAGCCACACTTAGGACAACTAGAGGTGACCAGGAGTTTTCACTCTCAGGAGCCACCCTCAGCCAATGGCAAATGCAAGGAGGAGAATAAACACCCCAGCTCCTTTGACTCTAAGGGGCAGCTCAGAGGCATGACCCGTGCCACCTGTCCAGTTTTCCCAGCTGCCTGCAGGGATGTCCTGCTCCTTGATGGATGCTGTATGAGCTGCCTCCCATTCCTTTTCCCTGCCTTCGTCCCCACTATTGCCTCCTGGGACCCAATTACACCCAGACCCTGGTCTCCAGGGCTGCTTCTGGGAGCGTGCAGCTGACGGCAGCAGTTAAGAGCCCTGCTTAAAACTTTGACCTTCAGCAAGCTCTTTAAACCGCAGCTACCTCATCTTAGAATGGGGATGGTGACAGGGCCTACCATATGGGTGACTCTGTATAGGACATTACTATGTGCTGCCACTAAGTCACTGTGCTTAACACAAATTGTGTCAGTGAATCTGAGTCAAATACTGTCAAAATGTCCATTTTACAGATGAAGAAAAGCAGATCTAGACCATCCTGACCAACATGGTGAAACCCCATCTCTACTAAAAATACAAAAATTAGCCAGACATGGTGGCGGGTGCCTAAAGCCCCAGCTACTTGGGAGGCTGAGGCAGGAGAATCACTTGAACCCAGGAGGCGGATGTTGCAGTGAGTCGAGATTGTGCCACTGCACTCCAGCTTGGGCGACAAGAGCGAAAACTCCGTCTCAAAAAAAAAAAAAAAAACAGAAAAGAAAAAAGAAAATGAAATGCACACACACACAGGATTAGATGACCTACCCACAGTCACTCAGACAGGAAGTGGTTGAGTCAGAATTAAGTTAATGAGGATAATGATAATGACCATGGCAGTGCTGGTGGTGGTGGTGGAGAAGGAAGTGGCAGCTAGCAATTATTGAGGGATTTGTGCCAGGCACTGATGTGCATTTTCTTGTTTAAACCTTAAAACAATCCCAGCACTTTGAGAGGCCAAGGCGGGCAGATCACTTGAGGTCAGGAGTTCAAGACCAGCCTGGACAACATGGTGAAAGCCCGTCTCTACTAAAACTACAAAAATTAGCCAGATGTGGTGGCAGGCACCTGTAATCCCAGCTATTCCAGAAGCTGAGGCAGGAGAATCACTTGAACCCAGGAGGCAGAGGTTGCAGTGAGCTGAGATCACACCATTGCACTCTAGCCTAGGCAACAAAGTGATTCTCTGTCTCAAAAAAAAAAAAAAAAAAAAAAAAAAAAAAAAAAATCTTAAAACAATCCTGAGAGGTAGTTACTAATATTATTCCCATTTTACAGAGAGGAGAATCAAGGCCCTAAGATGTTAAGTTACTTGGCTAAGGTCCAACAGCTGGTCAGTGGAGCAAAGAGGATTTCACTTAGGTCTGTCTGATTCCAAAGCCTTCTTCTCAAGATACTTTGCATGCACCTCTCCAACACACTCAGCTGATCTTAGTTCATTTTATTATCACTTTTTAAAAGTTCTGTTTCCCTGCCTGACACTTCAGCTTCTTTCACCAACTACCCTGGATCTGGACCTTTTGTCCTCCAGAGGAAATAGATAAAAACTCTCTCATTCTCCTCTTGTGAAGCTGGTGCTAAAAACATTGAGGTTCCCTTGATGTGTTCCAGTTAGATCCTGCATGGAAATTCAGTGAGTCAGAGCCATGTGTTTCTTCTAGAAAAAACCATGTCAGTCTGTGATCTGAGAACCACTCCCCCCATTTCTCAAAGGAACCCTGACTCCCACTCATCCCCACATCCCACAGTTGGGGGCTCCAGCTCACTGCCGTTCTCCTTAACTCCTAAGACTAGGGCATATTTACAGCAATGAGGAGCATTTTCAGAACACAGTCGATGAAACGCATGTGTTGAAGGGCTCAGCTTCCCTTTCAAGTCCTCACTGAGGCTGGTGCGTAATTTTCAACAATCATGAAAAATGATGCTTTATGCTGGACAAAAAGAATTAGATGGTGAGACCTGCGTCTTTGTTCTCGCTCTTCCTCACCTCACCCCGGCAGTCAGAAACAACGCACTGTAAAAATGCTTGTCCAATTTTTCCAACAGGATCAATTTGCTGTACTTTTATTAAAAGAAAAAAAGGTAGGAGCCTTGTCAAACATCCTTCCTCTCCTCCCCCTTCCCCTGCCTCCACCTCTGAGAATCCGTGCCCCTGCCAGGAGCTGCAGTCACTGCAGCCTGTGGGTCGGACATGAGAAGCCAGGAGGCTCTGCATGCTGAGAGCCATGTGCAGGTGGTGCATTGCTGGACCAGGTTTCAAAGACACACACGGTACCTCCCCCCTGTATGTTTCTACCCTGGCTATTTAAAAGAAGTCAGAGAGGGCAGCGTTTGAAGTGACAGCAACAAAGAAAATGAGAAAGAAAAAGGAGGAGGAGGAGAAGCTGCCATCATCCCATCCAGAGACGGGATGACATGTTCCCATTTTTTCATGTCCTCTAAAAGGTGGTGGCAGGATTTTTGCACTTCTGAAAGCAACAAACCAGCTCTCATCCCAGTTTTGCCTCCCTTTTGGGTTTCCCTTTTCACTCCCCCTGCCACCAGTTAAACTACAAGAGAGGTCAAAAAGTTATTTCCCTAAAGCCAAAAAAAAAAAAAAAAAAATTCTGAGCAACACAGCATGCCCTGCTTCTCTGTTTCTGTTCATCCCTTTGCAGATGCTCTGGATGATCTCTGAGCACAGTCCTGTGGGCATAGGCTTACATTGAATTACTCAACACAGATATTTACCAAGTGCCTGCCAGGTGCCTGGTGCTGTTCCCAATGCTGGGGATACGTCAATGAGCAAAACAAGCTAAACAAACATCCCCGCCCTCAGGAGGCTGACTTTCTGGTGTGGGGAGAAGGGGAATCAGCAATAAGCAAGACGTATGACATGTCAGATGGGGACAAATATTAGTGGAAAAGAGAGGGCAGAACAAGGGGACAGGGAATGGGAAGATTCATGTGGAGGCAAGAGAGTAAGCCATCAGGTATCTGGGGGAAGAACATTCTAGACATCTAGACACAGGGAGCAGCTGGTGCAAAGGCCCTGGGGAAGGAGTGTGCCTGGCAAATGGCAAGGAGGCCAGAATGTGTAAACACAAAGTGCACAGGGTATGAGCGGCAATGAGTAGGAGACCAGATGGGACAAGTGAGAGTTTTGTGGGGACCTGTCATGGAGGGCTTGGCAGCCACTGGAAGGGTTTTGGCTTCTACTCTGAGTGGCATTTTCTCTTAACCTTGTGAAATGAATGAGAAATTACCATAGGAGTCAAGGAGGGGCTCATGACGTGATTCCTAAAAGTCTTCCAAGGTTCCTCGTGGCTGATAGGCTAAAGTAGAAGTTTCCAGTTTCCTCCAGTTCCTGCTGTTCCCCTATGTAAGCCCTTAGTACTATGAAGCCTTCCACCTCTTCTAACAGGTCTTCTTCTATTTTCACTCCCTTAACAAATTCACCCAGTCTCGGGTCTTTATTGCATCTCCGTTCTAACAACTGCCCATTGTAAATACCTAGTCCAGACTCGTCTCCTAAACTCCAGGCTCTTACAGCCAACTGTCTACTCAGTGCTCTACTGGGATATCCAATACATATCACACACAAAAAATATCAAAAACTAAACTCGTCATTTTTCTCCACACCCAAAGCCTGCCCTGCTCACAGGCTCTTCTTCTCAGAAGATGCTGACCACAGCTTTCTAGCTGCACAGGCCTGGCCATCATCCTTCCTCCTTCTCTTTTGTATTTTTCCATGCTCCTTATGCAATCCATCAGCAAGTTCTGTTGGCTCTGCATTCAAAATATCAACGCACTGAGCACTTCTCACCACCTCCTCTGCTGCCCTGATATAAGCCACCATTAGTGATTGCTGCTTTGAAAACTACAACTGCCTCCTAACAGAGTTAGGAGTTTTTACCCACTTAGACCCCCTCCTCAATATAATAGCCAGAATGTCTCTCCTCTCCTCAAACTCTCCATAGCGCCCCATTCCACTAGGAGTAAAAACTAAAGTCTCTAAATTTGCTGTTCACTTAGAACTTTATGCAGTGACAGGAACGTTCTAGATGTACACTGTCCAGTATGGTAGCCATTGGCCACACATGGCTACTGAGCACTTAAAATGTAACTCATGTGACTAAGGAACTACATTTGAAATTTTATTTTATGTTAATTTAAAGGAAAATAGTCACATGAGGCAGTGGCCGCCATATAGGACAGTGCAGGCCTACAATGCCCAACATGAGTAGCTCCCTTCGTAATGCTTTGACCTTTTCTTTTCTCCCCTACCTCTTATACTTACCCCACATCACCCACGCTGACGTCTCACTGTTTGTTCCTCCAAAGCACAGGCTCTAGACTCTGCTGTCTGCTCCTTCTGCCCAGAGGGTTCTCCTTCAGCATGGTTAACATCTCACCTCCTTCAGTGCTTGCCTTTTCAGTTCATCCCAACCACGTCCCACCCCCATCTACTCCCAAACCCACTGTTCTGGCTCTACTTTTTTCTTTCTCACTGCACCTCTCCCCCTCTAAGAGGTTACATAATCTACTTATTCATTAGGTCTATTGTTCTATTATGTCTGTTTGCTGGAACACCAGCTCCACCAAGGTGAAGATCTTTATCTGTCTAGTTCACTGCATGTCCCCAGCCCTTTAAAGAATTCAGCTGCAAAGAAGCTACTCTGTAAAAAATGTGCATTAATGACCATGACTTTGACAAATGCTAACTTTGGCAGGAGGGTGATATTCTAGGTGACGGAGACTCCCCGCAACCCCTCTCCATAAATTACCTGGGGGAGGACTCCAGTCCTCCGTGGGTTGATAGGAGATGCAGAGCTTTGTACTGACAGCTAGAGAGACTTTGGCAGAAATAAATTCTCTCCTGTAGACATGAAGGATCGGGTGTGTTCTGTTCTCTACCACATTGGATTGTCAATTCCCATTTATGTGTCTGTCTTCTGCATTTAGTGACTAGCTTCTCGACAGGAACCCCATCCTACTGAAGCAGGACCCTCTAATGCCTCATTCAGTATATGACACTTTGTGGTTGCTCAAAAAGATGTCTGAGGAATGACTGATTAAGTCAGGCTTAGAACTGGCTACATACTTTGCAGGGGGCCTAGTGCAGGGCTCCTTGTTCAAACATTATTAGGAATTTCAAGGCAGCCATAGCAGAGCATTAAATCAACATGGTGCTCTTCTGTTCTGGCAGAGGGGATGCCATGCATAGGTCACTCGTCCATGAAGCCCGTCCTGGTCACCTGTGACGTTCTGTGAATTCCCAAGGCACACTACACGTGTTAAGTCAGGTGTCCAGGTCTATGACTTAGAAATATAAAAGACATCGTGTTCAAAGCAGATGAGTGACGCAGACAGGTTCTGAGGGCTGACAGCCACCTTCCTCTCTCCTGCTGTTGTCTCAGTGAACCACCATCACCCCCAGGCCCCAGATGACTAGCACTGATCATATGCAGGACAGAGTATGCAATCCATTGGGTTGTCATGGCCTGTTTGCTTCTCTGAGCCCCTGATGGACTGAGAGCTCCTGGAGAACAAGGACCAGGCGTCTGAAGCCCCAGGGCCTTGAGCAGCCCCTGGACCATCTTCAGCTCTTATGATTGTTTAAATGACTGGAAGATACATTAATTAAGCTCGGAAAGCAACACTGGCTTCTTATGGCTTGTGATAGGCTTTTTCCAAGTCTATCTTCTGAATTAACTTCCATGAGAGTACTTATATATATATATATATATATATATATATATATATTAGTATATGTGTATATATATGTATTCTAATGTATTCTAATATGTATACTAATATATATATATAAGTATATGTATATATACACACAATATATATATGTATTCTAATATATATATTAGTATTAGTATATATAATACATATATATTAGTATTAGTATATATAATACATGTATATATATGTGTATATATATATTTTTTAAACCCTAAAACTAAAATTATATTGAACTTCCATTAGCGTCGTCTGGAACTGGACTTCCCAGCATGTTGTTCCGGCAGCAGCAGCAGCACCTGGGAACTTTTGAGAAACTCAGATTCTCATGCCCTACCCCGGACCTGCTGAATCAGAAACCCTGGGCGTGGGATCAGCGAGCTTTGACAAGTCCTCCAGGTGATTCTGAGGCCCCTCAAGTCTGAGATTATTTGTATCCTAAGGAACAGAGTTTGGAAAGCAGTGATTTATGCCGCATCCAGATATGTTTGGATTTTAACACAAATTAATTGTTTATAGCTGCAACCCTCAAATGTCTCAGAGGATTAAAATTTTTGGTGCAATTTTACATAGTGAGTCAAAATCCCATAAAGCTGGCTCATGATGGGGGCATTTATTCAACTCAGCAAGAGGGACATTTGGGTGAGAATGAGAAAGAATGGTGTATGCTCACATTAAATGTAATTTTTTTTAACAAAAAAAATTGTTGAGGTAAAGCAAAAAGGAGAGTTGGGAGGATAGATGTGTATGGTAAAGGCAACACTGGACCTGTAGCCAGAAGATCTAAGTTAAGTAAACTTGAGCGAGTCAAGAAACCTTTCGAGCCTTAATTTCTTCACCTAAGAAATTGAGAGACTTCCCAGGGCTGCCATGTAGGGTTGAGCAGGTTGTGCACTACACAAAGGAACCCAGCTGAGGAGCAAGTGGGGGCTGAAGTCCAGCTGAGCTAGGCTTTGTCCCCCTGCAGGGGAAGGGACATCTTTCTAATCCACTTAGAAATGCCTTACAAACCAGATGAGTTTCTGATAATACTCCTGCCCACCTCACAGAGTTGTTGTGAGGATCAAAAAAGATGATGACTGAGAAAGCCTCATTTGAAAATTACAAGGTGTTATACAAAGAGAAGATTGGACATGATTTTGATTGCTGCTTTGGCAATAAACTTACATTTTTGACCATTTCACTCAGTCTGGCTTACCAAATGCCTGATATGCTAATTGGATACAAATCACTTCCCATCTACCAAGGCTTGTGCTTTAAAACTTGGGGCTCAGAGAAATCAGCAAGACTTTTTAGCTGCAGGAACAGGGACTGTCATAGAAGCTCACTATACCCTTGGAAGTTTTGCTGCTGTATGAGATCGTCACAGAGGACCTGCTGAAGCCCCCTAACCGTCTATTGCTGTTGCAGCTACACCTTCTCAACCAGCAGGCTTGGGTGCCCAGAAGCAGCTCCTTGGGGACTCAGCTGGTTGCTGCTGGGTTAACTTGGTGCGATGCACTCCATAGGAAAGGGGTCAGAAGCACCAGAGACCACACACACTTGCAGGTGAGCCAAGCCTGGAATTCCGTTTATTTTGTACTTAAGAGGAAAGAAGACTTGTTCTGACATTTGCATTTGGGGGCCGAAACGTTCTTGTTCGGACACTACAAAAATCCCTGTTGGCCTGATTTCGTAAGTGTCAGTACCCAAAACTGAGCACCGAAAGCACTTTCCATAAAAGCAAAAGTGGTCTTGTTCATTGCCACCTTGTGGCAGTTTAACCCTACAGCACCAGCCAAGGTGAGCTGGTCCCTGCTCCTGGACACGTGGGTCATTTATAGAATTACCCTTCTCAGGAATGCCATGTCTGTTTTCTTTCTTTCTTTGGGGAACCCATGCACCATTAGCTTGTCTCATTGAGCTGTGTGGGTGAGCTTGGCCAATCAGTCAAGTCTCTCTCTTGGTCCTCACTTCTCTTTTCTACCCCAACCCACCCTCCTTGAATTACATAACCTTTAAGAATCTGGCAACCCTGAATTGTTTTGGCTCTTCCAAACATGATCTGGGCTTCCCAAGTAATATATTAAAAGAAAGGTTTTATTTTGTATTGTTTTGTTTTGCAAATCAAAAATACATCTCAAGTCTCTCCTGAATGGGCCCCAGTGCTCTGCAGGAACAGCTCCCCGTGGGATTTCTGCACCATGAGATAAGGTGGCTGGCTGCCAGAGGGGCCACTGGATCTTCAAAGGCTGCCTAATTAAGTTCCAGCCAGCAGTCTACCTCTGTGGCCCAGGGGCTCCTGGGAGATAAGGCACAAGACACATCCAGAGATGGAGGATGGAGCTTTGCTCCAGTAATGAAATAAATCAAGAGTAGCCCACCTCGTTTGCAAATGGAAATCATTCTAACAGGAGGCCTGCAGTCATCTGAGAGAGCAAGGGAGAGTCTCCATTGAACTGGAGGCCCCTGGCCTTCCTGCCCACTCTCCAGGGCTCTGATGGGGTGCAATTATGGTATTAACTGGGATGGGAAGATAAGGCAAGATGTCATTAATGGAGGAGAGCGTGTTTTCTTAATTCCAGAAGCTAATCCCCAGTGACTCATTCCTCTTGAGCCTCCCACAGGGATGTGGAGACATTAAAGGTGCATTGTTTATTCATGTGACCTACGTATTTTGCTGCTTCCCTTAGAATTCTGATTACATTCTGTGGTCTTCCTGCTGCCAAAATGATGTGTTTCTCTGGCTAATTTTATAGCAGGATTGTTCTCCTTTTTTTGCACTTTGAATATAAGAGTTCCCAGGGCTTCCACTATCCGTCAAGTTTCAATTTTTTTTGTAAATCTTAAGCAGAGTCACCACCTGAGAGATCACAAGATTTGCTCAACTTAGAAGACAGGTAAATTGAAAGCTATAAAACAAGAAATCTGGCCACCTCAATTCCTGTACTAACTGCAGAGTATATATTTTTTTCTTATTGAACCTACCTGGATTATAATAGTAGAGTTTTATTTAATAGACTTCAAAGTATGAGTTCACACACAGAGTAACTCTCAAACTTTTGCAAAGGCTTTCACTGCAAACCTTCATAAGATGTGCATACACCCCTTAAGGAAAATGATATCAAAATCCACTGTGGCAATGATCCTCACCTGATGTTTTCTTTGGCGTCACCTGCCCTCCAACTCACTCATCTCCAAAATAAACTAAATTCATGATTTTTTTTTTTTTTTTTTTTTTTTTGAGCTGGAGTCTCACTCTTGTCGCCCAGGCTGGAGTGCAGTGGCACAATCTCAGCTCACCGCAACTTCCACCTCCCGGGTTCAAGCGATTCTCCTGCTTCAGCCTCCCAAGTAGCTGGGATTACAGGCATGCGCCACCACACCAGGCTAATTTTGTATTTTTTTTTTTTTTTTTTTTTTTTAGTAGAGACAGTGTTTCTCCATGTTGGTCAGACTGGTCTCCAACTCCCAACCTCAGGTGATCCGCTCACCTCAGCCTCCCAAAGTGCTGGGATTACAGGTGTGAGCCACTGTGCCTGGCCCATGATTTTTAATTAAAGTAAAGTAAAATCCGTCTTGAGAATTTTCCAACCCTCTTTGAGATTATCATCAGGGAGGAGAAGTAGAGAATTTTCTCTGCTAAAGTCTTCAAATGTTGTAAAATAGCAGAGCTCTCAGTTAAAATGTACCGTGTATCTACTTGTGTTACGACTAATTTATTTAAGAGTCTGTGCTTAAGTTTTAATTCTAAGCTTCAGCATTCCGCAGCTTTGCCTCCTCCTACCATCTCCATGTGAGCCTGAGGAATGAGATCCGATTTCTACTCTGCCCTGTGACCTCAATGTCTGTGTTTAAGGTCTTCTGGAGTGACACTTGATCTCCCCTTAAATCCCTCTCCAAGTTCAGAGCCAAACAAAAAGTAGCCACAGCAATCAATTGATCCAGCAGTTGATAACAGGATCCACTTTGCTACTGATAAGAAGAGTTGGGCCGCACGTGGTGGTTCACACCTGCAATGCCAGTACTTTGGGAGGCCGAGGCGGGTGGATCGCCTGAGCTCAGGAGTTCGAAACCGTACTGGGCAACATGGTGGAACCCCGTCTGTACTAAAATACAAAAAAAAATAGCTGGGCATGGTGGCATGTGCCTGTAGTCCCAGCTACTCAGGAGGCTGAGGCACAAGAATCCATCGAGCCCAGGAGGCGGAGGTTGCAGTGAGCCGAGATCATGCCGCTGCACTCCAGCTTGGGCTACAGAGCAAGATTCCGTCTCAAAAAACAAAACAAAACAAAAAAACTGGAGAGCTGGGAGACTTTACCAAGAGGAGCAGCAAAATGTGCTTCCTAATTCTGGGCTCCAGAATTCAACCTACCCACTGAAGGCAGAATCGGGGAGGCAGGAATCCCCATCACCAGTGGAGGCGGCTTCAGCAGCTGCAGAGGGACAGAGAGCATCCCGGGGGCACTCAAGTCCATAAAAGGGATCCTGGGAAGACGGGGCTGAGCCACCAGCACTGAGTTTCCATCTCTTGGGAGAGTAGGAAGGACAGGTGGGAAGAGGTGCCAAGAAATTAGGGGTTCACCTCCCCAGTCCCCACAAAAGACAAAATTCACCAGCTCGTGTCTCTCTCAAGCTGCTGAATTTAAGGAAGCTCATGGTGAACCAAGTCTGTGGGCACCTCTGTGGGGAGAAATTCAGCCCCATTAGGGCAGCCCAAACAGCCGTGTCAGCACTCCCTCGGTGCCAACTACCGTGCCTTGGGGTCCCCTGGGTAATGCTGGTGGGCAGTCCACATTTGCTCCCAGAAGTTTCAATAATGAAAGCAGCATATTAATTACATTAACTTCAAGGCTGTGCTGTGCCCTAGGATGAAAATCCACTTTCTATGCACTTTCCCATCTCAAATGACGCCCACCAAGCAGGTGTCCAATGTAAGGCATCAGAAATCGTGCAATGGAATCAAATGATTGCACAAAAACAACTAGAGGTGCCGAAAATGTGAATATAACCTTTCTCCCATTACATAATTTCTGAAAAGAAATTAAGTCTAAAGGCTGCATCTATGTCTCTTGTATAAGTTAAAGTTTAAAGGAATTAAAGTCTTAGTTCTTCAAATTCAAAATTCATCTTCCCCAATTGCTTTTTTTTTTTTTTTTTTTTTGAGACGGAGTTTTTCTCTTGTTGCCCAGGCTGGAGTGCAATGGCACGATCTCAGCTCACTGCAACCTCCACCTCCCAGGTCCAAGTGATTCTCCAGCTTCAGCTTCCCCAGTAGCTGGGATTACAGGCGTGCACCACCACACCCAGCTAATTTTGTATTTTTAGTAGAGACGGGGTTTCTCCATGTTGGTCAGGCTGGTCTCAAACTCCTAACCTCAGATGATCCTCCTGCCTTGGCCTCCCAAAGTGCTGGGATTACAGGCGTGAGCCACTGTGTCCAGTCCCTGATTCTTTATTCTGCTCTGTTGGTGCTCGGTTCCGTTCACCCCGACGCCTGGGTAGAATCGGGGTTCTTCAGTGGATGCAGCTTGGGTATTTACTCCTGGAATGCACAAGATTTCTTCAGGACCTCAAAATTTAAATTTGTTCTACACCAAGGATCTCACATGTCCCACCCACCATTAAGTAAGAGCTCAAAACATTTATAGATATAATCACTGCACTAGCCTCATAACTACCCTGAAAACATTAGGCTTTTAGTTACAAATGGTTTCATGCTATGGGTTGAATTTGTTTCCCCAAAAATTCACATATTGAAGCCCTAAAATCTGGTACTGGGAATGTGAATTGATTTGAAGAGAGAGAGGTCTTTAATCAAGTTAAAATGAAGTCATTAGGGTGGGCTCTAATCCAACACAACTGGTGTGCTTTTTTATTTTATTTTATTTTATTTTATTTTATTTTATTTTATTTTATTTTATTTTATTTTATTTTTGAGACAGAGTCTTGCTCTGCCACCCAGGCTGGAGTGCAGTGGTGTAATTTTGGCTCACTACAACCTCTGCCTCCCGGGTTCAAGCAATTCTCTTGCCTCAGCCTCCCAAGTAGCTGGGATTACAGGCATGGGCCACCGTGCCCAGCTAATTTGTGTGTTTTTAGTAGAGGCGGGGTTTCACCATGTTGGCCAGGCTGGTCTCGAACTCCTGACCTCAGGTGATCCGCCCACCTCAGCTTCCCAAAGTGCTGAGTGGCGTGAGCCACTGCACCCAGCCAACCGGTGTGCTTTTAAAAGGAGAAAATGTGGAGGCAGACATATACGCTCAGGGAGACCAGCATGCAAACACGCAGGCCGAGAACGAGGTAATCCATCTATGAGCTAAGGAACGTCAAAGATTGCCAGGAAACCACCAGAAACCTGGAGAGAGGCTGGAATTCATTCTTCCTTATGGCTGTGAGAAGGAGCCAGCCCTGCCCACACCTTGATCCCGGGCTTCTGGCTTCCAGGACCGTGAGACAATAAACTTCTGTTGTTGAAGCCCCTCCCCGACCATGATACTTTGTTATGGAACACCAACATGGTGGTCCAGCAAGCCTGGTTGGCGATTAGGAAAGTGAAGGCAGTCAGTAAAGGTGCTGTATTGACTGGAATTGTACTGAGCACACCTGAGGATCAATCCCCCTGGGGAACTCTGGGACACAGTGTAGAACACACATCTTGGAGTGATCCCAGCCAAGATGAGAGGGAGCCGGGGTATTCACCCTCCATCTCCCATTTGTCTCTAGCACAGGCTCCCAGGGTTCCCGCCAGCAGGGAGAAAACCCTCAGGCTGAGTATTGCATGTGTTTGAAGTATGAAGTGGTTGAGGCTGGGCACAGTGGCTCAAGCCTGTAACCTTGCACTTTGGGAGGTCAAGGTGGGAGGATCACTTGAGGCCAGGAGTTCAAGACTGAGCAACATGGCAAGACCCCGTGTCTACAAAAAAAAAAAAAAAAAAAAAAAAAAAAATTAACTTAGCTGAGTGTGGTGGTGCACACCTATAGGCCCAGCTACTCGGGAAACTGAGGCTGGAGGATCACTTGAGTCCAGGAGGTCCAGGCTTCAATGAGCTATCATCATGCCACTGCACTCTAGCCTGGGCCACAGAGCAAGACCCTATTTCATAAAACAACAAAAAAGAAGTTGTTTACATCACTGCAATGCTGCGTGCTAATTTGAGCAGAGGAGTGACAGCATTGGCCACACATAAAAAATTAAAAAATAATTAAATCCCAGCCTAGACACCTTATTCCAAGTCCAGTGATGTTCCCAGGGCCCAGTACATAGCAATGCAAACAGATCTTTCTGTTGCCAAAGACCATAGCAGGGATCTAGTGGTATGTAAGAAATGGAGGGTGAAAGGAAAATATCTTGGTTTTAGCCTCCCTAGGATGCTAGTGGGTCAATAACTTTAGTCTCAATCTATGTGGACTCGAATTCAATTGGGAAAAGTCTCCTCTTCCGTGGTTAATTCCAGTATGAGCTAACCGTGGAGGCTAGGGTTGGCACCGGTGGAGGTCTCAGTCACCTGTCTCACTTGGGGTACCATTCTTCCTCATCCAGCATATTCAGAATCTCTTCATTTCTTTTTCCCCTTGAACCCTAGGTGAGAGGGCTCCAGTTCTTCATTCACAAGTAGCTCGGTCTAGTGCAAACCCCTCCACGGTGGCAAGTCCAAGTCCTTTGCCACCATCATAGTCGCTGGTGCAGCAGCCTGTCCTGTGGGACTGTTTGGGCTTGACCCTGCCTCCTAGGAAGGATCCCCGTTCCCCACCCCATGTTGATTTGAGCTGGAAAATTGTGCTCCATGGATTCCTGAATGGAAGCACCTTTAAAAAAAAATTCAACTTTTATTTTATATGGAAGGGGTACCTGTACAGGTTTGTTACATGGGGATGTTACATGATGCTAAGGTTTGGGGTACACATCCCGTCACCCAGTTAGTGAGCATAGTATCTGATCAGTAGTTTTTCAACCCATACCTCTCATCCTCTTTACCCCCAAGTGGTTCACAGTGTGCATTGCTCCCATATTTATGTCCATGTGTGCTCTATATTTAGCTAAAGCCAGAGCCTGTGGTGTCCTCGTGGGAACCCATAATTCTTCTAGTTGTCCCTTGAAACACTGCATTTCTACCACATTTTTAAAATTTATTTATTTATTTATTTATTTATTGAGACAGAGTCTCGCTCTGTCGCCCAGGCTGGAGTGCAGTGGCGCCATCTCGGCTCACTGCAAGCTCCGCCTCCCAGGTTCACACCATTCTCCTACCTCAGACTCCCGAGTAGCTGGGACTACAGGTGCCCACCACCACACCTGGCTAATTATTTGTGTTTTTAGTAGAGATGAGGTTTCACCATGTTAGCCAGGATGGTCTCGATCTTCTGACCTTGTGATCCGCCCACCTTGGCCTCCCAAAGTGCTGGGATTACAGGTGTGAGCCACCGTGCCCAGCCCTCCACCACATTTTAACAACCTAGACGTTTAGAATTACCTGGGCAGTGTACACCCTCTGCTTCATTTTCTCCCGTTTTTCCTCACTTTTAATTTTTATCTGCTGTATTTACTGACTATGGTTAGTCATCCTAAAGCTGAGATTCTGGCTGAGAATTCATCTCGTCTCCTCAGCCATGGGGGTGGGGGTCTCTGATTCTGGGAGGGGGTGCTGTCCTAAGTCCTTTAGATGCACTGACTACTTCAAATTTCACAACATCAAAGGGTGGATTAGATCAGCATTTTGCAGCTAAAAAAAAAAAAAAGAAAAAACAGGAGCAGCAGCAGCTAAAAGAAGTTAAATAATGTGCCCAAGATCTTCCAGCTAAAAAAGTACATGAAAAGAAGTTAAAACCTGTTTCTGTCACCACCACATTGTAACCTAAAACCTGGAACAGAGGCAGGACCAGGAGCTGCAGGATAGCAGGAGAGGGTAGGGGACCTGTGGTTTGAGCTCTGCATAGCAAGTAAACAGGATATCTACTCAGAAGCTTGTCCAAAGGACAAACTGGTTAGATTGTTCTCAACAAGCCCTGGTAGCATTGGCTGAATAACAGCCATGTGCTGAGACTTGCTGTAAGCACTTTGGACATCTCCCCTTTCAATCTTCATACAACCCTGCATCTTACAGAGGAGGGAACCGAGACCGAGAAGACTAAGTCACTAGCTCAAGGTCACACCATTGGTAACTGGCAGAGCAGGGATGTGAACTCGGATCTTTCTGGTCCAAAGCCCGGGTGTAAGGCACCAGACAGTGCCATCGCCACAGCTATAGAATGAGAAAGTGGCAGAGGCAGAGAGGGAGAGTGGAAAGGAGCAATCCAGCAGGACGTGTTCAGATACTTCCTGTGTCTGTGCTAACCAACAGATAAACTGGAACGTATCCTCCATCACCAAGATGAATCTGCAGAGGATACATGGTCATCTGACTGTATTGCTGGACTCTTTCTTCCCTTTTGAAAACACAAAGAGGAGCCAAGGAAAGGGCTCTGGATGCCACTTGCTTAGCGAATGTATAAACGCACATTCTGGACTGGAGTCACTGCTTGGGGTTTCCCAAAAACTCTTGACTGGACACCAGCCCCAGAGAGGAAGTAACAGATTACTGGCACAGGAATGGCCCTGTACAGAATAGCAGGCAACAGAAGCAAAGTGGTCCAACATGGAGTTGGATGATGGCAGGCATGAGGGACCCCAGGCAACCCAAACAAGACACCTGACTCCCTCACCTCACCTGCCCTGCACAGGCAAGCACACTTTTTTGCTTCTCAACTCCCATGACATTCACACGTGACTGATGGGCAAGGTCATGCTTCTGCCTCCTGTCGTGGAGTTTGAGAACTGGAGGAAGCTAGAATGCATCTTACCCAGTCCCCTCATTATACAGATGGAGAAGCTGAGACCCAAAGGAGGGGCTTGCAGGGAGGTTTTCGTGGTAGAATCTGACTACATTGAAGATCTCTTAGCTCCTGTGTGACCTCTTAGCTCCCGGCCTGACACATGGTCCACGACAATATTGATGACTATGTGGGTTGTAAGTAATAGAAATCCAATTCAAATGAGCTTTAACCAAAAGGGACTGATTAGCTCCCATACCTAGAAAGTTCAAGGAGGTGATGGCTCCAGTAATATCTGATTGCAAGATCCCAGACTATGCCATGAGGACTTAGTCTCTCCTCCTTCTTTTCTCTGCTGTCTTATGGTTTGGCTTCATTATCAAGTAAGCTGCCCCATGAGTTGCTGAAATGGCTGCTGGCCATCATGGACTCATCTCCTTGCATCCGGCCTTATCCATCTCTACCACTTTGCTTTAGTTATTTGCATCTTTTCCTAGAGACTTACAATTTCTATAGAACCAGAATATTTTGCCATCACCCTCAGAAACTTGGATGATACTCTTGCACTGGCCTCAAGCCTAAAGGTTCTTGATTTGGGTGGGGATTGCGGTCCATGTCTCCCTGCGCAGCAGGAATAGGAATATTGTCTTAAATGAAACTCCATGCAAAATAGCGTGTGCTTATACATATGGAATTTTTTGGGAGGAGAGAGTAGTATAGAGCTTTTCACACCTTGAAACACATGTTCCCCAAGAGGGAAAGAACTAGTAAAACCCAAATTCACTATGGAGATCGTTTTGAGAATTTCATTTAGGATGAGGGCTGACTTTGAATTTTATGGTCTTCAATCAGTACTACCTAGAAACAGTGAATGTTTTCAAGATCAGGGATCATCCGGTATGCTGCTTTCTGAACAATGGGCTGATACCCAGCGATGATTCCTCCTTGACTTCATCTCGGTTATTTCAAATGCATTTGGAGAAATTTGTGAGTTTAATGAGCCCCTTCTGACTCTAAGCTTGAGCAAAATGAGGGGGTACATTCCCAGATTCAAGTAAAATCATGGTAAAAGGAATTTTACCCAGTTTTTAACTCTTAATGGCTTCTCTCGGGAGGGGTTTATGGTTTTGTGCCTGGCTCCAACTTAGTGCTCCAATTTGCTCACCCTGAGCAAATGCATTCATGCAAATCTTAGCCACAGCATGCTCTGGGAGCTTCAGGAGATGCTGGGGAGAGTGCTGCACCCCTGCCTGCAGTCTCTCTCTGCCTGTCATCCAACCACACCTGTCCTCTCTTTTCTTGGCCGGTCTTCATCCCTCTTGCTTCACATTTAATTTCTGTTTTCTGAGCTTCCAACTGATTTGAGGAATAGGATGCTGTTTTATGAGAAGCTAGCACAGGGTATCTGATATAAACAGCTGCTGTGGCTGGTCGCGGTGGCTCACGCTTGTAATGCCAGCACTTTGGGAGGCTGAGATGGGTGGATCACCTGAGGTCAAGAGTTCGAGACCAGCCTGGCCAACATGGTGAAACCCCTTCTCTACTAAAAATACAAAAAATTTGCCAGGCGTGGTGGTGGGCACCTGTAATCCCAGCTACTCAGGAGGCTGAGACAGGAGAACTGCGTGAAACCAGGAGGCAGAGGTTGCAGTGAGCCGAGATTGTGCCATTGCATTCCAGCCTGGGACACAGAATGAGACTCCACCTCAAAACAAATAAACAACAAAACAGAGCTGTTGCATGGTAGTGCCCTTGTGATATTGTGATGATGGTGGGGCGTGGGAAAAAAAATGATGTTAATAACCACTTTGCCAAGTTACGCAAACCCCGGGCATCAAGTGTGGGGAAGAAGGGGTAGGCTGTTGGAAATTGCAAAGGAAAAACTGAGAAGGGGGTACTTGTCTGCTGATATAGTTTGGATGTCATCCCTTCTAAATCTCATGTTGAATTGTAATCCCCAGTGTTGGAGGTGGGGCCTGGTAGGAGGTGACTGGATGGTCGTCGTGGGTTTCTGACGAATGGTTTAGTGCCATCCTCTTGGTGCTGTCCTCCTGATAGTGAGTGAGCTCTCGCAAGATCTGGCAGTGTAAAAGTGTGTGGCATCTCCCTCCCCCCTTTCTTGCTCCCTCTCACACCATGTGACATGCCTGCCCCAACTTCACCTTCTGCCATGAATAAAAGCTCCCTGAAGCCTCCCCAGAAGCTGAGCAGATGCTGGCACCATGCTTCCTATACAGCATGCAGAACCATGAGCCAATCAAACCTCTCTTCTCAACAAATTACCCAGTCTCAGGCCTTTCTTTATAGTAATGCAAGAATGGCCTAACACAGTTGCTAAGCACCCCACAAGGACTGTCCAAAACACAAACCCAGCCCCCTCAGAGGCCTAGGCTCTGAAACAGTGTCATCTACCCATGATTCATATATACTGGGTGGGAATTATATTGGTACCTCAAAAAGGCAATCAGGAAGAATGTATACTTAGATTGCTTATCTGCGCCCAGTTCAGGGCTTAGTTTCTGTGGGAGCACGTGATTACAGACAACAGAAACCAACAACTAACACTGAGTTTGTGGAAGGGCTTAGGCCCACAGAATTGATTATTAGTCTGGGTTCTCCAGAGAAACAGAACCCACCTAGGTTCTCCAGAACAGAACAAAAACAGACCAGCAGTTTCAGGAGAGAGAGAAAGAAAGAGAGAGAGATTATAAGGATTTTTTTATACTTGCTTGTAATTGTGATGGCCGAGAAGTCTCAAGATTTGCAGTCAGCAAGCTGAAGACCTAAGAGAGTGGGCAGTCTAGCTCCAGTTCAAGTCCAAAGACCTGAGAACCAGAAGAGCTGATGATCTTGTAAATTCTAGTCCAAATCCAAACCCAAGGGCAGGAGAAGACTGATGTTCCACCTTGAAGACAGTCAGGTAGAGAGAGTTATTCCTTCTTAGCCTTTGTGATCTATTTGGACCCTTGGCAGATTGGATGTTGTTTTTGGATGAGATTTACTTTGTTTTTTGTTGTATTTTGTTTTGAGATGGAGTCTCGCTCTATTGCCCAGGCTGGAGTGCAGTGGCAACGTCTTGGCTCACCGCAGCCCACGCCTCCCGGGTTCCAGCAATTCTCCTGCCTCAGCCTCCCAGGTAACTGGGATTGCAGACATGCACCACCACGCCCAGCTAATTTTTGTATTTTTAGTAGAGACAGAGTTTCACCATGTTGGCCAGGCTAATTTCGAACTCCTGACCTCAGGTGATCTCCCTGCCTTGGCCTTCCAAAGTGCCAGGATTACAGACATGAGCCAACATGCCTGGCCAACTTTGAATGGGTAGACTAAGTAAAGCTGGTGGCCACTGACCTGGCCAGGCAACCTTGAAAAGCACTCTCTGAGCTTCCATTTTCTCTTCTTTTTGAAATCCTTACCTAGGGCCTCTGGTGAGCACAGGCATCTCATGATACATCTAGTCACTTCAGAGTGAGTTCCATTTTTAAAACATAAGTTTGGTTTTGCTTTTATCCAAGAGAATGCATTTATCAAAGCCTGGTCAATCTGGGCTGCAAGGACAGGCAAAAGGCGCTCAGTCACAATATACCTTGAGGGTTTGGATTTATGACTCTTCATCAAGACCCTCCAGGTATAGAAAGTGGCCATTTGGCCTAAGCAGGACCTTGAGTGGCAGGCACTGTGGAATTGGCATATAGGGAAGAGTTAGACAGAAAGCGCCTAAACCTAGAAGACAGCCAGCGCAACAGCCTTACCCCTGGATTCTTCTCTATCCACATGTGAAGACACTCTGGTTAAGTTGCCCTTGACCACATTTTATGAGGGAATTGATATGCTACAGTGAGGACCAAGCATCAAGGGATTCCCAGGAGTCTTGGGGAATAGCGGCGTTTCTTGAGCTCTGTTGCTGGGGTCGTAGACTCAAATGCATACAGAAGCCGGACAAGCCACAGTAATGAGTAAAGCAAGCCAGGAATTAATGTGTTCCAATCCACACGCTTCTTGAAATAGGCATCTCTCTCTCTCTCTATTTTTTTTTTTTTTTTTTTTTTTTGAGACGGAGTCTCGCTCTGTCGCCCAGGCTGGAGTGCAGTGGCGCGACCTCGGCTCACTACAAGCTCCGCCTCCCGGGTTCACACCATTCTCCTGCCTCAGACTCCCAAGTAGCTGGGACTACAGGCGCCCGCCACCACGCCCAGCTAATTTTTTTGTATTTTTAGTAGAGATGGGGTTTCACTGTATTAGCCAGGATGGTCTCGATCTCCTGACCTCGTGATCTGCCCACCTCAGCCTCCCAAAGTGCTGGGATTACAGGCATGAGCCACCGCGCCCGGCCAAAATAGGCCTCTCTTTTACTCTGTTTTTTATTCTCTAATTTTTTATAGCAACATGAGTAAAGGAAAATGTTTCTCTATTATAAAAGATTTTTTAAAAAGTGTTCCTTAGCTGTAATACAAAGGTAATAATCGAGAGTACAAATTTTCAATTATTGCTTAATTAAAAACAATAACTTCAACAAACACAGGGTGAAGGCCAAATTTAGTCTAAAAAAGTACTAGTCTAAGACATCTGGGCTACTATGGATGTAATGCCTGCTCCACCATGTGCACACCACATTCAATAGTCTGTCTGCCCAGGCGTGGTGGCTCTGGCCCGTCATTCCAGCATTTTGGGAGGCCAAGGCGAGCGGATCACTTGAGGTCAGGAGTTCGAGACCAGCCTGGCCAGTATGGTGAAACCCCGTCTCTACTAGAAATACAAAAATTAGCCAGGTGTGGTGGCATGCCCCCTGTAATCCCAGCTACTAGGGAGGCTGAGGCAGGAGAATCGCTTGAACCCAGGAGGCAGAGGTTGCAGTGAGCTGAGATTGCACCACTGCACTCCAGCCTGGGCAACAGAGCAAGACTCTGTCTCAAAAGAAAAAAAAAAATAGTCAATCTACCATAAGCCCAATCCAAGAATATAAATGGGGGTAGGGAAGAAACCACATAGAACTTCCACTATAGCATCTTCTATTACCATATTCAACAAAGACATAAAAGGCCTTGCAAAAAAGAACTTTTACAGCATGTATTTTTAGGACAATATTATAGTGAGGTTCTGGTATATTTCACAGGCAATGAGCCCTTTCTTTCAACTGGACAATAGGGTGGTATAAGCCAATATAGGAATCCTCCATGGAGCTTTACAGAATTGAGAAATTTTGGATTAATTTTCTCTCTGTGCAGCAAGGAGCTAGGAGAAACAGATATCACTTCTCCAAAGCATGGAAAGACAGGGGTTTGATTGTTATTTTGTTTTGTTTGGGAGGTGTTTTTCTCCAATGAGTTGTTAAAATCTAGAGAACATAAAAGAAAAAATAAGGATCTGATTTATACTTACACAAATTATACACCATTTAGTATTTATTAACAACCATATATCCATTCAATTGTCAAATTCTAACTATGTGCTGAGAGTATCATCTTTATTTGTTTCTGATTTACAAGTTTTCTCTCCTCAATTAGAGTCCAATAAGCAACTTGAGGGCAGGGATATCATGTCTCACTATCTTCAGAATTCCCCAGCTCTTCTGGAACTTTCCATCCTGCATTATAATCACATGTGTAATAGCTTTCCCTTGAAGAGAGAATGCATTTGTTCATCTCTGTGTCCCATCCCATGGGCATTGCGTTTACCATAGTTAGTGAGAGCCCAGGAAATGTTATTTGGCTGAATACATAAATGAATTCTACTGACCTTGGGGCATATACGTTATTGAGGATAGCAATGGCACCCATGAAAATGTTCACTAACAAATAATCGATTCCACTTTTACTGTTTTTTGATATTAAAAAAAAAAAAAAAGGAGAGGTGTGTTGTCTTCTCTGGACTGTGACAGGTGTTGGCCATGCTTGGTCAGGGAAGAAAATAAGAGAGGTGTGTATTAGTTATCCATTGCTTCATAACGCATTGCCTCCAAAATCTTAGCAGCTTAAAACAACAAGCATGTATCTAATATTATCTCAGAGTTTCTGTGGGTTGGGAATCTGGGAGTGGCTCAATGGGATGCCTCAGGCTCAGCATCTCTCATGAGGTTGCAGTCAAGCTTGCAGGCACCTGAAGGCTTGACCAGGACCAGGAGCAGGAAGCCTCCATTCCTCGCCTTGTGGGCTTCTCCTTGGAACTGCTCATGACTTAGCAATGAGCTTCCCCAGAGAAAGAGAGATTCAAGAAAAAGGGGGAGAGGGTCCAGGATGGAAGCCAACGTCTTTTATGCTCTCGTCTCAGAAATGACATCGCAATGTGGGAGGGAACTGCATAAGAAGTGAAGCTGATTCATACTTACACAAATTCCACACCATTTAGTATTTATTAACAACCGTGTATCCATTCAGTTGTCATAAAAATAACAAATTCTCACCATGTACTGAGAGTATCTTCTTTATTTGTTTCTGATTTACAAGTTTTTTCTCCTCAATTCGAGTCCAATAAGCAACTTGAGGACAGAGATATCATGTCTCACTGTCTTCAGAATTCCCTGGCTCTTCTGGAACTTTCCATCCTACAGAATACCAGGAGGCGGGGATCACTGCGGGCCATCTAGGAGGCTACATTTGTTAAATTGGGATACACAGTGTCCAGTGTTATTTGCAAAGAGGCTTTGGGACCCCTACCTTAGAAAATATAAAATTATCTTTTCTACCAGAATTAGGACCTTTGACGTATTTGCATGAGTATGGACAGTGATCTGAAAGAAAAAATAATTCTGTAAGTTGACCTGGCATGTGCTGTTCCAGAAGAGGCATTGAGGTCACAGCCTCTGCCTCCAACCCCACAGGACCAGCCCAAAGCTCTGAACTACCTGTCCCTTCAGAAATAAGCTTGCCACTCAAACATGATCAGTTACTCTAGCCAGAGGAATACTGCCGGATCCAACTCCTCGAGGAAAGGACTGTGCCCATTTATGTCCCTCTGGCTCAGAGGGGGTTTGACTGTAAATGCAAAATGGTCATTTTCTGTGAACTTTCTGAAGACAGGTTTTGCTGAGAAAGAAATGTCCATTAGAGATAGCACTCAATGAATTATTGTGGAATGAACAAGAGGCCACAAGTCAAATGCTATCTCAACAGACCAAAATTCCAGATGTTAGTTTGGTCCTGAATATTGGTGCTGGCTTAAGAGGATAGATTTAAAAATTAATATCACCGAGATTTCAGGACAAGCTGTGAGTTTAAAAAGCCTTATTAAAAATGCATAAGTATATGTTTATATAAATAGGCACCTTCGTATTTGTGTATTAGTTATCCATGACTGTGTAACACATTGCCTCCCAAACCCTAGCAGCTTAAAACAACAAGCAAGTATTATCTGACACTTTCTGAGCATCAGTGCACGTTCTTCTACTTCCCTTGTGGACCTAATCAGATTTCGTGATAATTACATGTTTATTAAAGTCTTTCCTGATAGCGTAGAGATTCCCTGAAGACAGAAGTAGGTCTCTCTTGTTTATGGAGGTCTCTACAGTATTTGGTATGGAATGGTACTCTTAGTAGATACTCGAAAAATATTTGTTGAGTTTTTTTTATGTTGAACCTTTTATTTGTAGACGTTTATACCTGTTCTTACAGGATATGTATTGTTTGGCATGTATAGATTTTCAATTCATGTAGATGGTGTTGTATTATAGCTCTCACACTGTTTCTTATTTTTTCATTCAGCACTGTGTTGCAAGATCCATCCACATTGCTATGCGGCCTCCATATGTTACTTCTAATATCTGCAAAGTATTACATGGTATGCAAGCACTGCATTTCACTTAAGCAGATTGTCTCCCACCTTCTTCTCCACAAACAAAGCACTAATGAGCATTCTTACATGCATCCTTTTACAGGGGCATGTTAAAAATTTTCTTAAGGTTATATGCCCACAGGTAAAATTACTGGGTCAAAAAAAATGTGCAGCTGGGTGTGGTAGCTCACACCTGTAATCCCAGCACTTTGGGAGGCCGAGGCGGGCAGATCACTTGAGGTCAGGAGTTCGAGACCAGCCTGGCCAACATGGCAAAACCCTGTCTCAACTAAAAGTACAAAAATTAGCTGGGCCTCATAGTGCGCGCCTGGAGTCCCAGCTACTTGGGAGGCTAGGACAGGAAAATCGCTCGAACGCGGGAGGCGGAAGTTCCAGTGAGCCAAGAATGCCCCACTGCACCGCAGCCTGGGTGACAGAGCGAGACTCTGTCTCAAAAAAAAAAAAGCATATATTTAATTTGACTAAATACAGCTGAATTGCTGTCCAAGGCTTCTACCAAGTAGTTCACATATTTCCACTTTACCACCAAACTTGGCACTATCCAAGGCCCAAATTTTGCTAATGTAGTAGATGTAGTGATAATTCATTGTGGTTTATTTTGCCTTACCAATAAATTTAAGTATCTCTTCATATGCATGTTAACCCTATGGAGTTTCTCTTCTCTAAAATACCTGTTCGCTCCTTTCCCAATTTCTCTACCAGGGTTGCCCATTTTCTTTTTGATGAGTAGAAATTATTTGTACATCTATATTCTATATGTACAATTGGAGATATTTGCATACAAATTTCTTCTTTCTGTCATCTGGTAACTTTATTCATAATGTCCTTTTTTGAATAGAAATAATTCATGCACGTGGCCCTTTCTGTTTTGTTTTATTGTTTCATTGTTCTTGTACCTTACAGCTTTTATTATTTATTATAGTACAATTTTACATTTTTCAAGTAAGTTTATCAAGTTCCTAGAAAAAAAATCAAACTGAAATTCTTATTGGTTTTCAATGAATTTATAGATTACTTCAAGGAGGATTGTTATCATTATAAGATTAGTTTGGCCCAGCTAAGCATGGTACAGATCATATTGCATGTTCTTTAATTATGGAGTTTTTAAATTTTCTTCATGGAAGTGTAGTATATTCTTTTTTTTGTTTTTTTGAGACGGAGTTTCGCTGTGTCGCCCAGGCTGGAGTGCAGTGGCTCAATCTCAGCTCACTGCAAGCTCTGCCTCCCGTGTTCACACCATTCTCCTGCCTCAGCCTCCGGAGTAGCTGGGACTACAGGCGCCCACCACCATGCCTGGCTAATTTTTGTGTGTGTGTTTTTAGTAGAGACAGGGTTTCACCGCATTAGCCGGGATGGTCTCAATCTCCTGACCTCGTGATCCCCCTGCCTCGGCCTCCCAAAGTGTTGGAATTACAGGCGTGAGCCACTGCGCCCAGCTGAAGCGTATTATATTCTTAACAACAAATTCTCAATTATGTTATGGTTTTTGTTGATATTGTGAATGGCATCTTATTTTTTATAAAACTATTTGATTATTGATGCTATAAAATATTCTAATAGTTGAGAGTGTATCATATTTCTAGCAACCTTGCTAAACTCTTTTTTCATTGAGAGCTTACCATATTTCTAACAACTATGCTAAACTCTTCATTAGTTCTAATAGTTTGTTGATGATCATGGTCTTTCTAGGTACAAAGTAATCTCTTCTGAAAGTAATAGCAGTTTTATTTTTTCCCTTTCAGTTCTTGCATCTCTTCTTTCTTTCTTTTCCTTATAATATTGGCCAGTGCTATGAAAAACAGCAATGGTAATGGTGGTTATTCTTGTCTTGTTCTTGTCTTAGATACAGAATAAATTCCAGCAGCAGGATGGTCTGAGTAGCCCCTTTTCTCTGGAGGCTCTTGGGGAGAGTCTGCTGCTATAAAGGTGCTGGGAGCTCCACTTATGGCTCATAATCTTTCTAAAAACTTCTGTTCATACATGTTAATTTACATTTACTGGTGGCGTTCAAGGGTTCTCATTTTGTCAAGAACATTTGGAAGTCGTAGACACTTCATTTAAATATATTATTCACGGGGTCAGAGACTCCATGCCCATGATGAGATATTTTAGCACAATGGGTGCCATGATTATGAAGAATTTGGGCAAATTGATACTTTTTTCCATATTCAATAAATATTTTTTGAATGAATGAATGAAGAAATAATCCTAGAAACACATCTAAGTTAAAATTGGACTCAGTCTTTGGAGGGTCTTAAGTTAGCCAACTCTGAAAAAATCCAAACTTGAAGAAGAGGGAAGCTATGGCAACCCTTGTTTCCTTTTTGTTTGTCAAACTGGGTGGCCCCATTACTTGCTTCCTGCCTGGCAGCTTCAGTGATTGGACTCCCCCAGGCTTTGGCCCATTTCCTCAGCTTAAATCCAGAGAGAAATAGACACCACTGAACACACAGGCTTCCTCTTCTCACTAGGGGATTATCTTCATATACTTTGCCATTTGCCCTACCCTGTTATGGCAGACCTCCTGCTGGACTAGGAGTTAAGATTCAAGGGGGATGTGGTGTGTGTGTGTGTGTGTGTGTGTGTGTGTGTGTACGTGCCCATGCACATTTGCACAAGCCCATGTGTGTATGAATGTGCAGTTTCCAGCATCTTTTGCTCTTCCATAGTGAGCCAAGGCTCTTGGTGTGATTAATGTGAGGCAGAAATTGCGGTCAAAGGGGGAAAAAAAGGCAGCAGGCCTCTGCACTCTTCCCCCACTCAGATTAACGTGGGGTAGAGAGGATTTAAATCAAGGATGGCGCATCGTTTTCATCCATTATCCCAATTGCAATCAGTTGGTATTGGCTGCCTGGACTGCTGCATCAGGAAGGATTCTGAGGCTGGGTTCCAGCCTGCCGGGAAAGCATGCCACAACCAATTAACCATGTCTCCTCTGGGCACAGGAAGGGTGAGCAGCAACTCACAAGCCAAATGCAAGCCACAGCAGGAGATGCTGGTCCAGTATGCCTACAGCAATGGAAGAACCGGAATGTTCTAACCTCCAAGGGCAAACAAGGGCCCTTGTCTATTGCCATAGAAACATACACCTAAATAGGATCTGTATAGAGAATCATTGGGTGATATTTGCACAATGGAAAGGAAGAAAGGAAAGAAAGGAAGGATTTTGGCTGCTGTCACCCATGTTTTAATTTCTGTGGGATTTTTTTTCTCTTTCTTTCTTTCTTGCATTCATGTGATCCCATGGAAACCAAAGCCATCTGAGTAATACATACTTAACAAGTAGAGTAAGCTTTAGGCAGGTGATACCGTCAGAGCAGAAATGGCAAATCCGTTTTCCCTCACCCACCAGCTCCAATCAATTAGTAGAAGCTTCTCTCCAGCTCCTGGATTTCTGATCCTGGCAGGTGTTCGGATGCCCAAGACTGGGCCTGGTTGGCTGGCACTGTATCTATGCATTGGTGTGGCATCACCATTCTGACAGGTAGCAAAGGGCACCTATAACCCACAATATACCATCTGGCCAAGAACCCTGGGACACATAGTTCCCCTTTGGCTTTCTAACCAACTCCGATGCTGGATGTCTGGGCTTGGGAAACCCCCACGAAGCTGCCCCCAAGACACTGGGCATTGTCTGAGGCTTCTCTCATTCACATGGACAAATGTACTTAGCCCGTCTGGCAGGCCCTACACACAGCCTGGCAGCATCCAGGAGCTTGAGCAAGGTGGTGAGGATCCAGGCTTGGGGCTGTTCACTCCCCGGGGATGTTGGCTTCTCTCTCTGGCTCTACTCAGCCTTCCAGGGCCACCAGCACTAGACTCATCTTAGACCCCAAACAAGTTTCCCCAGGCATGCCTGTGAGCCTGTGCCCTGATCACTCAGTACTTACTGCAGGCCTCGGACACCCCTCTCCTCCTCTATGACAATCTTTCCCCTAATGTACTTTAAGTCACTGTCCGGGACATCCCATCATCCCCACACATCAACCAGAAGTCCCACGGGTGACTGAAGAAGATGAGGAGTCCCTTCTTCATCAGGGTCCTTTGGTCAGAAAATCAGAAATAGAGGCTCATTGAGAAAATAGAGATACTTCACTTTCCCACGGCATTTTACAGTTCACCGAGAGCATTCTGGCAAGTCTGATCTAATCACAAATTTGATCTCATTAAAGCACAAAATATCTTCAAGATAAGGAGTTGATGCCCATTTTTCCTTCTCAGAGCTGAGTCTCAGAAATGTGAAAGAACTTTCCTGAGCCCATGCAGCATGCTAAGGAGAGAGGCCAGGCTCAAACCTAGAGTATCTGGACCCTGTGCCGTGGTCTGCCTGCCATAACCAGGCTAGCTGGTTGAACTTTTTATCTGTGGCTATGGTGGCTATAAGTTCTGGGGCCTTGTGAAACTTGTCACTGCTTTTTAACCCCACAGAAACCCCATTTCCTCACTGGGGGTGGACCTGGAATCCAGCAACAGAGTCTGCCCTTGAGTTCCTCATTACCCTTTCCTGGATGTCATCTCTTTCACAGGGTTCAAAATTTCTGGGAGGGTGATATGGTTTGGCTGTGTCCCCACCCAAATCTCATCTTGAATTGCAGCTCCCATAATTCCCTCATGTTGTGGGAGGGACCCAGTGGGAGATGATTGAATCATGGGGGCAGTTCCCCCATACTGTTCTGTGGTGGTAAGTCTCACGAGATCTGATGGTTTCATAAGGGGAAACCCCTTTCTCTTGGCTCTCATTCTCTCTTGTCTGCCACCATGTAAGACATGCCTTTCACCTTCTGACGTGATTGTGAAGCCTCCCCAGCCACATGGAACTGTGAGTCCATTAAACCTTTTTTTCTTTATAAATTACCAGTCTTGGGTATGTCTTTATCAGTAGTGTGAAAACAGACTGATACAGAGGGATAAGACATTAAGATAATTATAATTTAAGTGGAATTAGTTTATGTGCTCCCTCTTCTGAACTGAGGGGAGAAGACATGACTAAAGCCAGCACAGCTGAGAGGGATGGTGACTGGCTGGTGGCGTGGGTACACAAATGAACCCCACCTATATCTTCACCTTGCCCTAGAGGTCACCATCCAGGTATATCCAGAATTGTGTATACCCTGCATGTAGCCAGGAAGGGGTTAAAATAAATTAAGAAAACAGAAACTGAAAACATTCCTGGGAGGGACCTGCTTGACACTGAGGCCATCAGCCTAAGATACTCTCCTGAAAGTCTCCTCTTGGGAAAGCAAGAATATGAATTCTTTCCTGGGTGATATGGTCTGGATGTGTCCCCACCCAAATTTCATCTTGAATTATAGCTCCCACAGTTTCCAAGAATATGGGGATATTTCCTATTTCCAATTTCCTAGAATATTGTTCTGGGATTGTGGGAGAACAATAACATTCAAAGCTAAAAGTCTCCTCTTGGGAAAGCAAGAAACCCCATTGGGATTTCCTCTTGGGAAAGCAAGTGGAGACTTTTAGCTTTGAATGTTATTGTTCTCCCACAGTTTCGCAAAATGCTAAATATCTGTGCTCTTTCACTCTTTGTAGGAGAGAGGAGTAAACTGCATTGGTTTCTCTTGTTTTTTCACCAAAATTCCTGGCCACTAGGACAAGGGACTAAGAGTGGAGACTGTTTGTGATTTAGACAGGGAGCCCTTAGTTTTCCACCATACAAACCTGGGTCCTGGGAGCTTTCCTGTTCAGGAAGCAGATTTTCTTCCCCCATCTGTTTGCCAACTGCTATTCCACTTGTATATTTCAAAAGTAATAAAGGCCAACATTTTAATTAACCCCACTGATAGAACCTCATTCTGTCAGACTTTAGGATGATCCTAAAGTCCTTTTTGTTTGCGGGGCTTAGCCTGGGAGAGATTTTGGCTTTGACCAGTGTACTAGTGTGTTCTCATGCTGCTAATAAAGACATACCTGAGACTGGGTAATTTATAAAGGAAAGAGGTTTAATGGACTCACAATTTCACATGGCTGGAGAGGCCTCACAATCATGGTAGAAGGTAAGGAGGAGCAAAGTCACATCTTACATGGATGGTGGAAGGCAAAGAGAGTTTGTGCAGGGGAACTCCTCTTTATAAAACCATCAGATCTTGTGAGACTTAGTCACTATCATGAGAACAGCATGGGAAAGACCTGCCCCTATGATTCAGTTACCTCCCGCAGGGTCCCTCACATGACACATGGAAATTGTGGGAGCTGTAATTCAAGATGAGATTTGCGTAGGGCACAGCCAAACCATATCACCTGGGAAACAATTCAAGGGTGAGCTGGTGGTGGTAGACAGCAATCTTTTATTAAACAGTACCGCTCCTTGTGGAGCAGGGCTAACCCATAGGCAGTGGGCCCAGAATTGGCAATTTACGAGCTCTTGGCAACTGTATTTATATTCACTTAAACCCACTTTTAATTATATGCAAATTAGGGGGTGGGTTAATGCAAATTGAGGAATGGGTTATTTAGAACTTTCTAGGAAAGGAGCTTTAACTTCTGGATCATTGCTATGGAAAAAGGTGGCAGCTTCTGGGTTGTTGCCATGGCATTTGTAAACTCATGGTGCTGGTGGGAGCATCTTATGCTAATGAGCAATGAGGGCAGCTAGGGATTGCTTTTTTGCCATCTGCTGATTTCTTCACTTTGTCTGGTCTGGACCAGATCCTGTATTGGTCAGCAGGGTTGTGAACAGAAAACAAGTCCTGCGGGTCTCCTATCTCACTTTAATCCCAACCTCTTCACTCTCCTCCGTGTCAAGTTTCCGCAACCAGTCCAGCTTTACCTTATTGGAATCACTCTATTAAGATGAGTATATTTCTATAAGGTGCTTCTAAAACAGTTGCTGACATAGAGTAAGCACTCAATAAATGTTAGTGATGATTATTAGCAATATAGGCCTTAGAATTGGCAGTCTGTGTGTTCTTCCTTTTAATTATACTCTCTCGAGATTTTGATATATACTATGACAATTTCCAAACGATGTTCTGTAATCAATTACTATGACTTCTAAATTAAAAAATGAGATGAGATCCAGGCACCATCCTCAGCCCAAGAGTCTTTCAGGCATCAGTTAATATGCTTTCCCTTACCATAAAAATGTGGGGTACACATCAGTGTTACTAGCAAGCAGAAATAAAACAGAAAAAAGTCCTGCTACTCTCAGTGAAGCCCTGGTGTGGAGTCAGAGATAACCTCCCCTGCTCCATGCCATGGTGACCTAGGCATTCGCAGGAGTCACAGGCTGCAGTTCTGCTAATTCTGGGAAGTTTCATTCTGAGAGCTTGGAGGGACCCTTAGGCCGTGTCATTTTCACTTCAGTTAAACCTGAAGAGCACTAGGAAGACCATCTGTCTGGGAATTCTGTCTTGACCAAGTGGTGTGGGGCAGTGACAGAAGTCCTGAGCCGGGAGGCAAAGACCTGTCCTCCGGGATCTTTCAGAACATTAATTCACGGTGGAACCTCGAGCAACGCACGTTCCCTCCCTGGAATACTGTTTTGTCATCTATAATGGAGGGAGTTGAGCCAGATCACAGATCAGAAACTAGTAGCTGGGGAGAAAGTACAGACTGCAGGTGTGTGTTATTTGGCTTGCAAAGTAGTGTTACAATTTTTATTAATTAGTCCTCAACAGTTAAAAATTCAGGTTTTTGCATGAAATCTGACTGCTCTTAAAAAGTCTGGCAACACTCGGATTGCGTTTCCTTAGAAAAATAACTGGCCTTTCTCTCCAGACATGACATACACTCTTTGATTTGCACAAGTTCTCCCCTTCCCTCCAGAGCAGTCATTCACTTACATTACCTGCTTAGATAGCACTTACTGGCATTTGAGTTGGAGACTCCTAGTCTAAATGATTTTTTTTTTTTTTTTTTTTGAGACGGAGTCTCGCTCTGCCGCCCAGGCTGGAGTGCAGTGGCCGGATCTCAGCTCACTGCAAGCTCCGCCTCCCGGGTTCCCGCCATTCTCCTGCCTCAGCCTCCCCAGTAGCTGGGACTACAGGCGCCCGCCACCTCGCCCGGCTAGGTTTTTTTTTTTTTTTTTTTTTTGTATTTTTTAGTAGAGACGGGGTTTCACCATGTTAGCCAGGATGGTCTTGATCTCCCGACCTCGTGATCCGCCCGTCTCGGCCTCCCAAAGTGCTGGGATTACAGGCTTGAGCCACTGCGCCCAGCCGATTTTTTTTTTTTTTTAAATGGAGTCTTACTCTATCACCCAGGCTGGAGTGCAGTGGTGCGACCTTGGCTCACTGCAACCTCCGCCTCCTGGGCTCAAGCGATTCTCCTGTCTCAGTCTCCTGAGTAGCTGGGACTACAGGTGCATGCTATCATGCCTGGCTAATTTTTTTGTATTTTTAGTAGAGACAGGGTTTCACCATATTGGTCAGGCTGGTCTCGAACTCCTGACCTCAAGTGATCCACCCGCCTCCGCCTCCCAAAGTGCTGGGATTACAGGCATGAGCCACTGCACTCAGCCTAGTCTGAATTATTTCTAGTGGTCCCTTCTGCTTGGGCCACAGGAATGGGGTCACCTTGTTATATAGCATGTTGCTGCATAGTAAGCTGTGCACCCAGTACACAGTGGCTTCAAACAACCCGTGTTTATTATATTATGTCTCACGATTTTGTGGGTCAGGAATCCAACAAGGCTTAGATGAACGTTTTTTTCTGTCTCGTATCATGTCTGCAGAGGTCATTTGCTGCTATTCAGCTGGCAGATGAGCTGGCATGGAGGGTCCAAGATAGCTTCACTCAGCCGGGTGTGGTGGCTCATGCCTGTAATCCCAGCACTTTGGGAGGTTCAGGTGGGCAAATCACGAGGTCAGGAGATCGAGACCATCCTGGCTAACATGGTGAAACCCCGTCTCTACTAAAACTACAAAAAATTAGCCTGGCACGGTGGTGGGCGCCTATAGTCCCAGCTACTTGGGAGGCTGAGGCAGGAGAATGGCGTGAACACAGGAGGCGGAGCTTGCAGTGAGCCGAGATCGTGTCACTGCACTCCAGCCTGGGTGACAGAGTGAGACTCCGTCCCCTGCACCCCTCCCCCCCTGCAAAAAAAAAAAAGACAGCTTCACTCACAAGTCTGTTGCTTGACAGGGGTGACTAGAAGTCTGGGTTCTGCTGTACGTGTCACTTGGAGTACTGCAAAGCTTCCCCAGCACAGAACCAAGGTAGTAGGACTCAAATGGTAGCTCAGGGCTCCCAGAGCAAGCATTCCAGGAGACCCAGGCACAAACTACAAGGCCTCTTGAGACCTAGCCTTACAAATTCCGGAACATTACTTCAGCCACATTCCGTTGGCCAAGCAAGTCACTGAGGCCAGTCTTGTCATGGGGAAGGAACTTGGACTCAATAGGCAGAACAGAAAAGAATTTGTGCCAACTTTACCAGGTCAGTTATTCAAATTCTGCTCTCCTGAATTAAAGGATACTGATTAGGCCAAATAAAAACTGTCTTATAATAATCCATTATATAGTTATGTACCACATAATGACATTTTGGTCAACAACAGACCACATCACAATAGTGGTCCCATATAATTATAATATTATATTTTTTCTGCGCCCTTTCTATATTTAGGTATGTTTAGATATATACAAATACTCATCATTATGTTACAATTGACTGCATTTAGTACAGTAACATGCTATAAGGATTTGAAGCTTAGGCACACACAAGTGGCTATACCATGCAGTTCAGGTAAATAGGAAGCTATATCATGTAGGTTTGTGTAAGCACACTCTATGGTGTCTCCTCACAACATGTTTTTCAGAACATATCCCTGTCGGTAAGCAACACATGACTACACAAAAATTATGTCCCTGGCCCCCAAAGCAGAAAGACAGGTTTGTAGAAGAGAGAACTCACTCTGCACTGTGCCCACTGCTCATTTCAGTGACTCCCCATGACATGCAGTATCACACAGGACACTTTGAGTTACAAGGAAGTGAACTTCAAGTTTTATAAGAAAAAAACTTCAAGTTTTGAAGTTCAAGAATTGAACTTCAAGTGTTATAAGAAAAAAAAAGAGAAGACATGGATGGAGCCATTATCCTCAGCAAACTAATGCAGGAACAGAAAACCAAACACTGTATGTTCTCACTTATAAGTGGGAGCTGAACAATGAGAACAGATGGACACAGGGAGAGGAACAACACACTGGGGCCTGTCAAGGAGTGGGTGGGGGGAGGGGGAACATTAGGAAAAATAGCTAATGCATGCTGGGCTTAATACCTAGGTGATGGGTTGACAGCTGCAGCAAACCACCATCGCATATGTTTACCTGTGTAAGAAACCTGCACATCCTGCACATGTACCCCCGAACTTAAAAATAATTTTTAAAAAAAAGAAAGAAAAGAAAAGAAGAAACGGCCGGGCGCGGTGGCTCACGCCTATAATCCCAGCACTTTGGGAGACCAAGGCGGGCGGATCACAAGGCCAGGAGATTGAGACCACCCTGACTAACACACTGAAACCCCATCTCTACTAAAAATACAAAAAAATTAGTCAGGCGTGGTGGCTTATGCCTGTAGTCCCAGCTACTCGGGAGGCTGAGGCAGGAGAATGGTGTGAACCCAGGAGGCAGAGGTTGCAGTGAGCTGAGATCACGCCACTGCACTCAAGCCTGGGCGATGGTGCGAGACTCCGTCTCAAAAATAAGTAAATAAATAAATAAATAAATAGAAGAAACTTGATTCACAGCAACAAAGGTAACTACGTTAGTAAACATAAAAGACAGTATAAATATATTTTTGTAATTCCTTCTTCGGATTTTAAAAATAACTACATAAAGCAATTATGATAAAACTGTGCCAATGCCTTGTAATGAATAAAATGTGACTTGTATGACATTAACAGCACAAAAGAGGAGGGAGGATATTGTGCTTTATTTGAAGCAAAGTTTCTGTATACTGTTAAAATTAATTTAGCATTAATTTGAATTAGATTGTTTTAAGTTAAGATGCTAATTGCAATCCCCAGGGCAACCACTAAGAAAATAACTTAAAATATGTCATAAAAAAACAACAAGGAAAATAAAATGGTAAGCAGAAAATATCTATTTAACACAAAAGAAGTTAGTAATGGAGAAATGGTAGAATAAAAAAGACTTAAGATATACAGAAAACAAATAGCAAAATGGCAGATGTCAATCCTGTCCTATCAGTCATTACATTCCATGTAAATGGGTTAAACACTCAAAGCAAACAGTACAAAGATTAGCAGTGACTTTTTTAAATGACCCAATTATATACATTCTACAAGTGACGAACTTTATAATCTAAGACATAAATCGGTTGAAAGTATTAATAAAAAGATGGAAAATGCTTGATTCATGTATCCAAAAAGCAAAAAAAAAAAAAAAGGGAGACTTTACATCGGCCTCAGTTGAATCCAGGAGTTCAAATGATGCTGTCGGGACTCAGCCTTACTCACCTAAGGTTTCTTCTCTGTTAATTCCACTCTCAGGTGATTCAGCCTCTCATGATGGCTCTCAGAAGCTCCAGGCTTAGCGACTCCAACAGAACATAAACTTCTTTTTCTCTACAGTACCAGCAAACTTCCTAGTTTGAGTTTCTTTGGCCTGCTTGGGTTAAATGTCCACAACTGAGCTAGTTTCCAGGCCCAAGCATAAATCACATGCTTTTCTCTGGAGGACAATTTGGCTTAGCTTCTCCTGACCAGTATGGCATGAGAGGAAGTGAGGGGTGTTCCTACAATGAAGGCCAAGAGGCTATCACAGAAGACAGCAGAGTGGATACTTAGCTGGCCAATAAACCACAAGCACCTATTACACATGCTTTTTGGGTTGGAGGCACATGGAAAAAAAGCCAAGCTAAAAAATCTATGAGGTATTCAAACATATGTCTTTATGTTCATGTTTTAATTGTCCAAAAAATTTTCTGCACTAACTTTAAAAATCTTTTTTAGCTCTTTTGATACATGAAACATGCTTGCATTGAGTTCTTAGAGACTGGGAAAAGGGAAAATGGAACCTGACATCAAGAAGCACTTGCTCTGCATCAGGCCCCTTTATATACCCAGTCTTACTCAAGCCATGAAACCCCAGGAACAAGATGGGGCTCTCAGACTTTTGAAGATGAGGAGACTGAGGAACAGGAAGTGCCCACTTTTGCAGGGGGTAGTATGGATTCAGCACAGTCCCAGAGCATAGGGTCCTTTTCCCTGCACTGCACTACCTGCGTCATATTGCACATCATGCTATAGCTATGAGTCTTCCTACATGTCCACATTCAAGTAAGAACCGGGAAGAAGCCACAGACATGCCCAGGTGGGATTTGGCTTCCCAGCAAACCTGGGTTTGAACCTTAGAATCAAAGCTAAATTAGGGGTATTGGAGATTGAGTGCAGGCAAGACACAAAGTTAGAATTTCTTGGTTTTCACTTTACTGGAAAGTTATTTCACATCAGTGTCTGGTTGGTGGTGGTTTGTGTAAGTTGTACATTTATATTTTGGCTGCCCAGGCATCTCTGCGGGTGGGCATCATCAACCGTTTGCAAGATGATCTCCCCTTGATGATGGGTCATGATTCTCACTTTTATTTGCCTCTTGGTTCCAATTCGGGTCACACCAAATTTTTCAGTCTTTGGCTTCATCTTGGTATCAATGGATCACGATGAATACTGGGATTGTTACAGTTGACTGTCTCTTTCCATCCTCATTCATTGGCAGAGGCTGACAACCAATGTTGAAATCAGATGTTCCCTTCAGCCAGGTTTTTCTTTGAAAATGCTTCTCTCATTTTTGGTGGATTAAGGGCAACAGTTTCCTTAATGTCTGCTACTGGACACAACCACTCAGAATCTCAGCCATAAAAAGGTGGGGTGCTGCAATCAGATTATGGGGGAATGTGTGTCAGGCAGGTAAAAAAAAATCTGCTATATTCCCAATGAACGTATAAAGTGTTCCAATAGATCTTTTCTATTGACATTATTTAGCCAGCCGTCTGAGGACAGCAATAGTCTAAATGTAAAATATAGCACTTTTATTTATCAGGAATGAAAAACCAGTCCCCACACACGGCTAGTGAAAACTAAAAATTAGGAACTTGGCTTTGTAGGAGACATGAAACCTCTTTCACTCCGTTCCATTCCAGCCCAGTTTTTAAAAATGAAATGGAAGGTTATTTTGCTAGCAGAAAACTGTTACTGTTGCTGAATTTGCTAAGAAAATTGGGCAATTTATCAGTGAAGATGGCAACAGCAAATATACAGAGTTGCCAGAGGCATTATTTTGCCATCCTAGGTAGCATTAACAAGTTAAAAAAATTCTAGGTTCCAGGATGGCAATAATGAATTTTGGTCTCATGAGCAGGAAGATAGATGGCAGGTATATTTTCCCCTGAACATGTCCTGATGGACACCAGGCTTTTCTGGAAAAGAGGCCATGATGTCAGATTCTTATTAGCATTAATGATGGGTTGTTCAACAAAATCTCTGCACCTGGCACTACAAATGTCCCTGGAAGATTTGGGACTAACCTCAGACATAAGTGACTATTTGCTCTTGCCAGGTTAGCTCTTTTCTATCGGTATTCCGTGTTGGTTTTTGGCTTTGAATAATGTCTTATTTTATAAAGCACCAAGAAATAGTATCATGGTTGGGAGCCAAATGGATGGTGTTGCATTGATACGGCTAACACTATTAGGAGGGAATAAGTGAGTCTGGGTGGTGATAATGTTGAGCAGCAAAGCTGTTGTTATTGACCATTTTATAGGAACAGGTTCTTTTTAAGGCTGCATGCCTACATATTTCAAACAATGCGCTTAAGAAATGTCCAAAGACATACAACAAACAGAACGAGAATAAATGCTGAGTCGAGACAGATAGCCCAGCTTGAAAGTTCTGTTATGAAAAACAGGAAATACAGATACAGGCAGGATATTATGTCAACTAGACTGATAAAACACGAAGCAGCCTCCTTAGGAAAGGTGTTTTCACGGTCCCCTCGGTAAACACTTAGCACTTGGGGATAGCAACAAATTATTGGGGAAGGTAGTAAAAGGTGTGGCCTTGGAATTAGACCAGGGCACAAAAAGGAAGACAAGAGGAAGGAAAACTAACCACTGTACATACACCAAAGCAGAGAGAAAGGTTATGCCAAATCCACCATTTGACAGTCTGGTCATGTCCATTACAGTGGGCAGTTTTCTTGGGACAAAATGTTGCACTAAGTGAAGAGATTTTTATCTTAGAAGAGCCACATTAGCCAACAATTTGGACCCCGTACAGAGAGAGAGAAAGAGAGAGAGAGAGAGAGGATATATTTTTCTTCTTGGAAAGCCTACATAAGTAAGCAGCTTTCCCTGTGGACCAGAGTTTACTTTGTTTGCAGGCAAAGGAAGGTAGAGGTGGATATGAAGAGTGTGGGCAAAGCCAGTTTCAGTGCCTTTGTGTTCTCCTCCATGGACTGCACCATCTTCTGCTCTGTAGCCAGTCTCCAGGATGGCTCCTGAGGACCCCTGCTCCCATGACTCTTGGCTTTGGGTAGTTCCCTTCCGCATTGAATAGACTATGACTTTTGAGACTAGGTTTAAAGCTGTGGCTTCCGTCTGGCTCTCTTGGATTGTTTGCTCTGAGGGAAGCCAGCTGCCTGTTGTGAGGACACTCAAGCAGCTTTTTGGGGAGGTCCCATAGTGAGGTATTGAGGCTTCCTGCCAATGTCCACATGAGTGGGCTGCCTTGGAAGTGGGTCTTTCACACCCAGTCTAGCCTTTTGGTGGCTGCAACTCCAACCAATATCATGACTGCAACCTCATGAGAGACCCGGAGCCAGAACTACCCCGCTAAGACATTCCCAAATTCCTGACCCACGGAAACTGAGAAATCATAAATGTTATTGTTCTCAGCCACTATATTTTAGGGTAGTTTGTTATACAGCAGTAGCTAATGAATACAGCTGGCTGTCCTTCTTGATTTGGGATTGCCTCTATAATTATAATTTTAAAGTATTTCAGACTTTTATATTAAAATATAATAGAGCAAGTAACATATATTCAGGCATAAAAGGGGGTAAAATTACATGTCCTAGCACACTATTCTATACAATAAAAGTCAAAGAAAATGGGATTTTTGTGTGCAATTTCATCTGAAGGGCTGAAGCTACGGTACACACAGGGACATTGTATCGAGTTGGCTTTTGCTCTGATTGAGCCATTGGCTTTTGCTTCCATTGAGCCCATGAAAGAGCCACTGGGGAACTTTGAGTAGAGGAGTGGCAATACTGAACTGATGTTCCAGAAGACAGTCTGTGTACCCAGACCACCATGTACCCAAGTACATGCTAGCGAATAAAAATGACCTGCCCCTGCCCTCAAGGTGTTTTCAGGCTCATTTATACTCAGCCACACTGGGAAAGCTATCAGTCTTCCCTCACAGTTAGTCTGTACCTTGGGATTAACCCTTACATAGGAAGAGAGAGCTAGGAGGAGAGTCAGAGCATTCTATTTGCCCACAAATGTTCAGAAAGGCATGAACAATTTGTTCTTTGGCTCTGAAACTGCTTAACTTAGGTCTAAAGACCCATTTGAATTGTTGCCATGTTACAGAGTCTCAGAAGTTCTAGCACTATGTATTAGTCTCTTACCCGCTGCTATCACAAAATACCTTTGAGTGGGTAATTTACAACAATGGAAATGTACTGCGTATTGTCCTGGAGGCTAGGAAGTCTAAGACCAAGGCACCAGAAGATTCAGTGTCTGGTGAGGGCTCACATTCTGCTTCATAGATGGCACTTTCTTGCTGCTTACTTACATGGCAGAAGGGTGAACAAGATTCCTTGGGTTTCTTTTATAAGAACACTAATCCCATTCATGAGGGCTCTGCCCTCATTACTTAATCACTTCCTGAAAGGCCCCACCTCTACTACCAACACACTGTAGATTAGGTTTCAACATATAAATTTCAGCCATACAGAAACCTTCAGACCATAGCCAAGTGTCCAGTCAGTTATGCTATGGTAACAAACAACCCCAAAAGCTCAGTGCTTCAAATGACAAAGATTTTACTCTTGCTCATGTTCCATGCCCAATGCAATGGGGAGGAGTCTCTGTTCACTGTAATCATTCTGGGGCCCAGACTGATGGAGGTTCTGCCATCTTATGACGACACCGTATCAACATGAGGCTGGAATTAAGTGGTTTGCCCTGTTTTTGCCCAAGGAATTGAACAGGGCATTTCTTTTTACCTTTTGTTGGCCAAAACAAGTCACATGGCCACCCCATCTTCCAGGGGGGTAAGGAAGTGTTATTCTACACATACCTGGAAGTAGAAGAAAACAGAATATTAATGAGCATCAGTAATGCCTGCAACAAAGAAGCTGCTTCTTTTTTTTTTCTTTCACAATTTGCTGGAAAAAAAATAAGGAGAGAGAAAGACAGGAATCACAGTTTGGTTCCCTGAGATCTTTGTCTCTGTGAGATAGGAATACAGTGAGGTGAATCCTAAACTGGCTTTCCTTATTCTCAGTGAATTAGTGTTTTTGTTTTTATTTCTTACCAAGGACCTATATATGTTCAAGGTGCTGTGCTGGGTGCTATAGAAGAGATACAAAGTCGATTAGATATGGTCCCTCCCTTAAGGGAAGCACATGGCCTCTCAGTTTTAACATAGTTATGAGAGTAATTGCCTGTAATAATTATTTAATATGTTCCAGAGATAAATACACTTTTCAGTTTCCTAATGTCTTTTTTCTCCAAGTAGATGGTAATGGAATGATCATTCCATTAATTACCAGTTCAAATTTCTTCTCCGAATTTTTCTCTGTGATCAGAGAATGGAAACATGGTCCAGAATGCTGAGCTATGTCACACCTTGATTATGTTTGAGGTTTATCTTTAAAAAGGGCTGCAAGATAAAATACAGGATACTCAGTTAAATTAGAATTTCAGATTAACAGCAAA